>NC_064615.1:1110196167-1111570667 GCF_023898315.1 Schistocerca nitens | reverse complement strand
GGTAACAACCATGTTAGTGGTTTTTCTATGTCCCCAAAAGTGGGAGACCTTGGTGTTAATACCACCATCGTAGAAATGGACGTTTTTGGTGACACCAGTAGCTTTAGAACTGTCATTTGCAGAAAAATATGTAATAGGTATCTTTCTTGACCCAACTAAAGCCTTTGAAACAGTACACCACGGGATTTCGGTAAAGAAACTGGATGTGAATGGAATGGTGGGGACACTAAAAAATGGTTTCCAACCTACTTAGAAAACAGAGTGCAATAGATTGAATCTCTAATATTTGAGGGGAATTTTATTACATTAGGAAGTCTCTATCAGATGAGAAACATATATAAATACGGAAGTTGCTGTGCATTGAGTACACTGCCATTAAACACTTAGTGGTACACATAACAGTCTCACACAGTGAGAGTCAATATTGTTTGCAGTTGACACTAACTTTTTCATTGCAGCTGGGCACTAGATTTTTTGAATTATAAAGAAATAATTGTAACAAGAATACTCACAGGCAGCAAATAACAGAGCTAAATTAAACAAAAATTAATTGAAAAGCATGAATATAGGCCCACTAGAGTTGTTCTGTTGTGAACTGACAAGACAGCCAGTCCACAGTGACGGGTAACCGAAAGGCACGCGCTTAAACTCACGCAGGCTAGAGAGGTCTGAAACAGGATACGTAATGAATGCTATAAAGAAAAGTACGTAGCTTCTGGAATACTTAACTTTAATCCATCCTTGTTGTACATCGCCCTTGACAATACAAGTGAGACTCTGTAGATACATGCTAATTGCGCCTTGCTAGGTCGTAGCCATGGACTTAGCTGAAGGCTATTCTAACTATCTGCTCTGCAAATGAGCGAGGCTTCGACAGTGTGCATCGCTAGCTACGTCGTCTGTACAACTGGGGCGAGTGCTAGTCTGTCTCTCGAGACCTGCCATGTGGTGGCGCTCGGTCTGCGATCACTGACAGTGGCGACACGCGGGTCCGACATGTACTAATGGACCGCGGCCGATTTAAAGCTACCACCTAGCAAGTGTGGTGTCTGGCGGTGACACCACATTCCTCCCCCGCAAATCGGCGGACGGTCGTGTTATAAGGCTTCCGCCCGCCGTGGGGAGGACCCCATGTTGACGTATTCAATGGGGTGGGGAGCCTAACAACAGGCGAGGCCGTGCCACCCGCACCCTGCCATTCGGTCCGAGGGGAGCTAGGAAACGCCTGAAAACCTAGTCCAGGGTGCACGTCAACATGCGGTGTATGCGCCCGTAATGAGACAGGAGGGGCCGAAGGGTCGACCTCCATGTGGTCGGGGCACCCGACGGGCGAAGACGACATCTGGTCCGGAGCGGGCAAGAGTTCCATGGCGGAGTACAGCTGGTCACGGGAAGCGATCGGCGGCGCGCGACCCAGGGAGGCGCTGGGCGGCTGCAGCGACGCGTCCACTGCGGGCGGCGGCGGCCCGTTGCCATGGGGCAAAATGGAAGGCATCGTCCGTAACACCTGGGGGTGATGCGAGCCAGAAGATGGGTCCCCAGGGCGCTGACCGCACGGCACCATCGCTGAAAGCAGATGGGGAGCGGCAGAACCCAGGCGACGACAGAGGCGCAGCTGATTGAGAGGCCGACGCACCTCACCAGAGGCCCCCAAAACCAAATACATCGTGCGGCCGAGGCAGCGAAGAATGCGCCCTGCGAGCCAACGCCGTGAACCTCGATAGTTGCGATAGAATACAACGTCGCCTGGAGCAAAAGCAGGAGTCTGCCGCTGCACAGGAACCTGATGCGGCGGATGCAGCAAAGACATCAAGGTTCGATGAGGACGACCGTGGAGCAACTTAGCCGGCGAGCGACCATCTCGGGGCTGAGAGCGATACGAAGACAAAAAGAGCAATAACGCGTCCTCCCACGAATGCGACTCTTTCAACTTCAACATCTGTGACTTGAAAGTCCGGACCAATCGTTCAGCGGCACCGTTTGACTGAGGCGAAAACGGCGCGGATGTCAGATGTTGAATACCATTGGCCTTGCAGAACGACTGAAATTCTGCGGACATGAATTGTGGGCCATTGTCGGAAACAATAGTCTGTGGAAGACCTTCAATGCAAAAAATAGCGGATAACGCTTGGATGGTGGCAGATGACGTCGTGGAAGACATCCGGACAACAAAAGGAAAATTACTGAAGGAATCGACTAGAACCAACCATCGAGTATTCCAGAATGGACCAGCAAAATCTATGTGCAAACATTGCCAAGGGGAAGTGGCTTTCGGCCATGCAAAGAATTTCCGCGTTGGGGCGGATTGTTGTTCGGCACACGCCATGCAAGAAGAGCACATATTCGTAATTGCAGCATCGATTCCGAACCAAGTACAGTGCTGACGAGCAAGTTGTTTCGTTCGCACTATACCCCAATGTCCACGGTGAAGAAGCCGTAAGACAGAGGACTGTAACGAACGTGGGACCACGACTCTGGACTGATCATTATCAGAACGCAACAACAAAACACTACGTCGTACAAAAAGTCTCTCCTTGTGAGCAAAAAAATTGTGTAATGTTCTTGCGACCTCATCACGCAATGCGTGAGGAACATTGCGCACTCTGAAAAATTTCGGCTGCGCGTTTACTTTCAGTTCCAAATGTGCTTCATAGTTCTTAGCGCAACCAAGGCCCAGTGCAAAAATGTCTGCAAATGCTTCACATAGACGAGAAAACTGGCGGAAGGCACAGTCTGATTCACTGATAGGACCTGATTGACTATTGACAAGTTAAACAACTGAAATAAATCTAAACCAAACAAGTTCACTGCAGTAGAAGAACGAAGAACGTAAAATGACACAAGTTTTGTTTGTCCCTTGTATGTTGCAAGAAGAGTGCACTGTCCTAACACAGGGATATCCTGACCTGAATAGCTATTTAACTTAACCTTTGCGGCACGCAACGGAGGTTTGCCCATTTGTTGGTACGTGACGTGATTGATCAAGGAAACTGCAGCTCCGGTATCGAGCTGGAATGGGATCACTTTGCCTGCAAGGTCCACGTCGACAAAAAGTTTATTGTCCTGCTGACGACAAGAGCGACTTTCTCGCACAATTGGAACTGATACTGGTACAGAAGCACCTGCGACCGGACGAGATTTCCGTCGACGTCGACGCACACTTTTTGTGTGACGAACACAGTCACTGGTAGAGAAAGTGGCACTGGACGGAGTGGAAGTAACTACATGAATGTCCATGGCCGAAGGTCCACGAGCCTGAGTGTCCTTGGTTCGATTCCGGCGCGAAGCAAAGTGCCTGGAATGGGTGTGATTGTCTGATCTGAGCTTTTTCTGGCAAACACTTTGAACATGTCCTTTCTTATTACAGTAAAATCAAATAGCTTGGCGTGACGGGCAATTGTCACGCGAATGTCTAGTTGCACACCGCAGGCATGATTTTAGAACTGCATTGGCATGCTTACGCGGCACACGTGTTTGAGAGCTAGGCCGCAGCTGCGCTGACGGGCGCGAGGGCTGGTTATCGTTCCGTGCAGCGCGCCCGGCAGGCCGGTTAATGTGACACACGGCTGGCGAAGTTTAAAATGATTCCTGAGCAAAGTCAAGTGTGTCTTGCCTATCCAATATGTCTATCACTTGCTGAAGGGAGGGATTGACTAGTTTCAAAATCTGTTCCCGTATACGAACATCAGAAACGTTCTGTGCAATTGCATCACGTACCATTGTATCTGAATAAGGGAGGCCACATTCACACACAAAAGCACAATCCCTAGTAAGGCCTTGCAATGTTGCAACCCACTCCCTATTAGTCTGACCGGCCGTACGTTTTGTACGAAAGAACGTATACCTTTTTGCAACGACATTGACTGTTTCTTTGAAATAGGCATCTAATGCCGACAAAAGTTCTTCGTAGGACAGAGTTGCTACGTCGCATCGGGGAAACAATTTCACTATCACACGGTACGTCTGCACCCCTACACACGACAATAAGTGAGGCTGCCGCTCATTACCTTGAATTCTGTAGGCGGCGAGATGAAATCCAAATTGGCGTGACCACTCTGTCCATGTTTCCATTGCCGGGTCAAATGGCCGGAACGGGGGTGCAACAGCATGTTGTAGCGGCAGTAGCGGTGAAGCGGCGGCTGCCGCATCGTTTTGCAGTGCACGTTGACCCTGAACGAGCTGTCCAAGGGCATCCAATGACGCCTGCGTCTGCTGATTCTGCAAGCGATAAAATTCGGACAGTACATCTGGAGATTGTGGCGAAGCCATGACACAAGTAAATTAGAGCAATATGAACGCGAAATCCTCTTTTAAGCCTCGTCGCCAAAAATGTTGTGAACTGACAAGACAGCCAGTCCACAGTGACGGGTAACCGAAAGGCACGCGCTTAAACTCACGCAGGCTAGAGAGGTCTGAAACAGGATACATAATGAATGCTATAAAGAAAAGTACGTAGCTTCTGGAATACTTAACTTTAATCCATCCTTGTTGTACATCGCTCTTGACAATACAAGTGAGACTCTGTAGATACATGCTAATTGCGCCTTGCTAAGTCGTAGCCATGGACTTAGCTGAAGGCTATTCTAACTATCTGCTCTGCAAATGAGCGAGGCTTCGACAGTGTTCATCGCTAGCTACGTCGTCCGTACAACTGGGGCGAGTGCTAGTAAGTCTCTCGAGACCTGCCGTGTGGTGGCGCTCGGTCTGCGATCACTGTCAGTGGCGACACGCGGGTCCGACATGTACTAATGGACCGTGGCCGATTTAAAGCTACCACCTAGCAAGTGTGGTGTCTGGCGGTGACATCACATGTTCTACTTGCAGCTAGTGATGGGAACACCCAAATTGAAACAATTGATTTAGTAATTTGTTGGAAAACAATCGACTCATTCGGTTGCAGTTTTACATATCAATTAAATTATTCATTCATTCTTTTGAGTGAAACCAGTCTCTGAGAGCAACCATATGAAAATAGTCGCCATGGAACTCCACTTTACTATTAAAAATTATTTTTATTTAAAAAGTCTCTGCTGGGTGAGATTGCGCCTGTATCCCGCATATGGCATGTCAGGGCCAGGGTGGCAGACGGCGGGAGGAGGTAGCCAGTCGCCGCTAGCACAGTCTCGGTAGTTCTGCACTCGCACCGGCCACCGCGCCACCTCCTCGCGCCGGCTGGGACCCTGGCCGAGATCATGGAAGTGCTGCGCTTGCACCGGCCACTGCTGGATGCAACCCAGGCAGAGCCTACGGTGCCGGCCCTCTCACCCCAAGAACAAGCGTCGGCCCTCCCCCACCCCCTCCCAAACCCTACAAAAGGGTAAAAAAGTATGTAAGTGATGTCATTCAAACCCAGAGCATGAGGAAACTGACGTAACAGACAGATATAGTAGCCACAGATTAGTTTCATTTGCTCATGTCGGTCGAGTGAAGAAAAACCGACTGACCGAGAAACAGTCGACAATCGATTGTTAAAAACAGTCGGTTGTCCCATGTCTGCCCGCGCCCTGCGATGGGCGGGTCGAGTATGTTTCAAACTACTTTTTGCAGGAACTGACGCAATCGTGGCGCTATGGCGCTGTGAAGGTGAACGGAAACGAAGCTATCGAATTGTCGTTCGTTGTAGCGCCGAGCTGATGTTATCAATGTTTTAGTAACAAGAGTGTCCCTTGTGATGGGCAACCGACTGTTTTTAACAGTCGCCTGTCCAGGAGATTGTTTTTTCGTTCAGTTGGTTTTTTCAGTCGAATAAAACTACTCTCTGGCCATGTCACTCTCCAGCTTTGAGTGGTTTCACTTAATGTGGCACGAGTATTGGTTGGTTACATCAGATGTATGAATTTTTCAGTTAGTCTCTGGGTCTGAGTGATTTCACTTGTATATTTTGTCACGTTTTCCTGTGCAGGGCGACAGTCGTTTTGGAGCAAAAGCTCAGCGCCGCCTTAAGCCTCTTCCTTCTGATGCTGTCACGAGGAGGTGGCGCAGTGGCCGGAGTGAGTCACCACTACTAGCGGTGACTGACCATTGCGCCACTTCCTGGACCTGTCAGCTGCAGGACGTTGACGTGCAGCGTATGGGACCCAGGCACAATCTCTCTCGCAGATTTAGTTTTTAAGTGATGGACGTCATCATATCTTTTCAGTAAAATGGAATGCAAACAGTCAGAAAATTTTCAATTCTTCTTTTTTTCTTCACATACCCCTAAGACAACTTCTGTGTTTGCTCAGCTCTGTAATCCCATCGAAGGTTTATTAGTTACATGCGAATAGCACCTGGAACAGTTTAATGCACAGCAGTCTATTTGTCACATTTAAATGGCGGAAACAAGAAATTAGTCTTATAGTACGTAATTAAATGAATATGTATATTGCTTATTTTAACTTTGACAGACCCACTGAGAAGCCTTTGCTTTCAATTGGAGTGGTGGGGCTCACTACTCTCTGGGAATATGCGCACCCTGTATTTTTTGTATACCACTTGTACCATTTCCTCGTTTCTGGGTTATTATTGTGGTGTTCAATTAATTTAGTTATTCCGTATACGTCATTACGTGCTGTTAGAAATACGCGCATAGGCGTCAGTCGCATCTTACAGCGGCGATAATGTAACGTAGCAGTTTAGATTCTGCATGTTGTTTTTGGGAACACCGTGTATATTTCGAGCGCGAGTAAATGCGTCTTAAATATAAGTAGCGTGACTTAATCTCAATACGAAGGCAAAAAGTTATTTATTATTAATGGAAATGTTACACTCTGTCAATGAATGACAATGTAACGTAACCTACAACTAACCCAGCGATAATATAGAGCATGAAATGATTTCTTTTCGCAGCAAATTAATCTAATTTTAAAATCTTTGCAAAGAATTTCTTTAACTTTATTTATGTAATAACTGTGTTAACTTTTAATCCTTTGGGTTAACTGAAAATGTTTTAAAGCAGGGGTGAAGCCTTACCTAAG
The DNA here is from genome assembly GCF_023898315.1 of Schistocerca nitens. NCBI lineage: Eukaryota > Metazoa > Arthropoda > Insecta > Orthoptera > Acrididae > Schistocerca > Schistocerca nitens. The sequence continues at coordinate 1,111,563,711 of NC_064615.1, read as the reverse complement.
CCTTGAGATGTGAAATCTCTGAATAAGTATCGTAGTCAAAATATTAATTAACTTTAATATTGTAAACTGACAGTAAAAGCCGGCCGTGGTGGCCGAGCGGTTCTAGGCGCTACAGTCTGGAACCGCGCGACCGCTACAGTCGCAGGTTCGAATCCTGCCTCTGACATGGATGTGTGGGCTGTCCTTAGGTTAGTTAGGTTTAAGTAGTTCTAGGTAACTGTTGACATTAGAAGTTAAGTCCCATAGTGCTCAGAGCCATTAACCATTTTTTGAACAGTAAAAATTCATAAAAGCACTTAGAATCATGTTCCTCTGCGAGTGAAGCACGCAAACACTGAAATATTTTTTAGTACACGTAAAGGCGGACTCAGTGCCACCGAAACAGTCGAAGCCAGATGAGCAATCGACAACAATATTATTCTTATTATTATCTTTAAACAAATTTCACGTGGAGGGAGAGGTGTTTCTGAAAGCAAACATGAGATATTTTCAATTAACGATATATTGAAACCTTAGAAAGTACAGACAGCGAGTTATACATACATGAACATACAAGCGAGAAAGAACATACAGGCGAAAAACAGAGAACAACAGAAGCGAGCAACTCCGCTCTTGTTCATATATATTACACCTGAAGTTCCATACTTTCATGGAACGTATTGAAATACAGTATTTTTAATGGAAAATGTTTACAATATTTGTCACAAAATATTATCATATTCGGCAATATGATTTATAATATTACAGATATTACTTTCTTATTTTGCATTACCTTCATGTCGGTTGAATAAATAACGTCATACATTAGATAGGCTTCCAGGTGACGCCACAACGTCCCCTGGAAAGTTTAAGACATGTTGAGTGACGTAACCAGCTTGAAACGTTCCACTGATCTTATGTTAGACACAACAATGGGCAGGTACGTCCATTCATCACTTTATTGTTTCCTCAAGACAGAGGGCACTTGTTACTACTGAGTAAACATAACTTATAGTGCTCGGTTCTCTTTGGTACTATTTAACTCTGGATATTCCGAATTAAAAGATGATATTGCCAGGGATCATTAATTCGCTTCCCCATTCGGCGAGGCCCAAGGGAGACCCAAGATGAAAGCCTTCCAGACATCCTTGTCTGACCTTCACACTGACAGTTAGTTCCAGCCAGACTCATCCAAAATCAAATTTCAATACAAATTTACCACATGGAATCTGGACTGTGGCAATATGGAGATTGTCCACACAGCAGAAAATACTATTTTACACAAAATATTTTAAATTTAAGAACCTAATAAATGTTTTAAATATTTAAATTTGCACGCGCTCGACGCCGTTATTTCAGTCATTAAGGCAAGCTGTAGCGTTGATGTGCAGCACAGTTCCCCGTAAGTTCTGATTCACTTGACTGCAAAGCAGTTCGAACTGCATCATTCGACGGGTTTTTTTAAGTCCACTGTCACAACATCTATGGAACCTAACACTGGCGCGGAACTGTTGCTCCTCTCATGAAGTCGTTACGTTTCGCTAACGTCACTATTTAATGTCTTTCTCTGTCTTTTGAACAAATGCTGTCCCATCTGCACGTCTCTCCGCACATTGTCATTCTCAATCTTACGATTATACAATGCAGATGTTTATTTTTTTTGCGCGTAAGATACATAATTTTGCTGACAAAGCTTTTTTCATTTACCTCTCTCTCCTAGGTGGTGATCAACTGACGATCTTGTTGTTTTCGAGAATACAAGGCTGTGGCTCGACTTTTACAAAGTAATGCAGGTGTGATGTGTGGCATGCCCGTGTAAGTGTAATCTTTTCATAGGTCGCCAATGTGTATGTTCCTGCTATAATGAGGAATACCCTACTGGTGCGTACACTGAATTAATGTTGTAGGAAGGACAACATTCAACCCTCAAAACTCGGTAAATCTGCCACAATAGCGGCGGAAAATACTAATCTCAGCCAATAGTAAAATGATTTCTACCTGACATTCCATGGTACCTCTTATGTCCCATATCGAGTACACCATGACCACAAGTTATTGATTTGTGGGAAGAGACCAGACAGCAAAGTCATCAGTCTCATCGGATTAGGGAAGTATGGGAAAGGAAGTCGGTCGTGCCCTTTCAAAGAAACCATCCCGGCATTTGCCTGAAGCGATTTGTGGGAAATCACGGAAAACCTAAATCAGGATGGCCAGATGTAGAATTGACCCGTCGTTCTCCCGAATGCGAGTCCAGTGTGCTAACCACTACAACACCCCACTAGGTATGACCACAAGCCTGTTTAGTAAGGGTCACACACGAAACCTTCTTATCACTAAATGAAAAACAGTTAACTACAACTAACAGAAAAGATATAAAATTGTCTTTTTGAAATCTTTAGGAAAAGGCTGAAGCTACATGAAAAAATGGGTTGCACCATCTGCAATTCAGCCGTGGCCAACTCGCATACATGCCATTTGCTCTTTGGCATTTTGTCGCAATCGTGTGGCATCTTATTTCTCCCTGAGTTACTACCATAATGAGTTCCTAACTCGCCTCCGTCAGTGGCAGCAGCTGCGCTTGTCAGTACGAGTACTGCTGTACCATCTTTGGTGTGACGGCTATATTTCCGTGTGGTGGTGTGTGTGGCAGTCAGTCGGTTGGGACAGAGCAGGGAGGAAGTCTCCGCGGCGCGCAGTCAGGCCGGGACCACTGGCAGCGTGCACGCTTGGTCGGATTGTGAGCCGCTACCTGCGAGAGCTACAAAGTTCGTTGCCTACCGAACCTGGACACTGAAGTTGAGTTGTTATGAAACCTCAACTGCTGTGACATCTCTTTGTTCTGCCTTGGTCGTTAGCATAGTTTTCTGGCTGTGTGTTTTCCTCGCCGTGTTGATGCTGTCCGGCACAGCATGTAGTTCGACAGCCTTTTGGTTGTTTGCTCATATTTTTTCTTAAGAGTGGTATTGTGCCTTGGCTGTTTTTAGATGCCAGTTTTGAAGACGTAGTTCAGCTGGTATCTTCGTTGTCTGCTGATATTTTCTGTTGTCATAATGTTGGTCAGGGGAAGGGAACTGATTAGGTTGTTGGTTGGTCCTTCAACCATCCTTGGGTAGGGTTGCCATCTGGTTATTTAACCTTACTCTTGGCTGCCTGTCTCACCTCACTTTATGTTAGAGCTACCTCCTCTGGTCGACCCTTGAAATACTTCTGAGCACCACTGTTCTGTTGGTTTTAGATTGTGATTTTCATTTTAGTCTCATGTACTGTGCGAGGCTTCAGCCATCTATTAATTTAGTTTCTTTTAATATTAAAATAAGGCCTTCAGCTGACTTAAATTAAACTTTGAAGATTGATTTGCTTAAAAACTAAATTTTGAAAGTTTGTTCTATTTGAAATTCTTGTTATCCAGGCCATAAGCCCTGAGTTGCTCAGTGTCTTATGTGTGGCCTTCAGCAGAGTATTTACGTGAAATATCATTAAGTAAGGCTTTCAGCCATCTGTATTCTTTAAAGTAATTTTCATAACTTGTGTTCAGGCCTTCAGCTATTGTTGTTTTTGGTGTGGTTTTGGGCCTTCAGCCCAGAAGGTGTTGCAAGTTTTCTTAACTAGGCCTTCAGCCGTATTGTTTAAATTTGATCCTTTTAAGGCAACGTGTAATTAAGTAGCTCTTAGCAAAATAAAGTTTGTGTGTTTGGTGCAACTAACAGTAATGAATTACGGCCCCTTCTACAACCATAACCTGATCCGGTCTATCCTCCAAAAGCAGATTCCAACTGGTAGCAGAGCGTGGTTACGAATGTGATACTGACATTCCAGTTACTGTTACTTTGAATTTTATTTCTGTTTGTGTTGCACCCTATTGTTTTAGTTGTTGATTGTTTCAGGTGACTTATTTTAATGGCGCTCACGCAGTGCCTGGGGATCGGCCTGTTGAAGGAGAGCCACCTTGTTTATGAGTTGGCGATAAGGCGCCAGCCTACTGAGCGCAGTGTTCCGAGTGGACCGCTTGAATGCTACAGTTCTTCACCCTGTTGACGTCACGCTGGAGGTAGTGGGTGAGACGGAAGCAGCCTTTGAATTTTTGTTTAAGGCTGTTACGGGCCTTGAGGACACCATTTGTGTTTTGGAAAGCACTCAACCTAGTGACAGTCAATTGGACAGGGTGTAGGCACAGTTAGTGCATTTCACCAAAAGGATAGCGGATTTAGGTATGTTAGGTTTGGAGGATCATCATAAAAAATTAACCATCGAATTGCGGTGTTTGGTTACTGCACTGCAGTTTAAGCTTACATGTTTAGAACTGGATGGGAAGAGGACTGAAGAGCGGGACTTGTTATATCAAGGGGGAACTGGGAGCCAGCCTGAGGGTGGTGTTGTATCTTCTGTGAAGTCAGATGCAGCGTTTGCCAAATCCCTAATCCTCTGGCATATTTCTTTCGAGATGTTACTGAATTAGTTGTAGATCGACCTGAGCAGATCGAAAACTTATTATGGTTGTTGGTTCGTCTTGAACAACTTGCTGCTGCCTTTTGCATACCGCACCAAGTAGTTTTGTCACTATTATACCCGTTTGCTAGAGATGAGTTGCGAAACTTCCTATCCCGAGCCATGGCAGAAGGGCTTTCCTTACAGCAATTGAGAGAGCTTGTCATTAACCAGAGGTTGACCACCAGAGTTCTGAAACAGTTTGAGCGTCGTTACATTTAGGAGATGCAGCAGGATAAAGAGGAGTTACATCAGTTCAGATGACCTGCTTGGCCTTGTTGATCGATTTGCCAGAATGGGAGTTGGTGTCTATTGTCCTCACGGGAATGCGAGCGGTGGATTTGTCGCACTTTGTTTTTCGTGATCGTCCTTCAACCTGGGAAGAGCTTCGTGCCGTTGTTATAGCGATATCTACGTTGCCGCTGGCGAACGATGTATGTCGTGAAGTTAAGGGCCAGGCCACGGCCGTTTTCAGGGAAATTCCGAATTGCCCACATCGCTAGAGGCTGTTAAAGGGGAACCCAGGCGTTGTTTCAGGTGCGGTAGCAAGGCTCATTTGGTGCGCTCTTGCGTTCCAAACTCGAGCGCTCAGAGCCAATGAATGACACCGGGTTGGGCAGCGACCTCAGGATCGAGCCTTCAGACCTTGGTGTACCCGTGTTGCCACTCCTTCGTCATCGCCCTTGCCTTATATTTGTTCTCGAGTAGGCTGGGGACCGATCTGTGCTCTTTTGGATTCTGGTAGCTCCCTTTCACTATTGAGCTTCGAATGGTTTCTTGAATTTGGTCATCTTACGACGGTCGGTTCCTTTTCCGGTGCAGAGATGTCGGGTGGGCTAAGGCCAGGTGTTGCCTCTGCTTGGTTGGGTCTGAGGGAGTATATCGGTTGGGGATTTCTCCTGGCCCTTGTCATCAGCTTTGGTCAAGAAGCTGCTGGTCGATTTGATTTTGGGGTGTGATTTCATCAATAAAATTGAGTTAGTCTTGGGTTATTCCAGGCACACCTTCTTCTTTAACTTCACTCCTGCGGAGAAGTTGCGTTTCTGTGAGTGTGCTACACATACTGTGCACCCAAATGCCGGCGTCCTGACTGATGAGGCTGTGCCTAATGAGTTCGATCTCGCCCATCTCTCCCCACATCAGGCCTCTCAGTTACAGGATTTCCTATAGATGTTTGCTGAACTTCTTTGTAATAGGTTGGGGGTTACTAATGTTCTTAATTACCACATCCGTCTACCTGACGATATTCCTGTTAGGCAGTCTCCATATCGCCTCTCATCCCCCTAAGGTGAAGATACTGAGAGCTAAAATATCCAAAATGCTTGAGCAAGGGGTTATTCGGCCTTCGACATCTGCCTATGCTTCCCCCATATTCCTTGTCCCTATGGATCAGGGTGGGATTTTAGGCCTGTTGTTGTGTTGACTATCAGCGTCCGAACGCTAAGGTTGTCCTCGAGTCTGTTCCTCTACCTGATTTTCATTACTCCTTTACTTGGTTTGCCGGTGCTAAGTGGTTTTCTGTCCTTGATTTTAACCAAGCCTGTTATCAGATTCCCTTAGCTGAAGAATGTAAACATATTACTGCATTATATACTGATTGGAATCTGTTTGAGTTTAACAGGGTTCCATCTGGTTTGGCTACCGGTGCACCCGTTCTTACTCGTTTGCTCGATAATATCCTTGGGGACTTGAAATTAGTCTGTGTGTATAATTGTTTGGACGATTTAGTCATTTATAGCAGTTCGTTTCAGGACCAGTTGGATCATATCCAACAAGTATTTTTGAGGTTGCAGGGAGCCGGGTCAACTGTTAAATCCAGTAAATTGACGTTAGCCAGGCAACAGGTGTCCTTCTTAGGTCACCTAGTATCAGGTCAGAGTATTCGCATCGACCAGGAACACACTAAGGCATTAAGAGCTCTGCCTCCGCCTACTGATAAACGTGGTATTGCTAGGTTAATAGGCATGGCGAATTATTGTAGGAGTTTTGTCCCTCATTTTGCTTAGTTGGCAGCTCCCTTAAATGAATTGCGCCGGAAAGGAGTGCGTTTTGAATGGGGACCTGCCCAGGAGGCCATGTTTGAGTACATTAAGGCAGCTATAGCCAACCGTCCCATTCTCGGAGTACCGGACTCTAATAAAAGTTTTATTGTCCAAACTGACACATCTAATGCGGTATCTCAGCTGTCCTCCAGGAGTTCGAAGGTCAGAGGCAACCATTAGCGCACACATCTCGTCAGTTAATCAGTGCCGAACTTAAATATTCCGTCTACGAGTGTGAGGCGCTGGCTATTTTGTTCGTGCTGGAGAACCGCTTTTACCTTCAGCATCGGGTATCTCAGCAAGAAACCGACAATCAGGCATTGAGCTGGGTGTTAGCCAGGCCACGTAAAACTGTCCATATCGCCAGGTGGGCAGTAGGCATTTCTGCATTTCAATTTGAAGTTAAACACGTAAAAGGCACTGAAAATGCCCATGCGGATGTCCTCAGCCGGATGTTCACTGAATGTACACCTAGTGAGGGCACTCGAAAACAGAGGGAGGCAGTCTTAGTTGTGTTGTGTTATGTGAGGTTCCTCTTTTATTTGACGATGTTGGTCAGCATCAGGATCGGATCCCTACTTGGGCACCCGTTAAGCAACGCCTGTTGGCTGGGGAACTGTTGGATGAATACGTTATTAAGAAGGGCATTTTCTGTAAAAGCAGTTCAAGATCTGTTTTCCAGCAGCTCTGGTGCACCTGGTTTTTCATTATTTTAATGATTCGTTGGTTGGTGGGCACTTAGGAACTTATAAGTGGTCATGTCTAGTTTAACTGACTGGACGGGCCTGCTCTGTGCTAATGTGATACTGAGCGTTTTTGCGATGGCCCCCAGCTTTCATTCTGTTGATTAGTCGGCTGGTTGGCCCATCTGTCCGAATTTTGCCTACTCGCTTTAGGCTGCTGATAACCCTGATTATTGTGTTGTACGGCTTCTCCGCGTCTCTTTCGGTTACTATTTGGATTGTTGTTGGCATACACGTTTCCTCGGGAATTAGCCCAAGCGTGGTTAGTCGATAGTTGATTATAACCACTACTATTTACTCTGGTACCATTCTGGTAATAATTTCTTTTCTTATTTCCATTGCCATTCTCATCTTCTTGTGGAGAATAATACTCTTCATTAGAACTCACGTTCCTTCTGTTCTCACGTATCAAGTCAAACGAGTCTACAATCGCCAAAAACCTTTCCAGATCATCCTCTGGAACGTTGGCCAACTGTTCACGTACTGGAATGGGCAGCTTTGGCCTTAGTATGTGTAATATCTACCTCGTTTGCATATGCTCGTCCCAATGTCTTGTTTTGCTTATGTAACTTTCAATATACTTACGCATACTACCTAGATTGGGATTATACATCGTCGAGTTATGCACTTCCTGACGTAGCATTTCCTGGGTGTAGATACTCTAGTACTTAGTCACGAAAACTTTTTCAAATCCGTCAAGCATCTTACAGCTATCAGCTGTTTCCATAGCCCATAAGGCTGCTTCGCCAGTAACGTGCGACGTGGCGAATTGCACAAAGTGCGTTCAAAAAGTTTTGCACAGTCATATCTAATTTTTTTTATTTTTTGCGGGAGAAGAATGAAATTTTTTGTGAACATACTTGGAACGTTTAGCTATACATTGAGCGTACTCAGTGTAGCCTCCATCAGCTGTGACGCATCTGGCCTAACGTTCTTTCCATGACGTAAATGCACTTTGGTAAAATTCTGGGGACTGACTTTTACACCATCGCTTGACACAGGAAATAACGTCTTTCTCACTATCAAATGTTTTACCGCGCAGGTGGGCCTTCAGACGACCAGAGCTAAAAATCAGACGAAGCTAAGTCCAGATTGTAGAGAGGATGAGGAACAATTTTCTAACCCATTTCCTGATTTTCTCCTACATCATAAGTGTTGTATGGGGTTTGGCATTGTCATGGTGTAGTCTGATGAGCTGACCCTGAAGCTGTGGTCTGTGGGTCTTTATGGCACGTCACAGCTTGTCCAATGACAAACAGTAACGGTCCCGGTTCATTGTGGAGCCAGGTTCCAAAAAGTCAATGAAAATAACATCACACTGATCCCAGAAGAAGGAGGTCATTACCTTTCGGCATGCTGTTGGTGAAAGTCTTGGTTTCTTCTTCCGAGGGGAATGACGCTACTCCATGGATTGTGTTTTTCTCTTAGGCTCGGACAAAAACGACCATGTTTCATCCCGGGGTAATAACACCGTCAAAACACACTTCAGTAAAGGTCTTGATGAGACCCTCACACACATTCTTCTTCATCCTTTTCATTTCTCTTGTCAATAATCTAGGCACCCAACGTGCACAGATTTTTCTGTACCCTAGTGACTGTATTAGTGATACCACACTACCCAATGACAAGCGAGTGATTTCTGCAGGCTGTCGTGTTGTCACACATTTGTCATTTTGGATGATTTGATTAATGGTCTCCTTATTCACATCACTCACTGCCGTCGATGGTCTACCGCATCGTGGATTGCCCGGTAGAGAGAATTAACCTTCTTTAAGCCTCTGCAAGCACCGCTGGATACTGCTGCGATGCACTGTGTCCTCCCCACAAACAGGGAGCAACTTCCTGTGAATCGATGTGGCAGAGTCATCGCAGGTCTTGAAGAGAAACTCGATCACCGACCGTTGTCGCAACCTGACATCTACGTCACGGTTCATTATGGCTCACCTGTAAATAAAAGAAAATACTTTTATACTCCAACTTATAGCTAAATGTTCCAAGTATGTCCACAAAAAATTCCATTCTCCTCCTGAAAAAAAATAAAAAAAAATAGAGACGACTATGCAAAACTTTCTGAACGCCCTTTGTATTTTTTGTCGCTCTGTCCACACTTTCGGCAGAACGTGTTTAAAAGGATGTACTACTTTCTTTTCCGTAGAGAAGGTCAGAAACTGCCTATGCTTTAGTAGGCTTTCATGAAGTTTAATTTCTGCGTAAGTCGGTTTCTCTTCCGCAGCTGTCATAATTACGCTCTGTCACGATTGGGTTACCGTACTGCCTACGCTCCGGAATCGTTTCGTCAAAGTATTCTGCACAATCGAGTCTCTACGTTCCAGCTAGGCAATTCTCTCGTTTACTCCATTGAGGAGTGTCCTCAGTGAGTGCCTGTTGGGCTTAGATTAATTCCTCACGCAAACTTTCGACAGGTTTGCCGCTAGCTGCTAGTGCTTCTCTAGCGACACTTTCTACAACGTTATTTAACTCCGTAACAACGTGTTCACGTGTTTCCTCATCTTTTTGTTGTAGCCACTTGGTTATTGCACTTTCGATTTTTCTACTTGGGGTTTGAGACACTGATCTAATTGCACAGTTAGTTCGAGTGATAACTGTTCTAACCTTCCAGTAGCAAAACAAATGGTTCAAATGGCTCTGAGCACTATGGGACTTCACATCTGAGGTCATCAGTCCCTTAGAAAGAACTACTTAAACCTAATTAACCTAAGGACTTCACACACATCCATGCCCAAGGCAGGATTCGAACCTGCGACCGTAGCGGTCGTGCGGTTCCGGACTGAAGCGCCTAGAACCGCTCCGTCACAACGGCCGGCCCTTGCAGTAGCATCTTCTACTTTAGTGCTTAGATCGTTTTGGTTATCTTGGCACTTTTTTAACTGATCAGTAACTTTTTAACCATCTCTGGAACGCTGCTATAAGCCTCTTTCATGGGTTTCACTTCGCTTTTAATTGGGTCTAACTGATCATCCAAGTTCTTAATTAAAGTTTTATCTCGTTTCGCTAAAATTTTAGTTAGCTGAGTAGTCATATTTTGGTCTCTTTCTCTGAGCTGTTCATGTATAACCCTGTCTCTCTCTCTTTCTCTCACCTGTATACTTCCATTAATCTGGGCAAGCAAAAGCTTCTGCTTCTCCGGCAGACTCTCTTTCTTCCTGTTCTGCGAACCTTTTCAGAGACAGATTAAAAAAGTCAGCCCCCCGCCCCCCGGTATACTGGTTTGTGATATATTTGTTAGGCTAGACTCGAACCTGTAGACTCGGATCTGACCTCAGCAGAGGTAGAAGCTTCTGTATTTGCAGGATTACCTAATACACCCATTTCTGGTTCCGAAATTATCCGGCGTTCCGTTTCGGTTTCCGGTACTATTTGCTGTATATTACATTTTGCCATAGCTTCGCTCTCAACTGGCTGCTCGGTTGTAGAGTCGACTGACTCAGAATCGGAGTATTCAGCCCCTTTCCTGATCTGCTGCCTGGTTCTTGCTCGACTCACGTTACAAATTAATACACAATTTTCAGAGGCACGGGTAAGTGACAACTTTCCAGGTATATTGTTGTTGTTTTTTGTTGTGATCTTCAGTCCTGAGACTGGGTTGATGCAGCTCTCCACGCTACCCTATCCTGTGCAAGCTTCTTCACCTCCCAGTACTTACTGCAACCCACATCCTTCTGAATGTGCTTAGTGTATTCATCTCTTGGTCTCTCCCTACGATTTTTACTCTCCACGCTGCCCTCCATTGCTAAATTTGTGATCCCTTGATGCCCCAGAACATGTCCTACTAACCGGTCCCTTCTTTTTGTCAAGTTGTGCCACATACTCCTCTTCTCCCCAATTCTATTCAATACCTCCTCATTAGTTATGTCATCTACCCATCTAATCTTCAGCATTCTCCTGTAGCACCACATTTCGAAAGCTTCTTTTCTCTTCTTGTCCAAACTATTTATCGTCCATGTTTCACTTCCATACATGGCTACACTCCATACAAATACTTTCAGAAACGACTTCCTGACACTTAAATCTATACTCGATGTTAACAAATTTCTCTTCTTCAGAAACGCTTTCCTCGCCATTGCCAGTCTACATTTTATATCTTCTCTACTTCGACCATCATCAGTTATTTTGCTCCCCAAATAGCAAAACTCCTTTACTACTTTAAGTGTCTCATTTCCTAATATAATTCCCTCAGCATCACCTGACTTAATTCGACTACATTCCATTATCCTCGTTTTGCTTTTGTTGATGTTCATCTTATATCCTCCTTTCAAGACACTGTCCATTCCGTTCAACTGCTCTTCCAAGTCCTTTGCTGTCTCTGACAGAATTACAATGTCATCGGCGAACCTCAAAGTTTTTATTTCTTCTCCATGGATTTTAATACCTACTCCGAACTTTTCTTTTGTTTCCTTTACTGCTTGCTCAATATACAGATTGAATAACATCGGGGAGAGGCTACAACCCTGTCTCACTCCCTTCCCAACCACTGCTTCCCTTTCGTGTCCCTCGACTCTTATAACTGCCATCTGGTTTCTGTACCAGTTGTAAATAGCCTTTCGCTCCCTGTATTTTACCCCTGCCACCTTTAGAATTTGAAAGAGAGTATTCCAGTCAACATTGTCAAAAGCTTTCTCTAAGTCTACGAATGCTAGAAACGTAGGTTTGCCTTTCCTTAAACGTTCTTCTAAGATAAGTCGTAAGGTCAGTATTGCCTTGTTACCAGCAGCTATTTCGGTAAAATCTATCACAACCCCAGGTGCAGAAAAAATTTTGTTATAACTTTACGCGCATATAGCAGCCATCGCTGTATGAAACACAATACACAAAATAAATATTCCCTGACACACCCTAGCCCTTTGCGCCTTGGCGTATCAAGCGGAAAATAGGACCCACTCACACAAAGTAGTAAAACAACCCACAGTGGTGCCCCTACCTTGTATACAGTCTGCAATAGGTCCAGGGTTATTCTTGTGATTTATGCTCGCAATACACAGCGTATGCGAACGAAGGTATATTACAGCCACAAGTTATACATAACATGACAGGAAAGCCAATCTTGAATTAATACACACACAAATACAATAAGATTACAATAAAAACAAAATAAAATTACACTAACTTATACTATGATTGTATTATTCAAACGAGCCGCTGAGTACCTCCTTTCTGCGTAATTATTGTGGTGTTGAATTAATTTAGTTCTTCCGTATAAGTCAGTGCACATTGCTACGTTCGATCTGTAATATGCGTGCAGGCGTCAGTCGCAACCTGCAGTGATGATACTGTAACGTGGCAGTTCAAATTCTGCATATTGTTTTTTGGGAACGCCACGTGTATTTTCAGCGCGAGTAAATGCGTCTTAAATATAAGTAGCGTGACTTAATCTCAATACGCAGGCAAAAAGCTATTTATTATTAATGGAAATGTTACGCTCTCTGTCAATGAATGACAATTTAACGTAACCTGCAACTAACCCAGCGATAAGATAGAGGATGAAATGATTTCCTTTCCCGGCAAATTAATTTAATTTTACACAGAAAGCAAGAATGGTACAAACACCTGCGTATTTTAAAATAATTGCGAAGAATTTTATAAAACTATTTCTGTAAGAATTGAGTTAACTTTTTATCCTGTAAATTAACTGAAAATATTTTAAATCAGAGGTGAAGCCTCACCAGTGGAAGAGAGGTGGGCAATCGACAGCAGTATTATTATTATTATTATCTTTAAATAAAAAGAATTCAATAATGGTCGTTATCGTGTAAACTTTGATAATTATACCTGTATTTAAAGCAACAGCTTGATCATTACAGATTATTATTTCTCATCATCAGTATCATCATCACCATCATGCTCCTCAGATTCTTGACAGACGTCTTACGCGCTAGCATCAAAGACCTAAAAAAAAAAAAGGAAATGGAGAAGGTGAGAAAAAAGAAAATGCTCTTGCCAAATGAACTATGTACCACAGTGCACATTTTAAATGACTGGGATTTTTCGGTATACAGAGAGGCTCGCATAGGGGTATGCTGGCAACAGGCAGCCATTGACAGTCTTCGATTCAAGCGACGTATAGAAGACATCTGTAAAATTATATCACCAATCCTCGGCGATGTGCATAGGCAGCATGTGATAAACACATACTTGAAACCCCTAAGTGAAGGAGAAGGAAGTAAGGAATCAGGGTTATAAATTGAGATACCTACTTAGATGTAGTTCAGATAGTGAGTGGACAGTTTTGAGCTAAAAACATGCTGCAAGATTCGATTAAACGAAACATTAGTCTTAAAAAGCAGATTCTAAAGCTCGACAGAATATGCGAAGGAAGATGCTATCTCTCCATAAAAGAGATACTGAAACCAAATCTCTGCTAGAAAAAAAAAACATTTAAACCCATTTCACAACCACTAAAAGAACTGATTTACCGATTTCCGAAAGAAAACAATATCCATTTTGTTGCTACTGCAGCTAGATGCCAAGACAATTTCAACAGCTGTCACATTAAAGAAAAATATGATGGTTCAAAAAGGTTCAAGTGGCTCTGAGCACTATGGGACTTAACGGCTGAGGTCATCAGTCCCCTAGAACTTAGAACTACTTAAACCTAACTAACCTAAGGACGACACACACATCCATGCCCGAGGCAGGATTCGAACCTGCGACAGTAGCGGTCGCGCGGTTCCAGACTGTAGCGCCTAAAACCGCTCGTCCACTCCGGCCGGCAAAAATATCATGGTGTCGTGGATATAAAGAAAGAAATGAAAAGTAGCAGAAAATTAGAAGAGCCACGTATAGCAGAAACTGCTGGTTGACTGTCAGCTTCGTATTTTAATAAACCTGTAGACAAAACCCGTGACACCCTCTACGGCATCAGATTTGATCCGTTATCAAGTGGATGGACGATTGGAAACTCACCAGTGCATGTTGATGAAAATGATTTAATAATTCACAACGTAAGATATCCTGGAACTAGAGGGCTATACAGTTTATTGTTCAAAATCAAGCCTAAGAATTACACGAACCGTGATCTTCAAAATTATGCAATAAGTCTGAAGGCAACAATACCTATCCTTCATACCTGTAAACCAAGGATATAAGTATACACGTATCATAAAACCATTAATTGGAATACTTCAGGCTGCAAAAGAAAGCAGCAAAGGCTTCCCTGACATCTGCAGAAGAAGACCATGAAGAGGATAATAATGGCAACGAGGACATTGGTAGTGATGATGATGATGATGATGATGATGATGATGATAACTGTGTTGAGGAATATAAAATTGGTAAAGCAGCGAAAGTCATAAGTGAAATACGTACAGAAAAGGGAATACCCTCTGCACCTGGAGGAAACAGAAGAAGAAGAAATTGACTGGAAAGACTGATCAAACAAATCACATGTTGACTACAATCACTGGAATAGCCCCAACGAACTTGTTGAACGTCTAGTTTTTCTCATTGCATCAAAAACTGTTGACAACAACTCATACAACAATGAAATTATTTCAATAGAGGAAGAACTCCGAGAAGCTGCAATTACTGCTTAACATGAAGTGTAAGTTTTATACGTTCATATCAACCCATGAACCATGGACCTTGCCGTTGATGGGGAGACTTGCGTCCCAGAGCGATACAGATAGCCGTACCGTAGATGCAACCACAACGGAGGGGTATCTGTTGAGAGGCCAGACAAACATGTGGTTCCTGAAGAGGGGCAGCAGTCTTTTCAGTAGTTGCAGGGGCAACAGTCTGGATGATTGACTGATCTGGCCTTGTAACACTAACCAAAACAGCCTTGTCTGCTGGTACTGCGAACGTCAGAAAGCGAGGGGAAACTACAGCCGTAATTTTTCCCGAGGGCATCCAGCTTTACTGTATGGTTAAATGATGATGGCGTCCTCTTGGGAAAGATATTCCAGAGGTAAAATAGTCCCCCATTCGGATCTCCGGGCGGGGACTACTCAGGAGGACGTTGTTATCAGGGGAAAGAAAACTGGCGTTCTACGGATCGGAGCGTGGAGTGTCAGATCCGTTAATCGGGCAGGTAGGTTAGAAAATTTAAAAAGGAAAAATTGATAGATTAAAGTTAGATATATTGGGAATTAGTTAAGTTCGGTGGCAGGAGGTACAACGCTTCTGGTCAGGTGAATACAGGGATGTTTGTGGTTGTGGTCTTCAGTCCTGAGACTGGTTTGATTCAGCTCTCCATGCTACTCTATCCTGTGCAAGCTTCTTCACCTCCCAGTACTTACTGCAACCTACATCCTTCTGAATCTGCTTAGTGTATTCATCTCTTGGTCTCCCTCTACGATTTTTAACCTCCACGCTGCCCTCCAGTGCTAAATTTGTGATCCCTAGATGCCTCAAAACATGTCCTACCAACGGGTCCCTTCTTATTGTCAAGTTGTGCCACAAACTCCTCTTCTCCCCAATTCCATTCAATCCCTCCTCATTAGTTATGCGATCTACCCATCTAATCTTCAGCATTCTTCTGTAGCACCACATTTCGAAAGCTTCTATTCTCTTCTTGTCCAAACTATTTATCGTCCATGTTTCACTTCCATACATTGCTACACTCCATACAAATACTTTCAGAAACGACTTCCTGACACTTAAATCTATACTCGATGTTAACAAATTTCTCTTCTTCAGAAACGGTTTCCTTCCCATTGCCAGTCTACATTTTATATCCTCACTACTTCGACCATCATCAGTTATTTTACTCCCTAAATAGCAAAACTCCTTTACTACTTTAAGTGTCTCATTTCCTAATCTAATTCCCTCAGCATCACCCGATTTAATTTGACTACATTCCATTATCCTCGTTTTGCTTTTGTTGATGTTCATCTTGTATCCTCCTTTCAAGACACTGTCCATTCCGTTCAACTGCTCTTCCAAGTCCTTTGCTGTCTCTGACAGAATTACAATGTCATCGGCGAACCTCAACGTTTTTATTTCTTCTCCATGGATTTTAATACCTACTCCGAATTTTTCTTTTGTTTCCTTTACTGCTTGCTCAATATACAGATTGAATAACATCGGTGAGAGGCTACATCCCTGTCTCACTCCCTTCCCAACCACTACTTCCCTTTCATGCCCCTCAACTCTTATAACCGCCATCTGGTTTCTGTACAAATTGTAAATAGCCTTTCGCTCCCTGTATTTTACCCCTGCCACCTTCAGAATTTGAAAGAGAGTATTCCAGTTAACATTGTCAAAAGCTTTCTCTAAGTCTACAGATGCTAGAAACGTAGGTTTGCCTTTTCTTAATCTTTCTTCTAAGATAAGTCGTAAGGTTAGTATTGCCTCACATGTTCCAACATTTATACGGAATCCTAACTGATCTTCCCCGAGGTCGGCTTCTATCAGTTTTTCCATTCGTCTGTAAAGAATTCGCGTTAGTATTTTGCAGTTGTGACTTATTAAACTGATAGTTCGGTAATTTTCACATCTGTCAACACCTGCTTTCTTTGGGATTGCAATTATTATATTCCTCTTGAAGTCTGAGGGTATTTCGCCTGTCTCATACATCTTGCTGACCAGATGGTAGAGGTTTGTCATGACTGGCTCTCCCAAGGCTGTCAGTAGTTCTAATGGAATGTTGTCTACTCCCGGGGTCTTGTTTAGACTCAGGTCTTTCAGTGCTCTGTCAAACTCTTCACGCAGTATCTTATCTCCCATTTCGTCTTCACCTACATCCTCTTCTGTTTCCATAATATTGTCCTCAAGTACATCGCCCTTGTATAAACCCTCTATATACTCCTTCCACCTTTCTGCCTTCCCTTCTTTGCTTAGAACTGGGTTTCCATCTGAGCTCTTGATATTCATACGAGTGGTTCTCTTCTCTCCAAAGGTTTCTTTAATTTTCCTGTAGGCAGTATTTATCTTACCCCTCATGAGATAAGCCTATACATCCTTACATTTGTCTTCTAACCATCCCTGCTTAGCCATTTTGCACTTCCTGTCGATCTCATTCTTGAGACGTTTGTATTCCTTTTTGCCTGCTTCATTTACTGCATTTTTATATTTTCTCCTTTCATCAATTAAATTCAATATTTCTTCTGTTACCCAAGGATTTCTATTAGCCCTCGCCTTTTTACCTACTTGGTCGTCTGCTGCCTTCACTACTTCATCCCTCAGAGCTACCCATTCTTCTTCTACTGTATTTATTTCCCCCATTCCTGTCAATTGTTCCCTTATGCTCTCCCTGAAACTCTCTACAACCTCTGGTTTAGTCAGTTGATCCAGGTCCCATCTCCTTAAATTAGCACCTTTTACAGGGTTATAAATACAAAATCAAAGTGGGGTAATGCAGGAGTACGTTTAATAATGAATTGGAAAATAGGAGTGCGGGTAAGCTACTACAAACAGCATAGTGAACGCATTATTGTGGCCAAGATAGACACGAAGCCCACACCTACTACAGTAGTACCAGTTTATATGCCAACTAGCTCTGCAGATGATGAACAAATTGATGAAATGTATGATGAGATAAAAGAAATTATTCAGGTAGTGAAGGCAGACGAAAATTTAAGTCATGGGTGACTGGAATGCGAGAGTAGGAAAAGGGAGAGAAGGAAACATAGGTGAATATGGATTGGGGGAAAGAAATGAAAGAGGAAGCCGTGTGGTAGAATTTTGCACAGAGCACAACTTAATCATAGCTAACACTTGGTTCAAGAATCATAAACGAAGGTTGTACACATGGAAGAATCCTGGAAATACTAGAAGGTATCGGATAAATTATATAATGGTAAGCCAGAGAGTCAGGAACCAGGTTTTAAATTGTAAGACATTTCCAGGGGTAGATGTGGACTTTGACCACAATCTATTGGCTATGAACTGCAGATTAAAACTGAAGAAACTGCTAAAAGGTGAGAATTTGAGGAGATGGGATCTGGATAAGCTGAAAGAACCAGAGGTTGTAGAGAGCTTCAGGGAGAGCATTAGGGAACAGTTCACAAGAATGGGTAGCTTTGAGAGACGAAATAGTGAAGGTAGCAGAGGATCAAGTACGTAAAAAGACGAGAGCTAATAGAAATCCTTGGGTAACAGAAGAAATATTGAATTTAATTGATGAAAGGAGAAAATATAAAAACGCAGTAAATGAATCAGGCCAAAAGGTATTCAAACGTCTCAAAAATGAGATCGACAGGAAGTGCAAAATGGCTAAGCAGGGATGGCTAGAGGACAAATTTAAGGATGTAGAGGCTTTATCTCAGTAGGGGTAAGACAGATACTGCCTACAGGAAAATTAGAGAGACCTTTGGCGAAAAAACCACTTGTATGAATATCAAGAGCTCAGATGGAAACCCAGTTCTAAGCATAGAAGGAAAAGCAGAAAGGTGGAAGAAGTATATAGAGGGTCTATATTGAGGACAATATTATGGAATAGGAAGAGGACGTAGATGAAGATGAAATGGGAGATATGATACTGCGTGAAGAGTTTGACAGAGCACTGAAAGACCTAAGTCTAAACAAGGCACCGGGAGTAGACAACATTCCATTAGAATTACTGACAGCCTTGGGAGAGCCAGTCCTGACAAAACTACCATCTAGTGAGCAAGATGTATGAGACAGGCGAAATACCCTCAGACTTCAAGAAGAATATAATAACTCCAATACCAAAGAAAGCAGGTGTTGACAGATGTGAAAATTACCGACCTATTAGTTTAATAAGTCACAGCTGCAAAATACTAATGCAAATTCTTCACAGACGAATGGAAAAATTGGTAGAAGCCGACCACGGGGAAGATCAGTTCAGATTCCGTAGAAATGTTGGAACACCTGAGGCAATACTGATCCTACGACGTATCTTAGGAAATAGATTAAGGAAAGGCAAACCTACGTTTCTAGCATTTGTAGACTTAGAGGAAGCTTTTGACAATGTTGACTGAAGGCGGCAGGGGTAAAATACAGGGAGCGAAAGGCTGTTTACAGTTTGTACAGGGGCCAGGTGGCAGTTATAAGAGTCGAGGGGCATGAAATGGAAGCAGCGGTTGGGAAGGGAGTGAGACAGGGTTGTAGCCTGTCCCCGATGTTAATCAATTTGTATATTGAGCAGGCAGTAAAGGAAACAAAAGAAAAATTCGGAGTAGGTATTAAAGTCCATGGAGAAGAAATGAAAACGTTGAGGTTCGCCGATGACATTGTAATTCTGTCAGAGACAGCAAAGGACTTGGAAGAGCAGTTGAACGGGATGGATAGTGTCTTGAAAGGAGGATATAAGATGAACATCAACATAAGCAAAACGAGGATAATGGAATGTAGTCGAATTAAGTTGGGTGATGCTGAGGGAATTAGATTAGGAAATGAGACAGTTAAAGTAGTAAAAGAGTTTTGCTATTTAGGGAGCAAAATAACTGATGATGGTCGAACTAGAGAGGATATAAAATGTAGGTTGGCAATGGCAAGGAAAGCGTTTCTGAAGAAGAGAAATATGTTAACATCGAGTATAGATTTAAACGTCCGGAAGTCGTTTCTGAAAGGGACAGGGTACAGGGTGCACCCATCTGCAGGTGGTCGCTCATGTCGGCACCAATGATGTGTGTCGCTATGGATCGGAGGAAATCCTCTCTGGCTTCCGGCGGCTATCTGATTTGGTGAAGACTGCCAGTCTCGCTAGCGGGATGAAAGCAGACCTCACCATCTGCAGCATCGTCGACAGGACTGACTGCGGACCTTTGGTACAGATACGAGTGGAGGGTCTGAATCAGAGGCTGAGACGGTTCGGCGACCATGTGGGCTGCAGATTCCTCGACTTGCGCCATAGGGTGGTGGGGTTTCGGGTTCCGCTGGATAGGTCAGGAGTCCACTACACGCAGCAAGCGGCTACACGGGTAGCAGGGGTTGTGTGGCGTGGGCTGGGCGGTTTTTTAGGTTAGATGGCCTTGGGCAAGTACAGAAAGGGCAACAGCCTCAACGGGTGCGGGGCAAAGTCAGGACATACGGGGACCAAGCAGCAAGCGGTATTGTAATTGTCAACTGTCGAAGCTGCGTTGGTAAAGTACCGGAACTTCAAGCGCTGATAGAAAGCACCGAAGCTGAAATCGTTATAGGTACAGAAAGCTGGCTGAAGCCAGAGATAAATTCTGCCGAAATTTTTACAAAGGTACAGACGGTGTTTAGAAAGGATATATGGCGTGCAACCGGTGGTGGAGTGTTCGTCGCTGTTAGTAGTAGTTTATCCTGTAGTGAAGTAGAAGTGGATAGTTCCTGTGAGCTATTGTGGGTGGAGGTTACACTCAACAACCGAGCTAGGTTAATAATTGGCTCCTTTTACCGACCTCCCGACTCAGCATTAGTGGCAGAACAACTGAGAGAAAATTTGGAATACATTTCACATAAATTTTCTCAGCATATTATAGTCTTAGGTGGAGATTTCAATTTACCAGTTATAGACTGGGACACTCAGATGTTTAGGACGGGTGGTAGGGACAGAGCATAGAGTAACATTATACTGAGTGCACTGTCCGAAAATTACCTCGAGCAATTAAACAGAGAACCGACTCGTGGAGATAACATCTTGGACCTACTGATAACAAACAGACCCGAACTTTTCGACTCTGTAAGTGCAGAACAGGGAATCAGTGATCATAAGGCCGTTGCAGCATCCCTGAATATGGAAGTTAATAGGAATATAAAAAAAGCGAGGAAGGTTTATCTGTTTGGCAAGAGTAATAGAAGGCAGATTTCAGACTACCTAACAGATCAAAACGAAAATTTCTGTTCCGACACTGACAATGTTGAGTGTTTATGGAAAAAGTTCAAGGCAATCGTAAAATGCGTTTTAGACAGGTACGTGCCGAGTAAAACTGTGAGGGACGGGAAAAACCCACCGTGGTACAACAACAAAGTTAGGAAACTACTGCGAAAGCAAAGAGAGCTTCACTCCAAGTTTAAACGCAGCCAAAACCTCTCAGACAAACAGAAGCTAAACGATGTCAAAGTTAGCGTAAGGAGGGCTACGCGTGAAGCGTTCAGTGAATTCGAAAGTAAAATTCTATGTACCGACTTGACAGAAAATCCTAGGAAGTTCTGGTCTTACGTTAAATCAGTAAGTGGCTCGAAACAGCATATCCAGACACTCCGGGATGATGATGGCACTGAAACAGAGGATGACACGCGTAAAGCTGAAATACTAAACACCTTTTTCCTAAGCTGTTTCACAGAGGAAGACCGCACTGCAGTTCCTTCTCTAAATCCTCGCACAAACGAAAAAATGGCTGACATCGAAATAAGTGTCCAAGCAATAGAAGAGCAACTGGAATCACTCAACAGAGGAAAGTCCACTGGACCTGACGGGATACCAATTCGATTCTACACAGAGTACGCGAAAGAACTTGCCCCCTTCTAACAGCCGTGTACCGCAAGTCTCTAGAGATACGGAGAGTTCCAAATGATTGGAAAAGAGCACAGGTAGTCCCAGTCTTCAAGAAGGGTCGTCGAGCAGATGCGCAAAACTATAGACCTATACCTCTGACGTCGATCTGTTGTAGAATTTTAGAACATGTTTTTTGCTCGAGTATCATGTCGTTTTTGGAAACCCAGAATCTACTATATAGGAATCAACATGGATTCCGGAAACAGCGATCGTGTGAGACCCAACTCGCTTTATTTGTTCATGAGACCCAGAAAATATTAGATACAGGCTCCCAGGTAGATGCTATTTTTCTTGACTTCCGGAAGGCGTTCGATACAGTTCCGCACTGTCGCCTGATAAACAAAGTAAGAGCCTACGGAATATCAGATCAGCTGTGTGGCTGGATTGAAGAGTTTTTAGCAAACAGAACACAGCATGTTGTTATCAACGGAGAGACGTCTACAGACGTTAAAGTAACCTCTGGCGTGCCACAGCGGAGTGTTACGGGACCATTGCTTTTCACAATATATATAAATGACCTAGTAGATAGTGTCGGAAGTTCCATGCGGCTTTTCGCGGATGATGCTGTAGTATACAGAGAAGTTGCAGCATTAGAAAATTGTAGCGAAATGCAGGAAGATCTGCAGCGGATAGGCACTTGGTGCAGGGAGTGGCAACTGACCCTTAACATAGACAAATGTAATGTATTGCGAATACATAGAAAGAAGGATCCTTTATTGTATGATTATATGATAGCGGAACAAACACTGGTAGCAGTTACTTCTGTAAAATATCTGGGAGTATGCGTGCGGAACGATTTGAAGTGGAATGATCATATAAAATTAATTGTTGGTAAGGCGGGTACCAGGTTGAGATTCATTGGGAGAGTGCTTAGAAAATGTAGTCCATCAACAAAGGAGGTGGCTTACAAAACACTCGTTCAACCTATACTTGAGTATTGCTCATCAGTGTGGGATCCGTACCAGATCGGGTTGACGGAGGAGATAGAGAAGATCCAAAGAAGAGCGGCGCGTTTCGTCACAGGGTTATTTGGTAACCGTGATAGCATTACGGAGATGTTTAACAAACTCAAGTGGCAGACTTTGCAAGAGAGGCGCTCTGCATCGCGGTGTAGCTTGCTCGCCAGGTTTCGAGAGGGTGCGTTTCTGGATGAGGTATCGAATATATTGCTTCCCCCTACTTATACCTCCCGAGGAGATCACGAATGTAAAATTAGAGAGATTAGAGCGCGCACGGAGGCTTTCAGACAGTCGTTCTTCCCGCGAACCATACGCGACTGGAACAGGAAAGGGAGGTAATGACAGTGGCACGTAAAGTGCCCTCCGCCACACACCGTTGGGTGGCTTACGGAGTATAAATGTAGATGTAGAAGTAGAGTGTAGCCATGTACGGAAGTGAATCATGGCCGATAAATGGTTTAGACAAAAAGAGAATAGAAGCTTTCGAAATGTGTTGTTACAGAAGAATGCTGTAGATTAGATAGGTAGATCACATAACTAATGAGGAGGTACTGAATAGGATTGGGGAGAAGAGGAGTATGTAGCACAACTTGACAAGAAGAAGGGACCGGTTGGTATGACATGTTCTGAGGCATCAAGGGATCACCAATTTAGTATTGGAGGGCAGCGTGGAGGGTAAAAATCGTAGAGGGAGACCAAGGGATGAATACACTAAACAGATTCAGAAGGTTATAGGTTTAAGTAGGTACTGGGAGATGAAGAAGCTTGCACAGGATAGAGTAGCATGGAGAGCTGCATCAATCCAGTCTCTGGACTGAAGACCACAACAACAACAACATCAACTGAGTAAATAAACATTCTCGCTTGAAGCAATTTTTGTGTTTTCCTCTTTTATTTCTCTTATCCTTTAAAGATCTTTAAAGAAACAAATCAAAGTACATTTGATCAAAGAGAAAACTGTAATTGTAAACATTGTGTGTGTGTGTGTGTGTGTGTGTGTGTGTGTGTGTGTTATTACGGCTAGTTTCTCAGATGTTCTGGTAAAGTCGAAGGATAGCGACAGACTTGATCAATCGTGGTACACAGGACGTGGTACACAGAACGAACCATCTCCGTGATAGTTAAACCGAACTTTGTTGGTGGTGGTTGACTGTGTGTGTGTGTGTCCTTTAAAGACCTTTAAAGAAACAAATCAATGTCCAGACGAGTCGGTTACGTACACACACACATATATATACACATACAATGTTTACAATTACAATGACAGATTAATAAAATCCAACCCCCCCCCCCCTGGATAATTTCGGAACCAGAAATGGGTGTATTAGGTAATGCTGCAAATACAGAAGCTTCTACCTCTGCTGAGGTCAGATCCAAGTCTAGCCTAACAAATATATCACCAACCAGTATACCGGGGAGGGGGGGGGGGTGATTTTATTAATCTGTCACAAAGGAAACTGTAATTGTAAACATTGTGTGTGTATATATATATGTGTGTGTGTGTACGTAACCGACTCATCTGGATGGCTGTCCCGGCCTTGCGCAACGGCCAGAGGGCGATGACTCAGATGGGTACGGGGCCGTAGCGTACGCGTAATCGCTGCGTATATGTCTTCAAAGTGTTCCAGAACGAACATAGACATACTACTCAAGATACTTTCAATTAACAATATATTGTAACCATAAAGTGCAGACAGCGTGTTATAGATACCTGGACACTGTAACGCGTCCTCTTACATTATTATGTTTTGCTATTTATATTGTTAGAAAAATGTTTATTCATTCGGTCGTCGTTGAAATAAAAGTTACTGTGGATGTCGCGTAATAAATATTTCGCTTGAAGCTTTGTTGCGACACAGATAAAGATGAATTGTGGAAACTAAGCCACTGAATATTACAAATAATGTTATTAAAGAATACGGCCGACTGGTAACATCAAATAAGAGGGCACGTACATTCGCAAATAAGTCGTCAAAAATAAAATAAGCATCAATACTGTGTAGGAAATGAGTCTTAAATATAGTTACGCTTGTACACACTCAAATGTATGCGAACATACGAACGGGGTAGAGGCACATTACATTTTGAGTTTAATCATCACCTGTGGTCTGGATAAAAAGAATTACAGTTAAATGCATTTATTCGTCTTAGAACGTAAATGCGTGTACTTCGAAATTAAAAGAAAAGAAAAATTGCAGGTTCTGAATGTCGCGGCAAATATATTGAAATTGACGGTAGCGGCCACGAAAGGAAAAAGATGAACACATTCACATACCTCTATTGTTGAGCAGCGCCGCGGAGAAGATCGTCGTCTCCGTCTAAATTCCCTGCATAAAATTAAAATAAATGTAATAATTTTCCAGAATTTCAGGAGCTGGGACCCATGGTATCACAAAAGACGAAATCGATCTGCTACAAAACCACTTTCATTATTTAACCCAATTTTATCAGTAAGAAATGGCACAACACGTCTTAACACTAGGACAGGATAACAGCGAAAAGGTAACTTATTCTAAAACTAATAAACGAAGAGCGTAAAGCTTCTTTTGTTCAGCAAAAGCTTTACGCATTAATCTCTGGTAGTTGAACTAGTGTCTATACAGGGTGGTCCATCGATCGTGACCGGGCCAAATATCTCACGAAATAAGCGTCAAACGAAAAAACTAAAAAGAAAGAAACTTATCTAGCTTGAAGGGGGAAACCAGATGGCGCTATGGTTGGCCCGCTAGATGGAGCTGCCATGGGTCAAACGGATATCAACTGCGTTTTTTTAAATAGTAACCCCCATTTTTATTACATATTCGTGTAGTACGTAAGAAATATGAATGTTTTAGTTGCACCACTTTTTTCGCTTTGTGATAGATGGCACTGTAATAGTCAAACATATGGCTTACAATTTTAGACGAACAGTTGGTAACAGGTAGGTTTTTTAAATTAAAATACAGAACCTAGGAACGTTTGAACATTTTATTTCGGTTGTTCCAATGTGATACACGTACGCTTGTGACTTATCATTTCTGAGAACGCATGCTGTTGCGGCGTGATTACCTGTAAACACCACATTAATGCAAGAAATGCTCAAAATGATGTCCGTCAACCTCAACGCATTTGGTAATACGTGTAACGACATTCCTCTCAACAGCGAGTAGTTCGCCTTCCGTAATGTTCGCACATGGATTGACAATGCGCTGACGCATGTTGTCAGGCGTTGTCGGTAGATCACGATAGCAAATATCCTTCAACCTTCCCCACAGAAAGAAATCCGGGGACGTCATATCCGGTGAACGTGCGGACCATGGTACTGTGATTCGACGACCAATCCACCTGTAATGAAATATGCTATTCAATACCGCTTCAACCGCACGCGAGCTTTGTGTAGGACATCCATCATGTTGGAAATACATCGCCATTTGTCATGCAGTGAAACATCTTGTAGTAACATCGGTAGAACATTACGTAGAAAATTAGCATCATAGCACCATTTAGACTTCCATCGATAAAATGGGGGCCAATTATCCTTCCTCCCATAATGCCGCACCATACATTAAGCCGCCAAGGTCGCTGATGTCCACTTGTCGCAGCCACCGTGGATTTTCCGTTGCCCAATAGTGCATATTATGCCGGTTAACGTTATCGCTGTTGATGAATGACGCTTCGTCGATGAATTGAACGCGTGCATAAAATCTGTCATCGTTCCGTAATTTCTCTTGTGCCAAGTGGTAGAACTGTACACGACGTTCAAAGTCGTCGCCATGCAATTCCTGGTGCATAGGAATATGGTACGGGTGCAATCGATGTTGATGTAGCATTCTCAACACCGACGTGTCTGAGACTCCCGATTCTCGCGCATTTTGTCTGCTACTGATGTGCGGATTAGCTGCGACAGCACCTGAAACACCTACTTGGGCATCATCATTTGTTGCAGGTCGTGGTTGACGTTTCACATGTGGCTAAAGATTTCCTGTTTCCTTAAATAACATAACTATCCTGTGAACGGTCCGGACACTTGGATGATGTCGTCCAGGATACCGAGCAGCATACATAGCACACGCCCGTTGGGCATTTTGTTTACTATAGATATACATCAACACGATATTGACCTTTTCCGCAGTTGGTAAACGGTCTATTTTAACACGGGTAATGTATTACGAATCTAATACCATCCGCACTGGCGGAATGTTACGTGATACCAGGTACGTATACGTTTGTGACTATTACAGCGCCATCTATCACAAAGCGAAAAAAGTGGTCTAACTAAAACATTCGTCTTTCTTTACGTACTACACGAATATGTAATAAAAATGGGGGTTACTAGTTAAAAAACGCAGATGATATCCGTTTGACCTACGGCAGCGCTATCTAGCGGGCCAACCATAGCGCCATCTGGTTTCCCCCTTCAAGCTAGGCAGGTTTCGTACTTTGTAGTTTTTCGTTTGACGCTTATTTCGTGAGATATTTGGCCCGGTCACGATCAATGGACCACCCTGTATATTGATTAAAAATATTTATATAATTGCTTTGCATTGCCCCATTGGACGAACTGTCCGAAGAAATGTCAAATTCTGGGCAATGAGCCCAACCACTTTACACACTGGTAGTATGTAAAGGGGGACGAAAATCTAATAGTCATGGGCGACTGGAATGCAGTTGTAGGGGAAGGAGTAGAAGAAAAGGTTACAGGAGAATATGGGCTTGGGACGAGGAATGAAAGAGGAGAAAGACTAATTGAGTTCTGTAACAAGTTTCAGCTACTAATAGCGAATACCCTGTTCAAGACTGACAAGAGGAGAAGGTATACTTGGAAAAGGCCGGGAGATACGGGAAGATTTCAATTAGATTACATCATGGTCAGACAGAGATTCCGAAATCAGATACTGGATTGTAAGGCGTACCCAGGAGCAGATATAGACTCAGATCACAATATAGTAGTGATGAAGAGTAGGCTGAAGTTCAAGACATTAGTCAGGAAGAATCAATACGCAAAGAAGTGGGATACGGAAGTACTAAGGAATGACGAGATACTTTTGAAGTTCTCTAACGCTATAGATACAGCAATAAGGAATAGCGCAGTAGGCAGTACAGTTGAAGAGGAATGGACATCTCTAAAAAGGGCCATCACAGAAGTTGGGAAGGAAAACATAGGTACAAAGAAGGTAGCTGCGCAGAAACCATGGGTAACAGAGGAAATACTTCAGTTGATTGATGAAAGGAGGAAGTACAAATATGTTCCGGGAAAATCAGGAATACAGAAATACAAGTCGCTGAGGAATGAAATAAATAGGAAGTGTAGGGAAGCTAAGACAAAATGGCTGCAGGAAAAATGTGAAGACATCGAAAAAGATATGATTGTCGGAAGGACAGACTCAGCATACAGGAAAGTCAAAACAACCTTTGGTGACATTAAAAGCAACGGTGGTAACATTAAGAGTGCAACGGGAATTCCACTGTTAAATGCAGAGGAGAGAGCAGATAGGTGGAAAGAATACATTGAAAGCCTCTATGAGGGTGAAGATTTGTCTGATGTGACAGAAGAAGAAACAGCAGTCGATTTACAAGAGATAGGGGATCCAGTATTAGAATCGGAATTTAAAAGAGCTTTGGACGACTTACGGTCAAATAAGGCAGAAGGGATAGATAACATTCCATCAGAATTCCTAAAATCATTGGGGGAAGTGGCAACAAAACGACTATTCACGTTAGTGTGTAGAATATATGAGTCTGGCGACATACCATCTGACTTTCGGAAAAGCACCATCCACACAATTCCGAAGACGGCAAGAGCTGACAAGTGCGAGAATTATCGCACAATCAGCTTAACAGCTCATGCATCGAAGCTGCTTACAAGAATAATATACAGAAGAATGGAAAAGAAAATTGAGAATGCGCTAGGTGTCGATCAGTTTGGATTTAGGAAAAGTAAAGGGACGAGAGAGGCAATTCTGACGTTACGGCTAATAATGGAAGCAAGGCTAAAGAAAAATCAAGACACTTTCATAGGATTTGTCGACCTGGAAAAAGCGTTCGACAATATAAAATGGTGCAAGCTGTTCGAGATTCTGAAAAAAGTAGGGGTAAGCTATAGAGAGAGACGGGTCATATACAACACGTACAACAACCAAGAGGGAATAATAAGAGTGGACGATCAAGAACGAAGTGCTCGTATTAAGAAGGGTGTAAGGCAAGGCTGTAGCCTTTCGCCCCTACTCTTCAATCTGTACATCGAGGAAGCAATGATGGAAATAAAAGAAAGGTTCAGGAGTGGAATTGAAATACAAGGTGAAAGGATATCAATGATACGATTCGCTGATGACATTGCTACCCTGAGTGAAACTGAAGAAGAATTAAATGATCTGCTGAACGGAATGAACAGTCTAATGAGTACACAGTATGGTTTGAGAGTAAATCGGAGAAAGACGAAGGTAATGAGAAGTAGTAGAAATGAGAACAGCGAGAAACTTAACATCAGGATTGATGGTCACGAAGTCAATGAAGTTAAGGAATTCTTCTACCTACGCAGTAAAATAACCAATGACGGACGGAGCAAGGAGGACATCAAAAGCATGCTATGGCAAAAAAGGCATTTCTGGCCAAGAGAAGTCTACTAATATCAAATACCGGCCTTAATTTGAGGAAGAAATTTCTGAGGATGTACGTCTGGAGTACAGCATTGTATGGTAGTGAAACATGGACTGTGGGAAAACCGGAACAGAAGAGAATCGAAGCATTTGAGATGTGGTGCTATAGACGAATGTTGAAAACTAGGTAGACTGATAAGGTAAGGAATGAGGAGATTCTACGCAGAATCGGAGAGGAAAGGAATATGTGGAAAACACTGATAAGGAGAAGGGACAGGATGATAAGACATCTGCTAAGACATGAGGGAATGACTTCCATGGTACTAGAGGGAGCTGTAGAGGGCAAAAACTAGAGGAAGAAAGAGATTGGAATATGTCAAGCAAAGAATTGAGGACGTAGGTTGCAAGTGCTACTCTGAGATGAAGAGGTTAGCACAGGAAAGGAATTCGTGGCGGGCCGCATCAAACCAGTCAGTAGACTGATTACCAAAAAAAAAAAGAAGTTTGTTGTGGCGTAACAAGCTAGTCACGCCACACTGAGGAGGAAGCCGAAAGGCACGCGTACACACACGCCGACTGACGTCAAGTCTGGAACAGGATACGTTATGACTGCTATAAAGAAAATACGTAGTTTTGGAATATACTTAACTTTTAATCAATCCTTGTGATACATCTCTCTTGACTATACAAATGAGACTCGTAAGATACATGCACTGTGACAATTGGCGCCTTGCTAAGTCGTAGCCATTAACTTAGCTGAAGGCTATTCTAACTGTCTCTCGGCAAATGAGAGCAAAGGCTTCGTCAGTATAGTCGCTAGCAACGTCGTCGTACAACTGGGGCGAGTTCTCGTACGTCTCTCGAGACCTGCCGTGTGGTGGCGCTCGGTCTGCGATCACACAGTGGCGACACGCGGGTCCGACATGTACTAATGGACCGCGGCCGATTTAAGCTACCACCTAGCAAGTGTGGTGTCTGGCAGTGACACCACAAAGTTTTTGACTCCTCTACACACGTACTTAAATGGCATCGTCAATTTCCTTAATAGAGTTCTTTTCATCTCTTAGTTTATATAGTTCTGGTGCTGGCACTTAGCAAGGAAAACAAAACGTACACACTAGGGCACACAAAATACTTACATACTAGGTACAAAAATTACTACATCGTCCTTTACACTAAATAAATGGATATAACGTTACATCCTCTTTTACATCAGATACATGGATATTACATTGCATCATCTTTTAGATCAAATACATGGACATTACATTACATTAAATCGTCTTTTAGATCAAATACATTGATATTACATTACATCGTCTTTTAGATCAAATTTATAGATCAGTTCTTATCGACGATTCATAGTGTCGTTGTTCCTATGTACATAAACATCGTCAATCGCACGTTGACAATAACATTGCATTTCACAAGTCTTTTCCATGATTCTGCAGTTACATTTTTGCTGAAAACAAGATAGTTTTACAAGAACGTCGTATATTTTAGTGTATCAATCCAGGCTGTATGGCCGGCCGGAGTGGCTGAGCGTTTCTAGGCGCTACAGTCTGGAACCGCGCGACCGCTACGGTCGCAGGTTAGAATCCTGCCTCGGGAATGGATGTGTGTGCTGTCCTTAGGTTAGTTAGATTTAAGTGGTTCTAAGTTCTAGGGGACTGATGACCTTAGCAGTTAAGTCCCATAGTGCTCAGAGTCTTTTGGACCAGGCTGTATGGCTGCAAGGGTATCTGGAGTAGTAAGTGGGAGAAATTCTTCCGTATAGTTGCTTATGCTCTCCACTGCCTCCCTCTTTTATACCAGGATCTATTTGATAATGTCCTTTCTGGGTTTCATAGTTGTCTCATCATGGGCAAGATAAACATGTAACAAATGTAATTCACAGAGATTCTAGCTTAACACTAACATATACACAAACATGGGTACTGTTCAATGAAGATGGGTGTCGTTTTTTATATTTTGTTTTGTAACGTGGGACGTAAATCATGAGCTGTAGTGGTAAGACTTTATTTAGTAGGTCAGGAAATCGAGTCTCTACGCCTCTTTGCGCTATGGTGAGCGTCCATTTGAACGTAGATTTTTGCTCCCTATTCAAATTGCCCTCCAGCTTCACGCTGTCAGTCAATAATGTGTCATTTACAAGCGACCGAACGCGCAACAATGAGTCTGGCGGTACGCTACGCGCATTTTGAAGTCCAGTAAACACCGCCGGATAGCGATGGTGCGCGCGCCGATCAATACATTTCCGTGAAGTATTTTGTCCAGCGTTCTTGGCGTTTACGAAACTACTGCATCTGCTTCCACTCGTCGTAACGCATTGGCTGTGAGAAGGGACCACAGGGCACCTCCTACGGTCTCTGCACGAAGGTAAGTACTGCACTTTATTATTTAGCTTGCCAACGGCACACTGTCCTATACTTTGCACAAACACTCGTGCCGTAACAGTCTTTCTCGATTTACCAAGTCTACTTTATTTCGAAGGAGAAAGCTTGTGGTATAATAGTATTCTTCCTGGTTCCTATGTGTATATGTCACTGAAACTGAATAGCGGTCGCGCGGTTCCAGACTGAAGCGCGTAGAACCGCTCGGCCACCAGCGGCCGGCTTAGTAATTCGTTATTTGCTCCTGTATTCTCTTTCAAAACTTTATTGGTGTTCCTCAAAATATTTCATTATAGAAGTTGGTAGGTGAATGCGTTCACAGAACATCCGTGCCTCTAGTACTACAGTTCGCAATCGCGATACTATCTGACATTTCACAGGGCATAAGACAACACGTTTTCGTGAACAACAGCACTTCCCTAACTTAAGACTATAGACGCACTTACACATTGAAATGACACTACAAAAAATAAATGCACAAAAAGTTCTTATAGAAATTCTCTCCAAATGAGGCAAAATCTGTTCCTTTACTACCCGCGAGTTACTGTGGGGGGAAGAATTTCATCTTTACGCCACCCAAGATTGTAACAACGCATGGCACACATCAAGAACAAGAAGAAAGAAATAAAAAAACATATAAATAAATAAATCACAATACTAAAATTCATACATAAATAGAAAAATTATAATGTTAGGCAGTACGAACAAGAGATGTACGAACAAGAGATTTATAATGAAGCTTGGCCGCTATACGCTATACTGCTTTCTGAGTCTGTGTCTGTGTTTGTTCATGTTTACTTGTGTGCATCATTGTAACACTGGCACGTGTACATTATATATTATCGAACGTGACCTAAAGCCTTTCTTACTCTAATTCTTCATAAAACGTTTCCAACTCGGGTTGGACAAGATATTGTAAACATAAGAGAAAATCATTGCTCTAAAGTCAGCATAGATTCTTGGTACTCTCATGCCGAAGATAAGGCCAATTATTAAAACTTTCTGGTGTTACTGAGTGTCAAGTAGTGTACTAAGTGAAATGGTTCAAATGGCTCTGAGCACTATGGGACTTAACTTCTTTGGTCATCAGTCTCCTAGAACTTAGAACTACTTAAACCTAACCAACCTAAGGACATCACACACGTCCATGCCAGAGGCAGGATTCGAACCTGCGACCGTAGCGGTCGCGCGGTTCCAGACTGTAGCGCCTAGAACCGCTCGGCCACTCCGGTCGGCACTTCTAAGTGATCTTGGTAATATTCTGTAACGTAGATCGTAAGTCATAGTGACGTATGAGTAATATAGTTGCTTCTCTTTGCCGATTGAAGTCTCGTAGCATCTCGATGAACGCCGCCTGTAACGATTTAAGGTTGTTTCGGCATTGTCCAATTTCCCTGCCCGTCAGTTTCCTGTAACTTATCTCGTACATATTTATTTTACTTTATTCTAGATGAGACGGTATTAAGTATGCCACATATCATGTTTACAAATCGTACCTCAGCAGTGTACTTGCACTCAAACGTGTGTATAAAGTTGACAAATTATTTTTATTTCTGTAAGGTCACACTAGCTTTTTTTTTATTCCTAAACTCTATCTTTGGATGCACTTTACTTAAATCAGTTTGTCGTGCGTATGGTTTATAACACGCTAAACTTTCATTAGCAGCCAGAAATCATATTATTATCGGAGTATAAAAAAATTTAATATAGTTTTGCTCGATATATTCATAAATTAAGCCTAGTGGTGTGGACACGTAATATATATATATATATATATATATATATATATATATATATATATATATATATATGTACTCTCTGCAACATGACATGTACTTGCGTGACCGTATACATATGTACCTTAGGGAGTCCAATATTTTCTGTAATTTGACCTGTACCTTATAATCTTGAAACACAATTGGCAAAAGAAAAAAACTTACATCTACTTTGTTCCGAGGTCTGTGCTAATTCTTCGCTACAGTATCCTTTATACATAAACTTAAAACTAAAATACCACTGCGATCAGAAACTGTTCAGTTAATCTTCCAAGTACATCCTATGTTAACATTGCTAGTCATCAATTGACGTGTATGCCCTAGCTTGCTTGTGTATTGAGTCCACAATCACTGACAAATGTAAACAGAAGTGGTGAAATGCTCAGATTCACGTAGCTGCATAGGAAGATATACCTACTTTAATCGTATTTCTTCTTTTTACCATAGTTTACTTATTTCACTCGTGTGCATAGATAGATATAAAGTGTGATACTTGAACATGGTGGAATTTCCTGAAGTCTCTGTGTGCATAGAGTCCTTTGATTTTACCGTTTTGCTGTTTGTCAAAATGTTTCTTACGGCGTTAAGCTTGTTCTGTCTTACCTTGGATCGCCCCCATGGCTATCCATGGTCAACACTGGGGAGCATAATGAGGCCACGTTTAGTTTAACGCCCCATTATTACTGTTTGTAGGTGTTTCGTTCGTCACTTCTATAATATTCACCCCCGACGTCTTGGTACTCCATTGCACATTGTGATCATGATTTTGCCCTGCGTTTACAGGCGTAATGTTACGTTGAGCTTGTGACTGATAATCGGGTACTGCCGCTGCACATTTCGTGGGTTACCCGTGTTGTTGCTAAATTGAGGCTGAAACTTACTGTGAGCGTTACCCCACTGATTTCCGTTATCGTTCCTATTCCACTTTCGCTTCTGGTTACCGGAATAGCCAAAGTAGTTTCTGTCCCCATTTTTTCTTTTTCTTTTAAATCCTGGATTAAAATTTTGTTTATAGTTGTTATTGAAATTGCCTCCCGATTTCGGGCCTGGCATATGCGCTGCTGCGACGGAATCGACAA
Source organism: Schistocerca nitens (assembly GCF_023898315.1). NCBI lineage: Eukaryota > Metazoa > Arthropoda > Insecta > Orthoptera > Acrididae > Schistocerca > Schistocerca nitens. Next base: position 1,111,529,295 of record NC_064615.1, on the reverse strand, counting down.
AAGCCGGTCGTGACTCAGCCGCGCAAGCTACATTGTTGCCGCCGTACTGAGGCTGGCGCTGCGGAGGCTGGTTGCCACCGCTGCTACGGGAATTATTTTGAATGGTGTGGTTTTGTCTTGCGCCTTCATTGATTAAGTCAATAGAGTCCAAGACAGATAGAAAATACTCCAAATTGCTTACAGGTACTTGTACTAGCTTTTCCCGAATATTTAGCGGTAGTTTAGCTTTCAGAATGCGTAGGACGTCCGTGTGTGTCACTGGTTCATCCCAGAATCTTGTTTTATTTAAATATTTCCCAAAGTACTTTCGGAGTGATCCAAATTTTAGATTATATTGTTTAGGGTTGAATAAGGCTTTTCTTAATCTCTCTTGCACGCCATGTGACCAGTACTTTGAAAGAAACGCGTTTTCAAACTGTTCTAATGTCTGACAAGTTTCTGACATTTCCATCGCCTATGGCGCTCCATCGCCTTGGAAATAACCCGTAACATATTGAATCTCTTGCTGTTCCGACCACGTTTTAGGCAATACATTTTTGAATGACGTTATAAAAATTACCGGATGCACGGATTTTTTTTCCGGGATAAACACTTGAAATTGACGGTGTGTTATTGGCCTCTCTTCTAACAAAACTGATGACAAAGTGGGTTCAGCTATCTGCTGGTCCCATCTTTCGTCACGGTGTCGTTGGTTACCGTACACCTCATAGTTTGGTGAATACACATGTACATTCGGGGTAGGACATTCACTGACCGCACTATCGCTCTTACCTGTGGGTATGTTGTCAAGTTCTTCTGCTGCATGTTGGTTTCATTCTTTCATTGCACCAAGTTCCCTGTTTAGTTGCTCGACTGTTTGATTCTGTCAACCTGGTGATTCCTGGGTCAAAGTTTTCTGTTTCTGACCTATGTCAAAAAAATGGCTCTGAGCACTATGGGACTCAACTGCTGAGGTCATTAGTCCCCTAGAACTTAGAACTAGTTAAACCTAACTAACCTAAGGACATCACAAACATCCATGCCCGAGGCAGGATTCGAACCTGCGACCGTAGCGGTCTTGCGGTTCCAGACTGCAGCGCCTTTAACCACACGGCCACTTCGGCCGGCTGACCTGACCTATGTCAGTTTGCAGTTTAACTACAGATGTGTTTTGTGTAGTGTATACTTGCTCCGTTGTGTTACTTATTGCTTTTTGTTGCTCTGTTTCTAGAGTACGGTTTATGTGTGCGACTTTTTCATCTAAAAAGTCCTCGAATTGCTGTTTCTGCTGGTTTGTCAAGTCCTCAACTTGATTTACAGCTTCCTGCATTTTTGTATTGAGCTCGGTTAGCTGTACACTCATAGCATTGAAATTTTCAGTTAACTTACTTCTCTGATTTGGCACATCCTTAACTGCGGTTTTCAAATTATCAATATCCCGATTGATACAGTTTAGATCTTCACGCACCACTTCTATTACCTGATCCGCTACCTCCCTTATTAGTTGTGTCAGTTGTGTCGTCAGGTTATTGTGCATTTCGGGAAGGATTTTTACATCACTGTCTAGCTTGTACATTTGGTCTGTTACATTCCCTATCTGTGCTGTGACATTTCCTGTCTGTAGTTAAAATCTTCTGGGTTATTAGGCCACGTCATGTATTTTCTGAAATGTTCGACGTTTCGAACCCTCTGCTGGGATCGTCCTCAGGATCTTTTGGTGTCCACTACTGCTAGAACACAGAGACGAGTATCGCGTCCACTTATAAAGGGGGAATTTTCTGGCGTTCGTGCTGGAGAAGTGATAGTATTGGTTAAAATTCATGTGGCTACCATTGGTGGGCCATAGTCATAGGCTAATACAGAAGAAGGGGCGTTGGTAGCTCATCTCCTGTGGATACCATTGGTGGTCATCGTCATTGGATAGAAAGGCACTGTTCCACACTTAAGCTGGAGAAGAGTTATTGGTTGAAATGCCTGCTACCGCGATTGGTTGGTCGTCATCAGTGGCTAGAGGGGGAATGTTTACCCAAAATATTATTGTCCGCCGAGGTGACTTGCAGCGCGTTGTTTATGCCTCTCACACACCGCGGCCGCATATTTACTTCCTTGATGGCGGGGAGCCACGATGCCGGAAGCCTATAGCCGTCCTCTCTATTGAAATTAGATTCATTCCTAGAAATTTCAACCGCTTCTCGGACCTTTCTTCTATAAATGTTTGTTTCCTTAGCCAGTACACGTACGTTATTGAAATCGATGTCAGAGCCGCAGTTCTCGTGATGTGCCGCTACTGCAGATTTTGCACTTTGTTTTAGCCGCGTGTGCCGTTCGTGTTCCTTAATGCGTTCTGTAACGGTTCTTCCCGTTTCGCCTATATACACTTTGCCGCAGCCACATGATACTTGATAGACACCTGCATTGTGGAGGTAATCAGGTGCATCCGTTTTCCGTCGGAAAAAGTCTTTTATTTTGTTTTGACTAAAGAAAGATGTCTAAATACCACTTTTCCTTAAAATTCTGCTTATGTGGTCAGTGACCCCAGAAACGAACGGTAACCTGACGGAGTGAGAAGGCGGTTCCTCGTCATTCTTATTAGCGGTATAAACATTCCGCCTAAAAGCCCTGTCGATTGAATAACTATCATACCCACTTGCCTTCAATGCCCTCTTTAAAAAATTCAACTCCGATTCTATTTTGTCGTCATCGCTGATACGGAGGGCACGTGAAGACAAAGTTTTGAGTACTGCTTGCTTCTGGGCTGGGTGGTGGTGCGAAGCGGCATCTAAATACCTGTTTGTGTTAGTCGGCTTTCTGTACACTCTGTGACCTAGAGTGTTATCAGATCTTCTGTATACCAACACATCTAGGAACGGGAGACCGACATCACTCTCAACCTCCAAAGTGAACTTTATTTTGGGATGAATTCCGTTTAAGAAATTGAGGAACGCATGAAGTTCTTCTTCGCCGTGTGGCCATATAACAAATGTATCGTCCACGTAGCGGAGCCAGCAAGAAGGCTTCAAAGGAGCACTACTTAACGCCTGTTGCTCAAAATGTTCCATAAAAACGTCAGTTGCAACTGGCGAAATGGGTGAACCCAAAGCAAGGCCGTCAGCCTGTCCATAGAATTCACCATTGTACGAGGGCAGTTCAATAAGTAATGCAACACATTTTTTTTCTCGGCCAATTTTGGTTGAAAAAACCGGACATTTCTTGTGGAATATTTTCAAACATTCCCGCTTCGTCTCGTATAGTTTCATTGACTTCCGACAGGTGGCAGCGCTGTACGGAGCTGTTAAAATGGCGTCTTTAACAGATGTGCGTTGCAAACAACGGGCAGTGATCGAATTTCTTTTGGCGGAAAACCAGGGCATCTCAGATATTCATAGGCGCTTGCAGAATGTCTACGGTGATCTGGCAGTGGACAAAAGCACGGTTTAGTCGTTGGGCAAAGCGTGTGTCATCATCGCCGCAAGGTCAAGCAAGACTGTCTGATCTCCCGCGTGCGGGCCGGCCGTGCACAGCTGTGACTCCTGCAATGGCGGAGCGTGCGAACACACTCGTTCGAGATGATCGACGGATCACCATCAAACAACTCAGTGCTCAACTTGACATCTCTGTTGGTAGTGCTGTCACAATTGTTCACCAGTTGGGATATTCAAAGGTTTGTTCCCGCTGGGTCCTTCGTTGTCTAACCGAACACCATAAAGAGCAAAGGAGAACCATCTGTGCGGAATTGCTTGCTCGTCATGTGGCTGAGGGTGACAATTTCTTGTCAAAGATTGTTACAGGCGATGAAACATGGGTTCATCACTTCGAACCTGAAACAAAACGGCAATTAATGGAGTGGCGCCACACCCACTCCCCTACCAAGAAAAAGTTTAAAGCCATACCCTCAGCCGGTAAAGTCATGGTTACAGTCTTCTGGGACGCTGAAGGGGTTATTCTGTTCGATGTCCTTCCCCATGGTCAAACGATCAACTCTGAAGTGTATTGTGCTACTCGTAGGCACAAAAATCTGAACGAACTTCTCCTTCTTCATGACAACGCAAGACCTCACACAAGTCTTCGCACCCGAGTGGAGCTCACAAAACTTCAGTGGACTGTTCTTCCTCATGCACCCTACAGCCCCGATCTCGCACCGTCGGATTTCCATATGTTTGACCCAATGAAGGACGCAATCCGTGGGAGGCACTACGCGGATGATGAAGTTATTTATGCAGTACGACGTTGGCTCCGACATCGACCAGTGGAATGGTACCGTGCAGGCATACAGGCCCTCATTTCAAGGTGGCGTAAGGCCGTAGCATTGAATGGAGATTACGTTGAAAAATAGTGTTGTGTAGCTAAAAGATTGGGGAATAACCTGGGATATTTCAATGCTGAATAAAACAACCCCTGTTTCAGAAAAAAAATGTGTTGCATTACTTATTGAACTGCCCTCGTAGTTAAAATAGCTCGAGCAAAGACATAATTCAATTAAGTCACAAATATCTGGAACAACATTCTCCCTTATGATCTCCATTGTATCTGATACTGGGACGTTAGTAAATAACGATGTCACATCGAAGCTAACAAGAATGTCAACTGCAGATATCCTCAGTGTGCGTATAATTTCTAAAAAATGTTTCGAATATTTTATAAAAGTATTTGTTTTAACAACGAGATGTCTCAGTTTGCCAGATAAATGTCGTGCTAAAAAATAAGTCGGCGAGTTAATCCCACTGACTATAGGCCTCACAGGAACCGATTCTTTATGTATTTTCGAAACGTCGAACATTTTAAAAGAAACATGACGCGGCCTAATAACCCAGAAGATTTTAACTTCAGTGACAACGGCCACGAAAGCCTGCAGACTTACATTTGCTGTCTCTGTTGTGACATTTTCTGCCTGTGCATTCATTTGGACTGTTACATTCCCTATCTGTGTTATTATTCTTGACATCTGCATAGTGCGTGGCTCTGCTGGACCTGGTACATCCGCGGAATCCGGAACAGTTTCTAGGGTTGACATTTTCGTCTGTCGCTTGCGACTGAGTACCACTAATCGCTGCAACAGCGGTATCTGTATCTGCAATGTTTTCTATCTCTGTGTCAGGTATAGTTTCAGTAACTGATTCCTCATCTGACGAATTATCCATCGTTTTGGTTTGTGATCTTAATTTCACCATAGCTGTATGTAATCGTAAACCAGCGAGCAGCCGAACTTCACTACTATTGCGGCTCGTACTACACGTAAACAAATCACAGATGACGTCGTACTCTTTTGCGTAATTCAGTGTAGTAAAATATGTCTCTGGTAAAACAATAGACTGATAAATGACTTTTACGTGGGCAATCAATGAAAATGATCCGCCATCTTTATATTTTACTAACAGCAATCTACAAATCATCTAAAAAAATTGAAATTTTGAAAAAAATTACGTGCTACGCTGTGGGTGTTGGAAAAATGCTATTCAGTCCCACATTTACGATCAACTAAAAGCGTAGTAGTGCTGTTCCACTTACCTTACGCATTTTCTTTTGCCGGTCGTTTTCTTAGTAGTCGGTTAAAAATTTGATGTTCCGGACGTTCCTCATTTTTTCATAATTTTTATCTTATGGATATACGTGAATTTTATGGGCTGATTTCATTAGTAAAATTGGTGATCTTATACGCAGTTAGCGTAACATGTAACATGAACAATTGGTTACAGTTGCAATAACGGATGGGAAAAATTACTTAAATATTTCCACTTACAATTTGTACTAAATTTTTCTGAAAATTAACAAACGTCATAGCATTCGGTCGCCATTTGTAAGCGTCCTCTTTCATATTATTATGTTTTGCTATTGTTATTTTTAAAAAAATCTTTATTCAGTCGGTCGTCGAAATTCTGAAATAAAAGTTATTGTGGATGTCGCGTAATAAATATTTTGCGTGAAGCGTTGTTCGCGACTGCTACGGTCGCAGGTTCGAATCCTGCCTCTGGCATGGATGAGTGTGATGTCCTTAAGTTAGTTAGGTTTAACTAGTTCTAAGTTCTAGGGGACTGATGACCTAAGATGTTAAGTCCCATAGTGCTCAGAGCCATTTGAACCATTTGAAGCGTTGTTGCGACACTGGTAAAAAAGATAAGTTGTGGAAACTATGCCACTGAATATTACAAATAATGTCATTAAAGAATACGGCCGACTGGCTACATCAAATAAGAGGGCACGTACATTCGCGAATAAGTGGTCAAAAATAAAATAAGCGTCAATACTGTGTAGGAAATGAGTCTTAAATATAGTTACGCTTGTACACACTCAAATATATGTGAACATACGAACGGGATAGAGGCACGTACATTTTGAGTGCAATCATCCCCCGTGGCCTGGATAAAAAGAATTACAGTGAAATGCATTTATTCATCTTAGAGCGTAAATGCGTGGACTTCTAAATTAAATGAAGAGAAAGACAGCAGGTTCTGAATAAAGGAAAAATATGAGCAGCGTCGCCGTGAAGATCGTCGTCTCCATCTAAATTATCTGCATAAAATTAAAATATAGTAATAATTTTACAGAATTTCAAGAGCTGGGACCCATGGTATCACAAAAGACAAAATCGCTCTGCTTCAAAATCACCTTCATTACTTAACCCAATTTTATCAGTAAGAAATGGCACAACACGTCTTAACACTAGGACAGAATAACAGCGAAAAGGTAACTTATTCTAAAACCAATAAACGAAGAGCGTTCAGAAAATGCTTTACGTATTAATCTCAGGTAGTTGAAGTAGTGTCTATATATTCATTAAAAAAAATTACATAGGGTGGTCCATAGATCGTGACCGAGACTAATATCTCACGAAATAAGCGCCAAACGAAAAAACTAAATAGGACGAAACTTGTCTAGCTTGAAGGGGGAAACCAGATGGCGCTATGGTTGGCCCGCTAGATGGAGCCGCCATAGGTCAAACGGATATCAACTGCGTTTTTTAAAATAGGAACCCCCATCTTTTATCACATATTCGTGTAGTACGTAAAGAAATATGAATGTTTCAGTTGGACCACTTTTTCGCTTTGTGATAGATGAGGCTGTAATCGTCAGAAACAAATGGCTCACAATTTTAGACGAACAGTTGGTAACAGGTAGGTTTTTTAAATTAAAATACATAACGTAGGTACGTTTGAACATTTTATTTCGGTTGTTCCAGTGTGATACAATTACCTTCGTGAACTTATCATTTCTGAGAACGCATGCTGTTACGGCGTGATTACTTGTACACACCACATTAATGCAAGAAATGCTCAAAATGATGTCCGTCAACCTCAACGCATTTGGTAATACGTGTAACGACATTCCTCTCAATAGCGAGTAGTTCGCCTTCCGTAATGTTCGCACATGGATTGACAATGCGCTGACGCATGTTGTCAGGCGTTGTAGGTGGATAACGATAGCAAATATCCTTCAACTTTCCCCACAGAAAGAAATCCAGGGACGTCAGATGTGGAGAACGTGCGGGCCATGGTATGGTACTTCGACGACCAATCCACCTATCATGAAATATGCTATTCAATACCGCTTCAACCGCACGCGAGCTACGTGCCGGACATCCATCATATTGGAAGTACATCGCCATTCTGTCATGCAGTGAAACATCTTGTAGTAACATCGGTAGAACATTACGTAGGAAATCAGCATACATTGCACCATTTAGATTGCCATCGATAAAATGGAGACCAATTATCCTTCCTCCCATAATGTCGTACCATACATTAACCCGCCAAGGTCGCTGATGTTCCACTTCTCACAGCCATCGTGGGTTTTCCGTTGCCCAATAGTGCATATTATGCCGGTATACGTTACCGCTGTTGCTGAATGACGCTTCGTCGCTAAACTGTACACGACGTTCAAAGTCGTCGCCATGCAATTCCTGGTGCATAGCAATACGGTACGGGTGCAATCGATGTTGTAGCATTCTCAACACCGTTTTTGAGATTCCCGATTCTCGCACAATTTGTCTGCTACTGATGTGCGGATTAGCCGCGACAGCAGCTAAAACACCTACTTGGGCATCATCATTTGTTGCAGGTCGTGGTTGGCGTTTCACATGTGGCTGAACACTTCCTGTTCCTTAAATAACGTAACTTTCCGGTGAACGGTCCGGACACTTGGATGATGTCGTCCAGGAGACCGAGCAGCATACATAGCACACGCCCGTCGGGCATTTTGGTCACAGTAGCCATACATCAACATGATATCGACCTTTTCCCCAATTGGTAAACGGTCCATTTTAACACGGGTAATGTATCAAGAAGCAAATACCGTCCGCAGTGGTGGAATGTTACGTGATACCAGGTACTTCTACGTTTGTGACTATTACAGCGCCATTATCACAAAGCGAAAAAAGTGGTCCAACTAAAACATTCGTATTTCTCTACGTACTACAAGAATATGTAATAAAAATGAGGGTTCCAATTAAAAAAAAAAAAAAAGAAACGCTGTTGATATCCGTTTGACCTATGGCAGCGCCATCTAGCGGGCCAACCCTAGCGCCATCTGCTTTCTCCATTCAAGCTAGACGAATTTCGTTCTTTGTAGTTTTTTCGTTTGATGCTTATGTTGTGAGATATTTGGCCCGGTTACTATCAATGGGCCACCCTATATAATTCCTTTACAACACACAGGCGAGAAGGAACAATTAGGCGAAAAACAGAACAAACAGCGTCGAGCATCACGGCTCAGGTGTATAAATATTACACTTGAAGTGCCATGCTTTCGTGGAACGTATTGAAATACAGTATTATAGGATCAAATATATTTACAATATTTGTCACAAAACATTATTAGACTTGTTAAAAATGACTAATAATGTTACAGATAATAATTTCTTATTTCGCATTGCCGCCATGTTGTCGTCTTCAGTCCTGAGACTAGTTTGATGCAGCTCTCCATGCTACTCAATCCTCTGCAAGCTTCTTCATCTCCCAGTACCTACTGCAACCTACATCCTTCTGAATCTGCTTCGTGTATTCATCTCTTGGTCTCCCTCTACGATTTTTAAACTCCACGCTGCCCTCCAATGCTAAATTGGTGATCCCTTGACGCCTCAGAACATGTCCTACCAACCGATCCCTTCTTCTAGTCGCGCCACAAACTCCTCCCCAGTCCTATTTAATACCTCCTCATTAGTTATGTGATCTACCCACCTTATCTTCAGCATTCTTCTGTAGCACCACATTTCGAAAGCTTCTATTCTCATCTTGTCCATACTATTTATCGTCCATGTTTCACTTCCATACAAATACCGGGTGATCAAAAAGTCAGTATAAATTTGAAAACTTGATAAACCACGGAATAATGTAGATAGAGAGGTAAAAATTGACACACGTGCTTGGAATTACATGGGTTTTATTAGAACCACCCCATATTGCTAGACGCGTGAAAGATCTCTTGCGCGCGTCGTTTGGTGATGATCGTGTGCTCAGCCGTCACTTCCGTTATGCTTGGCCTCCCACGTCCCCAGACCTCAGTCCGTGCATTGGCTTTGGAGTTACCTGAAGTCGCAAGTGTATCGTGATCGACCGACATCTCTAGGGATGCTGAAAGACAACATCCGACGCCAATACCTCACCATAACTCCGGACATGCTTTACAGTGCTGTTCACAACATTATTCCTCGACTACAGCTATTGTTGACGAATGATGGTGGACATATTGATCATTTCCTGTAAAGAAGATTCTCTTTGCTTTGTCTTACTTTGTTACGAGGTGTGGCTAGAAAAAAACCGGACTAGTACTGGTGAAACAATAAAACGAATGCAATAAGGCTGAAAGTCGCGTGGCCTGTCACGTGACTTTCGCTCCGCCTACTGCTCGAGTTTCATCTGCCTCCTGCACTCAGTCTGCCCGTGGCGTCTGTTTTAAGTAGTTGACGTTTTGTCTGTGCGTCGGAAAATGTTGAGTGTACAGAAAGAACAGCGTGTTAACATCAAATTTTGTTTCAAACTAGGAAAATCTGCAAGTGAAACGTTTGTAATGTTACAAGTGTACGGCGATGATTGTTTATCGCGAACAGAAGTGTTTGAGTGGTTTAAACGATTTAAAGATGGCCGCGAAGACACCAGTGATGACACTCGCACTGGCAGACCATTGTCAGCAAAAACTGATGCAAACATTGAAAAAATCGGTAAACTTGTTCGACAAGATCGCCGTTTAACTGAGTTAACAGGAGTTGACAAGGAAAGTGTCGAACAAGTTTACCGATTTTTTCAATGTTTGCTTCAGTTTTTGCTGACAATGGTCTGCCAGTGCGAGTGTCATCACTGGTGTCTTCGCGGCCATCTTTAAATCGTTTAAACCACTCAAACACTTCTGTTCGCGATAAACAATCATCGCCGTACACTTGTTGTAACATTACAAACGTTTCACTTGCAGATTTTCCTAGTTTGAAACAAAATTTGATGTTAACACGCTGTTCTTTCTGTACACTCAACATTTTCCGACGCACAGACAAAACGTCAACTACTTAAAACAGACGCCACGGGCAGACCGAGTGCAGGAGGCAGATGAAACTCGAGCAGTAGGCGGAGCGAGAGTCACGTGACAGGCCACGCGACTTTCAGCCTTATTGCATTCGTTTTATTGTTTCACCAGTACTAGTCCGGTTTTTTTCTAGCCACACTTCGTATGCTAATTATTGCTATTCTGATCAGATGAAGCGCCATCTGTCAGACATTTTTTGAACTTTAGTATTTTTTTGTTCTAATAAAACCCCATGTCATTCCAAGCATGTGTGTCAATTTGTACCTCTCTATCTACATTATTCCGTGATTTATTCAGTTTTCAAATTTAGACTGACTTTTTGATCACCTGGTAAATAGTGAGAGCAGGTGAGATGCTCCATAGACATCTCATAGAGATGAAAATAAACAAACAAATAAATAAACGGTTGTGAACTATGTTGCAACAAAGAAATGCAAGAGAGAAATCTTCCAAAAACCGAATTCAAGTTTCATAACATGTGGTACTTGTGTGGAATAAATAAGAGGTACGTATGTGTGAAGGTTCCTTTCTTACATCTCGCCGTTATAGACGAACTTAACACCATAACACAAACACGTCAGTGACCGGACGGACAGTTCATAATTTTTTTTAAAAAAGGCAGAGAGGAGATTCGAGCACAGATCTCCGCCTTCGCAGTCCAACACCGTGACCAGACAGCCACGACGCCGTGACTATTCAACTTCACTCGATGTTGCACATCTTGAGCTTGGACCGTTCCCTGTTTCTATTTTGTTTCTTTTTTCACAGTTCGGTACACTTTCTTCGTGTTTTCATGCTTGATCTGCGTTCAATTTTAGACGGGCTATTCAGTGAGCCATCCTACCACAAAATCAGAGGGGAGGAGGGGGGGGGGGGGGGAAGGTGTGTCCCTTGTTGTCAGTCCCACACTGTACTTGTCACCTACGTCGACAGTAACATCTTAGCACACGTCTGGCTGCAACCTAACAGTGTATCAAAGTCAATATTCATCTGTACACCGAGGTGAGACAATCATTCTCTGTTGTATCAAATGACAACAGTTATAGCTTTCAACGACAGTAACAGATATATAGTGACGTTCCTGTGGACGTGGACTTTTTCCAAGTTAAGCATTTCAGATCGTTAAAATTTTGATAATGTGATTTAATATTTTTTTGAGTATTGCAATATCTGCTCGACCTAGTCCAGAAGTAAATCTAGGCTTGCTGCGACACCACTGAAATAGTAACAAGGATGGTTGCCGTTGAATTCACGTGTTGTTCCGTCCACCGTATGCCTCACATAACAGACAGGATCCCACACCTGTCACGAGTTCTTAGTTTATCGCCACGACCGGCGACAATAATATTTGTATATTTTCGTGTACTGTATACGGCATTTAATCATGATGCCCCACCAGAACTATATCTAAACCAAGTTGTTTATATAGCATACCACTCACATGCGGAAAACTTTATGGTGCAATGACTTTACGATCCCTCAGCACCACGATCACAGAACATAAGCGGCATTGTAGGATGGGACAGGTAGACAAATCACTGTGAGAGACCGACCACATAGAAAAACTCATCGACGCGGAAGTTCTTGCTGTGGAGAAGAGCTATCACACCCACTTGTTTAGCGAAGCAAGAGAAATGCAGAAACATGAGACTAGCTTTAATAGGAAAGAAGAAACCCTCAAGGTGATCCGATCGTGGATTAGCGTGGTACAACGAATGACCATTGCACGTAACAAGGGGAGAACCGCACCGGAAATGACCACGGAGAAGCCCTTACACGTTGACGAGCTAGGTACTTTTAATCAGCAGCCGCGAGCTCGACTCCAATACACCACCGGCAATGATGGTGAAGCTCTGACAACGCCAGCCACTCGCTCTGGCGGGACGTCAGAAAAACCACCAAACAAACGTCGGCCGAAGAACCCCATATAGAAACCAACAGCCTGTTGTGTTAGCTCTGGATTGGGGGCGTGCTCTCCCACAGAATTGGTTCGCCTGACCGATCTATTGTTCCTGCCCCGAAAACTCTCAGATAGTGTAGTACATTTACAGTCAACTTGGGAAAGAGTCGCTCGCCGTTATCTTAGATGTTACCAGGTTCCACAAATATTTGTAAGCTCGGAAGTTCTTTTTGATTTTAGACCATCGACCTTTAATGGCTTTGTTCAATCCCGCCAAGCCTGTTCCACCGCGGACAGCGTAAAAATTGCAATCGGGACTATGTTGTGTTGTGTAATCATCAGTACCAGTTGTTTTCACACCCACTGCACAACATTCGAACGCTGACTTGTCTCGGTTATTGGTCGGTATCGACAGAGCATGTAATTCGTCTGAGGAATCATGTTATCGAATCGATACTCAAGATTTTGAAATTCTTAAAATTTTTCCTGTCGATTTCCGGCGTATTCTGGGAGCGACTGCTTCTGACCCAGGTTTTTGAGTAGTTATGCAATATGTGCAACGTGGGTGACCTCGTAATTTGAAACAAATTACCCACCCAGTGGCGCGTTGCTACTTTTCGCTTTGTCGTGTGCTATTCACACCCTATGGTATGACAATCCATGTGTCGTGATTTTTCACTCCCTACAGCGAGACGTTATTTTATTGTTGCATCAAGGTCATCGGGGCATAGTTTGTACAAAGCAGCTCGCCTGTGATTGTACTTGGCAGGGCATGCACGCCCACATTCAGCAAATGACGTGTCTATGTAATGTTTGTGCAGAGCATCAATCTGCTTCCCCGCAACGCTTTTTTCAGTGGCCACGTCCTTCCGACCAGTGGCAATCATCTCGAAGGCCTTCCCAACGTCCTTATTTCTGACAGTGGACCGTAATTCACGCCAGCCGATTTTCAATAGTTTTGTGCCACCAATGGCATACATCATCTAACTGCTGTTCCTTTTACCTTCATTCAAACGGTGAAGCTGAATGGTTCGTTCGACCCTTCAAAAGTCACAAAGAGAAACTCCATTTCTCCCACAGATGAGAACAAGCCTTAACGATTTTTCTTTTCCTCCCGCCGCTCCTTACCACGAGATGAGTAGTCTTCGGCACAGTTATTAGATGGTCGTCTTCACCGTACCCTGTTGCATCTTCTGCGACCACCTCTCAGACAGTTCGTTCCGTTGGATCAGAAAGTTTCAGCCACAGACGGCGTCGTCATACAAGTCGGGGTCATTCTTCTTACGTCGTTGAAGATTCCTCCGGGCCGCACCGTGGTCACCAGACCCAGCTGCGGAGCTCAGTGATTTGTGGCAGAATTTTTACCCACGTACCCAGCACGCCGCTGGGTTCCGCACCAGCACTCATCTCAGCCTCTCCACCCGCCACGGTGGCGCCGTCCAGTCAAGTGCCGATGGAGGCAGACGCCGACGCCGCCGCCGCCGATCTGCCAGTCTGAGCCGACGTCCCCGAACAGCCGTCACGACGTGCTTTGAGCCCTGCATGCTGTCCTTCCGACCACAGCGTCTGCTTCCCCATATGCGGGCACGCACACTGTCCCGGTTTCCTGCTCACTCGCAAGGTGGATACCCGTGTACAGGCAGGACAGGAAACAGCTGCCATTATTTGCCGATCCCCTGTCTCCTCTTCTATGTACGCATTGACACTCCCCTCTCCCATCCCCACAGCTGTCACGTAAAACAACACGAGACGACGACAATGTGGAGGTATGGCACGGGAGAGAGCCGGCAGTGGAGGGGGACAGGAGTGATGTCATATGTTGCGAAGAACGACATCCCATGTCAAAGTTGGTATCCCACAACGGCATCCCAAGCCAAAGGCAGTCGCTGCCAGACGTAGCACTGAATGAGAGCCGTCGCCGTGGACGCCCCTCCCGGAAGCTTGCTTACCTCAGAGTGCAGCGCCGCTCAGTCCCACTCTGTAGTCACCGTCTATGACGACAGCAACATCTCAGTACAGATACCGTTGTGACCTACCTGAACTACACTACTGGCCATTAAAATTGCTACACCAAGAGGAAATGCAGAAGATAAACGGGTATCCACTGGACAAATATATTATACTAGAACTGACATGTGATTACATTTTCACGAAATGTGTTTGCATATATCCTGAGAAATCAGTACCCAGAACAACCACCTCTGGCCGTAATAACGGCCTTGATACGCCTGGGCATTGAGTCAAACAGAGCTTGGATGGCGTCTACAGGTACAGCTGCCCACGCAGCTTCAACACGATACCACAGTTTATCAAGAGTAGTGACTGGCGTATTGTGACGAGCCAGTTGCTCGGCCACCATTGACCAGACATTTTCAGTTGGTGAGAGATCTGGATAATGTGATGGCCCGGGCAGCAGTCGAACATTTTCTGTATCCAGAAAGGCCCGTACAGGACCTGCAACATGTGCCTTATCCTGCTGAAATGTAGGGTTTTGCAGGGATCGAATGAAGGGTAGTGCCACGAGTCTCAACACATCTGAAATGTAACGTCCACTGTCCAAAATGCCGCCAATGCGAACAAGAGACGACCGAGGCGTGTAACCAATGGCACCCTATACCACCACACCGCGTGATTCGCCAGTATAGCGATGACGAATACACGCTTCCAATGTGCGTTCACCGCGATGTCGCCAATCACGGATGCGACCATCATGATGCTGTAAACAGAACCTGGATTCATCCGAAAAGATGACGTTTCGCCATTCGTGCATCCAGGTTCCTCGTTGAGTACACCATCGAAGGCGCTCCTGTCTGTGACGCAGCGTCAAGGGTAACCGCAGCCGTGGTCTCCGAGCTGATAGTCCATGCTGCTGCAAACGTCGTCGAACTGTTCGTGGAGATGGTTGTCGTCTTGCAAACGTCCCCATCTGTTGACTCAGGGATCGAGACGTGGCTGCACGATCCGTTACAGCCATGTGGATAGTATGCCTGTCATCTCGACTGCTAGTGATACGAGGCCGTTGGGATCCAGCACGGCGTTCCGTATTAGCCTCCTGAACCCACCGATTCCATATTCTGCTAACAGTCATTGGATCTCGACCAACGCGAGCAGCAATGTCGCGATACGATAAACCGCAATCGCGATAGGCTACAATCGGACCTTTATCAAAGTCGGAAATGTGATGGTACGCATTTCTCCTCCTTACACGAAGAATCACAACAACGTTTCACCAGGCAATGCCGGTCAACTACTGTTTGTGTATGAGAAATTGGTTGGAAACGTTCCCCATGTCAGCACGTTGTAGGTGTCGCCACCGGCGCCAACGCTCTGAAAAGCTAATGATTTGCATATCACAGCATCTTCTTCCTGTAGGTTAAATTTCGCGTCTGTAGCACTTCATCTTCGTGGTGTATCAGTTTTAATGGCCAGTAGTGCACTAGTCAGAACCGTAGATCAAAGTTTATAGTAAATTGTACACCGAGGTGAGTATCATTCTGCATTCACAGCAAATGTGACAAAGCCACAACACAGGTATGCACCCATTTTTACGTAATTTTAAGGGAGTATCAGTGCGGTAATGAACGCCATAAACAAATTGAAGCCACAGGTTGTGTAGTGACTATCTTCAATTTACACATTTCCGATTTATACAGCATCAGATTAATCTGAAAAAAAAACCTGTAGAGAGCCACAAAATAATGCATAGTGCATTGCAGTAGTCACTTGCCACTAAAAACAAACAGGAAATATATCGAAGGACAACTTGAAGAAATACCAAGGTTTCGATGTAAACGTCCTACATAAGTATGGCGTAGGCCTATTGATAAAATATCGATGTTGGTATTTCCCTCAGGAGACATCGATATATACCGAAGATACTTTCTTCCACGACGTATCGGTATGTCAACATTCAAAACAACAATATCGAGTGCTGATATATTTTTTTATAGTTTTTACGCGATTTTCAGTAAATATTTCAGTATGTCCTTTTGAAATTTTAGAAGAACATAATTTTACTTTCACTGTGTGAGGGAATCTTGCTACTTTTTGAGCTTTCATCACTTCCAGTCTCTCTCTTTGACTGTGTGAAGCACGTATCTGTGGCACAAAAGTAGTCGGACTGGTATGGGGGAGGTGGCGACGTGACTGGAATAACAAGACTTTCCTTGTGAACAAACAGCACACCTGCTTTGTTAAAATAAAAACAATTTTTAACGCAACTAGTGTGCTGTTGTTTCACATCGGCAGTCTTCTAAAACAATTGGTGAAAAAGATGAACAAAAACGGTAAGTCACAATATTGGTCTTTGCGGAGACGTGAGATGGGAAATAGTGACATAATGGGTTCTGGCGCTGCCAACAGAACCTACAACGTTTAGCTTCACCACGCAATTTTCCTACATCAGTGTGAAAAAAGATTTCGACATGTAGCTAATGCCAAATTAATAAAATAAGGTATGACGGGTTAACTGGAATGAAAATTGCATAACAATGCAACATGTACACAGCTGTTAATAACACATCCATCGGCCAAAAAAGCATAATACAAACTTTTCCTCTTCACAAAGCTCCATTAACAACTCATCAGTTTTCAAATTCAGTGTTTCCTCTTTCAATTCCCTCTCTAAGAATGATGGGTAGGCCACTAGCTTGTTGATGTACAAAATGTCTAATACTTAAATATACGACTATAAAACGGCTATGTGTTTACAACGTGCACCCGACATTTTTATAGAACGATATGTCGAAATTTTTTCCTTCCATGTATCATTACTTTCTGTCAATATATCGAGGACTTAGGACTCTCTTAAATATCGATACATGGGATTCCCCATATTTTTAAATACATCGACAGTGCTCTAGTGTGGAGTCGTCAGCCTTATGCAGAAGATAACGTGCAACTAATGACAGCCGTTCAGGAGGGCAAGCAGGCCACGAGGTTCTAGTATTCGTCAGCATTAATACTCGATACAATTAATTTAATCCCATGAAAATGGGAAAGATAGGCCCTGGAGGTCGTGTGTAGTTACAAAACAAACTTACATCATATCAAAAACCATAAAATAACGGCCTTATTAGACACAAAGCAGCGCGGGATTAGCCGAGCGGTCTTAGGCGCTGCAGTCATGGACTGTGCGGCTGGTCCGCGGAGGTTCGAGTCCTCGTGTGTGTGTGTGTGTGTCCTTAGTATAATTTAGGTTAAGTAGTGTGTAAGCTTAGGGACTGATGACCTTAGCAGTTAAGTCCCGTAAGATCACACACAAAGTCAGATCTCATGTCGTAGGCGAGGGGAGTCAACAGGGGAGCGTCAGGTAAAAGCGGAAGGAAGCAATCCATGGGTTTGCAAGACGAATAAACTTTTTATTACGTAACACTTATTGTTAAAACATATCAAAATACACGTACATGACCGCCTGTATGCAACAGACAAAGGAAACTTTATTTTTATTTATAAACGGCTAGCTTAGTAAACTAAACTCACGAACATCAAAGAGAACTGACAAATGAGACAAATGAAGTAAAACCTAAAGATAGTAACATAGGTAGTAACAGTTCTAGAAACGTTACCATTATTTCATGTACATGTAGTAACCTCGTGGCCTGAAGACTATTGAGTTATATAATTAGCTAGATATAGTACCACATAGGCTTCATAGGTAACATTAGTCATTAGTCTAAAATAACATTACAATCAAAGGAGTTACAATAGCAATGACAAAATGAACATACAATCTTACATCAGCCAAGAACCATCCACGTGATGGGATCTGTTGATGGACATCTGTTTAATGAAATCCAAAAGTGGTTAGACAACTCACGTAGTGTAAGCCCATGGAAGTGTTATCCAAAACTGAGCCACAAGGGTACCCCTTGGTGTCCATGCAGCTAACCAAAACCTTCGCAGAAACACATACAAAGATTTTTTTCTGGTGGTGTCGACAGGCAGCTTATACGTCTGAGGATGTAACGTAAGAAAACAGTTTAAAAGATGAAAGGAGTGCGAAAGACCTACAACTACCTCTCAAATATTCATTCAAAACTACAGTAAAAAGCGTGTACCATTTAAAAACAACTCACGCTTCACGCTGTAGGAGACCAATAGTTACATACTTGTTACTTCATCGAAAATTGTGTAGAGCCACTGACTGTCTTGTAGCGTCTGCCAGTTCGTTTATTATTTTTCTGAGGTTCTCAGATCGATGTACACGGATTTCAAGTTCTAAGATTCTCATTTTTAAGGAACAAATCCAAGGCACTATTATTGATTGTATGTTTCCTAAATCATGTCCCAAAATCCCTCCCTGTCTGAGCTATATAGATAAATTCACGAGACCCACATGTACATTTATAGATACATGTTGTTCTGTGACCTGATTTCTTACATTTATTTTTGTTCCCATCTAGTCCATGACGAAGAAATGAACCCAGTTTATTGTTCGTTTCATAAGCGATATTAACAATTGCCTGCTTGAAAGTGTGAACTATTTTTGTTTAGAGACTATAGTAGGGTAACCATGCGAATTTTATTTTATTTTCTTTCATTATTTCTAGTTAAAATTGCTACGTTTGTCCTACACCCGTTAAAAATTTTTCCGATTCCCCAAATTGTGTTTCTTGATAATCATTTGCCCATTCAGAATACTGAATCACATCAAACTGAGCTGTATGAGAAGCTGTGGCAATGTTAGTTTTTTCCAAAAATTAGTCGTTAGCGGGAATATGGAAGAAACTACAAATCTGCAGCGCATGAGGACCCAAAAGGCCAGAGGCTAAGAGACGCTACGATTGGTCAAAAGAGAAAGAGGACGAGAGAAAGAGTAAGGGAAGACGAGATGATGACCTATCCTCATCAGAAGAAATCTTGCGACGGTGTAAGCAGGTGAATGGACAACAACGTAAGAAACGTATGCTGACACCAGTCATTTAGGGTCGCCAAATGAGAAGGGTTTCTTGTATTACTTTATTCTAACTGAGGAAGCTGTGTTAATTTCTGATATGTTGGAGCTTTTTTAACAAGAAGTATGATGAAGAGTTTGTTGGTTCACTTTCACATCGGTCCAAACATTGAAACATTCACCGAGTGTCAACTTTTCAGTATTGTACTGCTGCGTTTCATATGGACGAAGGTTGGAGGAAACATGACGAACAGGAGAGTTACGGCCACCTGTAGCGAGTATTTAAGTATCAATTGAATTCGGTAAACATCTCTTTGTTGATGTAACCAGAGATTCGTGTGGAAACATGGCAGTGTATCTGGAATGTTCTTAATAATGGAGCTGGTATTTCGGTACGATGTGCGATCCACATCTGTATTGGCGGCTATCAAACACACACAACTGTAAACGCCAGCATCTTGGCATGTAAGTGTAGTTGGCCAGGCAAGGAATTGAGCAGTTCGTGAATGCCTTTGCCGTCACCACTATATGGGACATTTTCCTATTTTCCACTATTTTACTTTATGTAAGGTCCGATCGGTCACGAAATGGAAACGACTATGAAAATCCGATAAAGCTTTGCACAGATGTGTTGGGTAGTGTCTCTAGTATAACCCCAGTTAGCATCACGTCGCTCTTCTCATTTCTGAGCTCGCAGTGAGTGGGTAAAGATGTCTAGAAAATAGTGTCTGCCGCCAAGTACGGGGGCCTGGTGAGAAATTTCCCCTGAAGCTATGCAGCTAACATTACATAACTGTCGTGCTGTTTCGTCTTCAAGACAATTCTCAGCCGCATTCTGCAGGGGCAATGAAGATGCTCCTGCATCGTTTTCAAATGGAAATGTGAGATTACCCACAATACAGCCCGTAATTGTCTCCCTCTGAGTTTCAGCTCAGGTCACATGAACCGCTGGTTATGAAGACAACATTTCGGCACAAGACAACGAGCCGTAGGCCAGCGTAGAGAATTGGCGGAGAGGACTGGCGGCTGCCTTCTATAGCGAGGGTATGGGAAAGTTGGTACAACGCTACGATACACGTCTAAGTCGGGTCGGCGACTATGGAGATAAGAAGCTGCAAGGTGTATCTAACTGTTGCAAATAAAACATTTTTGATTTTTACCGTGGTTTCCATTTCGCGACCTATCGGACCTTACTTTCGGAATAGCCCTCGTACTATTTTCTAAGAATTAGGATTGAAATATCTAACTTATTAAAAATGTACAGCGTAAGTAAACTGCTTCTCATGCAGGTCCTGGAACATTGTAATACTATCGACATACTTCCGCAGTTAGACGTCTAGTGGCTAGCGTTGCTGTCTCATGATCACAGGGTCCTGGGTTCGAGTCTCGACCGGGTTGGGGACTTGATGATGCACACCACCACCACCACCACCACCACCACCACCACCACCACCACCTATTTCTGTAAATTTTTGTATCCTTTTAACAAGCATAATGTTTTTATGTTCGGATATAACAACCTTAATGTAAAGGACTACTTCATTCTTAATGCTTTAATTTCTTTCTAATTCTTGTTTTGTCATTTGTTTGTCTTGCGTCATAGTATTCTAATGTTTGTCTTGCGTCATAGTATTCTAATGTCTGTCACACCACTCTGTATATTTGTTATCGCCGTATACTGAATTGGTTTTTCATGATTGTGAGGCTTTGCGTGGCGAGTTTTGGAGAGGCGCTGTCCGAGTAGTAGCCAGTTTTCCCGACTGCTGTGTTCCGCTCTCCTGGTAGGCCACGCGGTTCGGGATTCCGTCACTGCCGAATTGCGCGCAGGAAACCGACTTCCACTTCCCAACTGTATTTGATTCTGTCTGAAGGTAGGATCAAAGCGACTGGCGGACTGAACAGCGGTCCACAACGTACGGCACTCCGTCTGCTCGGCCAGCCGCCGTGTGCCCAGCAGTTGTTCGTCCCTGACGTCACACGGCCAGCGACAGTCTGCACAGTTCGAGTCGACGTTTCCTGACATCTTGCGTACAACCACGTGGGGGTGCAAACCACTGTCATCTAAGCGAAGTCTTTGCTCGGAATTTCACAAAAACCTGTCTACTATGGGGCCTTAGAACAAGAAGAAAATCAGAGAGAGACTTACTAGTTTTCCCAATGGGTAGAGACGACAAATGGTAAGCCATGTTACCTTGTCCGTCGAGTGTATACAGGGTGTTACAAAAAGGTACGGCCAAACTTTCAGGAAACATTCCTCACACACAAAGAAAGAAAATATGTTATGTGGACATGTGTCCGGAAACGCTTACTTTCCATGTTAGAGCTCATTTTATTACTTCTCTTCAAATCACATTAATCACGGAATGGAAACACACAGCAACAGACCGTACCAGCGTGACTTCAAACACTTTGTTACAGGAAATGTTCAAAATGTCCTCCGCTGGCGAGGATACATGCATCCACCCTCCGTCGCATGGAATCCCTGATGCGCTGATGCAGCCCTGGAGAATGGCGTATTGTATCACAGCCGTCCACAATACGAGCACGAAGAGTGTCTACATTTGGTATCGGGGTTGCGTAGACAAGAGCTTTCAAATGCCCCCATAAATGTAAGTCAAGGGGGTTGAGGTCAGGAGAGCGTGGAGGCCATGGAATTGGTCCGCCTCTACCAATCCGTCGGTCACCGAATCTGTTGTTGAGAAGCGTACGAACACCTCGACTGAAATGTGCAGAAGCTCCATCGTGCATGAACCACATGTTGTGTCGTACTTGTAAAGGCACATGTTCTAGCAGCACAGGTAGACTATCCCGTATGAAATCATAACGTGTTCCATTGAGCGTAGGTGGAAGAACATGGGGCCCAATCAAGACATCACCAACAATGCCTGCCCAAACGTTCACATAAAATCTGTGTTGATGACGTGATTGCACAATTGCGTGCGGATTCTCGTCAGCCCACACATGTTGATTGTGAAAATTTACAATTTGATCACGTTGGAATGAAGCCTCATCCGTAACGAGAACATTTGCAATGAAATGAGGATTGACACATTGTTGGATGAACCATTCGCAGAAGTGTACCCGTGGAGGCCAATCAGCTGTTGATAGTGCCTGCACATGCTGTACATGATACGGAAACAACTGGTTCTCCCGTAGCACTCTCTATACATTGACGTGGTCAACGTTACCTTGTACAGCAGCAACTTCTCTGACGCTGACAGGGTTATCGTCAACTGCACGTCTATTGAAGGTGTCCTCGTCGTTCTAGGTCTTCCCCCGTCGCGAGTCATAGGCTGGAATGTTCCGTGCTCCCTAAGACGCCGATCAATTGCTTCGAACGTCTTCCTGTCGGGACACCTTCGTTCTGGAAATCTGTCTGGATACAAACGTACCGCGCCACGGCTATTGCCCCGTGCTAATCCATACATCAAATGGGCACCTGCCAACTCCGCATTTGTAAACATTGCACTGACTGCAAAACCACGTTCGTGATGAACACTAACCTGTCGATGCTACGTACCGATTGCTTCATGCTAGTACTGTAGAGCAATGAGTCGCATGTAAACACAAGCACCTAAGTCAACATTACCTTCCTTCAATTGGGCCAACTGGCGGTGAATCGAGGAAGTACAGTACATACTGACGAAACTAAAATGAGCTCTAACATGGAAATTAAGCGTTTCCGGACGCATGTCCACATAACATCTTTTCTTTATTTGTGTGTGAGGAATGTTTCCTGAAAGTTTGGCCGTACCTTTTTGTAACACCCTGTATACATGGACAAAATTTGGTATGTGAATAGTGAGTGCGTGAAATACATTTCTGCCTATTGTCAGCTTGTGCCTCACATTACCTCTCTGATCTACGAGATGAGAGGACATTAACACGTTGACAACTACATCCATGGTGTTGATGTTTCACGGCCAGGACGGGCATTAGCGTCAGGCGTGAGGCACTGTTGTGGCCCTCTGTGGACACACGGCGTAACGTGTCAACGCCGGTATGATACTATCAAATTTTCTTTGTCAAAGTCTGTCAAAATTTGGTAGCGTAGTAAGAAACTTTGTAAATGCTAGGCTTCGGGCAAATTTTCTTTGATCATATCTAGCGCCTTGCGTTAGAGTTGATCAAAGAAAGGCGTCCATCTTCTGTTTATTGCATGAAGAAATCGCTTGGCGCGCCAGCATGCACCAGTTATCTGACATTTCATGAATATCACCATCGATTCGTAATTTAAGTAGTGCGTCGCATCTCCAACGAAATCGATAGAAAACTCGCGACAGATACGGCACTGAATAACTTGCGGTGTCCCGAAAAGGAAAATAGAATATGAAGCGAGACCTAATAAAAACACTGCAGAAGCCATAAAGTGGGGCCAGGATGCACCACAAAAGATGTAAGGGAAAAACAACTTTCGTAGAAACGAAAATATTTCTTAATGGCTATATTATCTAATAAACAATTATTCGCTTCAGATATTCCTCCTCCAGTGCTTTATAATTAGGTTCCCACGTTTCTCATATTTTTGCACTACGATCCAGTATTCTAGTGCTATACTGTAAACTAGAGTAGGTTTCTCCTGCTGCAAGGAATCGCAGTGCTACGGTGAGTCTATTGCGGATTGTTCTTTTCTGAGGTGAATATTCTACAGCTTAATATGAGCAGCCACATTCTAAAGCACATATTTAAATGTAATATCGTCCATGACTTTATATCCCAGACTTGCAGGTACGGTAACAGATTTTGTTGGCCTCACCCAACTACAATTCCTCTTTCTTTTCTTCTGCTCCTCTTCCAAATCTAGATACCATGCAGTTGTAGTAGACGCAACTGCAGAGGAAATTTGATGTCAAAAATCTTTCTCAAGAAAATCTGGCGACAGTTTAATACCCGTATTTGCGACACGTCAGATATCGTAGTCAAGGAAAATTTGATGACATTTGATCACATTTCTTTGTCGAAGCAAATCTGGTAGTACAACACCCGCCTAAGGCTGTGCTTTGATCACCAGTGGCCCCCTAGCAGTCAACGTGTTAATATTTAGAATTTGAAAGTCGAAGGGCCGCACCTTAAGATGTGTGGAAACTAATTTTTTAATTGATGTACATTGCTTTCAGGGAGTCGTGTCGGCGAAGTTTACTTCCATGGTCTCCAATCCCAGACATTTTTGTAGAGATCTGTACGTCAACGCCTATCCAGACTTCAAACGTTTTTTGAGTTCAGTCATACCCAGTGTAGAGCCGTGATAAAATACTCGCGTCTTGGCCACAAGCGGGGAGTGGGAGGGAGGGAGGGGGAGGGGGGGAGAGAGAGAGAGAGAGAGAGAGAGAGAGAGAGAGAGAGAGAGAGAGAGAATGGTGAGGGACGTATCCAGTAGCGCTGTGTGGAACTGTGACTGTATCCGTTAGCTGAAGAAAGATTTACTGTAAAAGACAGTAAGGATGAATATGATGAACTTATTGGAAGGCGAAAAAGTATAAGTTTGAACAACTCTATTTTTTGAAGAGAAGCAGCTTGAGGCAAGATTGCAGTAATTCGCAGCTAGTTTGTCGGAATGATTGCTGTCAACTAGTTAACGTGGTCAGAGCTGAGAGAAAGTAGACTACACTTCCCTGAGTCAACTGATTAAGCTGTTTGGTTTTTATAGAAATTCTCTGGTAACATGTCCACTTTTCAAATCCTTGTTCACTTTGTTGAGCATTGTACTGTTGAGACCAACGTTATGTGTGAAGGTAACGCGAAGTTCTACTCTGTGTTTTTGAATACATACTTCGTTCTAAAATCCTTGTCTTCGAATATCATTTCATAGGAATAGTCACACTCCTCATCTCACTGTTTAAAAGAGGTTTATCATTACAACTTACAACACTGCACCGGATATTGTTCAGAAACTGTATTTGAAGAAAAAATCTAGCTTTGCCGCTGCCTACCTGCTGTTTGCTGTTGTGCTTTCCAGAAATCTACAACAATGTTGCCAAGACGCGAGGTATGTAGAAATTTTGATTAGGGCCTGGTAATTGTTTTACTTCAGCTGCGCATTTAATACAAAGACAAGCTGCACTCAGACCAGTTGCAGTTCAGTAGAAATTAGGTTCGTATAGTCAAAGGTTAGCACACGCGTTTAACACTTGAGTGTACATAGTTTTGGTTATACATAGATTTTTTATGGAGTTGGAGGTAAATTTGGGCTAAATTTCACACAGAAACATACAGTGGCGAGCTTACAACATATGCAGTAGTTTTACTCTTTCATGTTCACAAATTACAGATCGATTTATAGCAACAGACTTAAAGATCACTTTTTTTTATATCAGTAGCTACATTCAGGTCACATTATCGCATTAATAAATCGCACAGATTATAACGTATACATTAATGACATCACATAGCTTAAATCTGTAGACCATGGAAATTTTCATTTTATGTCATATCAAGTGCACAGTGCTTACAGTTAGCCACTTTTGCCTAACTCAAAAACCACTCCTCCTTCCAGACAATTGATCGGTATTATGAAACTGGTGTAGTATCAGATACGTACTGTTTACGCCTTACAACCTAGCCGTTATCCGGCATAAAAAGATTTAGTTCGACTGCATGATTCATTGATGCAGCACACTGCCTGTAATCCTATCTTAATGTCTGCGACGTGCACGTCGCCGATGCAGGTTCCAGGTCTCTGCTGTAGTAACGCAGGTTCACACATCTGCAGTGTTTGAGGAGACGTCCATCTATTTCCAGTGGTGACGAAATCTGGATTACATGACAAATGCGACAGCCAGTCTTCCGATTAATTTGTAAGACATCATTGTTCTGTACTGCAGCTACCGAGGGTGGCGTTTTTTAACCCACGATATAGCGCTAACTCATGTCTTGGCTGATCGTTTGCAACGGATGATTGATACTACTGAACATATGCGTGGTTTCTTTTTAGCCCGCCAGATAACGTGTCTGAACTTAGCCTCCTCCCTCCGAAATGAGGACTCACTCTGTCATTCATTCATTCATTCATTCATTCATTCATTCATTCATTAACCTGCGTAGTGTCGCCGTCTGTTTCCATTTGGAACACCCGCAAAATATTGAAATTCCATAGAATGAAGTGTGTCAATGTTGCCGTAGTACAATAAAAACTGAAGGAATTAGAGGCGGGGGAGGGGAGAGGGAGAAGGTAGAGCATATGAGAGCTATGGCACAGAACAATGGTTTGTTCTTGAGATAGGCGCCAGGTTTCGCTGTGTACTTTCTGCACACTGCCGATAAACACACCGTATGGACCACAATACCTTATACTATTCAGTAGCAGAAAATTAAGGACGAAAGTTCACCCATGAAAAAAATGGTGACTGTTACAATAAAATAAGCACGAAGTGTGGAACTATCAGAAGAACAGACAGATCTGAATATGAAACTTCCTGGTAGATTAAAACTCTGTGCCGAACTGAGAGTCGAACTCAGGACCTTTGCCTTTCGCGGGCAAGTGTTTTACCAACTGTGCTTTGTTAGCTCGAAAGGAAAAGTTCCCTA
Organism: Schistocerca nitens; assembly: GCF_023898315.1. Taxonomy (NCBI): domain Eukaryota; kingdom Metazoa; phylum Arthropoda; class Insecta; order Orthoptera; family Acrididae; genus Schistocerca; species Schistocerca nitens. The sequence goes on along the minus strand of NC_064615.1, from coordinate 1,111,502,491 downwards.
TTTCGAGTCTCGTTCCGGCACGCAGTTTTAATTAACCAGGAAGTCTCACATCAGTGCACACTGTTCTGCAGAGTGAAATTTTCATTGTGGAAATTTAAATATTTTGGGGAAATTATTGCATAAATGCCTGGAAAAAGCCACCAGATGACTGCGAAAGATGGACTTACCATTATGTTCCACACGAGATGTTTATAATACAGGGTGATTCAAAAAGAATACCACAACTTTAAAAATGTGTATTTAATGAAAGAAACATAATATAACCTTCTGTTATACATCATTACAAAGAGTATTTAAAAAGGTTTTTTTTTTCACTCAAAAACAAGTTCAGAGATGTTCAATATGGCCCCCTCCAGACACTCGAGCAATATCAACCCAATACTCCAACTCGTTCCACACACTCTGTAGCATATCAGGCGTAACAGTTTGGATAACTGCTGTTATTTCTCGTTTCAAATCATCAATGGTGGCTGGGAGAGGTGGCCTAAACACCATATCCTTAACATACCCCCATAAGAAAAAATCGCAGGGGGTAAGATCAGGGCTTCTTGGAGGCCAGTGATGAAGTGCTCTGTCACGGGCTGTCTGGCGGCCGATCCATCGCCTCGGGTAGTTGACGTTCAGGTAGTTATCGACAGATAAGTGCCGATGTGGTGGCGCTCCATCCTGCTGAAATATGAATTGTTGTGCTTCTTGTTCGAGCTGAGGGAACAGCCAACAAATGTTTGCTGGATGCGTGCTACATTTTCATCACTCGTTCTCGGCCGTCCAGAACTTTTCCCTTTAACGTTTAATACACCACCTATCAGGAGGTTTAACACCATACTTCGTTCGAAATGCACGCTGAACAACTGTCGTCGATTCACTTCTGCCGTACTCAATAACACAAAAAGCTTTCTGTTGAGCGGTCGCCATCTTAGCATCAACTGACGCTGACGCCTAGTCAACAGCGCCTCAAGCGAACAAATGTACAACTAAATGAAACTTTATAGCTCCCTTAATTCGCCGACAGATAGTGCTTAGCTCTGCCTTTTGTCGTTGCAGAGTTAAATTCCTAAAGTTGTGGTATTCTTTTTGAATCACCCTGTATATTCTACAAGCGAATGTTTGCATCGTTACGAGACAATAATATGGCCAGAACGCACGTTTGCATCGCATTAATTTCAAAAAAATCAATACGAGATGAAATCAGGAAAAACGAAATAATGATTGTGAGGAAGGTATTAAATGAACAAGTAACACGTATACGAACGCTTAGAAAACAATTTCAAAAGAAATTAAGACAAAAATTTTCTACAGACACAGCCAAAGAATTTCTAACTGACTGAAAATAAGTCCCACATTTCGAAACATTACATGGCAAACCCAAGTGTCCTAGGAAAGTGCATGAATATCTAGAAGAAACTAGTATAAACCAACAACTGAGACAGAACAAAATACAGAAATAAAGTAGAACAATGGAAACGTTTCGAAGACAAGACGAATTCCAGAATACGGGAAAGAAAATGGAAAAAAACAGAGGGGGAAAGGAAATAGACAATGTAAGGCGTATTGGAAAAATCATGAAGCTGCAATAGTTTCTTGACCTTCGCCGTCAGCTGGACTGAAACGAAAGACGAGAGCTATTTTAGTGCAAACGGAGATTCCTTTTGTAAGCAGGTCGTTGTCGTCCTATTTCCAATACACTATGCCGGTTTTCTAGTTCTTCACCCAGGTAACAGGGAAATGAGTCTACATCTACATACATACTTCGCTAGCCACCGTACGGTGCGTGGCCAGGTTCCCCTAACCACTACTGGTCATTTCCTTTCCCGTTCCTGTAACAAATCGAGCAAGAGAAAACGACTGTCTACATACCATAATCTATGAGCCCTTAGGCAAAATATACGTTGGCGGCAGTAAACCATTCTGCAGTCTACTTCAAATGCCGGTTCTCTAAATTTTTTCAATAGCGTTCCTCGAAAAGAACGTCTCCTTCCTTCCAGGGATTTCCGTTTGAGTTCACAAAGCATTTCCGTAATACGTGAGTGTCGTTCGGACCTACCGGTAACAAATCCAGCAACCCGCCTCTGAACTGCCTCGATGTCAGTCCACTTCTCTGCACTATCAGAAATTACTTGTGTATACCCCGGCTGATAATCTACGTGCAAAACAGGCCACAGGGCATGCGTGTTTTGATAAAATGAGCATATCTGCGTACCGACGACTGCTACAGGAGACTGAGTTGTATTTACAGCGGAAGTCCAGGAAAGTATAAAGAGAAAAATGTGAAATCGTTTCATCCCATGATATGTCTCAACTACGCTGTAACTAGTCGTGTATTCTTGGAACACCATATTAGTGGTTGTCAGAGTGAAATGCTCTTAGAAGTAAGAATATTGTATTAGTTTATCCTAAATGTACAGTTTGTATTTACATTTTTATTTGTACAAACTTATCATTTGTGTTATAATGTCAGTGTGAAATTCAATGCCAATTCTACCTGCACTGGTGAGAATGTAAAATATTTACGATTAGAGTTTTTAAAATACTTTAAAAATATTTTTAAATTATTTAAAATGTGTAGTGAAAGATAAGAGTTGATTGTTACGACACTAATGAAACAATGGAATGTCATTGTCGGACCACGTCTGTTTTCCGTTTGTGAAGTCTTTACAGAGAAGTGCAACTCGTCAGAACTCCGTTTCGTAAAGTGTGACAAAAATTTGAAATCAGTATCAGAAACGAATATTGTAGCGTTCAGTGGAACAGAGAGACATCGATCTGAAAGTCTATTTAACAAACTTTATAGTACCATTACGCTGTGTACCCTATCTATGCATTAAAACAAACTGAGTCGAAATGCAAAAATTTCACTTGGGTATTACCACTGGCTGTCTGTTACAACAGAGATTGTTGTATACTTATACTACGAAATTATATTACAATTTAAACTATGAATCGCGGTTTCATACGTGCCCTATGCGTCGGACATACCTGGCAAAGGCAAAAACCTTTCATTTCACTGAAGTCTTTCAGCCAAGCCTGTTCAAAAAGTTACCTTAATTAGATGGAATCCAGTTACAAGGGAGGAATTACCTCGCTAATACAGACTGGAGCACGAAGATAGTGGCAAATCGCTGTGTATGTGAAGACAGCTAATGTGTCCCAAACTGGGCAGCTAATATCCCTGACCACGTCATCCCACTGCACTGTGGTTGTGCAGTTATGTCAGGCAAGGAGTTGCTGTGTTTGTATTGTGGAGCACTGCTTCGAGAGAATGCAACGAGTCATGTGAGTAGCGTGCACTTACAAGCACTACCACATCATTATACCTTATTTGCCATTCGTTCTGGAAACTTATAGTACGTTGTACTGCAGCGAGGCTTATTTTACAGTTCAGTGACACTCCGAAATAGACAAATCACAGTTGTCGGAGTCGTCCATATGGCAGCTGACGCGGGCTGGTAGATTAAAAGCGATCACCATTTCCGCCACGCAAGCAGGCACTCTTTTGCTTAAGACACACAAAAATATAACAGTAAGGATAAAAGCGATAGTCGCTGTCTATACATAAACACGTTTTGTGACGAACTGTGACAGCGACGACCGCAGAGCGCGCTCCGCACGTGGTTGCCACGTGTCCACAGCCTCCGCAGCGCGCTCCAGCCTGGCTCAGCGGCGGCGGCGGGAACCTGCAGACAGACGGTGACGTCAGCCGTCACAGCGCAGTATCACAGCCACACGTTACATCAGGCTTATCGCAGGTGTAACTAGCAACGTTTAATACCGTGTATCAGATACTCCAGTACTGAACTGGGTCGTGTATTTGACAGCACAGTATTGTTTGCCTTGTATCTAATACTACAGTAGAAGTTTGCACCCTAAAATGTCGGCAAATAACACTTAGACTATGGAATACACATCTGAACATTGTCTTAGTCGTTCATAATTTTATAATGTTCAACTTTAGTCTCACGAGTAATAAAGAAACGGAACAGTTGATCAACAGTAATTACAACTATGTTACGAGACATACATGTAAAATAGAAATACACTGAGAAGCAGTATAAGTGTGGATGTCACTACTTCGACTGTGAGCACACGTTGTGTAAAAAAAAACCGAGAAGCTAATCAAATTATGAAAGAATTCGTATTCATATTTAATGACGAAACAAAGCTTTAAAACTTACATAGCTATGAAAATTTATCATCCTTCGATTACTTATAGCTTATTCGGAAGTTTAAATTGTCAGAACCGTTATGCTGAGGTAAAATTCAAGTATTAAAGATATAAATTGCGTATCTCAGATAGAAATTCTAAAACAATTCTGACGTTGATACTGACATCCTACTCGGATTTTTGTAACGCTAAAAGAATATATAACACATGGAAACACATTTTCAGAGAAAAGTAAACATTAAATGGTAATTCTAGTTAGACGAGTATCAACATATCTGATTTATTGTTTTTAATCGATCACGGAAATTATCGCGTCAAAGTTATAGCCATTGATGATTTCAAAGAAGGAGAAATATTGCATTAAAAACTATAAAACTCTTTGACAAACTATTGAAAGTTAGCAGCCTGCATTAAGACATTAAAATCAAAATTGGAATAGACTTTGGACCGAGTGCCCCGTGATGCGCTCTCAACTGTATTTGTTTTTTGGGCGTAAAAGTAACTCAGGTCATAGGTGTATGCCATAACCTTAGAACACCAATAAGTAAAAGTAGTTAGAGGCGACTATACCTTAAGCCCAACCGACAGAATGAAACAGCTAAAAACAACGACTTCGCTTGGAAAATGTCTACAACATACGCCGCAGAAGCTGCGGAGGTCCGTAGCCAAGATAAAATGTCCTTCGCCATACTGCTACAATGGATAAAAAGTGAAATTAGGGTGACAGCCCGCGCGTCTTTTGCTAAAACGGCCGATAACTCAGACGGTAAACATCCGAGAGTATGTCGGCCAAGCCGCTCCGAGATGTTTAATTCCAAGAGCTTGTTTCTGCAAAGAGAAGATGCAGAAGAGGGTGCTGGAGATGCCTAGGTGGAAGACAGTTCATAATAGCATTAATGGCTATAGCAAAGAGGACGACGCTCAGAGCGGAGCCTTGAGGCACGCCTTTCTCCTGCATAAAGGTATCCAACAAGGCCAAACCCAAACATACCTTGAAAACTGCGTCTTTTAAAAATTTCTGAAGTAATGGGGCAGGCGACATCAGAAGCCCCACATGGACAGATTAGAGAGGATACCAGTAATCCACCAAGTGTCATAGGCTTTCTCCAAATAAAAACAGCGCTACGGTCTGATACTTCCGCAGAAAACCTTTCATAATGTAGATTGACAAAGTGACAAAATGGTCAACTGCAGAACAGCGCACACGAAATTGACATTGTGCAGTGGTTGGCAGATTGCGAGACTCAAGCCACCACTCATGAATCGTATGTTACATCACCTTACAAACGCAGCTGGTGAGAGAAATGGGGCAGTAGCTAGAGGGACGGTATTTGACCGGGCTTACGTATGGGTATGGCAGTAACTTCATGCCAGCGCTGGAAAACGTGCCATCTTCACAAACGCGGTTCTACGTACAAAGGATAAAGTGCTTTCCTGCAAAAGAAAGGTGCTGCAACATGTGAATGTGAACGTCTGGCCCTGGGGTGGAAGATCGGGATGAGATGAGAGCATTGTCAAGCTCCATCATAGTAAAAGCGTCGTTTTGGCATTCACAATTCTGAATGTTTCCGGGGGGGGGGGGGGGGAGCGTTATGGGGTGGAGCTCGAAATCTTCATAAAATAGATGCCCAAATTGTTGTGATAGCAATAGTGTCCACAACGACGTCTGCTACTGTCACGCCAGAAATCTAGGAATGAACCAAGGTACCAGAGAGCCAATGGAGGTTGCCCCCATAAGAATAAAGAGGTAGTAAAACTATAGAAGGACATCCAGCTAGCTTTTCTGCTACCACCAAGAATGCTAGAACACTGTGCACGCAACTGTTTATAAGTAACACAGGTCACCGTTGTATGATGACAGTTAAAAACGTGGAGACAATTTCTCCACTCGCAAATCGCGTTACTGCACCGCTCACTCCACCAGGGGACCACGACATGGCATGGAAAAGAAGTAGTGTAAGGTAAGGATCACGTTCGTAGAATACTCTACCTGATCATCACAACTGGGGAAATGTTTGTCGAAGGGCGCCAAGGCGGAGTGAAGACACCCAGTTAGCCTCAGAAAAAAATGGTTGAAATGGTTCTGAGAATTATTGGACTTAACATCTGAGGTCATCAGACCCCTAGAATTTAGAACTACTTAAACCTAACTAACCTAAGTACATCACACACATCCATTCCCGAGGCAGGATTCGAACCTGCGACCGTAGCAGTCTCACGGTTCCGGACTGCGCGCCTAGAACCGCGAGACCACCGCGGCCGGCTTTACATGCACATGTGTTAGGAGTCAGCAAACGTATAGTGCACAGAATATGGTCGCTCGAATACATGTCAGAGAGAACAGACCACTCGAGATGACTGGCTATTGGGCAGTGCAGAATGGTAGGTCTAAATGGGACTAGGTGTGCGTGGAGTCCGAAAGGGGTGTCTGTCCTCCAGTGTTCAGAAAGATTAAGTTGAGATCATTGAGAAGGTCAGCCAAGAGAGAATCTCTGCGTCAGGTTTTCGAAGAGGCCTAAAGAGGATGGTGGGTGTTAAAGACCCTGAGCAGCAAAAAGGGGTGAACAAAGCTAGAGAAAATCTGCCATGTTGCCAGTGAATGATGGGATGTACACATTACAAAGAGAAAAGGTGGGAAGAGGAGGAAAACGCAGACTGCAACAGCTTGCAGCCGGGTGCTCAAAGAGAGAGTCTCGCTGTGGATGTCATTCTGATGAACAATGTGACTACACCTTGCTGATGGAGGTAAGGTCAAAGTGGTTGCGAGATCACAGTTTCGTTTAATGGAGGTGGCAGAAAACAACCGCATGCTGTGATTCCGAGAGGATCCATAATTGCTCCTTGTTTTATCTTATATCAGGAATTTTCCATTGGAGAAGAGTCATGATGGGGCATGGGGGGGGGGGGGGGGGGGCGCGAAAAAACAAAGGGCAGTCACGTAGGCAGCTGCCGAGTGCCAGCCTTCAAGGACTCAATGTTACAGGGTGCAGAGGCTGGAGGTTCCTGTGCCATGAAGTCTACAGAGGTGTCAGCTTTCTTCTTGGGTTAACCTGCGGACTCCAGGGCAGATAAAAAATACACAGTCCATATTGGCGAAATGGAGGTTCGCCGGGTGAAAATAAGCAAAAGATGTCAACTTACTGATTTCTCTCTCCCAAAAATTTGTTATGATTCCTAGTGCAAATGCGGCTGAACTAAGTTGTTTTAGGAGTTCCAAAATGTGTTTTTCCAATTTAAATTCTTATCAATATGGACACCTAAGAATTTTGAAGTTTCCAACCTATATATTATTTGATCACCATGTGTTACATTTATCACTGGTGCAGTACCCCTAGAGGTGCAGAACTGAATATGATGTGTCTTTGTGAAATTCTAGATGAGACAGTCACCAGAAAACCAGTCAATGATACTTTTGAGAACGTTGTTCAATATTTCTTCCATTTCTGTTTGTATACTGGGAGTGCTTACAATACTGGGGTCATCTGCAAAAAGAAGTAATTCTGCTTGTTGTACATTAGACGGTAGATCATTTACATATATGAGTAACAGTAGTGGACCCCATACGTGATTTGTCCCCAGTCAGAATTATGTCCCTGGATCGTGTTGGTTGAATTGCTCCTAAGTACAACTTCTTGTGACCTTCAGTACTAAGACTGCTTTGATGCAGCTGTCCATGCTACTCTATTCTGTGCAAGCTTCTTCATCTCCCAGTAAGTACTGCAACCTACATCCTTCTGTATCTGCTTAATGTATTCAGGTCTTGGTCTCCCTCTACGATTTTGCCCTCAACGCGCCCCTCCAATACTAAACTGGTGATCCCTTGACGCCTCAGAACGTGTCTTACTAAACGATCCCTCCTCCTAATCAAGTTGTGCCACAAATTCCTCTTCTTCCCAGTTCTATTCAGTACCACCTCATTAGTTACGTGATCTACCTAACAAAATTTTAACACTTCGTCTCTTATTAGGAATCTATTAAGATGTCACAATTGTGTGTTTCACAATAAGTGTTCAAAAAGCACTCTTAATACAGAAACAGAAATGGGAAGTTGACCATCACCAGGCCCAAGCCGATATTTATCTACCTCTGTGGAGTGTTCATCACGTAACAGGTATTAAATGATTCCGTTACATTCGCAAGCCACGCCAATAAACAACATTACTACGCGATATGACCACCACAAGCACGAACACACATTCGTTGCAAGATGGAAGCAGAAATCTCCAGAATGTCATCCTGAGTAATTTCTTGACGTGCCTGAAGCACATGCTGTGTCAGTTCGTGAATGTTGCTGGCTTGAGGCTGGTATGAAGACTAATGTCTTCCCATCGCATTCTAGACATGTTCTACTGGTGAGAAATCAGCGGACCAGGCAGGCCACGTATTCCTCAAAGTGTCTGTGGTAGTAACTGCAGTGTGAGGTGGTCTTCTGTTATGCTGCTGAAATATGCAATTTGGTACCTTCCTCACAAAAGGAACAACAAGAGTGTTTCCTAATATTTCCATGTATTGGTGATGATTCAGTCTCCATTCAACGACTACAAAATCCGTCCGGTTGCCATATCCAATAGCTCCTCAAACCGTGACTCCAGGAGCTCGAGTGGTAAGAATCGAGAGTCTACTGCTTATTGTGACCTTTCACCAGGACATTTAATGACACTCTGTTGTCGATCTGGTGGCCACAAACATAACACCATAGAATGCCACTCAATGTACGAGTTGGCTGGTTGTACTCTGAAGTATCTTGTCTTTGATATGGTGCCAGCAGCACATAGCGCCAGTAGGGAAGCAAAATATTTAACAATAATAATTGCAATAGGATATGTGGAGAGAGAATAGCTAGAGAGAGGGGACGGTGGGAGGTGCGGGGGGGGGGGGGGGGAGGAGGAGATAAGTGAGCACGTTAGCGGCGAAAAGAGATCGCCTATGTGAGAAGGGGGTGGTTATAGAAATACATACACAAAATCACACTATTTTAGCAATGTGCGATGAGGTTAGATGGCTGGGTTGGTTGGCTTGTTTTACGGCGCAAAAACAACTAGGGTCATACGCTCCCATGTCGAAACTGTAGAGGAGAAAGGTTTATTAAATACGCCATAGAGAGACGTAGATCCTGAACTAAAGATTGAATGTCCTTCGTCGTATTGCTACGACGGATAAATAGTGAAACACGGCTGACAGCCCTCGCGTCGTCCGCTAAAACAGCCGATTACTCCAACGGCAAACATCCAAGAGGAGGTCGGCCAAGCCGCTGGGAGAGGTTTAATTCCCCAGAGCTTGTTCCCGTAAAGATGGCAAACACAAACGGGAATATAAGTGGTTAAAAAAGGGTATTCCGTCAGGAAATGTCGTACCGTCAAAGGTTGATGGCAATGATCACAAAGTGGTGGGTTACCACCACTTAAATGGCGATGACTAGAAACACAGTGCCTGATCAGCAACCTAGTTAAAATGATCTAACGGCGAGAGCGCCGCGAGGAGGTCGTCCGAGCCGCCGGGAAAAGATTAATAACCCAGAGCTAGTTCCCATGAAGGGAGGACCAGTGGTGATGCCAAAGCGACACCACTTGCTGACAGATGGCAACACGGAGATCACCGGAAGGAATGGAGGAACTAGCGGGCCGAGGTAGGAGCACTGCAGCCTTGGCAGCAGCGTCAGCAGCTTCGTTTCCCGTCAGACCAATGCGACCAGGGACCCACATAAACATCACGGTAAGTGACAGCTTTTCCGGAACCATTACCCAAGAGATGGATCGTGTGTAGCATACACAGTCTTTGAACCACACAGTGTCGGTGCAGCTGACGCAGTTGAAAAGCCTGCGTGGCCAGATGTACTGCGTGGCCTGATAAAGGGCGAAGATCTCTGCTGTAAATACTCAGCAGTGTTCTGGAAGCCAATAGAGAAAAATGTCGGTGCCAGTGACGAAGGCACACCCGACACCACGGTCAGTCCGAGAGCCATCAGTATCCAAGAAGGTAATACAGCGAAGGTCGTGAAACTGAAGGGGCGATAGAACGAGGCTCGAGTAGTTTCCTTAGGAAGCGAATGAACGCCAAGGTAAACGTGGGCCGCCGCACGAAGCCAGGGTGCTGCAGGGTTCACACCCATCGGTAAAATGGCAGGTAGCGTGAAGTTAAGGTGCCAGAGCACGAGTCGAAGGCGAACTCAAGAAGATGACAGAAGAGGGATGCACCCCATACTGGCGATCAAAGAAGTCATTGACGAAGGAGGTCTAGGGTGGATGGCCACACATGGCAGACAAATGGTATGTATATCTGCTGGGGAGAAAGTCACAGTAGGAGGACTTTTGTAGTTCGGCAGCTTCTGCACACGGACTCTCAACTGGGCTAGTGTAAAAGGCACCACTTGCTAAAAGGATGCAACGATGGTGGATAATATTGAGACCGCGTAAGAGGAAGGGACTTTGAGATTCATAGACGAAACACCCATAGTTTAGTTTCGAATGGACAAGGGACCGGTACAAATGGAGGATGATGGTTCGGTCTGCTCCCCAGGAAGTACCACTGAGGACACGTAGGACATGAGGGACCACATACAGCAGTCTGCCTCGTAAGACACGTGGGAGGGCCAAGAAAGTTTACTATCGAGCATGAGCCCAGGAATTTGGTTGTTTTAACGAACGGAAGAGTAACAGACCCAAAATGTAAAGACCGTGGAAGAAACCAATTGCGCCACCAGAAATTCATACAAACGGTTTTGTCAGTGGAAAAACAAAAATCATTGTCGATGCTCAATGAGTAAATACGATCGACACATCGCTGAACACGCTGCTCAATGACATGTCCATGAAAAACTGCAATAGATGGCATGGCAAAACCGTCAACGGAAAAGGGAGCCGGAGATACCCGGCTGGATATGCACTCCTGGAAATGGAAAAAAGAACACATTGACACCGGTGTGTCAGACCCACCATACTTGCTCCTGACACTGCGAGAGGGCTGTACAAGCAATGATCACACGCACGGCACAGCGGACACACCAGGAACCGCGGTGTTGGCCGTCGAATGGCGCTAGCTGCGCAGCATTTGTGCACTGCCGCCGTCAGTGTCAGCCAGTTTGCCGTGGCATACGGAGCTCCATCGCAGTCTTTAACACTGGTAGCATGCCGCGACAGCGTGGACGTGAACCGTATGTGCAGTTGACGGACTTTGAGCGAGGGCGTATAGTGGGCATGCGGGAGGCCGGGTGGACGTACCGCCGAATTGCTCAACACGTGGGGCGTGAGGTCTCCACAGTACATCGATGATGTCGCCAGTGGTCGGCGGAAGGTGCACGTGCCCGTCGACTTGGGACCGGACCGCAGCGACGCACGGATGCACGCCAAGACCGTAGGATCCTACGCAGTGCCGTAGGGGACCGCACCGCCACTTCCCAGCAAATTAGGGACACTGTTGCTCCTGGGGTATCGGCGAGGACCATTCGCAACCGTCTCCATGAAGCTGGGCTACGGTCCCGCACACCGTTAGGCCGTCTTCCGCTCACGCCCCAACATCGTGCAGCCCGCCTCCAGTGGTGTCGCGACAGGCGTGAATGGAGGGACGAATGGAGACGTGTCGTCTTCAGCGATGGGAGTCGCTTCTGCCTTGGTGCCAATGATGGTCGTATGCGTGTTTGGCGCCGTGCAGGTGAGCGCCACAATCAGGACTGCATACGACCGAGGCACACAGGGCCAACACCTGGCATCATGGTGTGGGGAGCGATCTCCTACACTGGCCGTACACCACTGGTGATCGTCGAGGGGACACTGAATAGTGCACGGTACATCCAAACCGTCATCGAACCCATCGTTCTACCATTCCTAGACCGGCAAGGGAACTTGCTGTTCCAACAGGACAATGCACGTCCGCATGTATCCCGTGCCACCCAACGTGCTCTAGAAGGTTTAAGTCAACTACCCTGGCCAGCAAGATCTCCGGATCTGTCCCCCATTGAGCATGTTTGGGACTGGATGAAGCGTTGTCTCACGCGGTCTGCACGTCCAGCACGAACGCTGGTCCAACTGAGGCGCCAGGTGGAAATGGCATGGCAAGCCGTTCCACAGGACTACATCCAGCATCTCTACGATCGTCTCCATGGGAGAATAGCAGCCTGCATTGCTGCGGAAGGTGGATATACACTGTACTAGTGCCGACATTGTGCATGCTCTGATGCCTGTGTCTATGTGCCTGTGGTTCTGTCAGTGTGATCATGTGATGTATCTGACCCCAGGAATGTGTCAATAAAGTTTCCCCTTCCTGGGACAATGAATTCACGGTGTTCTTATTTCAATTTCCAGGAGTGTAGATTATAGTATTAATGGCGATAACAGAGAGAACGACGCTCAGGACGGAAACCAGAGGCACACCTTTCTCCTGGATAAAGGTGTACGACTGTGCAGAACTCACACGTACCTTGAAAACTCTTAAAAATTCCTGAATAAAACACGACTTGCGGCCACGGAAGATCAAAGTGTAGAGAGTATGGAGTGTACCAGTAATCCAGCAGGTCTGTCAGGCTTTCTCCAAACTAAAGGAACAGCGCCATAATCCGATATTTCCGCAAAAAACCTTCTTGACATGGGTGGATGAAGTGACGAGATGGTCCACTGCAGAACGCTGCGCTTGAAATCAACACTGTACAATGGCTAATAAATTGACTAAAGCCACAATACCAGAGAAATGGGGCGATAGCTTGAAGGAAGGTATGTCTTCATGAGGGTAGTTTCACGCCAGTGTCTGAAAACGTGCTTTCTGCCCTGAAGAGGCTGTATGTACGAAGGAGAAAGTACTTGCCTGCAAGAGAAAGGTGCTACAACATCTGAATGTGATCGTATGGCCATGGGGCAGAGGATCGGGATAAAATGAGAGCATGATCTAGCTCCCTCATAGTAAAGGCGGCATTGTAGCACTCACAACTGTGCCGCCTTCGCTCTTTTCCGATGGAGGAAGTGAGAGTAGCTTGAAACCTCCGAAAAAATGGCGGCCAAAGGTATTAGAGATAGGAATACAGCCCACAATGACATTATCTGCTACTGCCAGGCTGGGGGATGGACCTTTGTCTCCGAGAGCCATCAGAGGTTGGCCCACACGACAGAAGAGTTGGTTGAACTGTTAAAAGAACCAGTAAATGAAATCTAGCTAGCTTTTCTGCTATCCCGTATTAGGTGACGACACTGTGCACGCAACCGTTTACAATGAATGCTGTTTGCTATCGTAACACGACTGTTATAAACACGGAGAGCACGTCCCTGCACGCGAATGGCGTCACAGCATGCCTCTGTCAATCAACAGACTGGAACATGTCGCGGTAAAGAAGTGCGAGGAATGGAACGTTCTGTGGCGGTAAGGATAACGTTTGTAAGATATTCTACCTGATCATCACAACTGGGGCAATGTCGTTCGTCGAAGGTCATCAGAGAGGAGTACAGCCACCAGTCAGCGACAGTAAGCTGCCATTTGGGTGTGTGCACAGGTGGGGTAGCAGTCAGCAAACGGATAGCACATGGGAAATGGTCGATCGAATATGTGTCAGAGAAAACGGACCACTCGAGATGATGGGCAAGCTGGGCAGTGCATTAGGAGAGGTCTGAATGGGAGTACGAGTGAGTGGAGTGTGAAATAAATGTGACTGCTTCCATGTTAAGGCATGCAGATGAGGTCAAGATGATTGAGAGGTCAGTCAGGAGGACACCTCTGACAGGTTCTGCGTGAGCATAAAAGGGGAACATGTGCATTTAAGTCACCGAGCAGCAGAAAGAGGTGATTGAGTTGCCCCAGTAAGCTGGAAGAAGTCTGCTCTGGTGACTCCGAACGAGATAGGGATGTAAACGGTACAAAGGGAAAAGGTCAAATGAGGATGGACAATGGGGACTGCAATAGCTTGGAGGTGGGTAGTCAGGGAGATGGATTAACTGTGATCATCGTCCTGGATGAGCAGCATGACTCCCCCACGACATGGAATGCCGTTCGTGGGGGAAGTTCAAAACCGACCAGGAAGAAATGCGAGAGCTCAAAGTGGTCGTGAGGGCGCAATATTGTTCCCTGGAGGTAAAGTGGACGCTGCAATTCTAAAAGTGTCTTAGCTGTAAATACTCTTTGATGGATCGAAGGCCGCAAAGGTTCCTTTGGAGGAGAGTCATGATGAGGAAAATATGAAGGTACGTCACCTTGGCAGCTGCCGAGTGCCAGCCTACGAAGACTCGCTGCTACAGGGCGCAGAGGCAGGAGGATCTTGCTCCACGAGGTCTGCAGAGGCGTCGGCATTCTCCTTCTGTTGGTCTGCAGATTTCACGGCAGAAAAAGTGGTGGTTGGTGGGCACCGGCGACACGGAGGTGGTCCAGGCGAGGGTATGACGTGGCGGCACCATCGAAGAGGATATCCGAGTCGGCAAAAAAGAAGACCGTTTGCCTTTTTTTTTACTTCTTGGAGCCTTTCTGTTTCTACATCTACATCCATACTCCGCAATCCACAATACTGTGCGTGGCGGAGGGTACCTCGTACCACAACTAGCATCATCTCTCCCTGTTCCACTCCAAAACAGAACGAGGGAAAAATGACTGCCTATGTGCCTCTGTACGATCCCTAATCTCTCTTATCTTTGTGGTCTTTCCGCGAAATTTAAGCTGGCGTCAGTAAAATTGTACTGCAGTCAGGCTTAAATGCTGGTTATCTAAATTTGCTCAGTAGCGATTCACGAAAAGACGCCTCGTTTCCTCTAGAAACTCCCACCCGAGTTCCTGAAGCATTTCCGTAACACTCGCGTGATGATCAAACCTACCAGTAACAAATCTAGCAGCCCGTCTCTGAATTGCTTTAATGTCCTACCTCAATCCGACCTGATAGGGATCCCAAACGCTCGAGCAGTACTCAAGAATGTCGTATTAGTGTTTTATAAGCGGTCTCCTTTACAGATGAACCACATCTTCCCAAAATTCTAACAATGAACGGAAGAAGACTATCCGCCTACCCCACAACTGCCATTACATGCATGTCCCACTTCATATCGCTCTGCAATGTTACGCCCAAATATTTAATCGACGTGACTGTGTCAAGTGCTACACTACTAATGGCGTACTCAAACATTATGGGATTGTTTTTCCTATTCATCTGCATTAATTTACATTTATCTATATTTAGAGTTAGCTGCCATTCTTTACACCAATCACAAATCCTGTCCAAGTCATCTTGTATCCTCCTACAGTCATTCAACGACGACACCTTCCCGTACACCGCAGCATCATCAGAAAACAGCCGCACATTGCTATCCACCCTATCCAAAAGATCATTTATGAAGATAGAAAACAACAGCGGACCTACCACACTTCCCTGGAGCACTCCAGATGATACCCTCACCTCCAATGAACACTCACCATCGAGGACAACGTGCTGGGTTCTATTACTTAAGAAGTCTTCGAGCCACTCACATATTTGGGAACCAATCCCATATACTCGTACCTTAGTTAGGAGTCTGCAGTGGGGCACAGAGTCAAACGCTTTCCGGAAGTCAAGGAATATGGCATCCGTCTGACATCATCCATGGTTCGCAAGATATCATGTGAAAAAAGGGCGAGTTGCGTTTCGCAGGAGTGATGCTTTCTAAAGCCGTGCTGATGCATGGACAGCAACTTCTGTCTCAAGGAAATTATATTCGAACTGAGAATATGTTCGAGAATCCTGCAACAAACCGATGTTAAGGATATTGGTCTAATTTTGAAGATCCGTCCTTCTACCCTTATTATATATAGGAGTCACCTGCGCTTTTTTCCAGTCGCTCGGGACTTTATGTTGGGCAAGAGATTCGCGATAAATGCAAGCCAAGTAAGGAGCCAATGCAGTAGAGTATTCTCAGTAAAACAGAATTGGAATCCCATCAGGACCTGGCGATTTATTTATTTTCAACCCATTCAGCTGCTTCACAACCCCAGGGATGTCTATCACTATGTCCTCCATACGGGAACCTGTACGAGACTCAAACGGCGGTATGTTTGTACGATCCTCCTGCGTGAAAGATTTCTCAAATGCTAAATTTAAAATTTCATCTTTCGTTTTGCTGTCTTCCGTTGCCAGGTCAGACTGATCAGTGAATGACTGGATGGAAGCCTTCGACCCGCTTACCGATTTTACGTGAGACCAGAATTTCCTTGGGTTTTCAGCAAGATCTTTTGCTAAGGTATGACGGTGGTAGTGGTTAAATGCTTGGCGCATCGGTCTTTTTACAGCAGCACGAATCTCTACTAACGTTTGCCTGTTCTCATTCTACCAATCTTTCTTGCACCGCGAGTGCAATTGCGTTTGCTTCCTGAGCATTCTCCGAATTGCGCTGTTAAACCACGGTGGGTCTTTTCCGTCCGTAACCCACTTTTTCGGCACATACTTGTCCCATGCGTGATTTACAATGTGTTTAAAATTTGCCTATAATTCTTCCACGTCCATCGTACCGGAAGTAAATGAAGTCGATTCATTTACTAAGTGGGATGCTAACAATTGCTTATCTGCTCTTTCTAGTAAGAATACTCTCCTAGCCTTCTTGACCGACTTTTTAACTTTAGTAACTATAGTCGTAATGACAACATAATGATCACTAATCCCTGTCTCAACACTGACACCGTCGATGAGGTCTGGTCTGTTCGTGGCTACCAGATCTAAAATATTTCCATTACGCGTTGGCTGTCGATTTAGCTGCTCAAGATAGTTTTCGGATAATGTGTTCAAAAGTAATTCACACGACGGCTTGTCTGTACCACCTGTAATGAATCCATAGACATCCCAGTCTATACTAGGCAGGTCGAAGTCGCCTCCGACTAATATAGTATGATACAGGTACTTCTACGATACAGAGTGTAGACTCCCTTTGAATGATTCTAGAACTGTCACGGTGGAACCTGGTGGCCGGTAATAGCACCCAACAATTAACTATTTCTCCTAGCCCTGTTAAACGTGTCCAGATAACTTCACAGTCGCACTCTACTTCGATCTCTGTAGGCAATATTTTTGTCAACTGCAATGAAGACACCACCTCCTACGGTGTCTAATCTGTCTTTCCGATACACGCTCCAACCCTCACTAAATATTTCAGAACTTCCTATCTCAGGGTTCAGCCAGGTCTCAGTCCCGAGAGTAATTTGCGCGCCACATGCTTCCTGGAGGGAGGTTAAATTCAGGAACTATATTCCGAACACACTGAAAATTTACTGCTAATATCTTGATAGCTGAAGTGTCTTTCCACTGAGCGCGTCCTGTTTGGCAGAAAGGCTGGAAGAACGTCAGAAATCTTTGCGGGAGTATCCCTTCTGTACTCTTGGCCTGCCAGTTGTGGCCCCCTCAGAAGTGGGGCACATCTGCCTTAGGTGATTGTTCACACCTCGTGTCACACGTCCTGGACACCTGACAGAGGGGACCATTCAGCAATTTAGGAAGGTAGCAACTCAGGCAGTCATCCCTCTCTGGGCCTGGCCTTTACCAGGGGGTACGTGCGAACCTTACCTGTCAACCCAGAGCTGGGAATTACGCCTTTACCCCATCACCTGTTTTGTATCAGACGCGTGAGTGTCTTCAGGAGCGCACTCTGAGGAAGATGGAAAAGTGGAACCTGAAACGCCGAAATGGAGAAAGGATAGGAGAACAAAAGACAGTAGAGAGACTGTTCTGATAACGGTGACTGAGTATGCAGAGCACATTTCCAACAACATCCCAAACATGTTCCCAAGGGAGGGGAGAAAGAATAGCAGCAACACGGAAAGATGTAGCATATGCTGGAGCCCCGTGGTAGCCAAACAAGAACACGCCAAAGAGCCACCTAGAAGCACCATGGCTGGGGGACTCAATTTAGGCAGGGGGTAGAGAAGAGAGAAGAGGTGCTCACAAAGTAGAGGTTGGAAGGACTAGCTGACAGGTGGCAGTTGTCAGTGTAGAGTAATGTACTGGAAGGCCCCACCATATGACCCCAGTAGTATTTACACTGAAGCGCTGAAGAAACTGGTATAGGCATCAGTATTCAAGTACAGAGACATGTGCAGAGGCAGTATACGGCTCTGCAGTCGGTAACACCTATGTAAGCTAAGTGTCTGGCGCAGTTGTTAGATCTGTTACTGCTGCTACAACGACAGGTTATCAAGATTTAAGTGAGTCTGAACGTGGTGTTTTAGTCCATGCACCAGCGACGGGACACAGCGTCTCTGAGGTAGTGATGAAGTGGGGATTTTCCCATAAGCATTTCACGAGTGTACCGCGAATATCAGGAATCTGATAAAACATCAAATCTCTGACATTGCTGCGGCCAGGAAAAGATCCTGCAAAAATGGGACCAATGACAACTGAAGAGAATCGTTCAGGATGACAGAAATGTAACCCTTTCGGAGATTGCTGCAGGTTTCAATGCTGGGCCATCAACAGTGTGCGGAAAATTCAACAGAACATCATTCACATGGGCTTTCGGAGCCTAAAGCCCACTGATGTACCCTAGACTGCATGGCACAAAGCTTTATGCCTTACTTGGGCCTGTTACCACCAACGTTGAAGTGTTGATGACTTGAAACGTGTTGCCTGGTCAGATGAGTCGTTTCAAATTGTATTGAACGGATGGATGTGTACAGGTATGGAGACAACCTCATGAATCCATGGACCCTGCGTGTCAGCAGGGTACTATTTAACCTGGTGGAAGCTCTGTAATGATGTGGGGCGTGTGCAGAGCATATGAGACCCCCTGATACGTCTAGATAAGACTCTGACAGATGGCACGTACGTAAGCATTCTGTTTGATCACCTGCATCCATTCATGTCCACTGTGCATTCCGACAGACTTTGCCAATTCCTGCAGGACAATGCGGCACCCCGCACATCCAGAATTGCTACAGAGCGGCCACCAAACTCTCCAGACATGATTATTGAGCATATCTGGGATGTCTTGCAACGTGCTGTTCAGAAGAGATCTCCACCCCCCCCCACCCCCCACCCCCCGACTCCCAGTACTCTTACCGATTTATGAACATACCTGTGGGATTCGTGGTGTCGTCCCCTCCAGGACTACTGCAGACATTATCGACCCCATACAACGTCGTGTTGTGGCGTGTGTGTGTGTGTGTGTGTGTGTGTGTGTGTGTGTGTGTGTGTGTGTCCTATACGATATTACGCAGGTGTACCAGTTTCTTTGGCTCTTCAGTGTGGACTTCATGCACGTGATGCCGATCTACTTAAAATCTTTCGCTTCACATTGCTCAGTGAAGCAGTTAACAAAATGCCATACTTATCAGAAGACTAACAAAGCTCACTAGCTCCCACCACCATACTTTGAAGTCATTTCTGCAGTCATCTTTCACTTTGTGTCATCACGTTCTCTACATAGCTGAGAAAGCAACAAACAAAAAAGAAATCCTATATTTTGGAATTAATTTCATGACGAAGGTCAGGTGGTAGAAGAGATCTAATAGAGAAAAATTCGCCTTAAGTAACTCTCATTTTGAAAAAATTACAGACTTACTGGCTGGTGGCCTCGTGTTAGAGCCTCGTTGTGCCCGTGCTGCAGCAGGACTAATAGAGCCACCATTTGTTGTTGGAGCTGATTCTGTCGTCTTTGCTGCCTCACTCTGCTCAGGATGATGCTGTTGCTGCCGCTGTTGCTGACCCAGCATGACAGCCATCTGCTGCTGCTGACGCAACATTGCAGCCATCTGACGCTGCTGCTGCTGCTGCTGGGCCATCAATGCAGCCCTCTGTTGCTGCTGCTGCTGCTGCTGCTGCTGGGCCATCAATGCAGCCCTCTGTAGCTGTTGCTGCACATGGCCCAGCAATGCAGCCCTCTGTTGCTGTTGCTGCACATGGCCCAGCAATGCAGCCCTCTGTTGCTGTTGCTGCTGCTGCTGCTGCAGCAGCAGCATCTGCTGCTGCTGCTGCTGCTGCTGCTGCTGCACCTGGCCCAGCATGGAAGCCCTCTGTTGCTGTTGCAGCTGCACCTGGCCCAGCATGGCAGTCCTCTGTTGCTGTTGCTGCTGACCCAGAATGGCAGCTATCTGCTGCTGCTCACCCAGGATGGCAGCTATCCTTTGACTTTGTTGTTGATTGTAATGGTGATGCAGAACAGCCATATGCTGTTGACTCTGGATGGTAGTGATTAGTCGCTGCTGCTGCTGCAGTCCTGGTGTGGTGGATGTCTGTAACTGCGTTTGTGGTGGTATTAACTGGGGACCAAGCAATGGGTAACATGAAGCACCATTTAATGCATGATGCTGGATAGGCCTCACCATGTTGTTACCAGCCACCGGGGCATAGGGCAGGGTATAGCAGAATTCTGGTTTTTGCTGGACAAGCGTACTTCTGCTAGCTTCAGGATGGTAACCCTCCGTCACAGGTTGACTCAAACGTGCAAGAACTGCATCATGACGTACCTGTTGCTGAATGCGCTGCTGAGCTGGTACTGGCGTCCGTGCAGATGGTAACAGCCCACCTCTTGTGCCTGACCGCTCGGGTGTAGTGTTGTTTACTGAAGGCTGCTCCACAGCTGAAGCTGGCACAGGCTCCAGTGTTCCAAACTCTGTCATCAGAATATCCTGGCGGTTATAAACAGGGAGGCCATCTTGACAGTAGCTCGAACCACACGTTGTGCAGGGTTGTGTGTACCAAAAGGGCATCGGAGTCTCGAGTGGGCCTACAACAAATTCAGCCTCCTCGACCATATGTAGCGAGCTGAAGTCTGCGGTGGGTAGCGGTACGCCATCTCCAGGTCGTGAGAGGCAGTTGGACTCGTGCACGGGACATGTGCCACCCCTGGAACATATCACCATCACGTCTTGCACTGAGCTGCCTTCTGCTGAAACTCCGAACAGTATTTAAGTCAGTCAATGTTGTAAAGGAGAAAAAGTAATTGTTGATAGATAATACAATCCGCTATAAATACTTTCAAATATGCTGTATTTCAATATCATAACTGGTTTCACGCTGTCATGGCTATCTTCAGATGAGTGACGTTTCCTATTGCACTGTTCTCATCTTCAGCATGTTATTCAATACTGCACTGCGCAATTATATTTGGATATTCAGTGGACTTCGATAGTAGAAACGTGCTAATAAACCTGCATTCATTTATACACAAGGTGACAGTTGTCTACACCTACGCATGTTCCTGTTGGTGAGCACTTTGCCTTGTTATGGTCCTTTAACTTTTTCAAGACCACGTATAAGCTTTTTCACTACAAACAGCTCTGACATTATAATGAGTGGTGTTCTCCGCAGTTGATGCAAGTGGGAGAGGCGCACATGGAGTATCTGTG
Organism: Schistocerca nitens; assembly: GCF_023898315.1. Taxonomy (NCBI): domain Eukaryota; kingdom Metazoa; phylum Arthropoda; class Insecta; order Orthoptera; family Acrididae; genus Schistocerca; species Schistocerca nitens. The sequence continues at coordinate 1,111,481,067 of NC_064615.1, read as the reverse complement.
TGCAGTGGACGTACGCAGTCTCGACATGTAGCGCTGGAAGTGCAGCGGAAAGACTTTGCCCGAACTTCGAGCACTTAAAGCACTACATAGGGGGAGGGACGTATGGTTTAACGTACAGTGGTAAACCATCACCTTGACCTTTCCAAGCAATGAATCACCCTCAAAGGCCAAGATGAAGGCACTGCTAGCAACACTGTTGTCTTTGGGTCCCCTGTAAATGCGCTGAATGAAATGAACACCCCACCGTTCTAAATTAACGCGGAGCTCGTAGTCAGACTGCAAGAGGAGATCGTGATGGAAAATTAACCCCTGTACCATGTTGAGGCTTTTATGGGGAGTGATGGAAACAGGAATATCATCCAGCTTGTCACAGACGAGTAACTCCCAGTATTGGGCTGGGGATGCTGTCTGAATCAAGACTGCGCCGTTTCGCATCTTTTACAGTCCTGTCATTTCTCCACACTTATCTTCAAGCTTTTCAACGAAAATTTGAGGCTTCGTAGGTAGAAAAAGAGTCCTCTTCAGTTCTGCTACAGACTAAAAACCGTTGCGAATATGTCTCTCCATTCTGTAGCCCTACGTTCCTCCCATGGTGTAGCAAGGGAGGGGAACTATTTAGAGTCATACCTCTGGGAATTGTATTCAATCTTGCCCTTTTTAGAGACTGCTGGTGCCGTACGACCACCAGAAAGAGGTGACAGTCCGCTTCATGGAGGGCCATCCGCCCTGATGCCACCCACTCTGATCAGGGGCTCTCCCCACGGACGCCACCCAGCCACAGCAAAGGCCACGTGGCATGATGGCCGTTGCCGGGAGTCCTGATGCCTCAGAAAGACAGGCGTCTACTCCTTGGCATATGTGAAGAGAGTACAGTGCAGGCATCAGCAGTGCGATCCCTGTGTCGTCAGGGGGCTACGACCAAATGGGTACATGACAGCCCCACCACAACGGACAGGCTACCATGCTGGATATTGGGCGCAGAAAAATCCAATATTGTCACAGTGCGAAAGAGGACAGGAGACAATGGAAGATGACATACTCCGGAAAGTGTCCTCACCCAAATAGTTGAATCGCACGTGGAGATGCACAGCCATCACAAGAGATTCAGGAAATTAAATCTAAGGGCACGATGTATAACTCGTGCACCACGTAAGGCGTCCTTCCCCATATGGCCAACACGTCTGTAGAATTATGAAAGTGGCAGGTCAAACCATAGAATGGGACCTGAAGTCCTAGGGCCGAAAACAGACTCCTTTTAGTCGCCTCATACTACGGGCAGGAATACATCGGGCCTATTCTAACCCCCAGGCCTGCAGGGGGGAGCAGAGTATGGAAGGGGAACCTCCATTATCACTCAGTAGGAAGAAGTTCAAAACCTAATCATCTGGAAGGACATACAATGTCCAATAAGCAAACATTATCAGGTGAGTGGCACAACAATTAACAGAGCACATTACAGTGAGATGCTTACTGGTAGCAAACGCTCAGGACTTCTGTCTAACGGTAGTGTGCACGAAAATGCCTGCCCAAATACCGCTGCACATAGCACTGAACTGCTGCAGAAACTCAAGTTTCAATTAATGGCTCATCGTCCTGATCTTGTCTCTTCAGACTCCTCTTGTTTCATCCACTCAGACACTAAGAGCCCATCGAGCACCTCAGACCAAGAAGTGGTGGATATAGCCCACGTGTGGCTCGCTGCTCAGCTGAAAACCTCCCCTGGGGCATCAGGCAGCTTCTACAATGATGGACGAAGTGCATTGAGAAGCAAGGGGACTATATTGAAATATTATATTAACATACATGTCTTATTTGTATTACTATAAGACGTATAGCTACATTGGGACAATTTTTACACTTACCTTTATAAACATATTTATGTGTGCATGCACATTGCGCACAAATTATGTATGTATGCACACAATATCCTCTAACCCCAAGCTCTATGTGAACCCAACTTGGCACACAAACAGCACACTTCGTGAGTCTCAGCACTGTGGGGGTTGAACAGTCTAGCTCCCTTAGTCTTAGTAATATCATTCCTACAGTAAAAGCATTTTCCGCTAACATGTAGCACCTCCCACACTTTTTTTTGTTTTGTTTAGATCTTTGCTCTATAGGAAATGAACGGTATCAATACTAAGTGCATGCACTGTAGATAAAAACATAGAACGTCAAGCACATGGGTGAAGCTCAGACTGACATGAAGAATAGTAGCAAGCTTGTATGCCACAGTGATTTCATTAGAGTAAGTGGGCTGTTTGCCCTGCAGCAGCTTATACAGTGTCTTGGAAAAGATAAGGATCATAACAAGGCAAAGTGGCAGTCAGCAGACATGTGGAGAACTACACAGATGTTTCACCTTACATGTGAATAAATGCAGGCTCCTAAGAAAGTTATAACTATCGAAACATATAACACGGCGCTAAATATTCAAGTATCGTGTAGTCCACGAGCAGATGACATACTGCTGATAAAAACAATGAAATTAGAAATGTGAGGGATCTGAAGACAGGTTATGGGATCGAAACAAAGTTTTCAAAAAGAACTTGTGGCTGGTTTTATTATTCAACAACCGTTAACGCTCATTAGATGTATCAAGAGTAAATAAAGTTTTTACATACTTAGTGGGTTATCGGTAGTTTTTTTTGTGGTTTTAGGGCGCACAACTTCAACGGTCATTAGCGCCCAGACTACGTTAGGAATGCACCGCGAGTCACAAGTTTAAAACAGCAACGAAACGGAAAACACGATAAAAGACAGACTGACAGGCATAGGATTAAAAAAGAAAACAGCATAATCAAATGTCCTTTGAGAGGGTTGTCAAATTGATAAAATGAAGAACGCGAGCAGCTGCTCGTGGGTCATCCGCTAAAATGGCTTCTACAGTACAGGGCAGGCCAAGATCAAGACGCAGGGTGTTAAAATCCGGACAGGACGTTAAAATGTGGCGGACCGTCAGCAATTGCCCACATGGGCAGAACGGCGCCGGCGCAGCCGTCAGCAGATGGCTATGGCTGAACCGGCAGTGTCCAATTCGTAACCGGGCCAAAACTACCTCCTCCCGCCGAGAAGGGCGTGAGGAGGACGTCCAAGCCACGTGAAGAGGTTTCAAGGCCCGAAGCTTGTTGTCTGTAAGTGCAGCCCAATCGGCACGCCACAGCGATAAAATGCGCCGACAAATTACCGTGCTACAATCCGACGAAGGGACACAACAAGAAGCCGTCCGAGGCTGGAGGACCGCAGCCTTGGCCGCGGCATCTGCAGCTTCGTTCCCAGGGATACAGACATGGCCAGGAACCCACATAAAGCTAACCGGAGAACCGACGTCCACCAGCTGCTGAAGAGAGCGTTGGATCCGGTGCACGAAAGGGTGAACCGGGTACGGATCACTGAGGCTCAGGGAATCGGAGCAGATGATATATCCAGAATGTCGGTGGCGGCAGATGTAAAGAACAGCCTGGTAGAGGGCAAAGAGCTCAGCTGTGAAGACCGAACAATGGCCATGGAGCCGGTATTTGAAACTTTGTGCCCCGACAATAAAAGAACACCCGACCCCGTCATTGGTCTTAGAGCCATCTGTATAAATGAAGGTCATATTAAGGAACTTCGTTCGAAGTTCGACAAAACGGGAGTGGTAGACCGAACCGGGGGTAACCTTCGGGAGCGAGCAGAGGTCAAGGTGGACGCGAACCTGAGCCTGGAGCCAAGGTGGCGTGTGGCTCTCGCCCACTCGAAACGTTGCAGGGAGTGAAAAATTAAGGTGTTGAAGGAGGCGACGAAAGCGAACTCCAGGGGGTAGCAGGGCAGAGACATACAACCCGTATTGACTGTCGAGAGAGTCATCAAAAAAGGAACGATAAGACGGGTGGTCGGGCATTGCCAGTAGCCGACAGGCATACCGACAAAGCAGTATATCGCGCCAGTAGGTGAGTGGCAACTCACCAGCGTCAGCATGAAGACTCTCGACGGGACTAGTATAAAACGCTCCGATCGCAAGACGTAAACCCCGATGTTGTATGGAGTTGAGGCCGCGTAAGATGGATGGCCGTGCAGAGGAGTATACGAAGCTCCCATAATCCAGCTTGGAGCGGACGATCGACCGATATAGGCGAAGTAGGACGGTTCGATCCGCTCCCCACGACATACCACTGAGAACACGGAGGACATTTAGAGAACGGGTACAACGGGCAGCCAAATATGACACATGTGGAGACCAACTAAGTTTCCTGTCAAATGTAAGACCTAAAAATTTTGTTGTCTCCACGAATGGGAGAGCAACGGGACCGAGTCGTAAGGACGGTGGGAAAAACTCTTTGTAGCGCCAGAAGTTAATACAGACCGTCTTCTCGGCAGAAAAACGGAAGCCATTGGTGACACTCCAGGAGTAAAGACGGTCAAGAGAACGCTGAAGACAGCGCTCCAGGAAACACGTACGCTGCGCGCTGCAATAGATGGTAAAATCGTCCACGAAAAGGGAGCCTGATACATCAGCTGGGAGGCAATCCATTATTGGATTGATCGCTATGGCGAAGAGAGCGACGCTCAAAACTGAGCCCTGTGGCACCCCATTCTCCTGGCGAAAGGTTTTTTTTTTTTTTTTTGGGTTTAAGGGCGCTCAATTGCTGAGGTCATTAGCGCCCAGTCACAGTTGTGAGAGCACATAGAAGCTAGTAAAACTCAAGGGGATGGGGGGGACACCAGAAGGACCTGACAAAGATGCAGATAAAATAAGTAAAAAGGTTAAATGTCCTTGGACAAGCCAGTTAAAGTTATAAAACGCAGAATACGAGCAGCTGCTCGAGCGTCATCAGCTAAAACATCCGGTAAGTAGATGGCAGGGACAGGACAACACGAAATTGACTAAAACGGGGACACGACAATAAAACATGGCGCACTGTTAATGCCTGACCACAAGGGCACTGCGGGGCTGGGTCACCGGAGAGCAGGTAGCGGTGGCTAAACCGGCAATGCCCAATCCGCAACCTGGTCAGAAGGACCACCTCGCGCCGAGATGATGGTCGGGAGGATGTTGTCCAAGCAGTTGGGAGCGGTTTTACTGCCCGGAGCTTGTTTCCTTGGAGGGATGACCAAGCATCCCACCACAACGACACAAGCCTCTTACATACATCCCCACGAACGTCAGATGACGGGACACAATGGGAGGCGGGCCGAGGCAGGAGGACTGCAGCCTTGCCTGCAATATCCGCAGCCTCATTCCCAGGCACTCCTACATGTCCGGGAACCCACAGAAAGCTGACAGAACCACCATTATCAGCGACAGAATGGAGGGACTGCTGTATCCGTTGAATCAAGGGATGGACTGGATAGGGAGCTCCAAGGCTCTGAAGAGCACTGAGCGAGTCAGAGCAGAGTACATACGATGAATGGCGGTGGCGGCGGGCATACTGAACGGCCTGATGGAGAGCAAAAAGCTCGGCCGTAAAGCTGGAACATTGGTCGAGGAGCCGGTATTTAAAGGTGGCGGCCCCGACGACAAAGGCACAGCCGACACCATTGTCAGTTTTGGAGCCATCGGTGTAAATAAAGGTGTGACCGGCAAGTCGAGCACGATGTTCGACAAACCGTGAGCAATACACTGCAGCCGGAGTACCATTCTTCGGGAGTGAGCTGAGGTCGAGGTAAATATGAACCTGAGCCTGGAGCCAAGTTGGTGTCGGGCTCTCACCCTCTCTGTAGGTGGTAGGGAGGGCAAAATCCAATTGTCGAAGCAGGCGACGGAAGCGGACTCCGGGGGGCAGCAGGGCATACACATACAACCCGTACCGACGGTCGAGAGAATCGGCGAAGATGGACTCGTAAGAGGGGTGGTCGGGCATAGACAACAGCCGGCAGGCATACCGACACAGCAGTACGTCGCGCCGGTAGGTCAATGGTAACTCGGCAGCTTCAGCATAAAGACTCTCGACAGGACTAGTGTAGAAGGCTCCGGTAGCAAGACGTATCCCCCGATGGTGGATGGAGTTGAGCCGGCGTAAGAGGGATGGCCGAGCGGACGAGTAGACGAAGCTCCCATAATCCAGCTTCGATCGGACTATGGACCGATACAAGCGAAGCAGGACAGTGCGATCCGCTCCCCAAGATGAACCACTAAGAACTCTGAGGACATGAAGGGAACGTGTACAACAGTCCGCCAAATAAGAGACATGTGGAGACCAACACAGTTTCCTGTCCAACGTGAGCCCTAGAAACTTAGTTGTGTCCAGGAATGGGAGAACAACGGGACCGAGATGTAAGGATGGCGGAAGGAACGCTTTATATCGCCAAAAGTTGATACAAACCGTCTTCTCTTCAGAGAACCGGAAGCCATTTGCCACGCTCCATGAGTAGAGGCTGTCTAGACAACGCTGAAGGCAGCGCTCCAGGAGACATGTTCTCTGGGTACTGCAGTAGATTGCGAAGTCATCGATAAAGAGAGAGCCTGAGACATTAGGTGGAATGCAATCCATAATTGGATTGATCGCGATGGCAAAAAGGGCTACGCTCAAGACGGAGCCCTGAGGTACTCCGTTCTCCTGGAGGAAGACGTCGGACAATACGGAACCCACACGTACCCTAAACTTTCGATCCGTTAAAAAGGAATCAATAAAAAGGGGCAGGCGACCGCGTAGGCCCCACCTGTGCATAGTGCGGAGGATACCTCCTCTCCAACAGGTATCATAAGCCTTCTCCAAGTCGAAGAACACGGCTACCGTTTGGCGCCTTCGCAAAAAGTTGTTCATGATGAATGTCGACAAGGTCATAAGGTCGTCAACAGCGGAGCGGCGGCGACGAAAGCCGCATTGGACATTGGTAAGTAGCCGTCGAGATTCAAGAATCCAGACTAATCGAGTATTAACCATGCGCTCCATCACCTTACAGACACAGCTTGTAAGAGAAATGGGGCGGTAACTAGAAAGAAGGTGTCTATCCTTCCCGGGTTTGGGTATATGAACAACAACGGCGTCACGCCAACGCATGGGGACTTGACCTTCGGTCCAGACGCGATTGTAGGTACGAAGAAGGAAGCTTTTGCCCGCCGGAGAAAGGTGTGCCAGCATCTGAACGTGAATGGCATCTGGCCCCAGAGCAGAGGACCGGGACAGTGCAAGCGCACGTTCGAGTTCCCGCATAGTAAAGGGGCCATTATAAGTTTCCAGATTCAGCGAGTGGAAGGAAGGTCGCCGAGCCTCTTCTGCTTCTTTCCTGGGAAGGAAGGCAGTATGGTAATGGGCGGAGCTTGAAACCTCCGCGAAAAAGCGACCAAAGGCGTTGGAGACAGCCACAGGATCAACAAGGACCTCTACCTGAGGTCAGGCCAGGTACCGAGGAGTGGGCGTTAATGCCCGACAGCCGGCGCAGGCTACCCCAAACGACGGAAGAGGGAGTAAAACTGTTAAAGGAGCTGGTGAAAGAGGCCCAACAAGCTTTTTTGCTGTCTTTGATGACTCTACGGCATTGCGCTCAGAGTCGTTTGTATTCAATACAATTCGCCAACGTAGGATGGCGGCGAAAGGTGCGTAAAGCACGTCGTCGAGCACGGATAGCGCCCCTACAAGGCTCGTTCCACCAGGGGACGGAAACGCGACGTGAAGAAGAGGTAGTACGAGGAATGGAACGTTCGGCAGCATTGATGATAACAGCCGTGAGGTATTCGACCTGACTGTCACAACTGGGAAAATTGTGGTCCGGAAAGGTCGCCAGGGAGGAGTAAAGTCCCCCGTCAGCTTTCAGTATGTTCCAGCTCGAAGGACGTGGGGATGGGTTGTGGTGCAGGAGACGAACGACACAGGGGAAGTGGTCGCTCGAATAGGTGTCAGAAAGGACATACCACTCGAACCGACGGGCAAGAGTGGTAGAACAGATCGAGAGGTCCAAGTGGGAGTAGGTATGAGTAGAGTCCGAGGAAAGTATTGAGGCAGACAAGATTGAGATGGTTGAAGACATCCGCCAAGAGTGAGCCTCTTTGACAGGATGCAGGAGAGCCCCAAAGGGGATGATGGGCATTGAAGTCGCCAAACAATAAAAACGGCGGGGGAAGCTGAACGATCAGGTGCATCATGTCAGCCCGACTAACAGCAGATGACGGTGGAGTGTAGATGGTACAAACTGAAAAAGTAAAAGCAGAAAGAGTAATGCGGACAGCTATTGCTTGGAGTGGGGTGGTCAATGGGATGGGATGGTAATAGACATCGTCCCGAACAAGCAACATGACCCCACCATGAGCTGGGACACCGTCCACAGGGGTGAGGTCATACTGCTCCGAGGTATAGTGGGTAAAGGCAATACGGTCAGTCGGGCGCAACTTGGTTTCCTGGAGACCAAGGACGAGCGGACAGTGCAGGCGGAGGAGCAGTTTTAATTCCTCCCGATTAGATCGAATACCTCTTATGTTCCAATGAAACAACGCCATCGCTAGTCAAAAAGTTGGGGGAACGAGATGGAGGAAGAGCTGGTCACCTCGACGGCCGCGGAGGGCCAGGTTGCGAGGGAACAACGCTACAACCGACGGGAGGCGGATCCGGTTCCATCGACTCGTCGCCAGCTGCGGTCGCTGTCCCTGGTTGTGTAGGAGGGGCAGCATCGTTTGCCGACGAAAGGCCAGCTGAGCGCCTGGCAGCAGAGCGTCCCGGTGAAACTGAGGACGGCCGGGAGCAGCGACTCACGGATGGAGCGTCAGACGAAACGCGCCGGGGTGGAGAAGGGGATAGAAACTACTTCTTGGAGGCCTTCTTGGAAGGCCGAGGAGGCACAGGGATGGTGGGCTGGACCCGAAGAAGGTCCTCACGCGCGGGGTCCGTTTTGGAACGCCGGATCTCGGAAGCTGGGGTCCGGAACGTTTCCCCGATGGACGCCTGAGAAGAGGATCGCTTCTCAGGTGGCGTGGGGGCAGGAGAAGGAGGAAGGGAGGCCCCTGGGGCAGAGGGGGTGGGGGCCACGGGGGAGGAGGATTTGGAAGGGAGGGATTTGGGAGGCCGAGGCAGAGCCCCCTGATGGGTGGAGGAGGCGGAGGGGGGACAGGATAGGGGTGAGGATACCGCGGAAGGAGTGGACACAACTGAGGCAAACGAAGTGGTCAATGGCACGGGATGGAGGCGGCCATACTTCTTCCTGGCCTCAGAATAAGAGCCGATCCAAAGTTTTGATTTCTTGTATCTTCTTCTCCTTCTGATATGCGGGGCAGTCTGAGGATCTAGGCGCGTGGACGCCAGGACAATTAATGCACCGAGGTGGTGGGGTGCATGTATGTTCCTCACGAAGAGGACGTCCACAATCGCCACAAAGGGGCTCAGCCTCACACCGTGACGACATGTGCCCAAAGCGCAAACACCTAAAACAGCGCATAGGAGGCGGGACGTAAGGTCGCACGTCACACCGGTAGCACATCACCTTTACCTTCTCTGGGAGAACGTCCCCCTCGAAGGCGAGGATAAAGGCCCCGGTGTCGATGCGACGGTCTTTGGGGCCGCGCTGGACTCGCCGGACGAAATGCACGCCTCGGCGCTCCAGGTTGGCCATGAGCTCCTCATCAGATTGTAGCAGGAGGTCACGATGAAAAATAACCCCCTGCGTTCTATTTAGTGCCAGATGTGGGACAATGGATACTGGGATGTCCCCTAGGCGGTCGCACGCCTGGAGCGCCGACGACTGTGTGGCGGAGGTGGTCTTGATAAGAACGGACCCTGAACGCATCTTGCTGAGAGCCTCGATTTCCCCAAAGATGTCCTCAATGTGCTGAACAAAGAACATGGGCTTGGAGGTGGCGAATGTCCCCCCATCGGTTCGAGAACAGACCAAATAGCGGGGGAAGTACTTCGCCCCAAGCCGGCGGGCCTGTCCCTCCTCCCATGGAGTGGCCAAGGGGGAAAGGGCAGGAGAACCAGAACTAGAAACGGTACCTTTTCTTTTGAAAGACTCGGCCGCAGAGCGACCTGATACGTGTTGACGTTTCATCTGCGAAACGTCCGCCCCGATACCACCCACTCCGACCAGGGGCTCTCCCCATGGGCGCCACCCAGCCGCAGCAAGGGCCACCTGGCAGGATGACCATTGCCGGGAGTCCTGATGCCCCAAGGAGACGGGCATCTACTCCTTGGCCGACGTGGGGAGGGTGCAGCTCAGGTATCAGCAGTACGATCCCTGTGTTGTCAGGTGGCTACAACCTAGAGGGTATATGACGACCCCACCACAACGGGCTGGCTACCATGCTGGATTTCTGGTGCCATGGAAAGTCCATCATGATCGCTGGTGCTGATGGAGATGCACAGTGGGCTTAACTTGGGCAACCCATCAGGCGTTGAGGCCCAATTTGAGGAATAGTGGGTATGGTTACAACGCCGGTGCAATGCTGAGTACCAAGGTCTTAGTGCACTTAGGACCAGTGGTACACCACGTAAGGTGTCCTTCCCCAAAAGGCTCGTACTTCTGTAGAATTTGGAAAAATGGAGGTCAAACCCCAAGGGGGACCATCACAGGGAAGGCCGAAATGGTTGAAACTCCTTTTAGTCGCCTCGTACGACAGGCGGAATACCGCGGGCCTATTCTTACCCCGGACCCGCAGGGGGGCTGGCGAAAGGTGTGACAGGACAGAACCCACACGTACCTTGAACTGTCGATCCATTAAAAAGGAACGAATAAAAAGAGGGAGGCGACCGCGAAGGCCCCATGTATGCACGGTGCGGAGAATGCCCGCCCTCCAACAGGTGTCGTAAGCCTTCTCCAAATCAAAGAACACAGCCGCGGTCGGGCGCTTCTGCAAGAAGTTATTCATAATGAAGGTCGACAAGGTAACCAGATGGTCAACAGCAGAGCGGCGCCTACGAAATCCACATTGTACATTGGTAAGTAGGCGTCGAGACTCGAGCAGCCAAACCAATCGAGAGTTAACCATTCGCTCCATCACTTTACAGACACAGCTGGTAAGCGAGTCGGGTCGATAACTGGAAGGCAAGTGCTTGTCCTTCCCCGGCTTAGGAACGGGACAATAGACTCGCGCCAGCATGCGGGAACATGTCCCTCAATCCAGATGCGATTGTAAGTACGAAGAAGAAAACCTTTACCCGCAGGAGAAAGGTTCTTCAGCATCTGAATATGAATAGAATCAGGCCCTGGAACGGAGGACCGTGATCGGCCAAGTGCGTTTTCGAGTTCCCGCATGGTGAATGGGGCATTATAACTTTCACGATTCGAGGAGCGAAAGTTAGGTGGCCTAGCCTCCTCTGCCTGTTTGCGGGGGAGGAAGGCAGGGTGGTAATGAGCGGAGCTCGAAACCTCTGCGAAAAAGCGGCCGAAGGCATTGGAGACAGTCTCAGGGGCCACAAGGACGTCATTCGCGACCGTCAAGCCAGAAACTGGTGAGTGGACCTTAGTGCCAGATAGCCGGCGCAGGCTACCCCAGACAACAGAAGAAGGAGTAAAACTGTTGAAGGTGCTTGTGAAAGCAGCCCAGCTGGCTTTCTTGCTTTCTTTAATAATACGACGACACTGTGCACGTAATCGCTTATAATTGATACAATTCGCCACTGTAGGGTGGCGTTTAAAGGTGCGTAAAGCACGTCGACGAGCACGTAAAGCGTCTCTACATGCTGCGGTCCACCAGGGGACCGGTACGCGACGTGGAGAAGAAGTAGGGTGAGGGATGGAATATTCAGCAGCAGTGAGAATGACTTCCGTGAGGTGTGCGACCTGACTATCGCAGCTTGTGAATGTTTGATCCTGAAAGGTCGCCCTGGAAGAGAAGAGCCCCCAGTCTGCTTTGGAGATGTTCCAACTAGATGAGCACCGAGAGGGGTTATGCTGCAGGAGATGGATAACACACGGGAAGTGGTCGCTCGAATATGTATCAGAAAGTGCATACCACTCGAACCGGCGTGCAAGTTGGGGAGTACATGTGGAGAGGTCTAAATGGGAATAGGTGTGAGATGTGTCCGAAAGAAAAGTAGGGGCGCCAGTATTGAGGCAGAAAAGATTGAGCTGGTTGAAAAGGTCTGCTAACAGGGAGCCCCTCGGGCAGGATGCTGGAGAGCCCCAAAGGGGATGGTGGGCATTGAAGTCTCCAGTTAACAAAAATGGTGCAGGTAGCTGAGCAATAAGTTGCATCATGTCTGCCCTGGTAACGGCAGACGACGATGGAGTGTAAATGGTACAAATGGAAAATGGAAAAGTGGAGACAGTAATGCGGATGGCAACTGCCTGCAGGCCGGTGTGCAACGTGATGGGATCGTAGTAAATATCATCCCAGACCAGCAACATAACCCCTCCATGAGCTTTTTTTTTTTTTTTTTTGGTTTTTGGGCGCACAACGTCAACGGTCATTAGCCCCCAGACTACTTTAGGAATGCACCGCGAGTCACAAGTTTAAAACAGCAACGAAACGGAAAACACGATGAAAGACATACTGACAGGCATAGGATTAAAAAAGAAAACAGCATAATCAAATGTCCTTTGAGAGGGTTGTCAAATTGATAAAATGAAGAACGCGAGCAGCTGCTCGTGGGTCATCCGCTAAAATGGCTTCTACAGTACAGGGCAGGCCAAGATCAAGACGCAGGGTGTTAAAATCCGGACAGGACGTTAAAATGTGGCGGACCGTCAGCAATTGCCCACATGGGCAGAACGGCGCCGGCGCAGCCGTCAGCAGATGGCTATGGCTGAACCGGCAGTGTCCAATTCGTAACCGGGCCAAAACTACCTCCTCCCGCCGAGAAGGGCGTGAGGAGGACGTCCAAGCCACGTGAAGAGGTTTCAAGGCCCGAAGCTTGTTGTCTGTAAGTGCAGCCCAATCGGCACGCCACAGCGATAAAATGCGCCGACAAATTACCGTGCTACAATCCGACGAAGGGACACAACAAGAAGCCGTCCGAGGCTGGAGGACCGCAGCCTTGGCCGCGGCATCTGCAGCTTCGTTCCCAGGGATACAGACATGGCCAGGAACCCACATAAAGCTAACCGGAGAACCGACGTCCACCAGCTGCTGAAGAGAGCGTTGGATCCGGTGCACGAAAGGGTGAACCGGGTACGGATCACTGAGGCTCAGGGAATCGGAGCAGATGATATATCCAGAATGTCGGTGGCGGCAGATGTAAAGAACAGCCTGGTAGAGGGCAAAGAGCTCAGCTGTGAAGACCGAACAATGGCCATGGAGCCGATATTGGAAACTTTGTGCCCCGACAATAAAAGAACACCCGACCCCGTCATTGGTCTTAGAGCCATCTGTATAAATGAAGGTCATATTAATGAACTTCGAACGAAGTTCGACAAAACGGGAGTGGTAGACTGAATCGGGGGTAACCTCCTTCGGGAGCGAGCAGAGGTCAAGGTGGACGCGAACCTGAGCCTGGAGCCAAGGTGGCGTGTGGCTCTCGCCCACTCGAAAGGTGGCAGGGAGTGAAAAATGAAGGTGTTGAAGGAGGCGACGAAAGCGAACTCCAGGGGGTAGCAGGGCGGAGACATATAACCCGTATTGACTGTCGAGAGAGTCATCAAAAAAGGAACGATAAGATGGGTGGTCAGGCATTGCCAGTAGCCGACAGGCATACCGACAAAGCAGTATATCGCGCCGGTAGGTGAGTGGCAACTCACCAGCGTCAGCATGAAGACTCTCGACGGGACTAGTATAAAACGCTCCGATCGCAAGTCGTAATCCCCGATGTTGTATGGAGTTGAGGCGGCGTAAGATGGATGGCCGTGCAGAGGAGTATACGAAGCTCCCATAATCCAGCTTGGAGCGGACGATCGACCGATATAGGCGAAGGAGGACGGTTCGATCCGCTCCCCACGACATACCACTGAGAACACGGAGGACATTGAGAGAACGGGTACAACGGGCAGCCAAATAAGACACATGTGGAGACCAACTAAGTTTCCTGTCAAATGTAAGACCTAAAAATTTTGTTGTCTCCACGAATGGGAGAGCAACGGGACCAAGTCGTAAAGACGGTGGGAGAAATTCTTTGTAGCGCCAGAAGTTAATACAGACCGTCTTCTCGGCAGAAAAACGGAAGCTATTGGCGACATTCCACGAATAAAGACGGTCAAGAGAACGCTGAAGACAGCGCTCCAGGAAACACGTACGCTGCGGGCTGCAATAGATGGTAAAATCGTCCACGAAAAGGGAGCCTGATACATCAGCTGGGAGGCAATCCATTATTGGATTGATCGCTATGGCGAAGAGAGCGACGCTCAAAACTGAGCCCTGTGGTACCCCATTCTCCTGGCGAAAGGTGTCTGACAGGACAGAACCCACACGTACCCTGAACTGTCGATCCATTAAAAAGGAACGAATAAAAAGAGGGAGGCGACCGCGAAGACCCCATGTATGCATGGTGCGGAGAATGCCCGCCCTCCAACAGGTGTCGTAAGCCTTCTCCAAATCAAAGAACACAGCCGCGGTCGGGCGCTTCCGCAAGAAGTTATTCATAATGAAGGTCGACAAGGTAACCAGATGGTCAACAGCAGACCGGCGCCTACGAAATCCACATTGTACATTGGTAAGTAGGCGTCGAGACTCGAGCAGCCAAACCAATCGAGAGTTAACCATTCGCTCCATCACTTTACAGACACAGCTGGTAAGCGAGATGGGTCGATAACTGGAGGGCAAGTGCTTGTCCTTCCCCGGCTTAGGAATCGGGACAACAATAGACTCGCGCCAGCATGCGGGAACATGTCCCTCAATCCAGATGCGATTGTAAGTACGAAGAAGAAAACCTTTACCCGCAGGAGAAAGGTTCTTCAGCATCTGAATATGAATAGAATCAGGCCCTGGAGCGGAGGACCGTGATCGGCCAAGTGCGGTTTCGAGTTCCCGCATGGTGAATGGGGCATTATAACTTTCACGATTCGAGGAGCGGAAGTTAGGTGGCCTAGCCTCCTCTGCCTGTTTGCGGGGGAGGAAGGCAGGGTGGTGATGAGCGGAGCTCGAAACCTCTGCGAAAAAGCGGCCGAAGGCATTGGAGACAGCCTCAGGGGCCACAAGGACGTCATTCGCGACCGTCAAGCCAGAAACTGGTGAGTGGACCTTAGTGCCAGATAGCCGGCGCAGGCTACCCCAGACAACAGAAGAAGGAGTAAAACTGTTGAAGGTGCTTGTGAAAGCAGCCCAGCTGGCTTTCTTGCTTTCTTTAATAATACGACGACACTGTGCACGTAATCGTTTATAATTGACACAATTCGCCACTGTAGGGTGACGTTTAAAGGCGCGTAAAGCACGTCGACGAGCACGTAGAGCGTCTCTACATGCTGCGGTCCACCAGGGGACCGGTACGCGACGTGGAGAAGAAGTAGGGTGAGGGATGGAATATTCAGCAGCAGAGAGAATTACTTCCGTGAGGTGTGCGACCTGACTATCGCAGCTTGGGAATGTTTGATCCTGAAAGGTCGCCCTTGAAGAGAAGAGCCCCCAGTCTGCTTTGGAGATGTTCCAACTAGATGAGCACGGAGAGGGGGTATGCTGCAGGAGATGGATAACACACGGGAAGTGGTCGCTCGAATATGTATCAGAAAGAGCATACCACTCGAACCGGCGTGCAAGTTGGGGAGTACATATAGAGAGATCTAAATGGGAATAGGGGTGAGATGTATCCGAAAGAAAAGTAGGGGCGCCAGTATTGAGGCAGACGAGATTGAGCTGGTTGAAAAGGTCTGCTAACAGGGAGCCCCTCGGGCAGGATGCTGGAGAGCCCCAAAGGGGATGGTGGGCATTGAAGTCTCCAGTTAACAAAAATGGTGCAGGTAGCTGAGCAATAAGTTGCATCATGTCTGCCCTGGTAACGGCAGACGACGATGGAGTGTAAACGGTACAAATGGAAAATGTAAAAGTGGGGAGAGTAATGCGGATGGCAACTGCCTGCAGGCCGGTGTGCAACGTGATGGTATCGTAGTAAATATCATCCCGGACCAGCAACATAACCCCTCCATGAGCTGGGATACCTACCACAGGGGGTAGGTCAAAACGCACAGAAGTGTAGTGTGCCATGGCAATTAGATCGCATGGGCGTAGCTTCGTTTCCTGGAGGGCTACGACGAGCGGACGGTGCAAGCGAAGCAGCAACTTCAAGTCCTCTCGGTTGGAGCGAATGCTGCGAATATTCCAGTGAATAAGTGCCATCGTAAGAAAAGAAAAAGGAAGATGAAAGAAGGGGTCACCTCGAAGGCCGCCGAGGGCCTGGCTTCGAGCGAGCACTGCCGCCGCTATCAGTAGGCGGACAGTCATCATCCATTGGGTCTATAGGTTCATCGGCCATCTTGGGAAGATGGCCGGGAGGGGGAGCTTCCTCCGCCGGTGAACGGCCAGATGTTCGGCTACCAGCGGTGCGGCCAGGCGAAAGGGATGACGGCCTGGGGCGGCAACCGCTGGGTGGCGCAGGAGAAGAAATGCGCCGTGGCGGAGAAGGAGAACTATGCTTCCTATTAGCCTTCTTGGATGGTCGTTTGGTGGAAGTACCGGACGACGGCTGGGAGGTCGAGGTACGTAGGAAGTCTGCACGGGACGGTTCCTTCTTGAAGGCCCGTGCATCTGACTTCTGGGTCTTCGTCTTAGCAGAAGCTGATGAAGGGGCTGGTGTCTGTTGGGTGATGGGACGAAGAGGAGACGTCGACCGCGCGATCTTAGCACTGGCCGAACAGACGACCGTGGTGCTGAAGGTCAGATCGCAGGTCTGGGTTGCCACCTCCCTGGTAGTCCGAGGAGAGGCGAGGACAGTACTGTATTTCCCCGCTGGGAGCAGCGTGGGCTTCCTACTAGCCAATAGCTTGCGAGCAGCCGAGGTGTACACTTTCTCTTTGACCCGAATTTCTTGGATACAGCGTTCTTCCTTATAGACAGGACAGTCGCGGGAGGATGCAGCATGGTCACCCTGACAGTTCACACAACGAGGAGACGGAGGTGGACAGTCACCCTCATGGGCATCCCTGCCACAAGTGACACATTTAGCCGAATTGGAACAAGATTGGCGAGTGTGATTGAAACGCTGACACTGGTAGCAGCGCGTAGGTGTCGGGACGTAGGGGCGAACAGAAATAACCTCGTAGCCCGCTTTGATGCGCGATGGCAGCTGAACACTATCGAAGGTCAAAAAAAGTGTCCGGGTCGGTACAAGGTCATTGTTGACCTTTTTCATGACCCTATGGACAGCCGTCACGCCCTGCTCAGCGAGGAAAGATTGAATCTCCTCGTCAGTCAAACCGTCGAGGGATCTAGTGTAGACCACACCACGAGACGAATTCAAAGTTCGGTGAGCCTCCACCCGGACAGGGAATTTGTACAGGAGTGTGGCCCGAAGCAGTTTTTGTGCCTGAAAGGCGCTCTCAGTTTCGAGTAATAAGGTACCGTTACGCAACCTGGTACAGGATTTGACAGATCCGGCTATGGCATCGACGCCCTTCTGGATAACGAAAGGGGTGACAGAGGAAAAATCCTTTCCGTCCTCAGATCGAGAAACGACGAGGAACTGTGGGGCAGGCGGTAGTACTTTTGTCACTGGTACCTGGTCACGTTTACGTTTTTGGGCAGAAGTCGAGAGAGATGGAGTGAAATCCATTGCGGAGAAATTCCCCATGATTGCCAGCGTCTCCGATGGCGCGCTCCTTCCTTGTGGGGACCCTCTCAGAGGGCACTCCCGCCTTAGGTGAATGTTTACACCTCAGGTCACACCTCCCGAGAAACAGACGGAGGGACCAATCGGCATGGTCAGAAGGTATCAGCTCAGGCAATCACCCCTCCCCGGGCCTGGCCTTTACCAGGGGGTACGCGCGTGCCTTACATGTCTACCCAGGGCGGGGAATTACGCGTTACCCCGTCACCGGCTACGCGTGCGAACGCGTGGGTCGGCCTTCAGGCGCGCACAGGGAGGAAGGAAGAAGAGGAAAAAGGAGAGAGAGAGAGAGAGAGAGAGAGAGAGAACAGTGTCTCAAACGCCGAGGCGGAGACCAGAGAAGGCAAGCAGAAGAAGGCAAGGAGAAGAAGGCAAGGAGAAGAAGGCAAGGAGAAGAAGGCAAGGAGAAGAAGGCAAGGAGAAGAAGGCAAGGAGAAGAAGGCAAGGAGAAGAAGGCAAGGAGGAGAAGGCAAGGAGGAGAAGGCAAGGAGGAGAAGGCAAGGAGGAGAAGGCAAGGAGGAGAAGGCAAGGAGGAGAAGGCAAGGAGGAGAAGGCAAGGAGGAGAAGGCAAGGAGGAGAAGGCAAGGAGGAGAAGGCAAGGAGGAGAAGGCAAGGAGGAGAAGGCAAGGAGGAGAAGGCAAGGAGGAGAAGGCAAGGAGGAGAAGGCAAGGAGGAGAAGGCAAGGAGGAGAAGGCAAGGAGGAGAAGGCAAGGAGGAGAAGGCAAGGAGGAGAAGGCAAGGAGGAGAAGGCAAGGAGGAGAAGGCAAGGAGGAGAAGGCAAGGAGGAGAAGGCAAGGAGGAGAAGGCAAGGAGGAGAAGGCAAGGAGGAGAAGGCAAGGAGGAGAAGGCAAGGAGGAGAAGGCAAGGAGGAGAAGGCAAGGAGGAGAAGGCAAGGAGGAGAAGGCAAGGAGGAGAAGGCAAGGAGGAGAAGGCAAGGAGGAGAAGGCAAGGAGGAGAAGGCAAGGAGGAGAAGGCAAGGAGGAGAAGGCAAGGAGGAGAAGGCAAGGAGGAGAAGGCAAGGAGGAGAAGGCAAGGAGGAGAAGGCAAGGAGGAGAAGGCAAGGAGGAGAAGGCAAGGAGGAGAAGGCAAGGAGGAGAAGGCAAGGAGGAGAAGGCAAGGAGGAGAAGGCAAGGAGAAGAAGGCAAGGAGAAGAAGGCAAGGAGAAGAAGGCAAGGAGAAGGCAAGGAGATTTTGCAGGGGAAAGAGTAAGGAAGACAGTGAGGTGGAGAAGAGCAAAGAAAGGAACCAACCAAAGGAAGGAAAAAAAACGAGAAGTGAAAAAGCAAAATGACCGCAAATAGAGGTCGTGGAACCGTCCGTCTCCGGACGCAGGCGCTAACTACCCCCTTGAGGGGGAGGGACTCCTTTTAGTCGCCTCTTACGACAGGCAGGAATACCTCGGGCCTATTCTAATCCCCGGACCCGCAGGGGGGACCCTCCATGAGCTGGGATACCTACCACAGGGGGTAGGTCAAAACGCACAGAGGTGTAGTGTGCCAAGGCAATTTGATCGCAAGGGCGTAGCTTCGTTTCCTGGAGGGCGACGACGAGCGGTCGGTGCAAGCGGAGCAGCAACTTCAAGTCCTCTCGGTTGGAGCGAATGCTGCGAATATTCCTGTGAATAAGTGCCATCGTAAGAAAAGAAAAAGGAAGATGAAAGAAGGGGTCACCTCGAAGGCCGCTGAGGGCCTGGCTTCGAGCGAGCACTGCCGCCGCTATCAGTAGGCGGACAGTCATCGTCCATTGGGTCTATAGGTTCATCGGCCATCTTGGAAAGATGGCCGGGAGGGGGAGCTTCCTCCGCCGGTGAACGGCCAGATGTTCGGCTACCAGTGGTGCGGCCAGGCGAAACTGATGACGGCCTGGGGCGGCAACCGCTGGGTGGCGCAAGAGAAGAAATGCGCCGTGGCGGAGAAGGAGAACTGTGCTTCCTATTTGCCTTCTTTGAAGGTCGTTTGGTGGAAGTACCGGTCGAAGGCTGGGAGGTCGAGGTACGTAGGAAGTCTGCACGGGACGGTTCCTTCTTGAAGGCCCGTGCATCTGACTTCTGGGTCTTCGTCTTAGCAGAAGCTGATGAAGGGGCTGGTGTCTGTGGGGTGATGGGAGGAAGAGGAGACGTCGACCGCGCGATCTTAGCACTGGCCGAACGGACGACCGTGGTGCTGAAGGTCAGATCGCATGTCTGGGTTGCCACCTCCCTGGTAGTCCGAGGAGAGGCGAGGACAGTACTGTATTTCCCCGCTGGGAGCAGCGTGGGCTTCCTACTAGCCAATAGCTTGCGAGCAGCCGAGGTGTACACTTTCTCTTTGACCCGAATTTCTTGGATACAGCGTTCTTCCTTATAGACAGGACAGTCGCGGGGGGATGCGGCATGGTCACCCTGACAGTTCACACAACGAGGAGACGGAGGTGGACAGTCACCCTCATGGGCATCCCTGCCACAAGTGACGCATTTAGCCGCATTGGAACAAGACTGTCGAGTGTGATTGAAACGCTGACACTGGTAGCAGCGCGTAGGTGTCGGGACATAGGGGCGAACAGAAATAACCTCGTAGCCCGCCTTCATGCGCGATGGCAGCTTAACACTGTCAAAGGTCAAGAAAAGTGTCCGGGTCGGTACAAGGTCATTGTTGACCTTTTTCATGACCCTATGGACAGCCGTCACGCCCTGCTCAGCGAGGAAAGATTGAATCTCCTCGTCAGTCAAGCTGTCGAGGGATCTAGTATAGACCACACCACGAGACGAATTCAAAGTTCGGTGAGCCTCCACCCGGACAGGGAACGTGTACAGGAGTGTGGCCCGAAGCAGTTTTTGTGCCTGAAAGGCGCTCTCAGTTTCGAGTAATAAGGTACCGTTACGCAACCTGGTACAAGATTTGACAGATCCGGCTATGGCATCTACGCCCTTCTGGATAACGAAAGGGTTGACAGAGGAAAAATCCTTTCAGTCCTCAGATCGGGAAACGACGAGGAACTGTGGGGCAGGTGGTAGTACTTTTGTCACTGGTAGCTGGTCAAGTTTCCGTTTTTGGGCAGAAGTCGAGAGAGATGGAGTGAAATCCATTGCGGAGAAATTCCCCATGATTGCCAGCGTCTCCGATGGCGCGCTCCTTCCTTGTGGGGACCCTCTCAGAGGGCACTCCCGCCTTAGGTGAATGTTTACACCTCAGGTCACACCTCCCGAGAAAAAGACTGAGGGACCAATCGGCATGGTCAGAAGGTATCAGCTCAGGCAATCACCCCTCCCCGGGTCTGGCCTTTACCAGGGGGTACGCGCGTGCCTTACATGTCTATCCAGGGCGGGGAATTACGCGTTACCCCGTCACCGGCTACGCGTGCGAACGCGTGGGTCGGCCTTCAGGCGCGCACAGGGAGGAAGGAAGAAGAGGAAAAAGGAGAGAGAGAGGGAGAGAGAGAGAGGACAGACTGTCTCAAACGCCGAGGCAGAGACCAGGGAAGGCAAGGAGAAGAAGGCAATGAGAAGGCAAGGAGAAGAAGGCAATGAGAAGGCAAGGAGAAGAAGGCAATGAGAAGGCAAGGAGAAGAAGGCAATGAGAGGGCAAGGAGATTTTGCAGTGGAAAGTGTAAGGAAGACAGTGAGGTGGAGAAGAGCAAAGAAAGGAACCAACCAAAGGAAGGAAGAAACGAGAAGTGAAAAAGCAAAATGACCGCAAATAGAGGTCGTGGAACCGTCCGTCTCCGGACGCAGGCGCTGACTACCCCCTTGAGGGGGAGGGACTCATTTTAGTCGCCTCTTACGACAGGCAGGAATACCTCGGGCCTATTCTAATCCCCGGACCCGCAGGGGGAGGTTATCGGTAGTGACTGCTGATTAGAAGTATGCTTATAGTGGTAGTAAATTACGTAGTATGAAACTTGCTAAAATATGTTCGTTATGGTGGTGATGGTTCGATTTTTTGCTGGAAGGGGAGAAGGGCTTCAATTCAAATGCAATTAGAGTAGCTACAGATTTGCGCAAAACTTTTAAATGAGAGATTCCAGAAGGGTAAAAACAAAAGGAGTCGTATAAACCATCCTCGAAACCGACAGGACGATCTGTACATCTCATCTGGAGAAACAATTTAATAATGTGAATCAAATTTTGACAACATAGGGATAGTAAGCATATAGGAAAGCGCTGTCACTATCTAAAAATGTCGGCTGCTGCTTATATTTTAATACAGGGTATCCCAAAAGTAAAGCTCAATTTTCACATCAAAAATTCAAAGAAGAGTATTTAAAGTGGGACACTCTGGACAGTGATTAACATTTCATGCATGGAAATCTGTGCTGATCTTTAGGGAACGAAAAACTGTTGAAAAACCACTTCAGTTCAGCCGAGGCCACATTTTGCACATGTGGCTTCGTGAGCCATCACAATTGCCAGATATTGGCCGACGAAAACCATCATGAGGTGCTAGAACGGCAGGGAATCGCACCGGAATCTAACGTTCAGCTAGCAGTGACAAATTCCGGTTGGTTTAATGGTTAAAGGAACCAGACTACAAGCTGATCAGTCCCTCCTACCTGGAACAAGCATGTTAACCAAACTACACACCAAAGAAAGGCATAGGTGCACGACACTCTAAGGAAAGAAAATTCCAAGGTCTACTGAAGGTCAAAAAAGCCTAGAGAAAGGAACAAAGAAGACCAAAAAGGTGGGAAAGGAAGAAAGGTGGGCGAGATGCCCCTTTTAAGGAGTAGCTGGAGGCCCCTAAAGGCAGGAAGTGCGGTGGGTGATATACACCCCACCACTGACCAGAGGCATCCTATCCAGCAATATCCACAGGAAACTAGTGACACAGCCAGGGCGAGAGCAGCACAGAAAAACAGAGAAAGAACACCAAGTCAAAGAGAACTTGCGAGAAGGGGGAAGAAGAGCATAGGGTGAGGACTGAGGCGGATCAGCAAGTTCAGACTGATGCTAGTTTTATGTAGAGGAGGCAGCAGAGGCTCCTTCCAATCCCTCAATGGGCCGACAAGGCTGGGGTGCACCCTCTTACAGTGGCAGGAACACCTTCGCAAATACAACGTAATACTGGGTTGGCCACTGAGGCATCATCTACAAACGCCATGGATAGCAAAATGTGGACCACCAGCGAACAGGCACCACAACGACTTCGGGGCAGATGCTCACAATGGAGGAGACGACTGAGTCAGCCAAGAGTGGCTAATGCAGAGCCACTCAAATGCAGGACCTCCACAAATTTGTGACCTCCTGTATCACCCGTAGTTAGTTTGGCAGAGTGTATGCCAGTCTGTATTGCAGATCCTCAGAACTTCACAGTGTAATATCGACTGTAGGTCCGATTCCAGAATATCGATTTCAGGACGCAGCTTGCTGGTAGTCAGCTCTGTCAGCCCATCAGAGAATTCATTCCCCGAGAGTCCAATGTGACACAGGGTACAGACAAAGACCACTCAGTGTCCACAGTGTTTGAAGGCGAAAGGGGAATAGTTAGGATCAAGGTATGGAGAGGATAACAATGGTCAAGAGCTTGAAAACTGCTCAAAGAGTCACTAACGATGAGGAAGGACTCAGAAGTACAGGAACACATATGCTCAAGAGCATGAGAGATGCCTTTCACCCTCCGCAGTGAAAACGTTGTAGCCATCCAGCAAGGTTGGTTAGTTGTTTGAAGTTTAAGGGACCAAACAGCAAGGTCATCAGTCCCTTGTTTCAAATATGCTCCATTCCGCTAATGGAACATCTCAGGAAAGTCAGAACAATAAAACGGAAAAAGGTATAAACGTAAAAGGGCAGTCATGTTGTCAATGGTAAAAAACAAAATTCGGGAAGTCGGCAAGAGAACGAACCCAACGCTATGCTGAAGCAGCATAGGCAAGACCACCTGTGACTTAAAAGGTGCAACCGCTAGAATGTAGAAATACGTATGGGAAAAGGAGACTAACCAATCAAAAAAAGTTAAAAAAAGAGTAAAAGGGAAAGAAAAGAGGATCTCTGTCAGGGAGGTGAATCGGGAATCTCCAAACACGGCTTGCAGTGGGAGACACCCGAACACTCACCGCCCTGCCCCAACACCAGAGAGAGATTAAAAACCTTAGAACTGAGAATAAAAACCACTTTCCCGGAGGAAACCGAGAACCAGAGAGACCATCCGGGAATCGTCAGCCAACATCAAAGGTAAAGTGTGGGGGAGTCTGTACTTAGCACACAGAGCCAAAAGAAGGGGGCATTCAACCAAAATGTGGGCTACTGACTGGAGGGCTCCACAACCACAAAGTGGGGGTGGCTCATCACGCAAAAGAAAACCATGGGTCAGCCTGGTATGGCCAATGCAGAGACGACACAGTGTGGTAGAGTCCTTTCGGGAGAGGCGGAAGGAAGAACGCCACGGGCCTGGTGTCACCTTAATCGCACGAAGTTTATTAGACAGGGGAGTAGCCTCCCAAGAATTGGCCCATGACTGTGCGAAGTGGGATTTGATGTGAAGCCGTAAATCCGCTGCAGGAGGGGTTACAGAAAACGGGAGTAAGTGACTGCTCCCCCAGCCAAACGATCAGCGAGCTCATTACCCAGGATACCCACATAGCCAGGGACCCAAAGGAAGTCAATGGAACAAGCAGCACAGTATCAGCGAGATGGTCATGGATGGCAGAGTCCAAGGGATGGCGCGAAAAACACCGGTCAATAGCATGAAGGCCACTCATCTAGTCCATATATAACAAAACGCGGTTGTGGCCTGGGAAATTGCCATCAATTCCGCAGTAAACACCCCACGTGTAGGTGGCAGCAGATGATTTTCCGTTCCAACAGAGGACGTGAAGGCATACCCAACATGATCAGCAGATTTAGAGCCATCAGTGTAAAAAACAACAGCATCCCGAAACTCCCATAAAATTTGGCGGAAAAGGGAACAGAACACCACCGGGGGGATGGAATCTTTCGGACCTTGGCGAGATCCATCCGAATTCGAGGCTGAGGAACTAACCAAGGGCGGGGGGGAACGAGAAAGACAGGACGAAGAAGGAAGCTGAAAATCACGGCAAAGAGACGTAAGGCGGAGCCCAACCGGTAAACCCGCCCGTGGGCGGGAGTCGGGTGGGTGACGTCCATGGTCTAGGAACAGGATAGAATAGGAAGGATGAGGGGGAGAGGAACGGTTAGCGTGTGCATAAGACACCAGAAGCTGGGACCGCCGAACAGAAAGGGGGGAAATCCCAGCTTCAACCAGGAGACTATCAACAGGGCTAGTAGGGAAGGCACCGGTGGCCAAATGGATACCTCGATGGTGGACTGGACCCAGCACGTGCAGTGTGGAAGGAGCAGCTGAACCATAAACTTGACAACCATAGTCCAAGCGAGACAGAACTAAAGCACGATAAAGACGGAGATTTTGTGTGGGGTTTAAGGGCGCTCAACTACTGAGGTCATTAGCGCCCAGGCACAATTGTTAGAGCACATAGAAGCTAGTAAAACTCAAGGGGGGGGACACCAGAAAGTTCTTACAAAGATGCATATAAAATAAGTGAAAGAGTTAGATGTCTTTGGACAAGCCAGTCAGAGTAATAAAACGAAGAACACGAGCAGCTGCTCGAGCGTCATCAGCTATAATATCCTGTAAAGTAGATGGCAGAGACAGGACAACACGAGATTGACTAAAACGGGGACACGACAATAAAACATGGCGCACTGTCAAGGCATGACCACAACGGCACTGCAGGGCTGGGTCACCGGAGAGCAGGTAGCGGTGGCTAAACCGGCAATGCCCAATCCGCAACCTGGTCAGAAGGACCTCTTCTCGCCGAGATGGTCGGGAGGAGGTTGTCCAAGCAGTTGGGAACGCTTTTACTGCCCAGAGCTTGTTTCCTTGAAGTGATGACCTAGTATCCCACCACAATGACAAGCCTCCTACAAACAATCCCCCTAATGTCAGATGACGGGACACAATGGGAGGCTGGCCGAGGCAGGAGGACTGCAGCCTTGGCTGCAGCATCAGCAGCCTCATTCCCAGGCACTCCATGTCTGGGAACCCACAGAAAGCTGACAGGAGAGCCATCATCAGCAAAAGAATTGAGGGACTGCTGGATCCGTTGCACCGAGGGATGGACCGGATAAGGAGCTCCAAGGCTCTGAAGAGCACTGAGTGAATCAGAGCAGAGTACATACGATGAATGGCGGTGGCGGCGGGCATACTGAACGGCCTGATGGAGAGCAAAAAGCTCGGCCGTAAAGCTGGAACATTGGTCGAGGAGCCGGTATTTAAAGGTGACGGTCCCGACGACAAAGGCACAGCTGACACCATCGTCAGTTTTGGAGCCATCAGTGTAAATAAAGGTGTGACTGGCAAGTCGCGCGTGAAGTTCGAGAGACCGTGAGCAATACACTGCAGCCGGAGTACCCTCCTTCGGGAGCGAGCTGAGGTCGAGATAAATATGAACCGGAGCCTGGAGCCAAGGTGGTGTCAGGCTCTCACCCTCTCTGTAGGTGGTAGGGAGGGCAAAATCCAATTGTCGAAGCAGGCGACGAAAGCGGACTCCAGGGGGCAGCAGGGCAGACACATACAACCCATACTTACGGTCGAGAGAATCGGCGAAGGAGGACTGATAAGAGGGGTGGTCGGGCATTGACAACAGCCAGCAGGCATACCAACAAAGCAGTACGTCGCGCCGGTAGGTCAATGGTAATTCGGCAGCTTCAACATAAAGACTCTCGACGGGATTAGTGAAGAATGCTCCGGTCGCAAGACGTAACCCCCGATGGTGGATGGAGTTGAGACGGCATAAGACGGATGGCCGAGCAGACGAGTAGACGAGGCTCCCATAATCCAGCTTTGATCGGACTATGGACCGATACAAGCGAAGCAGGACAGTGCGATCCGCTCCCCAAGATGAACCACTAAGAACTCTGAGGACATTAAGGGAACGTGTACAACGGGCAGCCAAATAAGAGACGTGCAGAGACCAAAGTTTCCTGTCCAGTGTGAGCCCTAGAAACTTAGTTGTTTCCGCGAATGGGAGAACAACGGGACCGAGATGTAAGGATGGCGGAAGGAACGCTTTATATCGCCAAAAGTTGATACAAACCGTCTTCTCTTCAGAGAACCGGAAGCCATTTGCCACGCTCCATGAGTATAGGCTGTCTAGACAACGCTGAAGGCAGCGCTCCAGGAGACATGTTCTCTGGGCACTGCAGTAGATCGCGAAGTCATCGACAAAAAGAGAGCCTGAGACATTAGGTGGAATGCAATAAATAATTGGATTGATCGCTATGGCAAAACGGGCTACGCTCAAGATGGAGCCCTGAGGCACTCCGTTCTCCTAGAGGAAGACGTCGGACAATACGGAACCCACACGTACCCGGAACTTTCGATCTGTTAAAAAGGAATCAATAAAAAGGGGCAGACGACCGCGTAGACCCCACCTGTGCATAGTGCGGAGGATACCTCCTCTCCAACAGGTATTATAAGCCTTCTCCAAATCGAAGAACATGGCTACCGTTTGGCGCTTTCGCAAAAAGTTGTTCATGATGAATGTCGACAAGGTCGTAAGGTCGTCAACAGCGGAGCGGCGGCGACGAAAGCCGAATTGAACATTGGTAAGTAGCCATCGAGATTCAAGAATCCAAACTAACCGGGCGTTAACCATGCGCTCCATCACCTTACAGACACAGCTTGTAAGAGAAATGGGGTGGTAACTAGAAGGAAGGTGTCTATTCTTCCCGGGTTTGGGTATAGGAACAACGACGGCGTCACGCCAACGCATGGGGACTTGACCTTCGGTCCAGACGCGATTGTAGGTACGAAGAAGGAAGCTTTTGCCTGCC
Organism: Schistocerca nitens; assembly: GCF_023898315.1. Lineage (NCBI taxonomy): Eukaryota > Metazoa > Arthropoda > Insecta > Orthoptera > Acrididae > Schistocerca > Schistocerca nitens. The sequence continues at coordinate 1,111,453,689 of NC_064615.1, read as the reverse complement.
GGAGAAAGGTGTGCCAGCATCTGAACGTGAATGGCATCTGGCCCCGGAGCAGAGGACCGGGACAGTGCAAGTGCACGTTCGAGTTCCCGCATAGTAAAGGGGGCATTATAATTTTCCAGATTCAGCGAGTGGAAGGAAGGTCGCCGAGCCTCTTCTGCCTCTTTCCTGGGACGGAAGGCAGGGTGGTAATGGGCGGAGCTTGAAACCTCCGCAAAAAAGCGGCCGAAGGCGTTGGAGACAGCCACAGGATCAACAAGGACCTCATTACCTGAAGTCAGGCCAGGTACCGAGGAGTGGGCCTTAATGCCCGTAAGCTGGCGCAGGCCACCCCAGACGACAGAAGAGGGAGTAAAACTGTTAAAGGAGCTGGTGAAAGAGGCCCAACAAGCTTTTTTGCTGTCTTTGATGACTCTACGGCATTGCGCTCGGAATCGTTTGTATCCAATACAATTCGCCAACGTAGGATGGCGGCGAAAATTGCGTAAAGCAAGTCGTCGAGCACGGATAGCGTCTCTACAAGACTCATTCCACCAGGGGACGGAAACGCGACGTGAAGAAGAGGTAGTACGAGGAATGGAACGTTCGGCAGCATTGATGATAACAGCCGTGAGGTACTCGACCTGACTGTCACAACTGAGAAAATCGTGGTCCGGAAAGGACGCCAGGGAGGAGTAAAGTCCCCAGTCAGCTTTCGGTATGTTCCAGCTCGAAGGACGTGGGGATGGGGTGTGGTGCAGGAGACGAACGACACAGGGGAAGTGGTCGCTCGAATAGGTGTCAGAAAGGACATACCACTCGAACTGACAGGCAAGAGTGGTAGAACAGATCGAGAGGTCCAAGTGGGAATAGGTATGAGTATAGTCCGAGAGGAAAGGCAGCAGGTGTAAGAGTCCTGTCAGGAGGGAGATAAAGATTGCAAACTGTGACCGCAGAGTCTAAGTGGACCCTAACAGCAACCGCTTCCAATGTAGTTTGAAGAGGAATCCACATGCTAGCAATGTCTGTACGGACCAACGTACAAACTCCACCAGAGGCCCGCAGGGGTCCGACCCGATTTCGACAAAAAACACGGAACCCACGGAGGGTCGGTGAGTGAGCATCAGTAAAATGAGATTCCTGGAGAACCACACAAGCTGCAGAGTAGGACGAAAGAAGGGATTTCAATTCCGGAAGGTGACAATAGTCTCCATTACAATTCCATTGGAGAACCACAGAACGATGGTTTAAATGGGGGCTGAACACGCTAAATCCAGTCATACCGCCGGGTCCCCACCTGTCACCGACAAGGAGGGGGCGACATCCATGAACGACAGGTCAGAATCCGGTTGTGAAGTCGGGGAAGGGACCTCCGGTGATACCAGAGGCTCTTTGTCCCGGGACTTATGTTTCTTCTTTTCAGGCTGAGATCGAGGAGGGCTGTGTGGCATAAAGGAGCCAGCTGCAGCAAGATCAGGAACAGAAAGAGACCAGGCGACCTGGGGGCCGACAGACCGCGGCTTTCGCGGTCGTCGCGCGGCAGCAGACCTTTGGGCTGGAAGGTGCCGGGAAGGGGCATCCCGGGAGAGGCGCCCTTGACTGCAGGAGAGGAGGGGAAGAGAGGGGTCCGGGATGGGGGTAAGGAAGGGGGAGGAAGGGGTGAAGATGTAACCAAGGCGTAACTAGATGTCATGGACACAGGGTGAAGTCGTGTATATTTCTTACGGGCCTCTGTGTAGATTAAACAATCGAAGGACTTATACTACTGTATCTTTTTTTCCTTCTTATATACTGGCCAGTCTGGTGAACGTGGAGAATGACTACCATGACAATTTACACACACAGGAGGGGGAACACAGGGACTCCCCTCATGGAGTGGACGTCCACAGTCACCACAGAGAGGGGCCTGTGAACAGCGGGAAGACGTGTCCAAAACGCAAGCACTTAAAACACCTCATAGGAGATGGGATGTACAGCTTCACATCACATCGATAGACCATAATCTTAACTTTCTCAGGGAGGGTATCCCCTTCGAAGGCCAGGGTAAAGGCACCAGTATCAATACAATTGTCTTTATGACCCTTCTGAACACGCCGAACAAAGTTAACACCCCGCCGTCCGAGATTGTCCCGAAGTTCCTCATCAGTTTGAAGGATGAGGTCCCTGTGAAAAATAGCACCTTGTACCATATTTAGAGACTCGTGGGGGTAATGGACACAGAAATTGTGCCAAGATGGGTACAGGCACGAAGGGCCGCAGATTGGGCAGCTGAAGCAGTTTTTATCAGCAACGAACCCAACCGCATCTTGCTCAGGGAGTCCATTTCGCCAAACTTGTCTTTAATGTGTTCCACAAAGAATAAGGGTTTGGTATTGGTGAAAGTATCTCCATCAGTCCTGGTGCAAACTAGATAACGGGGGAAAGGTTTCGCCCCTAGCCGACGGGCCTGACCCTCTTCCCAGGGGGTAGCCATGGAAGGGAAGGCCGAAGAGGCAAGAGAAGCAGCACTCGAAGAATCAGTTCCACGCAGAGAGATGGCCGCAGAAGAACGGCCAGAGTTCTGGACCCGTATGCGTTTCATTTGCATAGCGTCCGCCCTGATATTACCCACTTCGATCAGGGGCTCTCCTCATAGGCGCCACCCAGCCACAGCAAGAGCCATCTGGCACGGCGGCCATTGCCGGGAGTTCCGATGCTCCAGGATGACGAGCAACCACTCCAAGGCATGCATGAGGTGGTATCAGAAGTGTGATCCCTGTGTGTTCAGGGGGCTCAACCAAAAGGGTACATAGCAACCCCACCACATGGGCTGGCTACCGTGCTGGCTATGCACCCTAGTATCAGACAACGACGTTAAAGAAAAGGTGGAATGTGCTAGGAGGGCGCACGTCGGAGACACTAGGTAAGGTGCTCTTCCCCAAATGGCTACGGAGGAGAAATTTTGTAATGGAGGTCAAATCCCAGAGGGGGACCAAGGAATGCCAAAAGGAGGAGATGATTATGCAACAAAGCCGAACTGTAAAACCAACAGAACCAGGAGGATAGCGGGGGCCAACATAAGGAAGGACACCAAGAGAGGGCGAGGGAAAACGAGCAAGGAGGGGAAGGGAAAGGAAATGCAGCCCTGGAGAGAAAGAAGGCTGCAATGGCTCGGGGCCCCGTGCTCGCCACGCACGTATCCACAAAAGAGTTGTGGACCCCCTGGGAGGGCATCTAGCAAGGAGCAGAGTTCATTACACCCTGCACGAATGTGTACAAACCCAGCATACTCTGCAGCTGTTGAGTCACAGTACAGACTATTACTGAAAGCTGAAATGCGATAAGAATGGAGAAGAACTGGTGGTAGATGGCCTCAGGATGAGCTGGGTCTTTTGGACCTTGTGATATCTCAAGACAGAGCTTTTGATGAGAGTGCACCACAAAGGTGTACATAAGCAGGACTGGACAAAAGAGGGAAAAGCTGTAGTTTAGAAAAATGATCAGATGTGTATGATGATAGTGACCCCAGTCCAGGGTCGACATTGCAGGTGGTGGATATTCATATTTGAAAAGAGGAGGTGGTAGCCTCTATGATGCAGAGAGCAGCAGATGTGTAACACACAAGCAACGAACTGTTGTTAGCATAGAACCCACAATGATGGAAGAACTGCCTCCACAATGGTGTATCAGTTCCATCATCTGAAACACTGAAGGTGATGTGGAGCCCATTTTAAGACTCCAGTAAGCTAGATGCAATTGGACCAAGGCTCTCATCAAAGAGCAATGTGGTTTGACCACCATGTCCCTTTAGTTTTGTGTTATGGTTTTAGCCCCCCCCCCCCATGAACCATGGACCTTGCCATTGGTGGGGAGGCTTGCATGCATCAGTACTACAGATAGGCGTACCATAGGCGCAACCACAACAGAGGGTATCTGATGAGAGGCCAGACAAACTTGCGGTTCCTGAAGAGGGGTAGCAGCCTTTTCAGTAGTTGCAGGGCAACAGTCTGGATGATTGACTGATCTGGCCTTTTAACACTAACCAAAACGGCCTTGCTCTCCTGGTACTGTGAACAGCTGAAAGCAAGGGGAAACTACAGCTGCAATTTTTCCCGAGGGTATGCAGCTTTACTGTATGGTTAAATGGTGATGGCATCCTGTTGGGTAAAATATTCCGGAGGTAAAATAGTCCCCCATTCGGATCTCCAGTCAGGGACTACTCAGGAGGACGTCTTTATCAGGAGAAAGAAAACTGGCGTTCTACGGATCGGAGCGTGGAATGTCAGATCCCTTAATTGGGCAGGTAGGGTAGAAAATTTAAAAAGGGAAATGGATAGGTTAAAGTTAGATATAGTGGGAATTAGTGAAGTTCGGTGGCAGGAGGAACAAGACTTTTGGTCAGGTGAATACAGGGTTATAAATACAAAATCAATTAGGGGTAATGCAGGAGTAGGTTTAATAACGAATAAATAAATAAGAGTGTGGGTAAGCTACTACAAACAGCATAGTGAACGCATTATTGTGGCAGTGGCAAGGCGTACCCCGCTGTGGAGAATTGGGTCCAGCACCCGTAACGCAGATGGGGATGCTGAGCCATAAGCCAGGCTCCCATAATCCAGACGGGACTGGATTAACGCCTGGTAGAGCCGCAACAGGGTAGATCGGTCGGCGCCCCAGCGGGTGTGGCTCAAGCATCTCAGAGCGTTTAGATGCCGCCAACACGTCTGTTTAAGCTGCCGGATATGAGGCAGCCAAGTCAACCGGGCATCGAAAACCACCCCCAAAAACCTGCGGGTCTCCACCACAGCAAGAAGTTCGTTGTCAAGAGAAAGCCGCGGCTCAGGATGGACCGTTCGGCGCCGGCAGAAATGCATAACGCGGGTCTTGGCAGCCGAAAACTGAAAACCATGCGCTGCAGCCCAAGACTGCGCCTTGCGGATTGCGCCCTGTAGCTGACGTTCAGCAGCTGCAATGCCAATAGAGCTGTAGTAAAGGCAGAAGTCGTCAGCATACAGGGAAGCGGAGACAGAATTTCCCACGGCCGCAGCGAGGCCGTTAATGGCTATTAGAAACAGGCAGTCACTTAAAACAGAACCCTGTGGCACGCCGTTCTCCTGGACGTGGGAGGAACTATATGAGGCTGCGACTTGCACGCGGAAGGTACGATACGACAGGAAATTGCGGATAAAGATCGGCAGAGGACCCCGTAGACCCCATCCATGAAGCGTAGAAAGGATGTGATGACACCATGTCGTATCGTACGCCTTCCGCATGTCGAAAAAGACAGCGACCAAGTGCTGACGGCGGGCAAAGGCAGTACGGATGGCCGACTCCAGGCTCACCAGATTGTCTGCGGCGGAGCGGCCTTTACGGAACCCACCCTGAGACGGAGCCAGAAGGCCCAGAGACTCCAGTACCCAACGCAAGCGCCGGCTCACCATCCGTTCGAGAAGCTTGCAAAGAACGTTGGTGAGGCTAATGGGGCGGTAGCTGTCCACCTTCAAAGGGCTCTTGCCCGGTTTCAAAACGGGGATGACAATGCTCTCCCGCCATTGCGACGGAAACTCACCCTCGACCCAGAGACGGTTGTACAGGTCGAGGAGGCGTCGCTTGCAGTCCACTGAAAGGTGTTTCAGCATCTGACAGTGGATGCTATCTGGCCCGGGAGTGGTATCAGGGCAAGCGGCAAGGGCACTGTGAAATTCCCACTCACTGAATGGAGCGTTGTAGGATTCAGAAGTGTGGGTGCGAAAAGAAAGGCTCCGACGTTCCATCCGCTCTTTAATGGAGCGGAAGGCCTGGGGGTAATTCGCAGAAGCGGAACTCATAGCAAAATGCTCTGCTAAGTGGTTTGCAATGACGTCGGAGTCAGTACAAACTGCTCCATTCAGTGAGAGCGCAGGGACGCTGACAGGTGTCCGATAGCCGTAGACGCGTCGAATCTTGGCCCAGACCTGCGATGGAGTGACTTGGAGGCCAATGGTGGACACATACCGCTCCCAGCACTCCTGCTTGCTTTGGCGGATAAGGCGGCGGGCCCGCGCACGCAGCCGTTTGAAGGTGAGCAGGTGTTCAATGCAGGGATGTCGCTTGTGACGCTGTAGCGCCCGCCGGCGATCTGTAATCGCTGCAGCGATCTCAGGCGACCACCAAGGCACAGTCCGCCGCCGAGGGGACCCAGAGGAGCGGGGAATGGCAGACTCGGCGGCAGTAACGATGCCGGTGGTGACCGATTTAACCACCTCATCTATGTCATCAGTAGAGAGAGGCTCAATAGCGGCAGTGGAGGAGAACAAGTCCCAGTCAGCCTTATTCATAGCCCATCTGCTAGGGCGCCCAGAAGAGTGACGCTGTGGTAGTGACAGAAAGATCGGAAAGTGGTCACTACCACACAGGTCGTCATGCACACTCCATTGGACAGACGGTAAGAGGTTAGGGCTACAGATTGAAAGGTCAACGGCAGAGTAGGTGCCATGCGCCACACTGAAGTGTGTGAAGGCACCATCATTTAACAGCGAGAGATCGAGCTGCGACAATAAATGCTCAACGATGGCGCCTCGACCTGTTGCCACTGACCCACCCCACAGAGGGTTATGGGCGTTGAAGTCGCCCAATAGCAAGAAAGGTGGCGGCAATTGGGCGACCAGTGCAGCCAGGACATGCGGCGAGACATCACCATCCGGTGGAAGGTAAAGACTGCAGACGGTAACAGCCTGTGGCGTCCACACCCGTACAGCGACAGCCTCTAAAGGTGTCTGGAGAGGGACAGACTCGCTGTGCAAAGTGTGAAGGACATATATGCAGACGCCACCAGACACCCTTTCATAAGCTGCTCGGTTCTTATAATAACCCCGATAGCCACGGAGGGCAGGTGTTCGCATTGCTGGAAACCAAGTTTCCTGGAAAGCAATGCAGAAGAAAGGGTAAAGGCTGATAAGTTGGCGGAGCTCAGCTAGATGGTGGAAGAAACCGCTGCAGTTCCACTGGAGGATGGTATTGTCCATGGCTGAGAAAGGCGTGACGGGACTGGGCAGGCAGATTACGCCACTGGGTCACCTGCTGCCTCCGATTGAGCACCTGTGCTAGTGCTATCCATGGCATCTGAGGGACCGGCGAGATCGAGGTCCTCAGCGGACGCAAGGATCTCCACCTCATCCTCAGATGCAGAGCTTTTAGGTAGCGGTGGAATAGGTGCCACCACAGGTTTCTTGGACTTACGGGTCTTCAAAGTCGTTTTCTCTCGCTGTTCCTTTGGTTGCCGTTGGTGAGAGGGCTTATTGGAGTCAGTCTCTGGGACCGAAGAGGATCGCGAAGCCCGTCGACCAGTGACTTGTGGCTTCTTCAGCCACTGGCTGGTGTCTGCTGTGCCGCTGGTAGGAACCTGGGAAGGGAGTGACCCAAGGGATCCCTTCCGAGCGAGAGAAGCCGAAGAAGACTTACGCTTCTCCGGCTTAGAAGTGGGGACTGGTGTCCCCGATGGTTTAGTGGGTGCTGCTCCCGAGGTAGATGGTGTGGGAGCAACAGCGAGAGAAGGGGCCCCCATTGTCAAGGGGGCAGGTGAGGTCCTCTGACTCTGAGAGCTGACTGTATAACTTGCAGCTGAAGGAGCTGGAGCAGGAGTGACAGTGGAGGCATAAGATGACATCATGTGCACAGGATGTAGCTGTTCAAATTTCCGCTTAGCCTCAGTGTAAGTAAGTCGGTCCAGGGTCTTATATTCCATGATTTTGCGTTCTTTCTGTAAGACACTGCAGTCCGACGAGCAAGGGGAATGAGGCTCTCCACAGTTGACACAGACGGGAGGCGGAGCACATGGAGTATCGGGATGAGATGGGCGTCCACAATCTCGACATGTGAGGCTAGAAGTACAGCGAGAGGACATGTGACCGAACTTCCAGCACTTAAAGCACCGCATCGGGGGAGGGATATAGGGTTTGACGTCACACCGGTAGATCACCACCTTGACCTTCTCTGGTAAGATATCACCTTCGAAGGCCAAGATGAAGGCACCGGTAGCTACCTGATTCTCCCTCGGACCCCGATGAACACGCCGGACGAAATGTACACCTCGTCGCTCTAAGTTGGCGCGCAGCTCGTCATCGGACTGTAAAAGGAGATCGCGGTGAAAAATAATTCCCTGGACCATATTTAAGCTTTTATCGGGGGTGATAGTAACAGAAACATCCCCCAACTTCGTACAAGCAAGGCTCGTGACTGGGCAGAGGATGCCGTTTTTATTAAGACTGACCCTGACCGCATCTTGGACAAGCCCTCCACCTCCCCGAACTTGTCCTCTAAATGTTCGACAAAGAACTGAGGCTTCACAGACACAAACGATTCCCCGTCAGCTCTGGTAAAGACGAGATATCGGGGCGAATACCTGTCGCTCTCATTCATAGCCTTTCGTTCCTCCCACAGTGTGACGAGGGAGGGGAACGATTTGGGGTCATAAACGTTACCTTTAAAATGGGCCCTCGAACGCTTAGAGACTGCTGGTGGCTGGCCACCAGCAAGAGAAGATGTGCCACGCTTCATTGCGTGTCATCCACCCTGATGCCACCTACTCCGACCAAGGGACCTCCCCACGGGCGCCACCCAGCCACAGCAAAGGCCACCTGGCAGGATGGCCATTGCCGGGAGTCCCGATGCCCCAGAGAGATGGGCATCTACTCCTTGGCATACGTGGGGAGTTAACGGCGCAGGCATCAGTAGAGCGATCCCTGTGTTGTCAGGGGGCTACAACCAAGAGGGTACATGGCGGCCCCACCACAACGGACTGGCTACCGTGCTGGATGTTAGGTGACATGTGGTCCATGGTCGCCGTCAGTGCAGAAAGTGGCCCTGCACATCGCTTGGCAGAAAGTGCACGCAGGAACGTATCCATGCCCATGAGATGTAGAGCGGGCAGGACTGCAACGCAACGACGAAAAAGCTGGCGAAAGTTCTCAACACAAGATGGACACAATGCACCAAGTAAGGCGCCCTTCCCCAATCGGCTCGCTCTTCGGAAAAATCTTGAGATATGGAGGTCAAACCCGACAGGGGACCATCACATAAGGCCGAAACGTTGGAGACTCCTTTTAGTCGCCTCTTACGACAGGCAGGAATACCGCGGGCCGATTCTTACCCCCAAACCCGCAGGGGGATTTGTTTTGGTTTTAGGGCGCAAAACTGCTATGGTCATTAGCGCCCGGTCCGTGACTTAGGAAACAGTAAAAAACCGAAAATGGAAACCAACAGCAATCGGAACGAAAGTCTTAAAATTGGAGAAACCAAAAGCAGAAGGAAGGCTTAAAAATCTACTACAGAAAGGGGTTGGTTGTCCCCAAAAAAAGCTTCAAATGACTAACGTCATTTCACTGGCACCAATAAACTCGAGAACGCGATCGGCTGAGCGCGTGTCATCTGCTAAAATCGACGATCTATCAGGCGACAGCTGTAGACTGGAGCGTAACGGAGTAAAATAGGGGCACTCAAGTAAAAGGTGTCTTACCGTCCACAGCTGAGAGCAGTGGGGACAGAGTGGGGGAGGATCTCCGCTTAAAAGATGTCGATGGCTAAAAAGACAGTGCCCTATCCGGAGTCTAGTTAAAATTACCTCCTCCCGACGTCACATTCGGGAGAAAGAGGTCCAAGCACAAGGAAGAGCTTTCACGTCCCGCAATTTATTATGGGGAAGTGTCGACCAATGTTCGTGCCATAAAAAACCAACACGACGACATAAAACGCTCCGTAGATCGGCGAAGGGAATCGATTGAATAGCTGGCCGAAGAAGAGAGACTGCAGCCTTGGCTGCCATATCGGCCGTCTCATTTCCACAGATACCAACGCGTCCCGGGAGCCAGAGGAACGCCACCGTGACGCCCCCCAGTTGGAGCAAGCGCAGACAGTCCTGAATCCGGTGGACCAGAGGGTGCACAGGGTAAAGAGCTTGGAGACTGAGGAGAGAGCTGAGAGAATCTGAACAGATAATATACTGTAGCCGCTGATGGCGACGGATGTAGTGGACAGCCTGGAGAACCCGCAGTATAAACCGAACACTGGTCGGGAAGCCGAAATGATTTGGGGTGTCGCCAACAATATAGGCACTCCCTACACCTAACGATGTTTTCGAGCCATCGGTGTAAATAAAGGTGGCTTCCGTCATTTCTGCACATAGAGCAGCAAATGCCCGACGATAAACAAGTGAAGGAGTACTATCCTTGGGAAATCGACAAAGGTCACGGAGCAGGCAGATCTGGGGACGGAGCCAAGGCGGTGCTGTACCCCAAGTTGTCAAGAAGGTTTTAGGAAAGCGGAAGGAAAGAGAATGGAGCAGTTGACGGAAGCGGACTCCCGGGGGTAGTAGGGAGGAGGGGCGGCCTGCATACCCTACATCAAAGGAGGCGTCGAAAAAAATGTCATGGGCTGGATTAGCAGGCATGGAAGACAGATGGCTAGCATAACGACTCAGAAGGACTGCTCGCCGATTGGACAGTGGAGGTTCAGCAGTCTCAGCATAAGGGCTTTCCACAGGATTGGTGTAAAAAGCTCCAGACACTAAACGTAATCCACAGTGGTGGATAGAGTCGAGACGCCGAAGAATAGACGGCCGAGCAGAGGAGTAGACTATGCTTCCATAGTCCAATTTCGAGCGCACTAAGGCGCGATAGAGGCGGAGAAGGACCACTCGGTCATCTACCCAGGAGGTACCATTCAGGACACGGAGGGTATTGAGGGATCGCAGACAGCGAGCCGAATGATAGGAAACGTGGGAGGACCAGCACAGTATTCTGTCAAACATAAGACCCAAGAATTTAGCGACGTCTGAAAACGGAAGGTTGACAGGTCCTAGATGTAAGGAGGGTGGAAGAAACTACTTACGTCGCCAAAAATTAACACAAACGGTCTTACTGGGAGAAAAACGGAAGCCGGTTTCGATGCTCCAAGAGTGAAGGCGATCGAGACATCCTTGAAGACGTCGTTCAAGAAGGCTGGTCCGTTGAGAGCTGTAGTAGATCGCAAAATCGTCCACAAACAGGGAGCCCGAGACATCAGGAAGGAGACAATACTTAATTGGATTTATGGCAATGGCAAACAGTACAACACTTAGCACGGAGCCCTGGGGTACCCCGTTTTCTTGGGAGAAATTACAGGACAGACTAGTGTTCATCCGCACCCTAAATGTGCGCTCTGCCATAAAGTCGCGAAGAAAAAGGGGCAGCCGACCTCGAAAGCCCCAAGAGAACAGTGTGCGGAGGATGCCTGTCCTCCAACAGGTATCGTATGCTCTCTCCAGATCAAAAAATATTGCTACTGTTTGGAGTTTCCGGAGAAAATTGTTCATGACATAAGTGGAGAGAGCAACAAGATGGTCAACTGCAGAACGATGCTTTCGGAAAACGCATTGGGCAGATGTTAAAAGACTGTGGGACTCCAGCCACCAAGCTAAACGGTAATTCACCATACGCTCCAAAACCTTACATACACTACTCGTGAGAGAAATGGGGCGATAGCTAGAGGGGAGATGTTTGTCCTTTCCAGGTTTCAGAACAGGAACGACGATAGCTTCCCGCCATCGTCTGGGAAAAGTACTGTCGGTCCAAATTCGATTATAAAGGCGAGGGAGGTAACGCAGACTAGGGTATGATAAATGCAGCAACATTTGGATGTGGTTACCATCCGGTCCTGGGGCGGAGGAGCGAGAAAAAGAGTCCATGTTGGAGTTCCCGCATGGAGAAAACAGTATTATAGCTTTCGCGATTGTGAGACGAGAAAGCAAGAGGTCGCACTTCCGCTACACGTTTCTTCGGGAGAAACGCGGCGGGTAATTTGAAGAGCTCGAAATCTCAGCAAAGTGTTGACCCAGTGAGTTAGAAATTGCGACGGGGTCCACTAATGTATCAAGCGCGTCAGTGAGCCCAGAGACCGGGGAGAAACTAGGCGTGCCAGATAACCGTCGAATCCGACTTCGAACTTCCGAGGAGGGAGTGAAGGTGTTAAATGAGCTAGTGACGAAGTCCCAGCTTGCCTTCTTGCTATCGCTGATTACGCGACGGCATCGCGCACGGAACTGCTTATAGCGGATACAATTGGCCAATGTACGATGGTGTCTGAAAACGCGAAGAGCACGCCGCCGCTCACGTATTGCGTCACGGCATGCCTCGTTCCACCAAGGAACTGGGGGGCGCCGGGGCAATTCGGAGGTGCGAGGTATTTAACGTTCCGCAGCTGTAACAATAACGTCTGTAATATGAATGACCTCATCGTCGACGCTAGGAAAGTGACTCATCGAATGTCGCCAGAGACCAAAAAAGTGTCCAATCGGCATGGGCAAACTTCCAGTGTCGCGGGCGCATATATAGCAGGTGTGGCTGCAGTCGAAGGACACATGGAAAGTGGTCACTCGAGTGTGTATCAAGGGCGAACCATTCGAAGAGCCGAGCTAGCGGAACAGTACCGACCGAAAGGTCCAAATGAGAGAAATTTGTGGTGGAGGCAGGCAAAAATGTAGGGTCCCCAGTGTTGAGGCAAACAAGATCCGCTTGGTGGAAGACGTCTATCAGTAGTGAGCCATGCGGACAAGGATGTGGAGATCCCCAAAGCGGGTGGTGGGCACTGAAGTCCCTAACCAGCAAATAGGGGGTGGAAGCAGACCAAGAAGATAAAGATCAGTTCGTGCCATTGGTGTGGACGATGGAATGTATACAGTACAAAGAGAGAAGGTGTATCCAGAAAAGGAAGGACAGCGACAGCTTGGAAGGAAGTGTTTAAGGGGACTGGGTGATAATGGAGAGTATCTTGGGGAAGAATCATGAGTCCTCCATGTGCTGGAGTGCCTTCAACAGAGGGGAGATCAAATCGGACTGCCTGAAAATCGGGGGAAACAAAGCGGTCGTAGGGACGCAGCTTAGTTTCCTGAAGACTGAAGATGACCGGCGAGTAGGAACGTAAGAGGATAGACAATTATCCCGATTGGCTCGAATGCCGCGGATATTACAATGGATAATGGACATAGGGTGGACATAAAATGGAAGAACGTGACCAAGGTTGCCCTCAACTCAACGACAGCTCAGAGCCTGCGACTGACAGCGTGGAACGGCAGTCAGACGAAGGCAGAAGATCCTGATCCATAGGTTGCTCGGGAGCAACTCCTGCCACCAGCGATCGACCGGTTGATCGCCCGCCAGCAGTGCGCCTCTGCGACACAGAAGACGCCCGAGGGCAGCTACCACCAGGTTGTGCTGTAGATGGGACACGCCGTGGCGCAGAAGGAGAGGAACTGTGTTTCTTATTAGCCTTGTCTAGCCATGTCTAGATGAAGGAGCAACTGATGGTTGTGAATTTGGGGTACATAAAAATTCTTCACGAGTAGGCTCTTTTTTTGGAAGTACGGGTGTCTGACTTTTGAGCTCGAGATTTAGCAGAACCCGATGAAGGGTGAGCCTTAGAGTGAGCAGGCGAAAGTGGGGAGGTTGAACGGGCGATCTTTGGCCTGGCCGATCTGACGACTATGGCACTAAAGGTGAGATCACAATTCTGTGTGGCTGAGGAGAGGCAAGGACAGTGCTGTATTTACCTGAGGCACAGTGGGCTTTCGACTGGCGAATAATTTTCGAGCAGCAAAGGTCGACACCTTTTCCTTCACTCTGATTTCCTGAATGAGCTTTTCGTCTTTAAAAATGGGGCAATCTCTAGAGGAAGCAGCGTGGTCACCCATACAGTTGATGCAACGAGGGGATAGGCGCGGACTAGCACCCTCATGGGCATCCCTGCCACACGCAACACATTTGGCCACATTGGAACAGGACTAGCTGGTATGATTGAGCCGCTGACACCGATAGTAAAGCATAGGGTTTGGGATGTAAGGGCGAACGGAAATTATCCCATAGCCCGCTTTTATGTTCGATGGGAGTTGAACTCTGTCAAATGTCAAGAAGACAGTACCGGTTGGAACGATGTTTGTGTCAACCCTTTTCATGACTATGAACAGCCGTTACGCCCTGGTCAGACAGGTAGTGTTGAATTTCCTCGTCGGACAATCCGTCGAGGGAGCGTGTATAAACGACCCCACGTGAGGAATTTAAAGTGCGGTGCGCTTCCACCCGGACAGGGAAGGTTTTTTTTTTTGTTTGGTTTTAGGGCGCAAAACTGCTGTGGTCATTAGCGCCCAGCCCGTAACTTAGGAAACAGTAAAAAAACCGAAATTGAAAACAAGCAGCAATGGGAACAAAGTCATAAAATTGGAGAAACTAAAAGCAGAAGGAAGGCTTCAAATAACTGACGTCATTTCACTGTCACTAATAAACTGGAGAACGCGGTCGGCTGAGCGCGTGTCATCGGCTAAAATCGACGATAGATCAGGCGATAGCTGTAGACGGGCGCGTAACGGATTAAAATAGGGGCATTCAATTAAAAGGTGTCTTACCGTCCACAGCTGAGAGCAGTGGGGACAGAGTGGGTGAGGATCGCCGCTTAAAAGATGTCGATGGCTAAAAAGACAGTGCCCTATCCGGAGTCTAGTTAAAATTACCTCCTCCCGACGACGCGTTCGGGAGGAAGAGGTCCAAGCGCAAGGAAGGGCTTTCACTTCCCGCAATTTATTATGGGGAAGTGTGGACCAATGCGCATGCCATAATTGAGCAACTTTGCGACATAAACCGCTCCGTAGATCGGTGAAGGGAAGCGACTGAATAGCTGGCCGAGGAAGAGAGACTGCAGCCTTGGCCGCTATATCGGCCGCCTCATTCCCACAGATACCAGCGTGTCCCGGGAGCCAGAGGAACGCCACCGAGACGCCCCCCAGGTGGAGCAAGCGCAGACCTGAATCCGGTGGACCAGAGGGTGCACAGGGTAAAGAGCTTGGAGACTGAGGAGAGAGCTGAGAGAATCCGAGCAGATAACGTACTGTATCCGCCGATGGCGGCGGATGTAGTGGACAGCCTGGAGAACAGCGTAAAGCTCCGCAGTATACGCCGAACACTGGTCGGGAAGCCGAAATTCATTTGGGGTGTCGCCAACAATATAGGCACTCCCTACACCTAACGATGTTTTCGAGCCGTCGGTGTAAATAAATGTGGCGTCCGTCATTTGTGCACGTAGAGCAGCAAATGCCCGACGATAAGCAAGTGTAGGGGTACCATCCTTGGGAAATCGACAAAGGTCACGGAGCAGGCAGATCCGGGGACGGAGCCAAGGCGGTGCTGTACCCCAAGTTGTCAAGAAGGTTTTAGGAAAGCGGAAGGAAAGAGAATGGAGCAGTTGACGGAAGCGGACTCCCGGGGGTAGTAAGGAGGAGGAGCGGCCTGCATACCCTACATCAAATGAGGCGTCGAAAAGAAGGGCATGGGCTGGATTAGCAGGCATGGAAGACAGATGGCTAGCATAACGACTCAGAAGAACTGCTCGCCGATTGGACAACGGAGGTTCAGCAGTCTCAGCATAAAGGCTCTCCACAGGGCTAGTGTAAAAAGCTCCAGACACTAAACGTAATCCACGGTGGATAGAGTCGAGACGCCGAAGAATAGACGGCCGAGCAGAGGAGTAGACTATGCTTCCATAATCCAATTTCGAGCGCACTAAGGCGCGATAGAGGCGGAGAAGGACCACTCGGTCCGCTCCCCAGGAGGTACCATTCAGGACACGGAGGGTGTTAAGCGACCGCAGACAGCGAGCCGAAAGATAGGAAACGTGGGAGGACCAGCACAGTTTTCTGTCAAACATAAGACCCAAGAATTTAGCGACGTCTGAAAACGGAAGGTTGACAGGTCCTAGATGTAAGGAGGGCGGAAGAAACTCTCTACGTCGCCAAAAATTAACACAAACGGTCTTACTGGGAGAGAAACGGAAGCCGGTTTCGATGCTCCAAGAGTGGAGGCGATCGAGACATCCTTGAAGACGTCGTTCAAGAAGGCTGGTCCGTTGAGAGCTGTAGTAGATCGCAAAATCATCCACAAAGAGGGAGCCCGAGACATCGGGAAGGAGACAATCCATAATTGGATTTATAGCGATGGCAAACAGTACAACACTCAGCACGGAGCCCTGGGGTACCCCGTTTTCTTGGAGAAAGTGCGGGAGAGAGTAGTGTTCACCCGCACCCTAAATGTGCGCTCTGCCATAAATTCGCGAAGAAAAAGGGGCAGCCGGCCTCGAAAGCCCCATGAGAACAGTGTGCGGAGGATGCCTGTCCTCCAACAGGTATCGTATGCTCTCTCCAGATCAAAAAATATTGCTACCGTTTGGCGTTTCCGGAGAAAATTGTTCATGATATAAGTGGAGAGAGCAACAAGATGGTCAACTGCAGAACGATGCTTTCGGAATCCGCATTGGGCAGGTGTTAAAAGACTGCGTGATTCCAGCCACCAAGCTAAACGGTAATTCACCATACGCTCCAAAACCTTACAGACACTACTCGTGAGAGAAATGGGGCGATAGCTAGAGGGGAGATGTTTGTCCTTTCCAGGTTTCGGAACAGGAACGACGATAGCTTCCCGCCATCGTCTGGGGAAAGTACTGTCGGTCCAAATTCGATTATGGAGGCGAAGGAGGTAACGCAGACTATGGGTTGATAAATGTAGCAACATTTGGACGTGGATACCATCTGGTCCTGGGGCGGAGGAGCGAGAAGAAGAGAGTGCATGTTGGAGTTCCCGCAAGGAGAAAACAGTATTGTAGCTTTCGCGATTTTGAGAGGAGAAAGCAAGAGGTCGCACTTCCGCTGCACGTTTCTTCGGGAGAAACGCTGGCGGGTAATTTGAAGAGCTCGAAATCTCGGCAAAGTGCTGACCCAATGAGTTAGAAATTGCGACGGGGTCCACTAATGTATCATGCGCGACAGTGAGCCCAGAGACCGGGCAGAAACCAGGCGCGCCTGAGAACCGTCGAAGCCGACTCCAAACTTCCGAGGAGGGAGTGAAGGTGTTAAATGAGCTAATAAAGAATTTCCAGCTTGCCTTCTTGCTACCGCGGATGACACGACGGCATCGCGCTCGGAACTGCTTATAGCGGATACAGTTGGCCGAAGTAGGATGGTGGCGGAAAACGCGGAGAGCACGTCGCCGCTCACGTAGTGCATCACGGCATGCCTCGTTCCACCAAGGAACTGGGGGGCGCCGGGGCAATTCGGAGGTGCGTGGTATTGAATGTTCCGCAGCTGTAAGAATAACGTCGGTAATATGTGTGACCTCATCGTCGACGCTGGGAAAGTGACGGTCATCGAATGTCGCTAGAGACGAAAAAAGTGTCCAATCGGCTTGAGCAAACTTCCAGCGTCGCGGGCGAATATATGGCTGTTGAGGCTGCAGTCTAAGGACACATGGAAAGTGGTCACTCGAGTGTGTATCATCAAGGGCGAACCATTCGAAGCGCCGAGCTAGTGGAACAGTACCGACCGCAAGGTCGAAATGAGATAAATTTGCCGTGGAGGCAGACAAAAACGTAGGGACCCCAGTGTTGAGGCAAACTAGATCTGCTTGGTGGAAGACGTCTAGCAATAGTGAGCCACGTGGACAAGGATGTGGAGATCCCCAAAGCGGGTGGTGGGCATTGAAGTCCCCAACCAGCAAATATGGGGGTGGAAGCTGACCAAGAAGATGAAGGAGATCAGCTCGTGCCATTGGTGTGGACGATGGTATGTATACAGTACAAAGAGAGAACGTGTATCCGGAAAGGGAAAGACGTACGGCGACAGCCTGGAAGGAAGTGTTTAAATGGATTGGGTGATAATGGAGAGTTTCATGGAGAAGAATCATGAGTCCTCCATGTGCTGGAGTGCCTTCAACAGAGGGGAGGTCATATCGGACGGACTGAAAATGAGGGAAAACAAAGCGGTCATTAGGACGCAGCTTTGTTTCCTGAAGACAGAAGATGACCGGCGAGTAGGATTGTAAGAGGATCGACAATTCATCCCGATTAGCTCTAATACCGCGGATATTCCAGTGGATAATGGACATAGGGTGAACAGAAAATGGAGGAATGTGACCAGGGTCGCTGTCAACTCAACGACTGCTCTGAGCTTGCGACCGACAGCATGGAATGGCATTCAGCCGAAGGCAGAAGATCCTGATCCATATGTTGGTCAGGAGCAGCTCCTGCCACCAGCGACCGGCCGGTTGATCGGCCGCCAGCAGTGCGCCTCGGCGACACAGAAGACGGCCGAGGGCGACTTCCGCCAGGTGGTGCTGTAGATGGGACACGCCTTGGCGGAGAAGGAGAGGAACTGGGTTTCTTTGTAGCCTTCTTGGAAGTATGATGTTTAGAGGAAGGAGGAACCGATGGTTGGGAAGTTTCCGTACGTAAAAACTCTTCACGAGTATGCTCTTTTTTCGAAGTCTTGGTGTCTGACGTTTGGGCTCGAGATTTAGCAGAACTCGACGAAGGGTGAACCAGAGAGTGGGCAGGCGAAAGTGGTGAGGTTGAACGGGCGATCTTTGCGCTGGCCGATCTGACGACCGTGGCACTAAAGGTGAGGTCGCAAGTCTGCGTGGCCGCCTCCTTTGTTGGCCGAGGAGAAGCAAGGACAGTGCTGTATTTTCCTTTCTGAGGCACGGTGGGCTGTCGACTGGCGAATAATTTTCGAGCAGCAAAGGTCGACACCTTTTCCTTTACTCGAATTTCCTGGATGAGCTTTTCGTCCTTAAAAACGGGACAATCTCGAGAGGAAGCGGCGTGGTCACCCATACAGTTGATGCAGCGAGGGGATGGAGGTGGACAAGCACCCTCATGGGCATCCCTGCCACACGTAACACATTTGGCCGGATTGGAACAGGACTGGCTGGTGTGATTGAACCGCTGGCACCGATAGCAACGCGTAGGGTTCGGGACGTAAGGGCGAACGGAAATTATCTCATAGCCGGCTTTGATTTTCGATGGTAGTTGAACTTTGTCAAATGTCAAGAAGACAGTGCGGGTTGGAATGATGTTCATGTCAACCCTTGTCATAACCCTATGAACAGCCGTTACGCCCTGGTCAGACAGGTAGTGCTGAATTTCTTCGTCAGACAGTCCATCGAGGGAGCGTGTATAAACGACTCCACGCGAGGAATTTAAGGTACGGTGCGGTTCCACCCGGACAGGGAAGGTGTGTAGTAGTGACGTGCGCAGCAATTTTTGTGCCTGGAGGGCACTGACTGTTTCTAACAACAGGGTGCCATTCCGTAATCTGGAACAAGACTTTACAGGACCTGCAATTGCGTCGACACCTTTCTGAATAATGAAAGGGTTGACCGTGGAGAAGTCGTGACCTTCGTCAGACCGAGAAACAACAAGGAACTGTGGCAACGATGGAAGAACTGACTGTGGTTGAGACTCAGTGAACTTACGCTTGTGAGCAGACATAGTGGAAGGTGAGGAAACCATTACAGAAGTATCCCCCATGATTACCGGCGTCTCCAATGGCGCGCTCCTCCCTTGTGGGGGCCCTCTCTGAGGGCACTCCCGCCTTAGGTGATTGTTCACACCTCAGGTCACACCTCCCGAGAAAACGCATGGAGGGGCCAATCAGCACTTTCGGAAGGTATCAGCTCGGGTAATCACCACTCCCTGGGCCTGGCCGTTACCAGGGGGTACGTACGTGTCCTACATGTCTACCCGGGGCGGGGAATTACGCGTTACCCTGTCACCGGCTACGCATGGAAATGCGTGGGTCGGCCTACAGATACGCACAGGGAGGAAAAAAGAGGAAGGGGGAAAAACAAGGAAAGGAAGAGGAAAGAAGTGAGGTCTCAAACGCGGCAGCGAAGAAAAGGGTAAAGAGAAGAGGTAAGGAAAAGAGAAGGACAAAAGAAGGACGAAGACTTGCAAGCAGAGAAAGCAAAGAATGTGTTACATTTTTGAGTGTCCGTCTCTGGATGTAGGCACAAAACATACTCCCAGAGGGGGAGAAAGGGAAGGAAAGAGGCTGCCGGTGAGGGGGGGGGGGCGAAGATGGGGGATGGGGAAGGATGCGGAAAAGGAAGGTATGCAGCCCGGAAAGGAAGGAGGGCTACAGTAGCTCGGGGTCCCGTGCTCGCTACGCACGTATCCACAAAAGAGTTGTGGACCTCATGGGGGGGGGGGGGTCCCTTTAGTTGCTGAAGGTGGGGAAGCCATGTGAACTGGGCTTTGAAGACCAGCAACAAAAACTTGTGCAATTACACTACATTGAGGGATGCAATTAAGGTACAGATCCTGAGGGGGACAGACAACAACAGAAATACACTGGTCGATAGCTTGTAGGCTGCTCAGGGAGTCAGTACACAGAAGAAACAATTCCCCAGGGCATGAACGGATATACTGAAGTGCACAAGAGATGACCACCAGCTCTGCAGTAAATACACTGCAGCCATCGGGCAAGTAATGCTGTTGAAAGTGGCCTCTGTGGACGTAACCGAAGCCAACATGACCATCAGCCATCGAGCCATGGGAGTAAACCATTTTAGAGCCCGAAAACGAAGTGACATCAGAGAGTGGCAGGAGTAACTGAGTCTTTACGGTCATGCGAAATGTCCAGACAAATCAGCAGCGTACGTGTACACCATGGAGGTTTATGCAGACATACCTGGACGGGAAGTGGTAAAGGGAAAGACTCCAGTTCAGACAGAAGGGATCGCACATGAACCGCAATCGTTAGCCCTGACCTGGGCCGCCGATGCGGGAGATGAATTGTTGCGGGTGGAAAAATAGACAGTAATTCGGATGCTCAGGAGAACTACGAATGTGTGCAACGTAACTGCCGAGTAGTTCTGCACATTGGATCTGCAATGGAGGGACTCCAGCCTTCGCCAGGACATTTGTCACCAGACTCGTTCTGAAAGATCCCGTCCCTAGGCGTACGCCACAGTGGTGCAATGGGTCAAGTACACGCAACGCAGAGGGCGCCGCCAAACTATAAATCAGACTCATAGTCAAGGCGGTACAGAACAAGGGTTTTATAGAGCTGCAGCAGAGTAGAGTGATCTGCACCCCAGTTGGTGTTGCTTAGGCAGCAGAGGGTATTGAGGTGCTGCCAGAACTTCCACTTTAACCTGATGAAGGGGAGGTAGCCAAGTCAATCTGGCGTCGTAAAGCAATCCCAAGAATCGGTGTGTGTCCACTACAGTGACTGGATCGTCATGAAGGTAAAGTTCTGGTTCCAGATGAACGGTACGACGTTGACAAGTGCACGGCATACGACTTTGTGGCCGAAAACTGGAAACCGTGGGCGAGAGCCCATGACTGCGCGTTGTGGATGGCTCCCTGTAGGCGCTGTTCAGCAGCACCAGTACTGTGAAGCAGCACGAAATGCAGAAGTCGTCTGCATGCAGAGATGGTGAGACGGATGGCCCTACAGCTGCTGCTGCTAGACCGTTGATGGCCACTAAAAATAGTGATACACTCAATACACAGCCCTCTGGGACCCCACTCTCCTGAATATGGGGGGGGGGGGGGGGAGGAACTATGCGAGCGACCAACTTGGAAAGTTCGGAGCGACAGGAAATTCTGGATAAAAATCGGGAGATGGCCTCGGAGACCCCACCTGTATATTGTGGCAAGGATATGTCGCCCAGGTCGTGTCATATGCTTTGCGTGGAACAAAAAAGACGGCAGCAAGGTGTTGGCGTCTGGAAAACGCTGTTCAGATGGCAGACTAAAGAAAGACAAGATTATCAGTGGTAGAGTGCCCTTGGCGGATGCTGCCCTAACATGGAGCCAGTAGGCAACGTGACTCCACGACCCAACTGCCAACACACCATACATTCCAGCAGATTACAAAGAACGTTGGAGAAGCTGATGAGCCGATAGATATCCCCATCAAGCGGTTTTCTTCCGGGTTTGAGCACTGGAGCGATTGTGCTCTCCCGCCATTGCGATGGTAAGATGCCATCGCACCAGATCCAGTTGAAGATGAGGAGATGGCGCTTCTATTCAGACAAGAGATGTTTTATCATCTGACTGTGGCCAGGCACTGTGTTGCAGCAATGTGAAAGTGCACTGAGGAGCTCTCTCTCCATAACGGGGCGTTATAGGGTTCACTGTGGCGTGTAGTGAACGAGAGGACTTTCGTTTCCAGCCGCCGTTGCAGGGTGCAAAAGGCTGGGGGATAGTTCTCAGACACAGAAGCTCGAGCAAAGTGCTCGGCAATCGCGTTTGTGTCTGTACATAGCACCCCATTGATGGTCACGCAAGGGACACCTGTTGGGGGTCCATGGGCCTGATGCAGAGGAGTGACAGGAAAATGGGGAAATGGTCGTCATGTGCTCTCCAGTGGGTAGATGGGAGAAGTCCTGGGCTGCAAATTGATAAATCAATGGCCCTGTAGCTACTTCAATCCACATTGAAATGTGTGGCAGCTCCAGCACTTAAGAAGCAGAGGTCGAACTGAGACAGTAAGGTTTCGAGTCCTTGGCCAGTAAGTACAGACTCACCCCACAAGGCATTATGGGCGTTAAAATCTCCCAAAAGTAGGAAAGGTTTATGGAGTTGATCTATCAGTGCAGCTAATACATTGAGAGGTCGAACTGAGACAGTAAAGTTTCGAGTCCTTGGCCAGTAAGTACAGACTCACCCCACAAGGCATTATGGGCGTTAAAATCTCCCAAAAGTAGGAAAGGTTTATGGAGTTGATCTATCAGTGCAGCTAATACATTGAGAGGTACTGCACCATCTGGAGGAAGATATACATTGCAGACAGTTATTTCCTGCGTCGTCTGTATTGTAACAGCCACCACTTCAAAAGGGGTTTGAAGAGGCACAGGTTCACCACAGACTGAGTTTAGGATATAAATGCAAACTTCTAGTTTCCTGAAGGGCAATACAGACAGGTGTAAAGCTTAAATGTTGCCATAGCTGAGACTGGGAAGGCATGGAGATTGAATGAGGCAGTTTACACCTCAGTGTCGCCTGCTGCCACCTTTGTGTCTGAGGGTCTGGCGAGATCCAGTTCCTTGTCAGATGCCAATATCTCCACCCCATCCTCAGAGGCAGTAGTGTGGGTGCCACCGGAAGTTCCTTGTTCTTAGGGGTTTTCTTTTTCGATTTCTTGTGCTGTTCCTAGGGTTTCCCTGGCTGGGAGGACTTCACTGAATCAGTCTCCAGGACTGAGGATGAACGTGAAGCACTACAACCAGCTGTTTTTGGGCTCTTCAGCCGCTACCAGGTCTCATCATTCCCACTAGCAGAAACCTGGGGAGGGAAGGACCCAAGGGACCCCTTCCTAGAGGAAGGAGCCAAAGAAGATATCTGCTTCTCTGGCTCAGAATAGGGGACTGA
Organism: Schistocerca nitens; assembly: GCF_023898315.1. Taxonomy (NCBI): domain Eukaryota; kingdom Metazoa; phylum Arthropoda; class Insecta; order Orthoptera; family Acrididae; genus Schistocerca; species Schistocerca nitens. Next base: position 1,111,430,529 of record NC_064615.1, on the reverse strand, counting down.
AATCCCCGATGATTGGGGGGGGGGGGGGGGGAAGGAGTATTGCTTCCTAAGTATGTGGTGTGGGAGCAACAGGGGGAGGGGAGAAGTCCCCCCCACCATCAAGGGGGAAGGTGTCGTCTCCAGTTCTGAGAAGCGACAGGCATTCAGGGAACTGATGGGGCGAACAACTGTTCTCGTAGTGGCAGTGACAACTGTTCTCGTAGTGGCAGCGTAAGAGGAGGTCATAGCCACAGGATGTAGGCGCTCTAATTACCTCTTAGCCTCAGTGTGGGTTAGTCAGTCCAGGGTCTTATATTCCATGATCTTCCTGTCTTTCTGTAAAAACGTGCAGTCTGGCGAGTGAGGTGAATGATGCTCTCTGCAGTCGACACAGATGGGAGGCAGGGCACATGAAGTATTGGGATGCGATGGACGCCCACAATCTTGACAGGTGGGGCTGGAAATATAGTGGGAAGACATATGGCCAAACTTTCAGCACTTAAATCACCGCGTTGGGGGAGGGATATATGGCCTGAAGTCACAGTGGTAGACCATCACCATGACCTTCTCAGGCAACGTGTCGCCCTCAAAAGCAAAGATGAAGGTACTGGTGGCAACCTGGTTATCCCTCAGACCCCGGTGGACGCGCCAGACGAAATTAACACCTCGCCACTCTAAATTGGAGCGCAGCTCGTCGTCAGACTGCAAAAGAAGGTCACTGTAGAGTATAATATTCTGGACGAAATTTAATATCTTATGAGGTGTGATGGTAACAGAAATATCGCCCAACTTGCCACAAACGAGTAATGCCTATGAGTGGGCAGAGGATGCCGTGTTTATCATAACTGACCCAGAGCGCGTTTTGGATAAGAAGTCCACCTCCAAATGCTTCACAAAAAACTGAGGCTTCATGAAAGAGTCCCCAGAAACTCTTGTACAGACGAGTTACTGGGGCGAATAAGCTTCACTGCCATCCTTGGCCTGGCGTTCCTCCCATGGTGTGGCCAGGGAGGGGAACGGCTTGGGGTCATGTTTATTAGCATTAAAGTTAGACTTTGCCCATGTAGAGACTGCTGGCGGCAGACCACCAGCAAGGGATGACGTACTACACTTAATGGTGTGTCATCTACCCTGATGCCACCCACTCCGACTAGGGGCCCTCCCCATATGCACCACCCAGCTGCAGTAAAGGCCACCTGGCAGGATGGCCATTGCCAGGAGTCCCAATGCCCCAAGAAATGGGCATCTACTCCTTGGCATACATGGGGAGTAAACGGCACAGGCATCAGAAGAGCAATCCCTGTGTTGTCATGGCGCTACATTCAACAGGGTACATGGTGGCCCAACCTCTATGGACTGGCTATCATGCTGGATATCAAGTGCACAGAAGTCCATGGTCATGGTCAGCACAGAAAGTGACAATGCGTAGTGCATGGTGGAAAACACACTCAGGAAGGTGTCCTCGCCCAAGAATGGGCAGGACTGCAATGCGACGACGAGAAAGTGGGCTAAAGATCTCAATGCACGATGGACACTATGCACCATGTAAAGCGCCCATCCCCAGTTGTCTCGCTTTTCGGGAAAATTTTGAAAAATGGAGGTCAAACCCTACAGAGGACCATCACGTGTGTGTGTGTGTGTGTGTGTGTGTGTGTGTGTGTGTGTGTGTGTGTGTGTGTGTGTGTGTGTGTGTGTGTGTGTGTGTTTTATGGGCGCTAAACAGCGTGGTCATCAGCGGCCAAACGCATAAAATCAGGAACAGATGCAGTGAAGGGACTAAGACGGACAGCAAACAAGGAGAACGACTAAAAGCTACAGAACTGACGCAGTTCCAAATCCTAACATACAGAGGCAAAACAAGAGGAGAAGGAACGCACTAAAAAAGGAAAGGAAACAAGGAAGGGAGGACAGAAACCGAAGGGAAACAAGGAGGTATTCGTGACTGGCGGACCTCTTACCTAAAACATGGGTGAGCCAGCCACCCAGCAGCACATTAAAACCCTCTCCCTAAAATCCGAGGCTACAAATTGGACAGGACACAAAACCGTAAGACCTTAACCACAGTCGTTGCGTCGTCTTGCAAAATAGAGGGCAAATCCGGTGGCAAAGAAACCACCGCCCTCTGGTCAGAGAATAAAAGACAGTCAAGTAGAATGTGGCGGACAGTAATCTGGACGCCACAAGCACTGCAGATTGGGGGGTCCTCCCGCCGGAGTAAAAAACCATGCGTTAAGGGACTGTGCCCGATGCGGAGGCGAGTGAGGAGAACCTCATCCCGCCTGCATGACTGGTAGGACGTACGCCATGGCCGTGTGGTGGCATTGGCCAGACGCAGCTTATTTTCACCGACTGCCAGCCACTCCTCTTCCCATTGACGCATAACACGAAAACGCAAAAGGGAGGTAACAGCATGGAGGGGGACGGCACAGTCAACAATGTGAGGGAGGGAACATGCATCTTTGGCAGCCACATCCGCCAGTTCGTTTCCCGTAATACCCACGTGTCCCGGCACCCAGCAGAAACAAACCTCCTTCCCCTGCCGTTGCAGGTGGAGTAGGGCATCATGGATGTTCTGGACGAGCGTATCCGCTGGGTACAAGTGTTTCATGGTCTCAAGGGCACTCGGAGTCAGAACAGATGAGAAACTTAAGACTGGGAACACATCTCATCTGCTCCAATGCCCGCAAGATCGCAAACAATTCGGCATCAAAGATGGTAAACGCCGCAGGAAGCCGTAGCTTGACGACTCGATCAGGGAAAACAACAGCATAACCAACAGAGTCCCCCTGTTTAGAGCCATCCGTAAATACTGGTACATGGTCTGGATGCTGGTGTAAAATATCGGAAAAGGAGGAGGTAAAAACAAACGCAGGAGTGCAGCTCCTCCGGTACTCCGACAAGTCTGAAAGGACGCTGGGCCTCTGGAGCAACCAGGGAGGCAGACGAGTAAAACTTTGTCGTTGGGGGGCCACACGCTCCACACCAAGGGACTCAAGCAAATGCTTGGCACGAATCCCAAATGGTCTCGTTGCCCTGGGACGACTGGAAAAAAGAGACGTTCCATAGGCGGTCGGGCAACGGTAGGGTACGCAGGGGAGGTAGGACAGGCAAGGAATTGGCACACCCGTCGCACCATGAGGAGTTTCCGCCGGATGGCGAGCGGCGGTTCCCCTGCCTCAGCACACAGGCTGGGGATGGGATTGGTACGGTAGGCACCAGTGGCCAGCCTGATACCCTCATGGTGTACTGCGTCAAGAATCTTCAGATACGAAGGCCTTGCTGATCCATACACGGTGCAACCATAGTCAAGACGCGGTCGGACGAAAGCCCTATAAAACTGCAGCAGACGCACCCGATCTGCTCCCCAGGACCGATGGCTCAGACACTTCAAAATATTCAGTGCCTTGAGGTCTTTAAGGTGACGCAACCACGACAACTTCGAATCAAAAGTGAGGCCCAGGAACCTCACAGTATCTCTAAAAGGAAGAATGGTGTCCCTCAGACGCAATTCAGGGCAGGTAAAAAGACGTCGAGAAAGATTAAAATGAACACACACACATTTGTCTGCAGAAAAGGTAAAACCCGTCTTCGCAGTCCATGCCTCTAATCGCTTTATCGTAAGCTGCCACTGCCGACTAGCAGTGACAAGACTGGAGGAAGAACAGAAAACAGCAAAATCGTCCACAAACAAGGAGCATTGGGCAGGACTCCGGATAGTGGACATGATACTGTTAACGGCGACGGCAAAGAGGGTGACACATAAAACGCTTCCCTGAGGAACACCATTCTCCTGCACATACAAATCAGATAGCACATTACCAACCCGATATCGAAAGAGGCGGTGGGAAAGAAAGGACCGAATGAAGATGGGGACACGGCCACGAAAGCCCCACTGATGGAGCTGATTGAGGATAAGGCGGCGCCAAGTAGTGTCATACGCCTTATTAATGTCAAAGAATACACCTAGATAATGCTGGTTACGTAGGAAGGCCTGCTGGATGGCCGCCTCAAGCAGGGTCAAATTGTCTGTAATGAAACGACATCTCCGAAAGCCACACTGAGAGGGGCTAAGGAGCTGCCTGGTCTCGAGCAGCCAAACCAGGCGACGATTGACCATGCGTTCCAACGTCTTCCCGACACAGCTCGTCAAGGCAATACTTCGATAACTACTGGGATGCGTTCGGTCCTTCCCCGGTTTGAGGAGGGGAATCAAAATCGCCTCCCGCCATGACTCAGGGTACGTGCCGGATAACCATATCATATTAAACAATTCAGGAGAACTTCCTTGGAAGGCAGTAACAAGTGCTGCAGCATGCTGTACCGGATTTGATCATGACCAGGCGCAGTATCATGAGCCACAGACAGCGCCGAATCCAGTTCCCACATTGTGAAGGGGCAGTTGTAGGGTTCAGAATTAGGAGACCGTAAGTCCAAGTGACCCCTCTCGATGGCAGTGCGGTAGCGGCAGAAATCTGGATCACAGTTAATAGTGGCGGTAGATTCCGCAAAATGCATGGCCAGTGTCTGGGCAATGTCTCTCGGCGCCGCGAGGAGACTTCCCTGATGCAGCAATGCCGTGACAGGTAGCTGGCCGAGTTTCCCGGAAATCCTCCTGATGGCTTCCCATACTTTCGTAGAACTAGTGGAGCGGGAGATGGAGTTCAAGAACGATTTCCATGACCGTCGTTTGCTCTCTTTAATCACTCGCCGCGCTTTGGCCCTTGCCACCCGAAAGGCCGCAAGATTGTCAGCTGAGAGACGGCACTTGAAGCGGCGCAGAGCTGCACGACGGGCTCGGATGGCTGAGCGGCACTCAGTGGTCCACCAAGGGACAGGACGCCTCTTGGGATGACCGGATGACCGTGGGATTGACAATTCAGCAGCATGGGAGATCACAGCTGTAACATGGTCTACCCATTCGTGGACGCTGGCACTGTGTTCCAAAACAGCCAGTTGGCTGAAAAGTGTCCAGTCAGCCCTGCAAAGGTGCCACCGGGGTGGCACTGGTAATGCCATAGCCTCATCCAGGAGGCGAATCCAAAGGGGGAAGTGGTCACTAGAATGGAGGTCAGCAGCAACCTCTCACAGAGCAGAATCCGCGAGTACTGGAGAGCAAAAGGAAAGGTCAATAGCTGATGACGACCCAGAAGCAGTACAGAAATGAGTGGGAGCACCAGAGTTGAGGATGCGCAGTTCTTCAGACATCATGAGGCTTTCCAGAATGCGACCCCTGGGGCAAGTAGTCGAAGAGCCCCATAAGACATTATGAGCATTGAAGTCCCCCAGAAGAAGAAATGGGCGGGGGAGTTGGCTAATAAGGTCTGTCAGAGCCTCAGAGTCTATCGCATCCTGAGGGGATAAGTAAAGTGAACAGACTGTGAGCCTCTGACCCACAAGAAGGTCAACTGCAACTGCTTGCAAGTCTGTAACGAGAGGGAGCTCAGATGAGGGGTGCATGTCACGGACAAAAACCGCAACACCACCCTTTGCCCTTTCCCCCGTCAGATCATCCTTTCGATATACAGTATAGCCCCGCAAAGAAGGAGCATCAGTGGCCCGAAAATGTGTCTCTTGGAGGCATAAGCACAAAGGGAACTCTCGTACAAGGAGTTGTAATTCGGCCACATGCGTCCTGAACCCATTCAGGTTCCACTGTAATATGGGAGCCAGTGATCTGGGTGGCTGAACTTTCACCCTGCCTCTGTGTTTTGGAGGAGAGCCCATACTGGCCAGAGATTTATTCCTGGGGTGAGAAGATCGCCCCCGATCGACATCAATGTCCATCAGCTCCGATAACGACCCACAGGAGATAGACAGTACGATGGCCTCGTCATCGGACCGACCCTGACCAGTCTCCTCAGGTGGCAAAATCTTCACCTTCGGCGTCTTTGTCTTGGGGGGCTTAGAGTGCAGAGCCTTGTCAGCAGTTGGAGCTTTACTCGCCGGGGCAGAAGGCGCCATATGGGAAGAGGCAGGAAGTACCACAATGTCAGCAACCACGGCCTTGTCCGACGTTGCGGGGAGAGCCGCAGGTTTCAAAACAACCGCAGCAGCACAAGTGCACTGGCAAACGCAGGTATTAGTGCCAACACTAGCAACCTCCGTTTGTGTAGCAACAGTGGCCATTTGTACCGGTTTTTTCAGAGCGGAAGCGAAAGATGTCGTAAACACAGGAGGTTGCATGACCTTAAAGAGCTTCTTGGCCTCACCATAGGGGATGCGCTTAGATGTTTTGATCTCCTGTATCTTCCGTTCTTCGAGATAGATGGGGCAGACCCGGCTCCAGACAGGGTGACTCCCAGAGCAATTCACGCACTTCACAGGCGATGAACAATCGGCTCCTTCATGGGCAGGCTGACCACATTTACCACAAGTGGCTATCCCATTGCACCCCAACGTAGTATGCCCAAAGCGCTGACATTTAAAACAGCGCATTGGGTTGGGGAAATATGGTCGTACTGACAAACGTAAGAACCCCGCTTTAATATGCTCTGGGAGTCTCGGGCAACTGAACGTGAGAATAAACGAGTCTGATTTGAGGAGGCCCCCATCGACTCGTTTCATAATATGCTGCACGTCAACAATACCTTCGTCAGCCCACTCAGATTTTAACTCGTCTGTGGAGATATCCACCAAGTCCCTACATGTCACAACACCCTTACTATAATTCAAAGTGGAGTGGAGCTCGGTCTCGATAACGTACTCTCCGAGACAGGTTGCTTTCTGAAGAGAAGCGACTTGACGGGAACTAGAAGTCTCAACTAACAGAGTCCCATTGCGCAGTCGCTTCACAGATTTAAGTGTTCCTGCAATTCCCTCAAGACCCTTGTGGATGTAAAAGGGAGAAACCCTCTCAAAGCGACCCTCCTTCCGTTTAATAATCAAAAACGCATTCTGATTATCAGCATATGCTCTGTTACGACAGTCTGATAAATCTCTAGCAACACCATGAGCTGGAGGACTCGCAGCACGAAGTCGCTTTTTCGTTGGGGTGTGTTTTCCTACCAGTGGCCCACCCAATCCACTGGTATGGGGAAATGTAGAGGTCGAAGGGTCCATTGCGGTCCCATGAGCAGCTAGGGAACTAAACGTCCGCTGAGACAGAGCCCCGCGTGCCTGAGTAAGCCGTATACAACTGGGGTGTGGCAGGTGCCCCAGAGGTTGCCCGCTTGCGACTGTTCCACCCCAACAGCCATGCATCTCATAGGCGCGGGGCACACCGTAAGATTGAGGGGTTTTTATAGAGGTTGGCCTTCCTCGCAATCCAGGCGGTCAAGCCAAGATTACCATTCCCCACAGCACACAACATTCCACCGCCACGCCATACGGTGGTCGCTGAAGCATGTCCGGGGGTTACGGTGACAGGAGACTGGCGGCGCTGACCAGTCCCCAGCTCAGGACCCCGGGGTCGCCAAACCCATACTCAGCAAATGAATGCTGAGCCCCTGGGGGGGACCATCACATGAAGGCCAAAACGTGTGGGACTCTTTAGTCGCCTCTTACGACAGGCAGGAATACCTCAGCCCTATTATAACCCCCAGACTTGCAGGGGGGGGGGGGGGGGCGATAAAAGTTGAATTCAGTTGTGCACCTGGCCCAATCCAGGGCATAGAGCTGGTGTGCTGTCGAATTCCCACTCACTAAAAGGGGCCTTATAAGGTTTCAAGCTGTAGGGAACAAAAGATAAAGGGAGTAGAAAGAAGGTGGACAGTAGACCATGAGGCCTGGGTGAAATGCTGAACAAACTGCTCAGCGACAGGCTCTAGGCTGTTGAGGGTAACTCGCTTTGGGGGATTTCTCAGAGCACCTGTAAGATGATGACAGTCAGTAACATATCTGATCTTTGCCCTTGCTTGGGAAGAGGGATTATGTTGCCCTACAGCACAGACATATCGTTCCCAACACATCCCTTTCTGGCGTTTACGAAGAAAATGGTCCAAGAAAACGAAGTCAGGAGGTGATCGAGAGATGGATGCCATTTGTAGCTTTGGAGGGCACAACAGTAGTCTGTAATAGCTGTAGAAACTTTGGGAGTACAGCAAGGGACAGACTTCCACTGGAGATAACCTGAGGAAGAAGGAATTTCTGAACCATCTGCCGAAAGTATGGCATCAAACTCTGTACCCACTCACAATTAACATTGTGTGGTGGAGTGGTTTGGATGGCAGCTGAGGGAAGGGCATCCCAATCTACATTAGTAAAGGCCCACCTAGGAGGATGTCCAAGTGAGTGATGCTGAAGAAAAGGTAAGACTATCAGAAAATTGTTGCCACACAAATCGTCATGAACTATGTACTGAATCGAAGGAAAGAATCCAGGGCTACAGATGCGAAGATCAATGGCCTAGAAAGTGCCATGTACCACACTGAAGGTTTGGGCGGGGGAGGGGAGGGGGCCTGAGAAGGTGGAGCCTGTCAGCAAGTCTTCAACAACCCTGCCCCATCCAGTGGTCTAAGTACCACCCAACAGAGGGTTATGGGCTTTAAAATCTCAAAGGAAAAGGAAGAGCAAGAGGGCTGGAAGGCAACGATAGTGATCTTTACAGTTCTATTGGAGGAGAGTACTACAAGAGGCCAGATGGACGTTGAACTGGCCAGAATCTGCCGTCGTGCTAATTTAGTGTCAAACACCAGTAAGGCCAGAGTGACAGCCATGAATCGAAATGGTTCAAATGGCTCTGAGCACTATGGGACCTCGAACATGAGACCATAGCGGTCGCGAGGTTTCAACTGAAGCGCCTAGAACCCATGAATCAGATCATGGTTGCAAGGAAGAGCGCGACACCTCCTGGAATGTCTGAACAGAGGGCGAGGTGGACAGCCTCATCCTAAGACTTATGCACCTCCTCCTCAGACATTGTCACGAATAGATCAAGTCACAGCAGTATCAGGATACGAAAGAGAATGAGCGACATTGAGGCCCACAGCGCATTGGTCCCACGTCTGACTCGAAGTAACAGGTTTCCTGTCCTGGAGATGACAGAATGGGGATACCTAGAAGGAACCACATCCTCTGCAGGAGCCAGAGAAGATTTCGTCTGTGGCCAACAAGAAGGAGCATCTCCGTAAGGTGAGGTAATGGGAACCGCCAGGAAGAAGGAAAGGGAAGGGGACAAGATGGAGTTGAGGAGGAGGAATGAGACAGGAGGAGGATAAGGATAGGATGCAGCAGAAGCAAAGTTATACCTTAAAGATACTGCGTGGAGACAGTCGAATTTGTCAGGCCTCTGAGCAGGATCGATAGTTGAGAATTTGAATTCCTGAATCTTGTTTCCTTTCTAGAGATTGGGCAATCCAGTGAGAGGATAATGTGAGCCGGAACAGTTCTCACACGTGGGCAGTGGGCTGCAAGGACTCCTCACATGGAGAGGGTGGCCACAGTTGCACAAAATAGGTTTCGCCTCACATCGCAAAGACGTGACCAAAAAAGACACTTGTAAGAGCACAGGAAGTAGGGTTTAGGGTTTCATGTCACAACGGTAAACCATAACTTTTTGTGGAATGGTATCCCTCTCAAAAGTTAAGGTGAAAGCGCTAGTATCAATGCAGTTGTCGTTAGGACCTCTCTGGACTCGCTAGATGAAATTAATGCTGCGTCACGACACATTAGTCCGGGGTTCCTCGTTAGACTGAAGAAGGAAGCCCTGTGGAAAATAATGCGCTGAGACAAAGGTATCGTGAGGAGGCATGCTCACCAGGATGTCTCTTAAGTGCAAGCACAAGGGGATTGACTGTCAGAAAAAGTTTTAGTTAGTAGGAAACCAGGTCACATCTTACTAAGTGATTCTGATTCACGAAACTTATCTTCGATATTTTCTAAAAAAGGTGGTTCGGTAGCGGTGAAAGGAACAAACCAGGTAACAGGGAAAGGGTTTGCCCCAAGTGAGCGCGCCTTGCCCTCCTTCCAAGTGGCAGCCATGGTGGGGAAGGCCGAGGAAATAAAAGCAGGAGCTCTGAGGCCACCTGATCATCCCTTAAGGCTATATCGCGTCCTTTAATAATCTGAACAGGCAACATGCCATAAGTTTAAGAAGGTTGGTTTGAATCAAACCATGGCCTGTTTCTTCGTCTTTACAAACCCATATTCAAGTGGTTGCTACAGTTCTGCTTGCTTTAAACACGTTTTGTTCTCATTAGTTTGCTGATCTTATACACAGGGGTTTTTGTTCACTATTCAGTAAAATTTACAAGAAATTCAGTACTTTTCGTCTCTATTAAAACATAGAAGAAAACGTTTTAGTTTTAGCCAGTGCTGTTCAGTTGAATGAAAACGCTTTTAACACCACCATTCTATATTCAATGGCAGCTCGCATGATATATGGCGGTGTAAAAATCGTTTTCCAGTGAACTGCACGTCCAAAAGTGTGTTCATTTTAAAGTTCATAACAGAAATAACTGGCGATTTTGTTACACAGAATGATACAGCACGTAATTTTTCCACCATATTTCACGTTTTACTAACTAAAACGTTCTCATGAATGTTTTGACAGAGGTCAAAAGAACCATCTCTCAAATTTCCCCGAAATGTGAATAAAAACTGTTAGTGCAGCGAACCAACTAATAAAAAACTAGAATCCAGCAAAAAAAGGAAGGAAAACTATACCAGCCAACTGAAGGTGGATTTGTAAAAAATCAGGAACTAGTCATGGTTCTACATCTAAATCCATACTCCGCAATCCACCATACGGTGCGTGGCGTAGGGTACCTCGTACCACAACTAGCATCTTCTCTCCCTGTTCCACTCCCAAACAGAACGAGGGAAAATGACTGCCTATATGCCCCTGTAGGAGCCCTAATCTCTCTTATCCTATCCTTGTGGTCTTTCCGCGAAATGTATGTTGGCGGCAGTAAAATTGTACTGCAGTCAGCCTCAAATGCTGGTTCTCTAAATTTCCTCAGTAGCGATTCACGAAAAGAACACCTCCTTTCCTCCAGAGACTCCCACCCAAGTTGCTGAAGCATTTCCGTAACACTCGCGTTATGATCAAACCTACCAGTAACAAATCTAGCAGCCCGCCTCTGAATTGCTTCTATGTCCTCCCTCAAACCGACCTGATAGGGATCCCAAACGCTCGAGCAGTACTCCAGAATATGTCTTATTAGTCTTTTATAAGCGGTCTCCTTTACAGATGAACCACATCTTCCCAAAATTCGAACAATGGACCGAAGACGACTATCCGCCTTCCCCACAACTGCCATTACATGCATGTCCCACTTCACATCGATCTGCAATGTTACGCCCAAATATTTAATCGACGTGACTGTATCAAGCGCTACACTAATAATGGAGTACTCAAACATTGGGATTGTTTTTCCTATTCATCTGCATTAATTTACATTTTTCTATATTTAGAGTTAGCTGCCATTCTTTACACCAATCACAAATCCTGTCCAAGTCATCTTGTATCCTCCTACAGTCATTCAACGACGACACCTTTCCGTACACCGCAGCATCATCAGCAAACAGCCACACATTGCTATCCACCCTATCATTGCTATCCACCCTATCCAAAAGATCATTTATGTAGATAGAAAACAGCGGACCTACCACACTTCCCTGGAGCACTCCAGATGATACCCTCACCTCCGATGAACACTCACCATCGAGGACAACGTGCTGGGTTCTATTACTTAAGAAGTCTTCGAGCCACTCACATATTTGGGAACCAATCCCATATACCCGTACCTTAGTTAGGAGTCTGCAGTGGGGCACAGAGTCAAACACTTTCCGGAAGTCAACGAATATGGCATCCGTCTGATACCCTTCATCCATGGTTCGCAAGATATCATGTGAAAAAAGGGCGAGTTGGTTGGCTCCAAATACAGCTTTTTGACCATAATTGTGGTTCCAGAATGACATTTTTCACTCTGCAGCGGAGTGTGCACTGATATGAAACTTCCTGGCAGATTAAAACTATGTGCTGGACCGAGACTAACTCGGGACCAGGGAGGGGAGTTCGAAGCTTGGTCCGGCACGCAGTTTTAATCTGCCAGGAAGTTTCATAATTGTGGTTGGTTGCTGTTTATACTATGAACCACAAAATAGTACAGCCACGGTTCTCATAACTTTTCGGGAAGACATCCTTCATGTGGGTCATATCAAGTGTCATGTATACAGTGATAAAATCAAACCCTGTATCTAGTGAGCGATCGGTTTGTGGAAGCATTTAAGAGCATCACCACTGATCAGCTACAAAATGTCTTCCAGACTTCGGCGCAGAGGTGTACTGTTGGTTGGTTGGTTTGTTTAAGGCAGGAGAAAGGACCAAACTACGAAGTAATCGGTCCCTTGTTCCTAATAAAACAAGGCCAGAAGTGCGAGGATAAATCGGACGAAACATATAACACAAAATGGAAAGAAAGGAAAACTCACAAGAACGAAGGGGTGTAAACGAACACTAAAAGGAGCAAAAAAGGACAAGAGAACAGAGACGCTAGAAACAGAAGAGCGTAAAACACGAAAGCAGATTACAGTGGCCGGCCAACCACGAGACAAAAAGGGAAAGCCATCCACTCTGCAACACATTAAAACCTCCACCATAAAAGCATTAGGGTGGAGGACACAGAGGGACAAAGGACTTGCGCTAAAACCTACACAGAAGTATAAAAACCCCTCTCACGGATGAAACTTTAAACTAAAGTTGCTGTGGAGGCATTGTCACCAAACACCGAAGGCAGGGTGCTGGGAAAGTTAAAAGACTGCCGCAGAGCGGCTAAAAGTGGGCAGTCCAGCAAGAGGTGGACGACTGTCATTTGGGAGCCACAGCGCCACCGAGGTGGGTTCTCGCAACAGAGTAGGTAACCATGTGTTAGCCATGTATGGCCAATGCGGAGCCGGCAGAGGACAACTGATTCCCTGCGAGAGGTCTGCATGGAAGACTTCCAACCATTCATAGTCTCCTTAATGACACACCGTTTGTTGCGCGTGCTGTTATGCCATTCCGTCTCTCAAAGCTGGAAAACCCTGCGGTGTAAGAACGCAGGTCAGCTTCGGAGATGCCTATCTGCAAAGGTGATTTCCGCGTCGCCTCTTTGGCCAGCCTGTCGGCAAGTTCGTTGCCGGGGATTCCGAAGTGTTCTGGAGTCCACACAAACACCACGGAACGGCGGGACTGTTCCGGGGCGTAGATGGCCTCCTGAATGGACGCTACCAGAGTGTAGCGAGGGTAGCACTGGTCGATAGCTTGTAGGCTGCCCAGTGAGTCCGTACACAGGAGAAATGACTGGCCAGGGCATGAGCGGATTTACTCAAGAGCACGAGATATGGCCGCTAGCTCTGCAGTGAAAACACTGCAGTCAACTGGCAAGGAGTGCTGCTCAGTATGTCATCCATGAACATATGCGAAGACTACGTGATAATCAGCCACTGAGCCGTCAATGTAAGCCAATTCAAAGCCCTGGAAAACGTCAAGAATCGAGAGGAATTGACAGCGGAGAGTGGCGGGGTTAACGGAGTCCTTAGGGCCATGCAAAAGGTCCAGACGAATCTGCAACCGAGGCGTACACCATGGAGGCGTACGTGACCGGACGGCAAGTAGAGGTGGTAAAGGGAAGGACTCCAGTTCGGAGAGAAGGGACAGCACGCGATGCGCAATCTTTAGTCCCGATTTGGGCCGCCGATGCGCGAGATGGGCTGCTGCGGGCGGGAAAAGGAGACGGTAATTCGGATGCTCAGGGGAAATATGAATGTGTGCTGCGTAACTGGCGAGCAGTTGCGCGCGTTTGATCTGCAGTGCAGGGACACCAGCCTCCACCAGTACGCTGATCACTGGACTCGTCCTAAAAGCTCCTGTCGCTAATCAAACCACATAGTGTCCGCTTCTCGTGGTCGTGCGGTAGCGTTCTCGCTTCCCACGCCCGGGTTCCCGGGTTCGATTCCCGGCAGGGTTAGGGATTTTCTCTGCCTCGTGATGACTGGGTGTTGTGTGCTGTCCTTAGTTAGGTTTAAGTAGTTCTAAGTTCTAGGGGACTGATGACCATAGATGTTAAGTCCCATAGTGCTCAGCCATTTGAACCATTTTTGAAACCACACAGTGGTGCACAGGATCGAGTAAATACTGAAGGCGCTCCTGAACCATAAACCACAAACCCATAGTCAATGCGGGATTGGACAAGCGTTCTGTAGAACAGCAGCAGCGTACTGCGATTTGCACCCCAATTGGTATTGCTCAGGGAACTGAGGGTATTTAGGTGCTGCCAGCACTTCCGCTTAAGCCGACGAAGATGAGGGAGCCAAGTCAATCGAGCGTCGAAAACCAGTCCTAGGAATTGATGTCTCCACTACAGTAAGTGGATCGTCATTAAGGTAAAGTGTGGGTTCCGGATGAATGGTATGACGCCGACAGAAGTGCATGACACACGACTTTGCAGCTGTAGATTGGAAGCCGTGGGCTAGAGCCCATGACTGCACCTTGTGGATGGCTCCCTGGAGGCGCCGCTCAGCAACTACAATACTGGAGCAGCAGTACGAAATGCAGAAGTCTTCTGCATACAGGGAAGGTGAGACGTAGGGCCCGACAGCTGCTGCTAGACCGTTAATGGCCACTAAAAACAGAGACACACTCCATACAGAGCCCTGCGGAACTCCATTCTCCTGGATATGGATAGAACTATGCGAGTCACCAACTTGGACGCGGAAAGTACGGAGCGACAGGAAGTTTTGGATAAAAGTCACGAGTGGTCCCTGGAGACCCCACTCATACAATGTGGCAAGGATATGATGTCACCAAGTCATGTCGTATGCTTTACGTAAGTCAAAAAAGACGGCAATCAGGTGTTGCTGTCTGGAAAAGGCTGTTCAGATGCCAGACTCGACGGACACAAGATTATCAGTCTTTGAACGACCCTGGCGGAAGCCGCCCTGAAGTGGAGCCAGCAAGCCACGTGACTCTAGGACCCAACCCAACTGCCGATATACCATACGTTCCAGCAGCTTACAAAGAACGCTGGTGAGGCTGATGGGCCGATAGTTATCCACATCAAGCGGGTTTTTAGCGGGTTTGAGCGCCGAAATGATGGTGTTCTCCCGCCATTGCGATGGAAAGACGCCATCGCACCAGATCCGGCTGAAGATGACGAGAAGATGTCGCTTGTAGTCAGATGAGAGGTTTAATCATCTGGCTGTGGATGCGATCAGGTCCACAGGCTGTCAGGGCAATGTGCAAGGGCACTGAGGAGCTCGCACTCTGTAAATGGGATGTTACAGGATTCACTGCAGCGTGTAGTGAATGAGAGGACGTTTCCTTCCAACCGTCGTTTGAGTTTGCAAAAAGCTTGGGGTAGGGCGGGGGGGTGTAATTCTCTGATGCAGAGGCTCGAGCAAAGTGCTCAGCAAACTGTTCAGCAATCACGTATGCGTCGGTACATAACTCGCCAATTTTGGTTACACCTGGGACAGCTGTTGAGACCTGGTATCCGAAAAGACGTTTGATCTATGTTCAGACTTGGGAAGGAGACGTGTGGCAGCCAATGGTCGAGACGTATCTCTCCCAACACTACTTCTTCCATTGTTTGATAAAGTAGCGAAAATGTTCACGGAGCCGTTTAAAGGCTATCGGGTGCTCCAAGGAAGCGTGCCGTTCCTTAATTGCTTCAGCAACTTCTGGCGACTACCAAGTGACTGCCTTACGCCTCGGGCACCATAAACAGCGAGGAATCGCGTTTCCTGCCGCAGAAACAATTGTTCTAGTCACCTGCTCAACCATCACATCGATGTTGCCGTGTTAGGGAGATTCAGCGGCGACAGCAGAAGTGAAAGTTCCCCAGTCCGTCTTGTTCAAAGCCCATCTGGGCACGTGTCCGTGCTCCTGACGCTGGGGCAGTGACAGGAAGATGCGGAAGTGGTCACTACCACACAGATCGTCATGTGCTCTCCAGTGGATACATGGGACTAGTCCTGGGCTGCAAATTGATAAATGAATGGCCGAATAACTACCATGAGCCACACTGAAATGTGTGACGGCCCAAGTATTTAAGAGGCAGAGGTCGAATTGAGACAGTAACGTTTCGACATCTCTGCCTCGGCCAGTAAGCATGGTACCACCCCACTATTGGTTGTGGGCACTAAAATCTCCCTGAAGTAGGAAAGGTTTAGGGAGTTGATCAATCAGTGCAGCTAATATATTCAGGGGTACTGCACCATCTGGAGGAAGATACACATTGCAGGCAGTTATTTTCTGTGTCGTCATTCTGACAGCCACAGCTTCAAGTGGGGTTTGAAGGGCACATGTTCACTACAGACCTAGTTTAGGACAAACGCAAACTCCACCTGACACTCTCTACAGTTCCCGTAATATCCCTTATAGCTACGGAGGGCAGGGGTCCACATTGCCGGGAACCAGGTTTCCTGGAGGGCAATGCAGATTGCAGGTTTAAAGCTTAACAGTTGCCATAGTTCGGCCGGGCGGTCGCAATTCCGCTGGAGGATGACATTGTGAGACTGGGGAGGCATGGAACATTCAATGAGGCAGTTTACGCCTCAGAGTCACCTGCTGCCACCGATTTATTGCCTGAGCAGTCTATATCCATCGTATCTGAGGGTCTGGCGAGATCCAGGTCCTCAGCTGACCCCAAAATCTCCACTCCATCCTCAGCCGTGGAGCTTGTAGGTAGCGGTGGTGTGGGTGCCACCGCAATTTCCTTTGACCTAGTGGTTTCCTTTGCGGATTTCTTTCGCTGCTCATTGGGTTTCCCTGGCTGTGAGGACTTCACTGGCTCTGTCTCTGGGACTGAGGATGAGCATGAAACCCTATGACCAGGTGCTTTTGGGCTCTTCAGCCACTGGTGGGTGTCTTCTTTCCCACTAGAAGAAACCTGGGAAGAGAGTGACCCAACGGACGCCTTCCAAGCGAGAGAAGCCAAAGAAGTGGGGACGGATGCCCCTTGTGGTTGGGGGTTGTTGCTCCCAAATTAGGTGGTGCAGGAGCACCAGGGAGGGAAATGACCCCACCATCAAGGTGGCAGGTGTAGTCTTCCAACTCTGAGAGATGACCTGGGTTGGCGGAGCTGATGGTGCCAGAACTGCTGTAGTGGCAGCGTAAGACGATATCATATGCACAGGAAGCAGGAGTTCAAGTTTTCTCTTAGTCTCAGTGTAGGTCAGTCTGTCCAGGATCTTTTACTCCATGATTTTCCTTTCTTTCTGGAGAATCCTGCAGTTAGGCGAGCAAGGCAAATGGTGCTCTCTGAAGTTGACACAGATGGGAGTCAGGGCACATGGAGAATTGGGATATGATGGGCGTCCGCAATCTCAGCATGTGATGCTCGAAGGACATGCTGGAAGACATATGGCTGAATTTCCAGCACTTAAAGCACCACATCGGGGGAGGGATCTAGGGCTTTACATCACACTGGTATACCATCACCTTGACCTTCTCAGGCAATGTATCACCGTCAAAGGCCAAGATGAAGGCACTGGTGGCAACCTGATTATCTTTCGGACCCCAGTAGACACGCCAGGCGAAATGTACACCTCACCACTCTAAATTGGCATGCAGCTCATCGTCGGGCTGCAAAAGTAGGTCTCTGTATGATACCATGGACCATATTGAAGCCCTTATGGGGCGTGATGGTTACAGTAACATCCCCCAACTTGTCACAAGCGAGTAACTCCCGTGACTGGGCAGAGCATGCTGTTTTGATCAAGACTGACGCAGATCTCATTTTGGACAAGCCCTCCACCTCCCTGAACTTGTCCTCTAAATGCTCAACAAAAAACTGAGGCTTCATCGTCATGAAAGATTCCCCATTAGCTCTTTAACATACAAGATACCGGGGCAAATAAGATCTGCTGCCATCCTTAGCCTGATGTTCCTCCCATGGTATGGCCAGGGAGGGGAACGATTTGGAGTTGTACTTCTGTGCATTGAATTGCGCTGGTGATCACTTGCAGACTGCTTGTGTTTCACCACCAGCAAGAGATGATGGACTATGCTTCATCACATATCATCTGCCCTCATGCAACCCACTCTGACCAGTGGCCCTCCTCAAGGTCGCCACCCAGCTGCAGCAAAGGCCACCTGGCAGGATGGCCATTGCCAAGAGTCCCGATGCCCCAGGGGATGGGCATTTACCCCTTGGCATACGTGGGGAGTTAACGGCGCAGACATCAGCAGACTGATCCCTGTGTGGTCAGGCGGCTACAACCAACAGGGTACATGGCGGCTCCACCACAATCGACTGGCTACTGTGATGGACATCAGGTGCAAGGAAGTCAATGGTCATCGTCGACACAGAAATCGACACTGCAGAGTACATTGCGGAAAACGCACCCAGGAAGGTGTCCTCACCCAAGAGATGGAGAATGGGTAGGTCTTCAATGCGACGACGAGAAAGTGGGCTAAAGATCTCATAGCACGATTGACACGATGCACCTTGTAAGGCGCCCTTCCCCAATTGGCTCGCTCTTTGGGAAAACTTTGAAGAATGGAGGTCAAACCCTACAGGGGACCATCACATAAAGGCCGAAACGTGTGAAACTCCTTTTAGTCGCCTTGTACAACAGACAGGAATACCTTGGGCCTATTCTAACCCTCAGACCCGCAGGGGAATGGGGGGGGGGGGGGGTGGATTGTTGAGATACACGATGGCCACTCTGAACTTTAATGATGTGTAGTGCCTTATATGTGTCCTTGCTGTTCAGATATGTGCTTTCTAAGTTAAACATGTGTTCCATGAAAATAAATCTTTAGCTTTATGACATCCTGTGTAATACACAAATAATATGACTTTACATAGTAGTTGCTGCATGTATAAAATTAGATTCATAAGAAATATCTCTTTATTTAGCAGTGTGCATGGGTTTAATCATTTGCTGAAACCCAAGACCTAAAATTCGATTACTGAACGAAAAAGAACCCCCCCATCACACATATTGTTACAGGGTGGTCCATTGATCGTGACCGGACAAAAAATCTCACGAAATAAGTGTCAAACGAAAAAACTACGAAGAACGAAACTTTTATAGCTTCCATCGGATTGCCACATGGTATAGCGTGATTCATCACTGCAGTTCACTCTATGAGTCATCCACTGTCCAGTGGATGACTTTGCGTCGCTTAATACTGACTTGTGCTACCCAGAATGCCGGCAGAACTTGGGATTCCTTCGGGTGATTTCACCTGTTTCTTTTTTTGTTACAACTATCTCCCGCAATGATCGACGGCCCCAGTCTCTGTGCATGATGTCTGTCTGGTCTTTGCTTAGTTGCGGTTGATCCATAGCTAATACGCTTCATAATCTTATGAACAGCAGAGTTTGGCAGCTTTAGAAGCAGCAGTGTTTTACCACCAGCAGGAGGCCCCTACTCATACAGCATTGTGGTCTGAAGATGACCACAGGCGTGGTCGAAACCGGTTACCAGGATAAATAAATTTGTGATCAAGACTGATTTTAATAGAAACTATTATCTTTAGAAGCGATGAAATATCCCTGACGGATATACTACTCAAGTGACATCCAGTAACTAAGCCACGTTCGAAGTTACTGAGCTTCGCTGACGGAGCCCGTCTGCTGTTACTGCGTCTCTACTGGCCACACAGATCAGTTTTCAAAGCAACAGTTTTATTACCTCTGTTTTAGAACATAGTATGCTGACTAACGCACCTGCGAGGTAAAGCACCCTTAATATTTAGAGGTTTACTGTAGTTACAACTTTAGCGTTTTATTTGAAATCATGGTTTCTACCATGCTACAGCCATTATTTACGAAGAACATGCAAATCATGGGAAAGCTATTGGTAATTGTTCATATTTATTTAATACATAAAATGGTGGGACCAGCGACAGATGCATCCAATATACATCATCGCTACATTACCAGTATAAACGAAGCCAAACTAGTTATTGCACATTTCGTAAAATACGTGACGAAAGAGGCAATAATTCTTCTTGTCACATTCCTTGGCTTCGCCAATTACCCACCAGATTCCCACATTTCAACATTACCTGCATGTATGGCTAAGCAACAGTTCACTGTCACTATTACCCATAACTCATTACAAAAATTATAGAAACAAAATACGGCCAGTGTTCCGTTTGGTAAATGTTCACTGTCCAAAGACTGCTCACAGTGACAAGTGCGAATCGCAAATAGGCTCATTAGTTTGTGCATTTTTTTCTCGAAGAGGCGGTATGGCAGACCCTAGAAAGTTACAAACTGCCGTTCGATTCGGACTAATACTTAAATTTAGCCAAGATTTACTTAGGGAGCAAAATCTACGTCGCCTTTATCAGCTTCACAATCCACTCTGTAATTTAATACCAATATTATACAAACACTAAACAGATTCACTACAAATTAAGGCTTTGCAGGAGAGGATATCTTTAGTTTATAACAAAGCACTATGTCCTACATAATATGTAACGTTACGCGTATGTAGACGAGCGATTCGGCCGCGTAGAGCTGATACAAGGCAAAGTGAATTTGCCAGTACGGCCCAGCGCTGAGGGAGATGCGTGCTGGGTGAACCCGATAATCACAGCCGGGCAGGCCGCAGCGATCCAGGTTCGAAAACGTCACTGTGGCAAGGTGTGGGTAACTCCCAGTACCGGAAATTTGGGCGACGATCGATCGCTTAAGCGGGCTGGCTAAGCCCTAGCAATGGTGGAGTATCAGAAAGCTGAAAGATGACTTCTTACAGCTCTTTTAAATTAGACAAATCACATCCTAATAGTAGAGAAAATCTCAATACATCTGCTGTGGCAGATAAATGAGGAGCATCCAACGATAATATTTTCAATATCTTTAACACTATGTGAGTTAATATTTCACAGTGACTAAACATTTACACAATTACCTCTGAATTAACAACTTTTAAGCGCTTCCTACTATTTCATCAAACGATAACTCAGATTATAGCGTTGCATGAAAGCTGTAATTCGTGAATACCTCTCATATTTATCCATTTTATTTATTGACCTATGGGGTCTTTTATATCTTTTGTTGCTCCGAAGATCAAAACATCATATCCTCCAGAATAACAAAGCATTTAATGCAACATGAATTCCCCATATGGTATTACTTGTGTATTTACTTAATATTTTACCATTTTGCCAGTAACTTACATTAAATATTAATTACAATTGTTAATACAAAATCATGGTATTTTAGGAAATGGTCAATAGCTTGTCTTAGCTGACACCACTATAAGAAAGAGCCAAAAGACACTTCTCTGAAGCAGGATAAATAACTGTTTAAACAATATTTATCAACATTTCTTTATCATTTAATCTAAGCACATTTGTGCAAGAATACTAGCTTATTTATTTATGAAAAACGTTTATTTGTAATTTATTGTAAATTATCTGAGTGTAACCGAACGCTTATAACATTTCTTTTATTTAAATACTGTTCCAGTTTATAAGTCTGGGAAGTGGTCAAGTTCAATCAAATCATGTCTGTAGAGCTTAAGGACAATGTATTTTTGGTGGGATCGGCCTTCAGCCCATGGAAAAGCGGACAGTTGCGGAAAATCACTGGAGTCAACCAGATAGAAGTTTTCGTGTGAAAAGCTCAACAGAGTCATTCTGGACACTTTTCTTTGAGATGTTGATGAGAATGTATTAGGTTGAGATGTGGTGGAAGGCAGACCTCTCTGTGGTAACGACCGATATTTAATTGTGTAGGAGATTGATTTTGGGCAAAGAACGGCCGCTACCACACTTTAACTCCTGAAGGGAGACTTTCGAGAGGTCTGAATGTGCTCCAGTGTAAGACTGAACTTTTCCACTTTCATTACGGGACTGAAAATAGAGTATGAGCTATTCTTTGTATCGCCTGTGTTAATTTGTCAATGATCATGTTGAACTCTCTTTTGAGTTGGCGAATATATCGTGTACTGTCGTCACGAAGTGATCTTATTTTTCGCGCGCCTATGATGACTATTTAGTCTGGGGATTTCGTGACCATTCTCGTAACATGCTCAACGTAACTTTACCGTATTTTACAAAAGTATTTCTGACTTTATTATATTTAACTGTCGTAGGACCACTTACTGTTTATTTGAGCTTCACTTTCGCGAATAATCGTCATTCAACATCAATTACAGACTTCAGAATAGACTCGGTTGTATCAGTTTATTCATTTATCTTTTATTTTGTATTTCTGTGTATTTTATTAATTCGCAATTCCAGCCAACTCTCAGACTATTTGGCTACAGGATCACAGCTATGGATTGTTATTGGCAGAGAGTTAGCTGATGGGTACGAAAGCAGACGCGCACAGCTCGACACTATGATTACATCGAGCTATTCTTTTCTAAACCAAGCCGAGCAAAGCCCAACTATCTAACGTGCGAGCAGCTGATTGCTCGTATGGACCACGTTTAGAGAGCAACTACTAAACAGCATAAAACCGAGGTAGTGTCGCACAATCAGCACAAGTATTTCTGTCGTCTTGGCAATCAGATCGAGAAAATTCTAAGTACCATAATGCACCTTAAGCAGACTCCTACAGTACGAATAAGGCAACTGATAAATCGTCTTATTCCTCACACTAAACTGGTATATAGAATGGGCTAACTCCTGAGATCTGATTAAAACCCAACCTCTGAACTTTCAGTGACTTGACAATTATATTGGCAGCATGCAGGACACTAAATTCATGCACTAAGATCAGACCTGGTAGCGGCTTACGAGTCAAAGTGAGATCCAACAGCATGAGACTCACCTGTTTGAACAAGAGTAACAAAATATACCACAGTTCGTGTTATAGTTCCCTACTGACCAGCAACGAAAACTTATTAGTTATGTGATAAGTGGATACCCCAAAACTACTCATTATTCCCGGAAAGTAGTCAACAAAATGATATTCGATGAAAAGTCCCGTGCTTTGTTAATCACAGAGCGGTTTTCCGCAAATACAGCAGTTTTTGTCAACCTCCAAGTATCGCCCACAGCCGTGACAAACGAACTGAGCAATTATGTTTCCTGCGTAAGAAGTAGGTTATTATAAATAAAATATTTTATTCGACTATAGTGTAGATCCCGACACTGTCATTCCGCATGTAACATTTACGTCAATGTCTATACTTTTTTACAAATCAAGAACATGGACACTGATCTGTGTTTTAGGCCAAGGTATTGGTTTGGTTGGAAGGTGGTTTAATTGTGAGTTGACTATGCTAAAAAACGAGTAATGACTTCACAACCTGCACATTCCGTAGCTATTTAGGTCCACTCTGACACGGCATTTCGCAATGCGATCTGTTAGTGTTAATACAAACAATATTCCTGTCCAAAGTCTCATCCACACTTCCACGTGGATCCTGATAGTCATAGTCAAAATATGACAGTCATAGCAGTTACGATGTACTAATGGAAAGTTTAGCATTCTTGGGAAAATCTGACGGATTTTTATTTTTCACTACTTCTGTTCATTTCATTCCCACTATCGGCCGATTTCTATCCCTTCGTCATTGTCACAAGTGTCTAAAAACGTTTCTCAATGTTGAAATTTCGACTTTCAGGATCGAGACATGGAACGTAACAACACTTTGAAGAGCAAATAAACTGAAAAATCTGAAGAAAAAATTGAAATACGTGAACATAATTGACTGATATCAACTGAAGTGCACAGATAACGGCCTAAATAGTGTCAGGTACTTATTTACACGGTGTTTTATTCCGGTAGAACAGTGTTGGGAAATCATATGGTTCAAAGTGTCACTAAATTAGTGCCTAGTGATCGCATAATGTTTCTGAAAAATGCGTGCAGAACCAGTGGACGTTCTTATAGTTGAAGTTGCCAGCATCCGACCATGACGACGGAGAACTGGAGGAAATGTACGACGAAACAGTAGACATCGTCCATTCTAAAGGCAGATAAAGAGTAACCACCATAACCATAGGCGAGTGGAATAGTGTGGTCGGGCTGGGTGATTAAGCGAACATCGTGGGGCAATGTGGATTGGGAAGAAGAAATTGTCAGAAGAGGTATGTTAGTAGAATTGTGTCAGCGAAACAACTCTGTTGTGATGAACACTTGTTTCAAGGAAAGGAAGAGTACATTGTACACACGGAAGAGCCCAGCACACATCAACAGATACCTAATAAATTACATACTCCTCAAACATAGGCGTAGGGGCAGCGTGAAAGACGCCAAGGCTTTGTCGGCTGCTGGTGTTCGCGCAGATCACAACCTTTTGGTTGCAGGCATTGGTACAAAGTTTAAGACGATCCGACAGCGTGAGAGAAGAAAGCAGAAATGGAACGTGGAAAAGGTAAGAGAGAACAATGAGCCAGTAATAAAATCTTTGGGGCAACAACTTAGTGAAGTGAGAAGTGTAATTGCAAGTGCGGAAGTGCAGTGGCGAAATGTTAAGCTGGTTTTGTTGAATACTTGGAACATTAAAGTTGGGAATGAAACAAAGAGAACCAGGAAACCACGGGTCACCAATGAAATACTGGAGAAGATGGAAGAAAGGAGTAAGTGTAAAAATGTTAACGAAGAATACAGGAGACGTAACAATGGACTCGGGAAGCAAACGGAACGAACACAGCAGAATGTATGACGAAACAGAATTTACAAAGAAGGGGAAGGTACGACCTCGTGTACCATAAAAGGAGCTGGGAAGGTGAGAGAACAGTGCAGTAATAACCTTCAGAATAGCGAGAACAATGGAGTAAGAACCTTCAGAATAGAGAACGCTGTAGAGAAAAAACGGTTACTCAAGAAGCGGAGGTTCTGAAAATATGGGAAGAATACGTAAAGGAACTCTACGGTAATCAACATCGTCCGCAAGACATCGAAAAAGAGACGGAGAAGGCGATCGACGGAAGAAAGAAAATCCAGCGTACTGACAACGGAAGTAGAGAAAGCAAACGTAAACATGAGGAGAAAAACTGCGGGAGACGACGGTGTACCGATGGCTTTGCTAAAAGAAATCAGAAACAGAGGTTTGAAAGCGCGGCTGCAACTAAGACAAAATCTAAGAAACTGGAGAATAGCGTAAGTACTTTTTCCACGTTCGAATGGTTGATCTAGAGCAGAAACGAAAAGCTAAGATATGTTGTAATTACGGTAAAATTAGTGTGATCTGAGACGTGGTGAAGATCATTACAAGATTAGTCAGCACACGGCTGGAGCACAAAACTGAAGTAGTAATGGGAGAGGACCAGTTTGGAGATAAATGAAAAGGAACCAGATACGCCATCGGCATGGTGAGCATTTTGTCAGAGGAAGTTTTGGCTGTTGAAGACGTTTTCGCTTGTTTTATAGCCAAGCAGAAGGTCTTCGACAGAGTCAGTGGACAAAACTGATGAACATGCTTAAGGAGATAGAAATCATCTGGAGTGACCGGAGACAAATTCTCAACTTTTACCTGGGACAAAGACTAAAAGTGCGACTGAACAACGGAGAAACAAACAGCACAGAAACAGGAAGAGAAGTCAGACAAGGATGTTATCTGTCGCCGAATCTCTTCAAAATGTGTAGAGAATGGCTGCAAGAGAAGCTTTGAAAGGATGCGAAAACTTCAGGATAGGACGACGACTCAGCATCATGTATGCAGATGACGTGGTAGTATTCACCAAAAATCGAAGACAGCTGTATCACACAGTGAACCGGTTGGTGGAATCTTGAAGGAAATATAGCATGAAAATCAACATCGAGAAATCTAAGGTGATGCGGATATCAAAACGGGAGAAACCTTTGAGGACAGCTGTCTACGATCGAGAATTGGAGAAATCGATGCAGTTCAAGTACTTGGGAAACTCGCCGATAAAGGTTGCCCACCGCACAAATGAAATTCGGGCGAGAATCACCGTGGCGAAAGCCGAATTCATCAAGAAGAGGACTTTGGTGACTGGCGGGTTCGGCTTGGAATTAAGGAAGAAACTGGAAGCGCTACATCTGGAGCACTGCACTGAACAGAGCAGAGCAGAGATGTGGATCGTGAGAAAAATGGAGAAAAATCTGAAAAGTTTTGAAATGTAGTACTGGAGAAGAATAGAGTGGGTCAAGTGGACAAATCGGGTGACGAAGAGGTACAGAGAAACGCAGCTGCAATGAAATATTTATTTGCTTGTATCTAGCAGCTGCTTTAGCCGAGTCCTTGTAAAATTTATTTCGACGTGGTTCATGCTACAGGCCCTATTGAGGAAAAAAGGCTTTGTTATGTTAAAAGATATGAGGAAGATATTACGTTATTTACGTCTGAAGATCAAGATGTCTAAACTAACAGGAAGTATATGTTATAACAGAGAATGCTTCCAGTACAAAATCGTCCCGTCTTATGTAAGCATCAAAGTGAAAGCAAAATAATCCATAGTGCCACACCGTAAAAAAGTGAACAAAAAGGAAAATGAAATTGCCCCCCAGGTACAACATAAAAATGTACTCAACCAAGAACTTCACGTAGCTCACTTAATACCTTGTTATAACTTAAAACTGCTAATATTTTATTATTTATTAAGATTTATAGATACGTCACGCGCACCAGTCAAGACGTAAAAGACACAAGAAAAAATTTGACAGGTTAATGGACATCAACCTGACCAAGAAATGTTATCTCCTTTCGAATTTTATACACTTGTAAAAAACCTAACAAACGTAGAATTTACGAAAGAAGAAACTGACTATAAAGGCCTAAAATTCAACCTGGAACCACAGTTATACGCTACATCAATAAAACAACTGATAGCAACAACGACAGTTACCATTGATATAGTCGTCAATTAATGAAACAAAATGAATTACCAGTTACAGTGGAGAAAATAAACGGAAAACACCTATAACAACAGACAGAACGCCACATTCTCAACAGCATAAATGAAAAATTAACCGTTCAAAACGCTATGGCAGTCAAATTCGATAAAGGAAATGGTACAGTTTTCAAAGTGACTATGTATGTGAGGTAATGAATTTTACAAGGTAACATTACAGAAATACAACATAACCCCACTAACACGTTTGTTGCCTACAGTACATCAGCCATGAGAAAATGTAATATTTCACTAGCCAAGAAAAGATACAAAATGTCATGAATCCACACACCACCCATATCTGAAGCTTAGATGTTTCACTTGAGCTTTCCAAACATGTCGCTCGTCCTTGAAACCTGTATCTGCAAATCAAAGTGTCCATGTGCAAACCAGTTCCATTATCTAATCTGATTGCAAGTGTAAGGCTTTTTGGAAATCACGACAGCAGTACTTCTTAAGGAAAACTTTATGGGTTTGGTCGCTTACTTGTAGATAGTTACAAATTGTAACATGTTACCGTGAAAATTAGCGAACAACCAAATAGCACTGAAAATATAATATGCACATACATGTGTATTTTCACTTCAAAAACTTAATTCTTTGAAGTGTGTAGAATTGTTAATCGCGGCACACAAGAATTATTTGAATAACAGATACATTGGATTAAGACTAACATCAGTTACTACCGGTACGTTTGTGGCTGAGTATTTATCCGAAATGTTTAATGGAATGTTATTCACCTTATTCTGTAGATATATTTTTAATTTTTCAAATCTGTCCTGGTTCTGTCTTTAAGATGGGCGTAATGCATGATCTTGGTTCAGTAAGACTATTCATACAGCGCTGCTTCACTCGATATGACAAAATTAGGCTTCATTTCTAATATTTAATCTGCTGAACACTTGATAATGACCACAATGCAGTCAGCGGAACTGGAACGGGATAAAGTATTTTATTTTCAACAACAGACTCTCAAACACTATTAGTAAGATTGTCCAGGACACACACGATGAAAAATAAAGATGCATAATGCATATTTACAGAAGAACAGATTACTACTCACATCCTGTGTGAGATGCTCCTGAAGGATGTGAAGAAGTTAAAAATGATTTTCACTTCTGTACATCTGCCGTATTAGGCAAAGGTCTGATAGCGTCGGGACCCGACTTTTGCGTGGATACGTACAAACAGTTTGGCCTGCTGAGCGTGTGACAAGTGAGTTTGAAACTGCTGTCTAAGTTTATAGCCTCTGATTATGTCTCCAGCATTAGAATACGAGGCACGTAAATAATTCTTTGATCACAGACTAATGCCCATAAAAATGAAACTGATTATTTGAAAGCTTTGGAAAGCACAAAGCTTTGGAGCCCAGAAAGGCAATCGTCTAGCGGAAGAAAACCACGATTAAAAATGACCTGGTCCTCCAAGTCGGGGGTTTAGGCGTTGGACCTGCACTCCACCCTAGCAAAATGAATCACAAGTAAAACCTCCCAATTCAGCCTCTGAACGGTATGGATCAAAACGAAGACAACAGGCACGTCAAAGGACTATGAGAAATGCAACATGGAATATTCAAGGCATTTCAACACAGAAACGTGAAGTTTTTAAAGAAATAAAGCACCTTGACGTCGACATAGTGGGCCTAACAGAAATCAAAGTGAAAGGGCATGGCACAGAAGAGACAAATGATTCCATTTACATTTATAGTGGCGTACCAGAGGAACAACGAGCCCAAAGCGAAGTTGCCATTGCCATAAAGAAACAACAAGAAAAACCTAACCAGCTGGAAATACGTCAGTGATAGAATTCTGCAAGTAAAGATTAAAATAAAGTGCTATTCTGTGTGGATTATTGTGGTCTATTCACCAAATGACGACGCTGATGTAGCGAAGGAAGACTTATTCTACACTCAATTGACAAGATCTCTTTAAAATACAGGGAATCGCAAAGAAGTCTTTGTACTAGGAGACCTAAATGCCAGAATAGAACCCGTAAATAATGGTGAAAGA
This sequence comes from Schistocerca nitens, assembly GCF_023898315.1. Lineage (NCBI taxonomy): Eukaryota > Metazoa > Arthropoda > Insecta > Orthoptera > Acrididae > Schistocerca > Schistocerca nitens. Next base: position 1,111,401,843 of record NC_064615.1, on the reverse strand, counting down.
TTGATAGAATTCTGAATGCAAAATGACTTAAGAATTCTGAATAGATGGTTCAAGCATAAGGACATCCACAAATACATATGGACGAAACCAAGCGCTAACCTAAAGCCCATTATGGAATTTGTCATAATAAAGCAAACAACAAAGCTAGTAGTACAAGACGTGAAGGCTATGAGAGGTGCAGAGTGCAGATCAGACCATTTTAGCTAATGTCTGAGATATTATTCAAGTTTATCAAAGACACAGAAATTCAGCTGGAAACCGGGCCAGAGAAAGCCTATAATATTCAATATAATGTACAAAGTCTTGACCATAGTTCCACCCGTTTCGTGTACTAGCAAAGGCTAGCAGAAAAACTTGCTGCCGTTGAAGAAACCTCTGCAGATAAGATGTAAGATGGTTAAAGAAGCCATCCATAACGCAGCTTATGAAGGGCTGGGAAAAAAAACCAAAAGAGTAATAGAATATGTGATGAGTGGTGGAATCACTCGGTACAAAAGGTAGAAAGTAAGAAGAAAGCTTATAATAAATGGTTGAACTCAAGATCAGACAATGATTGGTGGGAATACAGAGAGTGGAGAAAAGATGCACATAAAACAATAATTAAGGCAAAAAAAAAAAAACGAAGCTTGGCCGAAATCCGGCGAAGAGAGGAAAAAGCATAGGGAATACAAGAGCAAATAAAGCCTGAAAGGCATTAAAAACAATGAGAACACAGAATAAAGAAAAAGATATAAACCTCATTAGCATGCAGGAAGATACAACACGGATTACTAACAGAACAGAGCGGCAGTCACTGTGAACCCAGCAGACATTCAAATCGCTACTTATAAGTTCCAAACGCAATTAATGCCATCAAAAACAAAGTCCAGGATTAATTTATATAGAACTGGTTGAAGTAGCACCGCCAAAACTGAGATATTGGCAGTGATTTTTGACAAATGCCTTAGAGGTGACGAAGTCCCAAAAGAGTGGAGAAAGGCAACAATTACATCAATATTTGAGAAGGGCAACAGGAGAAATTGTGCACACTATCGTGGTATTAGTGTGATGCCATCCATGGCGAGAGTCTATGGCCGTATCCTAAAAAAAGAGGATAGAAGAAGATAACAATCTGAAGAACAAACTGGATTCAGATCTGGTCGCTCCTGTACTGACTGAGTATTTACCCTTGAAAACCTAGTGGAGAAAAGGACAGCAAGGGGCCATACGACCCACCTTGTCTTTGTAGACCTCCAGAAAGCTTACTACACAGTTACACAAAACAATGTATGGACAAGTCTAATTTATAATGGCGATGAGATCTTTATTTCTTGCTGACAACCAAGTGTTAGTAGCTGGAAATGAAGATGCAAATTACATGCACGACAAATTAAAAGAATATGAAAAATGGGGACTTGTCAAATATCTAAAACAGATTATCTGTAAGTGGGAGAAAATGTTAACGACTTACAACTCTGTGCTGATACTGTTAAAGGGAGTCATATTTTTAAGTACCTGGCAGTGACACTGTCTCCAATGGTAGAAGTGTGGATGATATAAACTATAAAATTAATCACCCACAGTTAACGTGTCGTGGATGCCAAGGCTCTTGCATAAAAAACCAATGTGTTAATATAATAATTCGTTTCCGTGAGTCTTGAGGGAGACTTTACCATGCCCACCGTACCTGTCCCCCTTTTGGTTCAGGTTTTGTTGTATTCTCACTTCACTGAAAAAAAAAAATCCGCTGGGGCTACTGAATAACCACACATCGTCCTGATGAAACGTGGACAGCTGACTTGCAGACAACATTCATGTAAAGTAATGGACACTTAGAAAACCGTTTGCTCCGACTACCAAAGTTATTTATCCTTACGTCTAATCAGGACATCAAAATCTATTTACCCCTTCGGGTATAGATGATAGGAATACGTGGTCACTGAACAGTAGACTACACGGTCTAAATCTCCCAGACAAATGTCCTTTAGTATTGTTAAAATTCTAAGAATAGCTTAAACACCGAACTTCAAATTCTTAGTCGCCACACAATTCGCTGCATTTGAGTTTGAACATGTTTCCCTAATCTGTTTTATTTCTTATTGTTAGACAAGTGTCAGGAACATTTGACCTCTTATTTTAACTTTTTTTTTTACAATTAAGTATCACACCGATGCTACTTTTTTGTGGAAAATAGCTAGACCTTTAAGACAGTTATTGTCTGGCCTTTATTTACATAGCAAGCATGAGCTGTTAGTGACCTGAGGAAAAATTTGAATATTTAACTAAGTTTTTCCTAATTTCCCCGATTATTTTGAAGCAGATTTCTTTTTCTATTATGGAAAACTAAACCTCACTTCGTCAACTTGATAACCCATTCGTTCATTTCTCACTATTTGGCTATGAAAATTCGGGAAAAGATCCATCGTGTAATTTCTAGAGTGTCTTGTTTTCGCTGTGTTCAAATATTTAATGGGTAAATTTTCTGTTGGTAAGATGTCAGCTTAAGGACCCTACACATGCACCAACCGACTGACCGGCCGACCAACCGACCAATTTCGTGTGCAGCCTACACACGTTTCGAGCGACTTAGTCAGCGACTACAGCACCATAGTGAGAAATCACGAATTTTAAGTCGGGCGGTTGGCACGACAGCGCTACACACGGCACAATTTGTTGGGTGAGGTGCAGTAAAGTGGTCATCAGCTGTCGGTTAATCGTACCCAATAGGTCAACCGGCAAGAAAAATTGGATGATCGGTTGGACAAAGCGCCTACATCCGCTCGGTTTGTCGGTCGGCTGGAATGTTCATTACTCGTTGAACCTCGCGTCCAGGACGGCTGTTGCACTCACCCTAGACAGTCGGTGCAGTTGGCGGCGTCTTCGTCGTCTTCCAGCAGAAGCTGGCTGAGGCGGCGTCCCAATAACGCCTCCACATTTGTGGGGGTGAGGGAGGGGGTCGACGCTCGCGAGGTGTCGTCTGGCTGTCGATCAGATGCCGTATCCATTGCTTGCTCCCCCGTGACTGGTGTATGGCCGCTTGTATACCTCAGCGCCCAGCCCCTACTTTCCCACACCGCCTAGCGACCTGTCTACACTACTGCGCGGCACGTTCGTGTTCGCTGTCCGCCGGTGACAACACCACGCTTCAGCGCCACCTATACGGTCAATATTATTGCGCAATATTTCCTTATGCGGTATAATGTTGAAAGTCTAGATGTGAGGCTGAGACGTTGCGGATTAATACTGAGAACACCGTAAACTTTTGAAATATATTGCGCTAACTGGAAATAGTGCGCCGTATCTGGGCGGTACTGACAATTCACTTGCCAGACGCACGCGCGTAGCAGACGAGATGTTTCTGTGTTCGCTGCAAATGATTTCAAAACAAGACAAAAGACCGCCATTATTAGAGTGCATAGAAATGTATAAATAGTTTCCGGCATTGTGGGATGTTAGGGCTGATACGTAAAAAAGAATGAATCGTATGATTTGTTGCTCAGAAAATACAGAAGGAAGAAGTTTTTTTTAAAAAACTTAATTAATGCAAAGTTATGTGTGTGCGTATACCCAGCGTACCCGAATATAATGCTTTGGTGCACGTATTATTTCGTGACACGGTACCATATCTCAAATACCTTAAGGTGAAACTTGTAAATTTCAAGTCTTCGAAAGAACTGCCAGTAGGAAGATAGTTGGATAGATATCCTTTAGGTTTGTGTGGCGGAAGATGTAAGCGCTGACTAGGTAGAATTTCGTCTCTTAATGTAGTATTTTGTCATCATGGGGATATCGGCATCCGCAGAAATTCATCCAGCCATGGCAGCAGAGGGTGAGGGGATGGCGTAGGTGACTATGGCAGTGAATTAATAGTTATCTGCTAGTATTGACTCACTGCGATCAACCCCGTAGTCTACAACTAGGGGAGCGACAGGTTTCGCAGAATCACGGGAAGTCACCTCCAGAAATGTATGAGAATTTTGTAAAAAAGAAAAACACCGTGCGCCAGGTTCCAAAAGGGGGAGGAAGGGGAAGTGCCTGTATATGGAGACAACCATTCCCAGTAATGTACCAAATGTTTATTTATTCGTGCAGTCAAAATTCTCCCAACAAGTTTTCATGAATGAATTTTGATTCTCCTTGAGCTCATTCCTCATACAGGTTCCTTTCTTTCCTTACAATAATGTAGAACAATTATCACAGCAAAAGCGTCCATCCAACATTTCGAATCACATTATTACTGAGCAGCCTACGGAGAACATCAATAATATTACACAATAATATTACAAAATGTTTTCTCATTCGCAGGAGAAATTCGTGAGAAGATCTCGCCATAGAAAAAGCGCCTTCGTTTTAATGATTTCCACCCCAGCTCGCATATGATATCTGACACACTCTCCTCTATTTCGTAATAATACAAAACGAGCTGTCCTCTGAATTTTCTCGATGCCCTCCGTCAGTCGCATCTGGAAAGGGTCCCATATCGCCAGAAGTACCCCAGAAGAGGACGAACAGTGGTTTCGACAGTCTCTTTAGTAGACCTGTTGCAACTTCTAGGTGTTCACTCAATAAAATACAGTCTTCCATTCGCCTATCCCCACAACATTACCTATGTGATCGTTCCAATTTCAGTTCAGGTTTGTGTTAGTTACCATGTAACCGAAATTTAAAGGATTCTTTTTAGTACTCTTGTCGGTGACCTAATATTTTGCATGTTACAGATATCTTGTATAAATCATTTTGGCATCGGTTTTGATCTTATGACGAGTTTACTATACGGTAAATGACAGCATCGTCTGCAAATAATCTAAGAGGCCGCTCAAAGTATCTCCTAAATATTTTATATAGATTATTAACATTAGATGGCCTATAGAACGTCCCTGGGGAATGTCAGATATCATTTATGTTTTAGTCGATGATTTTCCGTCAGTTACTACGAACTGTGAGCTCTCCGACAGGAAATCACGAATCCAATCGCAAAACTGAGACGATAGTCCATAGACACCTAATTTGATAAGCTGCTTGTGAGGAACAGTGTCAAAAGCCTTCTGGAAATCTTGAATTATGAAATCAATTTGAGATGCCCAGTCAGTAGCATTGGTACCTCGTGTGAATAAAGAGCTACTTGTGTTTCACAAGACCTATATTTTCTTGCATATCACTGGCCCTCGAGCCATTTACTGGCACTTTTTTAATGCTTTAACTGTGAGATTAACAGCAAGTTGCGGATACGCTACCACTACAACTATACAATTCACTGGAAAGAAACGAAAATTTGTGCTGGACCGGCACTCGAACCCGTATATCCCACTCCACGCGAGCGGCAGCTTTAATCGCTTCGGCTATCCGGACACGCTTCGGGACTGACCAAAATTTCATAAGTCGCAGTGTCTGCTACCCTTAGTGCTCGCACAACTATGTGATCGCCGTACAGCGAGAGACTTAATTATGTTTACAGGTTCTGCGTTTTTGCAAACACACTATTCTTCTTTTTACCCAAACATTTTTCAGCACCTCTGTGCCATCATCAGTGTGTTCTTTGTTTATTCACTTCGCAAAACGCGGTGAGCACATAAAAGGCGTTTACAAAAAACGAAACTACACAAAGTGCATTAACATGTGTGTGCAGTGTCCTCAGAGCGCAAAAGGAGAAGGATCTGTGACAACAAAACATGACAAGCTATCAGTGCAGGACGCCATACAGTTGGTCCTGCAAGACCATATAATGTGAAGTAACGTTTTCAATAAACAAAAAACCCACTGATGATGGTACAGAGATGTTGAAACATGCTTGGGTAAAATGAAAAAACAATGTGTTTGCAAAAATGCGGAACCTATATCCTATAATTTAACTGCAACAGACAAGACAAGAGCTGCAGATCCAAAAGATGAATATTTATTTAGGTTTTGCGTCACATTGTCTCGGCTTTGACATGAAATACCTTAGTGCAGAGTCTGTATTTGAGAGTGTCTGTGTTTGACAGTCTCTGTAAACTTCGACCCAGTGTTCCTTCGGACACGCGTTTATCGCACTGAACTTTACAGACACTGTCAAATACCAACACTGCACTAACCTGTTAAGAAACAGAAAGGAAAACAGCATTGCACTACCCAAGTTCTGCAAAAGAGATAACTTTTCATTCTCGAATCAGCCTTCTCGCTATCTCGTCCCCTTCGGCTTCTCTATCCTCCGATTTTATTTTCGTGCATGCATTTTTTTTCTCTATATCTTGTCAGTGAACCATGAAAAATAGTCCTTTCGCTGGTTTTTCCATCTGTGAAAACCAAGCATTATTTAGCTAAATCTGAGTCATTCGTGTGAGGCTGTATTTTTCCTTCTTCTGTCCTCATTTCATAAAAAAATTATAAGGGTATCGGTTGGTCTGATCTGTTTGAAATAACGAAAGCACAATGAAAGGACTGTCTCATGTCGTCAAGCACAGGAATCGTTATTAATTCGAAATGGTAACCGTTGGTTCCATCGTTGCAAATACTGTCACTATGATATTTTTTCAGTATTTCACCTTGAGCGGTATTAATAGTAATAAGAGCAAAGTCTTATTTTCTTAGAACTGAATGAGTTGTTGTCGTGGTCTTCAGTCGAAAGACTGGTTTGATACAACTCTCCGTGACACTCTATCCCGTGCAAGCTTCTTCATCTCCGAGTAACTACTGCAACCTACAGCCTTCTGAATCTGCTTTGCGTATTTATCTCTTGGTCTCCCTTTACGATTTTTACCCTCCAGGCTTCCCTCCAGTACTAAATGGGTGATCCCTTGATGCCTCAGAACGTGTCCTACCAACCGATCGCTTCTTCTAGTCAAGTTGTGCCATAAAGTCCTCTTTTCGCCAATTCTATTCCGTACCTCCTCATTAGTTCAATGAGTTAGGTTCCTTATACCTTATGGTTTGACACACAGATCTTATTGCTAGTGTTGGTCTCGTTAACCCACGATTCTACGCTGGTACCATCGTCTTAACGTTTCGTGGCATCTTAATGTAAATTATTGTATTGGCCAATGTTATATAAATCTTTTTTGCCATCAGATGGATTTGCTCTCACTTAGAAGCAGTGCTTATTTTGTCATGTACTGCGAGGAAGTGAATTCTCATGGCGATATCAGTAGCTAGTGTGTTTCTTCCCGCTTCTGTCGAGACTAGACAACTTACAACATTCCGCTGACCCAAATGGACAGTCACGTGTTTGATTTTGCTGCTATCATCTTCAGTCTTCGTTACTTCAATGATGGCAGAACAAACACTTCGTATTTTATCACTTAACACTTCCGGGCTGAGATGCCGTGGTCCATACAACACATGCCGTGAAAGCCTTCATTCTATGATCACTTCGTATTTTGTTATTCCCTTCCGTTTTCATGTGGTGTAGATAATGCCCTTGCTTTCAAATACGTAATGTCCTGGGCCCTGGCGTACAAAGAACTATCATGTGACATTACCTAAAGTACAATATGAACGATACTTGTTACGTAAGGGACTAACTGCTTTTTTTCAGTCTGCTGCTTGTAGTCACTGATTTTCTGGAAAATTCAAATTCAGTCGCTTCCGACGCGATAGACACATCGTGTTTCAGTGCCAAGTCATTAAATCAGCATTTCTTAGAACCGATGAAGAGATCATACAATAGGCATTTTATTTTCGTTCTATAACCGTTCTCTGATGCACATGCAGTTCTTTCGCGGCACATCAAATTACGATCCTGGTATTTTCAGCCCTTAATTGTCGAGCGATACACTTAACTTTCCTAAGTGTGCCTATAATTCGTTTGTTCTCGAATTCTTGTTGCCATTATAGCTCTTTTCGCACTCTGAACATGTGTATTGCTCCACACCAGAAAAAATTCACGGGACGTTAACGAAAACTACAAAGCAGACTACTAGTACCACAAGGCATCAGACGGCCAATCATTCAACGTCGGAGCTTTCGTTTCCCGTCTCGCAGAGCTTCGCACCTTCACGTGAGAGATAGCGTCCCGCGGAGTCGTAGTTCAACGTCGGGGGCCAGGCTCACGTCGACCTGTTGGGCGGCGGTCGAACGCAAACAGTCCAGTCCAGTGCCTTCACCGGTACATCCCCGAGATCTCGCCACTATACCTCAAATTTTTCAAGCAACGTAAATCGCCAAAGACGAAAACAGAATTTCGGAAGCAGATTTGCGCTGCAGGACTAGCCCGATCACGTGTCGGTTTTCCACATACAGGGTGTTCGGAAATTCCCGTTATTGACTTCTAAGACTCGTATTAAAAAAAAAATTCGAATAAGAATCCATGTCTGTTTCCGTTCTACGACTTTTTCAGTTCAGATATGCGACGCGCCGTCGTCTGCTGAGGGAAAGAGAAAAGTGTAAGAGTTGCAGTAGGGTAGAGGGGATGAGGCGTACTATGTTAGACGGTCATCTGGCGTCACTCCACTTTAATTTATGAGACTCTAGCAGAGACAGAGGAAGATCTGCTGGCACGAGTTCTGGTCGCTGCACAATAAACTGAACAGACACCAGGTGGGATGGAGAGGGTGTGAACCAGAACGTACTTCATAGGTACAACGCCTGTAACATTGTTGGAGGTCGCCACATCGTCCCGCTGTTGTAATGGATTAGTACTGTTCTGTACGTACGGTATGCTAGGTTCCTTTCTGTTTTGGAATAATGCAAACACGTAATGTTGAAGTGTTAATACAAACAATTTGTTTAAGTGATAATTGGACGTTTCCCTGTGTTTCCTTTCAAATTGTTACCTAGTAAGTGCACAACGCCACGCCTAATTCAGTTCCTCAAGCAGAAGTGGTTGAGTTAAACATCTGGACTGAAACCGATGTAGAACGGAAACAGTACGTTTCCGGACATGGGTTCCTATTCAAAATGTTATGTACTCATTGCCCTCTACAACTCTTAGAAGTTTGTAACGAGATTAAAAGAAGTACTCACTGCACAGAAACGATGATAAAGTACTGTTTGAAGTAAGACGCACAAACATTCAGCCGGATCTTGATGAGATCTGAAAGTTGTGCTCTCATTAACAATTTGAAATGTCCAGAATCGCAAAACTGTGTACTTCACAAAACGAAAAACCGTAGTGTCCTTATAATTACAATAGCAACTAGTGGCAACTGGAACCGGTTACCTCATACAGACACCTTAGTTTAACACTTTTAACGCTTTGGAACCATCACACAGGCTTAGTGGTGGGTAAAACCGATGGAAGACTTCCGTTCATTGCTAGGGAAGTGCGTTCACTCTACAAAGGAGATTCCTTACAAACCACTCGTGCCACCCACCCTACAATATTATTCATGTTTGTCGGACATGCACCAAACAGGACAGCACGAATGGTCAAAAGTTTATTTGACCAGTAGCAGAGCGTCAGAGAGAATGTGAAGAAACTGAACTGGCAGACATTTGAGGATGAACGCGAAATATCCCATGATATGCTACATACGAAGATCCAAGTAACAGTTTAAGTGATGAACCTAGTAATATGCTATACAACCCACTACGTATCGCGCCCACAGGGCACAGAACCGTCCAGACAATAGTTCTACCGTGATTCAAGCAGGAAGGGAAGAGGAAGAAGCCGTAATAAGTGGTACCATAGGAACTATTCTTGCCATGCACTTCACAGTGATTTGCACACTTTAGATGTAAACGTAGATGCAGAAACATGCAGTAAAGATAACATATGGTGTTCATTCTCAGACTGTGGCGCACGTTGGAACAAATGATGCCGGTCGTTTGGGTTCCAAGGTGGTATCTGGGTCATTCCAGTGACTGGCAGAGAATGCTAACAAAACCTGCCCTGCGCACAGAGTTTCAATGAAGCGCACAATCTGCAACATTGTCCCCAGAACTGATAGTGAACCCCTGATTCTGAGTCGAATAGAAAGTTTGAACTACAGACTTTGAAGGTTCTGTGACAAGCTAGGATGCAAATTCCTGGATTTGCGCCATAGGATTAGGTACTGAAGGTCGCCTTAAATGGATCAGGAGTCCACTACACATCAGTTGCTGCTACCCAGATAGATGATTCTGTGTGTGCGGGAGGGAGGGGGGGGAGGGGGTCACGCAAAGATTTTTTAGACAATATTCCATCCATTCCAGATAACCACAGCAGTATGACACCCTGAAGTGTTAAGGTAAGAGCAAAAGGAATGCTCCCTAGAGGCGAGACTATTAAAATCCTAGTACTTAACTGTCGAAGCATTCAAAACAGAGTGCCAGAATTTGAAAGGCTCCTGAAAAGCAGTGATGCTCACATAATACAGAAAGCGCCTCAAAATCTTAAGTCGATCGCAGTCAGATTTTGTGGAAAATTTAAGTGTACAGTGAACAAACAGGCTAATGGGAAAGGGAGGTGGTGTATATGTCGCAGTACACAAGAAACTCAAATCCACAGAGACAGAAATTGAAGCTGCACGTGAAATTTTTTGGACAAGGCTCAATATCAAGGGTGTGCATAAAATTATCATTGGGTTCTTCTATTGGCCGCCAGACATTTCTCCTAACGTAAAGGTAAACGTGAGAGAAAACCTGTTTGTGTGTACATGAGTTCCCTAATCATACTATAATAATTGAAGGGGACTTTTAATCATCCAGTTTTTTAGTGGTGGCGTGAGAAGACATGCTGTGAGACATTGTAAATGCCTTCTAGGAAAACTAACTACAACAGACAGTTCGAAACCCCAGTCGTGATGGAAATATATTAAATATAATGGCAACAAGCAGACCTGACCTCTTTGAGGAAGTCCACATCGAAACTGGTATCAGTGACCATGAGACAGTTATAGCAACAATGAATACCAAAGTACAAAGGAAAAACAAAACAAGTAGAAAGATTTATATGTCCAGCATACTAGACAAAGAGGCAATAAAGTCAAATCTCAAAAGAGCAACTTCAAACTTTTACCTCATGACAGGAGTGTGTAGAGAAACAGTGACGCAAGTCTAAAAGAATAGTTGACCATATTCCGGATAGATATGTACCCTGTAGGACGGTTCACGAGGAAAAGGACATTACGTAGTATACAATCACTGTAAAGAAACTTTCAAATAAACAGAGAGTAAAGGAATAAAACAAAGCACAGGGCTAGAATAGAGAGATGCCAAATGACACACGTTTGGCTGGCGAGCTAGATCATGGTCTATACAAAGGCTGTCAGTGGCACCAAAGTTAGCATCCAATCACTCGTGGACGAGACAGGATCTAAAATTAAGAATAGCAAAACAAAAGCAAAAATGCTTTACTCTCTTTCCAAACGTTCCCTCACAAAGGAAAGCTCAGTAGTACTGCCCCAGTCCAATTCTTGTACCACTGAAAACATGAATGAAGTAGATATTAGTGTCAGTGGCATTGAGAAGCAGCTGAAGCCATTCAAACTGAAGAAAGCTCCATGGCCCGATGGCATCCCTATCAGACTCTACACCCAATTTGAGGCTGAAAAAAATGGCTTTAAGCACTATGGGACTTAACACCTGAGGTCATCAGTCCCCTAGACTTAGAACTACTTAAACCTGACTAACCTAAGGACAACACACACATCTATGCCCTAGACAGGATTCGAACCTGCGACCGTAGCAGCAGCGCGGTTCCGGACTGTAGCGCCTAGAACAGCTCGGCCACAGCGGCCAGCAATTTGAGGCTGAGGTAGCCCCCTTTTAACTATAATGTATCGTAGATCCCTAGAACAAAATGCCGTGGGCATTAGTTGGAAGAAAGCACATGACAAGCATGTCTACAAGAAGGAGAGTAGAAGTGATCCACAAAATACCTTTTAATATATTGCAGAATCTTAGAACATATTCTGAGGTCAAATGTAATGAGGCATCTAGAACACAGCAACCTCCTCCATCCCAATCAATAGGGATTTCGAAAGCATAGATCATGTGAAACCCAACTTGCACTTTTCTCACACGACATGCTGAAAGACATGGATCCAGGCAGTCAGGTAGCTGCAGTGTTTCCATATTTCCGAAAAACATTTGACTCAGTACCATACCTACGTCTATTATCAAAAGTACTGTAGTGTGGGGCATCAAGCGATATTTGTGACTGGACTCAGGATTTTTTGGTCGGGAAGATGCATCTAGTTACCTTGAATAGAGAACCACCGACAGACGTAGAAGTAACTTTGGGCGGACAAGATTAGATTAATTACAGCATGCACAGAGATATTTAAACATCATTCACCACGCTCTCCACATGCAAACCGAACGGGGAAAAACCATACTAACTGATACAACCAGATGTGTCCTCTGCCTTGCACTTCATAATGGTTTGCAGAGTATATAGGGTGACAGTTATTGAACTATATGAAATAAATCCGTCATAACTTATGAACGGTTCGCGTTTAGCCGTTCAAACTGCACAGTTGGTTGCGGGGCATGATGGGAACTAGTATGGTTTGGTTTAGCGACGAAGCCCATTTTCATTTGGATAGGTTCGTCAATAACCAAAATTGGCCCATCTGGGGGACTGAGAATCCGCATTTCGCGATCGAGAAGTCTCTTCACCGTCAACTGGTGACTGTTTAGTGTGCAATGTCCAGTCACCGGATGATCGGTGTGATATTCCTTGATGGCACAGTGACTACCGAAGGGTACGTGAAGGTTTTGGGAGATGATTTCATCCCCATTATCCATACTGATCCTGATTTTGACAAGATGTGGTTCATGCAAGACGGAGCTCGACCTCATCGAATGTCCTGCAGGGGCACTTTGGGTACCGCATTCTGGCTCTAGGGTACCCAGAGACCACTGGCACGAGCCTAGATTGGCCGCCATATCTCCGGATCTGAACACATGCGTCTCCTCCTTGTGGGGCTATATTAAAGACAAGGTGTACAATAACCCCAAAATCATTGCTGAGCTGAAAACGGCCATTCAGGAGGTCATCGACAGCATCGATGATCCGACGCTTCAGCGGGTCATGCAGAATTTTGCTATCCGTCTGCGCCACATCGTCGCCAATGATGGCAGGCATATCGAAGATGTCATAACTTAAATCCCAATGTCTGCAGTAGCGTTTACATGTTGAATAAAGTGTGTGCACGCCGTAGTTTGTAGCTAATATTTTTTTTCATATAGTTCACTAACTGTCACCCTGTAAATATAGATGTAGAACTTTTTATAGGCAACTGTTTAAAAAATTACGTATGCAAACAACAGCCCCCAGAACATGTTTACTCTCTTACGTACTGAAACAGGACTGGGGTCAGTAGACTTGTTCTGTACGTTCAGATTCTTTATCGCGGCTCTCTGCCGGAATACACTTCAAACAGCGGCGGCAGCTTGGATGAGGCGTCCAGTTGCCTCCGTCGTGTGCGTGTACGACGTCCCGTCAAGCTGGCAAAGTGCGGCGCGGTTGAGCGGTGACGTGACACCACTGCTGGTGTCAGCGACGTCCTCTGGGCAGCGGGAGGCTGAGGCACAGCTGGCGCCCCCAGTGTTGCGCCGGCCGTGCTCCACTGTAGGAGCGCCGTGGCCGGCGCGTTGTGTCCGAACTCCGGTGGCGGCAGGTCTGTGTCTCGCATCTCAGGGCAAGCTGCCCTGACGCGACTCCCAAATGCGAACCTCCTACAGCATCCTGGAACCACCCCAAGTGTCACAGCCCCGAGCTGGTAGCAGCCCCGGATTTACGATATTTCAGAACCAGGTCAAAAACATGATAATGAAGAAGCATCCCCCCCCCCCCCCGTCTCGTTCCACGCGGGCTTTTGCGGTAGGACGTCAAAAATTTAAGAAAAGAAACGATTTTTTAAAAAAATTTGTTCATTTTGTAGCGCACATCTTTCTGAAGAGGTTGATATATAAAACATAAATGTTCGTGTATTATTCGGTCTTAAGTGTGCCGAAGTGGAGTGCCATGCCTCTTCTCACAGCATTCTACTATCGCACATCACTGTATTTCGCTCTGTGGAATTCAAACGCGTATATTTTTTAATGTAAGCCGTCAAACCTATATTCAGGATAGTGTAAATTTAACTGTTCAGTGGTGCCTCTCGTGCTCCCAGTCGGCCGGTTTGACGTCCTACCACCTAAAAAAAATTTTTTTTAAATAAAAAAAATAATAAATTTAAAAAAAATAAACGCAATTAATTCTGGATAGAATTATTTCTGACCGAGAGAACAAGAAGTTTTCAGAAAATTTGCATCCTTTATTGCGTATTATCTAATAACTTTCTCTTCAGTGGGACACAAAATTAAATACAGGAAACATAAAACCAGTAAAGACAAGAGAAAAGATAGACAGTACACACTTCTTCAATGCTCAGATCCCACATACCACCATTTCTTTTACCTCTCTAATCTTGCTACAGCTTTACACGGCACGCTTTCTTTTCTGCGAAAGAGTCCATTACCTCATCAAAGTTCGTCAAACGTTTTGCTACATGAAAAATCAAAACGTCGTTGTCTAATACGGGAAAAAATGTTAATGCGAATAGTATCCAAGAGTGGTGTGGTTTCCCGAGTTGATTAAGTCTATTTTGTCACTGTCTGCTAGATAAAAAGAAACAAGCCTTTCTAATATTGCAGCAATTGTAACACGCGACAAATAACCGAGACTGTTTTGGCACAAATGGTCACTTTTATGTACCATGTTTACACAAATAACACGTCAGAATATAATTCACGAAGTACCACTATCAAATAGCTGTTGTGCCTGTTACAGGCAAAAAGTTTTATGTCAAGAAATAGTTTCACGTTTCATTCACACGCTCCAACTTCTCAAGCATGAGATCGAAAAGTAGTAGTAGTACGAAATTCTTATATAAATTTGGAACCGTCATATTCTTCATACAATTTTTGTGACGTCCCTGTTTCTTCTCCTTTCTCGTTCTAACAAGAAATCTTGTCATTACTAATTCTGTAACTATTCTTGCCGTTCACAAAACTTATTCTCCGGTTAACTCCACGAACCCTGCCAGAATCACCGGTTCACTTACCCCACGTTTATTCTCCAGTTAGGCGTTATTACGTCTTCGTACAACGCTTTTTCCGCGCTATTCCGAGAACAGAATTTAAAGCAGCTGCTAACAGAGGACTTTACAACTGATAGTGTAGCAATCTGGCAAGAACTTTTCTGTGAAAACTTCATTTTCTAGGATACGCTTAGAAGATGATACGCAATCTTTCTTACCTGTTATTCCTGTTAGTCGTTTATTTCCACTCTGTCAGTCTGAATCTATGGATTTCGCTAGTAATTATAGCAACGCTGAGCATTCTCACAGCCAATCAGCCACATAAACAAACAGTGATTCGTATTCACCAGTTCGGGTTTATTCGGCTCAGTTCGTATAGCTCCGACTCCTTTTGGAAAGTTTCTTATTTCTTGATGCGATGAGGAATCCCCTGGCAGAAACAACATGTACACTATGCACGCGTTCAAAAATCAACTTATGATTTAGTTCAGAAATCAACTTTGAATGTGTTCAAAAATTTTCAAAAACCAACAGGAATGCTTTTCAAAAGTATATGAACAATCGATAGACTTACGTGTGCTGGACGCTAGGCGCTTTGTGAAGCAAGGCTCTTTTCTTCAGGAATAAGAATATGGCGCCCCCTGAAATTGCCGCCCTGGGTGGTAGTGCTGTAATACTGACACAATAACATTTCAGTACGAAAGTGGGGATGTATTGACACGTTCAATGGCCGCGCTTGCTTGAGATTTGCTATGCCTTGCAGCACGTATATTCAACATTTCCTTGGTTGCTGTCGTGTAAAGGCTTCTGCCTCCTTCCGCTTAGGTGCCACTGCGTCACTATTTCCTCACCTGGCCTAGCCGGCTCGCCTCGCAGCACGCGACGGCCTTGTTCTGTTTTGTAGGGCATAACATCTGCGCGCACCTATGGCTGGATCGGCTGTAATCTACTTTCTAGATAGTACGTTTCTGACCCGGTCAGAGCGCTACATTGCCCTCCCTCTTCACAGAGCCCGGTCCCTCGGATAACCTGAACTAGCCTATTCTTACAGCCGGCCGCTGGTGGCCGAGCGGTTCTGGCGCTACAGTCTGGAACCGCGCGACCGCTACGGTCGCAGGTTCGAATCCTGCCTCGGGCTTGGATGTGTGTGTTGTCCTTAGGTTAGTTAGGTTTAAGTAGTTCTAAGTTCTAGGGGACTTATGACCTCAGCAGTCGAGTCCCATAGTGCTCAGAGCCATTTGAACCATTTGAGCCTATTCTTACACTACGGGGTGAAAAGTATTTAAACCGACAAACTCTGGGAGGTTGTATGGGACATCATAACAAATATTTTTCCCTAATGTCATTTTTTCCTATGAGAATTACTTAAACCGGTGGAGGCCTTAATGCGTTCTTCAGTTGTTAGAGATCGTATTATGATCTTCAGTTGTTAGAGGGCGTGTTACGCTCTTCAGTTGCAGGCAACTGCTGCCCACCAGTGTTGTAGTACATTGTCTCTGTTTACTAATGGAGCGATACACATGGGGTGAGTACACTGATATTGTTGGTGCGTACTACGTACCGCACCACAACGGACGAGCTGCACAGCGGGTTTATCAACAACAATATCCTAATCGCCGTGTCCCGCATCATACGACCTTTGCTGCTGTGTACCAACGTCTGCGTGAGACTGGATCATTCAGCAGATTACCTGGACAGGGACACCGTCGCACGGTAAGAACGCTGCAATTTGAGGAAGATGTCTCACAGCATGTGGAGCGGGATCCTTCAATCAAGATTCGTGCAATTGC
This sequence comes from Schistocerca nitens, assembly GCF_023898315.1. NCBI lineage: Eukaryota > Metazoa > Arthropoda > Insecta > Orthoptera > Acrididae > Schistocerca > Schistocerca nitens. The sequence continues at coordinate 1,111,385,150 of NC_064615.1, read as the reverse complement.
ACGTAACATGGGGACTAATCAGACGAATGTAAGAACAGTCATTCGAGAGCAACTGTTACGTCCATTTCACTTACAGCGTGTCCACAACCTGGAACCAGTTGATTATCCACCCAGAGCACAGTTTTCGCAGTGGTACATGGAACGTGTGAAATGCATCCTACATTTCCACCCTCTGTGTTGTTTACCGATGAAGCAACGTTCGGGCGTGATGGAGTCTTCAACATGCACAATTCGCGTATTTGGAGTGAGGATAACCCACATCGCACATTTACTAGCGCTCAAGTGCGGTTCTTCGTTAATGCGTGGGTCGGTGTTGTTGTGTACTGTCCAATTGGGCCTTATCTGCTACCTAGGCCATTAAATGGCAGGCACTATTACAACTTTCTCGCCAGAGCATTGCCAGAATTGCTGGAACACGTCCCGCTCCCTACAAGAGAACGCATGTGGTTCCAACATGACGGGGCGCCGGCACATTCCAGTCGTCGTGTGCGTCGATCCCTGGACCGACGGTTCCCAGAAAAGTGGATTGGCAGGGGTGGTCCTGTACCATGGCCTGCTCGATCCCCCAGATGTGTCCCCTCTGGACTTTTTTGTGTGGGGAGAGATGCGCAACATCGTTCGCGCAACTCCTGTTGCATCAGAAGAGGATCTGGTTGCCCGGGTAGTAGTAGCAGCAGGAACAATTCAGGATACTCCTGGGTTTTTTTGCCCGTGTCAGACAGAACATGATCCGACGGTGTAACCTTTGTTTACGTGTCAGTGGAGACATTTTTGAAAATCTACTGTAATTGAAATTAGGTTGTTGTGTCTTGGTCATAAAAAAATGGAAAAGTGTTTGTTAGTATAATTAATTTGCCGCCAGAGAAATCATCCTCTGCCGGTTTAAATATTCCTCATAGGAGAAAATGACATTTGGGAAAAATATTTGTTTTGATGTCCCCTACAACCTCCCAGAGTTCGTCGGTTTAAATACTTTTCACCCTGTATAATGACAGGTCCTGGTAGCTGGACCACCTAGCTTCGGTCAGCTCTTTCAGGATTACTTTTACCACTAAGTTCCCTTAAACACTGTTCATCTTAGGTGCCTTAGTTTTCTGTTCAATTCGGTTTATTGCTACAGCTCTCACTCTGCTGCCTCGCAGGCTCTGGGAATCCAGTCCACCGGAGTTCGGACAATGGCTGGGTATGGACTTCCTCTTGTTTTCGTCCGGTACTGACTCTCCCTGTACTGACTCACATTCCGCGTCAGTGTCTCTATGGAGATTCGCCGCTCCTGCTCACAACGAATTTGTCTTTGGATTGCTTAAGCTCAGGTCCCAAAGTCTGCTTTAACCTGATCAGATTCACGCCTGGGGGTACTTCCACAGGTTCCTCTGGCCTATATAATCGAGGCTGCGAAATCCTTAGGTGGGCTGAAAGGTGACTTATGTTTGATAGTCGCCCTTTCACCAATCATACTTTAATTGAGGTCTCATTACCATTCGTTTCATTATTCTATCATTATGTCCATAAGGAAGGGAATTTCAATACATTTTACATGAAGTTGATTTTGGTCAGAGTACTGTATTAGTCGTTATGCAAGAGTTTAGTTTCTGGCTCAGAACATCTTTCCTGCATGAAGCACTGAGGCCATTCATTGCTTGGGGAAACGGAGTGGCGGTGGGGGGAAGGGGTGAGGAGAGGGGGGGGGGGCTAGATGTAGCTTGATGTTTTAACTGAAATGACGAGACGAAACATTAATTTTTTCCTTCCCAGGACTCCAACTCGGCAACTATCGCTGTTATATTCTAGAGAAAACGAACGTTAAATATAAGTTTGTTACACCAGCAGTGACATGTGAGCATGTTTGAACTGAAAATAATATGACGAAGACTTCACTGCTGACGGGGAATCGAATCCCACACATATCGTTGTTGACTACACACAAAGAGAGGTCAGCTACCGAATTTTTCTCCACCAGCAGCTCGGAATAACAACCTTGAACTTACAGTGATCTCGCAAATAGTTCTGTGTCTCACTGGGAGACAAAAACATCAGATATCGTTAATGTTGACAACGAATGAAAATACATTAAAAATCAAAATTATTATCCACCAGCAGATAGGTGTTCTCATGCTAGAGCTTGATAATACATAATGAAGATTTTAGTGCGGGGCCAGTATTCGAACCCATGTTGAGGAATCTGCAGTTTTGAACAAACAACAAATTGTAGTCGAGCTGTATTGTCACGAAGGGATTAAAATCCGCGTTAAGGGCGGCCTGTGTGGCATTCCCAGTTCAGAACCAATTTTATCGACATACAGAAGCTCAAATAAAAGATGGAATAAGTGTCCTGTGACCCTACATAGCGTTTGTTTCATGACTAGAAATATATAATTAGTATAAGAAACGTTACTGGTGATAGAGTTTCTACATGTCGCCACTCCTGACTTTATTGTGGTTCAACCTAACGTCTACTTGGTAGAGAAGGAATATCATGTTTAACGTGAATTTCAGACCACAATGCCGTTATACCTTCTTCACTTGGCGTAGCCAGAAGAGAGCAGAATCTGTCTCTCCCTATCAAAAATCATCGGCAGAAGTTGGAATCGAACCCAGACCATAAGTATATGAACCTATCATCAATCCAACAGACCACCAAATCCTCTTCTCTGTGACTCATTTTTCTATCATAACGCCGTTGCGCTACACTGGATGAGAATTCTGACTCACAGGCTCCCTGTAGTGGTTTGCAGCATGTTCAGTACATTCATTTATTTGGTTGACCGAATTGATATGAACTAGCTGCCTCGGCTACCCAATGGATACATTCGACTCTATTTTGTTAGGTTAGGTTGTTTGGGGAAGGAGACCAGGCAGCGAGGTCATCGGTCTCATCGGATTAGGGAAGGACGGGGTAGGAAGTCGGCCGTGCCCTTTCAAAGGAACCATCCCGGCATTTGCCTGGAGCGATTTAGGGAAATCACGGAAAACCTAAATCAGGATGGCCGGACGCGGGATTGAACCGTCGTCCTCCCGAATGTGAGTCCAGTGTCTAACCACTGCGCCACCTCGCTCGGTCTATTTTGTAATCACCGAAGTAAAATCACGTAAAAATCACGTAACTGCCACCTACACAGAACTGCCAACAGTTTAGGAAGCATAAATTTAAATAGGAAGTGTTCCTTTCCACTTGACCTACTCTACTGCGCTATCTATTTGTTGAAAACGTAGTGCAGTGCAAAAGTAAAGCTGTAACTGTCTGTCTCTCAGAAGTCTAGATCCGCCCATACGCATTATCTTACAACACTGTGGAATGCGGAAGTTCTGGAGGAACTGTTGTTGACTTCTGGAGCTGCTGTTGCTATGTGTCAGCTAATAGCATAACAGTAAGCGTCACGCCCTGTAGATAACACGCCGCGAGTTCGAGTTCATTCACTGTTACATTTTTTAAAACGCAATTGTACTGTCTGCTGAAGTTATTAATCTAATGGTACTTTGAACATAATTCCCTTCACATCTTAACCCAAAATAGTCGCACGTGGAAAAAGGGCTAACATCTGCGACATTTTGTTCTTTTCAGGTTTAATAGACGGCCAGGCAGCAGATGCATCTCGAAACTTTTGTATTATGTATGGGGAGAGCGCATCGTGCCAAAATACGTCAGGAAAGTATTTTCTACATTATCTGTCGTATGGTAGTGGCATTTTATTCATCTTCAAACCTTGTTTGACAGCTTTAACTCAGAACAAGTTTTCTACATGCATGTAATCAATGAACTGCTTGTGTCAGACTGTTATAGATGACATCAGAGAATTCGCATATATCTTTGATGATTAATTTCTCTCTCAAGTTTACTATTGTTTTAACAACACTAAAAGAAACCTTACGAAAATTGTGCACTTTATTATAAGAAATGAAATAAAACTACCCACGATAACCTTACGATGAAAGTCTGTTTTAATAAATCTGAGTATCTGTACACAAGCATGCCCCTATCGCACAAATTAGTAAAATACTACTCACTTAGTTTTCGATTGGGTCTGTGTTTAACTGGTATGCTGTGTCATACTCAAGAGATATGCAAATGTGGCATTTCATAAATAAAGTTATGTATTCCTAGAAACCCAAAATTTGCTTGTCTGCAGCGGAAAGAGTCATAACCTGTTGTGCAGCATTGTAAGTTTTTCACCAATGCACTATGAGCCGAAAGTATTTTCTTGCGATTTCCTTATCAGTGTTTGATCTGACTGCATATAGCTCTTCCACAGAAGGAATAGAAACGTTACAGTCAGCAAGACTGGGACCGCGAACCGTAACAGACGCTTTTTCACAGGTCAGCACATTACCACAGAGCTAGCGAAGAGGTATGTGTCTTGGCTTCCTCTTACGAGGCCAATAGTGTCCAGAACTCGTAAACTGCTATTTAAAGAACGAGATTAGTTGCGAATTCCACGTGCAACGACGTTACAATCTTTTGTTACACCTCAAAGGATAACAGATTATTCAGTGGAAATGACAGGAAAAATCAAGTGAACTTTAATTCCGTCGACGCCAGGAGTACCTCGTCGATCACAGAGTTGCCAAACATACCTTGCCTTGTTGCCAAATCTCAGTTACAGTACGAGCAGGAAGAAGACGAACCGATGTGATCCTAAAGCGAGCTGGGAAGTAACCATAGCTGGTGTCTCAAAGATGCGGCTGCTACGGCCTGGAATATGTAATGCGTCTGATTCGCATTTCTGTAACTAGGTTTAGCGACTGGAGCGTAGTTGCTAATAATACTCAGAACTTTTTGCAAACTAAGCATCATAAATCAGTAACTGTCATAGTTGTTATATTTCTTTTAAGTGTACTCAAAACTAAGAAACTCATTCACGGACGTTTTCTTGCCTCGCCGATAGTCGAGCACAACAAACAAATTAAAATTAAAGAAGAATGTGTGTGTGTGTGTGTGTGTGTGTGTGTGTGAGAGAGAGAGAGAGAGAGAGAGAGAGAGAGAGAGACAGACAGACAGACAGACAGATAAAAAAAAAGAATGAGAGAGAGAGTAAAAAATTGTTGTAAAGAAATTGAATCATGGTATGTGAAGAAATCTTTCATTAAAATGACACGTTCCACTTCATTATGAAATGTCGTATTATGATCTATGGGACAAGTATTAATCTAATCTAATGTAATCTAATCTAATCATATTGCTGACTAGCCGTGAAGAGTCATGAATTACCGAAATTTTCGCCAATATCAGTAACCAAATCTATACTTGAAAATAAAAGACGACAGTTTTTGTAATAAATCGGGACTCCTATCACGACCCTCTTATCCCTCTTAACTAACCACAAAAGATGTCTCATATACCTCCATTCAGAAGTAACAAAGTGTGCATGTATTTAAAGATGAAGCGCATGATGTGAAGTTCTGTGACGGAGATACGACCCCAACACGCAATCGGATTGTTAACTAAGTTAAATCAAATGTTACGTATCGGTTTTTCTTCCCAGCTGCTAGATGTTTGAATCTAAAAAAAGGATACAAATTTTTGTGCCTGACCGACAATCGGACCGCACACCTACCGTCCTTCTTTATCATCCACAAACATAGCTTAAGTAACACTTGCTTACTCACCAACAGTAAGAAGTGTGCGTGTTTGACCATAAATATCGACACCTATTGTGATTGTTGGCAACACATGAACAGACATTAAAATTGCACGTTAATTTTCACTAGCAGGCCGCTGTGCACGTGATAGGGCTTGAAATGAAAATACGAATATTTTTGTACTGGATCAGGATTCGGACCCATATACTTACCTTTGGAGGAGACCTAGAGAAGATTGCAGTCTTGGGACAAGGAACGAAATGATTGAATTATACTGTTCTGGGAGATTCAAATCCTCGAAAGAGGAGATACGAATTCGAATCACAGTCCAGCGCCAAATTTTTCAACGTCTCTAGTTCAATGATGTACAAGTAAAATAAGAGCCCTGTTCCTTTAAATGGCTATCGGTTCATCAAATAAAATAAAATTTTCTAATGTAAGTAAGTTTACTGGCGACAGTATTTCTGTTTACCATGACTCCCGCCTATGTCATTTCCCAACGTAAACCGGCTCTGCCCAGTTGGTAATGAAGGAACATGATGTTTAATGCGGATTCTGGATTTCTCTTGAGGTTACCAGAGGTAAAGTAAATCTGTTTGTGCCTCTTAAAGTAAGTGCCTGAACACACGCATTGTACCTGTGATCGTTCGTTCCACCAGACCATTGTGGTTACATTTCCCAGCCCCAGGAGTGTGCTGTAACGGAAGATGTGTTTAGCTTACAAAATTAGTCACGGTGGAAAAAATGTGAGTCTATTAAATCGTTAAGTAGAAGTAAGGTTCTGACATGGAGATTGTGCTATTCTCACGTCAGCATGATGTAAAGACTCTTCTTGGCATCATAGCCTCGATGCGAAGCCATTTTGAAATATTCACCACTTCTGCAAATTTCTTAGTTCGAGAAAATTCACTGTGAAGTGTGAAGTTGCCGGATAATTCGATTATTACCGTCATTATTACTATCATTTTCTTCATACCGCTGCTGTAACACATGTGCTTGAAGATCATTTAACGTCTTTTGGTCATTATACAAGTAGTTCCCCAAGGACAGGATCTTTCCCTGTCTACCGAATCCTTTTCATGTTAACTCACAACTACATTAAAACTAAAGTAATTGATAAAAAAAACGCGCTGCCTTTCTTCATTTACTTGCGCCTAGAAATGGCTGACGAATACTGCCAAACCAAAAGCCAGGGGATCTTACTGACTTCCGGTATACGTCGCTGTCAGTTCTTCCATATGATTTGGTCGACATGACCTGTTTCAAGTGGTGTATGACAGAGAATGTATTAGAAAATCAATTGTTTTCCTTTCCAATAAACAGAAACATTTTCATTCTAAGCTATCCAAGTTCAAAATTTTCGCAATATTAGTTGAAATTTAATATTCGCTTCTGTAATGTGTGAAAGTATTTGACAGTTTGCAGAACCCACATCCAACTCATTGACCTTACACTGACCATAAATTCTTGTTCAGAGTGACACCAGTTTAAGTAACCTAATGTAGCGAAGACTGTTTGCCAGTGCTCTTTTTCACCGGAAAATACGCAATTAACCCATTGGGCTCCATAAGTACACTGTAACAGTAATTTCTGTGTGCATGCAATGCATACGGTTTGTAGAATTTAGTGGTGCTCTCTCTTCCACTTCTGTATACAATATGCCTGATCTAAACGGGCCCTTTATCATTACAGGCCCTGGGCAGTGCAACATCATACTGACAATAGTAATGTGCTTATACCGACAACCTCACTGTTCGTTTTACCTGATTTTGTAATCATTTAAATAAAACAACATGACCTTCCAGTGGGAGTAAATTTGGCCCCCTTTTTCTTCAGTGAAATTTGTCAGTAAGCTTTTTGCCTTCCTACCAGCGAAATGCGGCAGAGTACGGCTGGTAAACGATTCACAAACCACGATTTAGTGCCGTTAAGGCGATTTCTTTAAACATTGTCGTAGCTGAAGGAATTTAGTTTCTTCTTAAATCGTCTTATGCTGCAACGTTCACAGATATCTCAAATAGGAAAACCTCCTTATCCAGGTACGATAGTTGCAAAACAAACTTCCCACAGTTTGTGTCAGGTTGAACTTTTCGTCTGATAGCACTGCGTAAGTATTTTGTCTAAGAGGTATCACAAGTAGAGTTCCTGTAGCTGTGTGTATCATTGGTTGAAAACGAGTTTAACACTAATGTGTAAAGTACTGCTAAATATTCAAAATGATTATCAACCTAACTCTAAGTTCATCCATAAACTGAGGCGTACTTATAATGTTGATGCTAGACTGTGTACCCTTATTTCCTTGAGTGGGCACTGGAAGGCGTTTCCACACACGTATACAATACTAAGAATACTTCGAACGTTATAGTTAACGTTGCTCTCATAAACTAATTTTGTTCTTTTAATTATTCTGGGTCTTCAATGTGCAATATGTGTTGTTGATAAAGTCTTAGACAAAGGCCGGCTGGAGTGGCCAAGCGGTTCTAGGCACTACAGTCTGGAACTGCGCGACCGCTACAGTCGCAGGTTCGAATCCTGTCTCGGGCATCGATGTGTGTGATGTCGTTAGGTTAGTTAGGTTTTAAGTAGTTCTAAGTTCTATGGGACTGATGATCTCAGAAGTTAAGTCCCATAGTGCTCAGAGCGATTTTTTTTCTTAGACAAAAAAATTGACTGACGAGTCGTTCACTAAGTTGGACAATCCATTCATGCTCCCCTCAGAATTCTTTGTCTGGCAATATGCTCGATCTGGCAACATTGGAGACTGCGGCACTTCCTGGAGGAAGTCTTAACTGCAGTCTGAGTACATCATTGTTGACTATGATCCTAGTTTTGAGGTAAATTGCGGGACTAGCTAACATGACGTCTGACAACAGAAAACACACGTCGACAACATTTTTATCACCCCTTTCCTCTCGGTACTGAAGCCATGAGTGTAATTCAATAGAATCTACAATATATTTCGCTTTCTGTCACATTAGTAATAACAGTTTGGTTCAACAATATTTTAGCGAGAGATTTCTTGGCCAAGCATCTGAACACCGCATAGTCTGATTTCTCTGTGACCCGTTTGCTTCCTACCGGCGGGGGCTGAGGCACTGCGCTGTCTCGCCTTCTGCGAAAACGTCTGCTCCACTCCTCACTCTCGACAGTGTAAAATGCTTTAATGTTGTTAAGTGGTGATCCATAAAATCTGTCTAGGATTTGTGTTTCACACTCGATAGCAACGGAGGCACAAAACCGTTTTTATTTGATGATTATTTTATTACACTAGTATGCAACACATGAATGTGGCACAGAATTAATTTCACTGTTTCTGACTCAGTGCGCTATAATAAAAACATCACATACTGTTCTTTTTTTCTTTCACAGGATATTCTTCAAATAATTTATATTTGTCATGGATTCATATGTGTTAGTCAAGGCACACAGAGTAAATGCAATGTAATGTGTTTGGTTTCTTTCTTTGATTCCGTATGGTAAATGGATGTGTCTATAACTTTCAGAACCTGCCGTATATCTACTCAGGCAAATTGCTTGTTTTGAGGTCCATACATTAATTAATGGCCATGTGAACAGTGTTAAAAAGTGATATTTAAATTATTCAGTTGGATTTAAGGCGACAAAATTGCCTATATTTGAAGCTACCCAGAGAAAAAGTAAGTTGCTAGAGCCGCTGTTAGCAAATGTCTGCAGAGAGTTCCTAATTGTTACTGTGGAAATTTAGCATAGAGGCCCTACAGTATTCAAGAGGTTCATTTCCTTCATTTCCTTCAACAATATTGAAATCCGTGTCGTTGACGGTCGTTTCGAATATCTTCAAAAAAATGGTTCAAATCGCTCTGAGCACTATGGGACTTAACTGCTGTGGTCATCAGTCCCCTAGAACTTAGAACTACTTAAACCTAACTAACCTAAGGACATCACACACATCCATGCCCGAGGTAGGATTCGAACCTGCGACCGTAGCGTCGAATATCTTCAGAGATGCTTGTATTGTGAAGCAGCTTGGCAGTCAGAAAGCCGAGATATATGACCATTAACACAACTTACTGAGTCGAGCTACCAAGAGGACTTGACGTGTAAAGGTTTTCTTCCGATTTCGTTATACAATTTTTTTCGTGAAATTCGCAGCTCCATAAAATTAATCAGAAAAAAAGCACACACACACTGGCCCCTACCACGGTTAGAAATGACGACTCATTGAACCGTTGCGACACGAGACACGGGAGGTACCACGGGGCTACGGACACACTGCTGCCAACATGCCACTCTCATCATGGTATTGGTCGCTCAACCTCATAACACATCGTGAAAGATAATAAAAGTTGTCACTTATGTGAAGAATAGCATTTCTTTAGCCAAAAAATTGAATTTTCTGTCTCAGTGTCTTAGTTTACATGAGGTTTATATAGCACAAGTCATTCAAATGGATAGGGAATATCAAGTGAATTTAGCGAGTCAATTCAGTAGCATACGCGGAAGTGATTGTGACGTTGTTGCTAATTCTCAGCTGTGCTAGGAACAGCTCTGTAGCGGTATGCGAGGACAAACCCGTGCTCGTGTCATAGGAGGATATGTAGAGGAGGTGCGGATTTTGGTTAATATGCACCGTTTTCTCCCACCAGTTGTGTGAAACATTCAGGTGTATAATATTCCATCACGATTACAGTTTCCCACAAAATGTATACACTTACCTTGTTATTTTGTGACAAAAGATTATTTCAGTACAACAAAAAGCCTTTGGAAATCAACTTTGACCACCTGTCACGAAAAGTCAGATAACAAACACTTTGCACCTCGAAATCGATTGCATCTATGTGCAGTCTTGTGATCATACAAGTAGAATTTCACGAATTGCACGAGAATGTAGAAAAATGTTGGTGCGAATGGAAGCTATAAGAAACACTGTTATCTAATTATTCAGTGCCATGTAATAATCAATTCATTTGAAAATTCAGAAGAGAATAAACTAAAAATTATGCCCATTAAGACAGAAACTAAAGTGTAGATGCAGGCACTGTGCAGATCTGCTCTTTTTCATCTACAGATCTATACAAATAATGTATACAGGGTGTATACGGTCCGGGACATCCGGGAGATCCGGGAAAAACCCGGGAATTTTTTAGAATTCCGGGATTTTTCATTGTTTTAGATTTCAGTTAAAGTTTTGTAGGTTTGACGTGTAAGATCTGATACGCTGACAAAGAACTTTAGTCCACTACTGCTGAATAATACTGCAGCAATGAAACATAAATCAGAGAATAACACCAAAATAAAAGTTTAGTTGCATAGAAATGGGAGCCGGTCGCGGTGATATAGCGGTTCTAGGCGCTCAGTCCGGAACCGCGCGACTGCTACGGTCGCAGGTTCGAATCCTGCCTCGGGCATGGATGTGTGTGATGTCCTTAGGTTAGTAAGGTTTAAGTAGTTCTAAGTTCTAGGGGACTGATGACCATAGATGTAAGTCCCATAGTGCTCAGAGCCAGAGCCATAGAAATGGGTAATTTACACAATGCACAGACCAGTTTGCCGACACCGAAAAGTGTCAAAGGCTTTAGGTCGTAGATTACGCAATACGTCCGTAACAACTAACGTGCATTCGATGTACGTGACGTCACAATTGTTTACATTTCTAACAGATCGCCAGAAAATATTACGAATAGTGGCTTGAGATGCGTTACTTTCAAAGCAAATTTCCACGCAAGATGATTTATGTTACGTGTGAGAATGTGCAGTGAATTTCTTAAATCACAGGGCGTTATAACTGTCATTCAAAACGTAACACTTCGAGGATCAGCCATTTGAAAAATGTCGGGCCTAGAAGATAAGTCATTTATACCACTATTTAAAATTTTACCGGCACATTTGTATTTGATATGACTTAATGTGTAACACACGCTAAAAAAAGACCGAGCTTCAAGTTAGTTTTCATATTTAATGTTGTTCTTTCATAGATAAAAAATTATGCAATCGATGGCAAAAAGTGTAATTGACCTTCCAAAAAATGTGCGGAATGTGTTACTGAGCAATGTCACAAGTTTCTTCATGTCAGAACACCTCGACTTTTCTACGCAATTGATAATCATTTCGGCACGATTTTAATTGCCAAATTAGAGCCTGTTAGTAGGCCTACGGACTTCCTATCATTGTAGGACTAATAATAGCGGATGCCAATAGACGATGCAATTCTCGTTCGTACATACACATCTAGTTACGGGTTAACTGGTGTAGAAACGCACTTTGCTGATTTGAGCGAGCTCGGCCTACCTTCGTAACGTACGCGCTGCGGCCTGTCTTTCTCGTAGGCCTCGTGCTCTGAATAACTGCCGTCATTCGCTAGCGAGATCACGTGATATGAGCTATGACTGGCTGACAAAAGTGCATCGCTCAACACAATCTCTATTTTAGAATTTCGGAAGCTATCGTGCTGTAATTTGTGGAATTTGTGTATATACTTTCGCAGTACGAAAATAAACTCTGTGCATATTGTCTCGCATCAAACAACTTTCCAAACGCATTGTTGTTCCTGGATTTCGTTTCGTCAAGTGCTGGGACGTCCTCCGCCGGTATAAGACCTTTACGATTCAAAGGAATGATAGGTTTTACAGCTGCTAGGGAATGTATACCGTTACTTAACATGGATGTATTTTTACCCGCTTTATACGTAATTTCATCCGGGAGAAATTGTGTTTTTAACCGGGAAATCCGGTAAAAATCCGGGAATTTTTTTTTCTTGTCCACGTAGACACCCTGGTATACTAACCAGTGTATTCACTGCTTTCGTAATGTTTCCCTCTTGTTTAGTCTTCTAATGATGAACTAGATCCACACCCGTGAGTCTGATTCTTTCTTTGTATCCTTCCATCTACTATCTTTGTGTGTTATTGCTCGGTGTTCAAAAACCAAAATATTATGCCTGTTCTCACGAGGTATTAGAACGAGGTCGCAAGATGGCTAACGAATTATAATCAAAATACACTGAGACGCCAATTTGTCTGTCGTCATAATGTTAAGTCGACAGAAATAGTTGGATATTATTGCCTGAATCACCAGCGGCATTTCATTGTCATCTTCTCTTACTGAGATTTTCATATTACCCTGAGCCGGCCGGTGTGGCTGTGCGGCTTTAGGCGCTTCAGTCTGGAACCGCGCGCCCGCTGCGGTCGCAGGTTCGAATCCTGCCTCGGGCATGGATGTGTGTGCTGTCCTTAGGTCAGTTAGGTTTAAGTAGTTCTAAGTTCTAGGGGACTGATGACCTCAGATGTTAAGTCCCATAGTGCTCAGAGCCATATTACCCTGAACTCAAGACGCCGAGAAATGTGTATATTCTCCGTGACCAAATATCCCACATTCCATTCATCCTTATGCATTCGTTACGTGAATCAGCAGCAATGAGTGATAGGAAAGCTGTTGTGAGGTGACGAATAACAGTAACAATGGTAGTAATAACAAATCAGTTATCAAGGATGTTTACTGCATTACAGACAATTGTTAACGATTAACAAAATAACCAAGAAAGGCTGAGTGTTTAATTGGCGCACTGCATAGGTGTTCTTACCAGTTTGTTACTGAATTCTGTTCTGGTTGTTTGCAGAGAGAAAAGAAAGAACCCTATAGCCATACATATCGCTAGTACAACGAGATATTACCTATCGACTATCCTTGCTTCACATCACGGGACAAACATGGCGTCACAGAGCTGATATTTGAAATACATTTCTGTTTTCTCTCTCTGTCTCCCTCCCCCTTTTTATTTTTTGAGGAAAGCATCGAGAAGCGCAAGTAATAAGCAAGTAGGCAAATAATCTATTTACAGTTTTTTCATCGGGATACACAATGCAAAAATACACTTTTTAAGTGTATTATTGCGTAATTCCTATTACTGACAGTCTATTCGTGAGCTTGCTCGCATTCAGTGGGGTGAAACCTATCACAGAAGCAAGCAAAACACAAATATTTCTTGCTCCATGCGCAACACACAAGCGAAATCTCGCTGCACTGACGTGTTGTCCGATATATTGCTCGGAAAACATATCTAATTCATGTTGCGAAATGCAGCTCTATCATATATCAATTTGGATGCATACCAAGTGTATAACAGTATATCTGAAATACACAGAATGGCACATAGAGGTATTCGACTGAAACATAGCCATGACCAAGATTGTAACTGGGGTCGAGAGCATCGTCGTCTACCACCTTGACAACTCGAACGGTGACAGTGCTCAGTCGGTTACTTACATTTACTGGTATCAAAGCTACAGCATGGAAACACAAAAATGTTTACAACCCGAAGATCATTAACTTTGGAACCCATAGTAAAGTGAAGCAGTCATCAGTTAACAGGGGAACCTACAGTTAAACGTGGCTTTCGGACCGCAGTGCAACTCGGCATTTTTCACATCAACAAACACTGCCCAAGGGGAAATAAGTGTAAAACGGCACATAAAAATCGCAGGACTGACCAGGGATCGAACCCAAAACGTTTCTATTCGTAGTCTTGCTATTTCCCACTTTTCCACCATGTACGCACAGCTTTAGCTTCTGCTTGGCATTAAAATTAAGAATCTCTCGTTTGTGCCTGCGTTGGCAGTTGTGTGTCCCTGCACCAAAGTAAAGAGAACTGAACTGAATGCAGTGCCTTCATGTTGGCATAAACAGAAAAGGAGAAAAATTAAACAACATAAATGGTTACTCTTTGATGCCTCAATCTTCATTGCCATTATGCGTCTTATGAGAATAAACGTACTCTTCATTAAAATAAACATCTTCGTCTTGTTATGCAAATATTTGCGATGTACTATACACTAAAATTTTACTAACAAAATTAAAATAGGAGAAGTTTTCCTTTTGTCACAGCACCTTAATCACTGAAGAGAAGTTAAGCTGAAAGTCTTCTTCCTATTAACACAGTAGGCTCAGTACCGCGTCCAGTTCCCGTGCCGGCCGCGGTGGTCTAGCGGTTCTGGCGCTGCAGTCCGGAACCGCGGGACTGCTACGGTCGCAGGTTCGAATCCTGCCTCGGGCATGGATGTGTGTGATGTCCTTAGGTTAGTTAGGTTTAAGTAGTTCTAAGTTCTAGGGGACTTATGACCTAAGATGTTGAGTCCCATAGTGCTCAGAGCCATTTGAGCCAGTTCCCGTCCTCTTCTACAACTGCATTTAATCGCCAGGGAACAGAGGCAACAAGCTTTCTGATGAATCTGTCACTCTGTGACATCTCTTCCCACGTAGCGTGAACTGCTTCTGACAACGCTGCCTTGGATGTTGGTGCAGGTCTTTTGCTCCTAATGTTTTTTTCCATACCTGCCCACACGTGCTCTATGGGATTGAGGTCAGCAGCTTTTGGAGGCCAGTCCAACAGCTCAATGTCTCCTTTCATCTGAAACCAGTGTCTTACAAGATTGGCTGCATGGATGTCTCCTTTCATCTGAAACCAGTGTCTTACAAGATTGGCTGCACGGATTGGGGAACGGTCATGTTGGAAGATGATTCTACCTCCAGGAAATCGCTGACGAACAGAAGGAAGCATGATTTCTTCCAGTATTTCGCAGTAATAAGTACTACAAAGCGGACGCTCGAGTTCCCACAGCACGCCGCAACCATTTGCTGATATCCAACCGCAAACTGTGCCAGACGTCCGGTCACACCTTTGACTCTGCTGCACATATTTTTGGTCGTATCTCGTTCCACTTGGTCGATACACATGGACAGAGCTATTTGGAGCAGTTGAAAATACCTTCTCGTCGTTAAATATAACTCGGTCCCAGTACGAAAGCGGCTTCCTTCTGTAGGCCAATGTAAAATTTAACCTGGCAGCCCTGTGTTGCTCTTTCAGCATTTCCGTCCATACCTTCCTTCATCGTTGAGTCGACGACGTATGGTCGACCTGATCACTGTTAGCTGCAGGATGTTTTTAATTTCTCTGCTGCTCCTGAAAGAGTCCTCAACACTGCAGCGGAGTATACTCTTGCCTTCATCCTCTGTGGTAGTTCGTGGACGTCCAGAGCGACGACGACGGTTTGCGTGTCCTTCATTTTTCAGTCTCTTCACCCGGAGAACAATAGTGGATTTGCTGTATTCCAGAACACCGGAAATGTCACTGTTACAGTACCCGTCTTCATAAAGCGCAAGGATACGACCTTCATCAAACTCACTGAGCTGTGACATATCGCCTTGACAGAAGCAAGAACCGACTCACAAGGGAACAGGAAACGGTGCCACACAGGACGCAGAGCACTCGCACGAGCACCGAAGTCAAATTCAGCCGGCCGGAGTGGCCGTATGGTTCTAGGCGCTACAGTCTGGAGCCGAGCGACCGCTACGGTCGCAGGTTCGAATCCTGCCTCGGGCATGGATGTGTGTGATGTCCTTAGGTTAGTTAGGTTTAATTAGTTCTAAGTTCTAGGCGACTGATGACCTCAGAAGTTAAGTCGCATAGTGCTCAGAGCCATTTGAACCATTTGAAGTCAAAATCATTCACGATTTCAAGCTTTCAATACTGTGACACACAGATTATATTCACGATTTCACTGGAATGTTTAGAGCAACATCATTAAATCAATGCTGCTGCAGACGATCCATTTATAATAGGTGGGTTCAGTTTATGGGTATATCTGCCAAAATCACTAGTCTGAAATACGCAGCTGTTGATTTTACCACATATGTCTTTAAAAAAAAATGGTTCAAATGGCTCTGAGCACTATGGGACTTAACATCTGTGGTCATCAGTCCCCTAGAACTTAGAACTACTTAAACCTAACTAACCTAAGGACATCACACACATCCATGCCCGAGGCAGGATTCGAACCTGCGACCGTAGCAGTCGCGCTATGTCTTTAAAAAAAAAAAAAAAAAACAAGAGCTCGAATCATGATAGAACTATTTTAAGGAGCTGTGTTAGATGACAATTTATATCTGTTTAATAAAATTCGGATTAAACAGAAATATGTTTTAGTCGTAACTATTACTTCGAAGGAACGAACATGTTTTAGTACGGAAGACTAAAGTGAACTGTGGCGTTGAGTGCATACATTGCTGTATGTCACTTAGAACGCTCATTCTGGGGAGCAGGGGGAAACAGTGTCCAAAAAATTCCGATTTGTAAATAAGTCTCACAAGGAGAGGGTCTGACGTATGAGCTACCGATTTTGATCAAATATTGCATGGACGTTCCAGCTTTCTGCTAGACACTCCCTAGCGTTTGAAAAAATCGAGGCCAAAGTTGAGGACGGACAATCGTATTTTCAACGCTGTACACCGAAAGATCGTCTACAAAAAAAACGTTTTATTAGTATGTTATTGGGGGTACAGATGTTACGTGGTGGCAAAGTGATGAAGAGCAAGACTATGGCAGCTCAAACACGCTGTAAGCAGTCACATTGTCTTCTCCCTTGAATCCGTAGTTCTCAAGGTTAATTGTCGTAACATATTAAGGAAGTAAGAGCTATTGAATATTTTATCTAATAAGTGGCAACAGATCTGTTGTTGAACAGGCAGAGTTGTGCAGTCACTATCCCCCTTTAATAGCATGACCATACTTTGCACACTACACACACTACCGCTCCTCAGAACTACGGCATTACCTTATTCACAGACATCCAGCACACACTTGAAGTTGAATAACTGAATGACGATGGATTCATTGTGATTATTCAGTTACATATAGCTAGTGCTCTGAAAGAGGCAAACAAAAGTCTATTGCACGCTTGTAATAAAGCATTCCTTGCATTCAGGCCTATAGGAGGTTTCTACATAACATGATACTCCTTTTTGAAAATTCAGCTCCCACACACACGTTTTGGGATCTAAACAGGGCTGTATCACTAAGTCACCGTTTCTCGCACATGTAACAAACAAAATCTTTTTATGACGCTCTAACAGCCTCTTTTTTTTGTAACAAACTCAGTTTGGCCAGTTGAAACAACAGACCGTCTCGCGGTGATCCTCCTCCTGCTCCAGAGTGTTAAACAGGTACGGTGCTTAGCAACATGAACTTAAAAATGCGCTTAGACTACAACAGTTTTGTGGTTTCTCCACCCACCTGCTCCGCCCGTGAAAATTAACTCCGAATGTACGTACTCTAGTGTATTTTGAACTCACAATGATTTCTTAGTCAGGGGAAACTGTGTGACCTGGATGGTGGAAGCATGCATGGAACGCACTGACACAAACCCCGACTTTGCGGTCTGAATATGTAAACGACGCCACTGTGTGTTGGCTGGATTTACAAG
This sequence comes from Schistocerca nitens, assembly GCF_023898315.1. Classification (NCBI taxonomy): domain Eukaryota; kingdom Metazoa; phylum Arthropoda; class Insecta; order Orthoptera; family Acrididae; genus Schistocerca; species Schistocerca nitens. The sequence goes on along the minus strand of NC_064615.1, from coordinate 1,111,367,340 downwards.
TATCGAAAATAACAAAAGGTTCCGTGGAAGTGGTGAAATCGATAAACCGAAAAGACTCTAGGGCTTATTAAAATTGTAATTACATCCTTTATTCATCAACAGATACATAATGGCGGGAGACTTATTCGCAGTGCGAAAACGACACCCAGCTGGTGCATGTGTGGATGTATCATAATTTTTTTTGTACACCTATAATTGACAGTCAGATATGTTATGCTGCTGCTTTAACGTAAACGTACCATGGCTTATGTTCCGATATACGTTTGTGGGAAGTAATCAAACTACTATTCAACTAAAAACAAAAAAAAATTTCGTATGTCTAGCCGTAATGGAAGGTTAGATTGGACATTGTGAATTGTGATTTCAACGCAAAAAAATGGCTCTGAGCACTATGCGACTTAACTTCTGAGGTCATCAGTCGCCTAGAACTTAGAACTAATTAAACCAAACTAACCTAAGGACATCACACACATCCATGCCCGAGGCAGGATTCGAACCTGCGACCGTAGCGGTCGCTCGGCTCCAGACTGTAGCACCTAGAACCGCACGGCCACTCCGGCCGGCTATTTCAACGCACTGAGGAGTATATCCGAACGTATGTGGTGACAGATTTATTACATAAACAGTTGCACAATATAGCAATGCAATTGTTCAACTGGACCTGCTATAGTGTACAAACAGGACGGGCAATTTGGCTGTAACAATACGTCCTCTCATCGGCACCCCTAACCGTACCCTCGCATTTTCCTTGTTGTTCTATCGATATTGATGTTGATTTCAGTACACCAACCCCTGTCGATGATGTCTTTCTAAGCATTACGTCCGCAGGTGCCGTTTTCATTATCACACAGTGCCGGACGCCTGCCCTTCATAACACTTGTTTGAGACAATCTTGGCAGGATACAGCACCTTCCAGTAGCACTGATTCGCAGACTTCGTTTGATAATTTCCTAGGACTGAAGAGAACCGAGACATATAGCCAGTGTGAGTGTAGGCATAGCATAATTTTTTCAGGCGCTCTACAGATATAAAATATAATTGCACTGTTTGTGTAAAATGTGTATATATTGCAGTGTAATGTTACTGTGGCTTATGTTGTGGCATGACCAGAGAAAATGAGTGTGTGTCCTATCATGAGAGACGTAATTATTCAGTGCATTGATAACCGCGAGGGTATGAGAGAGGTTTTTACGTGGAAGATTATGTGCGCTATAGATACTGAGATTCGTTCCAGAACCACAGTCCTCATGAGGAGACATTACCTGCACACCGATCGGTGTCAGAGAGCAACAACAATCGTAATATTGAATTGTAGTTACTCTGGTAAATATGTTCCTGGCTCCCAATATTCTTGTGAGTCTTGTATGTATTTGATGATCTGTAGACAACTTTTGCGGGGCTTAACTGTCAGTGCAATGTAGCATCTGTAGAGAACAAAGGCGGATGGTGTTTCCACACCGGCAGCAACAGCAGTTTGATGGATAAATTCAGTGAGGAACAGGCTTTCCCGTTAGGATCACTAGGAACAATGCACTCTGTGCTATTCTCGGAATCACTGGAGCATCTCTCTCGGCAATGGACCTGCATCACAGCTATGTGTCGTCGCACCAGCAACGGTGCCTAGGTGAACACGTATTTTGACAGGAATTTCTCAGTTGTCAAGTATGAAAGGGATGTCGCCGCCTTATGCTTGCGGGATCCGAACGGACACCTTTGCATTGCTTGGCAGCTGACGGCCGCATTGTCACTTCGCAGGAGCCACCAAAGCATTCCGACTCCTGGGGGGTGTGCGAAGTCGGTGGCATCGGCGTCACGTGTCGGGTGGCGGGATGTGTTTTTTATTACAATCTTTTGTTTAAACTATACTCCATCGGTTTCACCAACCAACAAGATACTGTGAATTAAAAAAAAATACCCAATAGATGTGAAGAATATCGATTTAATTAATTTGCATAGTTTTTTATATCAATGTGGTGTTAGCGGTACAATAATTAAGGGGAGGGCGTGCGTAAGTGGGTGACATGGACCAGAAAAGCAGGTTAAGTCCCAAACAATAGGTTAATTTGCATAATTTTTATGCAGAACACAGTACAGTAGTTTAAGGGGGTGGGTGACAAAGAAGAATGCAGCAGAAATGGCGTTCAATAGCATGTGATATTCGAAAAGTGTACAAGAAAATGGTGGGAGGACATAACTAATTACTTAACTTGGTATCAAAGGCGGTACAATAGTTTAAGGAAATGGGGGTGACATGCAAAACCACTTAAGAGAACAATAGGTTAAGTGCCGACAAAGGGCCGAATATTAAATTAAGACACCCAGAGTACAGTGCCGAACATCAAATTATGCAACATATTTGCCCCATGTAATTACTTCTTATAAGACCTACATGTTTTCAAACAGTAGAAAATTTCAACCCACACAAACTGATTTTTTTATAAATAAACAATATATCCTTGACTTTCCTGTTATGTGATCCTTCCTCTCCACCAAAGAGCCACCAATTTCCATATATTCCATATACTGCCTTGAATCTCGTAAACTGTTTAAATAAACAATATTCTACACATTGTCCAATTTGTTTAAACAATATGCCGTAAACAGCAATCGATTTCCCTCCAAATTACCGATCAACTGAGTCTTTTTCCCGCCAATTTCGGGGAGGGAGGGAGGGTGGGAGGGGAGGGGGGTTTACCAGAGGGAGAGAGGTTAATTAATTGATCCATTTAATTAATTAGTCAATCAAAGTGATAAAGAGTGAGAGAGTCTATTCCAATAACTCAGACCTGAAAGTGTACCTGTAGCAGCAAGGGAGAGGGGGTGGTTTGGAGGTTTCCTGAGGGGGAGGAGAGTGGGAGGAGGTGGGTGAACAATAAATTAAGTTAGTGTCAATCAAAAGGAAGGATCCTTTTAGCAGTACAATAGATTAAGTACCTGTCAAACAAAGGAGAACAGTATGTTCAGTACCTGTCAATCAAAGGAGAACAAAAAGTTTGCCCCTGAGTGCATACCTGCCCCTGATGTAGGCAACTCACACTAATAAAATGTGCTGTAAGATAGTTTGTTCCACTACTGCTGATAGCCTATGTTAACAGCAAATTGAGACAGTGCTTGTAAATAATTCTAATCTTATTTTACTGTGACTACCAGCAACAACAGATCACCACCATCCTTAAGACCAAAACTGGCAATGAGCGAACTGTGAGAATGCCTCCTAATAGAAACATCTCTCCTTACGACTTCCCAACAGTCGTGCTTGCAAAATTGGTGTCAGGAAGTGGTCGTGCTTCTGACGTTTGCAACATCACACCACAGGTCTGTACAGAGTGTTTTATACCAGAGCCACATCAGCAGTTGCAACAGTTGTGGGGTGAGTCACTGAAAAGCTTTGTTGCTCACACAAATATGTTTTGGTGTTGATATTGTCCAGCGTAGCCGGCCGGTGTGGACGAGCGGTTCTAGGCACTTCAGTCTGGAACCGCGCGACCGCTACGGTCGCAGGTTCGAATTCTGCCTCGAGCATGGATGTGTGTGATGTCCTTAGGTTAGTTAGGTTTAAGTAGTTCTAAGTTCTAGGGGACTGATGACCTCAGATGTTAAGTCCCATAGTGCTCAGAGCCATTTGAACCATTTGTCCAGCGTACGACACAGTGAGTTAAGAGTTACTTTTGTAAAGCCTGGTGAACCAATAGATGTATCTGAATGTAAGAGGCATTATAGGGAACTGTGTGTACCAATGGATTTAAAATATGTAACTTATCTGGGCACAGTGTGCCTCATGATAAGTTTACCCATAATATGTTCGTGCAAAAGAGGCTTGCGTTGTCATTGGATGTCAATGAGGCAAAGTAATAAGTAATTTTTGATATTCGTGGTAGTGTATATTGTTTGTGGGGTATAAGGCTTAGGCCTGCTGTAATAGAGAAGGATATTGCTCAAATATGGCACAAATGCAAGCAACTACTACAGTGGATAAGGTATCAGCTGTAACGGAGCATGTTAAAGTATTAAATGAGCAGAACGAACAGTTACAGCAGTTACGTAGTCAAACGGGAGGTTCTTCACAAACAGGTCATAGTGAAATTAAATCAATACTGACCTTTTACATCCGTGGATCCTGTAGCCACTAGTCTCTTCTCCATTTTTTTCTGGCAATACATCAATGGGTGTCACTATCTTTATTCAGGACATGTTATTCATGGCGAGCGTGTGCAACTGGGGTCTGAACAAGCATCATAACAGATGGTCAAATTGCTATTGTGGATATAATCGCTCTTTTAATTGAGAACACTATTATCAGGCTTATTCTCATATAGGGGAGAGGTGATCGATAACATCGGAAATAATTAATAGCACTGAAAAAAGTTTTAATTAAAATTATCGATATATAATCTCTCATCAGAACAATGCCAGCAGCAAACTAGCGTGTCAGGGAAAACAAAGAGAGTTCAACGCGGCAACATTTGTTTCTAAATTCTACTATATAAACCATGGGTGGGTATTGTTAGTTCTCTTGTCTTATTTTTGCGCTCTGAATAAGTCTACGTAGTTGCGACGTGCGATATAGTTGACACTTCAGTGTGATATGTTACAGAAGGGATCAGTGAACTTCTGTTGAACAGCAAGAAAAGTGACTACCGTTGATTTATGAGGGACAATTTTACATTGAGAGTTATGCTGAGATCTAGGTAGACCTTTGGCCTAAGGTCACGGACTAAGAATATCTAAGGAATAGCGTGCGCGAGAGAAAGCAGCACTCAGTATTAAACTGTATTACATGCCGAATAACCGATAATAGGATCTGTGGAGCATACGAAGAAACGTTAAATTGAATATAAGAACGAAATTGGACACTTAGCTTAGTGAAAGTAAAAGCACACGAAGTTTGACTGACTGTATCGAAGTACAGTAATTGACCACAGTCCTTGCTACAATATCTTTGAGAGACGATCTATTAAAAATTGCGGACATTTTAATTGCCATAATTGCCGAGACTGATTGTAGCATCAACCCTCCCTTTCCCTACATACAAACACAATCATTCATGATCATTTAATTATTATGAAATATTGTTAATAAAAAAACTAAAGTGATTTCCGCAATAGCGTGTGTATTAGTCAACGATAATCATAGGCAAGCTGCAGACTGTATCTTTGAATGACGGAAGGTCCGATTACGAAGTCAGCAGCTCGTGGTCGTACGGTAGCGTTCTCGCTTCCCACGCCCGGGTTCCCGGGTTCGATTCCCGGCGGGGTCAGGGATTTTCTCCGCCTCGTGATGACTGGGTGTTGTGTGATGTCCTTAGGTTAGTTAGGTTTAAGTAGTTCTACGTTCTAGGGGACTGATGACCATAGATGTTAAGTCCCATAGTGCTCAGAGCCATTTTGAACCGATTACGAAGCGTAAATTATGACTTAAAAGCTATTTAACATTTCATTTCTAACCCGACAGAAATAATACAAAACCAGAAACAGTGCGGATAAGCATTAACGTCGGAAATAGGAAGTTGAATAGTAACTAAAATCCAAAGACGCTATTAACTATGTTGTCTTCGGTAACGCAGCAACAAATGGTGATCGACTGTGCAAAAAGTCAACACTAATTATTACTATTAAAATCCGAAATTTAGTCATCGTTACAGTGAGGATGTTTGTGGCTGCTCCATCTGATGTGTACATATAACGAAAAGTCGGGCGTATATAGTATACAACAACATCAGTATCTTACGTGAGAGAAGTCGACGACAGCAGATCGACGGAGGGCGGCTACATGGGGAGAGCCTAATACATATATCACGTACCATGAAGTTTTGAGTAAGGTAACCACATTTACAGAATTGACATATGGCTTAAAGCAACGTTGCAGAAAACAAAATAGTGCTCGTTTCTTTCGATAAAAGTTAAGTAATTTGAGACAAATGCCAAATGAGACTGTAGAAGCGTTTTCAGATAGGACACGTAAGTTGAATGTCCAATTTATGAGTACACTAACAACCCCGACGCTGATTCGTTTTATTGAGAGACACTGAGGATAGGGCGCTAGATGTGTTCCTAAGAGGGATTTCTCCAGCATTTTCTCGCTGCGAAGTCACGGAACGATTAGAAAATATTTATGTCAAACAAAGTAGGCTATTGCTGCGGAAAAAAGGATCATTTATAGGCACAGTGTCGCCAATCACAATGTTTTAACTGTCAACTGGTTGGTCATAAAGTGCGAAAGTGTAGATCAAAGAAACTGAATAACCTTAGTGGCAAAAAGAAGTCGTTGAATGACAATGGGAATCTTCCTTCCATTGAAAAGCATCCCCAGTAAAAGCGAACACAGAGACGGATTGTTCGTCTGTGGCTTGGTCAAAAGGGAAACAATACGAATTTTTGGTAGATACAGGACTACACGTATCGGTTGTCAGTCTGGACTTCGTGGATAAGAGCAGAATCCAAGAACAAAGGTACAGGTTGTGCGCAGTAGGCGGCAATGTATTTGATTCAGTTGGGAGAACCCAACTCGAATTTAAGATAGGAAACACAAGATGTCATGAGCAAATGGAAGTGTTGCCATGTGTGGGCCCAGATGTCACTGTGATACTTCGGTTAGACTTTCTCATTAGGCATGGTTCTAGAACCAACCTGAACTCAGTGGTAAATTATCTCCAATGAGTACAACAGTTGCAAATATTTCTATATCACAACACGTATCCACTGCAAAGGTGGCATCGAATAAACTGTGCATAAGTGCATTAAAAGTTATTTTGCATGACAGAGTACCAGCAGATACAGTAAAGCTAACCTGGATAACAGAAGATATTAACATTCCACAGGATATAGTGCGTGTAATATTGTTTTGTGAGTAGATGTGTAAAGCGTACAAGGGGTATTAAGGATCAGGTTATGGTGCCAATAAGCCTGGATAATTTTGGGGAAGATAAAGTTAGTCTTCCAAATGCATTACTGATAGCCACCTCAGAGGTTATAGAAGAGGAAGACATCGAGAAATCTAGGATACAAGGTAGAACAGAAATAACCATCGCCATTGCGAGAAAAAAAGAAACATCTTTATGGTGGAGATAGATCGTTAATGGAATCAGTGTTAATACAAGGATTTGTTCCATTCACAAGGAGTGTTACCTGCTACACCAATAACACAGCATGGAATACCAATAGGCAATCATCCACCAATATTTACAAGACAGTATCAGTTACCCAAGCATTTACAGCGTTTTGTAGAGCAATTTATGGATCAGCAGTTATCAGACAGGATTACAGAACGTATTGATAGCCAATGGTCTGCGAGCACAGTAATTGTACCAAAAAGGCACCAGATGGAACACAAAAATTTCGGTTTTGTTTCATCTATAGATTATTGGATGAAGAAACGGTAACAGATGCGTACCTGATCCCTAATATAACTGATATGCTAGATAATTTAGGTCAGTGCAAGTTCTTTTCAACTGTAGATTTAAGAAGTGGATACCATCAAACTGAGCTACACCCTGTCGACAAACATAAAACACCATTTCTCACATCTTCGGTCACTACCAATATAGTAGGATACCTTTTAGGTTGAAAAACATGCCAACTAGGTTTCAACGTGTATTAGATGGAATCCGCAGAGGTATAAAACCAAGCAAATAAATGATCTATCTATCAGATATAACTGTATTCGCAAAAAGTCTAGAAGAGCATTTTCAGCATTTGGAGAGGGTATTTAACAGGCTGAAAAGGCTCGACTTACACTTAGATCCAAGCCTTAAATCAGCAGTACATGATTTTACGATCCCTCAGAGAGTTAAACAATTACAATCCTTCCTTTGATTAGCAAATTACTACAGAAAATTCGTGGAGGGGTTTGCTGAACTGGCACTACCACTAACAAGATTATTGCGAAAAGGTGTTATATTTAACTGAACAACTGCGTGTAAGACAATGTTTCAAATTTAGAAGAGATATTAACTGCAGATCCAGTTTTGATATCTCCAGATTTTACAAAATAATTCGCATTGACGCATGATGCAAATGGTATAGCTTTAGGAGCAGTTTTGGGGCAAATCATTGATAAGAAAGAACACCCTACTGCGTATGCTTCTCATCAGCTTAAAGGTGGAGCAAAAATACTCTATCGCTGAAAAGGACATATTGACATTAATATGTCGTATTTCTTATTTTCAGTGCTATCTGTATGGACGTAAGTTCACAGTGATTACCGATCATGCAGCTTTGAAATGGGTACTTGGGCTAAAAGATATTTTAAGTGATCTAACGAGATGGGCTTTGAAACTAAGTGAATTTCAATGTGATGTAATGCACAAACCAGGTGTTAAACAAACAAATGCTGACACACTTAATAGGAAGACTGGGGCCTTTCAAGTCTCTGGGTTTGACCTGAAAGATCTGAAAAGAGTGCGGGCAAATGATAAAGAGTGTCAGGTGTATTGCAAACAGACACAGTCTGGATATTGTGTAGATCAACCAAGTGTGAGCTATGTGTTGTAGTTCCAGCACCTTTGTAGACAGAAGAATTACAGCAAGCAAAAGAGCATATCTTATCAGGTCATGTGGATAAGAGAATAATGAATAGGAGAGTAGCAGAAAGACATCCTGATGTTCAATAGTGTGTCAAGAACTGTATTCCGTTTGCACAATGTGCTGATTTATGCCATCAAAAGAAACCATTACAAAGACTACCAGAATCCGTTTACCCACTTCAAGTGACAAGAGTCGATATTTTTGGAGCGCTTCAGAGGAGTCAGTTGGGTAACAAGCGTGTACCAATTTCATGTCTGATCTCATTAAGACTTTATGTCGCACACTGAAAGTGAAACGCGTACGTTTCATATGTATTCAGTACCAACGATGGCGAGGCATGACAGAATCTCTGACCAGAGAGTTATTTTTCGTTGCTAGTCTGCGCTTGACCGCGCGAGAGTTCAGTTGCGAGTTGTACTCTGTCTGTAGTAGAAGTCGGATACAGTAGTGTGTGGCGAGTCGGCAGAGGGGGTAGACAGTTGGATTGTAGTACTCAGTTGGATAGTAGTAGCAGCCTTGTACAGTTGCGTGTTGCACTCTGTCTGCAGTAGTAGTCAGTGCTAGTGTGTGGCGAGTCGGCATGCGTCCGCGGTGTGCTCTTCCCACGAGTCTGGTCAGGAATGTCGTGGACGATATGTATTTATTGTAGAAGGTAATGAAGCAGCATTGCGCTCAGCTAATAACGTATGTTAATTGTAATTAATTTGTTCAAAATGATGCCCCAATAATAACTTCTTATAAAGTAACTCATTTAAAGAAAAAGATTCATTTCAAGTTAAATAATACTTCCTATGCATTCCCTCCAAGAATCAAAATTAAATATGGGCCAGCATTGCACGGAGCTGTGCCGAAAAATAAGAGCAGATATAGATGCAGTTTTACTGAGGTAAGAATTTTGGTTTTTGTGTTCAGGTTTAATTATTTCTCAGGGCCGAAGGTCAGCGTTGCTGCCCTTATAAGATTTATCAGGTTTAATTATTTCTGTTGAGATGTTAGATATGATTCATTCATTGTTCATTATTTAATCAATATTATTGTGGGTCTTATGAGCAATGTTCATTCGTTAATGTTTGTGAAGAGTTTACATTTGGGCCATTAATATTCTTTAATTTTGCAAGGAGGTTACGGTTGGCTCATTTTTATTGTGCAGTTTTGTGGGAAGACATCATTTTCATTAGCATTGACTTTTCAAATTTCTTGCAGGGAGGTTACACTTGGCGACCCTGCCAGGACCGTATTTCTTTGAGAATCTTCTGAAAAGTAGTCAGATATCTGCTCTTATTTACTAAATATAATTAGCATTTGGCGCAACACTTTTACTAATTTTGTCACTTTCTTCCACAGGTCATCGGCAATTCGTTGCTCTCTGTTGTATTTGTGTTTGTTGGATTTTGTATTGTCTTTGTTTCATTATTGAATAATTGTGATTTGTGTGAAAATGCCGCGAAAGACTGTTAACAGTACATCGCGAAGTATAATGAGTGAAGTAGCCGACTTAAACAACTTGACCGATAGTAATTGTGACACGCAATGTAATGATGACAATCCTCCATTTAGTGACAATCAGTGTGTATCGACCACTAATAATGATTTTGATCCTAGTGTTGAACAGATAAATTCAATTGTGTCGTCTGTTAATTTAACGACAATTTATGACGCGGGGCGTTCTGTTGCAATGAGCGCTGCCCAGCTTAACACAACCGGTTTGCAAAACTCACGTGACAAACAGACAAATTTTTCTAATGAAAATGAACAGTATAATCAGAGTACGACAGATTTATTTAATTCCGGTGTAGTGACCGATAGTGCACATCCGATTGGCAAACCCTTTCAGAAGTTACAGAATGACCAAATGTTCACACTAAACGTGACAAATGCGGGTACGCCATCAAACAGTACAGAGAATAGAGTAGGTAATGTTACTTTGGATCAAATTATGGCAATATTGCTACAACAGAGTGAAAAACTAGACAACACTTCCAAACAGTTGAATGAAAAAATAGACAGTAATTCAAAACGGTCGGATGAAAGACAAGATAACAATTCCAAACAACTTAAAGAAGATCTCAAACAACAGCTTAATGAAAATAACGAAAATCTCAAACAACAGCTCAATGAAAAATTAGACAACAATTCCAGGCAGCTTAGTGAACAGATTAGAGCCGTTGCCGCACAATGTCATGATACTAAGGAACAATTACGCGAGGAAATTGAGGCTTGTGCTAGGAAAAGTAGCGAAGAAATTAGATCTGTTACTCAAGAATTAAGGGATATGCAAACAGCTACAACAGAAACACTTAGAGACGAAATTACTGCAGTCGGTAAACAATGCTCTGAAAAAGCAACACAGTTACGCGACGAGTTTAAAGTAATGACAGCAGAACTTTCGCGCACAATGGATGCAAAGAGAGACGCGAAATTCGACCAACAGAACAGTCAGATTGACGAGCGTTTTAATATTCACCTACAAAACAGTGATACGCGTTTCCGTAAATTTATACAGGAACAGAATAAAGTAAAACGACAAGTCATGGAAACAATCACCGCACAGAGACAAGAAGATAAACGTAAATTGTTCGCGAAAGCAAAAACATACGTAGACAACAATATTGCTTCAGTGTCCGACGAAATTAATACCATCAAACAGCTGAACACAGAATTACGTGATGAAATTTCCGATCTTAAATCGAAAACAGACACACACACAGCAGACTTTCAGACAGTGACAGACAGACTCGAACAATTAGAAATAACACATGATTCTGATGTCATCAAAGCAGACGTTAAAAAATTGAGCGAAACCACACGTAAAATACAAAAACAAATTAATGCATCTGACACTAAATACGATGATCAGGTAAAAATACTGACTGAAAAATGTGATGAATTGGCCAGTCATATTGATGTTGTTGAAAGTAATAATGACAGCAAATCAGACGATACTGTACCGATTTTGTTTAACCAAACACCTGAATTCCAAAATTTACAGCAGACAATCAATGAGATCGATTCGTCTAATAACACATTGCGTAGAAAATTGTCAAGTTTACAGCAAGAGGTAACAGAGATAAAAAATATTTCAATTAATAACACGTCACAGCATACGACGAATTCCGAACATTTCTCACACTCGCACAGCCAGTATAATTTAGGTAATCTACAAAGAGTACGTGAGTTAGATTCCGAACAGTCCCAGTCAAACAGATTTTCATTCAATCCTGAACCAGTTCCGACATACAGAGACGATAATTTGGATTACAAACATTTTCTATCAGTGAGAAAATTTAGTCTTTAAAAATGACAGAACACAGATTCACCCACTGGATTGGATACAACAATTCAGCTTTGCTTTTCCACTGACTTGGCCTGTACACATAAACTTGAATTTATTTGTAGTTTTTTGGAAGGCGAACCGGCAACTCGTATGAGACCGATCGCGAGACAATGCTATTCAGTAGAAGAGTTTCAGAATGCTTTTCTGTCAGCGTATTGGTCGAAGACGACACAGCGCGGAATTAAATATCAACTAATTAGTTAACCGAATTATGAGAACTCAAATTTTCCCAGTGTCACACAATTTTTTGAACATATGGTCCAACAAAACCAGTACCTAGGTGAACCATATAGTGAATCTGCACTTATACAATTATGCATTTCTAAATTACCACGGTCACTAAGAGCGTCACTTTTAACGCGTCAACAGAAGGAAAATATTTCAGCATTCAGAGATCTGTTACAGCTTTTGGAAGTACAGCAATCGGATTATTCCTTTACAAACAAAAATTTTTCTTATAATAAACGTACAGCAATTACGATCAGCCACGTAATTTCAATAGCAAAGGTAACAGACGCTTTAGGAACGACAACCACCAGAACTTTAATAACAGACGAAATTTTAATTATCAATATCGTCAAAATTATCAGCAACAGGAACCACCTTTTGGTAACAATAGACGTTTTTCACCACAACAGCATGAAAGTCAGCCGGTTAGCATACCTAACCAACAATGTAATGCACAAGGTCAACCAAGCTTTAATGTTTCGCCGCGTGCACGTATAGTCTCAGCTCCAACAAATACACTCCTGGAAATTGAAATAAGAACACCGTGAATTCATTGTCCCAGGAAGGGGAAACTTTATTGACTCATTCCTGGGGTCAGATACATCACATGATCACACTGACAGAACCACAGGCACATAGACACAGACAACAGAGCATGCACAATGTCGGCACTAGTACAGTGTATATCCACCTTTCGCAGCAATGCAGGCTGCTATTCTCCCATGGAGACGATCGTAGAGATGCTGGATGTAGTCCTGTGGAACGGCTTGCCATGCCATTTCCACCTGGCGCCTCAGTTGGACCAGCGTTCGCGCTGGACGTGCAGACCGCGTGAGACGACGCTTCATCCAGTCCCAAACATGCTCTATGGGGGACAGATCCGGAGATCTTGCTGGCCAGGGTAGTTGACTTACACCTTCTAGAGCACGTTGGGTGGCACGGGATACATGCGGACGTGCATTGTCCTGTTGGAACAGCAAGTTCCCTTGCCGGTCTAGGAATGGTAGAACGATGGGTTCGATGACGGTTTGGATGTACCGTGCACTATTCAGTGTCTCCTCGACGATCACCAGTGGTGTACGGCCAGTGTAGGGGATCGCTCCCCACACCATGATGCCGGGTGTTGGCCCTGTGTGCCTCGGTCGTATGCAGTCCTGACTGTGGCGCTCACCTGCACGGCGCCAAACACGCATACGACCATCATTGGCACCAAGGCAAAAGCGACTCTCATCGCTGAAGACGACTCGTCTCCATTCGTCCCTCCATTCACGCCTGTCGCGACACCACTGGAGGCGGGCTGCACGATATTGGGGCGTGAGCGGAAGACGGCCTAACGGTGTGCGGGACCGTAGCCCAGCTTCATGGAGACGGTTGCGAATGGTCCTCGCCGATACCCCAGGAGCAACAGTGTCCCTAATTTGCTGGGAAGTGGCGGTGCGCTCCCCTACGGCACTGCGTAGGATCCTACGGTCTTGGCGTGCATCCGTGTGTCGCTGCGGCCCGGTCCCAGGTCGACGGGCACGTGCACCTTCCGCCGACCACTGGCGACAACATCGATGTACTGTGGAGACCTCACGCCCCACGTGTTGAGCAATTCGGCGGTACGTCCACCCGGCCTCCCGCATGCCCACTATACGCCCTCGCTCAAAGTCCGTCAACTGCACATACGGTTCACGTCCACGCTGTCGCATGCTACCAGTGTTAAAGACTGCGATGGAGCTCCGTATGCCACGGCAAACTGGCTGACACTGACGGCGGCGGCGCACAAATGCTGCGCAGCTAGCGCCATTCGACGGCCAACACCGCGGTTCCTGGTGTGTCCGCTGTGCCGTGCGTGTGATCATTGCTTGTACAGCCCTCTCGCAGTGTCCGGAGCAAGTATGGTGGGTCTGACACACCGGTGTCAATGTGTTCTTTTTTCCATTTCCAGGAGTGTAGTAACGCACGGCAACAAGGAAATAACTACGTGCAGAAAACACAGTATTTCAATTCCTATCGCAATGCACCGTATAGGAATGACTATCACGACAGACGTAAAAACAATGAGCACAATTTTCAACGTACATTTAATAACAGTCGGTCTTACCAACAGCAAAATCATCCGCAAGAACATATTCTCATGAATGAACCAGATAGTAGATATCATCCAGAACGTAATACGTCTGGAAGAAATAACAGAACAGTTCAAATAGTCGAAATGCCACAGAATCCTCCTGAAAATAACAACACGCCGGATAGAATTTGACTAAATACAGTACAGGTTGCATCTTCCAGCAACGTAAGCAATACTTCAGATACACAGAATCTTATTCACGAAAATGTTATTACTTTCGACGACATCCGAGACACTCTTTTACACGAAAGACCAATTGTTCAGAAAACCATTTCACATCCTGTCATCGAAATTAAAATTGGTTCATCGAAATTTTCAGCAGTAATCGATTCTGGATCACCTATGTCAGTTATAAATGAAGAAACTTTCAACGAGTGTAACAAAGAGAATACCTATCCTACGTTACCATTAGGCAAAACGAAAGTAAAAGGAGCAGTGTCGAGTAAAGGAGTAGATGTTAAATTACAGACGCATTTATCATTTTGTATTGCAGGTCATACTTTTCACTCAAATTTTTGGATTGTTCCTTTATTGACAACAGACGTTATTTTAGGTACGAATTTTCTGGTACAACACGATGCAATTATTGACTTTCAAAATTCCTATTTAATGTTGAAGGATGAAAATGTGCAATTGGTTTTAGAATTTCAGCACTCATTATCTGCAGAAGAACAAACAATTAATCGTACAGATGTCATTTCCGCATTACGTAACATAGACTGTAATTCAACATTGTTCACAGATACGTACGTACACAACTATAATACTTCAGATGAAACCGACTATGACGTTATACAGACGATTTCTGATAAAGTTAAACAGAGCAGTGCAAATACAGACGACGAACGCACGCAACTACACAAAATTCTTTTTCAGCAAGCTCCAGTTTTCGACAACATTCCTGGTACTATGTCCGGTTTTATGTATGAATTTCAAGTCAAACAGCACGACACATTTAAAGCAAAGCATTATCCCATTCCATATATCCATAGAGAACAAGTTAAGAAAGAATTGCAGGATATGCTTGACCAAGGAATTATTGAACCGGCAGTTAGTCCGTACATAAACCCGCTACATATTGTTAAGAAAAACGATGGTTCACTTCGCCTCGTACTTGATTCACGTCACATCAATGACATAATTATTAATGAAACAGATCGACCACAGACACTAGAGGAACTACTACAGAAATTTCACGGTACTGCTATTTATTCTACATTAGATCTGAAATCGGGATTTTGGCAAATTCAACTCCATCCGAATTGCAGAAAGTACACAGCATTTCTTTGTTTTGGTGACTGTTATCAATTTTGTAAATTACCGTTCGGCTTAACAATTTCCTCAGCATCTTTTATTCGCGGTTTGAATACAATACTTCCGACTGGACTTAAAGACAGAATTACAACGTACGTAGACGACATTCTTATTGCAGAAGCTAACTGGACTGAACACAATCTGATTGTTGAACAACTGTTGCAAACTTTTCGTGCACACGGACTCAAAGTTAATCTCAGTAAATCGCACTTTGGCAAAACTTCTATAAAATTTCTTGGACATGTAATTTCAGCAGAAGGCATTGCGCCTGACCCGGAAAAACTTCAAGCTTTACGTGACATTACTGTTCCTACGACGAAAAAACTGCTACGCAGCTTTTTGGGTTTAATTAACTTTTTTCGTAAATTTGTTCATTACTCTGCTTTAGACAGCCCTAGATTATGCCAATTGACAGGGAAAAACACTATTTGGTCTTGGGATAAGCAAGCACATTCTGAATTTGTGAACCTGAAAGAAGCCTTGTTGAATGCTCCACTTTTGTCGCACCCAGACCTTACCAGAAATTTTTCTATTGCCACCGACAGTTCTAGCACCGCATTGGGCGTACATATTTTTCTGGAAATTGAAGAAGATGGTTCTACAATAATTAAAAACATCGCATTTGCAAGTCGCATTTTGTCACCTGCTGAACGAAATTATTCTGTTACAGAACTGGAAACATTATGTGTTGTTTGGGCTTTTACAAGATTTAGGCATTTTCTTTATGGAAGACACACCACCGTTTACACAGACCATAGAGCTATACAATTTTTACTTTCCGCTAAA
Organism: Schistocerca nitens; assembly: GCF_023898315.1. NCBI lineage: Eukaryota > Metazoa > Arthropoda > Insecta > Orthoptera > Acrididae > Schistocerca > Schistocerca nitens. The sequence continues at coordinate 1,111,351,043 of NC_064615.1, read as the reverse complement.
TTTACTCACGACAGATTAAGCAGATGGAAACTTTATTTGCAGGAATTTAATTTCACAATTGTTCACATTCCCGGCACACAAAATGTTGTAGCAGATGCACTATCCCGTTCTCTGGCAACAATCAGCAAGACATCGCAACCAACTTCTGCAAAGCAAATTTCAGCGTCATGTACATTCAACAAGTTGAATTTGAAAATTTTATCTCGTCGTCATTACAAGACATAGCACAAGAGCAGAGTAAAGACAACATGTGGAAAGAGATTAAACACCTCTGGCAAGATAGGAATAATGTTACGATTAGAAACCATTACACTGTCCGCAATAATATTCTGTTTCGCCGCTCTCATCCTGACAGCAACAATTGGTTATTATGCATTCCTGACGAACTTTTTAACAAATTAATCTGGTATACTCATTTAAGTTACGCACATTACGGAGCTAGAAAATGTTTTCTTATACTGAGACAGAACTGTTATTTTACCAACATGGAGAAACGTATACGACGAGTTTTAGCGTCGTGTAAAATCTGCCAGAAAGCTAAATCAGACACGACTTCACATATTCCTCCATTACATCCCATTGTACCTGTTAAATTGAGACATATGGCCGCTGTAGACATTTTTGGTCCGATTCCCAGAACTAATAAAGGTTTTTGCTACATCTCTGACGCTGTTGAACTCACTTCAAAATTTGTTACCTTCACTCCGTTACGCAAAGCTACTGCTAAAACTGTTTCGAAAGCATTTGTAAAACATTTTCTATTTCATGTAGGGCATGTGTTGAAAGTAATTTCCGACAATGGACCACAGTTTAGATCTGCTATATGGACACTTATGTTACGAGCTAGAAATATTTCTCCGATCTATATATATCCAGGTACCATGCTTCTTCGAACCCTTGTGAACGATTAATGAAAGCAATTGGTAAACTGTGTAGAATATACTGCCATAAAAGACATATTGATTGGGACACACACATACACTCATTCTAGGATGTAATTAATTCCATACCAAATGAATCCACGATGCTATCTCCGTCTGTTATACTGAAAAATGTCAAACCACCTAACAAAATTAAAGAATTAGTAACATTTCCTACATCTCGTCGACTACGACACCATGAAATAATTGACATTGCGCTGAACAACATCAAACGTGCCGCAGAGCGCCGGAGAAGACAACAAAAACAGGTTTGTATACGCCGTGACTTTCACGTTGGACAGAAGATATTAGTACGTACACACTATTTATCCAACAAAATAAAAGGTAGGTGCAGTAAATTTGAGCTTCTATACGCATGTCCATATCGAATTCGCAGCATTCCTCACCCTAATGTTGTACACGTCGAAACTTGGAGAACCAGAAAATCGAAAGGAAACCATCACGTGTCGAACGTCAAACCTTTTATTGAATGAAAATACTTTATGATTTATCACACTGTAATGCCATTTCCTAATTTTTTATGACCACTTATGCAATTATATTCACATGAACACCTACTGATGATTATCGCATTTTTTCTTGGCAAGTGCCCGGCAAGGTAAGGTTAGCAGGTCGCTTTTCTTGTCGTTACACATCAGACCGTGCATATTTTTCCAGATGAACTTACACATTTTATGACCACTTATGCAATTATATTTACATGACTACTTACTGATGATTGTCGTATTTTTTCTTGGCAAGTGCTCGGCAAGGTAAGGTTAGCAGGTCGCTTTTGTTGTCGTTACACATCCGACCGTGCATATTTTCCATTTTTCATGTATGTACGATTGTTTTCATGTTTTGTTTGTATGTACTATGAAATAGTTAAGATATAACACACGACAGTTGACTTTGACATTTTTGCCCTATGATATCTCAACATCGTGACTATTTTACATTTTTTTTGCTGCTGCATTGTGATATTCTGTGTACATTTTTGCATCTGAACACTGTCAATATTTTTTTTTTTTGACGTATTACGTTTTCTGTCATGGTATGCTGTATGCTCAAATTATGTTACTATAAACCAGTTTTTATTTAATGGGTATATGAATTAAATGCAAGACATTAATATTTGTTCATCATTTTCAGAAAGAAATAACGTGTAAACAGAAATGGGAATTTCACCTTCGGAATGAACGAAAGAAGATGCAAAAAAAGAAAACTTCATGAGGAAGAGTAAATGGATCAAGATTAACAAGCATTAACAAGAATATACTATACACATCGTAGAATAGCAGTCTTAACTAATTTTTTCTTTCAGAATACGAGACGATTGATGCAGGCTGTCAGACAGAACTACACATCTTAGTTTTAGTGATGAAATATGATAGAAATAAGGAAAAGTTGTATAATGAATAATGAAGTGACTTTTTTACAGATGATAATGAATGATGATGAATAATGATGAAGAGTATGCTACTATGGATAATGAAGTTTTTCTTTACAGGTGATGATAATAATGGAGCTATGGTGACATGGATAATGAAGTTTTTCTTTGCAGATGAAAATGATGATGAAGTTTATATATTTGCTGTTAGTTAAGAGGTGCTATGTAGTTATTTAAGTATTTGTTGCAGTTCGTTTTGACAGTATGTTTTATATCGTATGGTATGATGACTGAAGGTTTTGGAAAGGACAGCTAGAGAACACATATTTTTATACACATTTCACTACCTGTTAATTCGAAGTTCACTACTTTTCAGCATAGTATGCGTTTCTTCTTTCAGCTCAATAATCCTTTTTGTATTTTTTCCAGGAGAAGCTTTTCATGATACTTACTAAACCTGTTACTTATTATGCCTGTACTAGTACTTGCATTTTTTTTACCCAGTTGTGTCTATCATTTATAAATGTGATCACATATAATGCCTTGTTTCATAACCTTGCTACAGCTGACTCATGACGAATGACGTTACACACCTTCATTTGCAGCAATAACGCAAAAGCAAACAAAGTAATTACCAGTCCCAAATAATGCTACTAGTTTAAGAGAATTCTGAATAATACTGATCAGCTCTGAATAGCATGTCACTTCAGTAATGACTTCTGAATAATACAAAAAGAAAAATGCTTTGTAACTGGCCAATGAATGCCACTGTTTATTGTAATAAGATTACTTATGATGCCCATGATTATTAATTATGTATAAATGCTATGCCAGTAATTAACTCATTTTCAATAATGACTTCTTAATAATACAAAAAATGATTCTTTGTAACTGGCCAATGAATGCCACTTTATTGTAATAAGATTACCCATGATGCCAATAATTACTATAATTAAGTGAATTATGTTAATACTATGCCATTCATTAGCTTATGTTTTGAATGATGACTTCTGATGGTCTGTAACTGGGCAATGAGTGCCAATAATTACTATATTCAGTTAATTTTATGAACATTATTCTGTAATACTACATACATGGTACAGAAATGTTCAGTAACTGGGCGATGAATGCCACCCATTACTAGTGTAATTCTCAATGAAGACTACTGTGTGACTTAATGTCCTTCACCTTCTGACCTAATTACCAGAAATTACTGCAATATCCATTTGTCCTGTCTATCCTCATGATCATGGAGCACTATATTTGGTTTTTGAACTAATTCGACGTTGGTCTACTTTACAAGAACGTGGTGTTGACACGACATGCTGTCCACCACCTTGAGCGATGGATATGTTATTATGGTCCCACTGTTTGGTGTACCTAATGTACTAGCAAAATGATAACATGGAATATTATTACGAGATTTCAGTGTCTTGGCTACACTGATTAATACTTCAAGGAAAAGAGCTTCAGATTGTCTCACTTGGTGTTGTGCTTCTGTAGAAAGATATGGACTTTCAGTGCAACTGCGTGCAACCTAAAGTGCTACAACCATGACGCAATCCTTCCTATTCCTTTCCTAATTCTTGTAAAATGAAAAAGTCATATACAGTGCGTGTGCACTTCCTTTCATTTGTTAATAAGATCAGTTGTCCTGAAATTACTAAAGACTTCTATAGTGCATGTGCACTTTATTTCACTCCTTGATATGTTTATTTGTTGTAGAAAAATACTAGAGAGTATTACAGTGCGTGTGCACTTTATGTCATTTGTTAATATGATTTGTACTCATTTTGTGATTTGCTGATATGTTCTGAACTACAGTGCGTGTGCACTTTTGCCATTTGTTAATATGTTTTGTACTGAACTTCAGTGCGTGTGCACTTTTGTCATTTCTCAATATAATTTGTACTTGTTGCCTATACATTTCTGATTTCCTGATATGTTCACTACTTCAGTGCGTGTGCACTTTTGTCATTTCTCAATATGATTTGTACTCGTTGCCTATACATTTGTGATTTCCTGATATGTTCACTACTTCAGTGAATGTGCACTTTTGTCATTTGTCAATATGATTTGTATATACATTTTTTGTGATTTGCTGATATGTTCTGTACTCATTGTATATATATATTTTTGTCATTGTCTGATATGTTCTGTACTCGGTGCATGTGCACTATATTTACTTCATGTCCTACACCTATGTATCTGTATATTCTGTGATTGTAAAGTTAGTTAAAAAAAAATTGTTGCTCATGGCAAGTCCAAATGACTCACCATCGCTGCCAACGCGTACGTTTCATATGTATTCAGTACCAACGATGGCGAGGCATGACAGAATCTCTGACCAGAGAGTTATTTATCGTTGCTAGTCTGCGCTTGACCGCGCGAGAGTTCAGTTGCGAGTTGTACTCTGTCTGTAGTAGAAGTCGGATCCAGTAGTGTGTGGCGAGTCGGCAAAGGGAGTAGACAGTTGGATTGTAGTACTCAGTTGGATAGTAGTAGCAGCCTGGTACAGTTGCGTGTTGCACTCTGTCTGCAGTAGTAGTCAGTGCTAGTGTGTGGCGAGTCGGCATGCGTCCGCGGTGTGCTCTGCCCACGAGTCTGGTCAGGAATGTCGTGGACGATATGTATATTATTGTAGAAGGTAATGAAGCAGCATTGCGCTCAGCTAATAACGTATGTTAATTGTAATTAATTTGTTCAAAATGATGCCCCAATAATAACTTCTTATAAAGTAACTCATTTAAAGAAAAAGATTCATTTCAAGTTAAATAATACTTCCTATGCATTCCCTCCAAGAATCAAAATTAAATATGGGCCAGCATTGCACGGAGCTGTGCCGAAAAATAAGAGCAGATATAGATGCAGTTTTACTGAGGTAAGAATTTTGGTTTTTGTGTTCAGGTTTAATTATTTCTCAGGGCCGAAGGTCAGCGTTGCTGCCCTTATAAGATTTATCAGGTTTAATTATTTCTGTTGAGATGTTAGATACGGTTCATTCATTGTTCATTATTTAATCAATATTATTGTGGGTCTTATGAGTAATGTTCATTCGTTAATGTTTGTGAAGAGTTTACATTTGGGCCATTAATATTCTTTAATTTTGCAAGGAGGTTACGGTTGGCTCATTTTTATTGTGCAGTTTTATGGGAAGACATCATTTTCATTAGCATTGACTTTTCAAATTTCTTGCGGGGAGGTTACAAAAGTTATGAAATAATTTACGAGTCCATTACACCCATAGGCAAATGGTTGCACCGAAAGGGTTCATAGGACTATATCGAAGATGCTAAGCCATTATGTCACTTCTCAACAACTAGACTGAGATATATATTTAGATATTGTGGTGACTGCCTACAACACAAAAATTCATAGAAGAACAGGATTATCGCCTTAGGACATTATATATGGACGTATAATGCCATCTCTGTCTGATGTACTTCAACAAATGTTGGGAAAAAAAGGAGAACACGTTAAGGTATTTGCAAAAACTCTGAAGGAAGTCTGGCAAAAGATTAAATGTGTCAACACAAAAGCGCTATAATGCCAAGAGCGTGTGGGCTTAAGTAAGAGGAATTTACCACGATGTAGGGCAATGGCTATTACTTGCTGAGCCTTACACTCTGAAGAGTAAGACAAAAAAGTTTTTGACGAAGTTTCAGGACTCTTAGCTGGTGGTTGAAGTGACGTCATCTGTAAATGTGAAGTTACAATTACCAGGACGAACATCAAAAGTTAATACTAGCAGACTTAAATCTTTTCAAGGCGTCATAGACACATCTGCTCAAGCAGAAGTGCCATGTACTGAAAATAAGAAGCAAAAGAGTAAAGAAATACTGTAGAAGAGACCACACTGGTTGAGGTCAAGGAATACGTAGTCGAAGATGTAGAGATACGTGGGTAATAGCAGTATTTTTCTTTATTCTCACAGATTCATGTAGTGTACTTACTAATATAAATTTTTTGGTTGTATTCCCTATTTTTTCTAAGGAGGGAGAGCTTACATGAACATTATTTCCTTTGGGTGATGGCGAGAATGATGCTTAGATGGCGTCTTATTTACTGATGGATTAAATTCTCGGTTACTGAAGTATTACTTGTATCTAAACAACGGGAAATGCACGTTCCTCTATCGGTAGATCTTGTTAAGTGTATTAATGGTTCAAACGGATAAGAAGTACAACTATTTTTGGAGAGTCTGATTGCACTAGAGTGTAAGAAGATTGTTATGAAGCCACGAACACTGTTTCCGCAAGTCGTAAATCACTGGATTTAATCTTCATGCACGTCACAAACCATTAAAAAAACTTTATTTTACAGGAATGAAAAGAGTAGAATTGCAGCTTAGTGTTTCAGTAATTATTAGTGTACAATCAACATTGTATTGACCAGAAGGTCCCTTCAGTATTTTACCTTTGCAGAATATTTCCTTTCTAAATTATACACTAGATGCTACGGTACTACTGGCCTTAGATAAATTAACTGATGCAGAAAATGGGCAAATTTCTCTCAGTAAAATATTAAAATATATTCAGGAATCTCACTATGAACGAAAGCAGAAAACGATTACCATTAGTGTAACAGCCAGTAGTATAATCACAGTACTAGCAGGTATTTGTGCAGTATATATTTTCCTAAGACGTAAAATAATACAAGTAAAGTTAAAACTCACACACGAGATCCCTCTGGAATGGATAGTACCTGAAAGAAAAACAGAAATTGTAGCATAAGTTAAATTGGTAAACGATTTCTTAAAAACAGTAAGCTTTTTATATAAAAGGTTAAGATATTCTTCGTTTTTTTCTAAAATTGAGGACGAATTTTTTTAGACAAAAGAGGTAAGTTGCACCCCAACTTTATACAAGGCTACAAACACTCAAAATGTTCAAAGTCCCAGAGCGACGCTATCTCGCTTGCGTTATGGCAGTGCCGCAGAAGGCGGGCGTGAAGAACAACATTTCACCAACGAGAGCGGGTGAGGGTGAAACACAACATAGGTCATCCTGTAAAACCAGACACCGGACCTCAACTAGTGTGGCGTAGGTCGCCTTAGACGGGCCCTGTATCAAAATTTGTCGTGGGGCCCTTTTATCCGACTGTGGCGAAACTCAAATGGAGGGTAATGATTTTTCACAAAATAAATAAAAACTCATTTTGGACAAAATAAATATTTATTGATTAAGTATGTTGCATAGTTAACTAATTATTTACAATTAATGCTCCTAGAAGCCAAGCTCCCTAAACAATTCAAATATATAATTTTCTCACCTTTTGTACGGCAAACTTACTTATTAAATCATCCATAGCTGAAGACGATTTTAGTTTTTCGAGATGTTCTGCCTCTGTACACAGCACTGACGTGTCTGAAAACCGTTCTTGACTCATAGAAGTTTTTGATCGGTTTTAATTTCGAAAAGCTTCTTTCAGCTGTTACAGTTGTTACAGGAAGGATCAAAAATAGGAAACATACTGTTGTTACCTCCAGAAAACTGGATGCAAGGCTATTGAATTTAATCAGTAATAAATGAACTTAACGCTCAACAAAGCGATAATAACAAGAATAAAACATATACATCGTAACTAATATCGCAGCGCAACACAAATGATCACTGCTTAGATTGGCTGATATTTCAAAGCAGCACGAAAAGTTCTAAGCATCACGCGCGAGACCCCTTCAGAACATAGTGGGATCGTTACAACGTGAATAAAATAGTGTAGTACAGGGCTTAATTTGGGCCGGAACATGCCAGAACGGCGTTTCGGCACCACCGAGGGAAGAATTTGAACCGAATGGACCAAATCCGCACCGGAGATTGAAAGAAGTACAATTATTTTAAAACGTAATGTAAGATAGAATTTGCCGCTACGCTGACAACTGTGAACTAGCAGTGATTGGCCAGTGTGTTACGAAAGAGTATTAGCGTTTGTTTGGAAAAAACATTCCTATCGGATATCAATTTGCAATATCTGCAAACCTGCAATGTACGCTGACTAACAGCTCTGTATTTATGCTCTTCCCATTTGTAATCCTCTGTGAGCCTGGTGTATATCGAGAGATATTTCTGTTCTTTCATGTTACACTTTGGCAAAGTGTTATTTATGTACCTATACTGTAGTGTTCCTGCTCTTTTTCGATATAAAATGTGCTTTCCTTTCCTTTGGTGAGCTATTTTTTCATACTCTCCATTCGTGGCAAATGAATGTTGTAATAAATACTATGTAAGTATGTTGACGTATTATGTTTTTCAAGGCGTGTTAATATTAGAAACAAACATTTGTAGTAGCTCTGAGCAAAATTAATGGTCTTAGGGAATACGCAACAAGCTAAGTCAAAACATCGAACATAACATCCCGGAATTTAAGTCACTGATTCAGACGTTTTCGTGTAACCTATAATACATAAATTTATCGATCTTACTCGAAAAATTCGATTATCGTCCTTACTTACAACGAATTTACCGTCGGCCAGTTCTCCCAAGTAACTACTTTTTTGATATTGGGGTTATCAGTTGTTATTAACGCGGCTCTGTCTTTTAATAATTGGTTACAAGATAGTACCACTGATACTTTAGTGCAAAGTGAAATCGGTAGTAAAATTACTTTCTGGCGAGATGTATTCCATGGTGTTATTAATGTCATAATTACTTTAGCTTCATGTAATACTCCTTTAAGAGCTCATAATTCTGTAAATGTCGTGTCCATTTTATGTTTACTATCGAATTATGATTTAAAGGAACTTCTTTTAAGGCCAAAAAGTGGAATAAATTACTTAAGCCCCATGATTCAAAATGTGGTTGTTAACTTAGTTGCTATTGCAGTTAGAGAACATTTTGTTTTATAAATTAAAAATGCTACATTTCTGGCAATTATTTTGGATAGAACTCAAGACGTATCAAAAACTGACCAACTTTCTGTAGTTTTTCAATTCGTTTCGATAGCACAAAATGATGATCATGTGCGTAAAGAAAGAAAAATCTGCGATTCCTTTTTTGGATTTATGTCAGTAGCTGAATGTACTGCTGAAGGGCTTAAAGCTGAAATTTTTAATACTACAAAAGAATAAGAAATTGATTTGTCCACATGCAGAGGGCAGGATTACGATGGAGCAAATCTCATGTCGAGTGTGTATGGAGGATTACAAGCCCTTATAAAAGAACGGGCGACAAATGCCGATTGTATTAGCTGTGCGGCACACGCATTAAATTTAATTTTAAATGATGCTGCCCTACTAGATGGTCTGCAAGACACGACGCTTTGAAAAATGATTCATTAACAATGAAAACTTTATAGCAGACAAATTTAATTTCCACTAAAAAATAGGACGTGACGAATGTAAAAGTAAATTAATATTTTAGAGAACTACGGTTTTGTAGTGCCTGTCGCCTTTTTTATTTCATTGTTTAAAATCATTAATCCAGTTTCTAAGGCGCTACAGCATGAAATTTATGACTTACAGAAAGTTAGTACTTCACTAAGTAATGTTTCGAACAGACTGAGCAAAATAAGAAACCAAATTCATTCCCTGGTTTGCTGAACGTGTCCAGACCCCTACGAAAAGTATGCGAAGATGGTACATGTCCGAAAGAACAAATACCATTGGTGATCTTGCAGCTCTCAAAGAATGAAATTCCAATGAAATCCAGATCTTTAGCTGCCTACAGGCATTGATAAATATCAACGTGAACACAGAGGACAGTGCGACTGCAGGGACTTATCTCTGGCAGGCTCCCCGCAAGATCCACATTCCCAGCGTAGTACTGTCCACACACTACATTTGTAGTGCCCCTGCCCACTATACTCATTACTCGTGGCAGTCAATCTACCGATTCCCGAACTCGACTGCCACGAGTAATGAGTATACTAGTAGTGGGCAGGGGCACTATAAATGTAGTGTGTGGACAGTACATTGGGAATGTGGGTCTTACGGGGAGCGTGCCAGAGATAAGTCCCTGCAGTTGCACTATCCTCTGTGTCCTCGGTGAACGCAGGAGATCCTGGGTTCGAGTCCCGATCGGGGCACACATTTTAAACTCTCCCCTATGATATTTATCAACGCCTGTAGGCAGCTAAAGATCTGGATTTCATTGTAATTTCACCTGGGAGAAGGGTGGGGAGTAACAACTGATTTCGAAAATAAAAGACAGAAGACGAAGAAGCGATGTTTTGATGAGTTATCAGAAGATGAGAGAATTTCAGGCCGGGAATCGTACTTCAATCTCAATGTGTATTTCCTGTTTATATGCATTAATTTCTCAAACTAAATAAAGATTTCAAAGCCTCTGTGACCTTAGTAACACATTCAAGTGTTACAGTCGGAGAAACTCTTACCATTTTCAAATGAAATAATAAAAAAGGAAGAGGTAAAAGTGACTGCTAAACACAGTAAAGACATGTCATTTGATCTGTATGAACAATTACTTTCTTTGAAAATGTGCTTAAAAACTACGATTCAGAAAATCCATTCCATTAAGGAATTGGTGGAATTATTACTGATTAAATTAAATAGCCTTGCATCCAGTTTTCTGGAGGTAACAACAGCATGTTTCCTATTTTTGACCCTTCCTAGAACAACTGTAACAGCTCAAAGAAGTTTTTCGAAATTAAAACTGATTACAAACTATCTTAGGACTTCCATGTTCCATGAACGGCTCGAGAAACTAAAATCGTCTTTAGCTATGGATGATTTAATAAGTAAGTTTGCCGAAAAAAGGGCGAGAAAAGTATATATTTGAATTGTTTGGCTTACTTGCCTTCTCGGAGCTTTAATTGTAAATAATTACTTACCTATGTAACACACACTTAATCAATAGATATTTATTTTATTCAAAATGAGAGTTTTTGTTTCTTTTGTGAAAAACCTTTACCATCCATTTGAGCTACGCCACAGTCGGATAAAAGGGCCCCACAGCAAATTTTGATATAGGGGCCATCTAAGGCAAGCTATACCACTTATGTACATACACCTAATGTGGGAAAAGTTGTGAATATAAAATTATGGAATGTATTTTTTTATAAATCTAGTGAACGCGCTGCTCGCATATATTTACCTAGTGCAATTTATTCTACTACACGATAGACTAAGATGCAGCTTTTCACACGCTGCTGCTCTCGAGCGACATGCATCGCATGTACACCCTTAATCTGACCCTATGTTTTGTTAGCATAATTCAAATAAAATTATTTCTGTTGTGTATTTCCAAGACGACGTGTAATAATAGTTATGAGTCCTACAATATACAGCGTAGAACGCTACAAAACGTGACCTAAATTATAAGCAAGAAGTCTTTATTTCCGTGGACATAGACAAATGTTTAGTACTTACCATCGCAAAGTAAATCACTCACAGAATCTGATTGCTGCAAAAATGAAGAAATTTTGGGCAGTTTCTTTATAACTTCCTCCTTCTTCTGTTTATTTCTTCTTTACATAGCGCCACTGGAATAATCTCTCTTTCTTTGACTCATTTCTTTCACAATTAAAGCTATTAACGAACAAATAATCACCAGATTTACAACGTTTGAACGTCATGAACCGCTTTCACAGATTGAAATAAACACGTATAAATTGTTCTCATTCAACTGAAAAGGAGAAATACTGTAAACATTGTTTTCTGCTTAAGTGCGCCGCGGGGAATCTGAGACAGTGTTGCCAATATTTGGACGCCCAGTTAATTAAGTGTTTAAGATACAGCCTAAGCCTTAAGCGTTCACCTTGAGTGACATTGTGGGAAGTATTTTACGAATTTCTGCTAACACATGTCTAGGCTCCTGCAGCCCGGGGATCCCACATCATTGATACGGCTGATACTGTGGTAGCATGCCCTTGACTTCACCAGAAATGCAGTATGCAATTAGACAGGATCATGTCATCTTCATTACGTGATGAAAGAAACACTACTGCTAATTCAACGATGCACGCCAAGAGCATTTACAAACCAATCCTATACTGTAACAAACTTGTTAAGCAAGCACGGCAGAGTGAGAACCGCTGCCACCTCCGTGATAGTGAGACCTATGCAATCACGAAAAGTGACGTCAGATAAACGTTGGCCAATACTTTGCTCCAAAAATATTCCAGCATTTTAGCTGGAAGGCAATCAGTCAGACAGATCGGTGGTGTACATGGCTTTCACATTCAATTCCCTGGTTACTGTAAAGTGGCATCTGGTACAAGTCTGTTCTAGATTGCCTGCATGCTACTGAGCAAAGACAGCCACCATGGGGAGAGATGGCTACTTCGTCACAACCATCAGTCACAGAGTTCAACACCTCAGTCTGCCGCTGTCGCAGATGGGTCGATCCAGTGTCTTACTTATCATCCCAGTTCAGGACACCAGCGTTCTTGATACCACAGCGGATGGGCAGGGCCTACCTTAACGGCAGGCCAGGATTGTCGTACTGCATTGCTACATGACAACCGACATAGCGGTTCAGCGGATGAAGAAAATCGGTGATAAGTGGGATTCCTGGATGGGCATTGACAGCCAATGTGAGTCAAAACACTGCTTGTAACTTATGTAAATAATTAATTGATTCTGAACCTTCTTTCACTGAGTCTAGTGCCAACAAATTATCACCACCATCCTTCCGAGAAAAACTGGCAAGGAGCGAACTGGGAGAGTGCCTCCTGACACAGAACTTCCACCCTCCCAACAGTTGCCTCTTCCAATGTCATTGCTCGCTGGATGATAGCTGGTGATCTTGTGGTGCACATATCCAAAGAACATTGTGAGCTGGGCGAACAAATCAGACTCAGATTATTGTCGTCTGTGGTCGGTTGTAATGTGCAGGGGTGAACCAAATCCTTCCCGGGTTCGATTCCCGGCGGGGTCGGGGATTTTCTCTGCCTCGTGATGGCTGGGTGTTGTGTGCTGTCCTTAGGTTAGTTAGGTTTAAGTAGTCCTAAGTTCTAGGGGACTTATGACCACAGCAGTTGAGTCCCATAGTGCTCAGAGCCATTTTTTTTAACCAAATCTAGCTAACCACGTCGAAACGAAAGCGGAGGTTCACGTTTCTGTGGAGGTACTGTCCACCAGCACCACTTCTGGCCAACAGGGAACGATCTATCATAGTTAATGATTATCTGATGTGTCCATGCGCGAAACGTACGGTTTTATAAGGGAAATCGCCAACAGGCATGTGCAGATGGTGAGACAGTTTGTTGCACTGGCACTATAGGCATCTACGTATCCAGTCCCGACGGTCTTTATCCATACTGGGTAGCACAAAACGAGTGAACACTACGGGAAAAGATCGACAGACTCCGAGGTGTCACAAGTTGTGTAGATTGTCAGGAGCTTGTCCATGAAATGCGGCTTGTAGGAAGGAGCGAGATCTTCCATGAGAGACTCCACAATACAGTTCGATTTCCTCTCCAAGGACGCTGAGAAGTTGCAACTGTTATGCAGATACGTCGTAAAGTAACAAACTCTGGAAGCCTCGATTTTGTGTTCAAATGACTGGACGTGGTGGTACTGCGACAGCCGTGACTTCATTTAAGGCATCGAGCGAGTTGGAGTAGCGATTAGCACACTGGATCGCATTCGAGAGGACAATGGTCAAAAACTGCGTCTGGCAGTCCAGATTTAGGTCTTCCGTGATTTCCTTACATCGTTCCAGGCAAATGTTGAGGTGGTTCCTTTGAAAGGGCAGTACTGATTTCCTTCCCCATACTTGAAGCAGTCCTAGTTTGTGCTAGCTAAAATTAGCCTACTGGTATCAAACGTAGAGTTTAATTTAAGGAACAAAAGACGTTCCGAGCACAGCATTACATGGAAGTGAGTCATTGACTTTGGAAAAACCGGAAAACAAGCAAAGCACAGCGTTTGAGATGCCGTGTCACAGAAAAGTGTATGAGCCATACTGCAGCTGGTGTTGGTGCTGTTTGTAGGTTGCTGTCCTCTGTTAGAAGCCAGACTGTGTCGTTTAGTTGACATGGTTGCGGTTGTTTGTCTTCTTCTCATGTTGACTGGCGCCACCTGGTTTCACAATCTTTACCTGTCTGCTGGTGGCAGCAGCGGTAGTTATCGATATGTGTAGTTTTGACAGCTTTCTTGATTTTGGTTGGTTGGCAATTCTTCTACTCTGAGGGTAGTGATTCCTTTCTCGTTCCGAGCTCTCTAAGCACACTATTCTGCGGGCGGAGTCCAGGCCACCAGCTCCGGCTCTGGCGTATTTTTACATCTTTCAATTTGGTTTATTGGACGTCAGGTAGCCTCAGCAAGGTTATGATTAGTCATTCGTTGGACTGCCACTAGTCTGAGTTACCATCTTGTGAAGTGAATGCAACTCTTGGCTGCCTATCTCATCGCTCGTGAAGGTGTTTTTTGCCAGACCTACTCAGAAGTCGATTCCTGGTGTACCGTCTGTGACTGAACCTTGTGTTTTATTATTGTATTTGCTGTTTTATTGTATGTTTCTAAGTTTTTTACACAATTCCCATTCTTGGTTTTACAGCAGGGTTAAATGATTGTGATACCAAGTTTACCATCATTTTGTCTCACCTGTTTGGTAATCAGTTGCTTGTCCTTTTAATTTAACCTTTGGTTAACGAACTGCAGTTTAAGGTCACACGTTTAGAGCTTGATGGGAAGAGGACCAGGGAGCAGAATTTGTTACCTTCCGGGCGGTGCACTAGCAAGCCTAGGAATAACGCCCTAACGTCCTCCAAGGGGTTAGTCGGGGTGTTTGCTAAATTGTCTAATCCCCTGGAGCATCAGTTTCGAGACGTCACAGAATTAGCTATAAACCGACTCGAGCTAATTGAAAGTTTACAAAAACGGACATAATGTCTGATGGGATAACAGCAATCAGTGATTTTATTAATGACGAATTATAAGTAACATTAATTGAAAGTTTGTTTTGGTTGTTGGTTCACCTTGAGCAACACGCTGATGCGAATGGTGTTTCACGTCAGGTAATTTTGTCTCTATAGTATCCTTTAACTAGAGGCGAATGGAGGACCTCGGTATCCAGAGCTAAGGCAGAAGAGTTTTCACTGCAGCAGTTGAGGGAGCTTGTAATCAGTGAAAGATTGGCCACTGGAGTTTTTCTAGAGAAGCTGCAAGGCCATCAATGGTATCTGTTCTTTCTAGAACAGTTACAATCTTCATATATAGCTATATTGGTTATGTAGGGCCCTTACCTCGCACCAAAAGAGGCCATCGGTATGTATTAGTAATTATCGACGCATTTTCGAGGTTTATCTGGCTTCTTCTGAGTTTTAATGTGACTGCTTCCACCACCATTACGCACTTAACTAACATATTTAGTGTTTTTGGACCCCCTAAACAAATCGTTAGTGATAATGCGCTGGCCTTTCTTTCGGCTCCCTTCAAGGCCTTCTGTTTTCAAAGCGGTGTTAAGCATGTAACTACCACTCCGTATTATCCGCAGCGGTCCTTTGCGGAAAGGGTCAATCTTAACCTTAAACTCGCACTCATTATCTTTATCAGACGTCTCCCAGTAAGTGGGATTCTAGTCTCCCTTGGCTTAGCTTTGCCTTCAATACCATCAGCCATGACGCTTTGAAGGCTACTCCGGTTTCCTTGATGTTTGCTTATCCTGCTAATTCCCCCCTTTCGAACTTATGGGGGATTCAAGACCTAATTCCTGCGGAGATCACCCCTCAGGTCGTCAAGGAAAACTGAAATTGTGCGAGGTGCAATATTCTCAGGGCCCACAACAAACAAGCTGGTCGTTATAACCGTAATCGGCGAGCCTTCAGAGGTAAACTCAGAGATCAGGTGTCTGTCCATAATTTTCCTGGGAGGGGGGTGCGTGTTGGCAACCTTGGTAGGTTTACTCCCCATTTTCTGGGTCCGTGCACGATTATGACGATTTTAGGCCCAGTTAATCTTGTGGTTAAGGGTAACCGTACCAGTAAGCAATACCGGGTCCACCTTAATCAAATTAAGTTTGGTTAGTCCGCTAGTTGGGTCTCATAACACCCCGTCCCTCCCACCCGGGTTTCTCCTTGAGAGGGGGAGGTTGAGCCATTCTGCGGCTCGCGTTGGTGCTGTTTGTAGGTTTCTGTCCTCTGTTGGAGGCCAGTTTGTATCATTTAGTTGAACTGGTTGCGGTTGTTTGTCTTCTTCTCGAGTTGATTGTCGCCACTTGGTTTCGCAAGCATTGCCTATCCACTAGTAGCAGCAGTGGGGTTATCGATATGTAGTAATTGTGGCCTTATCTTTGGGGTGATGTCACGGTTCTTCTGGGTCGTGTCAGTGGGCAGTTTTGTCGGGGACTGAGGAGGAGCCGGGTCCGCACAGTGAGAGAACACGCTGCGACCACTAGCACACATGGACCGCTGGATCGGAGGCCTGCGGTCACGAGGGTGCACGACCTCGACGTAAACCGAATCCTGCATGTTTTAAGTTGAGTGCATTTGGATTCAAGTAGAGAAACCTCCACCATTGTGAGATCTTGCGATTCTCCAGTGACTTGGGTTCGTGGCCGGCCACAGTGGTCGAGCGGTTCTTGGTGCTTGAGTCCGGAACAGCGCGACTGTTACGGTCGCAGGTTCGAATCCTGCCTCGGGCATGGATGTATGTGATGTCCTTAGGTTAGTTAGGTTTAAGTAGTTCTAAATTCTAAGGGACTGATGACTTCAGATGTTAAGTTCCATAGTGCTCAGAGCCATTTGAACCATTTGGGTTCATGTTGCTGCTCGCAGTGTTGCCAAGGCAACGAGCAGCGAGTGGAATGCTTGGGGAAGGCGGATCTGATTAGCTTTCCTGGATTTCTAATTACTATTTATTGCGTTCAGTTTGTTACTATTTCTTAAGTTCAACCAGCTTTATTTTTCCTGCCTCGTGGCCCCTAACGCCCCAGTTTTACCTGCCCTGGGGGTTAGTGTATGTAACGGCAGTGTACGTTTCCTCGCCTGTCGCTGCTGTCCAGTGAGGCGTGTAGTTTTGACAGCTTTCTTGATTGTAGGTTCGTTGGCGATTCTTCTACTCTGATGGTAGTGATTCCTATTCTCTTTCCAGGCACTCTAAGCACACTATTCTGTGAGCGGAGTCCAGCCCACTGATTCCGGCCTTGGGGTATTTTTACATCTTTGCATTTGGTTTATTGGAAGTCAGTTAGCCTCAGCAAGATTATCATTGGTCATTCGTTATACTGCCACTAGTCTGAGTTACCATCTTGTTAAATGAATGCAACTCTTGGCTGCCTATCTCATCGCTCGTAAAGGTGTTTTTTGCTGGACCTACTCAGAGGTCGGTTCCTGGTGCACTGTCTGTGACTAGCCCTTGTGTTTTATTATTGTATTTGCTGTTTTATTGTATGTTTCTAAATTTTTTATATACTTGCCATTCTTGGCGTTACAGCAGGTTTAAATGATTGTACTACCATGTTTACCATCATTTTGTCTCACCTGTTTGGTAATCAGTTGCTTGTCTTTTTAAATTAACCTTTTCTGTTGTGTTTGCTGTTTTACTGTATGTTTCTTGAATTTTTTATATAATTACCATTCTTGGCGTTACAGCGGGTTTAAATGGTTGTGCTATCATGTTTACCATCATTTTGTCTCACCCGTTTGGTGATCAGTTGCCTGTCTTTTTAAAGTAACCTTGCCATTGCATTACTGTTTTACAGTATGTTTGTTAAATTTTTTATAATTGCCGTTCTTGGCGTTAAAGACCTTCAGCCGTGACTGTGGTTACTTGCCTTAAAATTCTAATTGGGATCACATTGGCTTGTTTTTAAAATATTATTTGCTGTGTCTGTATTTTATGATCATTTGGTAAATTAAAATGCACTGTAAACACTATTAATTACACAGTTGTTTATTCCTTCATTAATAACATATGATATCTTTATTTATTGCTGACTCTGGAATTACGGTTTTAAAATAAATGTGTGTAATTGCAAAAGGGAACCAACAGTAACTGATTAAGGCCCCGTCCACAATCGTAACCGAATCCTGCCTTCCATCACTACCAGGTTTCAGTGTTGAAAACTAAGTGCACCGATAATGTATAATTAAGTTCTCCATCAGAATAGGCAAAAAAACTCCTATATCGCGGATGTTAGCGAGCGTTTCGTCGACGGTGCACGATTCCTGTACCAGGGCGAAGGGAAGGAAGATTAGAGTTTAACGTCCCATCGATAGTGGGGTCATTAGAGACAGATCACAAGCTTAAGCTGCGAAAGGATGGGGTATGAAATTGGCCATACCCTTTTTCGAAGGAACAGTCCTGAAATTTGTCTCCAGCAGTTTAGAGAAATGAGGGGAAACGCAAATCTGGATGGTTCGACAGGTATTTGAACGGTGGTCCTCCAGAATGCAAGTTCAGAGTACTAACAACTCTTCCTCCTCGCACGGTGTCTATACGTTGGGGCTGTCCTTCCAACCATTTCTGTTTTGAGTTCTTCACGTTTTTTCCTGTAGGCGTTTCGCCTTAGCTTCCCAGCACTTCTAATTTCGTAAGTGAATTATATTGTCTCTCATGTCCTCATATGTTTTCATATTCCCTTCCTTTGTCGATCAATTCTTTTTTTTCCCAAAATTTCTTCACAGTTGTCTTCCTTGTATCTACATTTCTGTTCAGCTGAAGTGCCTTTTGTGACTGTCATTATCACAGTACGTTACATTCAGTCTCTGACATCACAGCTCATCAGTTCAGTATTCTACGTCTTTATATATTGATTCCTCTTGACGATGCCCTTCAACTTGCGTCTACATTATTACTACCACAGAAAACTTCAAATGCACATTATAACTCCTCAGTTCAGAACCACTCATCTTCACACATTGATTCTTCTTGGCGATACTGTTCCACTTCAATCAACTCCACATCTCTATCTGTTCTTGGATACATCTTACAGTCAAATATCTGATTTCGAAATCTCTGTCTCAGCATGATAAATTCCAGCTAGTACCTTCTCGTATCTGCAGGCCTTTTCCAGGTTGCCTTCCTCCTCTTGTGGTTACTGATCAACAAATTTGTAATTAGTTGATTTTTTTTTTTTTTTTTTGTAGAAACATCAAGGAGACTTTCTCCTCTCTCAGACCGACTACCGACCCCGTGTCCTCTCGTAAATCTATTCATTCCAGTACTATAACCTTTCAATACCCCATGATTACTAGATTTTCGTCTCCCTTTACGCACTGAGTTACCCATTTGGTGCCATCGTACACCTGAATCCTTGTTACTGGCGTTTGCTACACCTCGAAGATGACGTGCTACAGACGTGAAATTTAACCGACACGAAGAAGATGCTGTGATATGCAAATGATTAGCTTTTCAGAGCATTCACACAAGGTTGGTGCCGGTGGCGATACCTACAACGTGCTGACATGAGGAAAGGTTCTAACCGATTTCTAATCCACAAACAGCAGTTGACCGGCGTTGCCTGGTGAAACGTTGTTGTGATGCCTTGTGTAAGGAGGAGAAATGCGTACCATCACGTTTCCGTCTTTGATACAGGTCGGATTGTAGCCTATCGCGATTGCGGTTTATCATACCGCGACATTGCTGCTCGCGTTGTTGCTTTAACCTTCAATTATATAGCTTCCCTAAGCTACCCTACTAACATTTATATTTTACACTAAAGCCACACAGGTCGCTTCACTCACAGCTTCCAGCGGTGCATGTGAACCAATACCGGGGAGTCAGCTTGCACAGCAGTCCATTCCCCAGACCTCAGGAGCTTGAAAATTGGTTTTAGCCGTACTAGATGGGAGCATTCTTGGGGAAAAAACCTAAGAAAATCAGTGCTTCAGACTGGTGTGTAGGTAGAGAATGCTCACAGTCCTGCACAAACTCAATCTTACGAAGCAACAGTACTGCATAAACATTCAAACACTATTGCTCGAACTCAATACTGCAATTGGCTGTCTTAATCTGTGCATGTTGGAGAAACTAATTGTAAAATGCTGTTTTTCCTGGTGAATAATTGTCGCATTTTATTGGACACATTTCCAGCGCCACTCGTAATACTTTTGCACCTGTATCAACGTTCTTACTGCACGAACTATCTTAAGGTGTGTGGCGGGAGATAAACGATATATTCACGAATGGCGGGTGGAAAGAATGATTGTGGCTAAAACTCCGTATAACATCTTATTCCTCTGATTTTCTTGTGATGATCATTCCACGAGACATATGTGGGAGGAAGTACACTACTGACCATTAAAATTGCTACACCTCGAAGATGACGTGCTACAGACGTGAAATTTAACCGACACGAAGAAGATGCTGTGATATGCAAATGATTAGCTTTTCAGAGCATTCACACAAGGTTGGTGCCGGTGGCGATACCTACAACGTGCTGACATGAGGAAAGGTTCTAACCGATTTCTAATCCACAAACAGCAGTTGACCGGCGTTGCCTGGTGAAACGTTGTTGTGATGCCTCGTGTAAGGAGGAGAAATGCGTACCATCACGTTTCCGTCTTTGATACAGGTCGGATTGTAGCCTATCGCGATTGCGGTTTATCATACCGCGACATTGCTGCTCGCGTTGGTCGAAATCCAGTGACTGTTAGCTGAATATGGAATCGGTGGGTTCAGGAGGGTAATACGGAACGCCGTGCTGGATCCCAACGGCCTCGTATCACTAGCAGTCGAGATGACAGACATCTTATCCGCATGGCGGTAACCGATCGTGCAGCCACGTCTCGATCCCTGAGCCAACAGATGGGGACGTTTGCAAGACAACAACCATCAGCACGAACAGTTCGACGACGTTTACAGCAGCATGGACTATCAGCTCGGAGACCATGGCTGCAGTTACCCTTGACGCTGCATCACAGACAGGAGCGGCTGCGATGGTGTACTCAACGACGAATGGCAAAACGTCATTTTTTCGGATGAATCCAGGTTCTGTTTACAGCATCATGATGGTCACATCCGTGTTTGGCGACATCGCGGTGAACGCACATTGGAAGCGTGTATTCGTCATCGCCATACTGGCGTATCACCCGGCGTGGTGGTATGGGGTGCCACTGGTTACACGTCTCGGTCACCTCTTGTTCGCATTGACGGCACTTTGAACAGTGGACGTTACATTTCAGGTGTGTTACGACCCGTGACTCTACCCTTCATTCGATCCCTGCGAAACCCTACATTTCAGCAGGATAATGCACGACCGCATGTTGTAGGTCCTGTGCGGGCCTTTCTGGATACAGAAAATGTTCGACTGCTGCCCTGGCCAGCACATTCTCCAGATCTCTCACCAATTGAAAACGTCTGGTCAATGGTGGCCGAGCAACTGGCTCGTCACGATACGCCAGTCACTACTCTTGATGAACTGCGGTATCGTGTTGAAGCTGCATGGGCAGATGTACCTGTACACGTCATCCAAGCTCTGTTTGACTCAACGCCCAGGCATATCAAGGCCGTTATTACGGCCAGAGGTGGTTGTTCTGGGTACTGATTTCTCAGGATCTAGTCACCCAAATTGCGTGAAAATGTAATCACATGTCAGTTGTAGTATAATATATTTGTCCAATGAATACCCATTTATCATCTGCATTTCTTCTTGGTGTAGCAATTTTAATGGTCAGTAGTGTAGTAGGTGGTCTGACTTCTTGGAACCTCTTTTCAAGACACGATCCATTCCATTTAACTGCTCTTCCAAATCATTTGCTGTTTCTGACATAATTGCAATGGCTTCATCAAACCTTAGAATTTTATTTCTTCTCTTTGAACTGCAACCCACTTTCCAAATTCCTCCTCCGTTTCCTTGCAGAGATTGAATAACGTTGGGGATGGGGTAACCTCTCTGTCACCATCTTTTCAGCTACTGTTTCCCTTCCCTATCCTTTGACTGTTATTACTATAGCCTGGTTATGAGTAACTTTTCATCCCTAATAAGGTCAATACTGCAAAGAGAGTGGTCCTGGCCGAGCGGTTAAAGGCGCTACAGTCTGGAACCGCACGACCGCTACGGTCGCAGGTTCGAATCCTGCCTCGGGCATGGATGTGTGTGATGTCCTTAGGTTAGTTAGGTTTAAGTAGTTCTAAGTTGTAGGGGACTTATGACCACAGCAGTTGAGTCCCATAGTGCTCAGAGCCATTTGAACCATTTTTAGCCAGAGTGGTCCACTCAACATAGTCAAAAGCTTTCTATAATTCTAAAAATGCTGTAAACGTAAGTTCATCCTTCTTAACTCTATCTTCTACGATGAGTTGCAAGGTCAGTATTGCCTCACTTGTCCCTACATTTCTCTGGAACCCAAACCATTCATCAAACCATATTCTATCAGTTTCTCCATTCCACTGTAAATAATTCATGTCCGTATTTTGCAAGCGTGACTTATTAATGTAATAGCTCGGTACCATTCACACCTGTGGGTGCTGCGTCCTGCTACAAGTGCGAGTGAGTGTGGGTGTGCCGAGCGTAGTGTCGCCAAACACTGTGTAACCATTCCAGTGCGGCCGACCACTAGGGGCCCCATGTAGGATGCGTGCACAGCGCACGGCCTCCATCGCGCCCTCTACCTGCGACCCGCGCCTGTCTACGCGCAGAGCAGGGCTGACTTGCCTCACTGTGTTCTTTTAGTTCCTACCGCTCACATCAGTTGTTCTATTGTCTTGTTTCACGTGAAGTCAACTGAGGCTTATTTCCGTTATTGTTCAGAGGTTTATGAATACAGCCAAATTTGTGTTATTTGGATCGGTTTCGTGTATTACTTGGTTACTGCACGATTGGCGACGAGCTTGGAACGATTCCTGCGCGTGCAGTCTGTAAGTGTGGTTTCCTCAGATCAGTCATTATGCTATACTACCAGTCCTGACTGAACAGCTCATTTCGCCAGTGACCGCTTTGTTGGCTGCCATTACGACAGGGTACTGTTCCACTGGTCTATCCACTCATTTTTTTCCTCCGTACGATGATCCATCCAAGGATTGGGAAGCTTACAAAAAAAAGACTCAGACAGCATTTTTTGGCTTTCGTTGGGACAGAGTCAAATTTGTGCAAAGCCTTATTCCTCTCGTGGGCTCCACCTAAGATGTATCATTTACTGTGTCAGTTTTCCCCTTTACAAGAAGCGGCAGGTCTTATTTTTGATCACATGTGCAGTTTATTGTCCAAGTTCCATTGCAAACGAACACGTGTCATAGTGGCGCGAGTTGAGTTCTGCCGATGCTGCAAGAAACTACAGAACTTCACGGCCTTAACCAAGTGTTAGTTCGTTACTGATCACCATAATGACTCTTATGCAGACTATATGGTGCGCGACACAATTACCTGTTTAGTTCGGGACGACGAAGTGCGCCAGAGGGCTTTACTCTGTGAAAAACTGCCATTGACAGCAGTTTTGCAAATAGGACTATCTTCGAAGTTTCTCGCGCGGCGGGAGACCTAATTGAAGTGTGGGGCAATGTGGCAGCAGTGTCGCAAGAAGTGCCTGCTAGGAAGACAGATAGCTTGCAAGAGAAAGCGGCAGTGGCAGTGGTGGATATACGGGTCGAGCGCCGAACAGGCCAACAGCACCCCGAGCAGCCGCATCCGCCACAGCGCTGAGGTCACCGGTCCCTGTTTCCGTCTCGTCCTTTCCGTCCTGTCCAGCACGAACTTTCGGCGTGCACTACGCGTTGGGCTACTTGCAATGCTTCCCAGAAGAAAGACCACATCGCCACCGTGTGCCAAAGAGCGCACAAGATGTGGACATGTACGTAAACCGTGTGATTCCAATGCTTGTGACTTCTCCCATGTTGTTTATCGAGTTAAGTCTTTTTCGCCAAGTGTTCCAGCTACAGGTCGACAAATGCGCTGCAGGTGACCTTATTGAATTCTCAAACTAATGTGAGTTTAGGCGCTCCAACGTTGGCACTAGTCATGCAGAAGCTGGTCGGTTACAACAAACAGAACATTGCACTGTTGGGACAATTTACAGTATCTGCCTCTTACAAGTCAGTGATTCGTTCCATTACATTTTTGCTGGTTGCCGATGGTGGTGTTGAGAAAGTGTTCAAGATGAACTTATTTGAGGGAATTGGAATTTTTTTCACGAATGCACATTAGCTTGTGTCCTATCAGGTACCGTAATGTCAACTGGAAACACTCTGTCAAGAGTTTTCGGACCGTTTTTGGAAGGTACAGGGTGTCCTATGAATTTTTCTGCTCATATCTCTTTGAAAACCATAGCTTGCCTTCGTTTCTGTCTTGCGTGTCCTATTCCTGGCGCCCTGAAAGATTGAGTGCAAGCGGAATCAAACAGACTTTAATCTCTAGGAGTGGTGTAACCTGTTCTGGCACCTGAATCGTCTCCACTAGTTCGGAAGCTATCCGGGAAACTTGGCCTCTGTGGCAAAGCTATCCGGGAAACTTGGCCTCTGTGGCAATCTCAGTATTGCCGTCAACACACAATCAGCCATGGATTTGTATCGTTTGGCTGGTTCAAATGGCTCTGAGCACTATGGGACTCGACATCTATGGTCATAAGTCCCCTAGAACGTAGAACTACTTAAACCTAACTAACCTAAGGACATCACACAACACCCAGTCATCACGAGGCAGAGAAAATCCCTGACCCCGCCGGGAATCGAACCAGGGCACGGGAAGCGAGAACGCTACCGCACGACCACGAGCTGCGGACTTGTATCGTTTCCCATATCAGGAGGGACTGTTGGCGAAAAGTACTTTTCTAAAATTGATTTGCCTAAAGCGTACCTGTAGGTTCCTATGGACGAAGAGTCTCAGCGAGTCCTGGTTTTGAATACTCCCGTTGTCCTCTATCAACATTTGCGTCTTCCCTGTGGTGTGGCCAGCGCCCCTGCTATTTTCTAACGATTTTTAGAGCAACTGATTATGCCCAACAGGGTTGCATTAATTATTTGGATGCTATTGTTCTCACGTGCTCGTCCACGGCCGATCACTTGAAAAATTTTCGCACATTGTTTTCTGTCACACAGTCCGCATGCTAATGCTGTAACCTCGCTAAATCTGTTTTTTCAACCCTCTATGGTTTATTTGGGGTTCAAGGTCTCACAGAACTGCGTTTTCCCTCTGCCAGACCACATCTCCACTGTTACATCTTTGCATCACCACTTGTCCACGAAGGAGCTTCAGGCCTTCCTAGGAAAGATAGTCTACTACCATTAATTCCTGCCAGGGCAGCCACATAGGCCCACCTATTGCATGCTTTGTTATGCAAGAATGTACCTTTCTTTCTGGATCCCGGATTGTGAACTGCTTTTCAAATGTTGAAGTTCAAACTATTCCCGGACCCTTAACTCACTAAATTCTCTCCAGACCAGGACATAGTTTTATCGACTGATGTCTCACAGTATGGCCTCGATGTGATCCTACCACACCAGTATACTGACACCTCTGAACAACCTGTTGCTTTTGCTTCTAATCTCTCACTCCAGCCCAGCAGTATTACTCTTGGGTGGAGAAAGAGGCTCTTACTATAGTCTACACTTTCCAGAAATGTCATTTTTTTTTGTATGGCTCCAAATTTCATCATATTACTGACCATAAACCCTTGATTTCCTTGTTTAACTGTCACACTTCCTTGACAGACAAGGCTGCACACCGCCTACAATGCTGGACACTGTTCTTGTCTCATTACAATTATGAAATCCATTTTCAGACTACATATAAACATGCCAAAGCAGATGCCTTGTGTCGCCTTCCTGTGAGTCGTGATCCCGACTTTGATCGTGAAGAATTACTTTGTTTCCATCTTGATACCGAAATGCAGGCTGCGGTTGATGGTTTCCCAATTACGAGCTCGTGCATATCCGCTGCTGTTGTCTCTGACCCAGTTCTCCGCCAGATGGTTCAGTTCGTTCAACAGGGCTGGCCACATAAACCACCATGTCACGCTTCAGACCCTCTGCACCATGGTATCACCTCTGTTTTTGAGGGTGTTTTGCTGTTGTACACAGAGACCTCCCTACCAGCGTAGTCATTCCCACCGCATTATGGCATGAGGTACTATGCCTTCTCTGCCAGGGGAATTAAGTGCATTAAACTGTTTGCTAAGAGACATGTTTTTAAGCCAAGGATTGATGGTGAAATTGTTTGTTTTGTCGCAGCTTGTTAGTAGTGTGCCCAACAACAGGCAGCTCCCATGGCGTCTATACCCCTGGCCCACTCCGCACCAGCCACGGAACACACTCATGTAGATTTTGGGGATCTCTTCTTGAATTCCTACTCGCTTGTGGTTGTGGATGCATTTTCCCAGTTTCCTTACATTATCTGTTGCCTGTCAGTGTCAGCTGAGGTCACAGTCTTTTTTTTAGGAGTTGCCTTGTACCTTAGTTTTTGCTAATGGGACCTGACTCATTTCTCACACTTTTAAATTTTTTTGTTCCTGTCATGGCATTCGTCGTGTTACATCTCCGCCATTCCACCCTCAATCAAATGGTGAGATGGAATAACTAGTGCGTATGTTCAAGGCCCAAATGAAAAAGTTTGCCGGCCGCTGGTGGCCGAGCGGTTCTGGCGCTACAGTCTGGAACCGCGCGACCGCTACGGTCGCAGGTTCGAATCCTGCCTCGGGCATGGATGTGTGTGTTGTCCTTAGGTTAGTTAGGTTTAAGTAGTTCTAAGTTCTAGGGGACTTATGACCTCAGCAGTTGAGTCCCATAGTGCTCAGAGCCATTTGAACCATTTTTTTTGAAAAAGTTTCTTGTGGGTTCTTCGCCGGATGATATCCTTCTCCATTTTCTGAGCACCTATCACTTCACACCTACGGGAAAGCAGCCATGAATGCTCCTCTGCCTTTTCAATTTGCATCTCACCTGCCATTGTCAGATTCACCTAGCCACTTCGCACCAGTATAACTAGTGTGGGCATGAGGGTTTGGTCACTGGCCCAAGTTGATACCAGTCACTGTTGTCCGCCACCAGGGACACCGTCTTTGAGATATCCATGTGACTAATGGACTGGTGGTGCGCCACTTTGATCAGCTGCACCATCGCTCACCACTGGAAGCTAGTGGATCACATGTGTGGCCTCCATCGCCGCAGCCTGGCTTGCCATCCTCCGCCTTGAGGCTGTTGTCACCTGGTGTGGAGGTGCCACTGTTACATTGGCTGCCTCCTCCATGTGCAGTGCCCTGGGCTTCCAGATTCCCAGCACTGGATGCCAGTCTGTCTCCAGCATCATGCCTGTTGCCACAGCCTGCTGTTCCAGTCGGGCCACCTCCACCTGCCCTCTTGTCTCATCGCTTCAGCCGTCATTGCTGGTGCGTCCAGCCCCGACTCCTCCACACACTGTGACCTGCCTGCTGATGATGATGCAGAGATGGCAATCACACCCTCCTTCCTAGTACTGTTGTGGTTGTTGTGTGGCCCACTGTCTTCTGGCATGCCCACATTTTTGCGCATTCTGAGTTTATGTTCAGGTGCCCGCCCAGCACATCGTCCCGTCCCCACGATTATCACTGGCTATTGCTGTTCCAGATCCAGTGGATGTGTCTCTCATCAGGTTGCTGGTGTCTCCTCCACCACCTGGGCACTCTCTTCACACAAGGGAGTGGTATGCTGTATCCTGCTACTAGTGCATGTGAGTGGAAGTCCACGGAGTGTAGTGTTACCATGTATGTGTACTTAAATCAACAGCTAACTGTATCAGAATGGCCCAGCCACTAGAGGCCACCTGTAAAAAGTGTGCACACATCACAATATCTACAGCACCATCTACTGGTGACTCATACATATGCACGCACGGAGCACTGCTGACACACTCTCACTATATTATTTTAGTTTGTACCACTCACATCAATTGATCTCTGTATCGCTTATGTTGCACCATCTGTATGATATTTGTCTTGTTACATGTGGAGCCACATGAGTCATTTTTCTGTTGTTCAGAGGTTTATGAATACAGCTATGTTTGTGATACTAAGACCGGTTTCATGTATTACCCAATTACTGCAATTATTATATCTCCTGTTTCATCTGTATTGCACACTAGATGGAATAGGTTTGCCATGGTTTGCTCTCTGAAAGATCTCAATAATTTTGAAGAAATACAAACTACATCAGGGGCTTAGTTTTTAGTATTTCTGGGCTTCATCAAATTCTTCTTGCAGCATCATTTCTCTCATCCTCATCTAATTTCTATTTTGTTCTATAATACTGCCATCATGTTCATTTTCCTTGTGTAGCTCTTCCATATATTCCTTTGACCTTTCAGCTTTCCTGTCTTTGCTTAGTATTAGCTTGCAATCTGAGCCTTTGATATACATACAGCTGCTATTTTTTTTCCAAATGTCTCTTTAATTTTCCTATATGCCACATATATCTTTCTCCTGGTCCTGTGTGTTTGTACAGCCTCACATTTATCTTCTAGCAGCCATGCCTGCTTAGTCATTTTGCACTTTCTGGCAGTCTCTGTTGTTAGACGCCTGTATTTTCTTTTGCCTGATTAATTTGCTGGAGTTCTATATTTTCCCCTTTCATCAGTGAAATTCAGTATCTCAAGTGTTATGCAAAGATTTCCGCTGGGTTTTGTATTTCTGCCTATTTGCCAGTTTTGTGCACAGTATATGTATTTTGCCAATGCAGTGAAGAGTTCTGCAGTATATCATATAGTTCATATTTTAGCCTTGATTACAATTAAGTGCTCTGTATTAAATAAAGCTCTGTGACACAGGATAATTCAATCTGATGTTAGCCATCCTTTACTGCAGGTTCCAATGTGTTTTTTTCCTGACCAGTTGTAAAGAAATCTGAATTAACAGCACATATTCCAGACATAGTGTTAGTTGAAACAGTGGCCAACATAATCAGAAAAAGTACTTGGTCTGTTTCATGGTCTCACATTTATTTTGTCTACCAGCTACCCATTTCATTGCCAAATATCAGCACCTGGCCAACCCGTGATTAAAAAACAAAAATCATGGTATGTAGTTAGAATAATTCTTTAAGAAATATTTGCAAAATACATAATTTTCATCTGTTATAGCAAACACAGTTGTCAGATCACCCTGTTGGTGGCTTGTATACTTAAGATAATTGTCAATGCGTGTCATAGTCAAACCTTTAATAGCTGTGAATTCTGGGCACAAGGGGTAAGAGAGCCCCGAATGTACAGAGCTTTTGTCCTTGTTTTGAACAATCACAACGTACAAGAAATCAAAAAAGTGAAAACAGAATAAAATATGAACTGTAAAAGTATAAATGATAAAACAGACTCCACTCGAATAAAAATTAAGAGCAAAATAACAAATTCAGTTTAGCACTTAAGTTGCCAAAAACAATGGTGGCAGCAGCAGATCTTGCAGACTTCTGGTGATTGTTGATTGCAAATGGAACACCTGGAACCACAAAGGACCAAAAACAGAATGCCAACATGCAGATTGGTGCATGGGACCAAAGATGAAATACCATGGCTTGATCTGCTGCACTGTACTGAAAAAGGACTGCCTAAGAACATTTCTAGTGGGAGCAGACATCAGGGAGAACACCTAGAACCACAGCAGATGGAAAAATGAACACTAGCCCACACAGGTACTCTGGAATGCCTAAGGATGTTGCTAGCAGGAGTAGACCACAGATGGAACGCCTGGAACTGACAATGGAGGGAAAGAGTGTAGGTACAAATACTGGACCCATTCCACTCAGTGAGCAATCTCAGGTAGTGTCTGTTGAAGCTAAGGAGTCACATTGTTGAATTAAGTGAAAGAATGATGCTGATATCTAGCAGAATATCTGACACCTCAAGATGCCAACAGATTGCAGGGAAAGTCTGAAAAATTACATACTATGTTTCCATTCACAGTTTTATGTACATCTTCATCTATACTCTGTAAACCACCATGAAGTGCATGACACAGAATATGTCCCATTGTACCACTTGTTAGGGTCTCTTCCTGCTCCATTCGTGTATGAATCATGAGAACAATGATTGTTTGGATGCCTCTGTTCATGCTATGATTAGAATAATCTTGTACTCATGCTTCCTATGTGACTGATGCATAAGGAGCTGTAATATATTCCTAGAGTCATCATTTAAAGCCTGTTCTTGAAAAGCTTTAGTATACTTTCTCAGGTTAGTTTACATCTACTTTCAAAAGTCTCTCATTTCAGTTTCTTCAGTATTTCTGAGACACTTTCCCATGGGTCAAACAAACTTGAAACCATTCAAAATCCCCTGTTAGTCCTATTTGACATGGGTACCACACATGTGAGCAGTATTCTAGAATGGGTCACATGAAGCCGGCCATTCTCGCAATGAGCCAATGATCTTCACAGCCAACAGCTACAAGAAGTAAAGAAAATGAGGCTAATGATTCAAAGACCCTTCCAGCTGCACCATGATTCCTTGTGGTTTCACATAATGAAGATGGTTAGTCCTTCACAACAGTAAATCCATTTATTATTCGGAAAGATACTGATGCAAATGCTGGCACTGTGAAATCCTGCTCTTCTTTATGGAATGGCACTTTGCTTTTGAAGACTACATCTGACTCTCAATCACAACAACTGCTTACTGCTTCACTTCACTGCTATCCTGAATTTTTCCCTTGATGTTATTTACACTAGGCTACTCAACGGTCTGACTGAGACCAAAATCCAAACATAGCTCTTTGATCGGGGTTGCACTTCTGTCCACTGGATGCTGAAAAAGGTAGATGCCTCCTTAGTGCCCAGGCACACTCTTTTTCTCACCTTTGATAGTGTGTGCTTCCCTCCAAGATCAAACTAGGCTGTCAAGTTATCACAGTCCAACCATACATAACAAACCTGATTCGCTGCTACCAGCATCATCATTTCCACCACACTTGAAAGTCTTGTCGACATCCGGCCAAATGTGTAACCTGTGGTAGGGATTTACATGAGGGTGACTGTCTGCCTCCTTCTCCCTGATATATCAACTGCAATGGCAACCAAGCCACCTCCTCTCGAGATTCTCTCATGTATCCTGATGAGCGGCCTGTCCAGAAGATCTGGGTAAAGGAAAAAGTTCCTTAGCCAGTCACCTGCAAGTTATTGGCTAGTCACAAACCCTGCTCTCTAACATCTGGAACTTATAGTACTATTCTCACTACATCTCGATCCACGAAGGACTTGGCCAAGCAGACATTCAACATCAAATTCAGCTCTGAGGTCATGAAATCTCCCAGTGTAGCATTGCCATCCCCTCTTCCAGCTGTGCAATAAGCCATCAAACTCTTGCCTTATGGGGTAAAGTCACCAGCTACACAGCTGGCAGTCCGGAAAGGACAGAAGGATACTCCCGTGGAGACTTCCTACATCCCTCTAGCCAATCAGCACGAGTCTTCCTCTGCTAACCAGAAAGCCTCAGAGGTTCAACAAAGGAAAACGGTTTTCTCCTTCGCCAACTCGAAGATTCTCTTTGACGGTGTTGCCATGTGATATCTTCACCTGGCTGGCCTCCATGTCAACATTGGGCACTGCCAACTGATTTTCTGTGTTGGACTCCGCATACCAACAGCATAAGAAAGCAGACACTTCTGTGGACCTCATGGAGCAGGATCTTCCTGCCTCTGTGGCCTGTAGCAGTGAGTCTTTGCTGACTGGCACTCGGCAGCTGCCAAGGTGACACCCCTTCATTTTTTCATCATGACTCTTCTCCAATGGAATGTTTGCAGCCTATGATCCAAAAAGAGGATTTACAGTTACTTTTAGAATTGCAGTGTCCACTTCTACTCTGCCTTCAGGAAACAAAATTGTGTCCTCATGACTGCTTTGATCTTTCGTATTTCTTACCAGTCCATTACGACCCCCCCCCCCCCTCATCCCACCAACCCCACCCCCGAGTACCAGTCCATTTTGACTTCCCCCTGAGGTCAGCATTCCAGCTCATGGGGGAGACATCTGTTCATACCGGATGACTTTCATAGTCAACCCATCTCCCTGAACACCCGTCTTCAAGCTGTTGCAGTTCTCCTTTTCATTCCTCACTTGACCTTCCCCTTTTCACCATTTATATCCCTCCATCATTCAATGTCACCAGGGTAAACTTCCTCCAGCTTATTCAGCAGCTGCCTTACCCCTTTCTGCTGCTCGGTGACTTTAATGCGCACCATCCCCTTTGAGATTCCCCCAGAACCTATCAGAGAGGTGCCCTCTTGGCTGACCTTCTTAATCAACTTAACCTCTTCTGCCTTAATACAGGAGCACCCGCATTCCTTTCCGACTCCACGCACACCTATTCCCATTTGGACCTATCCTTCTGCACTGCCCAGCTTGCTGATCATTTCGAGTGGTCCGTTCTTTCCAACACCTATTTCAGCAACCATTTCTCATGTCCTATCCATTTGCTGACTCCTACCCCACCTGCACGCACACCCAAATGGCAGCTTACCAAGACCAACTGGTTGGTTGGTTGGTTGTTGTGGGGGAGGAGACCAGACAGCGAGGTCATCGGTCTTATTGGATTAGGGAAGGACGGGGAAGGAAGTCCGCCATGCCCTTTCAAAGGAACCATGCAACATTTGTCTGGAGTGATTTAGGGAAATCATGGAAAACCTAAATCAGGATGGCTGGACACGGAATTGAACCGTCGTCCTCCCCAGGACCAACTGGTGACTTTACTCCTCCCTAGTGACCTTTGATGAACAAGAGTTCCCCAGTTGTGGTGATCACATGTAATATCTTACAACCATTATCCTCACCACTGCAGAACATTTCATTCCTTGCAATTCCTCTTTACCACAGCAGGTCCAAGACCCTTGGTGGATTGAAGCATGCCGTAAAACAATCCAAGCACAGAGATGTGCTCTCTGCATTTTTAACTGTCATCCTACAATGGCAAACCACATTCAAGGATAGCAAAAAAGCTAACTGGATTCCATTCCCTAGCTCTTTTAAAAGTTCCACCCCTTCCTCTGTCATGTGAGTCAACGTCCAACAGCTTTCTGGGACCAACATCCATTCCTCAGTTTTCAGCCTGACAGTAGCAGACGATGTAATCGTGGATCCTATTGCTATCTCCAACACCTTTGGCCACCATTTTGTGGAAATTTCAAGATCTTCCCACTATCACCCTGCTTTCCTCCATCGGAAACGATCGGAGGAGGTTCGGGCAATACTCTTCTCTTCTGAGACTCATGAGTGCTACAATGCTGCCTTTACTATGAGGAAGCTAGATCATACTCTCACTTCATCCTGATCCCCCCCTCCCCCCTCCATGGCCAGATGCTGTTCACATTCACATGTTGCTGCACCTTTCTCTTGCAGGCAAGCACTTTCTGCTTAATAGGTACAATCACATCTGGGCATAGGGCAGGTTCCCAGACACTGGTGTGAAGCCACTATCATATTCACACCTAAGCCCAATAAGGATAAACACATTCCTTCTAGCTATTGCCCCATCTCTCTCACCAGCTGTGTTTGCAAGGTGGTGAAGTATATGATTCATGCCCAGATGGTATGGTGGCTCGAGTCCCGCAATTTACTAAGCCCTGTACAATGTGGATTTCAAGCGCACCGTTCTGCAGTTGACCATCTCGTCACTTTGTCCACCCATGTCATTAATAGTTTTCTGTGGAAATCCCAGACTGTGGCTGTATTTTTCGATATGGAGAAAGCCTACAACACCTGCTGGAGGACTGGTATCCTCCGTACTATCTACACATGGGGCTTCCGTGTCTGCCTGCCCCATTCCCTTGATGAATTTTTAAAAGATCAAGTTTTCAATGTCCATGTGAGTTCTGCCTTGTCTGTCACCTACATTCAGGGAAACAGTGTGCCTCAGGGTTCTGTCCTGAGAGTTGTCCTCTTTGCTATCGCCATTAACTCTATAATGGCCTGTCTCCTGCCGGGCATCTCTGACGCCCTTTTCATTGACGATTTTGTCATATATTACAGTTCTTTAAGGACTTGCTCATTGAGCGGCATCTTCAGCGATGTCTCGATCATCTTTACTCATGGAGCATACACAATGGCTTTCGTTTCTCCACTGACAAAACTGTTTGTATGAATTTCTGGTGGCGCAATTGGTTTCTCCCACCATCTTTACATCTTGCGCCTGTTGCTCTTCTGTTCATTGAAACTATGAAATTTCTGGGGCTCATCCTTGATAGGAAACTCTATTGGTCCTCCCACAAGTCTTACCTGGCACGCCACTGTATGCATTCCCTCAATGTCCAACATGTCCTCAATGGTACTTCGTGGGGTGCAGATCGAATCACCATCCTCCGTTTGTATCTTTCCCTTTTCTGTTCAAAACTAGACTATGGGTACTTTGTTTATGCATCTGCATGTCCATCCCTCTTATGTTGCCTCATCATCGTGACATCCGTTTTGCCACTGGCACCTTTTACACTAGCCTGGTTGAGAGTCTGCATGCAGAAGCTGCTGAACTCTCGCTGTCCTACCATCATGACTTTCTCCTCAGTAGGCATGCATGCTGTTCATCTGCCATGCATGGACACCCATCCTATGCTTCCTTCTATGATGACTCCTTTGATCACCAGTATGGGGCATGTTCCTGTTCTCTGTTACTTCCTGGAGTTCACTTCAGCTCTTGCTCCGGCAACTTAACTTCATGCTACCTGCAACTTTCCCAGTGGGTGTCAACCCTTCACCACCTTGACCTCATGCAGAGGCCCATGTTCACCTTGGCCTTCACTTGCTTCCTGTGGACACAATTCCAGCCTCCCTCTACCATCTTCAGTTTCACGACCTTTGTATGGAACTTCACAATAGTACCTTTGTGTACACTGATGGCTCTCAGACTGATCATGGCGTCGGGTGTGCCTTCATAATGGACACCGCTGTTTTTCAGTATTGGCTTCCAGTACACTGCTCAGTATTTACAACAGAGCTCCTAGCCCTGTATCAGGCCACAGAGTACATCCAGCAACACAGGCTTTTAAATTGTGTCGTCTGCTCAGACACTCTCAGCCCCTTTCAAGTCCTCTGTGTGCTGTACACCACCCATCCCTTAGTGCAACGGTTCCAGGAGAACTGTCACTTGCTCAATCTTGATGGAGCCACAGTGATGTTTATGTGGGTTCCTGGTCATGTCGGAATGGCAGGAAGCATGGCTGCTGATGTTGCTGCCAAGGTTGCATTCCTCGTACTTTGGCCCACTATTTCTTATATTCCCTCCGATGATCTCTGTGTTGCCGTTTTTTCAACTAATATATGCCCTGAGTAGTTATATTGTCTTAAGCAGAGGTTGACCTCTGCTTAATACAGTGTTACTACTCAGGGCACATATTCGTTGAAAGCACCGATGATGGCTGTTAATCAGTTGAAATCGATTTGCAAAAGTAAGTAAAGAAAACATGATTTCGTAATTTTATGGTTTACGGTCGCTGCACAACTTGGGAACTGCATGGAGCCCACCATTCAGATGTGAATAATTACTGACGTTTCTTACTGCTGACATCATTCTCCCAAATTTTTGAGAAGGTGATGTAGTCTAGAGTAGCATCTCACCTTAGTAACAACAGTATCCTTAGCAAATCACAATTTGAGTTTCAGAAGGTTTGCTCTACTGAGAATGCCATTTACATGTTCACTAACCAGATTTTACCCACATTAAATAATAAAATATCTCTGGTTGGTATTTTCTGCTACATCTCTAAGGCAAGTAACTGTGTGAATCACAGTAGTCAAGACAAATTAACATTTAAAAAGAATGATGATATAGCCAACTGACGGACACTACCATATCTAACCAAAACAATGCAACAAGCTCAAGGGACATAATCCTAACTGGGGAGAAATCATGTGTGTGGTTCCCCAAGGTTCAATTTTAGGTCTACTAGTTTTGCTCATATATGTAAATGATTTAGTATACAATTAGCAGCATTAGTTTTTTGCAGATGATACTAGTATTGTAGTCAATCCAAGCAGACATATAGCAACAGAAGAAATGGTACACAAAGATCTTGAAAGTATCATTGACTGGTTTTCTGTGAATGGTCTCACCCTCAATTTTAGAAAGACCCAACATATTCAGTTCTGCACATCTAGAGATACCACACGAACTACAAGTTTAACACATGGTGAGGAAATAATAACTGGGGTGGAAACTTCAAAATTGTTAGCGTCTAAATTGATAAGAATTTAAACTGGAAAAAACTCATTTTGGAACTACCAAAACAACTTAGCTCAGCCACATTTGGGCTTAGAATTAATGCAAATCTTGGGACGAAACAAATCAGTAAGTTGACATATCCATATTTTTATTTAATAATGTCATGTGCAATAATGTTCCAGGGTAAATCATCTTTAAGAAAGAAAGTCTTCATTGTGATAAGTGTGCTGTGAGAATAATACATGGTGCTCATCCAAGGTCATCTCACAGACATCTGTTTAAGGAGTTTGGCATTCTGACTACTGCTTTACAATGTATTAATTCCCTCATAAAGTTTACGGCAAATAACTCACTATAATTCAAGAGGAACTGTGAGGTACCTAATTACAATACCAGGTACCTAATTACAATACCAGAAGGAAACCATGGACCTTGCCGTTGGTGGGAAGGCTTGCATGCCTCAGCAATACAGATAGCCGTACCGTAGGTGGAACAACAATGGAGGGGTATCTGTTGAGAGGCCAGACAAACGCGTGGTTCCTGAAGAGGGGTAGCAGACTTTTCAGTAGTTTCAGGGGCAACAGTCTGGATGATTGTAACACTAACCAAAATGGCCTTGCTGTGCTGGTACTGCGAACGGCTGAAAGCAAGGAGAAACTACAGCCATAATTTTACCCGAGGGCATGCAGCTTTACTGTATGGTTAAATGATGGTGGCGTCCTCTTGGGTAAAATATTCCAGAGGTAAAATAGTCCCCCATTCGGATCTCTGTGTGGCGACTACTCAAGAGGTCGTCATTAACAGAAGAAAGAAAACTGGCGTTCTACTGATCGGAGCGTGGAATGTCAGATCCCTTAATCGGGCAGGTAGGTTAGAAAATTTAAAAAGGGAAATGGATAGGTTAAAGTTAGATATAGTGGGAATTAGTGAAGTTCGGTGGCAGGAAGAACAAGACTTTTGGTCAGGCGAATACAGGATTATAAATACAAAATCAAATAGAGGTAATGCAGGAGTAGGTTTAATAATGAATAAAAAAATAGGAGTGCAGGTAAGCTACTAGAAACAGCATAGTGAACGCATTATTGTGGCCAAGATAGACACGAAGCCCACGCCTACTACAGTAGTACAAGTTTATATGCCAACTAGCTCTGCAGATGACGAAGAAATTGAAAAAATGTATGATGAAATTACAGAAATTATTCAGATAGTGAAGGGAGACGAAAATTTAATAGTCATGGGTGACTGGAATTCGGTAGTAGGAAAAGGGAGAGAAGGAAATGTAGTAGGTGAATATGGATTGGGGCTAAGAAATGAAAGACGAAGCCGCCTGGTAGAATTTTGCATAGAGCACAACTTAATCATAGCTAACACTTGGTTCAAGAATCATACAAGAAGGTTGTATACATGGAAGAAGCCTGGAGATACCGACAGGGTTCAGATAGATTATATAATGGTAACACAGAGATTTAGGAACCAGATTTTAAATTGTAAGACATTTCTAGGGGCAGATGTGGACTCTGACCACAATCTATTGCTTATGAACTGTAGATTAAAACTGAAGAAACTGCAAAAAGGTGGGAATTTAAGGAAATGGGACCTGGATAAACTGAAAGAACTAGAGGTTGTACAGGGCTTCAGGGAGAGCATAAGGGAACAATTGACAGGAATGGGGGAAAGAAATACAGTAGAAGAAGAATGGATAGCTTTGAGGGATGAAATAGTGAAGGTAGCAGAGGATGAAACAGGTAAAAAGACGACGGCTAGTAGAAACCCTTGGGTAACAGAAGAAATATTGAATTTAACTGATGAAAGGAGAAAATATAAAAATGCAGTAAATGAAGCAGGCAAAAAGGAATACAAACGTCTCAAAAATGAGATCGACAGGAAATTCAAAATGACTAAGCAGGGATGGCTAGAGGACAAATGTAAGGATGTAGAGGCTTATCTCACTAGGGGTAAGATAGATACAGCCTACAGGAGAATTAAAGAGACCTTTGGAGAAAGGAGAACCACTTGCATGAATATCAAGAGCTTTGATGGAAACCCAGTTCTAAGTAAAGTAGGGAAAGCAGAGAGGTGGAATGAGTATATAGAGGGTCTATACAAGGGCGATGTACTTGAAGACAATATTATGGAAATGGAAGAGGATGTAGATGAAGATGAAATGGGAGATATGATACTGCGTGAAGAGTTTGACAGAGCACTGAAAGACCTGAGTCGAAACAAGGCCCCGGGAGTAGACAACATTCCATTAGAACTACTGACAGCTTTGGGAGAGCCAGTCCCAACAAAACTCTATCATCTGGTGGGCAAGATGTATGAGACAGGCGAAATACCCTCAGACTTCAAGAAAAATATAATAATCCCAATCCCAAAGAAAGCAGGTGTTGACAGATGTGAAAATTACCGAACTATCAGTTTAATAAGTCACAGGTGCAAAATACTAATGCGAATTCTTTACAGACAAATGGAAAAACTGATAGAATCCAACCTTGGGGAAGATCAGTTTGGATTCCGTAGAAATGTTGGACCACGTGAGGCAATACTGACCCTATGACTTATCTTAGAAGCTAGATTAAGGAAAGGCAAACCTATGTTTCTAGCATTTGTAGACATAGAGAAAGCTTTTGACAATGTTGATTGGAATACTCTCTTTCAAATTCTGAAGATTGCAATTTCTTCAGTTTTAATCTACAGTTCATAACCAATAGATTGTGGTCAGAGTCCACATCTGCCCCTGGAAATGTCCTACAATTTAAAACCTGGTTCCTAAATCTCTGTCTTACCATTATATAATCTATCTGATACCTTTTAGTATCTTTTCAACTTCCCCAATTCATTTAAATCACTGCCTACTGGGAGTTAATGTCATTAATTCCTTTGTGTCTTGATTGATTCACAGTGACTCCAGGATTGTTATTGTGCCTGTTCTTTCAACACGCGTGAAAGGACACCACATATATAATCAAGGCAATGATGACCAATTGATCACTTCAGTGTAGATGCACACCACACTCAAACTCTCATGGGAAACAGTGAAATGCCATGAGTAATGACAATAATGGGCAAGAGGTGCTACATTAGTAGTGTGCATATAAGTTGAGAGTTTGGGTCCGATGGAAGGCACGCAAGGATAATCCATGCAGGTGCGATTACCACTGTGTCTGGATGGTGCAGTGGTTAGTGCATCTGCCTAGTAAAGTGGGAGACCTGGGTTCAATCCTGAGCTGGCACAAATTTTCATCTTTCTCCATTGATTTAAAACAATGCCCACTGGCAGCCAGTGTCGCTAATTTCTGTGTGTCTTCACTGATACATAATGGCTCCACGATTGAAATTTTGTCTATTCTTTTGGACATGTTGGAAAAAAATATACACCACACACATAATGAGTAAAGGTATGTGGTGTTGTAAACTTTAAGCAGAGTTCAGCAAAGACTCCATAGAGAGCAAGCAAATCCTGGATGACTGTTGCCAGAGCCTGCATTCCAAGTAAATTCAAGTGATAAATAAATATTATATTTTTATTGTATACTAAAAAATTCCAGAAGTGTGAGGGAGTTGGGGAAAGTTCTCAGAAATGGTCAGCCCCCAGTAAAAACAGGAAATAAGGTAACCCTAATACAGGTGCACCTGATGGATTTTCGTGAGTTCAAAACGTTTTTATGTTATCCAATACACATAAGTATAAATACTTTTTTTTATTTCAAATGCCCTCAGTGATCTGAGTAGTTTGATTATTTTATGTAAAATCTTGTGTCTTGGTGAAAACCTCCAAAAGTCTATTGATTCTTACCCTTTCACCATCCAAGCTATAATTTTTTTCCACTAATACTTTCTACTGTTACAGGGGTAGCCAAAGCTAAAATAGCTATATGTAATTGATTCACAATTTATACAGTGCAACAGATGTTTAAATACAGGTGTTAAAATTATTGAAATATAAGACTGAATGAAAAGTCCAAAAGTCTATGGTAGCTATATAAATTTAAGTCAATTAGACACTCATACAACCAGTTTCCGAATATCTGAGTTGACCCAGACAGCAGTCACTGCTCACACTTCAACAACACACAGGATGCCTCTTAGCTTGTGTTGTCAGTCACTACAGTTTTATTATTATTATTATTATTATTATTATTATTATTATTATGTTAGTTACATGCATGCGTAGCATGTTGCCTTTCTGATCCAATACTTTCCTGGATAAGATCTGTGACGGCATTGTCTGGCACTTAACGTAGTCTGACAAAAACATATTTTAATCAGTAAAGAGAAGAGAGTTTGTGATTTTAGCACAGACTGGACATTCATCATTGATGATAGTTTTTTATCAGTTGAGGAGGGCTGAGAACTTTGCCTCGTCAAGCTAACTGTTACTCTACAGCATTCTGTAACTCTTTCTATAAATACTCACCCCTTCACAAAATTCTGGGCTTGGCAATATTAGTTGCAAATAGCATTTATATACGCCACAAGATGCAACTCAAAAATTGTGAAACCATTTGTGTGGGTCTCTAATTGACTTAAATAAGAACAGCTACAGTTGGCTATTGGACTTTTCATTTAGTTTTATATTTTAGTAGTTTTAACAACGGTCTTTAAACACCTGGTGTACTGTATGAAATGTCAATCAATTATATTTTGGTGCCAATCAAATCGACACCAACATCGATATGCATTTATCTTTGGACTCTAAGCATTATCTTTGGCTGTTCCGCCATGTTCATTTCAGTTCTTTGTGATCCTTGTATGTGTTAAGGTTAATAAATGAACTACTGCTAAAGATGTGTGATTTTTGGTGCAAGCTATCCGAACACCACCTCACTGGTGACCTCAAAAGTTGTAATGTCTTCTGTTTTGGCCGTTTTACTGTGTCCGCGACCTCCGTGTTGGTTATTTTCGCAAGTATTACATCGACACAGCATTCGAACAATGACTTCAGCCCTGCACCTAACACTGGATTTTGTGATCGACATGCATCGTGTTGCGGGCTATGTACACCTGCCAGGACTGCAACACTATGCTTCTCACTCGATGATTCCGCCGATTTCGTGGGACATTTTTGAGCCTGCAACAGTAAGTGACGTTAGGAGTGCGCATGACTCTGGCTATCACATGCCTTTGTTCCCGCCACATGTGCCCTCCCTCATCAACTGTGCACTTACCTCTTACGGATCTCCGTGCAGTGCAGGACCAATGCCAATTTCTGCAAATGCTTCGTCGGACAACCTACTACCGCCAGGACAACGATTTGCCATGCCGCAATCCATGCAGTACCATGTGGATACCTGCCATTTGGCCGGAACTGCTTTGTTCACAGGTCAACCTCCTCATCATCCGACCACACCCGCGCCTGCCTCGGTTCAGCATCAGCACATGCCTTCCTACTTTGATACCTCAGCCTGCATCAGGAACAATAACTTGTTATCTGTGTCTGACCTGTGTTTTGTGCCACGACATTCACCTTATCCGCACAGCATTTTGAGTGGAGTGACTATGAACAGTGAACATTCACACATTCCATCCCATGTTCGACATCATTTCCCACACTGTGCTTCTGGACAGCCTGCACCTCCGCAGCCTCCCTGCAACACAGGTGGCCCCGGCTCTGATCATACGCCGAGCTATTCCGTGGACTAACAAGCATTCTCAAACTTTGAACTTTTTCTCATCTGTTGCCCCCACGCTAGCTCCAGTCGAGCTTCCGCTAGCTCCAGTCGAGCTTCCGCTACCGTTCTCAGCACATCTCGGTGCCCCATCCACGTCGGTCTTCCGCAACACATCAATCCGAACACACCCGCAACGTGCTGAGCTTTCGCAACCGCAATTGACACATTACTGTGTCTCACCCGCAACGTGCTGAGCTTTCACAACCGCAATTGACACATTACTGTGTCTCACCCACGTCGGCCTTCCGCATTGTGACAGATCGCGCTCAACCACATAGTGTCACCTTCAGGCTGAGACCCGAACAGCCATCATTGACACATTCCTTGGAGGCACACTCTCCTGGAATACTACAGCAACAACAGCTCGATTCAGGCAGTGCCCCAACGAACTCAACTCAACCTGTTCTTCTGAACATTCTACAATGCTTACCGACGCTGCCGCTGATTAATCCTGACAGAGCTACAACCTGGTTAAAAATTGTGGACGAAGTGTTCGACCTTTACAAACTCGACGAGTCAACCAGGTTTCTGTGCCTCATCACCCACCTACACGACCAGGAGGACTTGATTGCTGACCTGGTCGACGCCCCAGACTCTAGCCAAAAAGACAATTCTACATATATGAAGGCAGTAACTTGTTCTCGAAAGAACAGTTACTGTTGATGACTGTGCAGCTTTTCCCTGGAATAAATGATGACTAACTGACAACCTCAGCTGCCGACAGGTGTTGTTGTCATACCTCGATGTGGACAGCTGAAAATGTGTGCCCCAACCGGGACTTGAACCCGGGATTCCCCGCTTACATGGCAGACGCTCCACCCATCCGAGCCACCGAGGACACAGATGAATAGCGCGACTGCAGGGACCCATCCCTTGCATGCTTCCCGTGAGACTCACATTCTCAACTGTCCACAATTCTACATATGTAGCTGAGGTTGTCAGTTAGTCATCATTTAGACAGTTCTACATCGGCTTACACGCTCAACTGAGGCAGCAATACGACAAGTGGTCCACGTCAAGCAACTAGGCAATGACAAACGTTCCCAGCTCCGGAGACGGCTATGTGCCCTGGTCAGTGCCAATCTACACTCTGACACAGCTCTCCTCACCATCTGGTCAGATAAACTATCTCCTCACATCCACTTTGCTCTGGCTCAAAGGTATCCCGAACCTGTCAAGCAAAGAATGACAATTGCTGACAACCTACACGATGCATCACTGTTCTATTTCGCCAGCCACTGCCTACCTGACCAGTCTCAGGTTCAGGCTCATCATCCTGCGGCCGGACACGGTCTTGCCCCCTCCTGCAACTGAACTTGCTGTGGC
The DNA here is from genome assembly GCF_023898315.1 of Schistocerca nitens. Lineage (NCBI taxonomy): Eukaryota > Metazoa > Arthropoda > Insecta > Orthoptera > Acrididae > Schistocerca > Schistocerca nitens. The sequence goes on along the minus strand of NC_064615.1, from coordinate 1,111,307,800 downwards.
CATCAAACCTCAGCCACCGCCACTGGCAACGAACGTTCTGCAGGAAATGCAACCGCACTACCCATACTGTTACTTCCACACAGGGTTTGGTGAGGCGGCACGGAACTGCAGACCACCCAGCTAACTCCCAAACGCCAATCGCAGGTAGGTCCGGGCGCCGCCTCCTGTGCACAACATGACAGGCACCCCTCAGTGCTCCATTCTGTTTGGGAACGAGCGGATAATTGCGGACGAGTTTACATTAAAGACATTTCGTCAGGATACCTTTTCCTAGTGGACACAGGCACTGATGTTTCGCTGCTGCCTACATCCTTAGCGTCGTCAAACATCAGGAATTCAACTACACTACTATGCTCGGGTTCAACTTCCCACATCATCTCTCTCTCCACAAACAGCAAACTCAAGTGGGCTTTTTTAGTGTGCAAAATTGACGAACCTATACTAGGCATTGACTTCTTGTGACACCACAAACTTTCACCGGACCTAGTGCGAAACACCGTGTTTCATCATCCGTCCAAGACTCACTTCCCCTGTGCTCCATCGAGCAAACCCCCCCGTGACACATCAGTCCAGGCTCATCTCATCCGTACATACTCATCTCTGTCGATGACGTTACAAGAAATCATGCACAAGTGCCTTGTCGAGATTGAACACATCGCTCGCCTACGCAAGGAAAACTACGAGCTCTCCCTCCGGCTCCACGAAACACAGCTCCAGCTCTCCAATGCAGCAAAGGAATTACGGACACTACAGCAAGGACAAAGAAAGGTCAGTAAGTGCGCTGAATCTGCTTGCAGTCCCAGCAATTGAGCCTCCGTGTGTTTACATCTGCGGTGGCCGAGCGGTTCTAGGCGCTTCAGTCCGGAACCGTGCGACTGCTACGGTTGCAGGTTCGAATCCTGCCTCGGGCATGGATGTGTGTGATGCCCTTAGGTTAGTTAGGTTTAAGTAGTTCTAAGTTCTAGGGGACTGATGACCTCAGATGTTAAGTCCCAAAGTGCTCAGAGCCATTTGAACCATTTTTTGTTTACCTCCCACTACCCCTCGCAACTGTGCTATCAAGACTGCCATAACATGTACTGACAGTTCCACAGGGCCACACTCTCCTAACACGGCAGTGTTTGACACTTGGCCGGACACAAGTGCGCATACACGGCAAGTGTCATGTGTTCCCAAACCGATGGCTCCTACCCCGCCCCTCGCAGACAGCACCTCACACTATGCAACTTTGGCTCCTGCGCACCGCCATGTGACTGCCACTGACAACACAGACAGTGCACTCTGCCAAGCGTTTCGCCTGCGACCATGCTGCCACAGGCCGCGCCCTCAGACAATGGACTCACTAATGGCTCACAAGCTCTACCGAGCTCACCCGACCATGGTGCCACTGCTTCGGGCCGGCGGCCATCTTGTCACATTGACTCCTGGGACACTCTGCCACCTCGGCTCCCGTCGGATCCGCCGAGTGGCTCCAAACACCACAACCATGCCTTGCCTGCCCCGCCTGCCACCCATTGTAAACAAACTGCCTCCCATGCCGTTGGCAACATTTCCGTCATCACCAACATCACGGTTCACAAGCTTCGCCTCAAACTAGGTCCCCCGATCTCCAGTAAACCACATCGACTTTGTCCCAAGCACCTCTCCGACCTTAAAAAATCACATTTCTGAACTACTAAGCTCCGGCGTCATTGAACCCTCTGCCAGCAGCTGGTCTACGCCCATACATATGACACCCAAGAAAGATGGGTCCTGACGCATGTGCGGAGACTACCGTCGACTACACGCACAAACAATTATGGACACATATCCCATACCCAACATTGCTGACTTTACCAGTTCCCTTGCAGGTGCGACCACGTTCTCTGTCATTGATTGCAAACGGCCCTACCACCAGATCCCCATGGCACCTGAAGACATCAAGAAGACAGCAATCACCACCCCGATCGGGTTATTTCAGTTTCAATTCGTGCCCTTCGGTCTGAAAAACGCAACCCAGACCTGGCAACACTTCATCAACAAAGTGCTATTCAACCTAAAATTCTGCTTTGCATATCTTGATGACATTCTTGTGTTCAGCTCCTATGTCGAGGACAACATTCGACATTTGCAAACTGTTATGAACACTCTTGCAGCAGCAGGCATTAAGATCAACCAGGACAAATTGCAGCTACATCAACCTGCTGTCACTTTTATGTTTTAACGGACCACAAACCTCTGGCTGCCGCCATTACAAACCCACCACACCTCCTCGTTACTTCAGATACATGAACTTCATATCTCAGTTCAGCACCGATGTCAGACACATAAAGGATGCTGACAATATAGTTGCTGATTTCCTTTCATGAGTCGACGCCGTCCATTCGCTGTTAGACCTCTCTGAACTGCCTAACCTCCAACCCGCCGACGAGGAAACACAAAACCTGATTTCACACTCTACTTCTTCACTACACTTCGTCCGCACCACCTTCCCTGGTATTTCTGGTGAGATCTTGTGCGACGACAGTATGGGCACGTTACGACCCCTCATCCCAACCACACTCCGTCGAGCTGTCTTCAACACATTGCATAATTTAGCCCACCCCGGTGTTCGTGCGTCCGCCCGCCTCATAGCGGAGAGCTTTGTGTGGAGAAATGTTGACAAGAACTGCCAGCAATGGGCACGCTCCTGTGTCACGTGCCAACGCTGCACCCTCCTCAGCGCCTTTTCGAACCCTCCTGGGTGTTTCCAGCATATTCATATTGACATTGTCGGCCCTCTCTCCCCCTCTAAAGGCTTTAATTATGTTCTCTCGCTTATCGACCAAACAACTTGCTGGATCGAGGCTGTCCCCCTCCCCAATATTACAGCAGAAACTGTCGCTCGAGCTTTTGTCAAGTCATGGGTATCACATTTCGGATGTCCAGCTATCATCACGTCTGACCAGGACAGACAATTTGAGTCGGCCCTGTTCTACATCTACATCTACATTTATACTCTGCAAGCCACCCAACGGTGTGTGGCGGAGGACACCTTACGTGCCACTGTCATTACCTCCCTTTTCGGTTCCAGTCGCGTATGGTTCGCGGGAAGAACAACTGTCGGAAAGCCTCCATGCGCGCTCGAATCTCTCTAATTTTACATTCGTGATCTCCTTGGGAGGTATAAGTAGGGGGAAGCAATATATTCGATACCTCATCCAGAAACGCACCCTCTCGAAACCTGGCGAGCAAGCTACACCGCGATGCAGAGCGCCTCTCTTGCAGAGTCTGCCACTCGAGTTTGCTAAACATCTCCATAACGTTATCACGGTTACCAAATAACCCTGTGACGAAACACGCCGCTCTTCTTTGGATCTTCTCTATCTCCCCCGTCAACCCGATCTGGTACGGATCCCACACTGATGAGCAATACTCAAGTATAGGTCGAACAAGTGTTTTGTAAGCTACTTCCTTTGTTGATGGACTACATTTTCTAAGGACTCTCCCAATGAATCTCAACCTTGTACCCACCTTACCAACAATTAATTTTATATGATCATTCCACTTCAAATCGTTCTGTACGCATACTCCCAGATATTTTACAGAAGTTCAATGGGATTTGTAACATTTGCGGCATCTGGCGCATCCATACCACAGCATATCACCCGCAAAGTAACGGGCTAGTCGAGTGCTGGCACCACACTTTCAAGGCAGCTCTTCGATGCCATGACTCTCTATGGATGGAGGCCCTTCCCCTTGTGCTACTCGGCATTCGTGCGATCTATAAGGAAGACCTCAAAGGCACAATAGCCGAGTTCATATACAGCCAGAACATTGTTCTCCCTGGCGAACTTGTGAGCCCTTCTGCTTCTCTCCCTCAGTCTGACTTCCTTTTTTCGTGGACTGTGTCAGACACCACTTCATCAACCTCCATATCCCTCTGACCGCCAGCCATTCCTGCCCTAAGGTTCATGTCCCGAAATCTCTGGACAATTGCGAGTACGTCATGCTCCGAGACGTACTCCCCTCCAACCTCCACATACCAGTCTGTACCGAATTCTCCGGTACTGAGCCAACACCTATGACATCCAGATGAAAGATTCTGTTGTTACAGTCTCTCTCAACAGACTTAAGCCTGCTCATGTCAAGCCTTCTTCTACCCCCCTTCAGGCCACGACCACGCCACTCACTGTCGTGGCTCACGACGCTCCGACCACTCCCTCCACGTTGGACTTACACACTCAATCGAGTGACTTCCAGCTCCAATCACCGAGCTCTCCTCCGACCTCGCCCTCTACTCTGGTCTCACGCACTCTGTCGAGTGACCACATGCTCTGCACATCAAGCTTACCTACGATCACACCCTTGCCACCGGGCCCTTCGCCGGTCCCTTAGACCTCTCCACCGTCGCCTGCCTCGCCCTGTCGAGGTTTCTCACGCCCCCGCATCTTGAACGTGCCCTCACTTGAGGTGTTTGTGCCTGTCCCGCCGGACATAATCCACGACATCTCAATAAAACTACGTGATTATACACTGTTCGTCGTGTGTTTCTCTTCATCCAGTGCTCATCACACAACCTCCACCATTCCCTGCCACCTGGTGAAATGTGTTCCCCTCCCGCCTGACGTTGACCTGGACATGCTTCGTGTGTTCGGCACGCCCACTGGAGACATTGTCGTCATCGCTCCGTTCCACCCGCAAACCGCCGGCCTACCTGTCGCCGCACGACCAGCATGCCCAGTATGATGCCCGGCTCGCTTCAACGACTTCCGGGTTTGGTGGTCGAACCTTCCTTCACGACATCTACCCACACAGCTCCCTGATGACGTTGTCGAGCTGACCGTGGTCCGGCTCCCGTGGACCACCCTTGTCAATGCTATAGTCACACACCACCCCCCTCCACCCCACCCCGGCCTCTCAATAGTACTCCATATTGTATTGCGGAAGGTGGGGGGGGGGCTATGTGGCGCCAATGAAATCGACACCAACATTGATATTCATTCATCTTTGGACTCTAAGCATTATCTTTCGCTGTTCTGTCATGTTCATTTCAGTTCTTTGTGATCCTTGTATGTGTTAAGGTTAATAAATGAACTAGTGCTGAAGGCGTGTGATTTTTGGTGCAACCAACCCGAAGACCACCTCAATATGGTTCTACTGTGTCTACAATTATCTAGAATCTCTGTCTTTCAGAATCATTTATGCTTGCTTGTTTTCATGAAAGGATGCTTGCTAAGCAGGCTGCTGTGTTCTGTCCACTGTTTACCAGTCTTAGAAGCAACTGTTTGCAATATTGACATGGAACTTTTTTAGCAACACCTGCAGTAAGGGATATGGAATTTTGAAGTTTACATAGATATTGTAATGACACAAAATATACCATACTGGTGCATTTTATGATCTCTGTGTTGATTTGAAAACATGTAGTTGTCAGTTTGCTTATAGGGGTGGCCATTATTTCATATGTTGTTTTTACAGTTACTTCTCTTACATATAATTTTAATTTTACTTTATCGAACCTACCTTTATTTAATGAACTGTCAAAGACATTGTTTTGTTATAACTTATGAATGAAATAAACTGCTACTGCATGCTGAACTGAAAGTACTCTGGAGATTAAACATAGCAGGCTAGAACATCTCCATCTGCTGTTGTTTTACTCCTATCAGTAACTTTCTTTCCTTTCATCTTTCAGCTGTATCTGCCTACAAATACTGTGTGTGTGTGTGTGTGTGTGTGTGTGTGTGTGTGTGTGTGTTACACATATTGAAATGGCCACAATACTATGCCAGCAATATTTGATTAATTTAACATTCAAATGGTAATTTTCAACCTGATGATTATAGTGGTATGGTTAGTTTTGTTTGAAACCATTTTCGTTAAAAGTAATGTGTATTTGCAATTACTATAACAGCATCTAATGGAGATATTCAAATGAACTATTCATTAGTTTTAGGAGTTTGGCACCACTCAGTATAATGTCCCCAATCCATTTTTTCCAGTAACTATTTTGTGTGTCAGAAAATTTATTAACTTATCTGATAATTGTAATTAAAGTTTGGATGTACCCAAATTTATTTTTGCTGTTTGAGCCATTATTCCTGTCTCATTCTCAAGGTCCACATTATATTCTGTTTCCTTAATTTTTTGAACCAAATAATACTCTCCAGTATTCAATTAACTCATTAATTAAGAATTTGTAGAAATTAACGTAACTGAAAAAGTGTCAGCTGTACTTGCAAATAAATAATTCAAAGTGGAGGAATACTAAATTATTCTATAATCTTTTTTAATTAGTTAACTAATCAGATATTATGTACACCAAGTTATTGCTGGAACATACAGCTCAACTGTAATGGTAAATTCATACCTTACAGATTTAGAAATAATATTTATCTACTTAAATCATAAAATATCATTTTACCTGTCAGTAAATACTACCTCTCCACAAAAATCTAAAGTCTGGGCACAGCAAATTTTGGTTGCAACATCATGTACTACCTTGCGTTTAATTTTTTAATGCCTTTGTGTATGGGTCTGCACAATTAACCACCCAGGTAACATCTTGGAGAAACTTTGCAGTTCGTATTATGGAAAGAAATTTAATTGGATAGACAAAAAAATCTACTCACCAAGTGGCGGCTGAACACATACATAAAAGAAGGTCATAATTAGGCAAGCTTTTGGAGACAGTAACTCCTTCTTCAGGCAGATGGGTTGAAGGAGAAGGAAGGGGGTGAAGGAAAAAGACTGGAGTGGTCTAGGAAAAGGGGTAGATTTTGGGAAAGTCACCCAGAACCATGGGTCACGGGAGACTTACTGCACAGGATGAGAAGGAAAGACTGATTGTTGGAGACCGCCCTTCTCACCCCATGTGGTAAGTCTCCCCTGACCAATGGTTCTGGACAACTTTCCTGAAATCTACCCCTTTACTTATACCTCTCCAGGTCCTTTTCCTTCACCCCTCTTCCTTCCCCTTCAACCCATCTGCCTGAAGATGGGGCCACTGGCTCTGAAAGCTTGCCTAATTACAACCTTCGTTTATGTGTGTGTTCTGCCGCTGCTTGGTGAGTAGATTTTTTATCTATCCAGTTAAATTATTTTGTCAAAAATTGATTGTTTTCATTGTTGTATTATGGAAAGTGTATGAAAGTCCACAATTAGCAATCGCCACGCTTATATACCTGCAAGTGTTTGTGGCTACTCAGTTCTCATTATGTAGTGAAATGTATAAACGTCAGTCTGCTATCAGAAATGTTTCAGTTAACTTGTATGTATCGTTTAGTATCTTGGTGAACTTCTTTGGTTAATATGAAAGACAACTTTGTTTATTAGTTTGAAATTCACAGATAGATAATTGATTTGTGCCACACTAAATGTTTATACATATATATGTGGTGTATGTTCTTTCAGATATGCCTGAAAGAGCAGATGCCATTTGATCCAGTGGCCACTATGAATTAAGACACAAAGGAATTACAGACATTGGCTGTTAGTGGACATTGATTTAAATCAATGGGGGAAGTTGAAAATTTGTGCCAGACCCAAATTGGAATGAGGATAACGGGCAAGGGGCACTACATTTGTAGTGTGTGGATAAGCTGAGAATTTTGGTCTAATGGGAGGGGTTCCAGAGTAGTCCATGCAGTTGTGATGACCACTGTGTCCAGATGGCTCATTGGTCAGAGCATCTACCTAGAGAGCAGGAGACCTGGTTTCAAATTCTGGTCTGACACAAATTTTCAACTTTCCCCACTTGTTAAATCAATTCCCACTCACAGCCACTGTCTGTAATTCCCTTGTACTTAAATGTTTATAGTGACTGGCATGGAACAGTGCTTATGTGACTATGTTTTTATGAACTGTGATTAGTGGATGGAGGAGGTCTATGATATATGTTGCCAGTGAACCATCACTGATTGTATGAGCCTAGTTTTTGTGGTGTATGAAAGGAAGAGCTAAGAAGCTGGTCATCATTCAGAAAGCCAATTTAAATTTAATAAACTTAATTTTATCCTTAGCTGTCTGTGTCTTTTGCATGACTGCATTACTTTCATAAGAACAACTACCTTCAGTCATAATCATGATTTTATTTCAAAGCCTTCACTCACAACATGATTTTATTTCTTGTGTAAAAGTGGTTTTTCTTTATTTTATAAATTTAATAAACTTGTGAACAAATTAAACTAAAAACAGTGGCATTGTGTCCATGATCGTTTAACACCTTTCAGAATCCCAAAAGTTTAGTTTTGAGATGGCAAACCTATGGCCACAACCACATCAGTACCATCACAGAAAGTGTATTATAATTCATTTCGACATGCAAGTCACAAAAGTGGCGTCAAATCAAAAGACTTGCACCCGGCGAACAGTCTACCTGACGGGAGGCCCTAGTCACACTACATTTACATATTTATAATTAATTACAGAGCTGAAAATCTTGTATTAATGATCTCAGTAAATGTTGGGAAATTTTGAATTTTTTATGTAGTTTGTTCATTTAAATTTACTGGTAACTAAGATTATTGTTTGGTATAACTATTTCTAGGATCTGAAATTGGAAACTGAATTGTTATTAATTTGATTCATACAGATACTGTATCTTTTGGTTACAATATACAGGCTACGTAACAAGTGTAGGTGCAGATATTTTTATATGTGGTACCTTAATACGTACATACATCAGTGGGTAGGTTGTTGTTTCTCTCCATCGAACAGTCTTCACACAACTACGTCACAAACTTTATGACCTGATTTTTCTGCATGGCCCTAACTGCACCATTAAGTGGATTGCATCTGTCAGTATATACTAACTGTTTTGCAACCACATGTCCACACTTCAACACCTGACCTGCTGCTCAGGGGAAAATATGCATTAATAGCTTGCTCTTGACAGATGTACTTGGAGATACTAACCAGCCTACAAATGTACTACTCATAATAGCTATAATTATTAGTCTGCAATGATGTAAATACTGGTGAAATGTTGTCTAGTACACCATCCTCAGTCATCATCAGTAATATCTACACTTATGCCTGTTGCACCCTGTATACTGGTAAATTTTTTTTCACAAGTATGACAATGAATCAATGTAACTTTGAAAATAAGTGTGTCTTAACAAAATTAATGAAATAAACATGGATCTCAGTACATGAAATCAGGAGGACCACTCATGGTGTTTCCCAATTAAGACATGCACTTTTATTGCCAGATTTTCTCAGTTGTGTTTATTTTAACTGGCCACTCTACTCATGTGTCTTGTGTATATTATCTTCTTCAACAGTATCATTTTTATGGATACTGTGTGAAAAAGAGACATCATGTAAGTCAAAATAGTGAAGGGATTAATAGTATTCCTAGGAATCTTCTAGTTCAATTCAATGAAACATCAGACAAGTAGAACAGCAGACACAAAGCATAGGTAGAATTAACTATCATTAAGGGACATTTTTCCATCGTGCAGTTAAATGAATGGCAATACTTATGGCAATACTTATCATTTGGCTATCCCCATATAAATCTGTACTACTTCCTTTGATGACTATATTAGATCTGCTGTCATATGTCCGACATGTAATGGCTGACCATACTTTCATATATTATCTATGGACATGTCCCCCTGTACACAGTTATCTAACTAAAATCTTGTAATTCCTACCATAAAATTGTAAAAATTGTGCAGTGGTGCATGTTATGCCTTCCCAAATTAAACCAACTTGCTTTTCTATATTGGTAAAGATTGGCTTTTGTACACACATATAAAAGTGAAATATTGTTTTATATCTATTTGAGAAGAAGCATAAAAAACTAATTGTCATATCGTTATACAGGTCACCACTGGGTGACAAAAACATATTTTTTTAAAATTTGGAAGCAGTGCTAAACATTTTGTATAACAATGAAGTGAACTTCTTACTATGTGGGGTTTTTAACATCAACCTGTTAACTGAAAATGAAGAAAAAAGGCAGGTTTTGAGTATCCTAAACAGCTTTCACATGAAACCACTCTTCACAGACTCAACTAGAATAACAGAGTCATCTTCATCCCTATTAGATAATATTTTTACAAATATCGAAAATGATGTTACTCAGGCACAAAACATAAACGTAGGTCTTTCAGACCACAACACACTAGTAACATGCATAACTTCTTCTGTACCTGAGGTGGTTAAATACAAGTGGGAATATAAAAGGCACTTCTACCCAGAAAAGGTTAATATTTTTATTCAGTTGTTAGCAAAAGAAACCTGGGATGATTTATACTCAAAATCATCAACTGAAGAATCATTCAATGCATTTTATAATACTTTCATGTCCATATTTGAGATGTGTTTTCCAAGAAAACTGACAAGAATTAATGTCATGCCAAGGAACAGCAGCCAGTGGAACACCTGCTATCAGAGTATCCAGTCAAAAGTTAAAACTTCTCAATCAACTGAGAAAAGACAACCAAGATGCACACTTTGTAGAATATGTTAAGACATATAAGAAAATTTATTAGAAAGTAATTAAAACAGCCAAGACAATACACAATGACAAAGGAACCATAGGGACAGTAAACAAGTCGAAAGTAATATGGAATATAGTAAAAAGGGAACAAACAAAAGTGTAAAAAAGCCAGATGACATCGTATTAAAAGATGATCGTGGTGTGTTACTCAGAAATGGTACTCTAGCAAATTACATAAATGACTATTTCATAAACACTCCAGTCAATGTGAGTAAAAATTTTGCTAGTAATAGAAGTACCACAGTTTAAAGAGAGCAAAGTGGTAATTCAATATTGCTATGTCAGACAAATAAATTAGAAGTTCTTAAGGTAATAAAAGTTTTTAAGATAATAAAAACAATGAAAGGAGAAATACCATTGGTGTTCACTCCCTGTTCTAAAGATTATGACTCTAAATGTGCAGTGCCTCAGGAACAAATATTGTGAACCCAAAATAACAGTAAGTAACACCCAACCTGATGTCTTGTGTATTACTGAACACTGGTGTAAGGGCCATGAAATAAGTAGAATTCATATTAATCCATTTAAACTGGCAAATCATTATAGTAGGAAAATTGCAAAAGGTGGTGGAGTCAGTATTTACCTTAGACCTTGTGGGGACTTCAATGTAGATTCTCTGAAAGAGGGTAATAGGAAAAATGACCTTGAAGTATTACTCGGTTCTTTCAATTTGACACCCGTTATTGATTTTCCTACTCGGGTGGTAAAGGATAGCAGCTCACTGATAGATAACATCTTTATAGACCAAGATAAGTTTAACCAGATAAATGCTCAGCCTGTTGAGAATGGTCTTTCTGATCATGGTGCACAGCTAGTTACAATATATGACATAGCTCCATTCAGCAATACTAAACAGTCCTCCAAAGTAGTACGTTCAGTCAACGATTTAACAATTGCAAATTTCAGGGAAAGCCTACAGCAGTTAGACTGGGATGAGGTGTACCGTGAACCTGATGCCAATTTAAAATATAATTTATTTCATGACATTTTTGTAAATGCATTTGAAAACTGCTTCCCCAAGAAAATAGTTAAATATACTCATAAGAAACCTTGTAACAAACCATGGGTTACTAAGGGTATAAAAATATCTTGTAACCGGAAAAGGGAAATGTATCTGACAGCAAGAAAGAGTAGTGACCCAGAAACTATCAAAAATTATAAAAACTACTGTGTTATATTAAGAAAAGTTATTAAAAAATCCAGGAGTATGTGTATCATGTCTGAAATCAGCAACTCTGATAGTAAAATTAAAATAATTTGGAATATTATTAAAAGAGAAACAGGTCAACCAAGAGCAGAGGAAGACAGTATTACCATCAAATTGAATGAAAACTTTACGAACAAAAAGTCAGAAGTTGAAAATATTTTTAATAATCATTTTCTAAATGTTGTGGATATAGTAGGATCCAGGTGTTCATTAGAAGATGCTAGGCTGTTAATGGAAGAGGCCATACCTATGCAATTTGAAACAATTGAAATCTCACCCACTTCTCCCTCTGAAAGTAGGAAAATAATAAACTTGCTTAAAAGCAAAAACTCACATGGAATTGATGGCATTTCCAGCAAAATACTAAAAGCTTGTTCTCAACAGATAAGTAAGATTCTCAGCCACCTGTGTAATAGCTCTCTGGAACAGGGCATTTTCCCTGATAGACTGAAATATGCTATTGTTATACCTTTGCATAAAAAGGGGGATAGATCTGATGTCAACAATTACCGTCCAATCTCCCTTCTAACAGCTTTATCCAAAATTTTTGAGAAAGTAATGTATTCAAGAGTAGCTTCACATATCTGTAAAAATGAAGTACTAACAAAATGTCAGTTTGGTTTCCAGAAAGGTTTTTCAACAGAAAGTGCCATATATGCTTTCACCAGTCAAATTTTGAATGATCTGAATAACCGAACACCACCCATTGGGATTTTTTGTGATCTCTCAAAGGCTTTTGATTGCGTAAATCATGAAATTCTGCTAGACAAGCTCAAGTATTGTGGCATGAGTGGGACAGTGCACAAATGGTTTAACTCGTACCTAACTGGAAGAGTGCAAAAAGTAGAAATAAGTAGTTCTCGTAACATGCAAAGATCAGCACATTCCTCAAACTGGGGAACTATCAAGAATGGGGTTCCACAAGGGTCAGTCTTGGGTCCTTTGTTGTTCTTATTATATATTAATGACTTGCCATTCTATATTCATGAAGAGGCAAAGTTAGTTCTCTTTGCTGATGATACAAGTATAGTAATCACACCTGACAAACAAGAATTAACTGATGAAATTGTCAATACTGTCTTTCAGAGAATTACTAAGTGGTTCCTTGTAAACGGACTCTCACTGAATTTTGGTAAGACACAGTACATACAGTTCCGTACAGTGAATGGTATGACGCCATTAATAAATATAGACCTTAATCAGAAGCGTATAGCTAAGGTAGAATATTGCAAATTTTTAGGTGTGTCCATTGATGAGAGATTAAATTGGAAGAAACACATTGATGATCTGCTGAAACGTTTGAGTTCAGCTACTTATGCAATAAGGGTCATTGCAAATTTTGGTGATAAACATCTTAGTAAATTAGCTTACTACGCCTATTTTCACTCATTGCTTTCATATGGCATCATATTTTGGGGTAATTCATCACTGAGGAATAAAGTATTTATTGCACAAAAGCGTGTAATCAGAATAATAGCTGGAGTCCACCCAAGATCATCCTGCAGACATTTATTTAAGGATCTAGGGATATTCACAGTAGCTTCTCAGTATATATACTCTCTTATGAAATTTGTTGTTAAAAACCAAACCCAATTCAAAAGTAATAGCAGTGTGCATAACTACAATACTAGGAGAAAGGATGATCTTCACTATTCAAGATTAAATCTAACTTTGGCACAGAAAGGGGTGAATTATACTGGCACTAAATCATTTGGTCACTTACCAAATAGTATCAAAAGTCTGACAGATAACCAACAAGTATTTAAGAAGAAATTAAAAGAATTTCTGAATGATAACTCCTTCTACTCCATAGAGGAATTTTTAGATATAAATTAAGAAAAAAAAACAAAAAAAATATTTAAAAAAAATTAAAAAAATAAAAATAAAAAATAAAGAAAAACAAAAAAACACAATAAAATAAAGTTGTTATATTAACTTAAGTATGTTGTTAAATTAACCTAATTATGTCATGTATTGGAAAATTCGACTCGTTCCACATCATTACGAAATATCGTATTCATGATCCATGGAACTAGTATTAATCTAATCTAATCTAATCTACAAGAGTTATAATTTAAAAAGAGATGTGAAGCAGAGAACTTAAGTATTCAAAAGTTCTTTGAAGCAGGTGCTGTCCAGCTATATGGCCTGATGAACAAAAATCATAGTCGTAGCAGTGTATAGGTCACCATGTGGAAACATAGGAGACTTTTTTGATAAATTAGAATTGTTGCTAAATACTTTTTACAAAAAAAACTGTGATTATTCTTTGCGGTGATTTCATTATTAATCTTCTAGTTGAAAGTCAACAAAAAAGGCAATCTTTGGACATATTAAAGAGGATCAACATGTCACCACACATAAACAGTTCAACTAGAGTAACAGACACCTCCAAAAGCCTCATAGATAACATTTTCTCAAATATGTCAACAACTGACATAGAGGTAACAGATTTTGGATTTTCTGACCACAATGCTCTCACCATTGAAATCACTTTAAGGTCAAAGGAAGATAAAGGTGTAAATAATAATTACAAAAGAAACTTCTCTGTGAACAGCTGTCAACAGTTCATAAGTATCTTAGAAAATGAAAATTGGTTAGATGTTATGAAACAAACAAGTACAGATGATGCATATAGTGCATTTGCAGTGAATTATATGATGAACTTTGAGGTGTGTTTTCCAGAGAAACTGACTAGAATCAAATCTACTGGACACATAAACTCAAGTTCTTGGATGACACTCGGCATTACGAAATCATGTGAAAACATTTGAAGGAGTGTGCAGATATTGATTTTATGTTGTTGTTGTCTTCAGTCATGAGACTGATTTGATGCAGCTCTCCATGCTAATCTATCCTGTGCAAGCTTCTTCATCTCCCAGTACTTACTGCAACCTACATCCTTCTGAATCTGCTTAGTGTATTCATCTCTTGGTCTCCCTCTACGATTTTTACCCTCCATGCTGCCCTCCAATGCTAAATTTGTGATCCCTTGATGCCTCAGAACATGTCCTACCAACCGGTCCCTTCTTCTTGTCAAGTTGTGCCACAAACTCCTCTTCCCCCCAATTCTATTCAATACCTCCTCATTAGTTATGTGATCTACCCATCTAATCTTCAGCATTCTTCTGTAGCACCACATTTCGAAAGCTTCTATTCTCTTCTTGTCCAAACTATTTATCGTCCATGTTTCACTTCCATACATGGCTACACTCCATACAAATACTTTCAGAAACGACTTCCTGACACTTAAATCTATACTCGATGTTAACAAATTTCTCTTCTTCAGAAACGCTTTCCTTGCCATTGCCAGTCTACATTTTATATCCTCTCTACTTCGACCATCATCAGTTATTTTGCTCCCCAAATAGCAAAACTCCTTTACTACTTTAAGTGTCTCATTTCCTAATCTAATTCCTTCACCATCACTTGACTTAATTCGACTACATTCCATTATCCTTGTTTTGCTTTTGTTGATGTTCATCTTATATCCTCCTTTCAAGACACTATCCATTCCGTTCAACTGCTCTTCCAAGTCCTTTGCTGTCTCTGAGAGAATTACAATGTCATTGGCGAACCTCAACGTTTTTATTTCTTCTCCATGGACTTTAATACCTACTCTGAATTTTTCTTTTGTTTCCTTTACTGCTTGCTCAATATACAGATTGAATAACATTGGAGAGAGGCTACAACCCTGTCTCACTCCCTTCCCAACCACTGCTTCCCTTTCATGCCCCTCGACTCTTATAACTGCCATCTGGTTTCTGTACAAATTGAAAATAGCCTTTCGCTCCCTGTATTTTACCCCTGCCACCATTAGAATTTGAAAGAGAGTATTCCAGTTAACATTGTCAAAAGCTTTCTCTAAGTCTACAAATGCTAGAAACGTAGGTTTGCCTTTTCTTAATCTTTCTTCTAAGATAAGTCGTAAGGTTAGTATTGCCTCACGTGTTCCAACATTTCTACGGAATCCAAACTGATCTTCCCCGAGGTCCGCTTCTACCAGTTTTTCCATTCGTCTGTAAAGAATTCGCGTTAGTATTTTGCAGCAGTAACTTATCAAACTGATAGTTCGGTAATTATCACATCTATCAACACCTGCTTTCTTTGGGATTGGAATTATTATATTCTTCTTGAAGTCTGAGGGTATTTTGCCTGACTCATACATCTTGCTCACCAGCTGGTAGGGTATTGTCAGGACTGGCTCTCCCAAGGCCGTCAGTAGTTCCAATGGAATGTTGTCTACTCCTCGGGCCTTGTTTCGACTCAGGTCTTTCAGTGCTCTGTCAAACTCTTCACGCAGTATCGTACCTCCCATTTCATCTTCATCTACACCCTCTTCCATTTCCATAATATTGTCCTCAAGTACATCGCCCTTGTATAGACCCTCTATATACTCCTTCCACCTTTCTGCTTTCCCTTCTTTGCTTAGAACTGGGTTTCCATCTGAGCTCTTGATATTCATACAAGTGGCTCTCTTTTCTCCAAAGGTCTCTTTAATTTTCCAGTAGGCAGTATCTATCTTACCCCTAGTCCTCTAGCCATCCCTGCTTAGCCATTTTGCACTTCCTGCCTATCTCATTTTTGAGACGTTTGTATTCCTTTTTGCCTGCTTCATTTACTGCATTTTTATATTTTCTCCTTTCATCAATTAAATGTAATATTTCTTCTGTTACCCAAGGATTTCTACTAGGCCTCGTCTTTTTACCTACTTGATCCTCTGCTGCCTTCACTACTTCATCCGTCAAAGCAACCCATTCTTCATCTACTGTATTTCTTTCCCCCATTCCTCTCAATTGTTCCCTTATGCTCTCCCTGAAACTCTCTACAACCTCTGGTTCTTTCAGTTTATCCAGGTCCCATCTCCTTAAATTCCCACCTTTTTGCAGTTTCTTCAGTTTTAATCTACAGTTCATAACCAATAGATTGTGGTCAGAGTCCACATCTGCCCCTGGAAATGTCTTACAATTTAAACCTGGTTCCTAAATCTCTGTCTTACCATTATGTAATCTATCTGATACCTTCTAGTATCTCCAGGATTCTTCCATGTATACAACCTTTTTTTATGATTCTTGAACCAAGTGTTAGCTATGATTAAGTTATGCTCTGTGCAAAATTCTACCAGACGGCTTCCTCTTTCATTTCTCTCCCCCAATCCATATTCACCCACTATGTTTTCTTCTCTCCCTTTTCCTACTCTCGAATTCCAGTCACCCATGACTATTAAATTTTCATCTCCCTTCAGTCCCTGAATAATTTCTTTTATCTCATCATACATTTCATCAATTTCTTCATCATCTGCAGAGCTAGTTGGCATATAAACATGTACTACTGTAGTAGGCATGGGCTTCATGTCTATCTTGGCCACAATAATGCGTTCACTATGCTGTTGGTAGTAGCTTACCCGCACTCCTATTTTTTTATTCATTATTAAACCTACTCTTGCATTACCCCTATTTGATTTTGTATTTATAACCCAGTATTCACCTGACCAAAAGTCTTGTTCTTCCAGTCACCGAACTTCACTAATTCCCACTATATCTAACTTCAACCTATCCATTTCCCTTTTTAAATTTTCTAACCTACCTGCCCGATTAAGGGATCTGACATTCCACGCTCCGATCCGTAGAACGCCAGTTTTCTTTCTCCTGATAATGACACCCAAGAGGATGCCATCATCATTTTACCATACAGTCAAGCTGCATGCCCTCAGGAAAAATTATGGCTGTAGTTTCCCCTTGCTTTCAGCCATTCGCAGTACCAGCACACCAAGGCCGTTTTGGTTAGTATTACAAGGCCAGATCAGTCAGTCATCCAGACCGTCTCCCCTGCAACTACTGAAAAGGCTGCTGCCCCTCTTCAGGAACCACACATTTGTCTGGCCTCTCAACAGATACCCCTCCGTTGTGGTTTCTATCTGTATCGCTGAGGCACGCAAGCCTCCCCACCAACGGCAAGGTCCATGGTTCCTGGGGGGATCTGATCCTAGTTTATATTTGGTGCTGTAATTGCCACCACCTGAATCCTCTTTTCCAGATATGACACAAACCACTTTTTTACGGGTCCTCTGATACCTATAGCTTCAAGCTTTTCCAAAAGTATGCTGTGGTCAACAGTATCAAAGGCTTTTGACAGATTTAGATTTATCCTGACTACACTTTTTCCCTCTTCCAATTTACTGATTATTTCTTTTGTGTATCCCAGTACAGCTGTTTAGGCACTTCTCCCAGCTTGAAATCCATGCTGATTACTGTTTATCAGATTGTGGATATTAAGATAATGTGTGACTCTATATTTCATTAGTATCTCTAAAATCTTAGAGAAAGTTGGGAGAAGTGAAACAGGTCTGTAGTTTTCTATTTTAAGCTTATCACCCTTTTTCAACAGGGGAACAACTTTAGAAATTTTCAGTTTCTGTGGAAACACGCCCTCAGCCATTGACAAGTTTGCTATGTGCGGCAATGGTTTTGCTATTTGATTAGCTGTTTTCTTTACTAGGCACCACTTGGCACCTCATCTACTCCAGGTGGCATCTTGGACTTCAGACTTTTAATCACTTTTAAAACTTCCTTTTCGTTTGTTGGGACTGCCGTTCATACTGCTGGCTGCCTTGGGTGCTGCTCTCTTAATCTGCTCCCAAAAATTCCTGCTTAATGTCTGGGGTATATTTAAAAAGTAATTATTTATATAATTAGGCATGGCATATTTATCTACCATTTTATTCTCCTCATCCTTTAGAATAATTTCCTTATCTTTGATAGGTACCCCGGTTTCTTTTCTCACAATTTCCCATGCTATTTTAGTTTTATTTCTGGACTGTTTTATTTCCATGTCATTACTTAGTAACTTTGCATTTGCAATTACTCTGCGGTATATTTTCCTATACCTTTTTACATATTCTATGAAATCAATCCCCACATGAACCATGGACCTTGCTGTTGGTTGGGAGACTTGCGTGTCTCAGCGATACAGATGGCTGTACCGTAGGTGCAACCACAACGGAGGGGTATCTGTTGAGAGGCCAGACAAATGTGTGGTTCCTGAAGATGGGCAGCAGCCTTTTCAGTAGTTGCAGGGGCAACAGTCTGGATTATTGACTGATCTGGCCTTGCAACACTAACTAGAAGGGCCTAGCTGTGCTGGTACTGCGAACGGCTGAAAGCAAGGGGAAACTACAGCCGTAATTTTTCCCGAGGGCATGCAGCTTTATTGTATGGTTAAATAATGATGGCGTCCTCTTGGGTAAAATATTCCAGAGGTAAAATAGTCCCCCATTCGGATCTCCAGGTGGGGACTACTCAAGAGGATGTCGTTATCAGGAGAAAGAAAACTGGCATTATACGGATCGGAGCATGGAATGTCAGATCCCTAAATTGGACAGGTAGGTTAGAAAATTTAAAAAGGGAAATGGATAGGTTAAAGTTAGGTATAGTGGGAATTAGTGAAGTTAGGTGGCACGAGGAAAAAGACTTTTGGTCAGGCGAATACAGGACTATAAATACAAAATCAAATAGGGGTAATGCAGGAGTAGGTTTAATAATGAATAAAAAATAGGAGTGCGGGTAAGCTACTACAAACAGCATAGTGAATGCATTATTGTGGCCAAGATAGACACGAAGCCCATACCTACTACAATAGTACAAGTTTATATGCCAACTATCTCTGCAGATGACAAAGAAATTGAAGAAATGTATGATGAAATAAAAGAAATTATTCAGGTAGTGAAGGGAGACGAAAATTTAATAGTCATGGGTGACTGGAATTCGGCAGTAGGAAAAGGGAGAGAAGGAAATGTAGTAGGTGAATGTGGATTGGGGGTAAGAAATGAAAGAGATAGCTGCCTGGTAGAATTTTGCACAGAGCACAACTTAATCATAGCTAACACTTGGTTCAAGAATCATAAAAGAAGGTTGTTTACATGGAAGAAGCCTGGAGATACTGACAGGTTTCAGGTAGATTATATAATGGTAAGACAGAGATTTAGGAACCAGGTTTTAAATTGTAAGACATTTCCAGGGGCAGATGTGGACTCTCACCACAATCTACTGGTTATGAATTGCAGATTAAAACTGAAGAAACTGCAAAAAGGTGGGAATTTAAGGAGATGGGACCTGGATAAACTGACTAAACCAGAGGTTGTACAAAGTTTCAGGGAGAGCATAAGGGAACAATTGAGAGGAATGGGGGAAAGAAATACAGTAGAAGAAGAATGGGTAGCTTTGAGGGATGAAGTAGTGAAGGCAGCAGAATGAATGAATGAATGAATGAAATTTTATTGTCATTTAGCTATTACAGCAATTGACAAAGTCAAGTTACACATATACAAGTTATACAGCATATATACATGGGTTAAAGATCAATATGTGACATAAGTTTTACATAAAATACAATATTTAAAATTAAATAATATGAAAACATTGCATCATAACTGATTCAGTTAAAGAAATTATGCTACACTCTCCAAATCGGTACCACTATGATATTTTACAGTCGTAAAATTCCTGAAGTGAGTAGTATGGGTTTGCAGCTAACCAACTGAACAATTTGTCTTTAAATACATGAAATGGAGCTTCTACCCATTCTAGTGGCAAATTATTAAACATCTTCATACCCACCACTTCGTAGCTGTTCAATGACTTGGATAATCTGTAGTAAGGTATGTCAAGATTGCTACTATTCCTGGTTCCATGAAAGTGTACATCTCTTCTACGCTGGTATTCTGATAAGTTGCTCTTTATATGCAGTAGGGCAGTGTAAATATACATGTTTATCACAGTTAATATTTTTAAGTTGATAAACAGTGGTTTGCAATGGGCCAGTTTATCACTGTTTGTGATAATTCGAATTACTTTCTTCTGAAGTACCAGAATGTCCTGAAGGTGTGAGCTATTGCCCCATATTAAAAGCCCATAAGATATAATACTTTGAAAAAAAGCAAAGTAGGCTGATCTTACATAGGCCGCAGGTACATGGTTTATTAAATTCTTTAACAAATACACCACTCTAGACAGCCTTGCACTAATGTATTTAATATGTGGCTCCCAAGTCAGTTTAGTATCTGTAACAATACCTAAGAACTTAACACTATTCTTGAAGTCTTCTGCTGGCGGATCTCTCAAACTAAATACAATCTTTTGAGTTTTACTTTCATTAAGCAGGAACCCATTAGCTCAGAACCAGACTGATGCCTGTGATATTGTGTCATTTGCCACAGTTTGGAGCATATCAATGTCTGAGCTGATATTGAAAAAAGTGGTATCATCTGCATAGAGAATGGAGTGAGTATTTATGTAGGATGGTAGATCATTTGTCATTAGGATAAATAGCAGAGGTCCTAATACTGAGCCTTGTGGCACACCGCACTTAACTTCTGCTAGCTGTGATCTCTGTTTACCAATACAAACAATTTGTCTACGGTTGCTGAGGAAAGATTCAAAAATGTTGTCGACTTCACTGTTTGTGATTCCGTAATAAACTAGTTTGTTGAGGAGTGAAATATGCTCCACAGAATCGAAGGCTTTGCTCAGATCACAAAATGTAGCCTGAGCAAAATTTTTTCTTTCATAAGCATTAAGCACTTTTTTAATCAGGGAGTCAATGGCATGGACTGTGGATTTGCCCTTCCTAAAGCCAAATTGTACCGGAGTAATAATGTTATTACATGTCAGATAATCACACAACTGGGAGTAGATGATGGATTCCAAAACTTTAGATAAAATAGGTGTCAGGGATATTGGGCGATAGCTAGATGGGCAATTTTTGTCTCCTTTCTTGTAAATGGGCACTACCCTGGATAATTTTAATACTTCTGGGAATACTCCTTCAATTAGACATCTATTTATACATTTAGTAAGAGGATATACTATGTAGCCAATTATCTTTTTTAACATATTACAAGAAATACCATATATATCTTCACTATCAGAGGGTCTAAAGTTATTTACAAGAGTTAAAACAACATCTGGTGTGACCTCTGTTAAAAGGAATTTATCGTTCAGGGTGTAGTCTACATTATGGTATTTAATGAGATCAACAACAGTCTCTTGTGGCCTCACAATGCTTTCCCTAATTTGGTTAACAGATTTTATACAGTAGTTATTAAATTCGTCTGCTGAAATTACTACCTCAACTTTCTGCTTGCTTTTGGCCACTGAATTTATTATAGTCCATGCTTTTCTGCATTTATTTTTTGATGACTCAATGCTGACTAGGTTATGTTGTTTTTTGGCCTCATTTAAAGCATACTTATATTCTTTTTGTGCTCTTGAGTACCTTTGTTTAGCCATATCCGTTTTCTTAAGTCTGTAAGAATCTCTATACAACAACAACCTTCTTTTCATATTGGCTAGTTGAGCGGTATACCATGGACTCTTATCCCTATGTCTATTACTGTTACTTTTAGGGTTAACTTTACATTTGTATTGAGGGCAGTTAGTCTCGAATATATTTAAGAAATAATGAAAAAATCTATCAAACAATGTATTGGCAGAGTCCTGAGCATTATTGTTAAACAGATGTGACCAGTCATAATTACTGAGTGAGACCATAAAATTAGACAATTTCCCTGCGTTATTGGTCTTGTGATGACTACTTTAGGCTCTTTAAACTCCTTATACTCCATGTTAGGCCTATCTGTACCTATTTTTACCCAAACTGAGTCATGGTCCGAGAAATCGAAGACAGCTACATCTGAAGACAGTAACTCTCTATTGACATTTGTAAGTATGTTGTCGAGACAAGCGGACTGTCTTGTGGGTTTGCAGTTCGTAAAAATGAAGTTGAATTGTCGTAACAGGTTTTTAAATTCATTTACAGTGTCACATCTTTGTTTACATCAAATGCGGCATTGATGTCACCACCAATCACGATACTATATTTCTTCCACTGAGGACTAAGAAAGAAGTTTAGTAAAGTCTCAAGTTTTTCTAAAAATATTAATGGACTTCCATCTGGTGATCTATAAAGAGATACAATAGCAATTTTTAAATGATCCAGATATACGCCTGTGGCCTCAAAATGTATCTCACTGCACAAAAATCCTAGATCTAGTTCATTACTACAATTTATTAATCCCTTCTTAATGTAAATTGATACACCCCCATGAATATGTTGCTCTCTGCTAAAACTGTTTGCTAAGTGAAAATCATCTAGTACATGAAAAGATATTTCATTTCCTTTACACCAGTGCTCACTTAAGCATAATGCATCAAGTAAGTTCTCATTTGCTAATTCATTTAAAATTATGTGTTTTCCACTTATACTTTCAATATTGAGATAACCTATCTTGAAAGACAAAGTTGGTGAGTGGTTTTTGTTAATGTCACAGGAGGGGAGGAGTACAGTATTATGGGACAATGGAGAACATTTAATTGTTTTTTCAGCCCTGGAATCTACGTTAGGTGGCGGTTGGACTTCCTTGGGATAAACCATAAAAAATCTTCATTTCTCTTTGGTAATTTTTTGGGTCTGTTTGAAACACGGTTGGAGGTTTGTTTCACTTTACTGTCCACAAGTTTTATAGGAACATGTTTTCCCAAATCATTTGGTATCACTTCATCATGAGACAAAGGTGATACTTTACTTACTGTGACTGGTCTATTCTTTTCTGCTACTCTTGAAGGTGATGGAGGAGGAGCTGGTAATGTTTCTGCTGTTGGTGATGTTGGTTTAGTTGCTGCTGGTGGAGGAGTTGTTTCTGCTATTACTGGTAAAGGAGTTGGTTCTGCTACTGCTGGTGTGGGAGATGGTGCTGCTGCTATAGGAACTGGTTCTACTGCTGGAGGAGTTGCTTCTGCTGTTGCTGATGGTGTTTCTTCTGCTATTGCTGGTGAAGTAGTTTGTGCTGCTACTGCTGGTGAGGGAGATGGTGTTACTGCTGTAGGAGCTGGTTCTAATGCTGGAGGAGATACTTCTGCTGCTACTGAATGTGGTTCTTCTGATGCTGCTGTTGATTCTACTTCTGTTAGTATTGCTTCTTTAGGACCACAACAACAACAACAACAACAACAAGATCAGATCCAAGGGAGGTCACAGTAGGAGTACCCCAAGGAAGTGTATTAGGCCCCTTGCTGTTCCTCATTTACATTAACAATATTCAGGTGTCAGAGAGAAAAGCTAGTATCATGTTATTTGCTGATGATACTAGTTTAATAGTTGGTGATATGAAGCAGTCATTCCACAGTACTGTGGACCATGTCCTACAAGATATACAAAAATGGTTTAGTGCAAACAAGTTAACACTGAATGCAAAAAAAAAGACTAATTATGAGCAATATGGAGAAATAAGTGAACATGATGACCTAAATCCAACCATGGAAGGCAAACAACTTGAAAGAGTACAGTGTGCAAAATTCCTGGGTATGCACATTGTTGAGAAGATAAACTGGAAGGACCATGTTGTGAGCTTAACACTAAAACTAAATTCAGCATCTTTTGTACTTAGCATAATTTCAAGAGTTTGTAGTAATGACTGTACCAGATTAGCATATTTTGGCTATTTTCAGTCCATTGCATCATATGGTATAGTATTCTCGGGAAAAACAAATTGTCGTCTAAATGAGATTTTCAAACTACAAAAACGCGCTATTCGGATAATGACCCAGAGCCCACCTCAAACACATTGTAGGCCCCTTTTTAAAGCATTGAAAATTTTAACATTTCCATCATTATACATTCTGTAATGTCTGTTGGTGATCAAAAGAAATCAGGACAAAATGAAAGCCAATACAGACTACCATAATTACGATACACGGCAACGTAAAGATCTCCACTTACAAGGCGTAACAAGGACCGGAAGTCAGAAACATGTATATAATCAAGGCATCAAACTTTTTAATGCACTACCAAAACATATCAAAGAGCTGGAAAATGAGGATAAATTTAAAACTGTTATAAAGAATCACATGCTTGACAAATATTAGTACAGTGTAAGTGAATTTCTATGCTCAACTGTACTAGAATATATAGAACCACATGCTTGACAAATGTTATTACAGCATACGTGAATATCTCTGCGCAACTGTATAAGAATATATGTTTAAATTAATGTGGCAAATGAAATTACATCAATGAATATGTCTGTCAAGCACATAAGAAGATTAAGAACCACATGCTTAACAAATGTCACTACAGTATAAGTGAATAGCTTTGCTCAACTGTATAAGAATATATGATATCATAAAAGTGACAAATGAAATCACAACATCAAGGAATAAGTCTGTCAAGCACATAAGAAATTATGTTATAAAAACGCTTATTAGTTGTATATTGTATTAAACATTCAGCATAGAAAAAAATTCTGTAAAGATATTATATAGTTGTTGAAATGTGTCCTGACAAATCCTGTATCACAAATGTGATCATTGGGATGATAATAAATAAATAAATAAAACTGAACAGGCTGACCTTAAATATTTCAAAAACTCATTATATACATTACAGGAAAACAAAGTCTCATCATGATGAGAACCTCAAAATCCAAAATAAACAAATTGAAAGGGTAGCTGCCATAAAATTCTTAGATGTGCAAACTGATGAAAATTTAGGCTGGAAAGCCCACATTCTCTACCTTACTAACAAGTTAAGCTCTGCTTGCTTTGCATTACACATAATTAGTACTGTGTGTAGCAGAGTGTAGCAGAACTGTCTACATTGCTTACATCCATTCTGCTATCACCTATGGCCTAACCCTCTGGAGTCATAATAAGGCAAACACGAAAACCATCTTCACCTTACAAAAACAAGCTGTCAGAATAATTTCAAACAGTACAAGGCTAACACCTTCCAAACAGTTATTTCAACACCTAAATATTCTACCCAAACCATGCCTCTACATTAAAAAAAAGTGTTGTTAATATAAAAATGCGCATTGATAATTATAAAACCAACTCAGATCTTCATTCCTACAATAAAGAATGTGCAATGACATCCACATAAAAAGAGTAAACAAGGCTTTAACACAAAAATAAACCAACATTCAGATTTTGTACAACAAACTTCCAACACAGCTAAAAGAAATAAGAACATTGTCTACATTCAATGAAGCAATATTTTGCAGTAACCTTATAGCAAGTAACTACATTCATTTACTATATAATAATAGTAACATAAATCAAATGCTAGCCACAGCCTCAACGTTAATTTTTCTGAACAAAAGCATTAAACCAATTATTTACTTGTAATGTATTTCATGTAAAATGCCATGAACAAAAGTGTTAAATCAATTATTTACCTGTAATGTATTTCATGTAAAAGATCCTTCTCATACTTTCATATTTTTACAGAAGTCAAAGTTGTATTGCCCAAAAATATTGTGATGGATACAATGAACCACTGTATTATGTAGGAAACTGTACACCCTTATCTTATTTTTGTTATACTATGTTCTTTGATGAAATCCATACAATGTACACTATCACTGGATGAATTAACTACTACTACTACTACCACTATTACCACCACTACTACTATCTATGTATCTTTATATTGTTTTTCTTGTACAGAAAATTTGAAATATAACCATTTTATTTTTTCTTCTTCTTTCTCCCTTTACGCTTTGAAAGCTTTCTTTGTTTGTATTCTCTCCAGGCATGCTGAATTCTGCGTGCACATCTGTTTGTAATGAAAATGTATATTTTATGGTCCAGTTCGCGTTGTTCATATTCAGCTTTTTCAGTCATTAACCTCGTGTACTCCATTTCCTGGATGTTAAACAGCTCCTGAAAAGTAATTGTTAGTATATTGAATGTATGTAATCCAAATGGACAAGACAAGTCTACAAAGTATTTATCATTATTATATTGAGAATAGTGAGTACGTGCTTCAATTAAAAAAACTTTGTGGCTCATGTTTCAGATAATCAAATGGTAGGGGGCCAGCCACCAGCCATTAGTGCTTCTTTCTCAAGCACCACATGTTTTCTGTGTTGCAAGCAAGCAAGGTAACCACTTACAATACAGTTAAGAGATCAGTGGCACATCATCAAGATTGAAATTATATTGTTAATATTTGCCGCCATTCTGTGTCAGTTGCTCTCTCTCTCTCTCTTGCTCTCTCTCCCTGTGTGTGTGTGTGTGTGTGTGTGTGTGTGTGTGTGTGTGTGTGTGTGGGCACGCACTGTGTGCACACACACATGTGCGAGCATGCTAGTTTCAAAAAGACCTTCCAAATTTTAATGTCATTAAATGAAATACTGAGCATGAGTGGACTGGCAGAGGCACATGAATTAATTTCCAGCTTTTAAAATTGAGGTTTCCTTTATGTATAAATGAAGTTACTAGGATAGCCATAAAGAAGATATTTATGGGACAAAAATCCCTGACACTATGGATTAGCATGTATGTGACAAAAAAATCTGAATATAACTGAAGTGATTTAAAAATGGGAGAGCACTTAGCACAGTGCTGCAACAGGAACTTAACAGGATTGTTACTGATACTCTGGGGATACAGTACAAAGAAAGTAGTTTAATACATTGCTCTGTCACACTCCATGGACCCTGTGACAATGGTCTCTTGGTGTGTATAAAGGTCAAAGACGTACATTTTGTTCAACTGTAATACAATGTAGTGACTTATCCATTATGAAATATTATTGTATTAAGGTGCTAGTTTGAACTATAAAACAATGTAAAACATTAATTTCAAGGGTTTAAGACACTCTTCAAAGCAATTGGAAGAATTGCACAATGGAAAGTTATTTAATTCCATCTTAAAAGCCGCCGTATTTCCCAAGACATTTAATATGCTCTAGCAAATTGCTAAATACCTGATTCCCCTTACAGTGATTCGTTTTAAGTCCCTGGATTCTTTATGGAGTTTGTTTTTGAACCTAGTATTATATTCATGTTTTCTCATTTTTTTAAACAGAAATACTGATAACAACAAAGGACATTAGTAAATTAGCTGTTAAAATACCACATCTTTCAAGTTGTCTCTGCAGGATGTTACATAAGAAGCACCAGGCATAAGTCTTGCTAGCAAGAACAGGAGCAGGGAGCTGCGTCAGAGCAACCTTAGGCTTGATGGCCAGAACAACACATCACTCCAGAACAAATTAGTGTCTTTATACCATTTTTGCTACAGAAGAATGCTGAAGATTAGATGGGTAGATCACATAACTAATGAGGAGGTATTGAATAGGATTGGGGAGAAGAGGAGTTTGTGGCACAACTTGACTAGAAGAAGGGATCAGATGGTAGGACATGTTGTGATGCATCCAGGGATCACCAATTTAGTATTGGAGGGCAACGTGGAGGATAAAAATCGTAGAGGGAGACCAAGAGATGAATACACTAAGCAGATTCAGAAGGATGTAAGTTGCAGTAGGTACTGGGAGATGAAGAAGCTTGCACAGGATAGAGTAGCATGGAGAGCTGCATCAAACCAATCTCAGCACTGAAGACCACAACAACAACAACAAACTACTCTTAGAATTATCATTCTTAGTATTATCCAATCCAAGACAGACACAAAGCTAAGACTCACCATAGCAGTAGCAGTGTACATGCCTACTAGCTACGAAGATGATTAACAGAGTGAATAAATAACCAAATAATACAAATTATTTATATAATGAAGGGAGATGAAAATTTAATTGTAATGTGAGAATGGGCATCGATAGTAGGTAAAAGTAGAGAAAGAAAACTAGTAGGAGAACATGGACAGGGGGGAGAGGAATGAAAGAAGCTGTCTGGTAGAATTTTGCACAGAGCACTTTTTACTTATTCCAGTTATTATTATTATTATTATTAAGGATTATGAAAGAAAGTTGTATGCATACAAGAGACTTGGAGAGGCTGGAAGGTTTCAGATAGATTTATAACAGTGTTGTTGCGGTCTTCAGTCTGAAGACTGGTTTGTTGCAGATCTCCATGCTACTCTATCCTGTGCAAACCTCTTCACCTCCGAGTAACTACTGCAACCTACATCCTTCTGAATCAGCTTATTGTAAACATCTCATGGTCTCTCTCTATGATTTTACCCCCCCCCCCCCCCCCCCCCACTCTTACCTCCAATATTAAATTTGTGATCCCTGGATATCTCAGACTGTATCATATTAACTGATTCCTTCTTTTAGTCAAGTAGTGTTACATGCCACAAATTTCTTGTCTCCCAAATCTAATCTTCAGTATTCTTCTGTAGTGCTACATTTCAAAAGCCATTTATAAATGGTATGACAGAAGTTTTTAAACCATATTTTAACCTAAAAAACATGAGTGATGGAATTACAGCTACCTTGAATGTCATCTTTCTTGCATCCTCAGATGGGCCATTGAGTGATTTGGCAATTTTGTACCAACCATACTTCATTTTGTTTAGAAATCTGTACTGTTGATCACCTGGATATCACAAGCACCTATAATAACTATATTCTTCTATTAGCAATATTACATTCTCTTCTGACCACTCTGTCACTCACATAACTCACATCAGTAACAAAGTAGCAGACAAAGGAGGTCTGTGCAGTGAGCACCAAAGCAGAGACCACAGGAATTTCCTTCTGTGAAACAACCTTACTACACTGATAGCCTTGGGCCTTTTCTGCTGAAAGTTTCTGTTTGACAGTCTTTTTGTTGCAGTTATCTGCGACTCAACTTCCGCACTAAATTTTGATTAGCAGTCAGTCTATTTCATAATATTATCATTGCTCCATCCTGGACATTCCATCATTATATTAAAAAATGTGACATTTTCATGACTAAATAAAGCCTGTTATTACATACTGTGCAACATCCACAAACAACAGAAAAGTAATATTACCTGTAACTCTCTCATCTGTTGCTTCTCTTTGTTGAAACCTTCAATAATCTCTTCAAGTGTAGCCTGTAGCTGTCCCATATCTTTATCGTATTTATTCAGCACAGTGAGAAACTGTAATTCAACATTTTGCCTAGAGGAAGAGAGAGAAAGAGACCAACAAATTCATGTAGGTACTGGTTTGAGTTAGAGGCATAAAATTAGTCTATTTTTGTAAGAATTATACACACATCAAAAAAAGTTTTGCATCACCTCGGTTCCCAAAACTGAGCATAGACATTGATTGCATATATTGCATCACAGACACAGCCCCTTTGACTGTTCAGAGATGTCACTAATCCCACCCAAAGATATAAACAATCATGCATGAGCAGCACCTATTTGATGGAGGCGGTTCGACAGCCAATCAGTTCCAGTCATTCAGCCAGGAAGGGAGTACATGTCTCGTATTGTCTGTAGTTCAGCCATGCCTAGACGGTCAATACCACGGTTTGATCATGTCTGCAATGTTGCTTTGTGCCAGGAAGGGCTCTCAACAAGGGAAGTGTCCAGGCATCTCGGAGTGAACCAAAGCAATGTTGTTCAGACATGGAGGAGATACAGAGAGACAAGAATGGTTGAGGACATACCTCGCTCAGGTCGGCCAAGGGCTACTATGGCAGTGGATGACTGCTACCTACGGATTAAGGCTCGGAGGAACCCTGACAGCAATGCCACCATGTTGAATAATGCTTTTTGTGCAGCCACAGAACGTCATGTTATGACTCAAAGTGTGCGAAATAGGCTGCATGATGCACAACTTCACTACCGACGTCCATAGCGAGGTACATTTTTGCAACCATGACACCATGCAGTACGGTACAGATGGGCTCAACAACGTGCCAAATGGACCACTCAGGATTGGCATCACATTCTCTTCACCGATGAGTGTCTCGTATGCCTTCAACCAGACAATCATCGGAGATGTGTTTGGAGGCAACCCGGTTGGGCTGAATGCCTTAAACACACTGTCCAGTGAGTGCAGCAAGGTGGGGGTTCCCTGCTGTTTTGGGGTGGCATCATGTGCAGTTGACGTATCCCGCTGGTGGTCAAGGAACGCACCATAACAGCTGTACAATACGTGAATGCCATACTCCGACTGATAGTGCAACCATGTCGGTGGCATACTGGTGAGGCATTCGTCTTCATGGATGACAATTCGCGCCCCCATCATATACATCTTGTGAATGACTTCCTTAAGGATGACTACATCGCTCGACTAGAGTGGCCAGCATGTTCTCCAGACATGAACCCTATCGAACATGCCTGAGATAGATTGAAAAGGGCTGTTTATGGACGATGTGACCCATCAACAACTGTGAGGGATCTAAATCGAATTACCGTTGAAGAGAGGGACAATCTGGACCAACAGTGACTTGACGAACTTGTGGATAGCATGCCACAATGAATACAGGCATGCATCAATGCAGGAGGATGTGCTACTGGGTATTAGAGGTACTGGTGTGTACAGCAATCTGGACCACCACCACTGAAGGTCTTGCTATGTGGTGGTACAACATGCAATGTGTGGTTTTCATGGGCTATAAAAAGGGTGGAAATTATGTTTATGTTTATATCTATTCCAATTTTCTCTACAGGTTCTGAAACTCTCGGAACCGAGGTGATGCAAAACTTTTTTTTTTATCTGTGTATTAATTTGAGTGCAGATGCTGTGAAAAAATATAGAATTTCTTCTCAAAAATAGTCCAGCCTCTTTCATTCTCAGCTTGAAATATAAGTAAAATAAAGGAAATATATTACACTCACTGAAGTTCCATTTAGCAAGGAGGATGCATTAATTATTTTAATGACATTGATTGTGATGATGATATGAGTTTTAAATTTGTTGTTTGAACACTGGCCTGCATTGTTGCAGAATTGTTAGTTTGTAAGTCAGAACCTAATCCATCCTGGAATACTGCAAACTATCAGTGTCTTTAAATTAGCATTATTTATGATTTGGTGTTTGTTCACTTTAGAGAAGCAATCTACATTGGATCTTCTCGCTGTAAATATATCAGTTCACTCATTCCACCTGCATGAAGGCTTTCCCTCATGCTGAGATTTATGAAATACAGTGTATTATCGAATGGAAGATTTTAGTTTTTGTTCTAAGTGCTTGATTCATTCATTATCTGTTTATTGTCTACAGGTTACCAAACTTATTTGTGTAAAATATTATATGTTTATTTATAAATATTACTGGAAAGTTCTGGTAGAAAGTAAATATGTAAGTTGCACATGTTACTACGTGCGATCAGATCTTTATTTATATATAAGAATTTTTGCAGCCAAGATTGCTTGTTTAAATATTTTAATTTCATTGATGACTGGCTTGGAAAAATCTAGCTATCATCTATGGAGCTTCTGGAAATAATATTATTGTGCATGAATCATACAACCATAGCAAGAGCATACTCTATTTATAAAAGACAGTGCCAGATTGGCTTATCAAATATATAAAACAGAGTAAAAAATACATAGCATCAACAGTGTGCACCAGAGTAGCTGCAAGTTCATTTGTGGAGCTGTTTTAGCTGCGTCACTCTGGGGCACGCTATCAGTGCTATGTACTCTCTTTGTGTATCTGAGAAGCCAACGTGGTGCCTATGTTTTATAAATGGAGTTTCCTCTTCTTATGATTGTGCAATTCCACAGAATTTCCAGAGGATCCAAAGATGACAGCCAGACCCACTGAAACCAGTTATTGAGGAAATAAAAATATTTCAATACATTATCTTGGCTGCAAAAATTCATATTTATCAAGAAAGTAAATAGTTTTGGATTAAAGGAGACCACTCACTGAAAAACAGAAGTGTTGAGTTTTCAATAGACAAACACACAAAGAAACAAAACTCCCTAGCTTTTGGAGTAACCCTTTTACAAGTTAGAGCAAAATATACATGGCAAACTCTCTCTCTCTCTCTCTCTCTCTCTCTCTCTCACACACACACACACACACACACACACACACACACACAACCACACACACTCACATGCACACACCTGCCTATGTCCCTACATGGTGCCAGATCGACTAACAATGCCACACACAAATGTGAGTTTTGTGGAGGTACTACAGCACCATGGCCAGTGCTGGGTTAACACTGCTGTGAGCCACGTGAATGAGTTGAGTAGGCTTCTGCTAACTGAAATGAAGTCTTATATGAGTGCAGTGCCTGGTGCTACAGTTGGGAGATGTGTATATACTAGACAGCCTACACCTGAGTAAGAGAGGGAAAGATAGGTTCACTAGCAGATTAATCTACCAAGTCCCGTACGAGTTCGGGCATAGCGTGTGCGTTCGCACAAGAAGGTCAATGGCCGGGAAGCCATATTTTAACTATATATGATGGTATTATCTGCCACGAGTAATGAGTATGATGGGCAAACATCTATTAGGCGCACTACGAATGTAGTGGTGTGGACATGTTGGGAATGTGGATCTCACGGGGAGCGTGCAAGGGATAAGTCCCTGCAGACGCACTATCCTCTGTGCCCACGGTGGATCAGATGGATAGAGCGTCTGCCATGTAAGCAGGAGATCCCGGGTTCAAGTCCCGGTCGGGGCACACATTTTCAACATGTCCCCAATGAAGTACATCAACACCTGTTTGCAGCTAGGGCGTCCATTTAATTATCATTTCATTTCTAGCAAAGCTGCATGGTCATCCACGGTAACTGTTCTTTCGGGAACAGATACTACCGTCATATATAGATATTAAACAGCCATGTAAAAAATCAAGGATCACTGCATGCAGGGATTAAAGCATCTAGTAACAGGAAAACAGAAATGTATCTGTTGGCAAGAACAAGGAAAGATCATGCTGTAGTTGCACACTACAAAAACTACTCAGAATTACTAAGAAAAGTTATTAAAAAATCAAGTAACATGCATGTAATCTCAGAAATCAGTAATTCCAACAAGAAGACTCAAGACTATATGGACTGTAGTGAATATATATACAGGGTGTTACAAAAAGGTATGGCCAAACTTTCAGGAAACATTCCTCACGCACAAATAAAGAAAAGATGTTATGTGGACATATGTCTGCAAACGCTTAATTTCCATGTTAGAGCTTATTTTAGTTTCTTCAGTATGTACTGCACTTCCTCAATTCACTGCCAGTTGGCCCAATTGAAGGAAGGTAATGTTGACTTCGGTGCTTGTGTTGACATGCGACTCATTGCTCTACAGTACTAGCATCAAGCGCATCAGTACATAGCATCAACAGGTTAGTGTTCATCACAAACGTGGTTTTGCAGTCGTGCAATGTTTACAAATGCGGAGTTGGCAGATGCCCATTTGATGTATGGATTAGCACGGGGCAATAACCGTGGCGTGGTACATTTGTATCGAGACAGATTTACAGAACGAAGGTGTCCCAACACAAAGACGTTTGAAGCAATTGATAGGCATCTTAGGGAGCACGGAACATTCCAGCCTATGACTCGTGACTGGGGAAGACCTAGAACGACGAGGACACCTGCAATGGACGAGGCAATTCTTCGTGCAGTTGACGATAACCCTAATGTCAGTGTCAGAGAAGTTGCTGCTGTACAAGGTAATGTGACCACGTCATTGTATGGAGAGTGATACGGGAGAACCAGTTGTTTCCGTACCATGTACAGCGTGTGCAGGCACTATCAGCAGCTGATTGGCCTCCACGGGTACACTTCTGCGAATGGTTCATCCAACAATGTGTCAATCCTCATTTCAGTGCAAATGTTCTCTTTACGGATGAGGCTTCATTCCAACGTGATCAAATTGTAAATTTTCACAATCAACATGTGTGGGCTGACGAGAATCCGCAAGCAATTGTGCAATCACGTCATCAACACAGATTTTCTGTGAATGTTTGGGCAGGCATTGTTGGTGATGTCTTGATTGGGCCCCATGTTCTTCCACCTACGCTCAATGGAGCACGTTATCATGATTTCATACGGGATACTCTACCTGTGCTGCTAGAACATGTGCCTTTACAAGTACGACACAACATGTGGTTCATGCACGATGGAGCTCCTGCACATATTTAAAATATGTCTGCTTGTGTCTGTATAGTGTGGATGGATATGTGTGTGTGTGCGAGTGTATACCCGTCCTTTTTTCCCCCTAAGGTAAGTCTTTCCGCTCCCGGGATTGGAATGACTCCTTACCCTCTCCCTTAAAACCCACATCCTTTCGTCTTTCCCTCTCCTTCCCTCTTTCCTGATGAGGCAACAGTTTGTTGCGAAAGCTTGAATTTTGTGTGTTTGTTTGTGTTAGTTTGTGTGTCTATCGACCTGCCAGCGCTTTCGTTTGGCAAGTCACATCATCTTTGTTTTTAGATATATTTTTCCCACGTGGAATGTCCTTAGCTGGACATCTTATTTATTTGTATATCTTTCCTTACAAGAAGAAGTTGTTGGGTGTTAGCATAAACTTAATACAGTGTCTGAGAAATGAGGTTGTGGGTTTAGAGTCTGGAGGATAAGACCATAGGAATGAGGGATGTTGGGTATAGGGAAGTGAAGTCAACAGCAACAAGTAGGAATCCAGGAGCTAAAAGGATGGGGATGGTGGAGAATTGGTGAAGGAAGTGGTTGGTAACTTTGATTCGGGAGGCTAGATTTTGAGCAATTGGTTGAAAGTGTTGGTCAGTGAGGGCCGAAATTCTTTCAGTGTAAGCACTATAACCAGCTAAAATGAGTGTCCAGACTGGTTGGTTTATGGATGTTGGAATAATGAGAAAAATGTCAGTGTTCGGGGTGTTATAGGTGTGAAAATGGAAAGGAATTCAGGGCAGACATTCTGGGAAGGGCCTAACACTTTAAGCAGGGATTGCAGGTTAAGTTGAACATCCGGGATGGGATCATGTTGGCAGAAGTTATGGGTGGTGGACTCAGACTATTGCCAGATGCCTTCTGCCAAGTAATCAATGTGATTCATAATGACTCTGGTGGAGCCATTGTCTGCAGGTAGGATGTTCAGGTCAGGATTAGTTTTGAGGCTGTGTATGGCTTTCCTTTCCCCTGCTGAAAGTTTGGTGTTTCTAGGAAGGGACGTGGGGAAGGATGGTGAGGCTATGTTGGAGGTAAGGAATTTCTAGAAGATGACCAGGGGGTGATAAAATGGGAGCAGCGGAGGATTATGGGTGGATGATGGTATGAACTGGAAGAGGCATGGTTCAGTTTTCAGATTAGGTGGCTTTAGTTGGAGGGATTCATGGCAAAGAAGTGTTTTCATTGAAGGAATCATGAGAACAGTACGTCTTTGACAAGTCCAACATGGCTATATTTGGATGGAGAGTTGAAGGTGAAACCTTTGGATAGGGGGCTTCTGGAGGGCTAAGGATTTTGATGGAAAGGTTAACAACAGTTTCAAGGATTGTTTTGGCTCCGGAGTTAGTGGAATGTTGGTAGTGAGTTTTAGGGGATGTGGCACGTTAAGGTCAACTAGGCAGTGTCTGGGTGCTATGAGGGATTGTCGAGGAGTAACACTGTGGTTAAGTTAGGGATTGGATACTGGTGCTCCAAGGTGGCAGTGGGATGTCAGCAGGTTGGGTAACTTACGAAGGTTGTGTCTGGAATGCTCTTTCAGGTGCTGGAGAGCAAGGAATTTAATTTCAGAGGCATGATGTATGTAGTAAGGGACTGCACAGTAACAGTATATTGTGGAGGAAGCATTAGTGTTTCTGAGATGCCTGTACCATGGAGATGTGTTTTTGCAGTACTAGATTTGTGAGGGACTGGGAGTGGTGGACTCTGAAAAAGTGAAGGTCACTGTGAAAGGAGGGATAGGATCCTGAGGAAGGCTACTGGGAAGGAATCCATGACATAGGCAGCATTTAAGGAACAGGATGTGGGACTGTGTTACAGGCATGAAATGGGATACTATTCTGAAATGGTGCAGAAAGAGGTAGCAGTGGTCCACTGTGGTAGAGATGGCATTGGGGAAATGGGAAATGATGTAGGAAATGGGCAAATGAAGGCATTATGTGGTTGTGAGGGGAGCTTGATAACAGAAACAGACACATAAAAATAGGTCAGACATGCCTAACCATAAAATTTCTTTCTCTGGATCCCACCCCTCCCTGCACAATGATCTTTACTTTTCCAGATTCCACAAGTCCCTGTTCCTCACAAACCGGGTACTGCAAAAACACATCTCCATAGCACAGGCATTCCAGAAACACCTCCACTCCCTCTGCAAGATATTGCTACTGGGAAATCCCTAGTACATATATCACATCTCTGAAATTGAATCCCTTGCTTGCAAGACAATTCCAAATACCACTTTCATAAGTCATCCAACCTGCTGACATCCTACTGCCACCTTGGGGCACCAGTATCTAATACCTAACCTACCCACAGTGTTCCTTCTCTTCAACTTGTCAGACTACAAAGACCCTGCCTAGCTGACCTTTTCAACTTGTCACATTCCCAAAAACTCCCTACCAACACTCCATTAACCCCAGAGCAGAAACAATCCCGGAACATTGTTGTTAACCTTTACAACAAAAATCCCAGCTCCACATCAGTTTCAGTCCTATTCAAAGGCCTCATCTTCAGCCCTAAATCCAAATTTAATCATGTTCAACTTGTCAAAGACCTGCTCTCCTTCTCCTGATTCCTGCAATGGAAACTCTTCTTTGCTGTGAATCCCTCCAACCAAAACCAAACCCATTCCAACACTGAACCCTGATTCTCCCAGTTAATACCATCATCCAGGTGTGATCCTCTGATCTTCCTCCACAACCACCACTGGTCATCTTCCAGAAATTCCTGTCTCCAACTTGGCCTCACCATCCATCCCCAGTCCATTCCTAAGGACACCAACATTTGAGCAGGAGAAATTACAGCCATATACAGCCTTGAAACAGATCCAGACCTTATCGCCCAACTTGCAGACAAAGGTTCCACCACTGTCATTATGAATTGCAGTGACTACCTGGCAGAAGGCACATGCCAGTAGTCTGACCTCTACACTCATAGACCCTGCCAGAGAAATCCCATCCTAGAAGTCCAGCATAACCCGTAACCACTATTTAAAACCTTAAGTCCTTCTCAGAAACTCTGTCCTGCATCCATTCCCCTCCTCATCACTATGATACCCCAAACACCCACATCCTATGTGCTCTGAAAATCTCTTCTATTCCATAGAAGAATTTCTATTGTTGTAATGTATAAAAGTTGGTGGGCAGGAATTACAAGGCATGTTTTTTTAAATCAGAACCATTTTGAAATAAAAATAAAACAAGTAGACTTCTCTTAGCAATTTTTTATTACATGAAATCCTGTACTTTAATCTACTTTTCTATGTAATTCCTACCAGTATTAACACACTTATCATATCATAAGATCAGCTTTTGAATACCATCCTCATAGAAATCTGTCACTTGATTAGAAAACCATTGCAGCACCATCATTTTGACATCTTCATCATCACCATGGCATAGACAGCCATATGCTTCACGAAATGCAGGAACACATAGTAGCCACTTGGTACTATATCAGGGCTGCACGGAAGGTGATCAAGTTGTTCTCATCAAAATATTTAATCAACTCGAGTTCAAATGATTGTGTGTGGAGAGGTATTGACATGAAGCAAAAGTGATCCCTTTACTCAGAATGCCAGGCATTTTGTTTCAGTAAAAACTCCAAGAGCACTGCCTCTTCCAGTGCCAATAAACAGTACACGTGATTTTCTGGGCTGAAACCATTACCTTGAACTTCATTTTCTTGAGTGATGTTGAATGCCATCATTCCACAAATTGCTGCTTTTATTCATATGTCACATAAGCCACCCACATATCATCACCTGTGACAGTTTGGCTTAAAAACCCACCACCATCCTCATTGTACTGTTCTAGGAAAGTAAAAAAACTGGCTAAATGTTTGGTTCTGTACAGCTCAGTCAGTATTTTCAGTACCTGCATGAGCATAACTTTTCACAATTTAAACGGCTTGCAACAGTTGCATAAAACACGTTTCTTGACACTTGAGGAAACACATCACATAATGTTGACATCATTAAGCTGTACAGGATGGGCAGTTGGGAAGGCAGTGGGCATTATGGAATGCATAGGATAATATTTAGACAAAGGCCATTTATTGGCGAGAGCATGTTAAAAAGGGGTCACATAGCCAGGCCTAGGGAGGCGAGGGTGAGCCAGAGTGTAGAGTTTGGTAAAACATAGTTCGCAAAGCTAACAAAAGTTAGCGTCGGCCAATTGGACCAGTCTGAGTGGCATGCCAGATGCAAAAACTAAGTCCCCAATGCCGCAGCACCAGGTGAAGCAGGAGATGTTCACTGCTACGGGGCGCATGTCCAAGAGAGTGAGAAGACAAGAGCACAGGCTCAGCGATGGGCGGCTGGGTATATTCAATGCACCACGTGGCTTCCTCCGCCCTGATTGGTCAGGATCGAGAAACCCGCTGGGGCAGCAATGGAGCTTTCCAGAGCATGGCTTGGTCAGCGATGCCTGGGGTGGCGTTACTTCATCAGCTCATGAGGGAGGCATGTGATCGGAGTGTCCTTCCTCAGTACTGACATCCTGTTACTAGACCGTGGGACAAAAGAATTTACAGGCAGCCAACACTGCTGGCCGTGGCCTGGCCGTAACGGATAAATGAAGTTACCGTTTGAAAGCTCATATAATAAAGTAAAATCCTCTACTGTCTGGCTCATCCTTTACAAAGCATCTCTTCTCTCTCACTTTTACATCAACTTTCTGCACCAAATCATCAGTAATGACTGAAGGTCTCCTACTTTGTTCCTCATCATACACTTTCATATAGCCATCTTTCAAAGCTCTCACTCATTTCTGTACCATCCTATTGCTCATGATGTTTTCTCCATGCACTTCACTGATCCAACAATGAAGGACAGTCACTTTCAACTCTTAGCACTAAGAAAATGAATCACAGCACATATTTCACAGTCAGTGGGCCTCTCAATCCGATCAGGCATTTCAAATACTTGCAAACAACTGTAAACATGTCAAACAACTCTGTAATGGCATCTGTGGCTTGCCAGCAGGATGTGGTATACAGTGCACATCTGCCAAATGCCGACCACAGCACTGCAATGGCAGAATTTCAAAACAGTGCTTACTTTAAAAACACGCCATGTACTAACTCACATCTGTATATTTAATTATAGGAGAAAAGAAAATTATAAAGCATGTAGGCATATTTACAAAACAATTTGTGGTATGAAGGTAAAATGACATTCCACATCATTAAGGTTTATCTTGCAAATGATCCACAAAACATGAAACTAGCTATCCAACTAACTAACTAATTGCTTGAAGTTGGTTCTAGAAACTTAGTAAGCAGCCTTTCACTGTATAGTTTGCATCCATCTTAAAAGTCTGCCAGTTCAGTTCTTCCAACATATCTGTGACACTGTACCTTGGGACAGACAAACTCGTGCCCATTCCTGCTGCCCTTCTTCGCATATATTCAATTTCCCCTGTTATTCTTATTTCGTACAGGTCCCACACACTTGATCAGTATTCTAGGACTGGCCACATGAACTCTTGTATGTACATCACCTTTTCGAACTGACTGCATTTCTCTATTATTCTACCAATGAACCAAAGTCTGCCAGCTCCTTTACCTACAATTGAGCTTTTCGATTTCAGAATCCTGCACATCGTTACACCAGGTGTTTGTATTGAATTTGTGCTGGTTGCTTT
Source organism: Schistocerca nitens (assembly GCF_023898315.1). Taxonomy (NCBI): domain Eukaryota; kingdom Metazoa; phylum Arthropoda; class Insecta; order Orthoptera; family Acrididae; genus Schistocerca; species Schistocerca nitens. Next base: position 1,111,267,645 of record NC_064615.1, on the reverse strand, counting down.
GGAAGCAGTCATTCATTTTGAGATCCCACACATGTTCTAAAATTCTACAGTAGAGAAATGTCACAGACATTTTGGATCACTTCTGCTACCCCTATTGTAAAAGGTGCAACCTGTACATATGAGGGTTGGAACTTTAACAGTGGCAACTACTTATTTACAGCTCGTACAAAATAGATACATGCTCCAAACTCTTACTGGCCTTCACAGTAGCCGCCAGCATTGTGTATACCTTGTTGCCAGCGATGTGGAAGTTGTAGGATACTCTTAGTAGTGTCAGTTATGTTGACAGTTTGAGCAGTGCAGTCTACTACCCAACAAATTTGTAGCAGCTCTGAAGCAAATGCCATGAAGTGTTTCCTTCAGTTTAGAAATTGAGTTGAACTCTCAAGGGCTTAAGTCAGGGGAGTACAGTAGGTGGTATAGCACTTAGCAGTCCCATCAGTCAAACAAATTAGTAACAGCTTGTACTGTATGTGCTTGAGCATTGTCCCGCAAAATGATGGTCAGGTCCTGCAGAAAGTGTCATCACTTCTGTCTCTAAGCTGTTTGTAGGTTGTGTTCCAAAAATGTGCTTGTGTATTTTACACCTTTTTGCACCAGAGACTAATTTTTCAAGTCACAGTGTATGTCACATTTCCTTCTTGTATTATGATGATGGTACGACTCCTTCGTTTGATACTGAGAAGGATTGTTAAGCCTGAATGTCATGATTCAAAAGAGATATTGAGAAGTAGAGATTAGTATCCCTATTTGCTTAAAAAGATTATGACATGAGGTTCTTGAATCTGTAATGGGACACCCTTTTCTAACATAACCTTTTTTTTATAGAAATATGCAATGCCGAAAAGTATTTTAAATCTTGTAAGGTTAAAATTATTTCAGCTGTTTCATTAACAGAATTTCATATGATTTTGTATATGGTGTATTATATTTCAGGCTAAAATGTATAAAAAGAAATTAATTTATGATGATACTATTTTATGATTGATACTGACAATGTAATATGCAGTGTGGTAGAAGTGGAAAGTGTAAAGATGGTGTGAAATTGAAAAATGTGACAAAGAATAAAATTCAAGAGTAATACAGGAAAATCTTCAAATCTTCATCAATTATTTAGTCACATGGAACACACAATGCTACAAAAAAAATTACAGCCTCAAGAATGTACCCATAGATGCAAGAACTGCAGCCAACAAAAACAAGAGAAAATGAAGATAAGTAAAAAATTCTTTCTTTTGTATATTTTATGCCTCTTGAAGCTTTCAGAACTTGTGCAGAGGCAGAGAATTTTAATAGTGATATTTGGGAGAGTAAGATTACAAAGCACACCACACAAAATTCAGACAACCTTCTTCTGATCTGCACAAAGACTTTTTTTAACAGTGGCAAATTGCCCAAGAAGTTTATTCCATAACACATACGTAAATAGAAGTAGCCAAAGTAAGCAAATTTTGTGACACTAACTCTCCAATTTTGGTCATTATCTGGATAGCAAATGTTGATGAACTAAGCCTTTTCAGGGTAGCCTATGCTGGATGTGCAGGGTAGCCTATGCTGGATGTGTTGCTCGCAGTTAAGCCTGCTATCTGCAGGGTGTGGCATATAAACTGGCTCATAAAGGCAAGTTTGAATAAAACTCCTCCAGGATTCCCAATACATGTCACTGTTCACTGACATCTCAAAGAATATGGGCCCCATAACACGGGTGGCAGAAAAGGTACACAAAACACCAATTTTCTTGTCATGCAATGGTACCTGGTGCATTGTATGTGGATTTTCTGTTGCCCAATAACTGCTGTTTTGGCAATTTATATACCCAGAAAGGTGGAACCATGTTTCATCACTTGTGATGAGCCTTAGTGGGTCCAAGACACCTCTGGCAACATTTCTCAACAGCCATGAACAGAAGTGCACTCTCTTCTGCAAGGTCAGGCTCCTTCAGTTCTTGCAAAACATTTATAAGGTTTAGTTTTAACTTTAGTTCCCTTATTGACTTATGAGAGAACTTCTTGTCATTATCTCCTGAATCTTCCCCTTTAATACTGGTGTGCAGACAGCTGGTGGTCTGTTCCTGGGAGCATTCTGAACCAATCCTGTATGCACTCATTCAATTCCCATATGGTGCTTTTTGCAGGCACAGAACGTCCTGGAAATTTCTCCTGTAACAAATTCTTTGTTTTCAGAAAAGATCCAGTGTGATTGAATGCTTCAGCAATGACAACATGCTCAGGTAATGAATATTGCATTATCGCACACTCACACTAACCAGGCTTCACAAAAAGAGGTCTTTTTCTCAACTGGTTTTGACAAGTTTCACTGATTGCAGCTGCAGCTGCTTCACACAACGATGAAGTTCTGTGCAGTGTTGGTACATCAGAGGAAATGTTTTGGTTCATGTGGTACTGTTTGGACAGCATTTCCAATTTTCCATTATTATTGATGCACATGCACGCACTGGAATGTTATCATTGTGTATGACAGGCCAGTTTTAAATGTCACACACTGGACATGGGTGCCTTAGAATTTCAAACACTCGGCCATCTGATCCTGCTGGTTCTCAAGTGCAATATTTATTCCTGTAGGCTTTTGTGATCCTAATGGTAATGAATGTAATTGGTTTTTCTGAGGCTCAATGATGGACAATTTACTGTGAACCAGTTCAGAACATTTGCAAATAAGTGGTTGACATTTAGTCCTGCGTCAGTGGGTGTTTTATTGTCTATCACAATACTTATGCCATCTACATTCATACTAATGAAAGAGTAAGCCACATGATAGTATTTTGCACAGAGCACAACTTAATCATAGCTAACACTTGGTTCAAGAATCATAAAAGAAGGTTGTATACATGGAAGAAGCCTGGAGATACTGACAGGTTTCAGATAGATTATATAATGGTAAGACAGAGATTTAGGAACCAGGTTTTAAATTGTAAGACATTTCCAGGGACAGATGTGGACTCTGACCACATTCTAATGGTTATGAACTGTAGATTAAAACTGAAGAAACTGCAAAAAGGTGGGAATTTAAGGAGATGGGACCTGGATAAACTGAAAGAACCAGAGGTTTTATAGAGTTTCAGGGAGAGCATAAGGGAACAATTGACAGGAATGGGGGAAAGAAATACAGTAGAAGAAGAATGGGTAGCTTTGAGAGATGAAGTAGTGAAGGCAGCAGAGGATCTAGTAGGTAAAAATACTAGGACTAGTAGAAATCCTTGGGTAACAGAAGAAATATTACATTTAATTGATGAAAGGAGAAAATATAAAAATGCAGTAAATGAAGCAGGCGAAAAGGAATACAAACGTCTCAAAAATGAGATCATCAGGAAGTGCAAAATGGCTAAGCAGGGATGGCTAGAGGACAAATGTAAGGATGTAGAGGCTTATCTCACTAGGGGTAAGATAGATACTGCCTACAGAGAAATTAAAGAGACCTTTGGAGATAAGAGAACCACTTGTATGAACATCAAGAGCTCAGATGGAAACCCAGCCCTAAGCAAAGAAGGGAAAGCAGAAAGGTGGAAGGAGTATATAGAGAGTCTATACAAGGGCGATGTACTTGAGGACAATATTATGGAAATGGAAGAGAATGTAGATGAAGATGAAACGGGAGATACAATACTGCGTGAAGAGTCTGACAGAGTACTGAAAGACCTGAGTCGAAACAAGGCCCCGGGAGTAGACAACATTCCATTAGAACTACTGACGGCCATGGGAGAGCCAGTCCTGACAAAACTCTACCATCTGGTGAGCAAGATGTATGAGACAGGCGAAATACCCTCGGACTTCAAGAAAAATATAATAATTCCAATCCCAAAGAAATCAGGGGCTGACAGATGAAAAAATTACCGAACAATCAGTTTAATAAGTCATGGATGCAAAATATTAACGCTAATTCTTTACAGATGAATGGAAAAACTGGTAGAAGCTGACCTCGGGGAAGATCAGTTTGGATTCCGTAGAAATATTGGAACACGTGAGGCAATACTGACTCTACGACTTATCTTAGAAGCTAGATTAAGGAAAGGCAAACCTACATTTGTAGCATTTGTAGACTTAGAGAAAGCTTTTGATAACGTTGACTGGAATACTCTCTTTCAAATTATGAAGGTGGCAGGGGTAAAATACAGGAAGCGAAAGGCTATTTACAATTTGCACAGAAACCAGATGGCAGTTATAAGAGTTGAGGGACATGAAAGGGAAGCAGTGGTTGGAAAGGGAGTGAGACAGGGTTGTAGTCTCTCCCCAATGTTATTCAATCTGTATATTAAGCAAGCAGTGAAGGAAACAAAAGAAAAATTCGGAGTAGGTATTAAAATCTGTGGAGAAGAAATAAAAACTTTGAGGTTTGCCAATGACATTGTCATTCTGTCAGAGACAGCAAACGACTTGGAAGAGCAGATAAATGGAATGGACAGTGTCATGAAAGGAGGGTATAAGATGAACATCAACAAAAGCAAAACAAGGATAATGGAATGTAGTCGAATTAAGTCGGGTGATGCTGAGGGAATTAGATTAGGAAATGAGACACTTAAAGTAGTAAAAGAGTTTTGCTATTTAGGGAGCAAAATAACTGATGATGGTAGAAGTAGAGAAGATATAAAATGTAGACTGGCAATGGCAAGGAAAGCGTTTCTGAAGAAGAGAAATTTGTTAACATCGAGTATAGATTTAAGTGTCAGGAAGTCGTTTCTGAAAATATTTATATGGAGTGTAGCCATGTATGGAAGTGAAACATGGACAATAACTAGTTTGGACAAGAAGAGAATAGAAGCTTTTGAAATGTGGTGCTACAGACGAATGCTGAAGATTAGATGGGTAGATCACATAACTAATGAGGAGGTATTGAATTGGATTGGGGAGAAGAGAAGTTTGTGGCACAACTTGACTAGAAGAAGGGATCGGTTGGTAGGACATATTCTGAGCCATCAAGGGATCACCAATTTAGTATTGGATGGCAGCATGGAGGGTAAAAATCGTAGAGGGAGACCAAGAGATGAATACACTAAGCAGATTCAGAAGGATGTAGGTTGCAGTAGGTACTGGGAGATGAAGAAGCTTGCACAGGATAGAGTAGCATGGAGAGCTGCATCAAACCAGTCTCAGGACTGAAGACCACAACAACAACAACATGCTATCTAGAGACATTGTAAAGTTGCTAGCTTTGCTTGAGGACAGGGGTGGGTGTATGAGAAATAACATGGGACCAAGGAGAGATCTTTGCAGAACTCCATAAAGTACTCTTCCCCAGTTGGACACTACCCCTCCTACCTTCACATTGTTACCACATAACGTCATTTTCTGTTGTCTGCCCTGTAGATAAGATTTGATGCAGTTGCCCATTTGTCTTCAGAGTCCACAGTGGCATGCTTTCTGTATAAGTATTCCATGACCAACACAGTCGAAGGCCTTAACACGTCATAAAATATGCCAACAGGCAATGTCTTCTTGTCAAGGTATTCCAAAATGTTATTGGTAAATGAAAATTTAGGTTTGGTTGTGGAGATACCTTCTCTGAATCCAAACTAGTTTTTACTAATTATTGTGAAGTTTTTCAGGTGATTGACTATCTTGGTATCTGTCAATTTTTCAGGGATTTTTGAAAATGCAGTCCAAATAGAGATGGGATGACAGTTTGTAACATCTGAGACATTGCCTTTTTTTTTTTTTTTTTTTTTTGTAGAGAGGCTTTAGAAGAGCACAGTTCATCCTGTCAGGATGTTCGAGAGAGGCACTGCGTATATGAAGTAGGAGAGTACTGAACTGATTGCAGTGAGCTTTTAGCGGTTTTTTGGAAATATTGTCAAAATGGTTCAAATGGCTCTGAGCACTATGGGACTCAACTGCTGAGGTCATTAGTCCCCTAGAACTTAGAACTACTTAAACCTAACTAACCTAAGGACATCACAAACATCCATGCCCGAGGCAGGATTCGAACCTGCGACCGTAGCGGTCTTGCGGTTCCAGACTGCAGCGCCTTTAACCGCACGGCCACTTCGGCCGGCAATATTGTCAACAGAAGTTGAATTTTTACTTCTTAAAGAAATTATGGTTCTTTTTACTTCTTGTACTATTATAGGGGCTATATCTGTCTGTTCTAAAGAATATGGGAAATAATCTTTTCAGTATTTTTATGGGCTATCCCAAGGAGCCATTGTGTCCTGTTCAGGTACACTGAACAACTGTCCATAAAATTTTTTGTCAGAATCTCTTGATTTTCTACTTGTCTACTTTCATTATTAAGAACAATGTTTTCAGTCCTACTGGGGCAATTTGCAAAAGTCTCACTCCTTATTAGTTCCCATACAGTTTTTATATTGTTACTAGATTTATTAATTTTGGAGCATAGATACAAACTTTTGACTTCTGAATAACTTTACTTAGTATTTTGCAGTATTTTTGATAGTTATTTAACTGAATGGAGATATTTGAATTTTTTGAAGTGATGTACAGCTCTAGTTTTCTTTCGGATGAAATGTTAAAACCAGTGGTAATCCAAGCCTTTTTTGGACAGTTTTTTCAAAAAATGGCTCTGAGCACTATGGGACTTAACATCTATGGTCATCAGTCCCCTAGAACTTAGAACTACTTAAACCTAACTAACCTAAGGACATCACACTACACCCAGTCATCATGAGAGTTTTTTTGGTTTGGATCTTATGTATTCTTTCTGGGAAGGCGCTTTCAAATGTCAGTTTCACTTGATTGCTGGCATTATATAAATTAAACATACATCTCCCATCTACAATTTGGGAATGTGATTTAAAAGTCTGGATAGTTTCATCATTACTTATCTTTGCTATTTTCCAGCAGGGGCCACTTTCATTCTCATAGGTATTTGCACTGTTAATTGTGAGTCTTTGTAGATTATGGTCAGAGAGATCATTCAAGACTTGCCTGGTAGTTGTATCACCTATTTTGATCTGGTCTATAAATATATTATTAAAGTCTACTTGTACATGAATTTACTCTAGTAGGAAAATAACTATGGAAGCAGGATTATACATGGATGTCAAATTTTCTAGGTCTGATCTGTCTCTGGAATTTGTTATAAAATTTACTATGAAGTCCCAAAGAACTATCACCTCTCTTTTGCGTTTAAATATGAGAGCATCTAACTGCTTCCAAAAGAGACAGAAATATTTCCAAGAAACAGCTTCATCTCATTTCTTTTCACCAGCCAATCGCCAAAAGCAGGCTGTCTATACCCGTTCCTACAGTTTACTTGTGCTGCAGTGCACTTGTTGTTCAAATTTTACTGTCCTAAGTTCACAGTGTTCCTTGCATTTGTAATTACGTCACAAATTATGGTTACTAGCTGATTTTTCCCACACCAGTGGAAGAGAATGCCATGAATGGTGTAAATATCTCTATCAAATCTGTATATTTCGATCCTATGAATATTCATGAATCTGTTGCAGATTTCTGCATGTCTGTTTTTGTAGCTATTACCGCCTTGTTTACACATGAGCATTGTGTTAAGTCATGCTTGTGTGCAATATCAAGTACAATTACGTTAGAATGCTGTTCATAAGACATTAGCAGCATGCAGATCTTCATTGTTCGTACAACATCATTTGAACCACCACGGATCACAATGTAGTCTTCCTTTGTTATTTTTGACAAATATCAGTTGCTGTTGATAGTACCCGGTCAATGCAAGCACCTGGTTTGGTATAGGCTGAGGCATTTATCTTTGCCAGCATTTTTTATTTCATGGGCAACACCTTTAAGGTGACTATCACCCAGTAAAAATATACTCTTTCTTCTGGAAGCATTTGTTGTGTTAGTTACATCTTCTGTCTTCTTGAGCATCGGAATCATATTTTCTTTCCTTTTTTTTCTATTTTTCAAGAGACAATTTCAGCTTGTATGGACACACAGTTTGCATAATTTTTACATCCTTTTCCTCTTGGCATATTATTTGCTCATTTGTTGATAAAGTTCTTTATGTGGCACATGAGAACTTTTTATTGTACATTCAGCTGATGACTATCTAAAGGCCAGTTTCTATTAGCTATGCTTGAACCTTTATAATACTTACTGTCAGTGTAATAAGTCATATTACTATGAAGTTTAAGTAGACAGTCACTTCAAATAAAACTGTTATTATGATCACATCAATGCTGATCAATAGTAAAAAGTAAACTTCTCAATTTTTCTTTCATCACCTTTTCTTCCCCTAAAGATAGTTAGTGAGTGGAACTTGAATTCAACTTCCATCATATGGTATCTTAATAATATCATCACTGTGATTACTTTTTATACAGGTTATCCAAAATTTACTTTTTAGATATGCATAAGCATTGAAATCGTAGGTTCTTTCAATTTCATGAAAATGTCCACAAATAACTTCTGCATTCTAAAATTAAGTCACTGCTTGAACTCACTACAATTCTTTCACTAATAACACATTGAGAGGCCATAATCCATGGGAAGTCACTGGATGCGATGTCAGGCATTGGCTACAGAAGCCTATGCATTTCATTTGTCTCCATACAATCTCAGCAGATATGAATTTATGATGCTTTACATTCCAGTCTGTGGCAATCTGTCCACAGTAATCTATCAATCATCCTGTGTGGCCTTGTGGAGGTGACATGACATTCATATGTCAAAAACTCATGATCACCCTGTGTAGCAGTGGAAATGTGGTCAGTGCAATACCGAAGATCCACCCTAGAAACTGTTCACCTCAGAAACTTGAATTCTCATGTAATCTCCGATATTCTATGCCCCGTATGTGTTGCACTGATTATATCATGCATTCAAAGTCACTTAACTTGTGGCATGTTGCCATGTTCACCACACACAGACTGTTCAGGTACTGCATCTACACCACTCTGAATGCCACAACTAGCTATGAAATTATGGTGCCGTATGAGGCACATCTTTAAATGGGACAACCTTTCCCAGGCTTTCAGTCATCCAATTTACTATTATCATACCTATGGATTACTACAGAACTTATCTCTTCTATTGGCTTCAGATAATATTTTTCAAAAATATCAAAAATTCAGACCTCTCACATTTCAACGGCTCAGAAAAAATAATGACAGTAAATGTAATAATGAAATTGGAGCTTATGCTAGAGCATCTCAAAGTATTTATTTAATAACCATCAGGACACCTCTACCTGTGACCCATTTGTAGAAAGAAGAATATTACATCTGTATTAAATTTCTGGCCATGTTCTTTGTAATATGCCCTCTGTTACAGGTTGCAATGGCATTAGTGATATGACATCTTATAGGAAAAACATCCACTTTGGTCACAAAGCCACAGTCATTCCCAAATTCCAAATTTCCACAAGAAGAAATCCATAAGGGATGATGTCGTGGGAAGGGGTTGGAGTGGAGGGGAGGGGGGGGGGGGAGTGGAGGAGGGGATGTGGTGGTCAGGCAGCAAGTCCTCCACACACAGTCTTACAACTGGGGAAATTTTGTATCCAGTAACTTGTGAACAGCTGTCAACCAATGCAGCAGAGCAACATCTTGTTGATAGATGGTGTTAGGTTGCAGATCCTGTATCTGAGAGTGCACAAACTGCTCCACCATATCCAGTCACACTAACCCATTAATTGCATTTTCTGCAAAGAAGAATGGCCCAACAATCCTGTCATGCATTAATCCACACAAGACATTCAGTTTAGGGTTATCACAAACATGTTCAGTGATAGTATGCTGATGACGTAAGCCCAAAATCTGAACATTATGCCAATTAACAATTTCTCATACATGAAAGGTTGTCTCATTTGAGAATAAACATCTTTCCAGGAAGCTGGTATTCATGTCAATACATTGCAGCATATCCACAGCAAATATTTGTCTGCACAACTTGGTCAGCATCAAATGTTCGAGAATTTGCACTTTCTAAGCATACAAGTGAAGACACAGGTGTACTGCACAATGCAATGTTGCTTGGGGTACATTAATTTACCTAGATATCTGGTAAACTTATTTACAAGGGCTTTTGAGAACCACTTGTCTGATGTCCTCCACTGTCTCTTACAAAACAGTATGACACGTACAGCTAGAATATTTTAGAACACTTCCAGTTGCCAGAAACTTATAATACCATTCCTTAATTGTTTCTAAATCAGGTACCTCACATCAATACAAGCTATGATACTTCCTTTGCACAGGAATCAGCGATTTTGTTTTTGCAAAGCACACATTGCTCTTGCATGCACTGCTGTGCAGTTGCCATTTTGACTTTGTGCAATAATGTTGCACTCTGGCAGCAATAGTTGGCATGTCTGACATAGGAATACAAATTCTTTGAGATGTTCCAGCATATGCTCCATAATGGGACTAAGCCAGAGAAGGGAAGAAGACAGAACAAACACAAAAGCATCCACCACAAGAAAACCATTAACTTGGGACATATCATCACTACCTCAGAGTAGTACATTAAAAGCCTGCAGCACAGAAAGTTGGGCAATGCTTCATGATGCCCACAGCTTCATACATGCAATGTTCTTTTTGGCTTGGTCTATATAATTTTGGTTTTATTCTGAATAAAAAAATTCATTAATTTTGTTGACATTAAGTAACAATAACCAAAATGGCCTTGCTGTGCTGGTACTGCGAATGGCTGAAAGCAAGGGGAAACTACAGCCGTAATTTTTCCCGAGGGCATGCAGCGTTACTGTATGATTAAATGATGATGGCGTCCTCTTGGGTAAAATATTCCGGAGGTAAAATAGTCCCCCATTCGGATCTCCGGGCGGGGACTAATCAAGAGGACGTCATTAACAGGAGAAATAAAACTGGCGTTCTACGGATCGGAGTGTGGAATGTCAGATCCCTTAATCGGGCAGTTAGGTTAGAAAATTTAAAAAGGGAAATGGATAGGTTAAAGTTAGATATAGTGGGAATCAGTGAAGTTCGGTGGCAGGAGGAACAAGACTTCTGGTCAGGCGACTACAGGGTTATAAACACAAAATCAAATAGGGGTGATGCAGGAGTAGGTTTAATAATGAATAGGAAAATAGGAATGCAGGTAAGTTACTACCAACAGCACAGTGAACGCATTATTGTGGCCAAGGTAGATATGAAACCCACACCTAATACAGTAGTACAAGTTCATATGCCAACTAGCTCTGCAGATGACAAAGAAATTGAAGAAATGTATGATGAAATAAAAGAAATTATTCAGATAGTGAAGGGTGACGAAAATTCAATAGTCATGGGTGACTGGAATTCGGTATTAGGAAAAGGAAGAGAAGGAAACGTAATAGGTGAATATGGATTTGGGCTAAGAAATGAAAGAGGAGGCCGCCTGGTAGAATTTTGCACAGATCACAACTTAATCATAGCTAACACTTGGTACAGGAATCATAAAAGAAGGCTGTATACATGGAAGAGGCCTGGAGATACTGACAGGTTTCAGATAGATTATATAATGGTAAGACAGAGATTAAGGAGCCAGGTTTTAAATTGTAAGACATTTCCAGGGGCAGACGTGGACTCTGACCACAATCTATTGGTTATGACCTGTAGATTAAAACTGAAGAAACTGCAAAAAGGTGGGAATTTAAGGAGATGGGACCTGGATAAACCAAAAGAACCAGAGGTTTTATAGAGTTTCAGGGAGAGCATAAGGGAACAATTGACAGGAATGGGGGAAAGAAATACAGTAGAAGAAGAATGGGTAGCTTTGAGAGATGAAGTAGTGAAGGCAGCAGAGGATCTAGTAGGTAAAAATACTAGGACTAGTAGAAATCCTTGGGTAACAGAAGAAATATTACATTTAATTGATGAAAGGAGAAAATATAAAAATGCAGTAAATGAAGCAGGCGAAAAGGAATACAAACGTCTCAAAAATGAGATCTACAAACGTCTCAAAAATGAGATCATCAGGAAGTGCAAAATGGCTAAGCAGGGATGGCTAGAGGACAAATGTAAGGATGTAGAGGCTTATCTCACTAGGGGTAAGATAGATACTGCCTACAGGGAAATTAAAGAGACCTTTGGAGATAAGAGAACCACTTGTATGAACATCAAGAGCTAAGATGGAAACCCAGCCCTAAGCAAAGAAGGGAAAGCAGAAAGGTGGAAGGAGTATATAGAGAGTCTATACAAGGGCGATGTACTTGAGGACAATATTATGGAAATGGAAGAGAATGTAGATGAAGATGAAACGGGAGATACAATACTGCGTGAAGAGTTTGACAGAGCACTGAAAGGCCCCCGGAGTAGACAACATTCCATTGGAACTACTGACAGCCTTGGGAGAGCCAGTCCTGACAAAACTCTACCATCTGGTGAGCAAGATATATGAGACAGGCGAAATTCCCTCAGACTTCAAGAAGAATATAATAATTCCAATCCCAAAGAAAGCAGGTGTTGACAGATGTGAAAATTACAGAACTATCAGTTTAATAAGTCACAGCTGCAAAATACTAACACGAATTCTTTACAGACGAATGGAAAAACTAGTAGAAGCCAACCTCGGGTAAGATAAGTTTGGATTCCATAGAAATGTTGGAACACGTGAGGCAATACTGACTCTACGACTTATCTTAGAAGCTAGATTAAGGAAGAGCAAACCTACATTTCTAGCATTTGTAGACTTAGAGAAAGCTTTTGACAATGTTGACTGGAATACTCTCTTTCAAATTATGAAGGTGGCAGGGGTAAAATACAGGAAGCGAAAGGCTATTTACAATTTGTACAGAAACCAGATGGCAGTTATAAGAGTTGAGGGACATGAAAGGGAAGCAGTGGTTGGAAAGGGAGTGAGACAGGGTTGTAGTCTCTTCCCGATGTTATTCAATCTGTATATTGAGCAAGCAGTGAAGGAAACAAAAGAAAAATTTGGAGTAGGTATTAAAATCCATGGAGAAGAAATAAAAACTTTGAGGTTCGCCAATGACATTGTAATTCTCTCAGAGACAGCAAAGGACTTGGAAGAGCAGTTGAACGGAATGGATAGTGTCTTGAAAGGAGGATATAAGATGAACATCAACAAAAGCAAAACAAGGATAATGGAATGTAGTCGAATTAAGTCAAGTGATGGTGAAGGAATTAGATTAGGAAATGAGACACTTAAAGTAGTAAAGGAGTTTTGCTATTTGGGGAGCAACATAACTGATTTAAGTGTCAGGAAATCATTTCTGAAAGTATTTGTATGGAGTGTAGCCATGTATGGAAGTGAAACATGGACGATAAATAGTTTGGACAAGAAGAGAATAGAAGCTTTTGAAATGTGGTGCTACAGAAGAATGCTGAAGATTAGATGGGTGGATCACATAACTAATGAGGAAGTATTGAATAGGATTGGGGAGAAGAGAAGTTTGTGGCACAACTTGACCAGAAGAAGGGATCGGTTGGTAGGACAATTTCTGAGGCATCAAGGGATCACCAATTTAGTATTGCAGGGCAGCATGGAGGGTAAAAATCGTAGAGGGAGACCAAGAGATGAATACACTAAGCAGATTCAGAAGGACGTAGGTTGCAGTAGGTACTGGGAGATGAAGAAGCTTGCACAGGATAGAGTAGCATGGAGAGCTGCATCAAACCAGTCTCAAGACTGAAGACCACAACAACAACAAGTAATTAGTTAATTAGAGTTTTTTACAAGTCTAAGTCCACTGCCAAATTTCCATATTTTTGTGGTTGTCTTGTGTAACTTGCACACAGGTCAGCCACAGCTAGACAGACACATGTATGTTGCGTGTAGTACCAGTGAGTGTGCTGTCTGTGCATATCTGAGATTGACCAAGGGCAGACTGTGATGGCCCAGAGGCTCTGTATAAGCATTTTGGAAACTGCAGGACTTGTCAGGTGTTTGAAGAGTGCTGTGATGAGTGTCTTCAACATGTGGCAAAACCAAGGTGAAACCATGTCCAAACATTGTAGGGTTTGGCGGCCACCATCCATTACAGATGTTGAACATCATAGGCTGGGCAGACAGTTCTGTGGCAGAACTAACATCAGACGTTAATGCTGGAGAAAGTGCTAGTGTGTCTGAACACACAAAGCCTCTGCAGCTGATGACCCACATGTGCCAATGATAACATCACCACATCAGCAACTACAACTGAAATTGGCATGTGACCAGTGGCACTGGATGTTGGCACAGTGACAGAGCATTGCATGGTCTGATGAATACCAACACCTTCTTCATCATGCCAATGGGAGGGCATGAATCCATTGTCTTCCAGGGGCATAGCTCCTTGATACCTGCACTGTGGGACAGAGGGAAGCTGGCAGTGGCTCCATAATGCTCTGACAAACATTCGCGTGGGCATCCATGGGTCCAGTGGAGCCTGTGCAAGGCACCATGATGGCCAAAGAGTATCATACACTGGTTGCAGACAAAGTACAGTCCTTCATGAAAATCATGTTTTCTGACATCAGAGGCATTTTACAACAAGATAATAATGCACCATGTCACAAGGCCAGGAGTGTGATGGAATGGTTTGAAGAACACAGTGGCAAGTTTCAGTTGATGTGCTGGTTCTCCAAATTATCAGATCTGAACCCAATCAAGCACAACTGGGATGTGACTAAACGTGGGATCAGAGATCATCAAACCCCCCTTTGAATTTATAGGAATTAGGCGCCTTGTGTGTGCAGATGTGCAGCCAACTCCCTTCAACAAACTACCAATGTCACATTGTTTCCATGCCATGACGTACTGCCACTGTTATCCATACCAAAGGTGGACATACTGGCTATTAGGTACATTGTCATAATGTTATGGCTGATCAGTGTATATGTCACAAGACTGCAAGTAGACACAGTCCATTTTGAAATCAAAAATGCATATATTTATTAATGTTTCTTGGCTTCTGGAAAGTGTGTATTCCAGCCATTTTCCCAATTCATTATAATTGGCTCTCATTATAACTGAATCACATAAAGAGTTTCATTTGTTCATATTTTCAGGTATTTTTTAATCACAATGAAAATTAAAGGCTTTAATGACAGTAATTTAGAAGGAAAGGTAACAACTCACTGAATAGTGGAAACACTGAATCATCAACAGGCACATGAACAAGACTGAAAATGTGTTAGCTTTCCAATTAATCCCTTATCAAGCCAGAGTACACACACACACACACACACACACACATACACACACACATACTCACCTGTACAATTACACTGTGCTGGCTGATTAAACATTTCTGTTCAATGGCTGATTATGCATTGCAGTTGATTGTGTATTCAACCAGCACAATGTAAAGGAACAGGTGCGTGGGGTGATTAGGTGCATGGGTGGGTTGGTGTGCATGCAAAATGTATGTTTAGCCATCAAGTATATCTCTGAAGAATGATTTCTCCAAAACATAGCAACATACTTACCCTATTGACTACTCATTACCTCAGCTATATGGTGAGTTTTTAGAAATTACTCCTTCCATTATTTGTATTTACATAATTACCTGTTTCTAAGAAAGATCTCTCTCTCTCTCTCTCTCTCTCTGTCTCTCTCTCTCTCTCTCTCTCTCTCTCTCTCTCTCTCATTCTTTCTCTCTCTCTCTCTCTTCTATGGGAGCAGAAGGAGAGGAGGATGTGGGGTAGCTAGTAAACAGTGGTTTCAGTTGACTGAAACTGCAGTCTTGTGTGTGTGTTTGTGTCTACATTTATTGTTGAAGAAGGCATTAATGGCCAAAAGGTTTATTTGTCACAGTTTTTTTGTTGCGCCTATCTGTGACTCAGCATCTCCGCTATACGGTGAGTATCAACTTTTGTTTCATAATATTGTTACATTCCATCCTGGATTTTCCATTGTTTTTGTAATAACACTGTTCACGTTTACGTCGCACTTCACTTAGCGTAGACCGGGACTGTGTCCTAGGCATGCCCGATGTTGACTGAATGGGCACGGCCCGTGCTGCTGGAGTTGTTGTTGTTCTTGTTCTTGTTGTTACGCCGGCAGAGGTCGCGTCCGAATTCTCGCGTGCCCTCTGGTGGACGGGACTCTACTTGCGGCAACTACCGCCCGTGACGCGCCGTGCCAATGTGCGCCTCCCGCGATCTTTCTGGTGGCTACTACACTCCTCCTCCTTCGGGGGTTGAAGCCACTGTGATCCACTGGGTCGGAAGGTGGAGCGTCGGGCAGGAGCGATGACCTCCACATCCATTGGATGGCCGGAGTCGAGGGGATCTGCCAACCCTCAAGCTGGAACCTTCGAATACAGCTGGAAGTGACCCACACGAAGAGACCCCCGTCGTCCCACAACCGGAGCTCGGGACAGAACGGGTGACAAGCTGTCGAACTCCGGATCCTGTTCCACCTCAGGAGGGGCAAGACCCAGTGGCGGGGACGAAGGGGAAGGGACGACCACAGGTGAACTAGCCCCCTGAGAAACCGAGCCTGCTAGGGGGGCTGGCTCTCGCTGGGGCATCTCGAATGACGGCAATGCCGGTGCTGGAGCTACTGGAGGCTGCCAAGGCTGAGAACCCTCGCAGTGCGGCAGAGTCACAGCGGGGAGAGGAGGTAACGTCCCCTGTGAAACCAATACGGGTGCCGGCAATGGGGAAGCCGGTGTCCGAGAGGTCGGAGGGTGGGTGCCCGAACGTGGACGTAGCTGATTTTGGTGACGACGTACCACCCGATCCCCCGCCTGCAAGGTATAGAGCCGGCGGCCATTTCGGCGCAGGACCACCGCCGGTATCCAACGTGGATTGCGACCAAACCCACGGGCCCAGACTGACATACCCAGTGGAAAACCAGGTACTCCGTTTTGTGAAGACTGGCGAGGACCAGGCCGGAGGAGGTGCAGCAGAGTCCTAGGTTGACGCCCATGGAGGAGCTCTGCGGGGCTGCGGTCGCCCATTGGTGTGGTCCGGTATGCCGTCAAGAAAAACGTCAAGGCTTCCTCTGCAGGAA
This sequence comes from Schistocerca nitens, assembly GCF_023898315.1. Lineage (NCBI taxonomy): Eukaryota > Metazoa > Arthropoda > Insecta > Orthoptera > Acrididae > Schistocerca > Schistocerca nitens. The sequence continues at coordinate 1,111,250,795 of NC_064615.1, read as the reverse complement.
ATTCGTGCACATACTTTTTCATCTGCGTCTTAAATGTGCGCACCATGCGCTCGGCTTCCCCATTCGATTGTGGATGGAAGGGGGGAGAGCAAACGTGCCGAATACCGAAGCGCCTACAAAAATCCTGGAAGGTCTGCGAAATAAACTGCGGTCCATTGTCTGAGACCAGGGTGATTGGCAGACCTTCCACAGAAAAGATTTTTGCTAGTGCCTGGATTGCAACTTCTGAAGTGGTTGAGGAGCAGCGAACCACATATGGGAATCGGGAATAAGCATCAATGACAATGAGCCAAAAGCCATTGAGAAACGGGCCCGCAAAATCGATGTGAACACGTTCCCATGCTTGGGTTGCCGGCGGCCACGAAGAGAACGCTGCCCTGGGAGATGCTTGTTGGCTCGCACACTGGGAACAGGCAGCCACCAAGTGCTCAATTTCTCTGTCAATACCGGGCCAGTACACATGTCTGCGAGCCAAGGTTTTAGTACGAGAAACACCCCAGTGCCCCGCATGTAATAACGTGAGGACCTCCCTTCGTAAACCTGCAGGAACAACCACTCGAGGAGCTGTATCATCGGTAGCCAGAAGGAGAACTCCTTCCAAGACCGAGAGGCGGTCTCGTAGAAAAAAATAATTACGAAGAGGGTCCGAGGCCCGGCCCGGAGGGCGGGAGGACCACCCCTGCTGAATGAGGCGAACTACTTGCCGGAGAACTGGGTCAGCCGCCGTTTCTCTGGCGACTCTAGAACTAGTGATCGGAAAGCCATCAACTGCTTGGCGGGATGCCACATCCAAATGAAAACACATAATCTCCTCTCGATCTAACGTAGGATCTGGGCCCACCGGAAGACGGGAAAGAGCGTCGGCGTTGGCATGCTGTCCTGTAGGGCGAAAATGAATGTCATAATGGTACTTAGAGAGGAACAAGGCCCAGCGCTGTAGTCTGTGGGCCGCCCTATCCGGAATCTGAGAGGCGGGGCCAAATAACGATATTAATGGCTTATGGTCAGTGATTAACTGAAACTTCATGCCGTACAAGAAAGGGTGAAACTTGGTAACAGCGTAGACAATGGCCAAAGCCTCTTTTTCCACCTGGGAGTAATGGGCCTGCGCGGGACTAAGCGTTTTAGACGCAAACGCCAGTGGTTGCTCGGAACCGTCTGCGTTGCGATGGGCCAGGACCGCCCCCACCCCATACTGCGAAGCATCTGTAGCCAGGACCAATGGCTTACGGGGATCAAAAGTAGCCAAACAAGGGGCTGAAGTGAGGAGGCCCTTCAACGCGGTGAACGCTCGCTCGCATGCAGGCGACCAATCAAAAGAAACACCCTTGTGCAGAAGGCAGTACAGGGGGTGGGCTATAGAGGAAGCCCTGGGAATGAACCGGTGGTAATAAGCTATCTTGCCTAAAAAAGCTTGTAACTCTTTCAGCGAAGTGGGCCAAGGAAGGTTGACGATACCTTGGACCAAACTTCCTAGTGGCTGGATGCCATGCCGAGATATGGTGTAGCCCACATACTCAATGGACAGTTGGAAGAAGGTTGACTTATGCAGGTTGCAACGCAAGCCCACAGACCTGAATTTGAGAAAGAGGGTGCGAAGGTTTTGCAAGTGTTCCTTCGTGCTGCGGCCTGTGACAATTATGTCATCCAGGTAATTAATACAATGAGGGATTGTCGACGTGACATGCTCAAGATAACGCTGGAATATCGCCGGGGCACTGGATATTCCAAAAGCCAACCGCTGGTATTGGTAAAGGCCAAACGGGGTGTTGACGACCGCCAGCCGTTTGGAGTCCTCATCAAGTGGTATCTGATGATAAGCCTCCGACAGATCGATTTTCGAAAAATATTGGCCTCCCGCCATGGCGGAGAACAATTCATCAGCACGAGGTAAAGGATAGGTGTCCACCACCAATTGGGAATTAATGGTGGCCTTGAAATCGCCACAAAGACGGAAGTTTCCCGAGGGCTTCTTGACAATAACGAGGGGCGAAGCCCACTCACTGGAAGAAACGGGAAGAACGACCCCTAGGGCTGTCAGCCGGTCGAGCTCTTCCTTTACCTGAGGGCGGAGAGCCAAGGGGATCTGTCTCGCGCGTAGAAAACACGGGCGAGCCGACGCCTTCAACGTTAAGTGAGCTTCAAAATCGGAAACACGTCCCAGGCCCTCCTCAAAAATATCTGGAAAGTCTGAGATCAAAGATTCCAATGAGTGATAGGGAACGTCGTCGGAGACCAACTGTATGGTGTCAGCAATAGAAAAACCGAAAGCTTGAAAGGCATCCAGGCCAAAAAGGTTAGCGGAGCTCGCATCACTGACAACAATAAAAGTAATAGGCCGAGTAACTGATTTGTAAGTCACGTCGGTAGTGAATTGACCCAGTAGGGGAATGAACTGTTTACCATAACTGCGTAGACGCCGGTAAACGGGCGCCAACGGGGGCGATCCAAGGTCAGAATAAGTTTGTGCATTCAACAACGAAACTGCCGCGCCCGTATCTACTTGCAGTTGTAACCGGCGCGACCGAACCGACACCTCGATAAAGAGTTTGTGGGCCGATGCGTCGGGAGCCTGGCCCGATGAAACTTCCTGAATGTCCACGTCCATGTCCGCTGTATTTGCTTCCTTCGATGCTTTGGAGGCTGAGCGGCAAACTTTAGCAATGTGACCTTTTTTATTACATTTGCGACAAACGGCCCAACGCTGGGGGCACTCCGACCGATCGTGATGTATATAGCACGACGCACAGGACGGCAACAGGGGCTGGCGGCCGGAATTCTGTTTACACGCCGTGCGGGAGCGGCCGTAACGGCCGGATTGTACCGCTCGCACGTCGTCCACCCCGGACACAGTGGACGCGGCCGCGCCACCCTGAACCTCCGCGATGTCGCACCACGCTTCCAGCTGTTGACCTGCCGCGTGAGAGACTTCATACGATTGAGCGATGGACAGAACTTCCTCGAGGGAAGGGTCTTCTAACTGCAGGGCCCGTTGCCGGACCTCCCTATCAGGGGCCGAACGAACAATGACGTCGCGTACCATAACGTGGGCATACGACTCTCGCGACTGCTCCGTGACAAAATGACACTTGCGACTAAGACCGTGCAGGGTTGCGGCCCACGCCCGGTAAGACTGATGGGGCTGTTTCTTGCATTGATAGAACTCGACCCTAGCCGCCACAACATGCGTGCGGCGGCGATAATATGAAGACAGCAACGAACACAATGCGTCAAAAGACAAGGCCGAGGGTTCCTGCAACGGCGCTAGCTGCCGCAAAACTTGATACAGCGAGGGAGAAATCCAAGACAAGAAGAGAGCACGACATACCTCTGCATCGGCAACATGAAACGCCTGGAAATGCTGCCGAAGGCGATGTTCATATGCGTCCCAATCCTCCGCCGTCTCGTCATACGGGGGAAAGGGAGGAGGGAACTGCGCCGGAGCAGACGGCGTGGAGAGCAACGCCGGAAGCACTTGTTTCATGGTGGCCATGAGTTCCGTCTGCTGCGCAACCAAAACTCGCACCAAATCCTCCATGCCGTGGAGAAACTGCGAAACCGGAACAACGACGCAACATGCGAAAGAACGACCCTACTCGTCGCCAATTGTGTAATAACACTGTTCACGTTTACGTCGCACTTCACTTAGCGTAGACCGGGACTGTGTCCTAGGCATGCCCGATGTTGACTGAATGGGCACGGCCCGTGCTGCTGGAGTTGTTGTTGTTCTTGTTCTTGTTGTTACGCCGGCAGAGGTCGCGTCCGAATTCTCGCGTGCCCTCTGGTGGACGGGACTCTACTTGCGGCAACTACCGCCCGTGACGCGCCGTGCCAATGTGCGCCTCCCGCGATCTTTCTGGTGGCTACTACAGTTTTATAAAAATGAACATAGATTCCCTAGACAGAGATCTTGCACTACTCAGCTCCCATTGTTCTTCCAAAAGGTCCACAGCATTGTTAGTATTGGTGCTCACATTGATGTAATGTTCCTTGCCTTCAGGAAGTCATTTTATACAGTCCCACATTTATATTTAGTGAAAAAAAATACAAAGTTACCAAGCATCAGACCAAATTTATGACTGTATTCAGTTCCTTGCAGAGAGAACTCAACACATTGCTCTCAGCAGAACAAAATCTACAGATGTAAAAGTAATTTCATGAGTACCCCACAGAAGTGTGGCAGACCTTACAATATATAGAAATGATTTAGTGAATAAAGGAAAATCCAGGATGAAATGTAACAATGTTATGAAAAGAAAAGTTGCCACTCACCATATAGTGAAGATGTTGAGTTGCAGATAGGCACAAATAAATAGGCAAATAAAGATCAATTTAAAAGGAGCCTGAAAGACTTACTAGTGGCCAACTCCTTCTACTCCATTGACGAATTTTGTAATAGAAACAAATGATGTATTGTGTATATTCCTACTATTAGTATTGTTATTTCAGCTAAAAAAAAAGTTGACATGTTCCACATCCACAAGGATCTCCTCAGCATGGATCTATGGAACGAAAAACTAATCTAATCTAATCTAATCTATTACACTATGTGGTAAACTAGCTGTTAGCTACCAACAAAATCTAAATACTTCCGATGTCATATGAATTTTGCTAGTGATTCTTGTTGCGCATCAAGTAAGTCAGTCAGCATAAGGAATGTACAGTTGGTAAGAAGGTCTGAACTTCATGTCAGCTGTGCTCTTGGTTTTCAGTATCATACGGAACTAAGTGTATTAGACTGAATAATTGAAAATTATTATACAGTGTTTGTCAATAAATGCTCTGTGATGACATACTGGACCATTATTTAAAGTAGATTTGTTACCTGCACATCCAATCACAGCCACACAAACATACCTTGGTAAGTCAGAATGTTTCCAGTGCACTACAATATATCAGTGAGAGTACCACATGGAACAGGAAGGAGGAAGCCCGGTGTGTTGATTCACAAAGGTAGTCTAAGAAAGATTTATCTTTTCCTTGCAGTCTCAGGTGAAAAGGCAAGCTCAGTGTATTTGTACAACTCATAGATCACCCTCTATAGATTTGTGGCTACTCTGAGAAAGATCTAGAGAGATTTAGTGCAACCCTTCTGTCTGAAGAAGGAGCCACTGGCCCTGAAAGCTTGCCAATTACAACCACCCTTTGTGTGTGTGTGTGTGTTCTGCCGCCACTTGGTGAGCAGATTTTTTTATCTATCCAATATATATGGATTACATATGTTGCACTTTCCACACTGTGCATATGTTGGAAAAACCAGCTTGTAGCATTTTGACATTCATGTATGCTGATGGTGTAAACTAAAAATTGTATTTAGGCCTCACTCTAGAAATGAGTGAGAGGTACAAATCTTGACAGATAAATAACATGAATTTCTTGTTGTCACATCTCTCTCATCATTCAATTTGGAATTTCTCATTCATCAAATGGAGTTTCTCCCTCTCATTGGTTAGCATTTTCTACTGCAATCACAGTACCAGAGAGCATGGAAGTTTGAGATTCACTTTTAGTTCCTTTCTCCTATTTCCCTTCATTGAGTCATTGTTCTCCTGTTTTGTATCAATTGTGGTAGATTCATTTCTGTTGGTTGTCCATCATATACAGCAAATTATTGTTACAATCTAATCCAAACACAAAACTTTTTTTATTGCTGTAAGTACCCTAGCTTTATGTGAAAACATTTTACAGTATATTAGTTATTTTTGTGTAGTATATACTCACTTGTTTGCTTTCAAGTTCCTTTCACACTGCAAGTGTTCTGAGAGCAAGTTCTCAAACTTTTTTTCAGCATCCTTAAGCTCTATCTGCAGTCCCTCTTGTCTGCATTCACTCTGTTTCCAATCACTTATCATATTTCTTTCTGATTCATTTCTGAAATAAAAAATATTTTCAACAGCTTTAGTTTGTAAAATGGCCCATAAATCTTATATCTTCATGAAGTAGTGATACCATATTTTAAACTGCTAACAAATGAAAAAAAAAATAAAAGAGTCTGCACACATATTGTGTCAAAACTAACAACTTATGAAATATAAAACTGCCAAACCACACCGTGGTTATGTTGATATACAAAATAAGAACAATATGTAAAACTACGTAAATTATGATACATATAAATAAATTAAACATGTCAAACAATGGAAAAAAATCCAGGCTGGAATAACAATAATATGAATGGATAGATAACAATAATATTGTCGCATTCCATCCTGGATTTGCCATTGTCTGAAAGGACAGATAGCTGCCCAAGACATAGAGGAAGTATTGAGCAGCAAATGGGCACAATGAAAAAGACTCCTAGATATCATTCAGCTATTAGACTGAGTTCTTCATCAGACATAGGCAACAAAACATACACAGTGATGCCCTGGGAGCTTGCAGCGACAGGATGGTTGACTGTTAAGTGCAGCATTGGTGGTTATGCTGGAGGGAGGGAGAGGGGAGGAGGTAAATGGGAGAGGAGAGTTGTAGAGCAGGGGAAAAGACTACACAGGTATGCTGACAGGATACAAGGCATGTGCAGGGCTCAAGTGGGGGCAGTAAAGGCCATAGAGGCAGGTGGAACAGAGGGACTAGCAAATGGGTTATATAAAAGAAGGATATGTTGCAGAAAGAATTCCCACTTGTGCAATTCAGAAAAGCTGGTTTTGGTAGGAAGGTCCCGGATGGCAAATGCTGTGAAGCAGTCACTGAAGTCATTGAACCACGTCATGTTGGGTAGCCAACTCAACAATAGGGTGGTCCAGCTGTCTCTCAGCCACAGTTTGGTAGTAGCCATTCATGTGGACAGACAGCTTAATATTTTTCATGTCCATATAGCACAGAGCACAGTGGTTGCAGCTAAGCTGGTAGATCACATGGATGCTTTCAGAGGTGGCCCTGCCTTTCATGGAGTAGGAGATTCCTCTGACATGACTGGCATAGGTAATAGTGGAAGGACATAAGGAACAAATCCTGCATCTAGGTTCATTGCAGATTTTGTGAACTGCACAGGTGGGTACTCTCCCTCAACATATCTTTTGTTCCCATAATCCTCTGGCCCCAATCTTCACTACTCCCTGTCCTTCACCTGCCTACCACATTCCTGCCCCCACTACAGCCCTACAGGTGTCTTCAATCCCACCTGTGCTCTTGCAGTTTCCTTTCCCCTTCTCTTCTACACATATCAAAAAATTTTGCATCACCTCGGTCCCAAGAGACCTGGAACCTGTACAGAAAATTGGAATAGAGATCAACATAAACATCATTTCCCCCCTTTTATTGCTCATGAAAACCATATGTTGCAAGTTGTACCACCATACAGTGAGACCTTCAGAGGTGGTGGTCCATATTGCTGTACACACTGGTACCTCTAATACCCAGTAGCACGTCCTCTTGCATTGACGCATGCCTGTATTTGTCATGGCATACTATCCACAAGTTCATCACGTTGGTCCAGATTGTCCCACTCTTCAACAGTGATTCAGTGTAAATCCCTCAGACTGGTTGGTGGGTCACATATCATCCATAAATAGCCCTTTTCAATCTATCCCAGGCATGTTTGATAGGGTTCACACCTGGAGAACATGCTGGCCACTCTAGTCGAGTGATGTCGTTATCATGAAGGAAGTCATTCACAAGATGTGCATGATAGGGGTGCAAATTGTCGTCCATGAGGATGAATACCTCGCCAATATGCTGCCAATATGGTCACACTATCAGTTGGAGGATGGCATTCACGTATCATACAGCCATTATGATGCCTTCTGTGACCACCAGCAGTGTACATCGGTCCCACATAATGCCACCCTAAAACAGCAGGGAACCTCCACCTTGCTGCACTCGCTGGACAGTGTGTCTAAGACATTCAGCCTGACCAGGTTGCCTCCAGACATGTCTCCAACAATTGTCTGGTTGAAGGCAACTGTGACACTCCTGAGTGGTCCATTCAGCACATTATTGAGCCCATCTGTACCACTCTGCATGGTTTCGTCATTGCAAAGATGAACCTTGCAATGGACACCAGGAGTGAAGTTGCACATCATGCAGCCTATTGTGCACAGTTTGAGTCACAATATGACGTCCTGTGGCTGCAGGAAAAGCATTATTCAACATGGTGGCATTGCTGTCAGCATTCCTCTGAGCCATAATCTGTAGGTAGCTGTCATCCACTGCAGTAGTAGCCCTTGGACAGGCTGAGTGAGGCATGTCATTGACAGTTCCTGTCTCTCTGTATCTCCTCTATGTCTGAACAACATTGCTTTTGTTCACTCCAAGACGCTTGGACAATTCCCTTGTTGAGAGTCCTTCCTGGCACAAAGTAACAATGTGGATGCAAATGAAATGTGGTGTTGACCATCTAGGCATGGTTGAGTTACAGACAACACGAGCTGTGTACTTACTTCCTGGTGAAATGACTGGAACTAATTGGCTGTCGGACCGCCTCCGTCTAATAGGAGCTGCTCATGCACGGTTGTTTATGTCTTTGGGTGGGTTTACTGGCATCTCTGAACAGTCAAAGGGATTGTGTCTTTGATACAATACCCACAGTCAACATCTGCCTTCTGGACTTCTGGGAACCAGAGTGATACAAAACTTTTTTTGATGTGTGTGCTTCTTTCCTCATCATTTTGCACCACCCTGCCCCCCTTCTCCAGCATAACCCCCTAACACAGAAGCTAGCACCCCACCATCCTGTCCCTTACATGGCCCTGCATGCTCCCAGGGCAGCATTAGCATCTTTCACCCACCCCTAACCTGCTATCCCTCCCTGCCACATGTCTCCTCTGCACCCACTCTACCCACCCCAGAAAAGCTCAGTGCTCACCTCAGATGTGGTTGCAGTCAGGCCTTATCACACGGTGATTGTGTGTGTGGAAGTTGCGCTTGTATAAGTGTGTGAGTTTTGTTGTCTATGTCTGCTGAAGGAGTAGGCGCGACAGCTGAATGATATCTAGCAGTCTTTTTCATAGCACCTGTCTGTTACTCAGTACCTCTATGTGGCAAGTAGCTACTTGCACATTCATAAATTAAACATATGATATAAATTTAGCTTCATGTTGTGCATTGTAACTTATATTTATGAGCAAGGCAAAATACCCTTAGACTTCAAGAAGAATGTAATAATCCAAATTACAAAGAAAGCAGTTGCTGATAGGTGTGACAATTACCAAACTACATTTTAATAAGTCACAGTTGTAAAATACTAACACAAATTCTTCATAGTAGAATGAAAAAACTGATAGAAGCAGACCTTGTAGAAGATCAGTCTGTACTTTGTAGAAATATAGGAACACACAGGGCAACACTGATCCCATTATTTATCTTAGAAGATAGGTTATGGAAAGGCAAATCTATGTTTATAGAATTTGTAGACTTAGTGAAAGCTTTTTACAATGTTGACTGGCATACTCACTTTGAAATTCTGGAGGTAGCTGGGGTAAAATACTGGGAGCAAAGGGCTATTTAAAACTTGTATAGAAATCAGACAGCAGTTATAAGAGTTGAGGAGCATGGAAGTGAAGCAGTGGTTGACAAAGAAGTCAGAAAGGGTTGTAGCCTATCTCTGATGTTATTCAATCTGTAGTTTGAGCAAGCAGTAAAGAAAAAAAAAGAAAAATTTGGAGTAGGAATTAAAGTTCAGAGAGAAGAAATAAAAAAAGCCTTGAGGTTTGAAGACAACACTGTGATTCTCTCAGAGATAGAAAAAGACTTGGAAGACAATTCAGTGGAATGGACAGTGTCTTGAAAGGAGGATATAAGATGAACATCGACGAAAGAAAGACAAGGATACTGGAATGCAGTTGAATTAAATCATGTCATGCTGAGGGCATTGGATTAGGAAACAAGACACTTAAAGTAGTAGATAGGATTTTCTTTTTGGGCTGCAAAATAACCGATGATGGTAAAAATAGAGAGGATATAAAATGTAGACTAGCAATGGCAAGAAAAGCATTTCTGAAGAAGAGAAATTTTTTAACATTGAATATAGACTTAAGTGTTTGGAAGTGTTTACTGAAGGTGTTTGTCTGTAGCATAGCCATGTATGGAAGTGAAACACGGACAATAAACAGTTTAGACAAGAAGAGAATAGAAGCTTCTGAACTGCGGTGCTACAGAAGACTGCATTAGATTAGATGGGTAGACTGCATAACTAATGAGGAGGTAATGAATAGAATTGGGAGACAAGAAATATGTGACACAACTTGACTAAAAGAAGGGACCGGGTGATAGGACGCATTCTGAGACATCAAGGGATCACCACTTTAGTATTAGTGGGAAATGTGTGTGGGGGAAGGGGGGTGGAAGGGGAGGGGCTAAAAATTGTAGAGGGAGTCTAAGAGATGAATACAGTAAGCAGATTCAGAATAATGGAGGTCGCAGTATTTATTCAAAGATGAAGAGGCTTGCACAGGATAGAGCAACATGGAGCGCTACATCAAAGGAGTATTTGGACTGAAGACCCCAACAACATATATATCCAAGAATTCACCCAATGAGCAAAAACAATTTCTATGTATATGTGACTGTCAGAATGTTTAAAGGACTTTGTGTTCTGAATAAGAATAACTACTGTGTATACAGAGACAGTGCACTTTTTCTATTCTAATACATGACCACAGATAACAATGTTGTTTATTTAGATTTCAGAGGAGAGTTGTGTAATACATATGGTTATAAAAGATTCTTGTCTTTTTCAGAACAATTAATTCCATAAAAACATAGAAAACTCTGTGGCTGTTAAATAATGTTGTTCATTTATAGTGTTTTTGTAAACATCTTTGAGTAAAAGTTGTTTTAACAAAACTAGTTTCTACCTTTTAGCTTCAATGTTAAATATGGTGAGGCTGTCCTAGAGTTTTTTAATGAGTGTCTCTTTGGATACATTTAGCCTACAATCATAGTGGATTTTTCATAGTGATTCAGTCTAAAAGCATTAATGTGTTTTATATACCTGACTATGTTGTTTTGGGATGGTGAGAGAGTTTGTGTTACCTTTGTGAGGGAAGTGGTGACAAAGTTTGTTGCCCTTTTTTGTAATACTGTTCCTATGTGTGGGATGCTTGTGTAGTTTTGTTCTGTATCTCGATCACCAAAGCAAGTAAAACACAGAACTGGGGGCACAGGACTAGCATGATCACGGAAGAAAGAAGTGAAAAGGTGATAAATACAATGAATGGAATGAACTACAGCAATAAAAGCAGTTTCAGTGTCCTACCTACAATAAACGAGTGCTCTGAAGTGGATATAGGCCTAAAGGCAGAAACAACAAGGCAACAAAAGTTTACTAGGCCAAAAAGGGTTGGTCGTGTGAAACACAGTGACTGTAGAATTTCTGTGGTAACAAAAAACCATTTTCATGCACTAGATTCAGATATAAATGTGGAATCCACAGAAAACTGTGTTGACAACAACACGCCGAATCTATATAGTGACAAGCATATGAGCAGAAACTTCCGCAATAAAAGTGAAGACAAACTCAAAGTGAAAATAAATGAGTTTGGTCTTGATAACCAGTTTGATATTTTTTGTCTGAGTGAACACTGGGCTAATGAGAATGAACTTGCAGTTACCAAATTTGACAATTTTATTATAGTAAATAGCTACTGTAGGAAAGAGCACATTAGAGGTGGTGTGGCAATTTATTCCAACCAGCCACTCAATTGTACAATAAACAAACTAGACCCAAATTCCTTGTGTGATGAACAGCACTTTGAAGTTACGGGTATAATCATTAATAGTCATAAGCTAATAGTAGTATCCATGTACAGATCACCAAAGGGAAGCATTAACATATTTTTAGAAAAATTGGACATGCTACTGAGTGAATTAAGTAATATTAAATGGCTACACTATGATATAGCAATCGGAGGTGATTTGAATGCTGATTTTGATGTTACTAAATGTAAGGGTAGTGTTACAGATCTGGAAAACTTCTCTGACCATGACTTCGTATTTCTAAATTATGCAAGTAAAATTCCTCTCAATAGGAGCAATGCAAACAGACCTGTCCCAACAGTTGTGATTACCAGAGCTGTAACTGAGGATAAAATTAACACATTTCGTAATTCCCTTGCTGACAGAAACTGATTTGGCCATTGTAGTGTTGATGGACATTACACATCAAGTAATGACCTGCCAGCCAAAATAATATTTGATAGATTTTTTAGTGCATTCTTGACTCTATTTAACCATAGTATTCCCACAAAGAAAATCAAAATAATGGAAAGCAACCACAAATCCAGATCTCAAAACAGACAAAATATATGTTGCACTAAACAGCTGACAGATCTAAAGAAACAAGTTTTGTTACTGTACAACATATACAACAGTATGAAGTCTGACTATGCCAAATCAGCCTATGTGGAATGCAGGAATGAATACAAAAAAGCCATCCTGCAAGCCAGAAAAACCTACAATGCCAACAGCATACATAATTCCACCAATAAATGCAAAACCGCTTGGAAAGTAATTAACAGTGCTGCCACAGATACTAAAAAAGACAAAATTAATATCCCACCTCAAACACTCAATGAGTTTTTTATTAATTCAGTGAAAGAAATAGGAGATGCAATTATCAAACCAGACATTAGTCCATCAAAGTTACTCTCCCAAAATTGGGTTAGACAGTCACTAAATACAAGCATGCTAACCTTCTCCGAAGTATCGCCTAGATTTGTACAAGGGGCCATAAAACAACTGAAATCATCTGATAGCTTAGATATATATGGCATATCATGCAACCTGCTAAAAAAAGTGTGTGATTGCATTCTGTACCCTTTAACCCATTGCATAAACAAGTGCTTACTTGAGGGACATTTTCCTGATGAGTTAAAACTGTATAGGATCGTCCCAGTATACAAAAAGGGAGATAAAGACTCTCCATCTAGTTACAGGCCTATTTCAATAGTACCCGCATTCTCCAAGGTAATAGAATGCATCATGTACCAACAATTATCATCTCACTTTGAGAATCTAGGAATAATTAATGCTACACAATACGGGTTGAGGAAGAATGTGTCGACCATTGATGCAATCAACATGGTAGTCAGTTACATCCTCAAAGTTTTTGAAAACAAAGGCTTTGCTCAGGTCTCATTCTGTGACCTAAGCAAGGCCTTCGACTGTGTTGAGCACACGCCACTACTAGAGAAACTAGAATTCTATGGCATCAAAGGAAAGTCTCAGACTATTAAAAGCTTATCTCAACGACCATAAACAGGTAGTTTGTGTTGGTAAGGAAATGTCAAATATAGAAAATGTTAAAGTAGTTGTGCCTCAGGGATCTGTACTGGGCCCCTTCCTGTTTCTGATAATGATCAATGACCTCCCCTCATTTATTAGATCCACCACTGTATTGTATGCAGATGATTCAACTTTTCTTCACAGCAGTAACAATCTTAATGATCTTAAAACCTGTGCTGAAAATACACTCACTCACGCAGCATATTGGTTCAGAGCAAATGGTTTCCTGCTAAATGAAAATAAAACTCAGCAGATAATCTTCACTCTAAGAGACAAGCCACTATCTGGTGACCCTAGTTCTGTTAAATTCCTGGGGGTTTATTTAGGTGAAAAGTTATCCTGGGGCCAACATGTAAACTAAATTAGTAGTAAGCTATCTAGAGTAATTTATTTATTAAGACAACTAAGAAATTGTGTACCTGAAACATACATCAGATCATCTTATTTTGCATTTTTCCAAAGTATAATATCTTATGGCATTATCTTGTGGGGTAACTGTGGTCATGTACATGACATCCTATTATTGCAGAAGAAAGCCATTAGGATACTTACAAATTCTTCACACACAGCTCACTGCAAACCCTTATTTACTAAACAAATAATTATGACAGTAATAAACCTCTATATACACAATGTCTTAATCTTTACAAAGAAGAACCTACAAGATGTGAAACGTAGAGAAAATGTACATTGTTACAATACAAGAAGCATCAAACACATATACAAGCCTTACCACAGATTATCAAAATCAATAAATAGCTATTAAGTCACAGGGCACAAACTATTTAATAAGCTACCACATGCTATACAGAATCTTCCTGAACATACATTCAAAGAAAGACTGCATGAATGGTTTATTGCCCACCCATTCTATGATATCAATGAATTCTTCAACTGTAAAATGCTGTAATCCAACAGATGACCCACTGTACATTTATTGTAATATAAGCTAAAATATTTCAGTAGTCAATAGCTTATCACACTGTATTATAAACTGTATCTTCATTTGATGTTGTTAATTGCTGTAATGGCCTAAAGACAATAAAATCTTTATTATTATTATTATTATTATTATTGTATCTGTTGCATCTTGCAAAGGCATGCTCATACTAAATTGATATTACATAAATGACTGCAGCAAACAATGGGTACTAAATAAAAACTATTATCAGATTGTTCAACAGAATGCAGTTTGAAGGACAATCTCTCGAATTGCAAAGAGAGAGGGAAGTGACTGGTGAGTATTTTTTATGCCTCCACTATTACAGGGCTCAGCCACAACAGAAAGTCATTACCGCAAATCTATCATATAAAATTTTCGCACAAGTACCCTCTAGTGACCAGGCTTCACTGTAACTGCCTATTTATGTGGCTGCTATTAGATGCTCAGCCCCTTTTATCTTTTCTCACAGTACTGTGCATGGACTAATCTCTATGTACAAATATATTTGCTGTTATACTGGATTATTCTTGTGGATTGTTTTTTGGATTGTGAACTATGTTGTGATACTTGTACTGAACTTGAACTGTAGAATATATCAGCTGATTGATATGGTGCACTATTATTTATGTTGCTAGCTACAACATAAGTGTGATAATAGTAGTTGAATCTCGTGTTATGTTGTGTGGATATGGACACAGAGCAGCATTAGCTACTATCAGACCTATCTACAGAGGTCATTCTTCAACAATTCTTACAACAGCAGCTGGAAGAACAGAAGTAGCAGGAAGCACTCTTGGCCAAATTGCTTACCAAATCAGACTGCAATGCAGCCACAGTTGTTCCTGCCATACATTGAAATGACTGAAGAGTGAGATGTGTATGAGAAGCAACTCCAGAAGCATTTAACCCTGTGTACAGTAACAGATCCTGTAACCACTAAATTGCTATTCTTGGCTTGCATTCTGCCCCAAACATATTGGCTGCTTTGCAAGCTTGTCCCCCTCACTGAATTGGCTCAGTATGATTTTGATGAAACGTGTGCTCTCTTACATGCCAACTTTCATTGTAATTGTCATGTTACATCATCATGAGTGGAATTCTGCTAATGTCATAAACAGCACAGCCAGTTCTATTGCACATGGATGGCTGGACTACAAGAGCTCAGTAGAAGGTGCCATTTCATCACTCCTAACACTAAGGAATCATAAGCAGAGCTGAGGATCTGGTTCATTTCTGCAATGTCTTCCCAATTATTGTCACTCTCGAAGCATTAAATTTCTTTGTTCACTGTAGAAATGTCCAGTTGAATACTGGCAGCACTGAACAGATGAGAGGATGTTTATTGATTCATCACCATCTTCTTCTTCTGCAGTGTCCACATTTTGTGAAGACTGAAAACAAATTAATGAAGCATTTTCTAATTGTTCCATTTTTCAATTCATTTCACTCATTCTTAATCCAACTGACATTGTAGTCACAGACTTAGGTATGTCATACATGGATGCAGAATGCAGAAGCTTCTTTTGGTTATTTAATTCAAAAGACCAGATCACGCATTCATTAAGATGTTGAACACACAAAGTTTTGTTGGCAGGAAAAAATTTTACTCCCACATTCAATAACATTTAGCCACAATGACATGGTGCATTTTACATTTCAAAATGCTCATTTTTTAATTTAACTTGTTGTTGTTGTGGTCTTCAGTCCTGAGACTGGTTTGATGCAGCTCTCCATGCTACTCTATCCTGTGCAAGCTTCTTCATCTCCCAGTACCTACTGCAACCTACATCCTTCTGAATCTGCTTGGTGTATTCATCTCTTGGTCTCCCTCTACGATTTTTACCCTCCACGTTGCCCTCGAATACTAAATTGGTGATCCCTTGATGCCTCAGAACATGTCCTACCAACCGATCCCTTCTTCTAGTCAAATTGTGCCACAAACTTCTCTTCTCCCCAATCCTATTCAACACCTCCTCATTAGTTATGTGACCTACCCATCTAATCTTCAGCATTCTTCTGTAGAACCACATTTCGAAAGCTTCTATTCTCTTCTTGTCTAAACTATTTATCGTCCATGTTTCACTTCCATACATGGCTACACTCCATACAAATACTTTCAGAAACGACTTCCTAACACTTAAATCAATACTTGATGTTAACAAATTTCTCTTCTTCAGAAATGCTTTCCTTGCCATTGCCAGTCTACATTTTATATCCTCTCTACTTCGACCATCATCAGTTATTTTGCTCCCCAAATAGCAAAACTCCTTTACTACTTTAAGTGTCTCATTTCCTAATCTAATACCCTCAGCATCACCCGACTTAATTCGACTACATTCCATTATCCTCGTTTTGCTTTTGTTGATGTTCATCTTATATCATCCCTTCAAGACACCATCCATTCCGTTCAACTGCTCTTCCAAGTCCTTTGCTGTCTCTGACAGAATTACAATGTCATCGGCGAACCTCAAAGTTTTTATTTCTTCTCCATGGATTTTAATAACTACTCCAAATTTTTCTTTTGTTTCCTTCACTGCTTGCTCAATATACAGATTGAATAACATCGGGGAGAAGCTACAACCCTGTCTCACTCCCTTCCCAACCACTGCTTCCCTTTCATGCCCCTCAACTCTTATAACTGCCATTTGGTTTCTTCAAATGGTTCAAATGGCTCTGAGCACTAGGCGACTTAACATCTGAGGTCATCAGTCACCTAGAACTTAGAACTAATTAAACCTAACTAACCTAAGGACATCACACACATCCATGCCTGAGGCAGGATTCGAACCTGCGACCGTAATGGTCACGCGGTTCAAGACTGTAGCGCCTAGAACCGCACGGCCACACCGGCTGGCATTTGGTTTCTATACAAATTGTAAATAGCCTTTCGCTCCCTATGTTGTACCCCTCCCACCTTCAGAATTTGAAAGAGAGTATTCCAGTCAACATTGTCAAAAGCTTTCCCTAAGTCTACAAATGCTAGAAACATAGGTTTGCCTTTCCTTAATCTAGCTTCTAAGATAGGCCATAGGGTCAGTATTGCCTCACGTGTTCCAATATTTCTACGGAATCCGAACTGATCTTCCCCAAGGTCAGTTTCTACTAGTTTTTCCATTCGTCTGCAAAGAATTTGCGTTAGTATTTTGCAGCCGTGACTTATTAAACTGATAGTTCAGTAATTTTCACATGTGTCAACACCTGCTTTCTTTGAGATTGGGATTATTATATTCTTCTTGAAGTCTGAGGGTATTTCGCCTGTCTCATACATCTTGCTCACCAGATGGTAGAGTTTTGTCAGGACTGGCTCTCCCAAGGCCGTCAGTAGTTCTAATGGAATGTTTTCTACTCCCGGGGCCTTGTTTTGACTCAGGTCTTTCAGTGCTCTGTCGAACTCTTCATGCAGTTAAGTTACTCAGCCAAAAAGAAAAATATCACACATCATCCATGCGTTTTTATTTTCTTGTCAAGAAACACCAAGTTAGGAAATATTGTTTTTGAAGCACTGTGGACAATTTGCTGTTTGCATCATTAGTGGTTCTTCTTTTTCACACAGAAGTTATCACAAAGACCAATCATTAATCTTTGTTTCACCATTTTGCCTTTGCACTGATAACCCTTCACAGTTAGTGTTTTGCCTGGAGTAGCTCTAAAAAATAAATCAGTTTCATCCCTGTTGTAAATGTCACTATCACAAGACCCACTTATACTTACACTAAGTCTCAACTCATGTTGAATCATTTTGATTAACTTCTGCACTTTCTCCATAGACTGCTTGGAAAACAATATTGTTCAAACAACAGATCAATCCAACAAGCCATTTCTTGCACTGAAATTAGGAATTCTGAGAACAGAAGCAAATTTAACAGCTTCTCTTGTAACATCAATCCACTAATAGGCAATACTTTGGTATGTGCTCTATTAAACCATTCTAAAACAACATTATTAACATCTACAAATGGTTGTCACCACCTTTTATTTGAATTTTTGTTAGCTTTTCTCTCACTCTCTCTCTCTTTTTTTTTCATTCCTTAACACACCTGTCACAATTTACAATTGTATTCTATACTTGACTTTTTCCACAGTCAAACTCACTCACTAACTGACACAAAGATTTTCCTTTTTCACTCTCTCTAACAACATAAACTCACTGTTCTAGTGAAAAACAACAAGTTTACATTTATTTGAAGTAGCCATGACTTGTCACTACATAGGAAAAATTGGAACAGTTTACTATTATAAGTACCAATGACAATGAAATTTTAGAGACTGTTGTGTCACATTGTCAATGAGAAGTCTTACAGTAATACAATGTTGTAATTCCCTGTTCCATGATTGTTTGTGGTCATCTTAAAGGGAGGAAATTGTCAGTTAAAGAGTGGTCATTGGCTGGGAGAAGGGGTGATTATCTTACAGAGGATAAAGATGCATTGGTCTTAAGAAAGTTTATGTCCATTCCTTGAAAATATGGTCATTTAGAGAGGAGGTTGACTTGAAGGGTTGGTCTTCTTGAAAGGTTTCACTTTACAATGAAAAGCTTTGCAATCAACATCCCCCACCTTGGGGGTGGTCTTGAAATTGGCTCAATTGTTTTAAGTCTCCCAGTCAGCTAACCACCATATAGACAGATGTGGTGGCCACATTTTTGATTCAGGTAATACATATAGCATAATGTACAATGAGAAAATAGCTATGCCCAAATGTAAACACTGCTGAGCTATTGCTTCACCTCACAAAGGAGGGTCAAAGTCTCAGCCACTCAACGGGAACACACACCTGTCATGTCCAGACTGTCTTCACAAGCATTCCTGGGGCAACAGCTCCAATATATGGGCACAATGTGTTGCTTGTAATATTTCACTTCTATGTGTCAAGTGTTCTCATTATGGCACTCAGCAGGACCAAATGGATATTGTAGTAACCAAATCCAACCACGGGAACGCCTTGGGCTGCGGATCGGAGCCACCAGGTGGGGAAGCAGGTGGAGCACGCACCACCAGGTAAACACAAGGACGTGTCAGACGACAGACCACCGACAACCAGACAACAACCGACAACGACCGACTATGACCAACATGACAAGGAAGAGATAAACATCGGAGGCTTGTAGAAACCACAACACCAAACAGCAACAGTAAATCCACTCAGAACCAGAGCCAAGCAAATGTCAACAACGAGCAACGACCAGAACGCAGTACCGCCAAGATAGAGACACAATCCAGAGCGAGTACCAGACTGACTGGACTAGGGCAGAGCGGGTCCCTATATACAAAACCGGAGGGAGCGGCTATTGGCCGCGGTCTGCACGTGGTGTAGCGGTGGCGCCCTCGCTGCGTGAGAGCCGCTGCGCAGAAGAGCTGCCGCGGATGCGGAGCCCTCTATGGGCTGGCCACGTCCATTTGTTCTGGCACGTGTTCGACTTCCGCGGCAGGAGGTACTAGAGATATTAATGCAGTTACCTAGGACTCTCAAAATGCAATGGTGACACCAAAGAAATTGTTCATTATGCTTACAATGTGCAACATATATATACAACAACAGTAATACACTAAAGATCAGCTCTCTTGTTGAACATACCTCCAACTTGGTGCACCATCACATCAATCCAACTGCTCACCACCTAGTGACGTACAGCAAGCAGCAGGTTCTGATTGAAAGTATAATTTGCTATTGAAGCAGCATCTAAAAACATCGTACAACACCTCATCTTCTTCTTGGTATACAGTGCAAGCATGGCAAACCTTCCTTGTGATGCACAGTGCAAATGTGGAAAACCTTTTCAGCTTGGACGCATTTTTCACTTTTGAATTTGGCACTGACATCCTCTCCAACCAAAAATCTTTCAAGGAGCTAAAAGACATTTGTAAGGAGTGCCCAGACAATGTTTCCATACGCTTCAGCAGCGCAAAGAACATCACAGGGCACATCACATTAAAGAAATCAGCATGCCCCACTTCTTTCATAATTGGCTTATACCTTTAGCACTGTGTGTATCAGTAAAAGACGAGTCGGTCAGACACAAAACTTCATGTCACTGAACTCATTTTTGTTAGCAATCAGGAAATACCACTGGTAATTGTTGAGAAACGTTCAGGAAAACTTTGGTTATGTGGTGATTTTGCTGTCAGAGTAAACTCACAGTTTTAAATCAACATTTATCCCATTCCAAAGCTGGTAAAAGCTTTATCACACTCTCAGATGGGCAGTATTCTTTAAAACTGACCTGGCCAAAGCTTACTTGCAGCTGCCCCTTCATGAAGAATCACAAAAGGTACTGCCTGTCAATACATGGCCTTTATAAGTTTAAACATTTGGTTTTTGGCATTGCAGTGTCCCAGTCCTTTTCAGATGGTTCTTTAAACAACTGCTTACACATTTTCCAGTATGTATTAATTATTTAGATGATATTGTTGTCACTACGGTCAGAACAGAGGAACATTTTCAATACCACTGGAAACTATTCAGCACTCTACTGGCCACCAGCCTCGAATGTAATTTAAACAAATCCAAGTTCTTGCAGCCATCACTGGAATATCTCAGCCATGTCATCTTTCAAGATGAACTTCAGCCTGCGAAGAAGGATGTAGATGTGATCACAGGATCCCAGTGGTCATCTGGTAGCAGAGGGCCACCATATGTGTATCCTGGACACAGGTGACAGGGCAGTGGAGTGTTATCATAACCAATTCTGCACACATCAAGGTGACCAGCCACCTCCATCCCCAATCATGCTCTAGGACACTCGTCACAGCAACACTGTGGAATATTCCTTTATTACCCCATCTCCTTACTTTCCCATTCCAGCTCTGGAGCTTTTCCTTTTTCTTCTTCTTCCTCCTCCTCTTCCTCCTCCTCCTCCTCCTCCTGCTCCTCCCCGACAACCCAGCACATCACCCCAGCTGTGCAACCATCATTTTCCTTTTATAGGCGACCCATTTAGGATGTGACATCAGAGGAATCACACCAGGAAGTGCCAGACCTTTCCAAGCAGCACTTCCAACTGGGGTTCCCTCACCTTTTGAGCTGGACATGGAAATGGAGTACTCTCTGGAGTGTCTGGCATCACCTCTACATTGCCACAACCCAGACACCGCCTCCATGTGAGTTTCTTCCAGCTGCATGCCCCAGTGCAGGTCAACTGGGAACCAGTTAAGTCCATCCTACATTTTCATAGATGTCACTCTCGTTCACAATGTCCCTTGGCATCCTGCCAGGTGTGGGGCCACCCATGCAATGTTGCTCATACCCCCATATGGGGGAAGGACTGTGGTACAGTAACCCATGGAACTACCAGCAGCTTCAGTGGGTATTCAAAGGAATTGACACCACTAGCACTGACCAGATGATGTTACAACTCAACCATTTTTCCACATTTGCCACATTTGGGCTCAGCTGCCAGAGAGAGAGAGAGCCCCTTTTAGTCTTTGCTCAAAGATCTGGACACAGACTGTTCCAAACAAACAAAACTATTTGCTTTCATAGTGGATTATTCCTGTGGCATGTTCTTTTGGACTGTGTACTATGTTGTGATACTTGTACTGCACTTGAACTGTAAAATGTATCAGTTGAATGAAGTGATGTACTATTAGTTATGTTGTGTGTTACAACAGAATTACTACATTCTTCTTGAAGTCTGAGGGTATGAGATACATATCTTGTACACAAGGTGGTGTATCAGCTGAATGAAGTGATGTACTATTAGTTATGTTGTGTGTTACAACAGAATTACTACATTCTTCTTAAAGTCTGAGGGTGTGAGATACATATCTTGTACACAAGGTGGAATAGCTTCGTCATGGCTGGCTTTCACAATAAACTCCAAGATTCTGAAGGAATGTCATCTACTCCAGGAGCCTTGTTCTGAATTAGGTCTTTCAATGCCTTGTCAAATTCTTCTTGCAATATAAAACCTCACATCTCATTTTCATTTACTTTCTGTTCTCTTTCTACAATATTGCTTTTAAGCTCTTTTCCCCTGCGTAGTCCTTTTATATTCCTTCCACCTATCAGCTTTTCATTTTTCCTTTAGTACTGGATTGCCACCTGAGCTGTTGTTAGCCAAACAACATTTCTTCAAGGCAGCATCTATCTACCCCTAACTATGCATGCTTGTACAGCCTTGCATTTGGGAATGAGCCACTATTGTTTAGAAAATTTGTTCTCTCTGTAAAGTTAGATTTTAGATGGTACATCCTTTTGTCTGCTTCATTTGTTACACTTTTATATTTTCTCCTTTCCTAATTTAAATTCAGTATCACCCTTGTTGGTTAGGGATTTCTAATAGTCCTTGTCCTTTTTCCTATTTGCTCATCTAATACCTTTGGTATTTAATCATTCGAAGCTATCCATTCACCTTCCATTGTATTCCTCTCCAGTATTTCAGTCAATCATTGCCTAATGCCTCCTTTGAAACTCTCAAAAACATCTGGTTCTTTCAGTTAATCCAAGACCCATCTCCTTAATTTCCTGACATCCTGTCCTCAGCTGAGTGCCATCGAGGCCAGGAGCAACAGAATCTTCCTCCACCAGTATTCTGACTATCTCTCATGCACTGAAGAGAAATATTTTTCCCACCATCCTTCCCACACCATCCACGGTGGTATCCCACAGCATACCTGACCTATGCAATATCCTTGTCTGTCCCTATACCACTGATGCCCCCAACCCTTGTCCTGTGGCTCATATCCCTGCAACTTAGAAACAAGATCTGTCCTATACATCCTAGTGGGTGGATCTTGGGCCACACATGGTCAAATACCTGTTGTCATAGGTAGAAAAAGTAGGTCTTTTTTAGGATAAATCCCAACAACAGGTTCCCCTGCCTAAAGAATATTTCGAGCACTTTAAAAAGTACTGAAACAGTCACTCACAAGACAGATTTTAACACTTCAAATATCACACATACCAGATGTCACAAAGAAAAACAAACCATTGGAAAGAGTAACATGGGGCATTTCACAGACTTAACAATCCTCCATCAAAACATGCAATCATTGAAAAATAAAATACAACTATTAGGAGCTGAGCTCCAATCTTTGAACTGCACAGTAATTTGTATTACTGAGCACTGGTATAGACACACATAAATCCAACATGTAGTATTATCATTGTATGGAAGGGCAAACTCTTACTGCAGAACTACTTCAAGCATTTATATCAGATAAAGAACACAGTTCAAATCAATACAAGACCTCAGTATAGTAAGTGAAGACAAACACTTTGAAATATCAGCTGCTGAATTAACAGGACTTGATATCGCCAAGAAATTAATCATTTTGTGTGTGTATAGAACTCCCAGTGGTAGTGTGGACACTTTTTTCAATAAATTAACAGAAGTTCTAGATAAAGTCTCAGGTACAATGGTCAACATAATTCTGTGTGTGGACATTAACATTGACACTAATATCATAAATGAATCCAGCAGAACCTCCATAAACATCATTTAAAGTTTTGGCATCTCCCTATTGGTCAATAGTGCAAGTAGGGTTACTATAATGAATGCATCAGTAATTGACCATGTGGCCAAAAATATGGACACAGAAAAATGTGATGTAGCTGTAAAAGATCTCGAACTAGCAGACCATCTCTGTCAAATAACAACAGTAAAATCAGGCATTGAATCATTCTCTAAACTACAAGCCTACAAACATCCAGCAGAAATCAAAATAAAAGATTTTTCAAAAGAACTAGAAAAACAAAGCTGGGATGAAGTGTATAAGTAAACCAATGTGAATATGAAATTCTCTAAATGCTCCACATTGTTTAAATTGAACTTTGAAAAGGCATTTCCAAAAGTATGCATGTCTGTATCAACATCTCACAAAAACAGATGGATACAGCAGGTATTGAGAAGTCCTCCCAAACACTTAAACACCTCAGTTCCATGAAAAAGATTTGCAATGATCCAGAATTCTTAAATTTCTATCAGAGATACAAAAAGATCTATAGGAAAGTGCTGGTTGCTGCAAAAAAGTCATTTAATGACAAAATAATATATAGTGCAGAGAATAAAAGCAAAGCTGTCTGGGACATTACAAAAAAGGAAACAGGGAGAGGCAAACAATCGCAGAATAACATACTGCTAAGGGAGGGGGATAAGGTGATAAATGATCCACAACTCTTATAAAGCTATGTAAACAAGCATTTTTCAAGTAGTACAGAGAAGTTACAGCAAAAAATCCCCAAAACAAATATAACAACTGTAAATAATGTTGCACTAAATACAATGATGTTACTTCCAACCACAGAGAATGAGGTCAATAAAACTGTTTAAAAACTAAAAAATAAAAAGTCAGTAGGCTTAGATGAAGTACCAGTGTGTGTACTGAAACAATGCATAGTGATTGTATGAGGCCCCTTAACAAATATAATAAATGAATCCTTCACATCACTGACATTTCCAGAGCAGTTAAAACAGGCAAGAGTTGTACCTTTGTTTAAGAAAGCTAATGCAGAAGACAGAAAATTACTGGCCCATTTCCCCACCGTCAGCATGCTCAAAAATAATAGAAGCAATTATGAAAGACATATTAATGAATTACCTGAATAAATACAATCTTTTAAGCGAATCACAGTTTGATTTCCAAAGTGGCAAAAATATGGAGTCAGACATAGCAGAATTCACAAAAGTTGTACTTGATGCTCTTGATAAAGATGAGTGTGTCACAGGCATATCTTTTTTTATTTTTCTAAGGCATTTGATACAGTTGACCACAAGATTCTATTAAATAAATTAGAAGCATTAGGAATAAGAGGAGTAGCTAATGACTGGTTTCGATCATACCTAGCAGATGGGTACAAAGAGTAGAGATAACACATACGTCAAATAGATTGAAACATATAGTAAAACACTTACCAGAACCAAAATACAATAATATAGGGGTTGTGCAAGGTAGCATATATATTCCTGATATACATCAATGGTTTTCCCACTAGTGTAACTCAGGGTGAAAAATTTCTCTTTGCTGATGACAGCAATATTATAGTCACTGAGAAAACAAGAGAACTCCTTGCTGAGAAAGCAAATGAAACTCTCAAGAAAGTTTATGATTGGTCAATAAGCAATAAAGTGACATTGAACATAAAGAAGACTAATGCCATGAACTTCAGTTTGAAGAGGAAAAATGACAATGTTAAATTAAATGTAGATGGCACCTCTATAGACTGTGTAACAAATGCAAAATTTCTAGGAATGAATACTGATTCTCAGTTGAAGTGCTGTGAACACACAAAGGTACTTGCAAACAGAATGTCATTAGCATGTTATGCTCTTACAATCCTATGATCAGTGTGTAACATGCACTGTCTTTTAGTGACATATTATTCATATGTGCACTCAATTATTAGCTATGGCATTCTTTGTTGGGGAACAAACGCACAAAATATGAACACAATTTTCAAAATCCAGAAAAGAGTTGTGGGTTTTTATGGCTATAGTGACGGTCCACGCACCAAAAATTCCAACTTAATACGATAAGGCACTTTTATTACAGATCGTATATTTACAGAAACACGAGTATCACTAGTTAAGTCGCAAACGGGACTGCCAAAGAAGCTCGAGTCTCCAAAGACGTTTTACTCTGCGCTTCGCCGGTGAAGTTACTGGCAGTCGACTGTCGCCACAGAGCCCCCCCCTCCCCCCAGGAGTGCGGAGCACTGTGGGAAGGACGTGGGTGTCTTCCTGTGTAGTGGCGTTGTGGGATGCTCGCTGGTTGATAGCAGCGTGTGCTAAGTGTCCATACTGTCTGTGCAGGGTGGACTAGCGCTCGTATAGTCCGCCATCCAGTGGGAGGGGGGGGGGGGGGGGGGGGGGGGGGGAACTGGTCGACCTGCACACATGAACTGGACGGGCACAGGAGATGTTGTTGCAGTACCGGCAGAGAGGGGAATGCGAATCTTGAGCATCCCGTCGGTGCTGAATGTTGCGGTTATGGCAGCCGTATCCACCCCATTTTGGATAGGGACTGTGCACAGGATGGTGATGTGTGACGTGGGTGTGGACCCACGTGAAGTGTCCCCTATGTGGAGGATGAAGATGGATCCCTCGTGGAGCTGCAAGGAAAGCTCATCGCGTTGGCACTCAGAGGCATTGATTGCGATGCAAATTTCGTCGACAGTGGATGTAGGGTGCACTAGAGGGGGTGGGGGCGAAAAGTAACGTAGTTCAGGAGAAACATTGGAACACTCTGTGGGGGTATTGTGTACCAACACTTGGGATGGTGTAATGTCACACGCAACATGAGGTTGAGCCTGAGGTTGTGGATTGTCACACGCAGTGCCTGTTTGGAATGAGGGTAGCATATCATCGTACGCAACCGCTGAGTTGCCCTCAGGTGTAGGCTCGGTGCACATACGATCATGGTGGGACACAGGAGGGTGGGTGGTCTGTGTGGGATCGGGGTCATCACCATCTGATGGAAGAACACTCGACTCGGGGGGGGGGGGGGGGGGGGGTGTTACAGATTCTTCGATCGTCCAGGCTGGTTTCACGCGTTGGAGGGAAACTGTCTGCCGGTGACCACTGACGAGAATGTCCATATTATTGTCCCTGCGAGCCACTACTCGATGTGGGCCAGAGTAGTGAGGTTGTAATGCCGGTTTGACTGTGTCATCCCGTAATATAACGAACTCACAAGAGTCCAGTGCCGCATGCCTGAACACGCGAGGGCAGGTATGTGGCCGTGGAGGAGGCGTGCGGATCGCGGCTATGTGTGTCCGGACCTGTTCAACTAGCAAGGGGAGGTCAGACAGGTCGGCAATTGCTTCGTCGTTGACGAACTCTGCGGGGAGGACTAGGGTCTCGCCATACAGGAGCTCTGCGAGGTCTGTCTTGTAAGCCGTGCGTATTCCTAGTATAACCCAGGGAAGGGCATCGCACCACTCACCACTGTGGCACATGAGTGCCACTTTCAGCGTTCTGTGCCGCCGCTCGACCAGTCCATTGCACTGGGGGTGGTAAGCCGTAGTGCGGAATCTATCCATCCCACAGAGGATGCAGAGATTGTTAAACAGCAGGGATTCAAACTGTCTTCCCTGGTCGGTGGTGATGGATGTAGGACAGCCGAATCGAGCAATCCAGGAGGATACAAATGTGCGTGCTACGGAATCTGCTGTGATGTCCTGCAGGGGGATTGCCTCCACCCAACGTGTAACGCGATCAATGCCGGACAGGATATACCTGAAACCATCCGACACGGGTAATGGTACTACAAGATCCACATGTACATGACAGAAGCGGCCTTTCGGGATGTCGAATTTACCTAGACTGGGTTGTGTGTGCCTGCCGCCTTTGCTGCGCTGGCACTGTAAACAAGCACGAGCCCAAGTACGACAATCCCTCTTCACACCTGGCCACACAAAGCGTTCTGTAACCAGGTGCGTAGTAGCCTTTGCACCAGGATGTGCCAGGTTATGTGAAGTAGTGAACACCTGGCGACGCAGCGCAGGGGGAACAATAGGCCGAGCGGTGCCCGTGGATGTATCACACCAGAGTGGCTTGGCCGAGCTCGGTAGGTTGCATGAAACGATCTGAAGGGAAGTTTCTGGGTCCTGTCGGAGGTTGTGCAATTCGGTGTCACTGTCCTGTAAGTGGGCCAATTCATCGAAATTAATGGGGGATGAAATTGCAGTGATACGTGATAGGTAGTCAGCCACCACATTTTCTGACCCTCGAATGTAACAGATGTCTGTTGTGTATTGGCAAATTAAGTCCATTTGCCGGAACCTACATGGGGGAAGGTCAGTAGCGGGGTTACGGATAGCATCCGTGAGGGGACGCTGGTCCATGAAGATTGTTATATTCCTTCCTTCAATGTCTGTGCAGAAATATTTTACAGCTTCATAAACTGCAAGCAATTCTCTGTCGAACGCTGACCATTTACGTTGAGCTGTAGATAATTTTTTGGAAAAAAAACAGAGTGGTTGAGTCGTGTCATTGACATGCTGTTGTAGGACTGCACCGATTGTGAAATCACTTGCATCCACTGTAATTGAGATGCAAGCATCTGGCAAAGGATGGGCGAGAGTAACACCACGTGCTAACGCTCATTTAAGGTCTTCAAAAGCTCTCACCATGTTGTCAGACCACGGTACTCGGCGACTGCCTGAGGTTTGTTTTCTGGCCAATGCATCAGTCAAAGGGGCTTGAATTGCTGCCGCCATCGGCAGGTTACGATGGTAGAAATTGACAGTTCCTAAAAACCGGCGTAATTCGCGAAACGACACTGGGAGGGGTAGCTCACGAATGCAGTCAACCCGCTCCTGCGGGGGGCATACACCATCCGAGGAGACTGTGTACCCCAGAAAAGTGACAGCGGTGCAGCGGAGTTGTGACTTGTCATTATTGATCTTGACTCCGTTACGTGTCAATAAGTCCTGTATCGTGGCCAGGTGGAGTTCATGTTCCCTGTCAGAGGGGGAGAAAATTAGAATGTCATCGAGGTATGTGTAGCAATATGTGCAGTTAAAAAGAAGTGAGTCTATAAAACGCTGCCAAGTTTGGGCCACATTTTTGAGACCATAAGGCATGTAACAAAATTCGTACAGGCCAAAAGGTGTGATTACTGCTGTCTTTGGGATGTCACTCTGTTCCATTGGTATCTGTAAATATGCCTTGCGGCGGTCCAAGACACTGAAGATGCGTGCTCCGCTAAGTACTTGCGCAAAGTCTTGTATGTGAGGTATCGGGTAATTGTCTAATACCGTCCGCGCGTTGAGGCGACGATAGTCACCACACAGACGCACAGTGCCGTCCTTTTTGGGAAATAAATGTATGGGGGAGGGCGAGTTACTGTCCGATGGGCAAACAATGCCTGTCCTTAGAAGTTCCTCCACTGCGGCTTTAGCAAGGCGTAGTTTATGTGGTGGCAGTCGGCGTGCTTTATGGCGCACTGGAGGCCCATCTGTCGTGACAATTTTGTGTGTCGTGCCATTCGTAATAGCGTTCAGCTTGGCTGGCAAACTCATTTGGGGGCTGTCGTGAACGGGGATCGGTAGCACACAAGAGTCACTAACCTGATGTGCCAGGGAAGCAGTCTGCTTCGGTTTCGACAAAGTTCCACGAGGTGCATCTCCGGTGTCAGGTGGTGGCGGTGTTGGCAGGCGTTGTACGAGGCGTCGTGAGGGCTTGCGTATCCGATGATCTGGCACGGTTCCGTTCGACGTTGTGAGGACGGAGATCGTCGACTCCAGGGCGTTCAGGCTGGAGATGGGCGATAGAAATTGTGAAGCTGTCCGCCGATGAAGGAGGGGGGGGGGGGGGGGGGCGAAGAGGCGACTGAACATGCAATGTGCGTGGACGAGGCGTGGTGCAATAATGCGGCTGACTGAAGATCTGGAGACAGTCCGAAGTGGAAAAGGAAGTCGATGCCTAATACTGGATCTTCGACATCAGCCACATAGAAGGACCAAGTGAACTGTTTACCAGGTATGAGTTCAATAGGTAACTTGGCCAAACCCTCGACACAAAGTGTCGACTTATTTGCTGCTCGAAGGGACAGTTTGGTTGGTGTCGTGTCCTTTACAGAAAATGTGGGAGGTATGACACTAACGTCTGCTCCAGTATCGATGAGAAAATACCAGCGCGAACCTACATCCAAGGCGTACAGACATCCTCGTGGAGTGAGGGATCTGACAGAATGCAATCTCTGTGGGCGCCCCTGCCTGTATCCGCGGGCCGTGGCGCCTACTGCGGCCCGTGTGCGGCGTTTGGGAACGCGCAGGGCGGACGGCAGTTGTGAGCGGCGTCCCTGAAAGTGGTGTGAAACCAGCATATGCGTGAGTTGGCTATACTCGTCCCACCAGCCGAACCGTCAGGCGGGGGGAAGGCGGGGCGGGCAGGCACTAGCCCGGTTGGGGTGGGGAGCGGCTGTTGCCGACCCGCTGGCGGTTCCCGGTCTTGGCAGCTAGGTGGCTGCTGTTCCGTGTGCTGTACGCGATACGCACGCGCCTGGCCTCTACCGCCCTACGGTGGAAGTATACACACAGGGTAACCAACCTCGGCGGTGTTAGACACTGTGCTGTGTCGAATAATGGCGTATGCCTGATCCGCCAGCCGTAGTTTATCCTCGAGTGACGCTGCGGTATGTGGAAGCAAATGTAACTGTAGTTCTTGCGGCAGCTTCACCAACCACAATCCCCAGAGCGCTAAGTTCGGCAGGATCTCGGTACCGACCTGTGCGCGCAAGCGTCGCCACAGCTGTGAGGGTGTTCTGTCACCTAAAGTCTCATCGTAAATTATGTTGTGAATAGTATCGGCCGGCAGACGAGAGAGGCATTCGATAAGTAATGCACGAGCAGAGGCATATTTGTTGCTCTTAGGTGGGTTCAGCAATAAGTCACTGATGAGATCAGGGTGGTCGTGCAGGTGGTTCACTAAACACATGAAACAGGTGCTGTCGTCCGCAATACCGTGTATGTCCAACATGTTGTCCACAAAGGTAAACCACGTCACTGGGTTGTCCGGTTGTAATGGCGGCAGCTTCGGAAAACGGCCGGGGGCCAGTGTTTACAGGGCTGTAGGAGAGGCACAAAATGCACGGGTATTCTGCATGGTGTTCACTGGTGCGAAATGTGTCTCAGTGGCAGGCGATGTGTTACGTTGAACG
Source organism: Schistocerca nitens (assembly GCF_023898315.1). Taxonomy (NCBI): domain Eukaryota; kingdom Metazoa; phylum Arthropoda; class Insecta; order Orthoptera; family Acrididae; genus Schistocerca; species Schistocerca nitens. Next base: position 1,111,220,027 of record NC_064615.1, on the reverse strand, counting down.
TCCGTTAGCTGTGTAGGCGAGACGTGGTATCCAGTCCATGTAGGCATGGAATCTGTGCGGCCACACGACAAGCACGGTGCGGCAGGTGCGGGCGGGTCAACTGCCGGTGCAGCCGGAATCTCGAGCAGATGCGCGAGATCGCGATTCAGCACCGAGTGACGGGGTGGAACCATGGCAGGTGCGTCGCCCGAGGTGTGCGCGGGGCGGCACTACGGGTAGGCATATAAATGGTCCGGTGTGGTTGGCGCAAGTGTCCCTTCGACCGGCGTGAAGGGGGGCACGTTAAACAGCGGCCGTGCATGTGGACCCAGAAACTGGCCAGCCGCGTGGTTCATGCTGTGCGGTAGAAACTCGGGGTTACCAGGGTCCTGTGCTGAAGGGGCATTCTGTTGAGCGTAGAATGCCGTAGAAGGAGTCCGTGACGATGTGTACAGCACTCGGTGTGGTATGCCGGCAGAGGTTAGAGTCGTCCGGCCAGGTGAGGCAAACACGGGAGATACGAACATTCCCGGTGTATTAGTGGCACACGGGATGAAGCGTTGCGCTTCACAGTCGAATGTCCATTCTGTGGTCGCGGCGTCGTGCACTGCCGTAAAAACTGGAGGCTGCGACATTGTCTATTGGCGCGAAATCGGTGATACACAGCGAGCGACTGCAACGTATTTTCGCGACTCGGGGTCACCAATGTGGGTTTTTATGGCTATAGTGTCGGTCCATGCACCAAACATTCCAACTTATTACGATAAGGCACTTTTATTACGGTTCGTATATTTACAGAAACACAAGAAAAACAATGCACAATTTCACGACACGTGTATCACTAGTCAAGTCGCAGACGGGACTGCCAAAGAAGCTCGAGTCTCCAAAGACCTTTTACTCTGCACTTCGCTGGTGAAGGTCGCCACAGAGTCATAAGAATAATAACCAAAAATACTAGTCAAGGTCATTGTAAACATCTGTTCAAAACACTGGGGATTTTAACTGCACCATGTGAATACATTTACCAGTCTGTTATACACATCAAAAATAACATTGGTAATTACTGCACAAACAGCTCTGTCCATGACCATGCAACAAGAGATAGACTCAACTTACATTTACCAAGAAAAAATAAACATAAAACTCAAAACAGCATTTTCTACCAAGAAATAAAACTGTACAATAAATTACCAAAAGAGATTAAAGAAATTGCAAAAATACACTTATTTAAAAGGGCAGCTAAAAAGTACCTGTTATGCAATACATTTTATATATTGAAGGATTACTTAGATAAAACAGAGTAGGGGTTTGATGAAAAAATGTTGCACACATAAATCATAATAATAATGATTATAAAACATCCAACATTCCACATAACACCTTCACTTTATGTTTTTTCCCCTTCTTTTTACCTTTCTAGAAATAATTACCCCCAAGCTATGCATAACACAATACTAATACCACTTCCTCATTCTGAACTCAACATCTCACTCATTATGGAGGGATGCTGACTCAGTTTTTCAGGATAGCATATGGGAAGTTGTGGTACAGAAAATGGCCCAGAGATCACCAGTGTGTGTGTGTGTGTGTGTGTGTGTGTGTGTGTGTGTGTGTGCAAAGTGAGTGAAGCATTATGAAACAATGTGTGTATAGTGTGTGCAGTAACTGATAGTAAGATATGACTGAATGGTGTGGCATTACATTATTTAATAAGTTATTTGTAAAAAACATATTGTATACCAGGAGTAAATCTAATGATTAAGTCTAACTGGAAGTCTTTAAATATATTTGTATACAAATTAGCTTATTTTAAATTGGTCTAAACTTGTAAATATTTTGACATGTCCTATATCCTTGTAAAAAGAGATCTATGGATCAATAAAGCTACTACTACGACTACTACTACTACTTCTACTAGTACTCCCACTACAACCTACTCCAGTCCTGTCACAGCATCTCCTACTCTTTGAAACATATGGCTATCTGTAAAAACAGTCATGTGATCTACCAACTAAGATGCAATCACTGTGCAGCATTCTACTTGGGCATGACCACTAATGAGCTGGCCATTCACATGACTGGCTGCTTCCTGATGGTGCCCAAGGGACAGCTGCACCACACAGTTGTTGAGCATACCAACCAACATGATGTGCTTGATTTAACTACTGCTTCACAATCTTTGCCATCTAGATACATCCCACCAACACTGGCTTTTCTGAATTTCACTCGTGGGAACTCTGCCTGCAACATATCCTTCTTTCCCATAACCCCTGGTCTCACCCTTCCACAATCCCTGCCCTCCACCTGCCTCTTTCCCCTTCCCTATTCCATCTCTTACCCTGTACTTGCCTCTATCCTGCCCTTTCTTTCCCAGTATAGACTCTTGATGCTGCACCTAGCAGCCCACTATCCTGACCAACCACATCCCTCCACACCCCCACAGGCAGCCCTAGCACCTTCCCCCACATCAATCCTTCTATCCCGTTCACCTTAGATGCAGTCACAGTCAGGCCGTAGTGATCAGAGGTGACCATGGCCATTTGTATGTAAGTTATGCATGTGTATTTTGTCTGCAGCTGACAAAGGACTTAGTCCAGTAATTGATATTATCTAACAGGTTTTTTTCAATGTGCTAATCTGCCACTCAACACCTCCTTTATATGGTTAGTAGCAATCTATCCATTTCATATGCTCAAATGAGTTAACACGTGGAAACTGTGATTTACAAACACTGACATTTTTAGTGGATTCTACTGTGCAAGACACATGAATAAAAAGAGATGTGGAACAACTGATTATGACTGATATATAAAACAAATAGAAAATTACTGAACATTATACTGTCTCTAATGACTGCATTGTCAATGAGAGGTTAAACTGTAATCTTTCTTCCTATTTTACTTTAAATTATAGATAAATGAAGACTTTTATGAGGACTCTATAATTTAAATATATTTATAGCGTTTTTGTTGTTCTTTGTGTTTCTGAAAATACAGTACCTGTAAGAGAATATTTTACTTTACATATACAGAAAAGAGAAAGAGGTGTAAGTAAATGCTCTGCTAGTAATAACTATACTAATCTGACTAAAAAGTACTTGGATTAGTATCAATTTTTATAATGAGGTACAAAAAAATCTTAAATTGTTTGTTTTAACAATTTCACACATGAATTATTTTGACCATATGATGAAAGAGAAATGCAGGCTTTATATAACACAATCTGAATTTTTCAATTATGTTATTGATAAATAACTGCAAGCTCAATTTGTTTTTGTCTAAAGACAAGAAATTTGTGTTTTTTATGTGTAGTGTTAGTCCAGTACATCCTAGATTAATCTAATGGTCCATTTTTGTCTCTTAGACAGATGATCAAGCCATACCAATGAGCTCTGGGCTGCAGTTTTATATTAATGCAAATGACCATTCCACAAAACTTCCTGACAGATTAAAACTGTGCCAGACCAGGACTCAAATCTGAATCCTTGCTTCACCTGAATATGATTCAACTAACAGAACCATCTGACACATGATTCAAACCTTGAGTTGCACAGTCACCTCTATTACTTTCACAAACACCACACGGGATCGCATGCACACCTTACTGAACTAACATATTGAAAGGATTTTATCTATTCACAATTCAGATTGTATTATTTCAAATGCAAAATCTGTCTGTCACAAAAGTAGGAATTAATTTTACTCACATTCTTTTTTTAATGTTATCCTTACAGTGTTTTTTCAATTTCTCAATATGTTCCTCATTCTTCTGAATTGAGATATCTTTTTCTGCAAGCTGTGCATTACCTTCATTCCTCTGAGTTTCAAGTTCATCTCTTAATCTTATTATATCAGCCTTAGCTTTCAGGTTACGGTGCCATATGCGGTGCAAATTCTTTTGTTTTTCCAGTTCTTTTATGGGGGTAATGGCCAGTCTCTGTGCGATACAGTTACGTAGCTGTTTCATGTATCCAATGAATATGATACTGGCCTCTGAAACCTAAAGACATTTGGGCGGTCATTCATATTATTTATCCCTGAGCATAACAAAAGTTTATGAAATTTTTTAGTGTCTCTACATATCACTTTAAATAAACCTCAGCCCAAAATTAAATGAACTAATGTTATGTGAGACGTAAAAAGAGCAACAACTGCTACACTCTGCAAATAAGAGCAATTGTAACAAGGCTCACAAATTTATGAATGAAGAAATCAAAGGCTACATCTCAAATTTCCCTCCTCTGAATCCCTTCTTTCACTTTGTAAGTCTATGTACACATCTGCATTTGTACTTTGCAGACCACTGTGAAGTGCACGGCAGTGGGTACATACCTCTGTACCACATATAATGTCTTACCATTCCATTAGTTTGCATAGCACTGGAAGAATGACTGCTTTCACTGCAATTAATCTAATTTTGACCTATACTCAACATGTAGGAGTCGGTAGTATATTTCTGTATTCCTTACTTAATACTGGTTCTTGAAACTTCGTAAGCATGACTTCATGAAACAGTTGGTGTCTATCTTCAAGTGTTTGTCTATTTAGGTTGTTTAGCATTTCCATGACTCTCTCCTGTGGGTCAAAAAACTGGCCATGCTTCTTAATGCCCTTCTATGTTTAATATCCTTCATATATGTACCAGACAGCATAGGATAAGTTGCCTTCTGTAAACAATCTCCTTCAATGACTGAGAGCATTTCCGCAGTATCCTACCTATGAACCAAATCTACCAACTGCTTTACCTACAACTGAGCCAATGTGATCATTCCATTTAATATCCCCACAAATTGTTACACCAAGTTATTTATTTCTATGAGCTGACTAATCCAGTGGTGACTCACTGATATGCTGGTGGAGCTACTCTCTGGGTCTCTTTCCTGATATTTCCTATCTTTCCCTCTCTGCTTTCCTCTGTTATTCAACCACAATAATTATTTATTTATTTATCTGTGTATCTGAGAGCTCTGCTCAATTTCTTCCTATATTTTCAGCCATAGAAATAAATAACTTGGTGTAACAATTTATGGGGATATTAAATGGAATGAGCAATAATATTCTGTTTCATATGACAGCAACAACTATTTGTGACTAACAGCTTTGCATTGTACTTGAAGCTGTTTCTTTTAGCAGCTGTTCACAGCTGTCTTTATGCTGTCTCATTTTTCAGCTAATTTTCTGTTCGCACTTGGTCTCCTTTATTCCTTCACCTACTTAATTTCATTTATCTTATTTACTTTTTATGCCAGTACAGAGTCCCAAGTCATTTTTGAGCAAATTACATGTGTGTTAAAGACAGTTAGCAGTTGCAAAGGAAACAATAAAATATTATTGAGTGGCGGCGTTAACACTGATTATACTAGTAGTAAGCTACCAAAATTGAAAGAGGGTCTCAGCTCACTACTGATTTCACACAATTTGCAACACACAGTCAACAACTATATTAGAATTACTACAAACAGTACCTATGCTACAGATTATATTGTCACCAACATACAGTCAGACAACCATGCAATAACTGTAACTCAAAACTGTCTGTCTGATCACAAAGAACAAGTGATCTCAGTAGAACAAAGTTTTAAGCCCAGAAAGCTCTGTCTTAAACATTAAGAAATCCATGATAACAACATAAGTACCTTTAATCACAATCTGGTTAATGAAGACTGGACTGAAATCCAAAATGACAAACAAAGTGTAAACAGCTTCACAACCAAATATTGTGAATATACTAAGGAGCACCCCTGTCAAAAACAGATGTGTAAAAAGTAAAGAGAGACAGAACAAATGGATTATAAAGGGCATCATTATTTTGAGGAAAAGGCACAGTATCATTAAACATGAAACTAATTGCTCACATTTGAAATGATATTATAAGGAATATAAAAAAAATCTACACCAAAGTTACAAAATTTTCAAAGGGAATGGCTGATGAAGGTAACATTATCAGCTTAGATAATAATGCAGAAACAGTGTGGATAATGATAAATTCAGAAACAGGAATAGCAACTTTTAAATTAACAGCCCCAAGGAAATCAGATAGGATAATTCATTACAAGAAAACACGGAAAATATAGCCAAATCATTTATGACTACTTCATAAATGTATGCAAAAAACCTAACATAGGATACGTCAACTCCAACAACATGTGCAAACACTATGAATGCTTAAACAGAAAGGATGTCCACTACAAAGTTCTATATTCCTATATCCAGCTAGTGAGAAAGAAATAACAAGAATCATAAACAAGTTGACAAACACCAAGACCCAGGACATCTAAGTATCTCACATAGGATTATTAAACTATCATTTGATTTATCATTAAGCACCTGACCAACATGATTAGTGCAGCCATCACAGTAGGACTGTATCCAGAGAGTCTAAAAGTTGTTAGGGTGCTCTTCTCTAAAACAGAGGTGACTCTACAGAACACGGGAGCTACAAACATGTTCATATTATACCAATAACACCTACAATTTTCAAATTTACTCTGCATAACAGATTAATAAGCTTCTTTACATCACAGAATATCCTATCAAGAAGCCAACATGGATTCAAATCTATTACTTCAGCAACACAAAAGCTTGTACAGGAACATTTGACAGGAAAAAATCAACAATGGGGATATGCTGCAACCTATAAAAAGCTTTCAGCTAAATTAATCGTAAGATTATTTTGAAAAATCAAAAATTATATGCGGTGAGAAGCACTACATTCAATCTGATAAAATTATTTTTAGTGAACAGATATCAAAAAGTAGAATTACCAGATGAGGAGACAAGATTATTTTGGAAAATTCAAAATTATATGGGGTGAGAAGGATTGCATTCAATTTGATAAAATCTTTCTTAGTGAACAGATATCAAAAAGTAGAAACACCAGACAATGAGAGAAAAAAAACTACTCAGATATGGAGTACATTCTAAACAGTGTTCCTCAGGGAAGTGTCCTAAAGTCACTACTATTCCTGGAATACAGGCTGTCAGGAATGGTCAGTATTCAGGAATATGACAGGACTGATCAAAGTGAAAAAGGCTTACAAACATGAGCTCTAAAATGTATCCCTTACGAGCTATGAGCACTTCTTCATCTTCAGTAATATGAAACAAATCTCTTCTTCTGCAAACTCTTTACTTTCCATATTTTGAGAGGTGATAGTATGGACCCAAACAAGGAAAAATTGACCATAAACAACACGTTTTAGTGTACACTTTAAGAGTTATGAGCACTTGTTCATATTCGCTACTGTGAAACACGTCTCTATGTATGCGTTTTTAAAGCCAGTGTTTACCAGACATTTTTTTCTTGTTTTGGACGGTACTGCCTCCTCCTAAAATATGGAAAGCAAAGAGCCTGCAGTAGAAGAGCTCTGTTTCACAGTGTCAAAAGTAAAGAAGTGTTCATAGCTCTTAAGGTACACATTTTAGAGCCCATGTTTACCAGTACATGACATTCTTTCATATTCCTGAATATTGACTATTCCTCCTGGGATATCTTGTATATTAATGACCTTCCTGATGAAACCCTACAAAAATCCATACTATTTGCAGATGACACCAATATTTTAATTACAGGAACGGATCTAGGAGAAGCTAAATGTGGAGCTGAAAGTGTATTACATAAACTAGATAACTGGTTGAGAAATAATCAACTTCTATTAAACTACAAAATGTATAGCCAAGGTCAAAAGATTTATAATATTCCTGATTTTATAGGCTTCTGAAGATAGCAAATTAATTTGTTGAAACTGTTAAAATGCAATAAAAATATATTTGGCAACTTATTACTGAATTTTATTCCCAAAAAATTAAAAAATAACAAATATTATGTACTTTGTAAAAAGATGGGTTAGTGCCAAAAATCAATGAGAACAAGTACCTTGATGATAAATTAACATGGACAAAGCACATCAATAGCACAAATAGTAAATTAAACTCAGGCTGCTATGTATTACAGTAGTTAGCCAAAACTGTTAGTGTTGAAATCGTCAAAACATTTTACTTTGCAAACTTTGAAGCCATTATATCATATTAAATAGAATTATGAGGGAGCTCAATAAATATGAGGAAGATAATCATCATACAGAAAAGTGCTATTTGTATAATGACCAATGAGAAACATCAGACAAGCTGCAGACCAAAATTTAAACAGCTAGATATTTTAACACAGACTATAAGTACACCTAAGAAGAACATTAGCAGTTTTAGGAAAATAGCAAATAAGAAACTGTTGGAAACTGAAAACAAACCAACACAGTTTAACATAGATAGGGATGTAGCTATTCAGTTTCCTTCCAAACACTATCAGCCAAATAAAGAATGTTAATGCATTTAAGCACACAGCCATATACGTAATCTGCAGCATTGTGTAATTGCACTAAACTGTAGTATACACTATGTAACACTCATTGTATAATCAAAATCTGAGACATATATGTAATGATACAAATATATCACTTGAAATAAATCGAAAGGCTGAATAAAGAAATAAATAAGATTATTTCATTTTTACAGCCATTTGTTTAATTCTCTCCTTTGGGTGATAACTTGCTGTGGTGTAGAATGTGTCAATAGTTTTACAAATACGATACATTTTCTCTTTGTAAACATGACTACATTTATTTATTTATTTATTTACATTTTTTGAGTGTAAGCCATCAAGCTGTCTTTTGCAAATGTCATACATAGGTAGAGTAGATTACTATAGACAGCACTTACATACAGTAATGGTACATACATTCATCTTACTATTCTAATTATATTACATGTTACAAGTGAGGGCAAGTAGATTAGAATTCATTGAGTGAATATAAACATTTATTTACTGAGAAGCCTTTTAACTTCCTTTGCAACAGATTAGGTTCACAAGTTTTCAAAGCTTGTGTCACCTTGTTGAACCATATCTGCCCAGTAATTTAACGACTATTGTCAGTTATTTTTAATTTTGTCCTCTGCCTGAAATAGTTCCTCTTACTTCCAGTATCACTGCACTTATTTAGTTTGCTTTTACTAGTCAGAAAAAATGTAATAAGTTTATACAAATACAAGGAATATACTGTCAGATATTTTTGTTGGACAAAGGTTTCATGACAGGACTCTCTGGGCTTTAGTCCATGCATTAACCTAAGGCTGTTTTCCATAACACTAATATTCCATTCAGGTGCAGGTCTGTTGCACAACCCCACAGCTCAATACCATAATTAAGAAATGGATAAACTGTTCCACAGTAAACAATTTTCAGTGTTTGGATTGGCATTATTTTTGCCAACTGATTCATAAGATACAAGCTACTGCTGATTTTCTCACACACAGAAGTAATGTGGTTTACCAACTGAGATTTTTGTCCAGGTGGACACCAAGAAAATTAATGTTATCTGTTTCTGCTGATGTAATAACACAAATATTGTTGGTTTCAGCCTCATGAGAACCAGTTGTTTTAAATGTTAGTAGCTGGGATTTACTGATGTTGGTGTTTAGACCCTGATGTAGAAAATAAATGGTTACTTCCATCACACCCTTAGTTGCAACTGAGTGCAATTTCATGAAATAAGAGGGAGGTGTCATTAACATAGGTTACTAGATGTGAGTTGAAGGGTTGTGTCATGTCATTGACATAAACCAAGAAGAGAAAGAGACCAACAATCGATCTCTGCAGTACCCTCTGGATTACTGTATCTCTAGAAGATTGGAAATCTTACATGAAAGTTCAGTACATTGTTTGAGATTTCTCAAGTACATGGTCAGTAATTGCATAGATGAATCCGTAATGTTGTAAGCCTTCAATTTCTTAATGAGTAACCCATGGTTGACTGAGTCAAAGGCTTTGAAAATATCTAAGAATGTGCCAGCTGTCTTCATATCCTGGTCTAGGAGTGTGTACACTTAATGGAGAAATTCAGCAACTGCAGTAGTTGGGCACTGATCTTTCCTAAAGCCATGGTGTGTTTCTGTGATCAATTTGTTCTTTGCAAAATAAGCAGAAAACTGAGAAAGGATAACCATTTCAAAAATGTTACTAAAGGTAGCGATCAATGATATTGGGTGGTAGTTTAACCTCTTTTGTACTGCCCTTCTTATGCACTGGTTTAACAATGCTTATTTTTAAACAACTAGGATAAGTGATTTTCTAATACTGCAGTTTATGAGGTGTGTTAGTGGTTTAACTATTTTTTTATATATTTTTTCACAACTACACTCGGCATATCATCCCATCTGGCTGAGTACTTGTTCTTTAACGTGAGGATTATCTTTCTTATATCATTTTCTTTAATCTCATTAAATTCAAAACTCACTGCTTGAGGGATATGCTTTGGTATCCCTCAGTACATTTCTAAAGTGTGGATTGGATTTCCTGTTGGTGATATGAAATATTTATGAAAAATGTTACATAATGCTTTGGGTTCTTTTATATTACCATCCTGTATAATGCATAAGGGTTTACTGTCGCTAGTTGTGGAGGTTTTTTGATACTTATTGATAAGTTTCCATGACATCTTGCTTACATTTGTAGCTTGAGAGATTTCATTACTGTGGACTTGTTTACTAAGTTTTGAAAGTTATACTTAAAAGGATTCCGTAGCTGTGTTTTATTTTTGTTTGAAAATGAACAGTCTTTTTGATTTGTACAGGATATCCAGGTCATGAATTTTTGCCTGAGTTTAACAAGGCTGGATGGAAGTCTAAGTCTGTTATTTCTTCCAATCTGACTGTGTACTGGCCCTGTCAGCATTTCTTTAATGGGACAACAGGAATGAAAGTGTCTCAAAAGGGTGTTATCTGATCCTTCCATATGGTAGATTCACTCCCGCTACTCCTCAGCTAGTTTAATTTTCAGGGAATTGATGTTACTATAACTTGTTTCTTTTCAAACAGTTTTGCTATTATTTTAGGAGCTGTTTTCACATATTCTATCTGTTGTGCAAGGCAACCTGAGTAATGAAAGTCTATGTTACTAAACTTAGCAGTGTCTTCAGCAGTTTTGTTAATTATTGTAGAATCTATCCTGGCAGAACTAGAATCTGAGAATCTTGCTATCCATGACAACTATATTTCTAAGACTGTGAGAGGTTTTATGTCAGCAATGCTGTTGGAGTTTACATCAATGTTAAGATCTTGGCATCTACTTACAAGACAATCTTAAATGGAATTCCCACATCACTTCATTAAATTCTAAACTATCCAAAATGACTTATGCGATGAGGATTATATGGAACAACACAAGTCCTGAAACAGTTAGAGCGGTGTATTATGCTTGCATACACTCTCTATTGAGATATGGCATCATATTCTGGGGAAATTCTCCTCATTGCATAACCACATTCCGGAAACAAAAAAAGATTGTGAGGATAATGAAAAATGTTAACAGCCAAAAATCATGCAAACCGTTCTTTAAAGAACTGGGGATTCTACCCCTACCATGTATCTATATACTAGAAGTTGCAATGTTCCTAAAAAAAGCATGCTAAAAAATGGAAATGTATTTATTCAAAATAAATCTGTACATGAACACCATACAAGGGCAAATAGTGACATACACAGATATCATTGTTATACCACACTGTGCAAGAAAGGTGTATATCACTCAGGTTCACATTTGTTTAATAAGCTGCCAAGTAACCTAAAGGCCATAAACAAAATCCATAGCTTTAAAAAATCTGTAACATCATATCTCTTGGAAAACTGTTTTTACTCAGTAACACAGTATCTTGAAAAATAAGTTGGTTGTAACAATATAAAAATGTAAATGTAACAATATAGCAATATAAAAATGTAACAATTTATAAATGTAATGTATACACCAATGTAACAGTATATTAATGTAATATCATTTTGTCCAACATCTAAGGACGTAAATAAATAAATAAATAAATAAATAAATCTCCAAATATAGCAAGGTCATTGGGACCAGTCTGTCTAATTATGAGAAAATGGGTTACATCTGCACAAAGTGGTCTGTATATTCCTATTACTTTATGTTTTACTACATTGCTTCCATGCTCTTTTAGTCAAATTGCAATACCACTTACTTCTAATATACCCTCTTCACTGTATTGCTCAATAAATTTAAGTTTCTTACATATAATATTTTCTTTCCCAAAGACTGCCAGACCTCCACCCTTATGCTGTTTCCTACAATAACTGTTTACCAGTACATAGCCTTCTAGTTTATTACAGTTAATTTCATTACATTTTAGACCATTTTCAGTTATACTAACACTTGTGGCGAATGCTCATATACAAATACCTGCAGTATAGTGAGTTTCCTCCTAAGGCACTGCACATTCAGATGTATCATGCTAAGTGATGCCTGGATTTCTTCTCTGTTTATACGTCTGTGGATGTTGTTGTGTGCTGTGAGAGTGGAACCAAGATTACCTTCACTGTTATACTTATGTGTGATTACACTGAGTGCACAGGGTTCACATACATCTAGTTTTCTGGTTGATCACTGCTGTAATGGTTCGTTTCCCTAAAAAAGCTTCAGATTATAATCTAGTGCTATTAGTTCCTTCTTGTTGGTAACTAGCCATTTATATAACTTTATTTATTACCCTTCTTGTTCTCTTCATTGTTTTCAAAATATTAATCTACATCAACTATTGTTGATGATTACCCAATTACGTGGGTACTACCCGTTCAGTATGTGCAGAGTAAAATTGGTTGTCAGGCATAAGTGACTTTGTAAATTTACAAGGTAGGTGTCAGATACTTTATGACTGTATTCTTTGCTCTTTGTTGTGGAGGTTGGATAGGTGACAGAAAACCACATTAGTACAGGTGGAAAGGGTCCTCCCACCACCCCCAAGAAGCAGCTAAATAGGAGCACCCCCTTTATCACCCAGTACCGTCTCAGAATAGATAACCTGAACCACATTCTTAGTTAGGGCTGTAATTATCTGTTATCATGCCCTGACATGAAGAACATCCTACCCAACAGCCTTCTCACCCCTGCTGAAGTGGTATTCTGTCACCCACTGAACATACACAACATATTAGTCCAGCCCAATCCCAACCCTTTGCCACAGGGATCATTTCTCTGTGGAAGACCAAGATGCAAGACCTGCCCATTTCACCCATCCAGCACTTCCTATTCCAGTACTGTCACATATTTATCCTAAGCCACCAGAGGCTGAGCCGCCTATGAAAGCTGCCATGTCATACACCAGCTCTGCTCCAATTGTTGCACAGGTTTTTATATTGGTATGAGTAGCAACCAGCTGTCCTCTAGGATGAATGGCCACCACCAAACAGTGGCCAAGAGCAAAGTGTACCACCCTGTGGCACAACATGCAGCTGAACATAACAGGCTTGATTTAAATGGCTGTCTTCAACCCGAGGCATCTGGAACCTCCCCTCACCACTTGCTTTCTTGAACTGTGCAGAAGGGAGTTACGCTTATAAGATATTCTCCACTCCTGCAATCATCCTGGCCTCAACCTACCATAACCTAGTGTTCCCTCACCATACACACAAGACTGCCCTGTTCCTCTGCCCCCTTTTATCACCTCCTCCCTCACCCTCCTTGTCTGCCGCTCTCTGCCAATGCACCCACCATTCTTTTCCGCTTCTCTGCTCCTCTTCTTTTCCACTCCTCATTACTCCCCTCCCTCCCCCACAGCATCCTGACGCTGTCCCTGGCAGCCCTGTCCTAACACATAGTCCCTGCAAGCTGTGCCAGGCCGTACTAACTCTTCCCCCCCCCCCCCCCCCCCCTTACCATCCATACTCTGCTATCCCTTCTCCTTCCCCATCTCTCTCCAGGTTGCTACTTTTGCTTGATGCAAGACAGTGACATCTTGGCTGGAGTGGGCAGAGATAGCAGTTGTATTTGTGTGAGGTGTGTGTGAATGTGTGTCTGTTATCCTTTCTAAAGATGAGTTTGGCTGAAAGCTCAGTTTCTGAAGTCTTTTTGTTGTGACTCAACATGTCATCTTTAGAATGAGTAGCAATCTCTCCTTTTCATAATATTTTTGATATTCAGACCTGGACTTTCCATTGTTTAATTTTTTAAATAGTTGCCTATATTTAGTTTGAGGATGAACAACAGATATTAACCATACAATATGGTTCTGCACAACAAATACCTTGTATCTACAGGGTGTTTCAAAAATGACCGGTATATTTGAAACAGCAATAAAAACTAAACGAGCAGCGATAGAAATACACCGTTTGTTGCAATATGCTTGTGACAACAGTACATTTTCAGGCAGACAAACTTTCAAAATTACAGTAGTTACAATTTTCAACAACAGATGGCGCTGCGGTCTGGGAAACTCTATAGTACGATATTTTCCACATATCCACCATGCGTAGCAATAATATGGCGTAGTCTCTGAATGAAATTACCCGAAACCTTTGACAACGTGTCTGGCGGAATGGCTTCACATGCAGATGAGATGTACTGCTTCAGCTGTTCAATTGTTTCTGGATTCTGGCGGTACACCTGCTCTTTCAAGTGTCCCCACAGAAAGAAGTCACAGGGGTTCATGTCTGGCGAATAGGGAGGCCAATCCACGCTGCCTCCTGTATGTTTCGGATAGCCCAAAGCAATCACACGATCATCGAAATATTCATTCAGGAAATTAAAGACGTGGGCCGTGCGATGTGGCCGGGCACCATCTTGCATAAACCACGAGGTGTTCGCAGTGTCGTCTAAGGCAGTTTGTACCGCCACAAATTCGCGAAGAATGTCCAGATAGCGTGATGCAGTAATCGTTTCGGATCTGAAAAATGGGCCAATGATTCCTTTGGAAGAAATGGCGGCCCAGACCAGTACTTTTTGAGGATGCAGGGATGATGGGACTGCAACATGGGGCTTTTCGGTTCCCCATATGCGCCAGTTCTGTTTATTGACGAAGCCGTCCAGGTAAAAATAAGCTTCGTCAGTAAACCAAATGCTGCCCACATGCATATCGCCGTCATCAATCCTGTGCACTATATCGTTAGCGAATGTCTCTCATGCAGCAATGGTAGCGGCGCTGAGGGGTTGCCGCATTTGAATTTTGTATGGATAGAGGTGTAAACTCTGGCGCATGAGACGATACGTGGACGTTGGCGTCATTTGGACCGCAGCTGCAACACGGCGAATGGAAACCTGAGGCTGCTGTTGGATCACCTGCTGCACTAGCTGCGCGTTGCCCTCTGTGGTTGCCGTACGCGGTCGCCCTACCTTTCCAGCACGTTCATCCGTCACGTTCCCAGTCCATTGAAATTTTTCAAACAGATCCTTTATTGTATCGCTTTTCGGTCCTTTGGTTACATTAAACCTCCGTTGAAAACTTCGTCTTGTTGCAACAACACTGTGTTCTAGGCGGTGGAATTCCAACACCAGAAAAATCCTCTGTTCTAAGGAATAAACCATGTTGTCTACAGCACACTTGCACGTTGTGAACAGCACACGCTTACAGCAGAAAGACAACGTACAGAATGGCGCACCCACAGACTGCGTTGTCTTCTATATCTTTCACATCACTTGCAGCGCCATCTGTTGTTGAAAATTGTAACTACTGTAATTTCGAAAGTTTGTCCGCCTGAAAATGTACTGTTGTCCCAAGCATAATGCAACAAACGGTGTATTTCTATCGCTGCTCGTTTAGTTTTTATTGCCGTTTCAAATATACCAGTCATTTTTGAAACACCCTGTATGTATAGTATTGCTTCAGAAAATCATTCCATATGATCTCAATGAATGGAAGTACACAAAGTAAACTAATTTTCTAATGCTTTCATCATCAAAATCAGCAATTACACATAGAGAAAATATTGCTGAATGCGTGCCTTTGAAAATATCTGTATTATGTGATTTCCAGTTCAATATGCGCATCCAGAGATTTTGAATAACCGGTTTTACATATTTCATTTCCCCCACATGGCATTTGTATTGATGATAATGAGCCAGACCTTCCAGCACATTTTAAATTTCCATTTCGTATGCAACTACAGTGTGGTCTTTGCCTTGTTACAACACCACCTGGTGTCAGTGAGATAACTCAGCCATCAGGACAGCATGAGGTGGGAGAGTCTGTATTCATCAACAGCTCAGTGAGCATCCACCAGCAGCATGAAAAGTGACAGCAGTCCAAGGGCAATGGTTAAGCAACTGAGCAGGAAGCAACCATTTGAAATTGCTACATTAATGGGTTACCAGTCTGCCTCTTATATATATATATATATATATATATATATATATATATATATATATATATATATATATATATATATATATATATATATATATATATATATATATATAAAAAGAAAGATGATGAGACTTACCAAACAAAAGCGCTGGCAGGTCGATAGACACACAAACAAACACAAATATACACACAAAATTCAAGCTTTCGCAACAAACTGTTGCCTCATCAGGAAAGAGGGAAGGAGAGGGAAAGATGAAAGGATGTGGGTTTTAAGGGAGAGGGTAAGGAGTCATTCCAATCCCGGGAGCGGAAAGACTTACCTTAGGGGGAAAAAAGGACAGGTATACACTCGCACACACACACATATCCATCCACACATACAGACACAAGCAGACATATTTAAAGACAAAGAGTTTGGGCAGAGATGTCAGTCGAGGTGGAAGAGTAGAGGCAAAGAAGTTGTTGAGAGACAGGTGAGGTATGAGTGGCGGCAACTGGAAATTAGCGGAGATTGAGGCCTGGCGGATAACGAGAAGAGAGGATATACTGAAGGGCAAGTTCCCATCTCCGGAGTTCGGATAGGTTGGTGTTGGTGGGAAGTGTCCAGATAACCCGGATGGTGTAACACTGTGCCAAGATGTGCTGGCTGTGCACCAAGGCATGTTTAGCCACAGGGTGATCCTCATTACCAACAAACACTGTCTGCCTGTGTCCATTCATGCGAATGGACAGTTTGTTGCTGGTCATTCCCACATAGAATGCATCACAGTGTAGGCAGGTCAGTTGGTAAATCACGTGGGTGCTTTCACACGTGGCTCTGCCTTTGATCGTGTACACTTTCCGGGTTACAGGACTGGAGTAGGTGGTGGTGGGAGGGTGCATGGGACAGGTTTTGCACCGGGGGCGGTTACAAGGATAGGAGCCATAGGGTAGGGAAGGTGGTTTGGGGATTTCATAGGGATGAACTAACAGGTTACGAAGGTTAGGTGGACGGCGGAAAGACACTCTTGGCGGAGTGGGGAGGATTTCATGAAGGATGGATCTCATTTCAGCGGAGCTTCAAGGAATCCTCAGAACCTTAGGCCCCCTGCAAAACCTTTCACCTGACTCCATCAACCTCCTGACCCCACCGACACCCCGCACCCCAACCTTCTACCTTCTTCCTAAAATCCACAAACCCAATCATCCCGGCCGCCCCATTGTAGCTGGTTACCAAGCCCCCACAGAACGTATCTCTGCCTACGTAGATCAACACCTTCAACCCATTACATGCAGTCTCCCATCCTTCATCAAAGACACCAACCACTTCCTTGAACGCCTGGAATCCTTACCCAGTCTGTTACCCCCGGAAACCATCCTTGTAACCATTGATGCCACTTCATTATACACAAATATTCCGCACGTCCAGGGCCTCGCTGCGATGGAGCATTTCCTTTCACGCCGATCACCTGCCACCCTACCTAAAACCTCTTTCCTCATTACCTTAGCCAGCTTCATCCTGACACACAACTTCTTCACTTTTGAAGGCCAGACATACCAACAATTAAAGGGAACAGCCATGGGTACCAGGATGGCCCCCTCGTACGCCAACCTATTCATGGGTCGCTTAGAGGAAGCCTTCTTGGTTACCCAGGTCTGCCAACCCAAAGTTTGGTACAGATTTATTGATGACATCTTCGTGATCTGGACTCACAGTGAAGAAGAACTCCAGAATTTCCTCTCCAACCTCAACTCCTTTGGTTCCATCAGATTCACCTGGTCCTACTCCAAATCCCATGCCACTTTCCTTGACGTTGACCTCCACCTGTCCAATGGCCAACTTCACACGTCCGTCCACATCAAACCCACCAACAAGCAACAGTACCTCCATTATGACAGCTGCCACCCATTCCACATCAAACGGTCCCTTCCCTACAGCCTAGGTCTTCGTGGCAAACGAATCTGCTCCAGTCCGGAATCCCTGAAACATTACACCAACAACCTGACAACAGCTTTCGCATCCCGCAACTACCCTCCCGGCCTGGTACAGAAGCAAATAACCAGAGCCACTTCCTCATCCCCTCAAACCCAGAATCCCCCACAGAAGAACCACAAAAGTGCCCCACTTGTGACAGGATACTTTCCGGGACTGGACCAGACTCTGAATGTGGCTCTCCAGCAGGGATACGACTTCCTCAAATCCTGCGCTGAAATGAGATCCATCCTTCATGAAATCCTCCCCACTCCGCCAAGAGTGTCTTTCCGCCGTCCACCTAACCTTCGTAACCTGTTAGTTCATCCCTATGAAATCCCCAAACCACCTTCCCTACCCTCTGGCTCCTATCCTTGTAACCGCCCCCGGTGCAAAACCTGTCCCATGCACCCTCCCACCACCACCTACTCCAGTCCTGTAACCCGGAAAGTGTACACGATCAAAGGCAGAGCCACGTGTGAAAGCACCCACGTGATTTACCAACTGACCTGCCTACACTGTGATGCATTCTATGTGGGAATGACCAGCAACAAACTGTCCATTCGCATGAATGGACACAGGCAGACAGTGTTTGTTGGTAATGAGGATCACCCTGTGGCTAAACATGCCTTGGTGCACAGCCAGCACATCTTGGCACAGTGTTACACCGTCCGGGTTATCTGGACACTTCCCACCAACACCAACCTATCCGAACTCCGGAGATGGGAACTTGCCCTTTAGTATATCCTCTCTTCTCGTTATCCGCCAGGCCTCAATCTCCGCTAATTTCCAGTTGCCGCCACTCATACCTCACCTGTCTCTCAACAACTTCTTTGCCTCTACTCTTCCACCTCGACTGACATCTCTGCCCAAACTCTTTGTCTTTAAATATGTCTGCTTGTGTCTGTATGTGTGGATGGATATGTGTGTGTGTGCGAGTGTATACCTGTCCTTTTTTCCCCCTAAGGTAAGTCTTTCCGCTCCCGGGATTGGAATGACTCCTTACCCTCTCCCTTAAAACCCACATCCTTTCGTCTTTCCCTCTCCTTCCCTCTTTCCTGATGAGGCAACAGTTTGTTGCGAAAGCTTGAATTTTGTGTGTATATTTGTGTTTGTTTGTGTGTCTATCGACCTGCCAGCGCTTTTGTTTGGTAAGTCTCATCATCTTTCTTTTTAGATATATTTTTTCCACGTGGAATGTTTCCCTCTGTTATATATATATATATATATATATATATATATATATATATATATATATATATATATATTTCTCTTGTCATCAAACAGAAGGCTTTCTTAAGCAACATTGTCATTTGGTTATAGATTGCAAGAGTGAGTGCGGCATCCTTTTGGTGGGCATGGAAGTTTAGACAGTATAATATGATTTTGCTCCTGGACTTCACTGCACAGCTGTTGCTCTGTTTGCAACTTGCAACACTTTGCACTTGGAACACTTTACTCTGTCCTAGTCTTTGTAAGCATTGGCACATGCCAAGAGCGTAGTCTGAGATATCGCCCTGAATGTAAAATGAGGCTAACAAATTATTGTTTTTATAATACAGTTTCACTCCTTTCATTTGTGTACAATTATTTAGTGGCCATTTATACTGGAATCTTTGCCTGAGTGCTTCTCATCATAATCTTATTTCTTCAAACCTGTTTGGCTTATTTGGAAAAAATGACTGGAGAAAACATTTATTGTTAGATTATGCAAATTATTTATTTAGAAGGTTATTATAATTTTATACATTTTATGCATCCACAAACAAAATTTATTTTTTCTATTAATAACAACTACTATAAAGCTTCAGATGAGTTAAACTACAGTCTGCATCAACTTTGATATTTATCAATAAATTATTAACAGTAGCCTTCATATATGTGTTTACCCCACACAACCAGTCCCTTGCTCCTTGCAAGTTTCCAATTATATATCTTGTCCTGCACAGGACTGAATGAGCTCTTTATTGTAAGTTAGGTGATAGACTGTTTACCAAGAGTAAGTGAACAATACTTTGGTATATTTTATTCATGTGCCCCTTCCATTGTGGACATGATTATGATCTTTGCATCAACAGAGAGCACCACTTCTGCTTTATCAGTGGGAGGTGGGAAGTCATTTATACATAATGAGGAGTGGTCCCAAAAATGAAACCTGTGAAACACCAATAGTAATTTGCCCTGCCTCAGAAGAAGATTCACCATGAAAGCTTCATGACCTATCTAACAATACCCTCTGATTCCTATCAGCTAAAAATAAATTGAACCCCTCACCCACTGTACCTTGAAAGTCAGAAATGGTGGCAGCTACTGTGTAAAAGCACAAGAGCACATGTATACCCTAACTTTTGACACCTTCCAGATTTATTGGTTATTTTTCTTTGAATGCTGATAAACATAACATAAATGCTCCAATCTGAAAGATATGGGACTTAAATCTACCATGCTACTACTCCTCTAGACTCCATGAAACCTGGCATCAGGGCCTAGAGCACACCTTCAGTTGTGCACATTTTAAGGAGCTTTTGTACATGCACAACTCTTGTGACATAATTGCCTTATGGGCCAAATATATTCAGATTTGATTAAAAAAAAATGTGCACAGTTCACGATGTGTACAGCTAGCCCTTGCCACTCAACTGGAAGTTAACGTTAGTGTCACCAGGTGGTAGCACACAGTACCAGACTTGTATCCCCATTTGCTTGGCATAAATCCTGCAAGATGATGGCATATTCCTCAGATATGCTAATTCACTCACTATGTACTATAGTAAAATTAGATTGGATGCAAAAGGCAAAGATCCCAAGTTCAAGTCTCAGTCCGGCACACAAATCTGCCAGGAAGTTTCATATCAGTGAACACTCTGCTCCAAGTGAAAATCTCATTCTGTTAACAGAAAAGTAAATTACCAGAAAAAATTAGTTGCAAAGGAACTAGAGCTTTCGAGAACAGATCCTTTGATTGAGAGAGTTATAAACTCAAATAAGTGTGCCTACAAGTGAACACTTAACAAGGAAGTGCACAGTTAGCACAAGTTGTGTGGGTGCAGTGTAAGAATTTCTAATTCTCAATCCAGAAATAAATTTGTGAACTACTACATCTGTTAGGGATTTTGTACATTTGTGCGAAAAAATGGAAAAGCATGAAAACTCCCACTTACACAAAAATATGAAATGCAGAGATGTAAAAGCTTACACATTATTTTGCTATTACCCTAAACTGTACTTAATTATGTACAAAACAACAAAATTCCACAAAACAATTCTTTCTTTTGTCAGATAAGTTATGCATCTTATTATTATTATTATTATTATTATCATTATATTTGCTGTTCTTATTATTACTGGCAGTGGCTGTAGTGGTATAAACTTGTAGATAAGCATAACTGTTATACAGCAGATGCTGTTAGTTTCACACTCTCACATTTATCTGAATCTAAAACTTTTTAAACACTCAGAATGTACACTCGTGAGCCACCACTAGTCATAAACTATGTTTACAAAAGAGTGTTATGATTTGCACAAAAGACAGATCACAAAGTATTCCAGTAGGTACAATCTTGTGTTGCTCAAGGCTTTCCAAATGGACTAGTCGTAGAAGTGGTTCTCAGGCAAGACATCAGGTATTGTGAAATTCTCTCCATATTTCTTAATTATAACTGACAATATCTTCTGGTGGGGCAGCCACACTGCTGACTTAGCAGTGTGTTCTCTACACCTGAAGATGTCAGTCAGTTAGGCCAATGAAATATTGTGTGAATTTCAAAACGTCATCAATGTCTCATCCAGGAACCAATTCTACATGAAAAATCTAGTCATTCAAGTATTCTAACACATTCTCAGCGAAATGATGGACAGCATGTTCAGTGGAGAGGCTCTTCTGGAATCCAAACTGTGTGCAAAAGTACACACATTCACACAAACAACCACACAGACACCCAAACATGCTCTCTTGTGGCCATGGTGAGAGCGATTATTGATACTCAATTATTGAAAGCAGTTGCCTGAGCTGATGGAGGTGGAGAGTGGTTAGGGAAGGACCTGAAGCACAGGTAGTAGGAAAGGGGCAGGTCTTCCTTCATTGTCTCTCCACACTTCCTGACCCGTTACTATCCGGCTCCTTGTTGGTCACTGCAGACGTGATGTCCTTCTATGTCAACCACAAGCTCATGGCCTCGCAGCCATGGAACATAACCTTTCCCAAAGTCCTCCTGATATCAAATCCATCAGTCCTTCTGATACCAAAACCAGCACCTCTTTCCCAATTTTCCCAGCCACCCACATCCTGATCTCCATTTATTTCACTTTCAAAGACCAAATGTATAAACATATCTGTAGTACTGCCTTTGGTACTCACATGGCACCATCCTATGCCAACTTATTTATAGGCCATCTGGAGGAATCCTTCCTACCCAGTCAACACCTAAAACCTCTTGTTGGTTCAGTTATCGATGGGCATAATCTGGACTCACTGCAAGAAAAACCTTTGCTCTTTCCTCCATAAGCTCAACACCTACTCCAAATCCACTTCACTTATCCCTTCTCAACTTATTGATACACCTTCCCAGATGTTAATCTCCACCTCTCAGATGGTTCCTCAAATATGTCTGTCCATATCAAGAGCACCAATCACTAACAATACCTCCACTTTGATAGCTGTCACCCATTTCATGTTAAAGTCTCTTCCCTACAGTCTCACCATCGGTGGATGCCACATCTCCAGTGGAAAGCAAGAGTTGTTGAAATAGACCCATAACCTTACCATATCCTTTACTGGCAGACAATTTCCTATCCAGATCATCCATAAAGAAATATCCCATTCAACATGCTCTTCTGGCACCAGTAAAACTGTTAACTGGCCACTGACCAGCACTCTTCTGATCATCCAGTACCACCCTGGCCTTGAAAAGCTCAACTACCTCCTTTACCAGTGCTTTGATTGCCTCTCATTGTGCCCTGAGATGAGTGATATCCTACCCAAACTCCTACCCACATAATCTTACATAGTGTTCCACCAACCAGCCAATTGTCCATTCCTATTCCAACCCTAACCTAAATCCTGCACCCCATATGTCATTCACCTGTGGACAACTACTAGACCTTTCCCATACACCCACCCACCACCTCCCACCATAGTTCTGTCACAGGCATTTCCTACCTAATAAGAGGCAGAGCCATATGCGAAAACAGCCATGTTATATATCAGCTATATTGCAATTACTGTACAAGCATTCTACTCGTATGTGAGCATGATGAGTAACCACTGTCTACTCACATGAATTGCCACTGCCAAGCTGTGGTAAACCACAGTCTCAGCCATCCAGTTGGTGAAGATGCTGCACATCACAACACAAATGACTTCAACAGGTGCTTCACTATGTGAGCCATTTGGATACTCCCTTCCTTTATAAGTTTCTGTGAACTAAGCAGATGGGAATTGTCTCTCCAGCATAACCTAGGTGCTCACAATCCCCCTGGCCTAAACCTTCGCTAACCTGTTACCACTACCTCACCTTACTTTCTCCCTTCTCTATTCTGTCCACACCACTTCTCACCAACCCAATCATGCACTGCTTTCTCCCATTATTCTCCCCCCCCCCCCCCCCCCCACCCAAAAGGAAATTCTCTCCCTCTCTCTCTCTCTCTCTCTCTCTCTCTCTCTCTCTGTCTGTCTTCTCTCTTCTTCTCTCTTCTCCCCCCATCCTTTTCTCCCTCTTCATCTCCACCTTCCTCCCCTTTTCTCCCTCCATTTCCCCTCACTCTCCCTCTTCCTATATCTTGTTTTGCTCTATGCTCTGTACTCCTTTCATCTTATGCAGCCACAGAGTCACCTGTCCAAAGACCTGCCCCTTTCCCATTAGCCCCTCTTTGAGTCCTTCTCTACCCCCTCCCCACTTCCATCAGCTCAGGCAACTGCTTTCAATAATCAAGTATCAATAATCAGTCTCACTATGGGCACATTTGAGAGCCTGTGTTGTTGTGTGTGCAAATGTGTGCACTTCTGCTAGGAAAAGAGCAAGAGCTTGGAAGCTAGCATGAATGATGTTTCCTGTTTCATGTCTCTGTGCTCCACACATTGAGTATGGTGTAGGTGCGCTGTTGCCTTTCCCGTATTTTACATATTGCTCTATCCAGGACTTACCATTACCAGTGTTCGATTTGTGCTTTTACCAGTGGGGGGGATGTCTTAGGGGGTTAGTATAATTATACGTGTTACTAGCTTGGACCGTGGCATTACCCATGGTTAAACAGTTATTTATAAATAGATGTTAAAGCCGAAACTCACTATTCACGTGTAAGCACTATCAGAAAAGCCATCCCTTGTTATATCTTTAAAAGTACGTTATAGGTAAAGCTTATTTACAAAATCATCTACATACGGGTATACGATGGGAATTCAAAAAGTAAAGGGACATTTGTGAAAAGCTGTACTTATTCTGATGATAGAAAACTGAAACATGTGTTATTTTTCTACATAACCTCCCTGGACTTCAATGCAGTTTTCCCGACGTTTTACGAGTTTTTTTATTTCATCAGAAAATACATTTATCGGTTGCACCGCACCGCACCGCAGCAATAACGTCTTCATCACTTTCAAATCTTCTTCCCTGTAGTGCTTCCGTTAAGGGTCCAAACATGTGAAAATCGCTTGGAGCTAGGTCTGGACTGTATGGTGGATGTTCCAGCACCTCGAATCTCAACTCCTTTATTGCATCGTCTGTCCATTTGGCAGAATGTGGGCGAGCGTTATCTTGCTGTACGATGACACCTCTTCACAGTTTTCCACGACGTTTGGATCTGATCGCAGGTTTCAGTTTCGTACGCAACACATCACATCCACCATACAATACAGACCTGGCTCTAAAGCCTCATTTACGCTGGGGCAACGTCTTGTTGTTTTGTTCTAAATGTTTTGAAATGCATACCTACTACTTAACACTTTTTCAAAATTGATAAGCAAACATATTAATAGTATTAATAGTAAGACTGTATTAAAAACTTTCAGTGTTCGGCTCCACAAATTTAAATTATATGTAAAGTTTTACTCCAGTGCATGGAAATAAACATCCCAGGTTGGGATGCATAAACTAAAACCAGAGGAGGGGATGGTCTGATGCAGAGGAGGGCAAATCCCCCCCCCCCCCAATCCCCCCCTGCAAATCGCACACTGGTCCATTACTGTAGTACAGAATTCACTTACAACTGCATCGCTATATTGTCCTGGCTGTCTATAACACTTTTATTTTGACAACTCCTATCCCTTCCACACACAAAATTCTCTGCTGTACAGTCTTGTCACCTACAATGACAAACAATCCCTTGCTCAGCATGCTCAAGATGTTACTAAGGCCTACATAGGCAAGCAATATTTTCCACACTTAGTCCACAAGCAGGTCTCTTACATCCGCACATCCTCCTAATTTTCCAACTCTCCTTGTGAATCGGCTGCAAAGAAGCATCTACCATTGTTCAATGTTATCTGGACTGGGAAAACTTAACTATACCCTGTCACTTATCATTGAACATGAAAATCGGTGACATCCTTCTCAACTCTCTTAAAATTGTATTCTACCACACACCTATTCTACAAAATATCCTGATCAATCCTTATGACATCCTACTCCAAACACTTTGTCAAAGGGATCATACTTCCATGGAATCCAAGTGCATTACCTATCCTATAAACTCACTCAGTGCATCCTATTCCAGTCCAGTCAAAGGCATACCTTATCCCATCAGAAACAAGCCAGCTGTGAAAGTAGTCATATGACATACCAGATCCAATATAACTTTGCCAACATTTTATGTACATGTGATCACCCACCAGCTGTCCACCTGAATGGATGATCACCATAAAACTGTATCTATGAGCAGAACTGATCACTCAATGGAGGAACATGCTGCTTCATAATTACTGCCACCTGGATACTCCCATTAACAACAGCTTCTGTGAACTATACAATCAGAAAGTGTCCTTCCAAAACATCTTTCAATGGCTGCCTCACAATAACTGTCATTTTGGTGCTCACTTCAATAACAGCTTCTCTGAGCTACACAGTTAGAAGCTGTCCTTAAAAAACACCCTTCAGTTTAACAATCCTTCTGGTCTCCATCTCTGCTTGCCTCTGCCTCACAACAAGCTCCATCTCTTCCTCCAATCTCTCCCTCACACCCAGGCTACTCTTCCATATCACTTTGTGCCACACACAGTCCTCCTGCCTGCACCACAGGTAGCTCATCAGTGTTGTATTCCTATTCGATGCACCTGTTGCCTCATACTCCCCTCCATCAGCCACACTTCCATTCAGCCCTCCTTCCTTCTCTCCATTTCCTTTCTCCCCCACCCACTCCACCATGTGTGTGTGTGTGTGTGTGTTCTGTACTAGTTATGTCTGAAGAAGAACATCATCTGAAAGCTCAGCAATATTTTCAGTCTTGTTCATGTGCCTAAAAACCATTCAATGCATTGACTATAAAGTGAGTTGTTAACCTTATTCCTTTCACTATTTATCTTCTGCTATACAGTAAAACCCTCCACACTTTTCAGCAGACTGACCCAAAAAAGTGTGAAATGAAAGAAAGTGTAAAATACAGGGCAGCATAGGAAACATAACAAGCAAAAATAAATAAATTACTCTTATTGTCATTCTCTTTACATTAGCCAAAATGTGAAATTAAAAAAATTTAAATTTTGCCTATTCAAAAAATCTGAGATAATTAATTGTGTTTGTTTCTGAAAGCAATAGCTCTACTTGTCTCTCTGCAGCATAAAAGCATTAATCACAGAGGTAGCAGCCAAGTGCTGACACACACAAATGAGCACATGGGTTGCTCTCTTCATTTTGATTATGTCCGAAGTTGTACATAAAACACAGAAGCAAAAGACTTCCATGAAACCACATTAAAAAGATATTCATTTTCTAATGTCAGACTTGTTATTGATAATCATTATAAAATTATGGTAAATAAAACTTGAAACACAGTATTGATTAAAATAGTCATGTTGGCACTTTTCATAAACAGAGAACAATAGACATGAAATTCACAATGTCTTCCCGACAAGGAGGTCACTCAGTTCAGGGCCATTCCTGGTGAGGAAAAGGGCAGAAATTGTGTTCATGTTACAGAGCATCTTGAGGAGGAATGTTTACCATCTGACATTAGGTCATACGAACCTAAGACTGTGCACTTAGTATCAATTAGTATATTTCACAGGGAAGTAACAATGATTTGTGAAAGCCCACTATAGAGGCAGCCATCTTCAAAAGCAATGTTTATTTGTATAAATGACTGTGAAATTAAATTAAAGCTGTTATAATACAATGCAATGAGCAGAAGGAAGTTTGGTACTAGAGTCACTATCATGAGATCATGATTATCATTAAGGCAGTGACTCAGCATACTGTACTATCCTTCCAAACACTGTGAACCTTTAGTACAGGTGGCCGTGACCCAACACACCAACAATGAAAATCTTGCTTATCGCAAGAACACTATGTTACACAATCAATAACTTTGTGTATGGTCTCTGTTTTCTGCTTTGTTCCAAGGCTGACTCTGACAGGAATATGATGCACTTTTTGCCGAAATCTGAATAAAAATCAATGTTAAAGATTGTGATAATGTCAAAGTAAACTTAAAATGTGGGAAATGTAACATGAAATCATTAATGACAGGAAAGCATTGTATTGAGAGAATAAGACTTATGTTTGGACTGAAAAAAATGAATGTAAAAAGTGGGAAAATGTAAAATCTGTTTTTACTGTATATCACACCATCTGTTTACTGAGAAGTGAACATTCAACTATGGCTTTTCCAGCTTACTGGTGCATCACAACATACGTTCCTAGAATGTGAAGAGAATGTGGCAGGGGCCTGCTACCAGTCAGTTGACCACATCACAAGCTCAATCTGCTCCTGCAGTCCCTTCTGTTCTGTTGATGCTGAACTTAGATCACTGATGAACTCACTGGGCCCTTCTGAAGTCTTAAGTTCTGTATCTATTAGCTTTCTCAACATGACAAAAACTGCCATCTTCTCTCTTCTTCACAATTTTTCCTTTCCTCTACTTTATTCCTTTCCTGATCTCATGTACAGCAAGACTATTTTTCCCTCTACCATTTGGACACTTGTTTCTTATTTGTTGTCTTTCCCTTTCTGCTAAGAATGGACTTTTTGAAATGTACACATTCTAGAGATTCAAGGATGATTGTATCTTTCACTACAGGCCAGTTGTTTCTCATTAAGTGATTATTCTTTTTCTGATCTACTATTGTTCACTTAATTTTTACTTTCATTTTGAACTGGATATTCTGTAATATATTAGCTATTACTACACAGTCATGCTAGTCATTATCACACAGTTATTCATTTTAATAAACAAAATCTTAATGCTCAAAATATTCAGTACAGTACAAGAGATTTTATTTAACAGTGACAGAAATGGGGGAAGAGCTAACAGGCACACAAATGAGATCAATGACTGAGTCTATAGATTCTGAGACAGTTAAAAATCAATTTCTCAGCAAACACATGAAACAGAGAATTCAATTGGTGCTGGAAAGAGGGAAAAGTTATTCTAAACATACAATCAAGAGGTACAGAAGATTCAGGGAAGGAGAGACTGAATCAGCATTGTGATGACCACAAAAGTTGAAAAATTAATTTGGTTTTAGAGACTGAGATTACATTGTTTGCATTAGGGATGAAGGAAAGGGCCTTTCCTCTCTAATGCCATAAAAGTCACAATTTTTCCAAGATTTTTTTCTGTAATCATGTAAAAATCTTGAATAGCAATTTATTTGTCTCATAACACACAATTATTATTCATCTAATTTGGGTGCAGCAGACATGTCAAAAGCTATATTAATAACTTATTTCTATAAAATTTAGACAATGAGATGGAGCATTGTTCTAAAATTAATATAATTTTTGTGAAAACTAGCAGTTATATTTATATACCAACACCAATGATGAATAAAATTGAGACTTAAATCATCAGTTCAATCTTCATTAACTCATCCACCAAATAGTACCATTCCCGTGTCATGTAGCTTCTTTATCAGTAAACTTAGCTGCATATTTAGAATATTATTGTCTGTCAGTTTGTTGAAGATATTCATACTGGAGAGTCTGAACACATAATTTTAATTGAACCATAAAATTATCTTTATTTCTTGCTATGTATGAATGATAAAAATTATTTTTTTGTGAATTAATTCTTGCCTGTTGTATAAAAAGAACTTCACTCCATGAATGTATTGGAAGTGGTCTGTTGCGATTTCCTGGTTTCCAATAATAAATGCCAAAATTCCTTTGGATGTACACCACACACTTTTTTGATATCTTTTATGGAGAGCTTAGGTTATGAGATATACAGGGTAGTCAGAAACAGTCTGAAAGGCTTGTAAGGGTTTTGCAAGGTAGAATGCGCTGAGAAATCATTGTAAGAAAAAAAATTTGATATATTGCACTGTTTCTGAGTAAATTACCATTGAATTTAGCTAGTCAGGCTGTTGCATGTGCAAATTCAAATGGCCTGTCTGATACAATCAGTGTCATTGTTCTTATAGCATAGGTAATAGCATACGACACTGGTCGGTATTTGGCTCAGGTTCTATCTTTTCAACCATCCCACGTCCAATTTTTGTGTCACTCTCTTGTTCAGTTTTAGGAAACCACATGTTTGGTGACACCATCTGTGGTGCACCACTTGAATTTGCACGTCAACAGACTGACTGGCTATAAGCTCACTGTATCGAAATCTTTTCTTAACAATTATTTCTCAGCACAAGCTACCTTGCAAAATCCTTACATGCTTTTCAGACTGTTTCCGACCATCCTGTATAAAAGCTAGAACTTCTCCAAAACACGATGCCATGTCTCATTACTGATTCAAAACAATGTCATACACAATTTTTCACGTGTCCATGTCAGTGGCATTGGAACACATTTGCAATGTAAATGTGAGGCAACTTATTTTACTTTATAAGCACTCAATATGCATATTCCATTTTAAATTATATTAATTTAGTCCTACAAAACTGACATTCCATTTCTGCTGTATTTTTATTTTTACAACTTCTTTTCATTTCCAGTATTTTGGCTGTTGCTTCATGAATTATACCACATGCATTTTTTAAATGTTCAGAGTCAATTCATTGGCTGGAAACATGTTTCGATGCTATCAAATGTTTCAATGATACAGTCAGGAATTTTTTCTTCTTCATGATTTTCAATTGACAAACAAGTGAATCGCCTGGAAACATAACTGATGCAGAGATGGCACTGATGACCAAATCACAAAGAATAGAAAGGAAATGGGACCAACAATAGAGCCTTGAAGCACGCCTTGAGTTGCTGCTCTCCATTTTGATCGATAACTTTTTATGCTTGAGGAGACAATTAGGCTCTGCCTTGTTTTACATAGATATGAAGTAGGCCACTATAGCACACTGCTCCCATCCCCATACTTATCTAGTTTGCGAATTAGATAGATGGGTAAAATAGCACTAATGGTGTCTGCACCTGTTGACGTGCTTGCTGATGTTGATAATAACTCATGATGATAACTGGAACTGAATACACAGAATAATGAGTTGGTTGTCAGCACCCAAGAATGCTCATTTGTAATTTCCTATGGTTCATAAATAAAGATAGCTGGCATTTTGTTCTATTAAGTAAGAATTATCTGAATTTGCAGAAAAACTTAAAATAAGAACTACAAACAGGTTATTGCTATGTGAAACATATATCTTGGGCTACATTTCTCCTCAATCTATTACTGAAATTGTATTTTCATGTTGAGATTCACTGGCTTTGCCAATTCACAAGAAATTGTCTCATTTCAACCTAGCCTAAGCTTCCGGTTATGCCACCAGTCAGTCTGTGAGCATATCTAGTTTTCTTCCATTCACAATCATTGGCTTTGCAAACTCACAACCAAACTGTCACATTCCAACTTATCCTAGAACTGGGGCTTCACTACTGGTCAGTCTGTTAGCACATCAGGTTTTCCTCCATTCCCAGTTGTTGGCTCTGTCAACTTGCAACAAGACTGTCACACTCCAACCTAACCTAGACCTCAGACTCTGCTGCTGGCCAGTTAGTACATCTAGTTTTTTCTATTCACATCACCAACAAAAGTAATCAATTCAAAAAGAAATCATTAGCTGCAGATATTCTCAATCACTAGCATATCCTATCACCCAATTAGTATGACCAATGTCAAGAAATTGCCTGTATCAGAATGCAATGCAAGAGCTTTGGACGCTGTAAGTACACTTAAGCTGTGAGGTGTCATTTACTGAATTGAAAGCTCTTGTGAGATCTCAGAAGATCACCGCTACTTTATTATTCTTGTCCAGTGAGTTGCCAACCTTGTCAATAAATTATTTATGGCATCTACAACCCAAATGGTTGTTCAAAATAATAAATTTTACATCTGGATACTAATTACTGTCTCAAATGCTTTGCCAACACAACAAAAAGAAAAATAGGGCATTAATTTGAGATATCTTCCCTTCACCCATTCTTGAAGAATGGTTTTATTTCTGCATATTTTAATAGGTGATGAAAACAGCTTTTTTCAAAGGACTGATTTACTGATGTAGCTAGCTGATGACTTATTATTTTATACACTGATTTAATCACCTTCACTGTTCTTCCATCCATATGTACAGTTTTTTTTAGCAATAATACTTTTTAATGATAATATATATTGCCTGTTTATGGCAAATATGTTTAGGTAACCGACAGGCTAAGCAATTTACAACCATGTCCTACTTGAGGTTACCTTGAATTGTAGTGCACTGGGCTCACATTTGGGATTATGATGGTTAAAATCCCTGTGCAGTCATCCAGATTTAGGTTTTCCATGATTTCCCTACATCACTCCACACAAATGCCATTTCAAAAGCTACAGCTGATTTCCTTCCCCATCCTTTTGTAATCTGAGCTTATCTTCTGTCTCTACTGACAGTTCTGTCAATGGTATGTTAAGCTTTAATCTTCCTTCAGAATTGTCTTGTGAATTGGACTTGATACAGGCCTTCTTGTGGTTTTATAAGAGTAGCAAAAAGATTATCTCATTTGAAGCTGAAACTCTGAATCAGTGCACAGTCATTGTTGTAGGGAAGTTTGTTCCCTGTGTATTTGCAAATGAAAAACTTTGTGAGAAAGGTGTGGTAAGTGACAGATCCCTATGAAGAAGTAGAGTAAAAGGGTGATGTGTATTTGGAACTACTGATAGAAGCATTAAAAAGAAAAGCAAAGGATGCACCTGTGTCATAAAAGAAAGCATATTAACATTCCATGGATAACTGTAATATATTATTGAGCCCTGATGGAATATGGTCTGCTATAATTTAAAATTCCGGATCTTTACAAGGAATGAGTTAGCGTAAAATCTTGTTTGGCTCCTGTTTATTTGAATACATCTGGAGAGGGTAATATACAGAAGAAAAGGACTTAGCTCTTATTTCATGAGTAGTGTAGCTTTTACACACAAGAGCAGCCAATAAGTAGTGTAACAAGCATTCAAAGAAATTACACTTGATAACCTTTCACTTCCTTTTTAAAAATGGAGCTTATTTCCTGTTTCATATTTTCTGCAGTATTTGTTTTCTTGAACACTAACAAGTGATTTATTCAGAGGTCCTTGAATCTTTCCCTTTGCTGATTCCAGGGCCACATTCAGCAGAGCACTGGAGAGACCAGTCACCCCCCCCCCCCCCCAATCTCAAAATAGAATAAAAGTCTTTCTTATGTAAATTGAAATCTATTTCACTGTTCATTGCAAAACATATTTTTAGTCAGCTGTTATTCATATTACATGCTGAACCAGCATTATGAATGGTTGGATCATTTCTATTTCCGAAAGAATCCACTGCTGCCGACAACCTGCATTCGGGTTGCGTCATTGTTGCTCACTTGCTACTTTGGAGACTCCATATTGGATGTCATTGTCTTCCTGTCTTATGACAGTATACCATTTTGAGATATTGGCCTACTGAAGATCTATCACAAATGTCACACTTGGAACAATTTATTACATTTAAATGTCAATTAACAACACATTACCAGTAAAAAACTTTTAGGAGATCCGAAGATAAACAATACCAATGCTCCAAATTGAACATGATTAGCCACAGGTGCCAATGTGATAGTTTTTATGGGGTGGAGGTGGGGATAAGCAAGTCCTGGGGTATGGAGTATTTTTAAAATATTGGAAAACAAATGGTGACCTATGAGTAACCATAAAAAAGTTCCAGTTTCAATCCTGTTAAAAACCTATGTAATACCAATCTTTAAATCATTTTAGTGAAATAAAAACACACAACCACATTATATTTGCCTTATTCATGTAACAGAAGTATGTTCAGCAGTATTGAACCTAATTTACATACAACACCATGCTGTCTCAGAAATAGTTCCTTTGATTTTATTACTTCAACCTGATTGAAAAGCAAAAGATGAAACTTCTGCAAGTGAAACAACCAGCAATGATATCTGTATTCTTGATTCTCACAAATATTTTGCTGTTTTTTCTGAATATGTCACAATTTCCAAGGGTGTGGTTAGACATGGAACCTAAGAGCACAGCTTAAAGTGCTGCAAGTAAAACAGCAGCAATGGCATTTATATTCTAGCATGTCACAAATACTCTGCTGTTTATTCTAAATATGTCACAGTTTCTGAGGAAGTGGTTAGACAGGAACCTCAGAGTACAGCCTAAATTGTTGGAAGTGAATCATGCAACATTTATATTTGTAGTCTTGCTTGTCAAAAATACTTTGCTGTTTATCCCGAATTTGTCATGATTTGCCAGGGTGTGGTCAGGCAGCAACCTAATAGCACAGCTTAAATGGCTGCAAGTGAAATTAGCAGCAATGATGTTTAAAGTCTTTCTTGTCACAAACATTAAGTGTGATTGAATTATTAACAATGGTTTCATAAATTTGGCAGTCAACATAAAGATCACACCACACACTGAGTGAGGGATGTTACATAATTTGAATTCCAGGCAAATGCTAAGTGCTGGTTGTAGCTCCTGAATTTTAGTCACTCGTCATTTAACATACATCAATCTAAATAATGAAAAATTAATGTAAAGTCAGAAACATTATATTACTTGATGACTGTTTGGTATATACCACAGCCCTCAGTTATCATTGCTGACTATCCTTCCATTCAGACTAAAATTGATGTTTAGCCAAATATTACAACTTTGACATATTGTAGGCTTGGACATCAGTGCTTACCTGTTAATAATACCTATTAAAAGAACAGGAACATTGGTGACAGAAATATGGAAAGGCAACAGATAGGAAATCTGGAAATACAAAATATGGTAAAATATTGTGTTAAAGATGTACAAATGGGACAGAATGGGAACATCACTCATTCATGCCTTATTCTACAACAGCGGTTCCGAACCTAAGGGCAAATGCCCCAAGAGGGGTAAAATGAAATTTTGTGAGGGGTATAAACAAAAGGACTCAACTGTGTTTCAGTCAAGAAAGTAAACCATTTTTTAAAGAAATTGCTATTTTGTAAGACCACAATACTGATTACCTACGCTATGTTTTTAATTTCCAATACTAGTATTAATGGGTGAGACAATAAGGTGGAGGTTGCAGCTTGAGGAATGAATGTATGAACATCCACTTCACATAGTCCACCTATTACACACATATTTTGTATCATGCATCTATGACAGTAGAACTGAGATATATGTATGACATATCCTTAAATATCTCATGAAAAGTCTTCTCTGAGCTGTAGGTAGATCCTACAATGAATCAGAAATTGCTTTGTTATTCACTTCATAACAATAAATGATCTAATTGAGACGAGAATACAACAGTAACAATATAATGGCTACTGCATTGCTGTAGGCCTACACTTTATAGTTATTATTATTATTATTATTATTATTATTATTAGTGGAAGTGATCAGGCACAAAGCATTAGCAGCATTTAAGTCTTCCCACTTCCATCGCTTCTGAAGTACAGGAGTTCAGCAATCAAGTGATTTACAAACAGTAGCTTAACTATAGTATACACATTTTAACTTGGTTTGTTTTAAATGTGGTTTAGGGTGTGGTTGAAGCAAATGTGGCTACTGAAAGAAGTGGTACAGTGTATTGGTGGATAAAGCCCATTGGAATCCAGTGGTGGTAAAACTAAATGAGAGCCCAGTGCACTTAACAATTGCTGTGTACTTGTCGTAAAAAATGATTAGTGTAAATGTAATTCCTTACCAAAAAAAATCAGGTATTCATACTGTGTGTACTCTATGCTCTAGTAATTGTAATATACATACTTAAACATTTAGGTGAGAAATTTAGAATACAAATCAGTTTTTAAAACAACAGCCCTCATGTGGGGTGCAAAGCAATAAAAAACAATAGAATAAGAAAATTGCCGTTCATTTTATGTGTCTGCAAAGAAATCTTATAGAATTATTGTGTCAGTTTCATAACCTTGGGGTGTGAGATAGTAACTACAGAAATTATTACAATAGATGTTTTCATTCCTTTATTTCACTGAAATTCTCAATAACATCATCGAAATATATTTCATTTGAAACTTTTCTTTCAGTTCATAAAATGGACAAATTGGCTAGTAGTCCTTGATTCATTGCAGAATGAAGGTAATTTTTTACTAGTCAGTTTAGAAAATCATCATAAGCTAGTTCACCTGGCATTGTTTTATTTACCCTTCTTCTTCCTCATCGGGCATTTTTAATGTCGATATCATTGTACCTTTTAGTGCCAAAAGTAAAAGTATTGTCTACACTTGCAGTTCACACCATCGCTAAAAGCTCATTTAGGATTTTTAATTTGGTGAATCATTTTTTTAAAGCCAATTGTGGAGATTGTAGTTTTAGTTGATCTAAATTTTCTTCTTCCAGTATCATGAACCAAAAGCTGATTTAAGCCAAAAGGTAAAATCACATATAGCTGGAAGTAGCAAACTCATCGTTGATCTAGTATCAATGTATGCTTTGGGCAGTTCTTGCATAAATTCTAAAGTGTTCACAATTGTTCACATGTTTTCTTTTATGACTTTAACCGAATTGTAATGAGGACTTCGGCAAGTATCAGATGGTCATTTCAAACTCATGAGAAGAATGAATGTAACTTCTCTACAGTAGCAAAATAGATGATTCAAGATTCAAGATTCAAGATTCAAGATTCTTTATTAGCCATTGATCATGCAAGATGAAATAGGCTTCGTCAGTACATAAAATAATATTAATATTCCAGACACTATATATAAGGCATAGATATAATTAGCATATGAGTAACTTACAAATAACCTAAACCTTAAGCAGGTGACTACAATGCTTAATACATATTCTTGTTTCAGATACATACAAAGGTACCAAAAATGAGTTACATTGTAGTAGCAAACACAGTAGTTACGTAACACATCATAACACTGGCAAATAAAGTAGTTACCTAACACAGTTGAAATACAAAGGTATTAGATATGAAATATTTTGTAACAGTATATATAGTAGTTAATTGAGTTAATTATGCAATTACAGGTTTATCTCTGTGCTACTCAGATCATAATATTCTTGCATAGAATAAAATGGATTGTCAGATAACCAATTGTACAAATTTTGT
The DNA here is from genome assembly GCF_023898315.1 of Schistocerca nitens. Classification (NCBI taxonomy): domain Eukaryota; kingdom Metazoa; phylum Arthropoda; class Insecta; order Orthoptera; family Acrididae; genus Schistocerca; species Schistocerca nitens. The sequence continues at coordinate 1,111,183,324 of NC_064615.1, read as the reverse complement.
TTAAGAATTTTTGTGGGCATGTCCCGAGCAGATTGCGGTAGTTTGTTGAATATTTTTAAGGTATTCACTTTGTGTGAGTTACTACTTTTTGTTAGTCTGTGTCTTGGTATATCATAATCTGCCTTCCTTCTAGTGTTGTAGTTATGAATTTCTTCCCTGGCAACACCTTCCATACCATTGTTTTTAATGTGTAACACACAGATATAAATATACAAGTTTACAATGGTCAACAGTCTTAGCCTTATAAAGAGAGGACGACAGTGCTCCGTGGGACCGACTTTACACATTATGCGCAGCATTCTTTTCTGCATCAACAAAATTTTGTTACTGTGAGAGCTGTGCCCCCATATGAGAAGGCCATATGTAATATGTGACTGGAAGAGTCCACAGTACATTGTTCTCAGAAAGTTCATGCTAATCATGTCCCTAAGTTTCCAAAGGAGATAGGAGACTCTTGAAAGCTTTTTGCAAACCTGATTTACGTGTTCTTCCCAGTTAAGTTTGGAATCAATATGCATTCCTAATAGTTTTACAGTTTTGTTTTCTATGGTTTTGGGTAACCCTAAGAGAAGCTGTTGTGTTTTCTCTGAGTTACACAGTAATTTATTGGATGTGAACCAGTGGATGGCTGATTTGAGTGATTCCTGTGTGTTATTGTCCAAAGCTGAGATGTTCTGATGTGAGGTGAGGAGGGTTGTGTCATCTGCATAGCATATGGTAGTACTATTTATGTGATGAGGTAGGTCATTGATGGCTATGATGAAGAAGAAGGGTCCCAGAACCGAGCCCTGTGGTACACCAGTACTAACTGCTGCTACAGGGGAGTAATTATTTTTAACTGAGACAAACTGTCTTCTATTATGAAGATATGACTCTATTACTGCTAATGCTGGGTTACATACACCATAAAATTCTAGTTTTGCAACCAGGGTGCCAAAGGGAATGCAGTCAAAAGCTTTGCTCAGATCACACAAGACAAGTGACACCATATTCCGGTCTTCAAAGGCTGTTAATGTCTGGTCAACAATTTCCAGGATGGCCGCAGTGGTATTTCTGCCCTGTCGGAATCCGAACTGACTATTGCTCAAAAGGTTGTGTGTCTCAAAATAGCTACTTAATTGAGTGTACATAAGTGACTCAAATACTTTAGAAAATATTGGCACAATTGAGATTGGGCGATAACTTTTAGGAAGATGTTTGTCACCCTTTTTAAACACTGGAATAACTTTGGAAATTTTGAGGGAGTCGGGAAACACTCCTGACTGTAAACATTTATTAAATATGAATGCCAATGGTTTAGCGATCGAGTCTACAGTTTTTTTTACTATGTAATTGGAGAGCCAGTAGCAGTCCATACTTTTAGAATTTGAAAATTTTGTGACTGTTCTTTTAATCTGAGCAGGTGTGATACTATACCAGTTAAAGACATGATCTACTGGTGGAAGGGCATTAAGTAAATCGCTTGCGGATGTATCTGTTTTTTCTATCTTACTTTCAATTTCTTTAATTGAGCTAATGAAGTAGTCATTTAGTTCCCTTGGAGTGAGCTGAGTTTCATGTGTGTGACGTGTGGGATTTTCTTGTGCTACAATCTGCCATGCTGCCTTGCACTTGTTTGTTGCACCTTCTATGTACCCTTCATAAGCAGCCTTTTTTGTCTGTATCAGCTTAAGTTTGTAGAATTTTTTACATTTTTGGTATGCTGCATAAAAGGTGCCCTCCTGCTCTGATCTTTGTTTATATGCATTTTTATATGCTGTGTATAGTACGAGCATAGATGAAACACATTAGACTGCATGAACTCCACAAAGACTTAAGGAAATATTACCATATGGCCTGAACAGACATTTGGATTGGCTTATTGAATTTTTCGTTGTACAATTCCATGTATAAGGGGCAGTCAAATGATAACAATACAGGCACAGAAAAATAAGTAAACTGTTTACGATTTCCACAGTGATTGCAGTCCCACTGTGAAAGAAGGTGGTAAGTGCCTTAAGGGAGAAATATTCGTGGTTGTCTACAGGGCCATGATTGTGCCCAGATGTACACCTCTTCGTCTAAAGCATGCAGGCGAGCCCATTTCTGTAGCCGTACGCGACCTTGACAACATGTGGGCGGACTCACATCTTGCCAAGATTGTTTCGACTATGCTGCTGAAGTTTCATTTGGAAGGCATTACACATTCTCCATGCAGTCCCAATTTCTCTCCATGTGATTTACACATTTTTAGAAGCCTGAAGAAAGACATCTGTGTCTGTAGTTTTGCTTTGGATAAAGACGTGCTTGTCTGGGTACAATCATGGTTCCCTAGGCAACCGCAAACATTTTTCCGTGAAGGCACTGACCATTTTGTCTCATAGTGGTCTAAATGTATTAACGGTTATGGCCATTACTTTCGAAATAATAAATGGTTTAATTACTTTTTTCCACCTGTCTCGATTTCATTTGACTGACGTTGACGTGAATTGTCAAAACCTTGATATCTGCACAACGCAATATCCGGTCCATGTTTTTCCAGTTGCTGTTGAATATACTTTTGACATATCCTCTGTAGTCTTTCCCGATATAAAAAAAAGGCTACGAAGGATTCTCTAACTTCCACTATGTTGTTTTCTATATGGACCTATCTATTTATATGACTCACTTGGTTAGTTCTGCTCTCATAGGGAGTGCTATCAAAAATTATTATGTAACATTTAGCTTTTTTTTTATATCCCGCAGGGACTATTATCTTCATTTGATCACCCATGTAATCTTACTACAATAAGGTTTAAATTGAGTGCCCACGTTGATATTCCTTAATACGTACATTGTTCCTTTTATGAAAGAAATCGTCGCATAATTTCTCTGTTGTTCGGATCTATTATTTACGTTTCGCGCCGAAGACGCCATAGAGCCAGTAGAGTGCACCCCAACAAGCTGACTGTAAGTACTTAAGTAGACAAAAATTTATGCGATACTGGGTGTGTTCAGCAGAAAAAAATGGCTACAAAACGTTTTCTATTATCAGTTACAGCATATAAAGTCTAGATGACCCCGGTGTTGACTTGGTGTCTTCAGCTGGTAAAAACTGTTGCTTCACTCTAGATGACTCTACTTCATGTAGTTGTATTTTCACATTAATAAAATAAACTATATAATAATTATGTACAAACTTTTAAAAATTATTTTTAAGATGTTATACTATAGTTTAAAATTTAATAAATCATTGGTAAGCTCGTCACTGCACTTTTGCACATATTTTCAAACTGTAATTCTAGTACACTTGTGTGGATGGCCTATGTATCAAAAAAAGTTTCGTGGAGAAAAACTACGTCCGGAAAACAACTGGCTTCTAGAGTTTTTAAGTTTCATGCAAAGTTTTACAAAAATTCTACAAATTCTGAACAGGCAAATTGAGAACTGTCATGGCTTCATATTAGGTAATAGGTATCTGATTTTTCTGTTTTACATACGTAAGGGGCTTGGGACTCCGATAGCATTGAGAACTTTCTGTGAAAAAATGTTAGAAATAAGGAGCACAAATCGTCTCATTAGTAAATGTTTTATTTTGAAACATTTACAAAAACTAAACATGATTAATTTTTCATCTTTTTAAAAACAAAATTGTTCAAAGAAAATTATTTTTCATTCTAAAGTCTAGTCTAGGCACTGACGTTGATGGTGGGGGCGGACAGGGGATTGGGGGGAGGGGTACCTGATAACACCTGATTTCACTAATGGGTAATGGTCTCAGGAACCGTTGTTCTAAAAGGTTTTTTTTATTTATTATTATTATTATTATTGGCTGTTTCAGTGCACAAGTGGACGGGGCAATATTACACCCACTCACGTAGTGTTATACCCATCTTTGCTAGCACCATATGTGTGGTATGGCGTATATGTAGAATTTACGAAACACTCTGGTTTGTAAGTGTTAACACACGACTCAGTTGAAGATGAGAATACTTAAATAAATACAAAATCATACGATAATTTTAAGTAAAATGAAAATGGGCAACAAAAAGGAGTTAATGCTTAACTTCTCCGAAAATAGCATAAAACAACGAGGCTAAAAAGCAGCGCAGCTATGCGTAAAATATTGCTCTGTACCCTACTCACAACTAATTCCATGTTACGTATGGCGCTGTCCAGCACACCGAGTATACGATCAGATTCTATAGAAACTTCGGGCTGATAATGGATTTCTGCATTCTCCCGTGCAACAGACGAATTCTTTGATTTTGCCCCAGCCATTGTTGTAGCGGACGCCCACTCAACTGCATCCGTCACCATGGTAACGTTGTATCCATACTTACCCTAGCCACAGGCATCGTCCTGGGGGCTGCAGTTCCGAACTACAACGGAGAGATCCGAGGAATTCCGAGAACCAAACAAGGCCAACAGCATTTCTTCTACTCGCTATGGCCAACAGCGACGCGGGAGACAGAAGTCAGATGGGGAGGTGTGTTCTCAGATTTCCGCGCTGCGTTCAGTTGCTTCGTCTCGATCTAGCTGCAGAGAAACAGCTATATTGTGCCTCTCCAATTTGTCAGGCCTTGAGAGTGGAAAGCAACGACAGATTTTCTTCTTTTTCGTTGAAAACACTCTCCGTTCGTTTCTGATCTTACATATTTCCATTTTTTAGGTGAATGACTTCTCGTTCTCGTTGGGATCTGGAGTTTAGGTTTCTGTTAAAGAAACTATATGCTTTACGAGAACTTATAGTTTCTTAGGTGTAGAGATATCCCTAATTTAACACTGCCAAGGCGATTCTACCCCTTCATTCCGTCAAGGTCACAAGACTTTGGTTTTTATTTATTTATTTACTGTTTTCTTTTAGTCTGTTACCAATATAGAACAACAGACAAAACGTTGCACATGAATTGGCATGAATAAAGAACGTAATATTTTAACAGAATTTCAAACGTGTTTGTAATGACTAAGCATTATGCTATTTAAGGGGGAGGGGGGGAATCTACATAGAATAACTACATTAAAACCAACAGTAATAATAATAACTAAAAAAGAAATCTACATACTACCATTTGGCCTTCTGCCGCACAAATATCTGTTCATCGGGAATCGTAAGGCACACACTAGTCTTATTACATTACCATTGGCATTGGCAATTTTGTAATTTATAGCCGGGCGGTGTGGCCGAGCGGTTCTAGACGCTTTAGTCTGGAACCGCGCGACCGCTACGGTCGCAGGTTCGAATCCTGCCTCGGGCATGGATGTGTGTGATGTCCTTAGGTTAGTTAGGTTTAAGTAGTTTTAAGTTCTTGGGGACTGATGACCTTAGATGTTAAGTCCCATAGTGCTCAGAGCCATTTTTTGTAATTTATAATTCTTGTTGTGAGTGCAAATTCAATGATCATATCTGTGATTTACGTAAAATAACTTCAAAGACGAAAAGCTTTGGTGCCATCGTTATTCTGTGGTCAGTTGTCTTTAGTTATTTTTTCTATTTAATAAAACCAACTTAATAATCGTCTGTAACAATTTATAAGTGTTATTTAAGGATAGTTTCTAACATTTTGTTGGCGTCATTTAAGGGTGAGTACCGAAAATTTATCAGGTTATGGGCCCAGGTTTGTTTTAAAACGGAATTTGTAATAAAATACGTGGCCACGAGTAGTCGCTGACATAAAATTTTTCAAGATGGCAACTGAAGTGGAAAAATATAGTATTCCTTCAATTGATGGAACAGATTTGAAGAACTGGAAATTCAGGATGGAAACTCTTCTCAAGGAACTGGAACTTTTACTGTTTGTGCAAGCGAATGGTCTCACAAACGTGGAATTTGTGGACGGACACACAGCTTATAAGGTAACCTATTTAGAGTTATGGGCATTGCTCTGCAGTACATTTGAGAGAAAAGCAATTGCTAGTCAACTTCTGTTGAGAAAACAGTTGTATAAAATTTAATGCAACAAATGGTATGCGAGTTAAGCACTTTCTTGATTTTGACAAATTGATTAGTCAATAGGCTATTTTACTGTTATTGGGAATTGTCTTAAATGATTAATTATGTCATTTTATGCTCCAACATGGTTTTTCCCCCTTGGATTTCAATTTTTTTTATTAAAACGGGAATGAAATTCAAATAATTTGAACGCCAATTGAAACGCTCCATTCGAGCCATGTGATGCCTGTCACCGGCTAGCTCGCCGCCCCTACTGTCGTAATGCTAATTCACAGTGATGTCGGTAAATGTGTTACAAATGGCGTGTTGAACCAGTCTGTAGAAATACAACTACAAAAATTCCTAAAAAATTGTTTCTGAGTTTTCCAGAGGATGAGATTATGTGTAAAATATGGTTGCACTGTACTGGCAAATTGCCATCACGTCGACGCACAAGTTCACTTAGGGCTGCGATCACAGTGGCTCCGATATCGGTGGATTCTGCCGACGACCGACATCGGTCGGAGACGTCCGATCTTTCCAAATCAGTACTCCACTACGTGCGCGGTCACACTATAGCCGATGCTATCTCTCGGCAGACTTCGGGAGGCAATCGGTGTAATTCAGATAAGATTGTTTTCTTCGGTCAAATCGACCGACGTTCTCGCACACGGATAGTCCAAGACAGAGTGAGTTTGTGGCATCCTGGGGGTGAAAATATCATACTAGCGATATAGTTCGGAATCTGTAGACTGAAATCGATGTTTGTTCGAAACCTCAAGTAGGCAAAATCTTTATTGGAAATTTTAGGCATAGATATAACATCAAAAATTAATGTGTTTTAGTGAAGAGGGTGGCGTATCTTACATGCTTGCAGCTACTGTATAGGATCTTTTTTGTGGCGGGTTGTGTACAAATTATTATTACTGTTCACTGGCGTTCTATGCCAGTAGGGTAGAGATACTGTTAATATGAAGTAGTTTGCAAATGTGGTGCACGGTATGTATTTCCACTTTTAAGTGCTTTAGGTTTTCAGAGAACCTTAAGCCACACTTTATGCTTGCCTTTCACTCGTTTGCTAAATGACTGTCACAGAAGATTAATTGACGCATGTCAGCACAAATTTAAATACATACAGCGAAACGGTGTTTACAATTTGGGATTTCAAGGTCACCCCGTTATCTCATATATTCGTTAAACTTACCTGGTTATTCCGATAACTGAGGACAGAGTGTGTAGTACTCGCAATGTTCTTTACGAAACAGAAAAGCTTTTTAGATGTGAGATTATAACACGGAAAAAATAATTTGTTCAAGTGACAAGAAGAGTTAACTGAAGAACGGGATACAACCCGTCGGCTATGACCAATGACGTCATAGTTTATTCGTAGATATTAATGTCTTTATTTTCGAGCCACAGATAATAAATCTGTTATCTTCTGTGGCGAGGCGTCGTCATTGTAAATTGAAATAAATTAATGTGTTTTCAAAAGGCAGCGCAAGACATTGTGTACGATTTTCGTCACTTGTATTAATTTAAATCATTTGTTTATCCTAATTCATTCTTAGTGAGTCTGAGATATTTTGGTAGAAGTGTTTTTCGTTATGGACAATTTTTACTTTTTGGTTTTCGTTTGTAGGTATGGATTTATCTTTTCGTGTGAATATGGAAGACTCGAAGCAGGATTCGTCAACAGTCCGGAATACATATTTGACAGCAGTCGGTTTTCTTCGCCTTCACTAGCACTAGTAATACTACGGTGGTTTTCACTCAATACTAGCACCAGAAGGCGAAAAGACCGACATATGAAAAATTTGTATCCCGTACTTTAGTTCACCTATATAGGTCAACTGAAATACCGGATACTAATACTAGCAAAGACGAAAAAAGCGACATATTGTACGTAACACTGGCATCCTGTACCTCAGTTGAAATACGAAGGTAGTATCCTGTTCTTCAGTTGACCTATATAGGTACGGGATAGAAATTTTACGCATGTCGAGTTTTTCGCGTCCGTTAACACTAGTATCCTATTCTTCAGCTGACCTACAAGAGTCAGCTGAAGTATGGAATACAAATTTTAATGTTGTAGGTTTCTTCGCCGTCGCTAGTACTTCTATGATAAATTTCAGTCGATACTATTAGTATCGAAGACGAAAAAAAAATTGTATTCCATCTTCACTAGCATTAGTATCCTACTTTCTGTTAATCTATATATGTCAGCTAAAGTATGGGATACAAATTTTATGTTTTTTTTTCGCCTTCGTTAGTACTAGTATCCGTTGAAGAATAGGAGACTAGTAGTAGCGGAAACGAAAAAAGGACCTGTAAAATTTGTATCCCGTACTTCAGCTGACCTACGTAGGTCAACTGGAGAATAGGATACTAGTGCTAGCGAAGGAGAAGAACGACATACACTAAATTTCTATCCCTTACCCATTTAACCTAAACAGATCAATTGAAGTTCGGGAAACAACTCATACATGTCAAGTGAGGCATTCCATGATAACTGCTGTCGCTGTTTTGTTTCTTTTTTTGCACTAGTATCCCATTCTTCAGTTGAACTATACAGGTCAACTGAAGAATAGGATACTAGGACTCAAAGAAGCGATATACTTAACGTTATGTACGAAATATGGATTTACGTGACAATTGTCTACTATCTGTTTTCCCTGTGCTGCATTCCTTTGTTTCTCAACATTCGTCTTTGCTATTAAATCCGTGCAATACGTCGTCTCTGGTTAACTTCTGACGTCGTTAGTCAAAGTCGATAGGTTGTATCCCAATCTTCAGTAATCTCTACAAGAATGGCTTATCTTGAGCTTAAAGTTGCTGTAGTGGATCTTTTTGGGTTGTGGTAGGCGGACATCAGCTGTCTACAAATTATTATCACTGCTTACTGATGTTGTTATGACAGAAGGGTGATGATCCTGTTACATGAAGTGGTTTGCAGATGCGGTGTTCACATGTGTTTCCATTTTTCAGTGCTTTAGGTCTTAAGAATATTTTACACTTAACTTTGTTGTCTTTCACACATATACTGAATGACAGACACTGAAGGTTATTTGACGTATGCCTGCACAACGTTGGAAAACCCAGCAAAACAAATTTGGAGTAGCCCCCTACTTGTAGAGGTGTGTTTCGAGGTCTATTAAAAAATCCAGTTCTCACATTAAAGATGCATTTTTTGGTTCTAGTAAAGCCAGAAGTGACACTTTGATTTTGACATCCGTCGATTACATCTTTCTAATAATTGTGCCTGTACCACGTTCTGAAAAGTATAATTTCAAATTTTTTGCGTGATATGTTAGATTTTATTTACAGTGCTCTAAATACTAATTTAAAATCTGATATTTTCACTTTTGCACCTCAATTGCCTGTTCTACGAAATTTTTAATCATTTCTAAACCAATTCCGATTTTGAAACTGTGCATGAGCACTAAAAGACACTTAGTATTGATTTTCTTTATTAAAAGAAACATTCAATCTGAAATAATACTGCCACCAGGAATATTGTTACTTACTTTCTCAATTCCACTAGACAAATGTTTTCAGAGCAGTGAAGTGTACTAGAATCTGATTATCAGAATATCCAGGCAGTACTGCATTAATTTTCATCATTGTTACAATAAAGTGAGCTGCTGTGAAACCACAAATCCATCTTTCATTAATTAGATAATCCGTGCATCATGTAATAGAAACATACTTTCACAACGTAAATTAATCATTATGTGCTCATAACCTCACTGGCAAAAACTTTACAGACCGAAGTCGCACATCCTGGCACTGTAGCACAATAAACCAGGCTCTGAACAACGTGTTTTGGAGAGATCGTTAGTGCAGTGTATCGCTGAAACAACATGATTTAGTAATACTCTAACGTTTTGACGACTTACCAAGTACAAATGTGGGTCTGGGTTATACTGCTTTATTTCCCTAAACCACCTTCCACTTCTTTACGAGATGAGTTACTTGGTGTTTGCAGCCACTCTTCTTTGCTGGATATCCGGCTGCTGGAAACTCTCTTGACTTCTTCTCCATCGAATAACGCTAGGTACAGGAACTTTCAAGCCTCTTTGTACTAATGAAATAAGTAGGCATACAAACTTTACATTTCGTCAATCAACGATGTATTTGACTTTCAAGCACAATAAAAATTCTCACTTTCAACATAATATGTAACTTCAGTAAGTCTCTGGTACAGTCGTACGTTAGAAAGAAATTGGTTTACATTCGAAAGAAAGTCTGCTTAGACATCATGACTTTCAGAAAAGGAGATTGGAAAAACGTCTTGCCTCTAACAAGGCTGAGTCAACAGTCTATGAGAGTACTTTTTCAACTATTACTGTTTTAGTAACAAAAGTCAATGACACAATAAGCACAGAGCTGCATGGTTCTTTCTTATACATTCACTAAAACATCTATGGATTGCCCGACAGGTACTTGTCGGTTTCCGCCCGACCGCCGCGTCTACTTTCTTCCCACGATTAATTTTAGACCTGCACACACAAACATGTGACGCGCTGTAAGTAGGATTTTACCATCGTACACTCGTATCTAGAATATCGTGTGTTCGAGACTGTAGAAGGCTGAGTGGTTCTAGAATTTACACAGAAATTCTCGAATCACTACAATACATACATCTAAACAAGTGGTAGTCCTTCCTGATGCTAATCGCTGGTGAGAGGAGGACAATGGCGTCACAAAGTTAAAGCATAATAACATGAGACTTGGGGGTACGCTGATGACAGAAGGCATGGGTCACATTTCAGTGATGTCGGCGGAGTCTATCAGCTGGACGGGTTTCACTAGACATGGCCTGCACCTCAACAGGTATGGGAAGGGGAGGTTGGCAAAGCTTATAGGTGACAGCATAGGTGGGGGTGGTGGGATCACTCATGGGAAAATTCCTGCAGTAGTGGGTGTTAGAGCTGCACCTTTTTTAGATTGAAGTCAGCTGATAGGTATTCCTGCTTAAGGGAAGTCTCTCTAACAAAGGAACCACTTTCGACAAAGCTTAGGTATCCGAGTAACGAGGGAATTAGTATATGTCATCAAAATATACAAGGTATTAGAGATAAAGTTAGTGAACTGCTTATAGATGTTGACTCTGAAATTATTGGTATATCTGAACACTTCTTAAATACCAGGAAACAGGTTGGCTGGCAGCTTTTCTAGGAGCTCTTTGCAGTGTGGGGGAGTATCCATGTATGTGAAAAACGGCATCCTATTTGAGTCAATTGATGTTTCAGAGTACTGCACTGAAAAGGTGTTTGAATGTTGTGCAGGTGTGGTTAAATTTAGTGGAGCTAAACTTCTAACTGTTGTAATTAGAGATCCCCAGACTCCAATTTCACAACATTATTGCTAAAGCTAGAGGAGGTTCTTGGTTCACTTTATAGGAAATACAAAAAGTTAGTTATATGTGGTGACTTCAATCTTAATTGTATAAGTGATTGTGCAAGGAAAATGATGCTTATAGACTTCCTTAATTCATATAATCTTATGCAAACCGTATTCTTTGCAACGAGAGTGCAAGGGAACAGTAGAACAACCATAGACAACATTTTTGTTCATTCCTCATTAATAGAAGGGCATTCTGTTAGCAAAAAGCTGAATGGCCTTTCAGATCATGAGGCACAAATTTTAATTCTAAAAGATTTTTGTGCTGCAACACATGTTAAATGAACAAGAGTGGCAAGATGTTTATAGTGCTGATACAGTAGACGATAAATATAATGCTTTCCTCAAGACTTTTCTCGTGCTCTTTGAAAGTTGCTTTCCGTTAGAACGTTCAAAACAGGGTACTAGCACAAACAGGCAGCTTGGGTGGCTGACTAGAGAGATAAGAATATCTTGCGGAACTAAGTGGCAATTATATCAAAACGTTAGAAACAGTCAAAACCTAAAAGCAGCAGCCCATTACGAACAGTATTGTAAGGTCATTCCATGTAGGCTTTCACGGCCGTCGTCTTTATCAGTAAACTCTTCCGGGCTATTATGATTTCCAGCCCAAATCCTGTATCATTTCTGTGACACTCTCTCCTATATTATTCGGTAACTCAGTTGTTAGAGCTGTAAAGCGTCGAAATTTATAAGACGATGTCCATAGAGCGCTGGTTCGACTCTAACCCGAAGGAACAGTTTAACTGATTTGTAAAACGATTTGACAGTCCACTCATTTGAAAACCAAATCGCAATTACAGAACTTCACCATAATCTGAGCAGCCGTCTTCGGTTGTTTGCAGATGACGCTGACGTTTAACGACTAATACAGTCATCATATGATCAAAACCAACTGCAAACGATTTATAAAAGATATCTGAATGGTGCGAAAAATGGCAGTTGACCTAAGTAACGAAAAGTGTGAGGTCATACACATGAGTGCTAAAAGGAACTTCGGTTACACGATAAATCAGTCTAATATAAAAGCCGTAAATTCAACTAAATATCTAGGTATTACAATTACGAACAACTGAAATTGGAAGGAACACATAGAAAACGTTGTGGGAAGGCTAACAAAAGGCTGCGTTTTATTGGCACGACACTTAGAAAATGTAACAGACATACTAAGGAGACTGCCTACACCACGCTGGTTCGTCCTCTTTTAGAATACTGCTGCGCAGTGTGGGATCCTTACCAGATAGGACTGACAGGGTACATCGAAAAAGTTCAAAGAAAGGCAGCACGTTTTGTATTATCGCGAAATACAGGAGAGAGTGTCACAGAAATGATACAGGATTTGGGCTGGAAATCATTAAAAGAAAGGCATTTTCCGTTGCGACGGAATCTTCTCACGAAATTCCAATCACCAACTTTCTCCTCAATGCGAAAATATTTTGTTGTCACCGATCTAGATAAGGAGGAACGATCACCACGATAAAATAAGGGAAATCAGAGCTCGTACGGAAAGATATAGGTGTTCATTCTTTCTGTGCGCTACACGAGATTGGAATATTAGAGAAATGTGAAGGTGGTTCGATGAACCCTCTGCCAGGCACTTGAATGTGATTTGCAGAGTGTCCATGTAGATGTAGATGTAGATATCGATGAGAAACAGAATATTATTGTGTTTTCCTTGTTGTTTACATGCGCTTACATTTGCAATCGCGTTTGATAGACGTCACGTTCAAAACGATATTTTCAATGTTTTTATCTTCGTACTGTCGGGCCAGAATCCTTATTGTTTAAACTTTTGCAGTTTCATCATCTTACGTAAAGAGGAAGTAAGTTTGCTTCAGACACTAACGTTAGTTTACACTCACAAACATAACAGCCATTACGGTTGTGTCACCTGCATGTTATACACGCTTTATATCTCTCCATATAACCTCATCGCCCTACACCTCGTGTACTGTGGATGTATGGTTGTATCCTCACTATGAGAAATGCTTTCCCAAAAAGTGAATTGTTTGTTCGCTAAGTAAATGCATTTATCCTTTGTTGTACTTCTCAGACTAAGACTAGCCTGAAGTTATATACAATACATCCCACAATCGAAACAACTGTTACAGTCCGTTCTTTCCAACGTAATTTTCGTATTGCGTGTAAAATTTTTAAAAATATATGTCCCTTCCAGGATTCAGACATGTGATCTCTTTAACTACAATCGAATGCGCTATCTACTATGTGACAGAAGCTATCGGATGCAAGCTCTTTGCTGAGCGCCTTCTACAAAGGAAATCAGCTTAAAGTTTTGCTAAGAATAATTTTGTTGTGCTATGAGTCGTAGCTCACGACTTATAGTCGACAGTCTAGTTATAATATATGGACCTACTTGTAAAATTTCTACAGTTCCATAGGTTTGAGCGAGTTTAATGACGCTGCAGGGAGCAGAGAAAAGAATGTCCCTCGTTGCACTTGTCGCCGCTCTAAATGGGTGGCTCATAAACACATAATTTTCGCAAGGCTTCCAGTATCTTCGTTCACAAAATTCCTTTGTATTGTTACTTAAAAGTTGCAATGGCGTTTTCCGTGACCTAATAGCAGTTTGGAGTAAAAGTACGCAAAAACCTCATAACTTCGGTTAACGCTCCTATAACACAATAGCTTCGTGTTACTTCTAGCCTGTGACATCACCACAGCATCAGCCAGTAACAGAGCATTTTCGATCACGAGAGCAAATCTTGACTATTTAATTATTTTTAAGCTTTAGTTATATAAAGTAAGAGACTTTTGTGAGAATACTGACGGTAAATGCTATTTAAATATTATAATCAATCAGAATAACAACAATCCTAATAATATTTTTGACACAGGAAAATAGCCTATTACATTCGACTGGAACTAGTGTCAAGAAACGGACATCATATGCCATCTACTTTTAACGAGCCTCCAGAATACAATGTTGTGGTCACTGCAGTCGAAACGCTCTAAATGAAAGACTTGACGCTGAGGTTCGTGAGACTACTAAACGAAGAGTCGAAGCGGAAGGGAGCCGTTGGGAAAAACAAAAATGAAGATACACCACCTCTTACAGCTTTTCAGACTTAAACAGTATCAGAAAAATGGTTCGTCAGACGCCTGTAAAAAGAAATAAAAATAAAAGACAAATACAGCAAGGAAGTGCAGGAAACTCATTTAATTTTACCTGTCACCGTTGTGGAAAGCCTGGTCACAAAAGAGCTAACTGCAGAGTTAAGTTACCAAACAAGAACTCAGAAATCAGCAATTCAATGGTCGCGGCTAACGTCAAAGAGGAAGATGGTTTTTGTTTTGCAGCATCAAGTGAAGATCAGTCAGCGAAAAACATAGATTGGTTCTTGCACTCTAGAGCAACGGAACACACGATTAATAATAAGATACATCTCACTAATTTAAAGAAACTGGAACAACCAATTAAAGTAGCAAAGTCGGACATTTCTCTTGAGGCCAAAGTAAAACGTGAAATTAAAGTCAGTAGTGTTGTAAAAGGAAAGGAAATTCAGATAAAGATGAAAGACGCTTTGCCTGATTTTAGTTATAATTTGCTGTAAGTTACAAAATTGCAAATTAATGGTTTTAGTATCACGTCTGAAAGAGCTCAAGGTTTAATTAAAAGGAGAAAAGAAATCATTGCCAGTGAAAATAGAAACAAATCTCAGTATACAGGGTGTTTCACTAGATGTGTTTGCCTCTGTAAGTTACGAAGTAATAGGCAACGGAAATATTTATTGCGGTAGGTCACCATAAGAAACGTTACACTGTCTGCGGAGCTATGAACATAGTTTATTGTGTTATTATCCAAAGAGTTACAGCATAAAGATACAATTTTTTAAATGGAACAATAGTTGTTTCTATCATGCACACCAGCTGTGCATACATCAATTTAAATTACATTCCTATCACTGTTAGTTTGGGGCAGATACCACACGCTGTACATAATACATGGCTGTGTGGTGGGTGATAGAAGTTCCGGCGGTAGGAAGTTGATTTAAATGAGATGTTCAAATGTGTGTCAATGTTCCTGATGCACAATGCAATGCGCCTTCTAAAGTATCTGCAGACGAGATGTAACATCGCCGGTGTCGCGGAGCAACATGTGTCCTAGATGCGCCGTTTTAGATCATCTGGAGATGTGAGCTCAGTGACATAAACACGATCCTTTAGATATCCCCACAAAAAGAAATCTAATGGTGTTAAATCGGACGACCTTGCGGGCTATGAATGAGGATCATGGCGCCCCAACCACCTTCCTGCAAACCTGTTGTTTAGTTCTTCCATAACAGCACGCACAGAATGGGCTGGGTGACCATCGTGCTGCATCCACATATGGACTCTGGTGTGTAGGCACACATGTTCAAGGAGACCACCCAAACTGTCGACTATAAACGCGCGATATAACTCACCTGTCAGTGTACCTGGGAAGTAGTGTGGACCAATGATTTCATCCCCAAGGATTCCACACCATACATTAATAGACCACCTACGTTTGACAGTCGACAGGTCGTATCCACCGAGGATTGTCTGCGGCCCAGCAGTGCACGTTATGGCGATTCACTGCACCATAATTTGTGAACGTGGACTCAGAGAACACAACACCTTGTAAAGACTCTAGCGTTAAATTACGCTTGGCTCATATACAGAATGTATCTCCCGCACGGAAATCGTTCGCATGCAGCTCCTGGGCAGTACGGGTGAGACCTGTTGCCGTGTACTATACGCCACACAGATGTGAGACTGACGCCAGCGACTGCAGCAATGGCTCGTAAGCTGACATGAAGATCGTGGTTTACTGCGGCTAAAACAAACACCTCCGTCTCCTCACTTCTTGCAGTTCTTCGTCTGTTCCTGCGGCGCATTACCAAGCTGCCCGTTTCCCGAAGTCATTGTTCGTCACATAAGAACATAATGGCTGCCGGAGCTCTTCGCCTAGGATATCTCAGGCGAACGCCATGGCTGCCTCAGTCGCATCGTGTCGGCACTCGCCGAGCATCAGCAACATGTCAACGTATTCGTTGTTCGTGTATGCCATCTTCATCCGATGTCAGTAACTGTGGTATGTTGAGCCCCGTTTGTCTGTGTGGCTCGAACTGTACCGTGTACGGCGACAGTCGGCAGTCTAACAGCGCGTTTTTAAACCAAAAATATCCTTTTAGAAAGGGAAGAGTTACCCCAAAATATAGTACCATATGACACAAGCGAATGAAAATAAGCAAAGTAGACTAATTTTCGTGTCGGACGATTACTCACTTCAGATATCGTTCGAATAGTAAAAATGGCAGCATTAAGTCTTTGAACAAGACATTGAACGTGGGCTGTCCATGAACGTTTACTATCTATCTGTACACCTAGAAATTTGAACTGTTCAGTTTCATTAGTTATATGCCTATTCTGTGAAATTAAAACGTCAGGTTTTGTTGAATTGTGTGATAGAAACTGTAAACATTAGTTTATTTAACATTATTTTCTACAAGCCATAAACTTAGGTCATGAACTGCACTATTTGAAGCCGAGCCAATGTTACATACAACATCCTTTATTACCAAGCTAGTGTCGTCAGCAAACAGAAATATTTTAGAGTTACTTGTAATACTAGAGGGCATATCATTTATACAAATAAGTAACAGAAGTTGCTCCAACACTGATCCCTGGGGCACCCCCACTTGACCATACCCCACTTACATCCCACATCAAAGCCATTCTCAACATTGTGAATAATGACCTTTTGCTGTCTGTTGTTAAAGTAAGAGGCGAAACAATTGTGAGCTACTCTCCATATTACAGTGTTATTACAAATGATTGAAGCGATTTCACAGCTCTACAATAACTTTATTATTTGAGATATTTTCACAATGCTTTGCACACACATACAAAAACTCAAAAAGATTTTTTAGGCATTCACAATTGTTCGTTATGTGCCCCTTTAGTGAGTCGGCAGACATCAAGCCGATAATCAAGTTCCTCCCACACTCGGCGCAGCATGTCCCCATCAATGAGTTCGAAAGCATCGTTGATGCGAGCTCGCAGTTCTGGCACGTTTCTTGGTAGAGGAGGTTTAAACACTGAATCTTTCACATAACCCCACAGAAAGAAATCGCATGGGGTTAAGACGGGAGAGCGTGGAGGCCATGACATGAATTGCTGATCATGATCTCCACCACGACCGATCCATCGGTTTTCCAATCTCCTGTTTAAGAAATGCCGAACATCATGATGGAAGTGCGGTGGAGCACCATCCTGTTGAAAGATGAAGTCGGCGCTGTCGGTCTCCAGTTGTGGCATGAGCCAATTTTCCAGCATGTCCAGATACACGTGTCCTGTAACGTTTTTTTCGCAGAAGAAAAAGGGGCCGTAAACTTTAAACCGTGAGATTGCACAAAACACGTTAACTTTTGGTGAATTGCGAATTTGCTGCATGAACAAAACTTTGAGTTTTTCTACGTATCTGTAGTGTGTCGTGACCATATGTCAATGAATGGAGCTACAGTGAATTTATGAAATCGCTTCAATCATTTGTAATAGTCCTGTACATAATGGTCCAACTTCTGGAGCAATATTTTGTGATCAACACAATGAAACGCCTTAGTTAAATCAAAAAATATGCCTAGCGTTCGAAACCTTTTGTTTAACCTATCCAGTACTGCCCAGAGAAAAGAGAATATAGCATTTTCAGTTGTTAAACGACTTCTAAAGCCGAACTGTACATTTGATAGCAAATCGTGTGATATAAAATGATCAATTATCTTTAAATACACAGCCTTTTCAATAACTTTGGCAAACACTGATAGCATAGAAATAGGTCTAAAATTATCTACATTATCCCTTTCTCCCTTTTTATAAAGCGGCTTTACTACTGAGTACATTAATCGTTCAGGAAACTGACCATTCCTAAAGGAAAAATTACAAATATGGCTAAATACAGGGCTAACATGTGCAGCACAGTACCTTAATATTCTGCTAGGCACTCCTTCATAACCATGAGAGTCCTTAGCCTTCAGTGATTTAATTATTGATTCAATCTCCCCCTTGTCTGATCAGAAGCTGTTCATGCCGCTGTATATCTACTAAACAGAAATCCTACTGCGACTTTGGAACAGGGAAATTTGACAGCAAATCTTTGAAGTTCTGCTTCGCTGACTACAGTCTTTGGTGTCCAGAGGAAGGAAGAAACATTGTTCTCTACGAAGGAAGATTTGACTTTGAACGTATAATGATTGAGGACTGAATTTCGGAATCTGTACAGGAATCATCAGAGAAGGAAAACAAAGACGATAATGGAGGTGATCTCACTGAAGACGATGTTAAATCAAATTATGGAGGTCATGAAATAATTCCCCTACCAGAACTGTCCAGTGACGAAGAGGAAACTGAAACTGAAGCTGTTTTGAACTACCAGGAAGAGCAACCCTCCAAAATACCTGGATGGCTATGCTGTTCTTGCTCTGAATGGTGAATCATTTGTTGTTGTACCGAAAAGGTACAAGGAAGTTGCAACTAGTGAAGATAAGGAATACTGATATAAAACTAAACTGCGTGAAACTAAGTCCATAAAGCAGAACAAGGCTTAGATCTTTGTTAAATTACCCCCTGGAAGGAAGACCATCCGCAGTAAGTGGGTATTCAAATTGAAGAATGACAAGGATGGAAATATCATAAGACATGAGCCTAGACATGTAACTCAAGGATGTTCACAGACAAAAAGAGCTGACTACGAAAAAATGTATGTACCAGTGACTCGACTTGCAACTGTTAGAATAATACTAATTATTGCAGTCCAACAAGGACTGGTCCTGGAACATATTGATGTTTCTTTAGTAGCGGCCCCTTATTGTTAGAGGGCCCGCAGACCCTAACGCAAGATGGGTTGCTAACCTCGTATCAGCAGCACAGAGAGAAACATCGCCAGCGGACAGAAACAGTAACAGACTTTCAAAATAAACGCGGAACTACTTCGCCAGACAACATGTGACCGTGTTCCACCAATCGAATCGGAACTCACATGACTGCTGTAGCACTCCGCCGACCTGGCTTTATAAGCACACCTACACCATCAGACCAGCAGTGTTTACCAACCGCCAGAACAGCTCCGACCAGTTCTTACACCGGCCCTAGCCTTGTATTCACTCGCCATAGTCTTGTAGTAGCACGTTGTATTTTGTAGGGTAGTTTTGGTCAGTATTTTCTTCCATTGTCTTGTTTCCTTATCTGTTGTGGTTTCTTCTATTTGTTCTGCATTTACAACTTTGCGTATACCAAGAAGGCGTCTTTTCTTTAATTGTAATAAAGTGTGTTCAAATCGACTGTTAGTTCTTTCCTGCCGACTGCAGGACACTACAGTTATTGGCGACGAGGATAAAACTTTCATTTTCGAACAGAATGGTCTCCTCAGAGGAGTTTCTTCAGTCCTTGGTGGAAACTCTACAGCAGATTCAGGCAACGCTCACGCGTTCAGAAATTCGCTCTCATTCGCCAGCATTACAAGAGGTAGCCCATAGGGTCGATTCCATCGGAGGTTAATTGTATACGTTGCACATAGCTCCGGCTTTCGATAGGTCTGTCGAACCATGGTCAAATTATGTCGAACGGTTGGAACAACATTTACTGGCACATGGGATTCACGACGAAAATCGAAGTCGGGCTTTTTTTTTATTTATTTTTTTTTTCTTTCCAGCGACAGTCGGTCCACAGATGTATCGTTAATTTAACAATTTAACCCTGAGCAGTCCCCTCGAGATCTTTCATTTGCTCTCTTTAAGGGCTGCCTTTTGAGTACTCTGACGCACAAACATACGTTACCTCCGCCTGTCAGACCTTCTTTTCTTGTCGAAAGTCTCCAGGTCAGACTTACCGGGAATGGATTACGACGCTCCAGTGTCTCTCCCGCGATTGTAAATTCCAGTGCGCCAAGGTTGCCTGCAAGCAGTCTTATGCCTCTTTGTTGATTCGCTATATGGTGGTGTTTCACACAACAGACGAGGGTCTTGGGGCTGATATTTTGAAGTTAGGACCCGTCCCTCGACACCTGTCTGCTGATCATTCATGTGTTTGAACAGTCTCACTGGCTACAAAATAATGGTTCAAATGGCTCTGAGCACTATGGGACTTAACTTCTGAGGTCATCAGTCCCCTAGAACTTAGAACTACTTAAACCTAACTGACCTAATGACATCACACACATCCATGCCCGAGGCAGGATTCGAACCTGCGACCGTAGCGATCTCGCGGTTCCAGACCGTAGCGCCTAGAACTGCACGGCCACTCCGGCCGGCACACTGGCTACAACCACCACGTCCTGCTCCAGCTATTTTCGCGACTCACCAGTTGCCTAGCGCCGAGCGGGAGGCTCGTCGATCCGTTGGCCCACTCCGGCCTACCGCGGTCGCCGAGCGGTTCTAGTCGCTTCAGTCCGGAACCGCGCGACTGCTACGGTCGCAGATTCGAATCCTGCCTCCGGTATGGATGTGCGGGATGTCCTTAGGTAAGTTAGGTTCAAGTAGTTCTAAGTTCTAGAGCCATTTTGTTGGCCTACTCCGTGACAGGAATTCTTTCACCCAGCTTCCATCCTGTCCAGACAGTTTCTGGGATCACCAAAGGTCAGAATGCCCCCGCCAGTGAGCAAGATGCACGGCTTGCAACTGAGCAGGCCTTTATCGCCGTGGTGTATCAGGCTTCGCAGACACATCGCATCTATGCCACGCTTCCTGTGGATGCACAGACTCGTCACAAATCGTCGCCTCAGGACCTGGAAGCCTCGGATTCCATTGACGGTCAAGAAGTGTCCATCATTCCCCAGTCGGGTGCCCGTTTTCTCATTACCTTCGAGGTTGCACACATTCTGATGGTCTTCCAAATTGACATGGCATCATCCATTGCTATTATGGATGGTGCCACATACCAACGTTTGGGCTCGCCGGATTTATTCTCATATGCTCGCATCTGCCTCATCACTTCATATCCGTCGATGACGTTTTTTCCACACAAATCTCTTACAACAGTCCTTCCCTCACCACTCAGTTTTTGGTGGTTGGATCCCCTGGTGCTACTAATCTTCTGGGTGTGGACTTGGACATTTTTGGTCATCTGGGTTTATCAGTGCAGGACGTGGTACAGGCGGTGTCAATTCCCTCATCAGATACCCTCTTCGCCCCGTTGCTCAGCAAATACGACACATTGTTCTCATCCTCCACACCAGGTGAAGGGGTTCACCGTGCATGTTCAGCTTCTTCCCGCTGCTGTTCCTCGTTTTTTTAGGGCCCGCCCGTTCCCCTTTGCTCTCTGAGACAGATTCCAGGTGGAACTTCGCCATTTACAAATGAAGGCATTGTTTCTCCCGTCGCGCACAGTCCCTGTGCGACCCATATCGTGATAGTCGAGAAGCCGAATGGTGGTTTACGCATCTGTAGTGATTTTAAGGTCGCGATCAATTCTCAGCCTGTCATCAATGCCTATCCTGTCCCATCGGTGGATGACATACTCACACGTCTTGCGGGCTCGACCGTTTTCGCCAAAATTGATTTGCGCAGTGCTTATTTGCAGCTGCCATTGGATAAGGAATCACAGCAAATCCTAGTCAGCAACACCCCATGTGGCCTTTTCCGGTACAACCGCCTCCCGTTTGGCATTCCAGTGCCCCCGCCATTTTCCAACGTTATTTGGAACACTTCACAAGCCAGGTGCCCAGGGTGGCCCATCATCTGGACGACGTCATCGTTGGTGGCTCGTCTGCACTGGACCTCGCAGACGAGCTGGATCGGTTGTTTCATGTTTCTTCCATGGCTAACCTGTGTTGCCGGAAAGAAAAGTTTGACTTTTTTGTGCAAAAGGTCAGCTATTCGGGTTCACGATTGATGCCTGCAGCCTATATGTCTCTAAGGAGTATGTCAAGGTGATTCAAAACCTGCCTCATTCCACGAATGTAAAGCAACTGCAGTCCGTCCTCAGTCAAATCAACTATTATCGGCGTTTTATACCCCACTCCGCCTAGATTTCGACACCCCTGACGGGTTATTGCTCAAGGATGCGTGTTGGGTTTGGGACATGGCATGTGAGCAGGCTTTCTCGCATGTCAAGTCAGCTCTCTCCCGCCCTCCTTGTCTGGCCGCTCACGATCCTTCCCTGCCCCTCATCATCGCCGCCAATGCCTCAGACTATGGTCTGGGTCCAGTTCTCACGCAAGTGATCGACGGCGTTGAGAGGCTGGTGGTTTTCGTATCCAAAAAATTGACCTATGCTCAAACCAAATATGATCAATTTGAAAAGAAAGTTTTGGCGCTGGTTTTCGCCCTGACGAAATTCTACGTCGTCATTTCACGCTGCAGACTGATCACAAACCCTTGGTTTTTTTGTTTCACCCAGATGCTGGAGTGCCCGCCCGGACAGCGCACCACCTACAGTGGTGGGCGATCTTCCTGGTGATGTTAAACTTTAATAATGTCTATCGCAATTCTGAACGGCACGCAAACGCCGATTTTCTGTCCCAGCTGCCTGCCAGGGCGGCTAGTGAGTTTGACACTTCCCCCTTGGTTTGTTTCCATGTGGACCCAGATACGGTCCAGTGGGCCACTGCTCAGGATCAGACATGGCGAGCTCTCTACCACCAAATCGCTGTGGGTTGCAATGCAGAGGTCCAGCACTTTTGGGATCATCAGCATAGTCTCTTTTTCTGCAGTGGCGTTATCCTTTTGTATAATGATTCCGACATTCCCTGGGTGTTCATACCACATGCGTCGACCTTCTCCATGCTGGCCATTGGGGCACCGTCCTCACCAAACAGGTGGCCCACCGACACCTCTATTGGCGTGCTATGGATAAAGACATTGCCTCCCTTGTGTCAGCCTGCACCACTTGCCAAACACGTCAGGCAGCACCCCTGCGCAAGTATTTTTCGTGGACAGAAGCTGCTGCTCCGTGGGAACGTCTCCATTTGGATTTTCATGATTCCCAGTGGCTCATACTGATCGACTCTTGGTCATGATACCCTTATGTCTCCCATACGATGAACACCACTTCCGCCGAGACTATCAAAGCTCTCCAGCGCCACTGCTCTTGAAGGATTTCCCAAAACGATTGTGTGGTGTCACCGCCAGACACCACACTTGCTAGGTGGTAGCCTTTAAATCGGCCGCGGTCCGGTAGTATACGTCGGACCCGCGTGTCACCACTATTAGTGACTGCAGACCGAGCTCCGCCACACGGCAGGTCTAGAGAGACTCCCTAGCACTCGTCCAGTTGTACAACCGACTTTGCTAGCGATGGTTCACTGACAAATTACGCTCTCATTTGCCGAGACGATAGTTAGCATAGCCTTCAGCTACATTTGCTACGACCTAGCAAGGCGCCATTATCAATTACTATTGATATTGTGAATCATGTACCGTCAAGACCGACGTTCATCATTAATGGATTAAAGTTAAGTATTCCACCAGCTACGTCCGTTTTTCTAAATTCTAATTTCCTTGTCCTGTTTCAGACCTCACGCCAGCCTGCGTGAGCTAAAACGCGTTCCTTTCGGCCTCCTTCTAGTAACACGGTGTTGGCTCTCCTGCCAACCAAAACAGATTGTTACGGATAATGATCCACAGTTTACTTCGACCGAGTTTAAGCAATTCTGTGCTGCCAATGCAATTTCCCTCGTCCACACCGCTCCATTTCATACTGCATCAAATGGCCGGGCAAAACGTTTTGTGCAGACATTTAAGATCCAGCTTGATAAGCTGCCAAGCCATCACCCACTGCAGGAGCTCGTGCTTCTTCTCTTGACTACATACCTCGCCACCCCTCTTGCCAGTAAAAGACCAGCGGAGATACTTCACAGTCGACCATTCTGCTCCCCCTTATCGGTCCTGGTTCCTGAGGCTTCTCAGCCTCTCACCCTCACGCCGACACACTCCTTTCGCATCGGGCAGGGGGTCTGGGCGTGGACCTTCCTCATCCACGAGCGCCCTAGGTGCCTGTCATCACCATCGAGCTCCACAGCCGTGCGATGGCATCTCTCCGGTGGGCCGACGGTTTCGCCACCCAGTGGCACCTCAACCATCTCCGCCCCCATCTGGTGGATCACGACGCCCCAGGGGAGCTGCCAGTGCCTTTCGCCGACCGCCCTGTGGTGGAACCTCCACTTCCGCCTCAGCTGCTGTCTCTACCGCCAGCTGCCCCTACTGCGTCGCCGTCTACCGCCCCTACCGGCCACGAACCCATGGATGTCGACCAGGCCGCCAGTACTCCTATGGACACATGTGGTGCTGTGCATTTTTTTCCCAGGGGGAGAAATGTCGTAGTGGCCCCTTATTGTTAGAGGGCCCGCAGAACTGACACACAAGATGGGTTGCCAACCTCCTTTAAGCAACACAGAGAGAAACATCGGCAGCGGACGGAAACGGTAACAGACTTTCAAAATTAACACGGAACTATTTCGCCAGACAACATGTGACTATGTTCCACCAATCGGAACCCATATGACTGCTGTGACCTCCGCTGACCTGGCTTTATTAGCACGCCTAGACCGGCAGTATTTACCAGTCGCTAGGAACAGCGACGGCCAGTACTTACGCCGGCCCTATCCTTTTATTCACTCGCCGTAGTCTAGTAGTAAATGGTTCAAATGGCTCTGAGCACTATGGGACAACTTCTGAGGTCATCAGTCCCCTAGAACTTAGAACTACTTAAACCTAACTGACCTAAGGACATCACACTCATCCATGCCCGAGGCAGGATTCGAACCTGCGACCGTAGCGGTCGCGCGGTTCCAGACTGTAGCACCTAGAACCGCTCGGCCACCCCGGCCGGATGTCTTGTAGTAGCACGTCGTATTTTGTAGAGTAGTTTTGGTCTTTTTTTTCTTCCATTGTCTTGTTTCCTTATCTATTTTGCCACCACAGAGTTGTGGTTTTTTTCTGTTCGTTCTGTGTTTAAATTTTGTGTATATCAAGAAGGCGTCTTTTCTTTAATTGTAATAAAATGTGTTCAAACTGACTGTTACTTCTTTCCTGCCGACCGCAGGACACTACAGTTTCCAGTGCTTTTCGTCATGGATTACTCCAGGGGGAAATATACGTGGTTATTCCTTAAGGACCGGCTATTCCTATAGGAGTGGCTATTCCTGAAGAACTGAAAGACACAACTGATTTTGTTTGCAGGTTACAGAGGTCTTTATACGGCTTAAAGCAAGCACCACTAGCATTGAATCATGTCTCTATAAGGTTAATTAAGTCAGAACATGCATGTCTTTACTATATGATTTTAAAGGAAGTTGTCGTGATGATATTCTGAGGGCAGGAAATAATAGAGGAAATGGACAGAGTGAAATTTAAGTTAATGAAGAAGTTTAAAATAGAGGAACTAAGAGAGCCACAATCAAACCTGGGAATAGAGATTTCAAGGAACAAAGAAGGAATGTATCTGAGCCATACGTCATATTTGACGAGTTTGCTACAAAACACTTCAACATGGAAGATTGCAACCTGGAAGTTAAATTGGAAATCAAGGAAGGAAAAAGGATCGATAAGCCATGCAGAGAGCTGATTGGATGCTTGATGTATGCAGTGACAGCAACAAGGCCTGATATGTGTGCTGCAGTCAGCTCCTTAAGCAGATACCAAAAACATCCGTCGGAAGAACTCTGGGGATGCTTGAAAAGAGTTTTGATATACACTCCTGGAAATTGAAATAAGAACACCGTGAATTCATTGTCCCAGGAAGGGGAAACTTTATTGACACATCCCTGGGGTCAGATACATCACATGATCACACTGACGGAACCACAGGCACATAGACACAGGCAACAGAGCATGCACAATGTCGGCACTAGTACAGTGTATATCCACCTTTCGCAGCAATGCAGGCTGCTATTCTCCCATGGAGACGATCGTAGAGATGCTGGATGTAGTCCTGTGGAACGGCTTGCCATGCCATTTCCACCTGGCGCCTCAGTTGGACCAGCGTTCGTGCTGGACGTGCAGACCGCGTGAGACGACGCTTCATCCAGTCCCAAACATGCTCAATGGGGGACAGATCCGGAGATCTTGCTGGCCAGGGTAGTTGACTTACACCTTCTAGAGCACGTTGGGTGGCACGGGATACATGCGGACGTGCATTGTCCTGTTGGAACAGCAAGTTCCCTTGCCGGTCTAGGAATGGTAGAACGATGGGTTCGATGACGGTTTGGATGTACCGTGCACTATTCAGTGTCCCCTCGATGATCACCAGTGGTGTACGACCAGTGTAGGAGATCGCTCCCCACACCATGATGCCTGGTGTTGGCCCTGTGTGCCTCGGTCGTATGCAGTCCTGATTGTGGCGCTCACCTGCACGGCGCCAAACAAGCATACGACCATCATTGGCACCAAGGCAGAAGCGACTCTCATCGCTGAAGACGACACGTCTCCATGCGTCCCTACATTCACGCCTGTCGCGACACCACTGGAGGCGGGCTGCACGATGTTGGGGCGTGAGCGGAAGACGGCCTAACGGTGTGCGGGACCGTAGCCCAGCTTCATGGAGATGGTTGCGAATGGTCCTCGCCGATACCCCAGGAGCAACAGTGTCCCTAATTTGCTGGGAAGTGGCGGTGCGGTCCCGTACGGCACTGCGTAGGATCCTACGGTCTTGGCGTGCATGCGTGCGTCGCTACGGTCCGGTCCCAGGTCGACGGGCACGTGCACCTTCCGCCGACCACTGGCGACAACATCGATGTACTGTGGAGACCTCACACCCCACGTGTTGAGCAATTCGGCGGTACGTCCACCCGGCCTCCCGCATGCCCACTATATGCCCTCGCGCAAAGTCCGTCAACTGCACATACGGTTCACGTCCATGCTGTCGCGGCATGCTACCAGTGTTAAAGACTGCGATGGAGCTCCGTATGCCACGGAAAACTGGCTGACACTGACGGCGGCGGTGCACAAATGCTGCGCAGCTAGCGCCATTCGATGGCCAACACCGCGGTTCCTGGTGTGTCCGCTGTGCTGTGCGTGTGATCATTGCTTGTACAGCCCTCTCGCAGTGTCCGGAGCAAGTATGGTGGGTCTGACACACCGGTGTCAATGTGTTCTTTTTTCCATTTCCAGGAGTGTATATCAAAGGGACCATCTATATGAAACTGTATCAAAGGAACCATCTACGTGAAACTACATTATCGAAAAGGGAATCAAGGAGTTCTTCTGACAAATGCAAATTGGAACAAAAGGGAAGGCGCAAGATCTACCTCTGGTTATCTGTTACAACTGTTTGTAAATACCGTCTGTTGGGCACGAAGAGACAGACCAGTGTCCCCTACAGAGGCAGAATATGTAGTTCTGGCAAAAGCTGCTGCTGAGTTACTCTGGCTGAAATACTTGATGGCTGGCATTCAAATTCCACTCCAGCTACCAGTTCGTATATTCGAAGATAATCAGTGCTGAATACGGTTATTGAAGAAATGGGAACATCGTGGATTGAAGCATGTCAACGTTAATTACAACTTTGTGATTCAGCTTCACCACCGCAAAATAATCCCTGCCGAGCATTTACTTTCTGAGGACCAAGTTGCAGCCATCTTTACCAAACGCATACCAGCTCCTACATTCATTGCTTTGAGAAGTTTGTTGGGTTTATCTTAATCTTTGTTAATGTTAAATTTAAAATCACTGAACTGAGGGTGGTCGTTGAGAGCGCAAATTCAATGATTACATCTGTAATTTACGTAAAATAACTACGAAGATAAACAGCTTTGCTGCCATCGCTATTCTGTACTCAGTTGTCTTCAGCCATTTTTTTCAATTTAATAAAACAAACTAACAATAGTCTCTAACATTTTGTGAGTGTTATTTAAAAATGTGAAACTGAAAATTTATCAATTCTGGACAAAACTACTACAACACTATACTACACAGCATTACACTACATAACACTACGCTACACTAGTGTACTTGGTATTACAACCACGTTTGATCTCTCATTGCCTGGTTGGTTTGCTCCTGGCACGCTGAGGTGCAACTCAGGATTCATAGGGATTGTGCTGATGTGCCACCCAAGGTGTAGAGATTAGGAGATGGCTGTCAGGGTCTCCTGGACCTCTCTGAGGCTCGTCTCCTCACTACTTCCAGAAGGTGGTTGTAGGTGGGTGTTCTGCCATGAGGCGTCACGTTATCATGCTGTAAGACCTCTTCTTGGTTATCTCTCAGCCATGTAGTCTTGCAGTTCATAAGCTGATATCTTATCTGTAAGCGAGTCCAGCTTATGCTGCAGTTCGTCGTTGCTTATTGTATTACAGAATGTTGCGTTTCCAAATGCATTCTTGTCGTGGTCTGTAACATCTTGTCTAATGGCCCACTCCCAGGTGATATGATCGGGAGTACCGATTGCTCAATATTCCCAAGTGTCAGTGGCTCACTGTCGTATTTTTAGTAAGTAGGTGGGTTACGGGCAACGTCCTGGCAGCTAGTGTATAGTTCCCTTGGTCGGAAGGAAGAATGTCATTCTTTTTCTTTCTTTTATGTTAGGAAGGAACTCGTAGGATCTCCTCCCCTTGTCTGCCCTGCCCCAGATTTCTTGCCTTTTTCTATCAAAGCATGCTTTTATTTCGTTATTCCATATGGCCCTTGCGCCCAGTATCTCCTTTACCTTATCACGCTTTTTGAGCAATCCAATATTGTGCATCTCTCTTTCTTACTGCCAGTCTAGTGGTAGGAATCCTAGTATAAGGAGCAGCACCTCAGTCGGTGATGTTCTATACGAGCCTGTCAGGCGCAGGAGTACACTCCTCTGCGCTCGCCATACAAGCTATACTGTCCTTACCTCTGACTCTATGAGCCCAAATGCTCAACCCGAAATTGGTTTGATACGTATTGATCTTCGGTAGTATTTCCTATCGTTCGTTGGGTTCTGATAGATCTACATCTACATACATACTCCGCAAGCCACCGTATGATGTGTGCTGCAGGGTGCCTTGTGCTACCATCAGTCATTTCCTTTCCTGTTCCACTAGCACATAGAGCGAGAAAAAATTACAGTCTATATGCCTCTGTATGAGTCATAATTTCTCTTATCTCCGTGGTCCTTGCGAGAAATGTATGTTGGTCACAGTGGAACTGTTCTGCAGTCAGATTCAATACTGGTTCTCTTGTTGTTTGTCTTTTCCCTACGTGTTTTCATCTCGCCTTGTCTTTTTGGGCTGGACATAGTGTGTTGCAGAGTGGCTGGCTCATCCTCTTTTATTTTTGTGATCATTCAGCCCAGACTATCTGCTCTATCGTTTTAATACCTTCCTCTACTTTTCCTTGTGGTGTAAGTTTCCCCCCTTTTTTTCGTTTCCTTCGTTTTCTCTTTCGGTGTGGTTCGCCATTCCTTTTACTCCCCTTTTGCTTCCCCAAACTAAATATGAGCGTTGTTTTACCTTGCCGAGCGGTTCTAGGCGCTTCAGTCCCGAACCGCGCGACCGCTACGGTCGCAGGTTCGAATCCTGCCTCGGGCATGGACGTGTGTGATGTCCTTAGGTTAGTTAGGTTTAAGTAGTTATAAGTTCTAGGGGACTGATGACCTCAGATGTTAAGTCCCATAGTGCTCAGAGCTATTTGAACCATTTTTTGTTTTACCTTGAGCCTTGTTTGCGTCAGGAAAAAGGGACTGATGACCCTGTAGTTTGGTCCCATTATGCTCCAGCCCAACCAACTAACCAACCGGTTATCTAAATTTCTCGATGGTGTACAGTAGCGCAATGTCTATATTTCACAGTGTCTCTACAGTTCGATGAAACGTTCCTTCAGACGTGCATGCTTGCCCGAAAGTTCAAACCCTGCTGACTGTTAACAGCTATATTAAATTATGAATATATTTTCAAACTGCGAATACGAGTTTACAACAGGTATACGATTTGCTAGTAACATAACCAAAATTTTTGCCAGACCAGCACTCGAACACGGATTTCTCGTTTTAAGCGAATGGTCGCGTTATCTGCCTTGGCCATTCTAGCATGCTCCAAGACTAACTCAAACTACCAGATGTCCTAGAGTCTAAATCCCACAGTGCTCACATACAAATGATGTGATTATCGCACAGGGAGAGACGTTTTTTTGCTCATCACATTGTCTTGCTTTGGCATGAACTACAGTACGCCAGTGTCTGTATAATTCAGTGCAGTGTTCCTTGGGTTATACATGCATGACCGAAGGAAATGACACTGCTCATTTTTGACAGCCGTATTAAATTACGATACGCATTCGCAAATAGCGCATACGATTGTACAATGGCTGGCCAATTTGCTAGTAACTGCTCCGCATTGTGTGCTTTTTCTACCCGCAAGTATCAAGTGGCTCAAATGACAGCGCTATGGGACTGAACATCTGTGGTCATCAGTCCCCTAGTACTTAGAACTACTTAAACCTAACTAACCTAAGGACATCACACACATCAAGGCCTGAGGCAGGATTCGAACCTGCGACCGTGGCGGTCGCGCGGTTCCAGACTGAAGCGCCTAGAATCTCTCGGCCACTGCGGCCGGCCCTCAAGTATCAAAACAACATAGAGGAAAACCCTCGAGTATCAAAACAGCACAGAGGAAAATATAACTTTACTAGCTAGGCTACCACCCTCATTCAGGGAGTTTATATGCGATTGTGTGATAGCTGCAATGATAAACTTCAAAGTATTAATTGAAAAAATATTCTATTTTCAATACTTGTAAAAGTATAAGAGCTAAAACAAATTATTGAAAACATACCGTATTCTACCTACTTACAATACTTGTTTATAAACAACATTTCTCATATTGTTATCCAGGGAATCTGTGTACAAATTTTTCGAATTTCCTACTCGAGAGCAAGCTACATATAATTGACCATAAGAGAAGCACTACTCTTTGAGGTTGATGTAAATTGGAATGGCAATTCAGTAGGGAGAACAGTTATTCTGGGGATAAATAGTGTGTGTCCCTTATACTTTTCAGTCATAACTTCGACTTCGATGATGTTATTCAATAGCTGATTGAAGATCATCCTTGTTCCATTACATAGTTTTGGTGACCTGAGATATCTGAGTAGTATGATGGGAGCTCCAGTTTTAAATCAAAGGCAGTGTAATGGCATTCCTGGTGTTAGTAGAGAGTTTAGAAATTCTATAGGCAAGTTCACACTTTCTTCACTAAATTTATTAGAACTGTTTTCCCGGTGCCGCCTACTGCGTCCAGACAAATAATCCCGCCAATGCTGTTGTCGATCCTATCCGTAATAACGTTGTTCATTTCCTTTTGATTGTCATTGAGGAGTGGTTTGTTGTGAGCATGTCTTAAAGTAGTTCATTGATGTAGCTTTTTTCTTCTGTGTTTTGCACAATGGTAGCATGTTTCCGTGGTGCTTGCATCCCAAGTTGTTCTAAGGCCTGGTTGTTTATTGCTAAACTTTTATCTTTAGGCGAATGAGTGTTTCATTGAAAAAGTCGCCGTTCAATTCGATGATCAATTCAGGATGAGCTTGTTGGATATGGTACAGTATGTCATCACTCATACTCTCTTTGAAGGCGTTACTTGTTAGAATTATGGACAATAAGCTTCTCACTAGTCCAGCTGAGGCTTTGAGTGTATTGTTAATTCCCAGTGGTTGTCGTTTTCCAGTAGTCCTAAGCGTTGGCCTGCTTCTCTGAACGCTTTTCAGAGGTAACCATCAACAGTCTTGAGTAGACTTGGCCACTGTTTCTATGTTTCGATACTGTGTATCGATACATGGAACTGTTTCAGTGTTTCGAAACAGTGGTGGTTCATTCCGCTCTGTCTCAGATAATGGGACCAGATTCGTATCGAGCCGGCCACACAAACTGTATCGTTGTTTCAAAATAACGCTGTTTCAGTCTACTTGTGCTTGGAACGGACTAATTGTATCGAAACTGATTTATCACTCCGCTCTGTCTCGGACGAGATTCGGACGCGGCACAGATACTGAAACACGTTTAACATACTAGTTCAAAAACACTTTCAAGAGTGTCGAAATCTTTTTGACACACAACACAGCACGAAGCTTAAGATTTCCGAAAATAAAGCTTTGTTTCTGATTGACTGCCCTATTCCGAAAAGGCGTTATATCTGCTTTCTTAACACTAAATAACAATAAAATAACGCACTACTCACATTCAAAATAATAAAAGCCTGAAAAAACATCGTCTCTCATACGCTTCTCTGTTCATGTACAGTAATCATATTAAAGAACGAAGTAAACCTACAACATTTTGAATAAAAAAAAGGCTTAGACATATACATAAATTGGATGTACGTATACTTGCAAGGAATCTGATTGACGGATAGTTGACGGTGTAATGGTGAACGGGAAGGGCCGGGAAGCATGGTGCATATAGTAATGGTTCGAAACACCTTGGGGTACAAACATTTGTTCTCTTATATTTTGTTATTTATTCGGATTGCGTGGCGTTATTAGTGAGTCTATAGTCAATGTGTCTATTCTCCACAATGATTCCTTTTGTGTGAACGGAATGTAGTTGGACGTCTACATCATCCATACTAGCGGAATGTGGGAATCCCAGTAGCGTATCCGTTGTTTCTGCAGTACGCTCCCGCCTCCAGTTCCGTTCGTGTTCTTCTGTCTTCAGCTATGGCGTATGAAGCCCGGTGTCGGATTATTTTATGAAGATTGATCCTGAGAAAATGAAATGTAACTTGTGCTCGACAGTGTTGTCGTTTAAAAGTAGTTCAGCTTCTTGCTTAAACAAACATTTGCGACATAAGCATCCAACAGTTAACTTAAGTGAAACTCGTTCGAAACCAGTTTTTATGAATCTGGGCAGTGACGAAGCCAGTTCAAGCCAAGTCAAAACTATAGAACACAAAGACAGAGAGGAGCTAAAACGCAACTATACATCAATCCAAGTTGGCATAAGAGAAGACAGCTAAAAATAGAGACGTGGAGAAAGGGCTACAAAAGACACCATACAGAAATGGAGGTCCAAAACTAAAAATTAAATGGCCTACGCCACATTGCTTTGACGGATAAAAAGTAAAACGCGGTCGACAGCCGGCATCATTTGCTAAAATGGTCAGTAACTCAGGTGGCAAACCCAAGCGGGAATGTAAGCAGTTAAAAAATGGGCATTCCGGTGGGAAGTGGCGGACAATTAAAACTTGGGAGCAATGCGTACAAAGTGGTGGGGGAGTGCCACTTAACAAATGACGATGGCTAAAAAGGCAGTGCCCAATACGCAACCGAGTTAAAATGACTTCCTCCTGGCGGGAGGGTCGAGAGGTCATCCAAGCCACTGGGAGAAGCTTAATAATTCAGAGTTTATTCCCGTGAAGCGAGGACCAATGGTGATGCCAAAGGGACACCACCTCCTGACAGACGGCGCCACAGAGATCATTGGAGGGAATATAGGAAGTAGTGGGCTGAGGTACTAGGACTGCAGCCTTGGCAGCAGCATCAGCAGCCTCGTTTCCTGACAGACCGATATGACCAGGAACCCACAGAAACATCAGAACAGCTCCACCAAGAGTGTTCAAGTGACAGTTTTCCTGGACCGGTTGCACTATTGGATGGGCAGTGTACAGCACAGATAGACTTTGAAGGGTGCTGATAGAGCCTGAGCTGAGGACACAAAAAGTGTGTGTCACCGGATGTACTCTGTGGCCTGATACAGGATGAAGAGCTTGGCTGTAAATACTGAGCAGTGTGTTGGAAGCCAATATTGAAAAATGTGGGTGCCAATGATGAAGGCACACCCGACACCATGGTCATTCTGAGAGCCATCAGTGTACACAAAGGTACTATTGCGAAGTTCGTGAAACTGAAGGCAATAGAGAGAGGCTGGACTAGTGTCCTTAGGAATCGAATGAAGGCCAAGGTTAACATGGGCCGCTTCACGAAGCCAAGGTGGTCCGGGTTCACACTCACTGGGAAAGTTGCAGGTAGTGTGAAGTTAAGCTGCCAGAGCAAGTGCCGAAAGCAGACTCCAGGAGGTAACAGAGAAGAGGGACGCGCCCCATACTGGCAATCAAAGGAATCATCAAAGGCATAGGATGGGTGGCCACGCATGGCAGACAAATGGCATGCATGCCGGCTGAGGAGAAAGTCACGGCGGTAAGACAGTGGTAGTTCAGCAGCTTCTGCATACAGGCTCTCAACCGGGCTAGTGTAAAAGGCACCAGTGGCCAAATGGGTGCCACGATGTTGGATAGTGTTGAGATGGCGTAAGAGGGACGGACATGCAGACGCATAAACAAAGCACCCATAGTCTAGTTTTGAAAAGACAACGCACCGGTACAAACAGAAATGGGTGGTTCGATCTGCACCCCAGGTAGTACCATTGAGGACACGTAGGACACAGAGAGACCATGCACAGCGGGCTGCCAGGTAAGACACATGGGAGGACCAAGAGAGTTTCCTATTGAACATGAGACCCAGGAATTTCGTAGTTTCAATGAATGGATGAGCAACAGGCCCAAGATGTAAAGATGGTGGGGAAACCAATTGTGCTGCCAGAAATTCATACAGATGTTTTTCTCAGTGGAGAAACAAAAGCCATTGTCGATGCTCCAGGAGTAAAGACAATCGCGACATCGCTGAAGATGCCACTCAGTGAGACAAATCCGTGGAGAACTGCAATAGCTGGCGAAATCGTCAACAAAATGGGAGCCAGAGATTCTCGGTGGGAGACAGGCCATTATGGGGTTAACAGCATTAGCAAAGAGGACGACGCTCAGGACGGAACTTGAGGCACACAGTTTCCCTGGATAAGGGTGTCTGATAAGGCAGAACCCACATGCACCTTGAAAACTCAGTCTTTTAAAAATTCCTGAAGGAAGGAGGGCAGGTGGCCGTAGAAGCCCCACATGTAAAGAGTACAGAGGATGCCAGGTGTCATAAGCCATCTCCAAACCAAAAAAATGCGGCCACAGTCTGGGATTTCCACAGAAAACCATTCATGATACGGCTGGACAAAGTCACGAGATGGTCAACTGCAAAACGGCGGGCTCGAAATCCACACTGTGCAGTAATTAGTAAATTGTGAGATTCGAGCCACAATACCAGCTGGAGATGAATTGTAGGTTCCATCGTCTTGCGCGTAATGAGGCTCCTCAGGGAAATGGCAGCAAGAGAGGGGAAGAAAACCAGTGTGCACTCCGTGTGCATACCGGGGGGAGTCATTCCAGATGTGGAAAGCGTCCTTCCGGATGCCATGAAGGGTACAGGGTGCACCCATCTGCAGGTGGTCGCTCATGTCGGCACCAATGATGTGTGTCGCTATGGATCGGAGGAAATCCTCTCTGGCTTCCGGCGGCTATCTGATTTGGTGAAGACTGCCAGTCTCGCTAGCGGGATGAAAGCAGAGCTCACCATCTGCAGCATCGTCGACAGGACTGACTGCGGACCTTTGGTACAGAGCCGAGTGGAGGGTCTGAATCAGAGGCTGAGACGGTTCTGCGACCATGTGGGCTGCAGATTCCTCGACTTCCGCCATAGGGTGGTGGGGTTTCGGGTTCCGCTGGATAGGTCAGGAGTCCACTACACGCAACAAGCGGCTACACGGGTAGCAGGGGTTGTGTGGCGTGGGCTGGGCGGTTTTTTAGGTTAGATGGCCTTGGGCAAGTACAGAAAGGGCAACAGCCTCAACGGGTGCGGGGCAAAGTCAGGACATGCGGGGACCAAGCAGCAATCGGTGTTGTAATTGTCAACTGTCGAAGCTGCGTTGGTAAAGTACCGGAACTTCAAGCGCTGATAGAAAGCACCGAAGCTGAAATCGTTATAGGTACAGAAAGCTGGCTTAAGCCACAGATAAATTCTGCCGAAATTTTTACAAAGGTACAGACGGTGTTTAGGAAGGATAGATTGCATGCAACCAGTGGTGGAGTGTTCGTCGCTGTTAGTAGTAGTTTATCCTGTAGTGAAGTAGAAGTGGATAGTTCGTGTGAATTATTATGGGTGGAGGTTACACTTAACAACCGAGCTAGGTTAATAATTGGCTCCTTTTACCGACCTCCCGACTCAGCAGCGTTAGTGGCAGAACAACTGAGAGAAAATTTGGAATACATTTCACATAAATTTCCTCAGCATGTTATAGTCTTAGGTGGAGATTTCAATTTACCAGATATAGACTGGGACACTCAGATGTTTAGGACGGGTGGTAGGGACAGAGCATCGAGTGACATTATACTGAGTGCACTATCCGAAAATTACCTCGAGCAATTAAACAGAGAACCGACTCGTGGAGATAACATCTTGGACCTACTGATAACAAACAGACCCGAACTTTTCGACTCTGTAAGTGCAGAACAGGGAATCAGTGATCATAAGGCCGTTGCAGCATCCCTAAATATGGAAGTTAATAGGAATATAAAAAAAGGGAGGAAGGTTTATCTGTTTAGCAAGAGTAATAGAAGGCAGATTTCAGACTACCTAACAGATCAAAACGAAAATTTCTGTTCAGACACTGACAATGTTGAGTGTTTATGGAAAAAGTTCAAGGCAATCGTAAAATGCGTTTTAGACAGGCACGTGCCGAGTAAAACTGTGAGGGACGGGAAAAACCCACCGTGGTACAACAACGAAGTTAGGAAACTACTGCGAAAGCAAAGAGAGCTTCACTCCAAGTTTAAACGCAGCCAAAACCTCTCAGACAAACAGAAGCTAAGCGATGTCAAAGTTAGCGTAAGGAGGGCTATGCGAGAAGCGTTCAGTGAATTCGAAAGTAAAATTCTATGTACCGACTTGACAGAAAATCCTAGGAAGTTCTGGTCTTACGTTAAATCAGTAAGTGGCTCGAAACAGCATATCCAGACACTCCGGGATGATGATGGCATTGAAACAGAGGATGACACGCGTAAAGCTGAAATACTAAACACCTTTTTCCAAAGCTGTTTCACAGAGGAAGACCGCACTGCAGTTCCTTCTCTAAATCCTCGCACAAACGAAAAAATGGCTGACATCGAAATAAGTGTCCAAGGAATAGAAAAGCAACTGGAATCACTCAACAGAGGAAAGTCCACTGGACCTGACGGGATACCAATTCGATTCTACACAGAGTACGCGAAAGAACTTGCCCCCCTTCTAACAGCCGTGTACCGCAAGTCTCTAGAGGAACGGAGGGTTCCAAATGATTGGAAAAGAGCACAGGTAGTCCCAGTCTTCAAGAAGGGTCGTCGAGCAGATGCGCAAAACTATAGACCTATATCTCTGACGTCGATCTGTTGTAGAATTTTAGAACATGTTTTTTGCTCGAGTATCATGTCGTTTTTGGAAACCCAGAATCTACTACGTAGGAATCAACATGGATTCCGGAAACAGCGATCGTGTGAGACCCAACTCGCGTTATTTGTTCATGAGACCCAGAAAATATTAGATACAGGCTCCCAGGTAGATGCTATTTTTCTTGACTTCCGGAAGGCGTTCGATACAGTTCCGCACTGTCGCCTGATAAACAAAGTGAGAGCCTACGGAATACCAGACCAGCTGTGTGGCTGGATTGAAGAGTTTTTAGCAAACAGAACACAGCATGTTGTTATCAATGGAGAGACGTCTACAGACGTTAAAGTAACCTCTGGCGTGCTACAGGGGAGTGTTATGGGACCATTGCTTTTCACAATATATATAAATGACCTAGTAGATAGTGTCGGAAGTTCCATGCGGCTTTTCGCGGATGATGCTGTAGTATACAGAGAAGTTGCAGCATTAGAAAATTGTAGCGAAATGCAGGAAGATCTGCAGCGGATAGGCACTTGGTGCAGGGAGTGGCAACTGTCCCTTAACATAGACAAATGTAATGTATTGCGAATACATAGAAAGAAGGATCCTTTATTGTATGATTATATGATAGCGGAACAAACACTGGTAGCAGTTACTTCTGTAAAATATCTGGGAGTATGCGTGCGGAACGATTTGAAGTGGAATGATCATATAAAATTAATTGTTGGTAAGGCGGGTACCAGGTTGAGATTCATTGGGAGAGTGCTTAGAAAATGTAGTCCATCAACAAAGGAGGTGGCTTACAAAACACTCGTTCGACCTATACTTGAGTATTGCTCATCAGTGTGGGATCCGTACCAGATCGGGTTGACGGAGGAGATAGAGAAGATCCAAAGAAGAGCGGCGCGTTTCATCACAGGGTTATTTGGTAACCGTGATAGCGTTATGGAGATGTTTAATAAACTCAAGTGGCAGACTCTGCAAGAGAGGCGCTCTGCATCGCGGTGTAGCTTGCTCGCCAGGTTTCGAGAGGGTGCGTTTCTGGATGAGGTATCGAATATATTGCTTCCCCCTACTTATACCTCCCGAGGAGATCACGAATGTAAAATTAGAGAGATTAGAGCGCGCACGGAGGCTTTCAGACAGTCGTTCTTCCCGCGAACCATACGCGACTGGAACAGGAAAGGGAGGTAATGACAGTGGCACGTAAAGTGCCCTCCGCCACACACCGTTGGGTGGCTTGCGGAGTATAAATGTAGATGTAGATGTAGATGTAGAAACAGCTAGTGAGAGAGAGAGGGGGCAGTAGCTAGAAGGAAGGTTTTTGTCCTTACCAGGCGTAGGTTTGGGTATGATGGCGGCTGTACACCAACGTCTGGGAAATGTACCCTCTGCCCAGATGTGGTTGTATGTATTAAGCAGAAAGTGCTTGCCCACAAGAGAAAGGTGCTGCAACATCTGAATGTGGACAGCATCCGGCCCTAGGGTGGAGAATCTGCATGAACTGAAAGCATGATTTAGCTCCCTCGTAGTAAAGACGGCATCGTATACCTCCCGACTCTGAGGAGAGAAGGGTATCACTCAAGCCTCCTCCAGTCATTTCCATTGGAGGAAGTCAAGGTGATAGTAAGAAGAGCTCGAAATTTCTGCAAAATGGCGGCCCAAGCTGTTGGAGATAGCAATATGGTCCATGATGCACCTTGTCTGCTAGTGTCAGGCCAGTAATTGGCGAATGGATCTTGGATCCAGAGAGCTGTCTGAGGTTGGCCCACACAGCAGAGGAAGGAGTTGAACTGTTGAAAGAACTAGAGAATGGAATTCAGTGAGCTTTTTTGCTTTCCCGAAGAGTGCGTCAACACTTTCAACACATCCATTTAAAATGAATGCAATTTCCCATTGTAACACAGCAAATTGCGTTGCGGCATGCCTCAGTCCACCAAGGAACTGGGACATAGCGTGGTAAAGAGGAAGTGTGCGGAATGGAATGCTCTGCAACAGTAAGGATAACATTTGTGAGATATTCCACCTGGTCATCACAGCTGGGAAAATCTTGTTCTTCGAAGGTCGCCAGGGAGGAGTAAAGCTGCCAATCAGCCTTAGTAAGCTGCCATTTGGGTGTGCGTGCAGGTGGGGTAGAACTCAGCAAACGGATAGCACATGGGAAATAGTCGCTCAAGTAGGTGTCAGAAAGAACAGACCACTCAAGATGATGGACAAGCTGGGCAGTGCAGAGGAATAAATCGAAATGGGAACAGGTGTGTGAGAAGTTGGAAAGGAACGTGGGTGCTCCAGTGTTAAAGCAGAAGAGGTTAAGTTGATTAAGAAGGTCAGCCAAGAGCACACCTCTCTGACAGGTTGTAGGGGAACCCAAAAAGGGATTATGTCCATTAAAGTCACTGAGTAGCACAAATGGGGGAGGTAGCTGCCAATAAGCTGAAGGAAGTCGCCCTGGTGACATCGAGTGATGGAGGGACATGAATGGCACAGAGGGAAAAATTCAGGTGAGGAAGGAAAAGGCAAACTGCAACAGCTTGAAGATGGATAGTCAGGGAGATGGGTTGACTATGAATGTCATCCCGTATGAGGAGCATGATGCCCCCATGAGATGGAATTCTGACCTCAGGGGGAAGGTCAAAACGAACCGGGAAGAAATGTGAAAGCTCAAAGCAATCGTGAGGACGCAATTTTGTTTCCTGAAGGCAGAGTATAAGGGGACACTGCAACGCTAAAACCATGGTGAGGAAGAAATGAAGGGGGTGTCACCTCGGCGGCTGCTGAGCGACAGCCTGCAAAGACTCACTGCTACAGGGCACAGAAGCAGGAGGATCCTGTTCCGTGATGTCCACAGAAGCATCGGCCTGCTTGTGCTGTTGGTCTGTGGAGTCCAACGCAGAAAAACGGTTGTTGTTGTGCACTGGTGACATGGAGGCTGGCTAGGCTAAGGTATCACATGGCAATACCATCAAAGACCGTTGGACTTCTTCAAGCCTTTCTGGTTGGTAGATGAAGACTCAGGTATCGTTTGGCTTAAGGGACATAGGAAGTCTTTGTGGGAGTAATCCTTCTGTCCTTTTCAGCCTACCCGTTGTGTATCTAGTGGCTTTGCCCCTTGAGGCAAGAGTTTGAAGGCTTGTTGCACAATTTGACGGAGGAATGTCAAAGCTGCCTTGACATTGGGCAATTTCACAATCTCAGAGCTGAATTTGAAGTCGCATGTCTGCGTGGCCACGTTCTTCATGGAGCAAGAGGTAACAAGAACAGAACTGTAAGTGCCAGTGAACCCAGGGTTTGCAAC
Source organism: Schistocerca nitens (assembly GCF_023898315.1). Classification (NCBI taxonomy): domain Eukaryota; kingdom Metazoa; phylum Arthropoda; class Insecta; order Orthoptera; family Acrididae; genus Schistocerca; species Schistocerca nitens. The sequence continues at coordinate 1,111,142,568 of NC_064615.1, read as the reverse complement.
TAGCCAATAACTTGCAAGCGACTAGGTAAGCCAGATCTCCTGGACAGACCGCTCATCAAGCTACATGGGACAATCCCGAGGGGAGGTGGCATGGCCGCCATTGCAGTTGATACGGCAGGGAGAAGGATGCGGACAATCGCCCTCGTGCGCATCCCTGCCACATGTTACACATTTCGCTGGGTGTCGACAAGATGTTCTAGTGTGGTTGAAACGATAACACTGGTAGCAACGCATCGGGTTCAGAATTTCATAGTCTGCTTTGATCTTGGACAGAAGCACCAATCTATCAAAGGTGAGAAAAAGAGTGCAGGTGGGCAGTAAGCTGGCAATCTACCTTTTTCATCACCCAATGGAAGGCAATGACACCCTGATCAGAGATTAAGACTAGATTTCGGCCTCAGTCAGACCATCTAGCAGTCTAGTGTAAATAACACCACAGGAAGAATTCAGAGCTCTATGGGCCTCGACACGAATATGATAGCTGTGGAGAAGTGAAGCGGGAAGCAGTTGTTGTCTTGAGAATCAGAAGAAATCTCCAAAAGCAAAGTGCCATTCTGTAAACGAGAGCAGGATTTCGCAGGGCTGGCAATACCGTCAACATATTTCTGAATAATAAACATATTTACTGTTGTGAAGGACTGACTGTCTTCAGTATGCGATACCATCAGGAACTGTGTTGCAGCTGGAAGGGTACTTGAATCGTTAGCCTCATTCTGTTTACGTTTCGTAGACATTGATTGTGAAGATGATTGGCTCATTGCAAGAAAATCACCCCTGATTGCCAGTGTCTCCTATGGCATGCTCCTTCCAACTGGGGGCCCCCTTCAGAAGGGGACCAATAAGCAATTTGGTAAGGTAGCAACTTAGGCAATTGCCCCTCCTTGGGCGTAGCCTATACCAGGGGGTACATGCAAACCCTATCTGTCAACCCAGGGCTGGGAATTACGTGTTACCCAGTCATCTGTTACACATCAGATGCATGGGCCGGCCGTCAGGAGTGCACAGGGAGGAAGAAGAAAAAGAGGAACCTCAAATGCTAAAGTGGAGGAATGAGAGGAGAAGAGAATCGAAGAAAGGAAAATGGAATGAAAAACAGTGGTGGGATTGTTGTTATGTCAGTGACAGACAATGTGGAACATTCCCAATAACACCCCAGACAGCATTGCAAGAGGACAGACATTCAGCATGGAAGGGAAAAGATGCTGCAAAGGTTGGGGCCTATTGATAGTCATGGACGAACCCACCAAAGAGTGGCGAGCCCCCTGGGGGGAATGGAGGTTGGGTGGGCAGCGGAACTCCACTTTGCTGTAGATGGGAGCTATCCTTACAGCATCTGCACTTTGACAGCTGCCTAACATCCCACTCCAAAAAATCCCTCACGTACAGCCTGGCCATCTGTGGGAGATGCATCTGCAGTCATGAGGACTCCCTCGCCCATTATGCTGAAGGCCTCAAAAGGCCTTCACAGACAGGCAATACCTCCCACACCTAATACACAGATCTCCCATGCCATATCCCAACGCACACCTGATTCTCACCTCCACCCCAAGAACCAACCACAAAGAAGCAACTCCCTTGCCACACAATACCATATGGGACTGAATGACTGAACCAAATCCTTCATCAGGGCTTTCATTATTTATCATCATGCCCTGACATGAGGGGCATACTACCAAAGATACTTCCATCCCCTTCCATCACACCAGGTAGAAATTTATAAGTTATTGCAGTACTTGTGTTAATCCAAATGTCAGTGTAAAATTCCTTCAGACATGCATGTGCAACAGGCACTGTGGTGACTACAGCCATTATGAAGCACATGAAATGTATTTGCAGTTGTGAATGTAGACCGCCATCAGCTATGTAAAGGATTGATGGCAATGAAAATTTGTTCCAGACCGTGTCTCGAACCCGGGTTTCGCACTTCTCGGGAGCAGTCGCCATACCACTTGGTTATCAGAGCACAACTCATGGCCAGACCCAAACTCCGATATGTCGTCAACCACATGTCTAAAACTTGTATTTGTACATCCATTATGCGTATTCCTATACAAGGGAGGCATTTTACTTGAAAGCTGCTTCCCCAGTGTTGGCATGCATGTCTGAAGGAACTTTACATCGTCATTCAGATTAAGACATGCACTGCAATATCATATTAATCTACCAACATCAGGCAAGCAACTTTCAAGTAAAATGTCTCCTCTGTATGGGAGTATACATAATAGATATATGATTACAGGTTGTGCATACATGGTTTATGCGAAATGCAGGAAACCCAGGTTTGAGTCCCAGTCTGGCACAAATTTTTACTGTCATCATTCATTCCACTATATAGCTGTTGGTAGTCCATATTTGCAACTGTGAATACATTTGATGTAACTATAAATTTTGTGGAAGTCATCATGTATCTTACTACAGTCACTCAACGATATACCTTCCAGTACACCACAGCGTCATCAGCAAACTGCTGCAGATTGATGCCTACACTGTCTGTCAGATCATTTCTGTATATAGAAAATGATAGCAATCCTATCACACTTCCCTGGTGCACTTCTGATAATTCCCTTGTCTCTGATGAACACTTGCCACTGAGGACAATGTACTGGATTCTATTACTTAAGAAGTCTTCAAGCCACTCACGTAGCTGTGAATCTATTCCACATGCTTGTAACTTTGTTAATAGACTGTATTGGTGCACCGTGTCGAATGTTACTCAGAAATCTAAAAACACAGTATCTTCCTGTTGCCCTTCATTCATAGTTCACAGTATATCACATGAGAAACAGACAAGTTAAGCTTTGCAGGAGTGATACTTTGTAAAACTATGCAGATTCATGGACAGAAACTTTTCTGCCTAAAGCAAATTTATTGTATTCAAATTGAGGATATGTTCAAGAATTCTGCAGCAAGAACATTGGTTTGTAATTCTGTGAGTCAGTTCTTATATATATATATATATATATATATATATATATATATATATATATATATATATATATATATATATATATATATATATATATATATAAGTCAACTGCACTTTTTTCCAGTCGCTTGAGACTTCGTGATGGCCAAGAGATATAAGAAATGCAAGCTAGGTAGGGGATCAGTGCTGTAGACTACTCTTTGAAAAATCAAACTGGGATTCAATCCAGACCTGGTGACTTACTTATTTTCAACTCTTTCAATTGTGTCCCTACATCAGGGATGCCTATTACTATGTTGCCCGTAAGGGAACCTGTCCGATGGTGAGATGATGGTCTATTTGTACGATTTCTTGAATGTGAAATTTAAAAAATTACCTTTCCTTTTGCTATCATCTACTGCCACACTATACTGGTCAACGAGTGACTGGATAGAAGCCTCTGACAGATCTTTTCACAGATGCAAGAATCTCTACTAGCCTTTGCCTGTCATCATACGCACATTCTCTTTTGCACCAAGGGTACAACAGCATTCGCTTCCTCACAATTTTCCAAATTTAGCTGTTAAACCATGGTGTGTACTTCTCCAAAGCACAATTTACAATCTGTTTAAACTTTGCCCATAATTCCTCTATGTCCATTACAGTAGAACTAAATGATGTGAATTCATTGTCTATATGGGATGCTAACAATTTATTATCTCCTCTTTCCAACAGAAATACTCTCCTAGCCTTCTTGGCTGATTTACTGAATTTAGTAACCATAGTCACTATAATGACAGCATGATCACTAATCCCCGGCCCTGCACTGACATCGTCAATAAGGTCAGGCGTATCTGTAGCTACAAGGCCTAAAATATTTCCATTGCATGTGGACTGTTAAACTTACGTTCTCAAGACAGTTTTTGGAAAATGTGTTCAAAAACACTTCACAATACTGGCTGCCTGTACCCCCTGCAATAAATTCACAGATGATCCACTCAATACTCAATAGGTTCAAACAGCCTCGAAGTATTACATGATTTGGGTATTTATGCGGTAGTGACCTTAGACTTTATTTGAATGACTGTAAAACTGTCACAGCGGAATCGAGCAGCCAAAAAAACATTTAACAATTTACTTGATTTCACTTAGACTTGTTATACATGACCAGATAACCTCACTGTCACACTCAAATTAAATCACAGGAGAGACACCATTCTTCTCAATGCAATCGACACTCCGCCTCCTATGTCATCTGATCTGACTTTCTGATATATATTTCATGACTTGCTAAACATCTCAGAGCTTTCTATTGAAAGTTCCAGCCAGATCTCAGTGTCTAGAATAATTTGAGTTTGAGAACTCTCCGGGAGAACAGTAAATTTGGGAACTTTGTTACAAATACTTCGACAATTTACTAATAAAATTTTGATAGTCAAAGTGTACTCTGAATGCATGAATTAGGGACCTGTTAACAAATACATATTCATTTCAGGACCATGCGGATCAACTAGAACTCAATGTCTTCTGCATGGAGGTTTCTGTCATTCTTGGAGTTAAGCTTAGATTCAATACAAAATTCTATCACTGAATTGCACTTGCAAATAGTTGCTGGTCCATAGTTAAATCTTGCAGTAATTAATATAAGATTGTAGTCTGATTTTATTATCTTTCATACTTGTGTTTAAAAAAACGAGTTCTAGATTTCTCACAATTGTCTGAATAATGAATGTCTTTGACTCTGCTTTACTACATGAAGTAATATCAAAATTGCTTACACATATTTCCATTTAAGTTCTTTTCTTTCTCAAACCTCAATATATGAGTGAAAATAGTTACCTTTCCCTTTTCTTTGACAACATTTTGAACAGGACAGATTGCTACTCACCGTGTAGTGGAAATGCTGAGTTGCAGACAGACACAATGAAAAGATTGCTAAACAAGTAAGCTTTTGGCCAAAAGGCCTTCTTCTGAAAGTCTGGCCTCAGCAACTAGAGACAGTGCTCATGTGTTAGTGAATTGTGTTTACGTGAAAGTGTTTGTGTATGTTGTCTAATTCAGATGAAGGCCCTTTGGTCAAAAGCTCCCTTGTTTAGCACTGTCTTTGTTGTGCCTATGTGTGACTCAACATCTCCACTACAAGGTGAGTAACAATCTGTCATTTTCGCGATGCTGTCATTAGTCCACCATGGATACTCCTTTGTTTGATTTTTCCTTATCTTTGATACATTTTATTTGATTCCAAATAGAATATTGGCACAGTTGAACAATGCTTTATGATACTGTACAAATAGCATGTTGTTGCCAGTCTCCAGTCTACGCTTACAGTGACAACATGTACTGGAACTTACAACGCAGAAGGCATTGAATCGAAATATCCTGGAATTATGTTGAAGATCCTTTTCTGTTGTATTTTTATCGCCTTTATCTTTGATTATCCATTTGACTGACATAGACACGATCTTAACCCTCGCATTCCATTGGGAAGAAAGATCAAAATTGAAACTTGGCAGAAAGAATTCTAAATACTGGAGGAACTGTAAAGTTTAGATTCCTTCACTGCTTGTACAGTTTCTTCTGATCCAATGTTTGTAATTTCTGTTTAGTTTTAGCTACTGGGTGCAACTGAGTGCCCACAGTTCACTTGTGGTTACTGGAGAGAAATGTATTCCTACCTCTATTTAAATTATTGTTCTTCCTTTTTCCACTCATTTTCTTGACCACTTGTGGAATCTGTTGCAACTTTCTACTCCTATTTCCGTTTTTGTTCTTCTCTAGTCTAGTACCGATTAATTCCTCTACAGTGTAAATTTCTTTCTTACGCTACTATACCCAGCTCTGAATAATAAAGTGACTGAAAACTGGTTGTTTTTAGGACTGCTATCATGACAACAACCGACCAGAGCATGAGTTTGGTTGCACTGTCTGTTCAGTGCAAAGTTGTCACACTGCTCTGTTACCTCAGCTGCTGGATGGCAGCCAAGCTGCGGCCGCTAATTGCTGTCTATAACATAATGATGTCCTCCTTTTCTACATGCTTTCTTTCTCTGTGTGATATGTTTCAGTTACTGAATGTGTGAAACTGACTGTATAATTGTTAGGAAAGTGGTAAAAGACTATTAAGATCCTGCAATGTTAACTCGGTACTGTACATTAAGGGGGGACATATGAACACACTCAGTAGAGAACCATGCAATTGTTGCTACCAGAGCCATGTTGCAGTTCCATATAACAGCAAACCGACTACATCCCACCTTCCATTCTCAACTGTCAATCACTTTATTATTCTGATCCACATTTAAACTCTGCCACTGCAGCGAAATAACGAAATACCTGCTGTTAATACACATTACATCACCAGTCTCATTTAATACCAAACTTCAATATTTGGTGAGTTTCAGGTTTGTCTTTCCTGCACTCTGCTGTATCCTTTGAGACACACACATAATTGCCTGTACAAAGTCCTCCAGGATGTGCGCAACTACTTAAATAAGACATTCTTTACACCTTCTGATAGAAGGTCTAATTATGAGTAAGAAAGTAGAATATGAGTAAGTTACCACACGCAGCATAGTGAACACATTATGATAGCCATGGTAGACACAAAGCCACCATTCAATACAGCAATTCATGTAAGTTTGTGTGTCTAATAGTTAATGCAGATGATGAAGAGATTGAAAGGATGTATGATGAGATAAAACAAATTATTCATATAATTACTGGAGAAAAAGATTTAATTGTGATGGTGGACTGGAAGGCAATATTAAGAAAAGGATGAAAAACAAAATTAGTAGAGGAACTTGGACTGAGTGAGAGGAATAGAAGGTGAAGCTCCGGAAAGAATCTTGTACAAATCATAATTTAGTCATCACGGAGACTCGGTTTAAGGGTCATGCAAGAGACCTGGTAACACAGGAAGCTTGGTCATTTGATAGTAAGAGAGATATTTCGAAACAGATTTTAAACTATAAGACATTTCCAGCGGCAAGTATTAAGTCTGAACACAATTTATTAGCTAGGAATTGCAGATTGAAACTAAGTCAGTTGCTGAAAGCACGAAAATTAAGGAGATGGTAGCTGGATAAGTCGAAAGAACCAGTGGTTATTGTTATATTCAGAGAGAGTATTAAGCAGCATTTGACTGATCAGGGGGACAGGAACACAACAGAAAATGAATGGGTAGCTTTGAGAGATGAAAGGCAGAGACTGCAGTCGTATATGTGAGTTGCATGTGTGTGTGTGTGCGCGCGCACATGTGCTGACGTGCTTGTGTGTGTGTGTGCTATGGTTGACAAAGGCCATTGGCCGAAAGCTTTAAGTGTGAAAATCTTTTTGTTGTGCCTATCTGCGACTCAGCATCGCTGCTATATAGTGAGTGGCAGCTTTCCTTCTCATAGTATTGAAAGGCCAACATACATTTATAACTATTGTAAATATAAAGAAGGCTTTTGATAATGTTGACTGGAACAAACTCTTTGAAATTTGGAGAGTAACAGGGTAAAATACAGGGACCAAAAATTTATCTTCGAATTTTATAGAAAGTGGATTGCAGTTATAAGTCGCAAGTCATGAAAAAGAAGTAATAATTGAGAAGTGAGACAGACAGGGTTTTAGTGCCACCCTTATGTTTTTCCATCCACATGTTGAGCAAGCAGTAAAAGAAACTATGGAGAAATTTGGAAAAGGAATTAGAATTCAGGGAGAAAAGTAACCTTTGCAGTTTGTTGATTGCATTGCAATTCTGTCAGAGATGTCACAGTACTTGGAAGACCAGTTGAACAGAATGTGTAGCGTCTTGAAAAGAGTTTATATGTACAACATATAAGAAAAACAAGGATAATAGAATGTAGCTGACTTAAATCAGGTAATGCTGAAGAAATCAGATTAGGAAATGAGACACAGACAGTAGTACATGAGTTTCGCTACTGGGGTAACAAAATAACTAATGGTATCCACTGTAGAGAGGATATAAAATGCAGTGTGGCAAAAGAGCAAAATCATTCTGAAGAAGATAACTTTGTTAATATCAACCATAAATTACATAAATTCTTCAGATAGTATTTGTCTGTAATGTAGCCTTGTACATAAATCAAATGCAATTTTGCGATGTGGTGTTATAAGAGAATGTTGAACAGACAGATGGACCATGTAACTAATGAGCAGGTACTGAATGAAACTGAGTATTAATCAGGGACCTGTTGATAGGACACATCCTGGAACAGCAACATATTGTCCATTTTGTAAAGAAGGAAAGCGTGGGATTAAATATTGTACAGGGAGAGCAAGATAAGTTGCAGTATTTACGCAGAGATGAAGAGGCTTCCACAGGATAGACTAGTGTAGAGAGCTGCATCAAACGTCTTCCGACTGAAGACTACAATATCTAATAGAAGGTATAATTAGAGTTTGAAGTAAGGAATATTGTTATATTTAGTAAAGAATGTTGGCCAAATTTAGCAATTTAGTGATCTGTTTAGAAGTGCTCAGTTTAATAAGGGGTGAAATTTTTGCCATTAACTGTTTGTCAATAAAATAATATATCTCCACCTGGGAATCCAAATTTTGTAACCATTCTTATTTACATCTACATCTGCATGGATATTCTGCAAATCACATTTAAGTACCTAGCAGAGGGTTCATCTAACCGCCTTCACATTTCTCTATTATTCCAATCTCGTATAGCATGCGGAAAGCATGGACACCTATATCTATCCGTACGAGCTCTTATTTCCCTTATTTTATCGTGGTGATCGTTTCTCCCAATGTAGGTTGGTGTCAACAAAATATTTTCGCATTTGGAGGAGAAAGTTGGTGACTTGAATTTCATGAGAAGATTCTGTCGCAACGAAAAACACCTTTCTTTTGATGATGTCCAGCCCAAATCCTGTATCATTTCAGTGACACACTCTCCCATATTTCGCGATAATACAAAACGTGCTGCCCTTCTTTGAACTTTTTTTGATGTACTCTGTCAGTCCTATCTGGTAAGGATCCCACACTGCGCAACAGTATTCTAAAAGAGGACAGACAAGCATAGAGTAGGCAGTCTCCTTAGTAGATCTGTTACATTTTCTAAGTGTCCTGCCAATAAAACGCAGTCTTTGGTTAGCCTTCCCTACAATATTTTATGTGTGTTCTTTCCAATTTAAGTTGCTCGTAATTGTAATACCTACGTATTTAGTTGAATTTACCGCCTTTAGATTAGACTGATTTATCATGTAACAGAAGTTTAACGAGTTCCTTTTAGCACTCATGTGGATGACCTCACACTTTTCGTTATTTAAGGTCAACTGCCACTTTTCGCACCATTCCCATATTTCTTCTAAATCGTTTAGCAATTTGTTTTGATCTTCTGATGACTTTATTAGTCGATAAATAACAATGTCACCTGCAAAAACAACCTAAGACAGCTGCTCTGATTGTCTCCCAAATCATTTACATAGATAAGGAACAGCAAAGGGCCTATTAACACTACCTTGGGGAACACCAGAAATCAATACTCTCTGACTTTCCATCAATTACTACAAACTTTGACCTCTCTGACAGGAAGTCCCAAATCCAGTCACATAACTGAGACGATATTCCATACGCACGCAATTTCACTATAAGCCGTTGTGTGATACAGAGAGAAAAACCTTCTGGAAATCCAGAAATACAAAATCGATCTGAAATCCCTTGTCAATAGCACTCAGCACTTCACGCATAAAAGAGCTAGTTGTGTTTCACAAGAATGATTTTTTCTAAAACCATGTTGACAGTGTGTCAATAGACCGTTTTCTTCGAGGTAATTCATAGTGTTCAAACACAATATATGTTCCAGAATCCTGCTGCATATTGACAATAATGATATGGGCCTGTAATTAAGTGGATTACTCCTTCTACCTTTCTTGAATATTGGTGTGACCTGTGTGACTTTCCAGTTTTTGGGTATGGATCTTTTGTCGAGTGAACCGTTGTACACGATTGTCAAGTACGGAGCTAATGCATCAGCATAATCTGAAAGGAACCTAATTGGTGTAAGTCTGGACCAGAAACCTTGCTTGTATTATGTGATTTTAAGATGCTTCACTACCCCCGAGGATATTTACTTCTACATTACTCATGTTGGCAGCTCTTCTTGATTCGAATTCTGGAATATTTACTTCATCTTCTTTTAAGGCATTTCGGATGGCTGTGTTTAGTAACTTTGCTTTGGCAGCACTGTCTTCGACAGTATCTCCATTGCTATCACACAGAGAAGGCACTGATTGTTTCTTGCTGCTAGCATACTTCACATACTACCAGAATCTCTTTGGATTTTCTGCCAGATTTTGAGACAAAGTTTCGTTGTGGAAACTGTTATAAGCATCTCACATTGAAGTCCGCACTAAATTTCAAGTTTCTGTAAAAGATCGCCAATCTTGGGGATTTTGCATCTGTTTAAATTTGGCATGTTTATTTCGTTGTTTCTGCAACAGTGTTCTAACCCGTTTTGTGTATCAACGAGGCTCAGTTCCATCGTTTGTTAATTTATTTGGTATAAATCTCTCAATTGCTGCTGATACTATTTCTCTGAATTCAAGCCGCATCTGGTCTACACTTACATCATTAATTTGGAAGGAGTGGAGATTGTCTCTCAGGAAGACGTCAACTGAAATTTTATCAGCTTTTTTTTAATAGGTATATTTTTGGAGGATTTGGAGGTTACAATATTCAATCTCTCTACGACAACCCTGTGTTCACTACTCCCTGTATCCATTTTGATGCTTGTTATTAACCCAGGATTATTTGTTGTTAAGAGGTCAATATGTTTTCCGAACCATTTACTATGTGTGGGCTCGTGAACTAACTGCTCGAAATAATTTTCAGGGAATGCATTTAGCACAATTTCGGATGATGTTTTATGCGTACCTCCGGAATTAAACATGTATTTTCACCACCATATCAAGGGTAAATTAAAGTCACGACCAACTAGAATAGTATGAGTCAGGTACGTGTTTGAAATCAAACTCAAATTTTCTTTGAACCTTTAGCTACTGTATCATCTGAATTGGGACGTCGGTAAAAGGATCCAATTCTCACATTTTTTTTTTTTTTTTTTTTTTTTTTTTTCTGGTTGCCAAGAATGACCTCTGCCAATACTAACTTACAGGAACTACACTCCTGGAAATGGAAAAAAGAACACATTGACACCGGTGTGTCAGACCCACCATACTTGCTCCGGACACTGCGAGAGGGCTGTACAAGCAATGATCACACGCACGGCACAGCGGACACACCAGGAACCGCGGTGTTGGCCGTCGAATGGCGCTAGCTGCGCAGCATTTGTGCACCGCCGCCGTCAGTGTCAGCCAGTTTGCCGTGGCATACGGAGCTCCATCGCAGTCTTTAACACTGGTAGCATGCCGCGACAGCGTGGACGTGAACCGTATGTGCAGTTGACGGACTTTGAGCGAGGGCGTATAGTGGGCATGCGGGAGGCCGGGTGGACGTACCGCCGAATTGCTCAACACGTGGGGCGTGAGGTCTCCACAGTACATCGATGTTGTCGCCAGTGGTCGGCGGAAGGTGCACGTGCCCGTCGACCTGGGACCGGACCGCAGCGACGCACAGATGCACGCCAAGACCGTAGGATCCTACGCAGTGCCGTAGGGGACCGCACCGCCACTTCCCAGCAAATTAGGGACACTGTTGCTCCTGGGGTATCGGCGAGGACCATTCGCAACCGTCTCCATGAAGCTGGGCTACGGTCCCGCACACCGTTAGGCCGTCTTCCACTCACGCCCCAACATCGTGCAGCCCGCCTCCAGTGGTGTCGCGACAGGCGTGAATGGAGGGACGAATGGAGACGTGTCGTCTTCAGCGATGAGAGTCGCTTCTGCCTTGGTGCCAATGATGGTCGTATGCGTGTTTGGCGCCGTGCAGGTGAGCGCCACAATCAGGACTGCATACGACCGAGGCACACAGGGCCAACACCCGGCATCATGGTGTGGGGAGCGATCTCCTACACTGGCCGTACACCACTGGTGATCGTCGAGGGGACACTGAATAGTGCACGGTACATCCAAACCGTCATCGAACCCATCGTTCTACCATTCCTAGACTGGCAAGGGAACTTGCTGTTCCAACAGGACAATGCACGTCCGCATGTATCCCGTGCCACCCAACGTGCTCTAGAAGGTGTAAGTCAACTACCCTGGCCAGCAAGATCTCCAGATCTGTCCCCCATTGAGCATGTTTGGGACTGGATGAAGCGTCGTCTCACGCGGTCTACACGTCCAGCACGAACGCTGGTCCAACTGAGGCGCCAGGTGGAAATGGCATGGCAAGCCGTTCCACAGGACTACATCCAGCATCTCTACGATCGTCTCCATGGGAGAATAGCAGCCTGCATTGCTGCGAAAGGTGGTTATGCACTGTACTAGTGCCGACATTGTGCATGCTCTGTTGGCTGTGTCTATGTGCCTGTGGTTCTGTCAGTGTGATCATGTGATGTATCTGACCCCAGGAATGTGTCAATAAAGTTTCCCCTTCCTGGGACAATGAATTCACGGTGTTCTTATTTCAATTTCCAGGAGTGTATCTACTTCAATTTTGCGACACGATAAACTGCTTCTAACAGTAAAAAAACACGCTACCACCAACCGTGTTTAGCCTATCCTTTCGGAACACCATTAGGTTCTTCGCAAACATTTTGGCTGAGCTTATCTCCAGCTTTAGCCAGCTTTTAGTGCCTATAACGATTTGAGCATCGGTGCTTTCTATTAGCGCTTGGAGCTCTGGTACTTTCCCAACACAGCTACGACAATTTACAAGTGTTATACAAATAGTTCCTGTATCTACATTCTTGCTGTGTTTGCCCTGCATCCTTTGTGGTTGAACCCCTCGTGTTTTCCCGAGACCCTCTAACCTAAAAAACCGCCCAGTCCACGCCACAGAGCCCCTGCTACTCATGTAGTCGCCTCCTGCGTATAGTGGACACCTGATCTATTCAGCGGAACCCGAAACCCAACCATCCTTTGGCACAAGTAGAGGAATCTGCAGCCTACACGGTCGCAGATCCATCTGAGTCACATTACTGAAGTTCGTGATTTCCCTCCCTCATTCATGTTATTGGTAAAGTACTACAAATACTTTGCCACTGCACCGAGCTGTGTTATTGTAAAATAAATATTGTAGGTGTAGAATATTTCTTCATGTTTTTCAAGTGCATCCTTAGCAAATTTATTACAGTCATAGTTTTGTAACAAGGGTAGTAAAGTCTCAGCAGCTTCATTTTTTGCTGTCCTCCACCTCGTAATTTGCAGTGCTTGGCATTTGACTCCAATGCTTGTACATAGCAGTTGCATCTAAAATGAGATACATTGTGTAATGTAAATGCTCAATACTCTATATATAATTTAATGAGAAAATATACTTCAGCACTTAAAGAGGTATTTTCAGCTTTGTGTCACAACTGCCATCTTGACCATTGCCCTTGTGAAAGAGGCAGAAAATGTAGTTCATAATTCAGATGTATCATATTTTACGAGTCACTAGCAGTTACAGCCTATATGTCTATACTTTATAGAGTTATTGTAAATGTGTTGGCAAATTTGACACACAAGTGCAACAATAATTTAAGTGCATAATTATTTCATAAGTGGCATACTGGAGTACACTGTTCTAGAAAAGACACAGAATTCTGTAAGTGCTGTGCAGTTTTATTTCTGAACGCTTTGAGAATTGTATTAAAATGGATTTTTCCTATAAGAAATTACGTCTCAGTTCTGTAGCATTATTGTTTCTGTTGATAAGGAGGATGATGGGATAGAATGATATCAGAAATGTATCTAAAAATAAAGGTACTTTATTTTGTAAACTAATTGGATAGTACACAAACCATATATGTAACATTTAACGTACTGACACATAAAAAAGTCTTTTTGTTTCTCATTATTGTTCAGACATTTGCACATATATAAAAACACTGATCATAGTCCATTAGTACCTAATTTAAAAAAGGAGTTTTCTCTCAAAGCTTGCGGAGGTCCAGCACAAAGACCTGAAAGGAACCAAAAAGTTGTTAGTTTTTTTCTTGACAGCAAAGAAAAAACATTTATGTTACTAACTATGCTATTTTATAGCACAATTTATGTATAGAATTTTCATCAGGTTAGCATTTCCTGTATTTCATTTACTACATCACAAAATTAAATGAATTTTAAATCCTTGAATCTCCAAATATTTCCGAGAAGGCCGGCAATCATCCAATAAAGTGTCCCTTGCAAACCACAATGTATTTCAGAGCACAATTTGGTAGAAAGCAGTAGTAAATGTATCACAAATTCAATGTGCATTGATCAAAACTGCAATATTTTTTAATCATCTTACACTAGAAAAAGTAACTGACTCTTAAAAACTTAACCAAACTTTCATATTATTCCTCTGAAAATCAGACAGATTCATTAACTGAAGAGGAACTGCTAAAGAATACTTCTACTAGTTCTGATGTTTGTTGCCAAAAATTCACAAACCTCTATGAAGTACACGGCAGGGATTACTTAGCAATGTACTGAGTATTACAGATTTCGTCCATTCCAAGTGCCTATGGTATGAGAATAGCAGCTACTTTAGAGTGTGTGTGTGTGTGTGTGTGTGTGTGTGTGTGTGTGTGTGTGTGTGTACGCGTGTGTGCGTGCGCGCTCACTCTCATGTTGCATGCACCATAATTAGCCTACTTTTGGTTTTGCAGTCCTTATGGGAATGATATGTATGGAGCTGTAATACATTCTTACACTGTTTCCTTCAACTCTGGTCCCTAGAACTTTAGAAGCATGCTTTCAAAAGATAGCTGACATCTATCTTCAAAAGCCTGCCACTAAGGTTTTTCAGCATTACTGTGATGCTCTCCCATGAGTCAAACAAACACATGACCTGATCTCTCATGTTGTCTCGTTGTGATTGATTAATGATGTGCTTCCGGATGGCTCCACCAGGTTGGCATCCAGGCAGTGAGCTCACATAATAGCAAAACTTGCAGCACATGGTGAAGTCAGCTTGGTCAGCTGTCGAAATACTGTGCAGACACCAGAAATGACAACTCAGCAGAACATCTGAAACCACAGCATTAACCATGTGACCGTTCATGGTACTCTTCTTTGGACATGTTCCATGTTAGTCATATTTGGTACCTGATTCTACACACCTGAGCAGTATCCTAAGATGGGACACAAGTGTTTTGTAAGCAGTCTCCTTTGTAGACTGTCTACATTTGCACATTATCCTGCCAATAAACCAAAGTCTACTACCTGAATTATTGATGACTGACTTTATGTAATCATTCCACTTCCTAGCCCCACAAACTACACTCCTGGAAATTGAAATAAGAACACCGTGAATTCATTGTCCCAGGAAGGGGAAACTTTATTGACACATTCCTGGGGTCAGATACATCACATGATCACACTGACAGAACCACAGGCACATAGACACAGGCAACAGAGCATGCACAATGTCGGCACTAGTACAGTGTATATCCACCTTTCGCAGCAATGCAGGCTGCTATTCTCCCATGGAGACGATCGTAGAGATGCTGGATGTAGTCCTGTGGAACGGCTTGCCATGCCATTTCCACCTGGCGCCTCAGTTGGACCAGCGTTCGTGCTGGACGTGCAGACCGCGTGAGACGACGCTTCATCCAGTCCCAAACATGCTCAATGGGGGACAGATCCGGAGATCTTGCTGGCCAGGGTAGTTGACTTACACCTTCTAGAGCACGTTGGGTGGCACGGGATACATGCGGACGTGCATTGTCCTGTTGGAACAGCAAGTTCCCTTGCCGGTCTAGGAATGGTAGAACGATGGGTTCGATGACGGTTTGGATGTACCGTGCACTATTCAGTGTCCCCTCGACGATCACCAGTGGTGTACGGCCAGTGTAGGAGATCGCTCCCCACACCATGATGCCGGGTGTTGGCCCTGTGTGCCTCGGTCGTATGCAGTCCTGATTGTGGCGCTCACCTGCACGGCGCCAAACACGCATACGACCATTATTGGCACCAAGGCAGAAGCGACTCTCATCGCTGAAGACGACACATCTCCATTCGTCCCTCCATTCACGCCTGTCGCGACACCACTGGAGGCGGGCTGCACGATGTTGGGGCGTGAGCGGAAGACGGCCTAACGGTGTGCGGGACCGTAGCCCAGCTTCATGGAGACGGTTGCGAATGGTCCTCGCCGATACCCCAGGAGCAACAGTGTCCCTAATTTGCTGGGAAGTGGCGGTGCGGTTCCCTACGGCACTGCGTAGGATCCTACGGTCTTGGCGTGCATCCGTGCGTCGCTGCGGTCCGGTCCCAGGTCGACGGGCACGTGCACCTTCCGCCGACCACTGGCGACAACATCGATGTACTGTGGAGACCTCACGCCCCACGTGTTGAGCAATTCGGCGGTACGTCCACCCGGCCTCTCGCATGCCCACTATACGCCCTCGCTCAAAGTCCGTCAACTGCACATACGGTTCACGTCCACGCTGTCGCGGCATGCTACCAGTGTTAAAGACTGCGATGGAGCTCCTTATGCCACGGCAAACTGGCTGACACTGACGGCAGCGGTGCACAAATGCTGCGCAGCTAGCGCCATTCGACGGCCAACACCGCGGTTCCTGGTGTGTCCGCTGTGCCGTGCGTGTGATCATTGCTTGTACAGCCCTCTCGCAGTGTCCGGAGCAAGTATGGTGGGTCTGACACACCGGTGTCAATGTGTTCTTTTTTCCATTTCCAGGAGTGTATTATGCGCAGATATTTGTATGAATCGTCTGATTCCAATTGCAACTCACTGATGGTGTAGTCATATGATACTGCTTTTCTGCATTTTGTGAAGTGCACAATTATATATTTCAGACCATTTAAAGCAAGTTTGATTGAATATTTGTGCAGCTTTTTTCAGATAGTAGTTCACCATATGAAAAATGTCTGAGGATATCGCTTCTTGTGCCAACAATCCTCCAGCCAAGACAATATGATGTGTCCTGCTCTGTAAGAAATATTCAATCCAGTGACAAATTTTCTTTTATACGCACATACTTGTACTTGTGTTAATAAATGTTAGTGCAGTACTACAAGTCAAGAAGTACCGCATCCACCTTATTTCTTGATCCATTGTTTTCAGGATTTTAGGATGTGATGTGAGAAAAGTTCAAGTTCAGTTTTACACAATCAATGTTTTCATAATCTACACTCATTGGCATGAATGTGATCATTCTCTTGAGATACCTCATTACATGACTCATGCTATCTTTCAATCAATGGGTACATAGGCCCTACCTCTCTTGTGCCAAGTCTTCATCGCAGAGCAGCACTTGCACAATAAATCCTCAATTATTCGTTGGATGTATGCCAATCTCTGTCTTTCCTATAATTTTTACTCACTATCACTCTTAATATCATGGAAGTTACGCCCTGGCATTTTAACACCTGTCCTGTCATTCTGTCCCTTTTCTTGTTAGCGTTTTCCATATGTACCTTTCTTCGCTGATTCTGCAGAGAACATCCTCATTCCTAATTTTAATCAGCCCACCAAATTTTCACCATTCTTCTGTGGCACCACATCGCAATTGCTTCTATTGTCTTCTGTTCTGTTTTTCCCACAGTCTATGATTCACTACCATACAATTCTATGCTCCAAACTACATTCTCAGACATTTATTTCTCAAATTAAGGTCTAAGTATGATACTAGTAGACTTCTTTTAGCCAGGAATGCTCTTTGCCTGTGCTCATCTGCTTTTGATGTCGTCCTTGCTTCACCAATCGTGGGTTATTTGCTTCCAAGGTAACAGAATTCCTCAGTCTACTACATGATCACCAATTTTGATGTTAAATTTCACACTACTCTCATTTCTGCTACTTCCCATTACCTTCATCCTTCTTCAGTGTACCCTTAATCCATATTCTGTACCCATTAGGACATCATTGCATTCAACAGATCCTGTAATTCTTCCCTCCACTAAGGATAGCAATGTCGTCAGTGAATCTTATCACTGATATCCTTTAACCTTGAATTTTAATACCGCTCTTGAATCTTTATTTTATTGTCATCATGTCTTCTTGAAATAAGGTATTTAAAACTTGCTCATTTTTTAATAGAGCCACAATGTATTTCACTATTTACTTATAAGACTCTGCAGCTTTACCACCATTACTCAGTGAACACAGCACTTTAAAACTTAATCAAAATTTCTGAAACATTATCACTGCAATTGGTTATCCTTCCCTGAAAATGCTGCTCCAACTCCAACATAGCAAAATTTGTGGGCTAGAAATTTTTATCTTCCCCTTTCATAGTTTAGCGAATCTGCACACAAAATATGAATAAAATCTGAGATCACTGATTATACTTGTAGACCGCATAATACACAATCATCCTACTCTGTTTTCTATGCACATTTGACCACCAATATACTAACATATAGAAATTATTCAGCAATTAAATGATTACGTTATAAGAAAAATGGTATCCAGAAAACTCTAGCAACTTGAGTGGTAAGTCCTAGGTGGAATACTGTTTTAACCCACGATAAATATTCACCGTGGAAAATAATGTGCCTTGAGTGTAACAAATTCCAGTTTTGAAACACTCTTCAAACTGGCCAATTTTTCCTCTTAGAGTGCTTGTACAGTTCAGTTAGCAGAAACAAACTCTACAAAAAATTGAAATTAAGGAGAGAGGAAGCAGTCCATAAAACAGTTAAATCATATTTTAAGAGTCCCTGGCTGCTACAGGCTATATCTGGTTAGTTTAGAGTGTTCTCAGACCTGTATTTGCAAACTTGACACACACATGCCCCAATAGTATGCCATTTAAATTAACAAATACTAATCTAATGAAAGAATATCTGGAGCATTATTAAAAGCACTGAAAAGCTAAGTGACTAATACTTTCATAGGCATTGTACTAAGGAACACTGTGCACTGTAAGATTCAGAATTCTGTTAAGTGCAATGTAGTCTACTTTCTGAATGCTATGAGAACTATGCAGCAGACTGATACATACCTCCTGGGTTTAGAGAAGACAGCTGCACAAAAACTACAAGACATATTGAAAAATGGCACTTATTGGTGGATAGAGCACAGTGTTTTGATTCGCAATATATTCTACGGCATTGTCCCATGGTGCACCACTAGGGGGCTGGGATTCCAGAATGTGGTACACAACAGATCAAAGAATGCGTTGTGTCCCAGAAATCGCTAAATGTGAATCATTTGTGACATTTCAGCAATAATTTCCAATCAAAAGTCAGGTAAAAGCTTCAACATACAAAACAATCCATGAGTGGAACATTGCATCCCAAGAGTCGACTTATGTGATATGAACACACAGTCTAGCTGAGACTGTCAGCAGAGAAGGTGAAGCATGCATGGAAAACACTCGTTAGGAACACAAAGACACTGATGACACATGGCAGATGCTATGTATGGTGACTACTCAAGACAATGAGCTTTGTTTCGACTTTTGCAAAGATGTGATGCGGCGACTTGAGTATGGTTTTTCACAAAGCAGGTTTTCAGTGACAAAGCCACATTTCATGTGTCTGGAAATGTGAATCATCGTAAGATTAGGTTAGATTAGGTGTTTGGTGTACAGAACATCCATAAAATATTTTGGAACTCATGTGTGGTTTACTTAAAGTAATGTCTTTTGTGCCATGTCCTCTTCAAATGGTTATGAATCATTTTTCTTTGTGGAGAAAAATGTGACATGTTTTGTGTACCTGGACATGCTCCAGCAATGCTTGTACTACAATTACAGCAACACAGTGGAGACTTCATTTTGTATCAAGATAGTGCTCCACCACACTCTTTTTCAGAAGTTCAGAGTTACCTCAATGCTAAACAGCCTCAGCTTCTCATTATGACTCACCTCTTCTTCAGTGGCCCCCATAGTCAACTGACTTAACTCTGTGTGATTTATTCTTATGGGCTTATGTCAAAGATCATGTTTTCCTGCCTTAATTTGGAAAAGCTGCAAGAATGAATAATTACTGGGGCTGCTGCTGTCAACCATGGGTGTTGGGACATGTGCAACGAGAGTTTGACTACTGTATTGTTGTTTGCCATGTCACAAATGGTGCCCATATCAAGCACCTGTAATGTGAGTCAAAAACCTAGAGAAATGCTCTGCCCACTGATGTGTGTCCATTTCCTGTGTGTCTTATAGTTGTCATACAGCCAACTTCTTAATCACAGGAGGTGCTTATGAATAAGCATATGTTGCACTTGTCAGAAAATTATAATCTTCCAAATACTGCCCACCAAAACTCATGTACATGATTCAATCTAAACCAAATACTTCCTGCAAACAAGGTTAAGGCCCATCACTCTCCCCTCTCAGGTATTTTGTTATCTCTGCATTTTCCCTCAGATATAACTTTACTATCTTAAGAGATTATTTCATCTGCAAGTTGAGTTACATAAATTTCTTTTCAGCTGGCTGATGAAGTTTCCTCTCAGCAGACAAGAAATATATCCTTAAAAACAAATAAATAAATAAGAAATTGTTTCTGATGACAAAACCGCTAGTAACAAGCTGGGGAACTAAATTACATCTTGCTGTTTCTTTTCTTTTTTTTCATAATCTCACAGGTGTAGCTATTGTGATTTTTCTTACCCTTATATGTACTATAGTATCAACCAAAACCTAGTAACTTCAATACTTACACTTCCATCAGAAGCACTGGCTCCTACTTTATCACCCCTTGAATTCCAGCATACTTCAAATATCCCTCCTGTCCCCTTGTAACTGTGGACAAGCTGACCAGTCTGCAAAACAAAAGCAGCAAGTTAATTACTTTTCTAACAACCAGTAAGATGTAAGAGGCAGAATACCAACAGTATCAACTGTACAAGAAATATTTGGAAATCTTTACACTAGCAGCCTAAACATAAAAAATTAAGTACACACACACACACACACTAACTAGTGTTTCTGCAACATTAACACAAACTTTAGAGATGATGGCTAATATCTATCTCCAGAGGTCTCTGTCAATAGATAAAAGAAGACAAAACATCATTATAAACTACAAAATCTGCCCAAAAATTATACCTACAAGGCAAATGCTGCAAGTGGTCTCCATTGTGTTTTGACAATATTAAGGGCAGCATCAGGCAGTGGTCAAAGTTTTATAGGCTACAAAATTATGAACAAGAAAAACACTGTATGGGCACATCATAAAACAAAGTGCAGTTTACAGCCATGGAACATATAGGAAGAACGTCTGACAAAACAATACACACATTTCAAAAAAATAATATTAAAATTACCTTCCAAAAGACAAATAACATCAAAACACAAATATGACATAAATTACAAAATAACAAGAACAAGTAAAAACGCTCAGGAGTTTATAAGGTTTTATGTCACAACTGTGATATGAAATATATGGGCCTGACAGATTTATACACAATTAAAAAAGAAAATGCTTCAGGCTACTACTCTGGCTGTCTCCCTTGTTAACTACTGCTTCCCTTTAATGTTCTTTGACTTTTATATCTGTAGTCTGGTTTCTGCAACAGTTGTGAATAGGTTTCACTACCTGTATTTTATACCTTCTACCTTCAGAATTTTAAAGAGTGCATTCCTGTCAAGATTGTTCAACTTTCTCTAAAACTACAAATGCTATAAAAATAGGTTTGACTTTCTTCAGCCTATTATGTAAGATAAGTCGCAGAGTCGTACTGCCTTGTGCGTGCATATATTTCTCTCAAATCAAAACTGATCCTCCCTGAAGTCAGTGACTACCAGTTCTTTCATTCCTGCATAAATAATTCATGTTTATGTTCTTCATCTATGAGTCCTTAAGCTGAAGGTTCGGTTATGTCCATATTTGTCAGCACTCCAACTTATTTTTGAAGTCTGGAGTCATTTCCCCTGTCTCATATGTCTTGCAGAGGTCATTTCGCCTGTCTCATATGCCCTTGCATACCAGGTGGGGTAATTTTGTCATGGCCAATCCTCCCATGGATCTCAATGATACCGAGGGCATATAATCTGCTCTTGGGGCCTTATTTTGTACTTGAGTCTTTACAAGGTACACTTGAGCCTGTCAGAGTCCCCACAGAAAGAAAAAAAAAATCACAAGGTGATAAATTGGGTGACCCTGGGGGCCAGGGAATGTCTCCTCATGAAGAGAGAACATATACAGGAAACAACACACTCTAAACTTCTAGATAATGCCGAGGAGTATTAGTGGTGGCCTCATCTTACAGGAACCAGACTTCTCCCTCTTAACAGCCCCCAAAACAAAACTGGTTTAACTTAGGTCAGAGGAAGATCTCTTATCATGTGACAGTGATATTTTGAATTACCCCTTAATGTTACACCATCATCTTCAAAAAAAAATTCAGACACCAAATTCAGCAACAACACACCAAATCATCACATGAGAATTATGAAGTGGTTTTCTACTGCTCAATAGTGGAAATTTCGTTTATTTACGGTACTTGACAAGTGAAAGCGGGCCTCATCAGAAGAAATCAAAATAGTGCCATGAGGAAAGTTCTGAAGAATTTCCTCACAAAGAGCTCAGTGAGTTTCAAAATATCTCTCACTTAATTCTTGGGTAACCATCATTTTGTATGGCTGCATTTGAAGATATCAGTGCTGGATTCTTCTTACATCTCTATTGGACAATCCCAGGGCAGGTGCATGTTTAGGTGCTGAGCACTTTGGAGATTGCTGCATGGATGCTTCACATGGATCACACGTTCTGGTGTTGTTACAGTCCAATGTCAGTCAGTTTTTCTTTTCAGTGCAAAATCTGGTAATCTGAAGTTTGAAATCCAAACTCTAATGGTTTTTCTATGAGGAGCAGAATCATGTCGGCCAAGTCCACACCAAATGCAAAGCGCCCACTGAGTAGCAATCACAAAACCACCATTACAAATATACTCCTTTCAAACAAACACATGATGCTCGTATAGCCAAGCAATGGCACGTACTGAAAATGGCACATACCCCCTTCACATGAGTATCCCCATCACAGCCCAAAAAGCAGCCTCTCCAGAAACGGGTGGTCTTTCTGCCGGACCCTGTATATGTTTGTAATTTGTCTTGTGTACATTAGGAAATCAAATGGTGTCTATTCAAACTACTCGTAAACAGAAAGCAACCAGGGGCAGGTGAAAGATGTAGCCCTTTACAACGTAACACAGAAGGGCGGTAACGACACCATTGGCAGGAATGCTGAAATGCGGACAAGAGAGAGTCATCATTCTATTGGGCACATTTAACTGCTGTTGTGCCCAAGCATACAGGAATACCCTACCCTTAGCTGTCAGGTCTTTCTGCCTGCTGAGTGTATATGAATGCCTGTAGCCATCTGGGTGCCCTACCTGCCTGCATACATGTATGCCCATAGCCACGAAAGACTTAATATCGAAGCATATAAAGCTCAACAGTGCATAAGAGAGAAATTTTCTGTCAAAGAGATGCAACACTTTGTCAGCACAAAAACAGTACTGCTAATGTATGACACAGCTGTGGTCAACACTCACAGCACTCTATAAATCCTGAAGCATGAAACAAGCCAGCTACTGTCATATGAAGCTATTCATCTCACACTTTACAACTTTCAGCATAATAAACCCAATTTGCCCACAGATTTCTTCGGAAAAGTTTTACTTGTGTTTTCTGGCTTTTGACTACTTTTCCTATTCAAACAATTTTCACTTTTCAACATACTTCACTTTGGAAATGCCAAGGCTTATAAACCATGTGATGCATGTCACTGCAGCTGGGCTGCATCAAAGATGTTAACAGACTTTTGTATTTTGATATCAGACCATAATGATAAAGTTGGCGGCAGGGAACTTGCTCATCTGTGCAACAAGTGAGCAGTAGCCTCAGATCCAGAACGCATGGAATTCTGAAACAGTTCACTTAGCTTCTGTTTGAGAAGTATAATCAAAAACTCCTTCATCATTTGAAATAGCTTCTCATGCATTGCAAGTTTTTGAGAAAGACAATGCAAAAACTGCTATATGTAGTAGTTGATATTGTAATCAACAGTCAACAAGTTAAGAAGTTAACAAACCGCACCTTCCTTTCCCCAAAGCCCACTTCTCCACAGTGTTCTGGTGACATGTGGTAGATTAAGACATAGTGTAGTCCCATTTCCACAGCAACTGTGGAAAAAACAGGATTCCAATCACTTTTCCCTTGGTGGAGACTGCATTAGACACGCATATTGTTCTGCACCTCAAAGAGCACATTTGCATCACAGAGCACATTTGAATAACAAGTCTTCTAAGTGCACATTAGACTCAAACTGTCCCTGCAGTTACCCTCTGCCCAGGTGCCCATAGTATGGTAAACAAAAGCATTAAGTGCATAGCACATGTCTGGTACTTAACACTTCATTAATACTATTTTGAAGTCTGCCACAGTGATTTACTTACATGGAGTGTGCTGCTTGCAGTTCAACAACATATACATCATCCTGGAAACAAAATAAACTGGAACTTACTGCAGGAGCAGATGACATGCTGCTGTCCAAAACATCTACATGATTTAAAATATTAGCCATCTTAAGATGGGCATCATAGCCCAAAACCAGTTATGGTGGAGTTCACAAGATTCTGACATGGGTAAAATAATGTAAGATTAAATGTTTTAGAAGAAAGTATAGATCCAGATAAAATAGCTGACTAAGGTTCCACTTTCGCGTTATTGGAAAAACGTATGGATGATTTCAATGAAGAAAAAGTTCTGCAAACAATACAGCACTATACAATGCTGATATTGTGAAGACACTGATATGCCAAACCACGGTAGGGAATAATTTTTATCTTCACAGGATTATTTTAATGTTTTCTGAAAAACTGACATCACATTAATGTGAAGGACACAAAACTACATAAATGACCACTAAGATAGTACTTGTGATGTGCTCATGTAAAAGACTGGTTTGAGGTAGGAGTTTTCTTTACGTTACAGGCTGGTTAGGAGAAGAGTTATTGTTGGTTATGAACAAAGGAGAGTTCCCACATATAAGTACTATGGTATGAGAAAAGGGAGAAAGGGTAAGGGGTACCAAAAGGGCAGATCTACATCTGTATCTTGGGGGATATGTTTGAGGATGTCGTGCAAAAGGATACCATCTCTGAAGGGGAAAGAAGCACGGTATACATCAAATGTGAACAATGTATGACTGAGGAATGTGGTGAAAATAATATATAATGCTTGAAATAGTAATTACATGTTTAATCTGTGTGGTTTACTGTAATGTTGCAAAATTAATGTAGCCTCAGTTGTAAAATAACTGGAAATTTTAAAATGAAGATAATAAAGATACTGTTTGAAATAGTACAGCAGAGATAATATAGATCAAAAAGGTGATTTGAATAGTAATAAAGTAATACAGAAGTTATGAGACAATTTTAAGATACCCATGTCCTCAAAATGTTATTTCACCAAATTAGCTTAAAGCCAAAATAAAATCTTTCATGGAACCACATGGCAGCCAGAGCATGATAGGCCTCATTACTCCTGTAAGCAGGGTTTATTTTGATTACTGAAGTTCACATTAGAAGGCATGTGACTGTTAAGTAAAAAAAGATTGGCGATCTTTTACAGAAGCTAAAAATTTAGTGCAGCCTCAAGAACAGCTATCAACATGAGTAACTTAGAACTAGATATCCTCTGAGTAGTGAAGCAACTTAAATCACTTAGTAAAAGCAAGTCTTCCAGTCCAGATTGTCTACCAATTAGGTTCCTTTCAGAGTATGCTGACGCAATAGCTCCATTCTTAACAATCATATATAACTGGCTCGCTCAATGAAAGATCAATCCCCAAAAACTGGAAAGTTGCACAGGCCGCACCAGTATTCAAGAAAGGCAATACAGAACATACACTGTGTTCAATCACTATGAATTACCTCAAACAGAATGGTCTATTGACATACAGCCAACACCGATTTAGAAAGCATCATTCTTGTGAAGCACTAGTTCTTTACTTTCATGAAGTGTTGAGTGCTATTGACAAAGGATTTCAAACTGATTCTGTATTTCTAGATATCCAGAAGGCTTTTGACACCATACCTCAAAAGCAACTTGTAATCAAATTACATTCTTATGAAATATTGTCTCAGTTATGCAACTGGATTCATGATTTCGTGTCAGAACAGTCATCGTCTGTAACAACTGACAGAAAGTAATCAAGTAAAACAAAAGTCATTTCTGGCATTCCCTAGGATAGTGTTATAGGCTCTCTGTTGTTCCTTATCTATATAAACAATTTAGCTGTCTTAGCTTGTTTGCAGATGTGCTGTCATTTATCGTCTAGTAAAGTCATCAGAAGATCAAAGCAAATTGAAAACAATTTAGAAGAGACATCTGTATGGTGTTAAAATTGGCAATTGACTGTAAATAATGAAAAGTATGAAGTCATCCACATGAATGCTAAAAGGAATCAGTTAAATTATAAACAATTTAAACTGGAAAGAACACACAGAAGATGCAACAGGTCTACTAAAGAGACTGCCTACACTACACTTGCCAGTCCTCTTTCAGAGTACTACTGCGCGGTGTGTGGTCCTTACCTCACAGGACTGACAGAGTACATCAAACAAGTTTAAAGAAGGGCAGCACGTTCTGGGTTATCAAGAAATGGGGAGATAGTGTCAAGGACATGATACAGGATTTGGGGTGGACATCATTAAAATGAAGGTGTTTCTCATTGGGGTGGGATCTTCTCACAAAATTTAAAGCACCAACTTTCTCATCAGAATGCGAAAATATTTTTATGATGCTGACCTACATAGAGAGAAATGATCATCATAACAAAATACGGGAAATCAGAGCTCACGCGGAAAGAGATAAGCATTCGTTTTTCCTGCATGCTGTTAGAGAATGGAATAGCAGAAATTACTGTGAAGGTACATTAAATGAATTTGCAATTGTGAATAAGGACAACCGTCAGCTGTAGAATGGAATGATGACAATGAAAATTTGTGCCAGACCAGGGCACGGACCCAGATTTCCTGCATATTGCAAGCGGTCACCTTACCATTTAGATACCCGTGCATGACTCATGGCCAGACCCAAACTTCCACACATCATCAAACATGTGCCTAGAAGCTGTACTCGTATATCCATTATGTATATTCCCACACAGGTCGGACAATTGTACTTGAAAGTCACGTGCCCAGTATCGGCAGATAAATATGATGGATATGCATGCATGTCCAAAGGAACAGGCACTACAGCAGCTATAGCCATTGTGAAATACATTAAATGAATTCAATGAAGTGGGAAATCCGGGTTTGTGTCCCAGTCCAGCACAAATTTTCATTGTCGTCATTCCAGTCTACACATCTGATGGCCGTCCTTATTCACAATTCAGAATTTATTTAATGTATTTCACAATGGCTATAGTCACCGCAGTGCCTGTTCCTGTGGACAAGTATGCATGTATTTGTTACGGTCAAAAAATGCAATGTTGATGCGTAAAGTATGTTATTCTGTACTCAATATACTTGTCATTAATTTGCTAAAATTTCTAATGAACACTAGGAAACTATAGTAAAGAAAATATTGTTTGTAGATTTGGATCCCCCTCCCAAATGTAAAATCAGCAATCAATATGTAAGATGATGATCATGAAGAGAATCACTATCATACTGTCTATGTTCTGTCTAATTCTCTACAGAAAGATGTTAAAAAGAGTTATCACTCTCATATGAAGTCTTTTAATGGTAGAAAATTTCATATTCAGAGCATGTAGTAACACCTTATAATGAGCTCAAATGTCTAGGTGGGGGAGTGGAGCATATCCTTTCAGCTTCTTACAACTCCAGGGGAATGAAGCATATCCTTTCATCGTCTTACAGATGAATGACAATCCAACAACAGTAATTTATATATTATGAAATTATCAATGTAAACTAATATATGTATGATGTCAATATAATAGAGGGAAACATTCCTTGTGGGAAAAATATATCTAAAAACAAAGATGATGTGACTTACCAAACGAAAGCGCTGGCAGGTCGATAGACACACAAACAAACACAAACACACACACAAAATTCAAGCTTTCACAACAAACTGTTGCCTCATCAGGAAAGAGGGGAAGGAGAGAGAAAGACGAAAGGATGTGGGTTTTAAGGGAGAGGGTAAGGAGTCATTCCAATCCCAGGAGTGGAAAGACTTACCTTAGGGATTGGAATGACTCCTTACTCTCTCCCTTAAAACCCACATCCTTTCGTCTTTCCCTCTCCTTCCCCTCTTTCCTGATGAGGCAACAGTTTGTTGCGAAAGCTTGAATTTTGTGTGTGTGTTTGTGTTTGTTTGTGTGTCAATCGACCTGCCAGCACTTTCGTTCGGTAAGTCACATCATCTTTGTTTTTAGATATACTAATATATGTATGGTGAGATACTGTGTGCTGTTCTACTTTACTGTGCATAAGCAGGACCATATTGAGGGACAGTGGTCACGGTGACTTGCCAAAACGAAATACCTGTTCAGATGCAGCAGCAAGTATTCCACAGATCAACAAGCTGCCCTGGACATGCACAACATTTAAAGAAAAATAGGAAAATACATCGTAACAACACAGGGGAGAAAGTAGTTGCTAAATTGCAAAGTAGTGACATCTTTGATTTGTACAAGCTGTTTATGTACATGAAGTACGGGCAAATTAATTCATGTTAGACATGACTTAATGCACAATGTTTACTTTCGAAATATACCGCAGAAGAAATAACATGTTCCAGATTTAAAAACATAGACACAGCTTTGGTGTTCGAGCCCAGAAGATCCCCTTGGGAAGCACACCATCAAATGGCTATTATGTATAACTAACAATCATCCATATTACATGAGCAATAACACCACACTGTTTATATAATCTCTGAAAGAATAGAGCTCAGTGGTCTAACAGTAAGGCAAGTGCCTGGGAACTGAAAGGTCATGGAATTGAATCAGATCTTGGAATATTTCAGTCATTTTTAACCCAGCCCTCACCTCTCAATCGTATAAGGATTTGCCAGGATCAAAAAAATGGTTCAAATGGCTCTGAGCACTATGGGACTCAACTGCTGAGGTCATTAGTCCCCTAGAACTGAGAACTAGTTAAACCTAACTAACCTAAGGACATCACAAACATCCATGCCCGAGGCAGGATTCGAACCTGCGACCATAGCGGTCTTGCGGTTCCAGACTGCAGCGCCTTTAACCGCACATTGCCAGGATCAACACATGGTTCCAATTCCACGTAAAATTTTAGGTCACCATTAATGGGGTAGGTTAGCGACACGCAAGGTGCTGAAGTGGCTTTCAACAATGATCTGCACCAAGCTGTTAAGCAAAACGGAATTCTTGTGTTATTGTTATTTGGTTCATAGTTTTGATTAAAATAATACTATTTCAAGTCTCTCTAAGTCCATCTTTTCAGAAATGGTTGCGGGACTGGGCTGTTCGCTACAGGATGTCAAATCAGACACCTTTCAGCTATCTAATTTTAGGCTACCAGTTTCGGCGATTTACTATGCCATCTTCAGGTCCCTGAACAGTAAGCAAATAAAATAAGTTTGGAAATTACATGGCTGAGAGGTATTTGATTTGACATCCAATACAATTTCATGTTTACAGTGTAGGAAGTTCTTCCAAAATTGCAGCACTGCGCAGTAGTTCTAAACGAAAAGATGTGTATCTGATTAACTCTCAGGCTGACTGAGGCAAACATTTATTTTCTAACCGACTGGAGCAAGACTATGCTTTCGAAAACGAAAATGTTTGGGTGATAAAAAAAGTACTGAAATGTAGTATAAAATGTACCTATATCTGAAGTTTCATATTCTTGTGTGATTAAAATGAGTTCTTGTTTTGTAATTAACATTAAAATGATTTTAAAAAACAAGAGCTCTGTTATAAACAATTCAGAAGTCACAGTATTTTTGTGGTATGAGAACAAGAAAATAAATTTTGATGATGAACCAGTGCACTGACACCAACAGCCAAAAAAATGGAAATTTCCTGCAGTTACTTAAATGCACATTGTATGGATTTTGAATCTTCAACTTTCTTCTAAGCTAATGCCTGCATTCTCAGATACAGAGTGAAATAACAGAATTTTCACTATACATAGTAAGAAATAAAGTTTTTGTTTACCTGAGTTGACCAGATGTGTACACATTTGTCAAAACTTCCAGATGCTAAAAATTTACCATCAGGTGAGAAAGCCACACTGTAAACAGGTTCTGTGTGTTTTGTAAGAGTGTGTATGCAAGCACCTCTTTCTACATCCCAGAGTCTCACAGTCGAATCAAATGAAGCACTGGAAAATAATAATAAATTAATTGTGGTTATTATAATGTGATCCACAAAATAACTCTCAATAAGAGGTGCATGCAATGGCCATGCAATCCAAATTGAAATAAATATGTGGGGATGGGAGGTGGGAGAGCAGGCTGTCCTTCTTTATTAAGAAATTATGTAACAAGAAGTTATGTAGACAACGCAAAAGTATCCCTGCATGTTAATCTGTTAGAACAAAGAAAATAAAGGAAGAATATAATTTAAAAAGAAAAACATGGGGAAGGGGTGCCTTGAGGTGAGTCATATAACAAACCAGTTTTTTTATTTGATGATGATAAAATAATAATAATAATAACAATTATAATGACAACAATAATAATATTTGTATTTTTTTGCACATATCACCACTATTGGTGCCATATGTTTACAGAAGTTTCTTGTACCACACAGACTTCATTCAATCTTATCAGTTTAAAAATCTACTTACCTTTCAAATTCTACTGATGGCTATGTACACATTTTTCAGATGCTAGTCTTTGGTGCGCATAAAAATATCTCAAATTTCCGCTTTGTAAAACACGCTGATAAGTGTAATGCATATTTTTGGAAACAAACTGACAGATTTTGGAACTATAAATATTAAAAACACACACATTTATAACCAGGTAATTCCTTTTTCTGTCAAACTGCTTTCTATTGCAACAAAATGAACAAATTTTGCACTAGTGGTAAGAATTTAAAGAGATTTACTCTGCAACTTTGAAAGCTGATGATGGTTCAAAGTTTTGGTTGTTTACATAACAAACTGAATTTCTGTTTTTCAGAAGTCTGTTGCTTGCTGCCTTTGTATCTGGTACCAGCAAATTTTCGTTAATGAATTGTTTTTATTTTTCTTGAAATCATGGAGCTATGGAAGATCTCAACACAAGTTTACTCTATTTCATTTTACTCATTGCTTTAACATCATTCAACATTGTTGTGTACAAGTGTCAGCTGACATTTCCCATTGCCTGCTGTGTCATGTGGCAATGAAGCCACACTGACACCAAATTCATATGATACTATTTTTTGTTGAAGCCCCTAGTTGAAGCATTTCTTACAGGACTTTAAACAACAAGGTAATGTTATGATAAAAAAAGTGAGTCCTTAAGGACATCACAGTGGAGACCAAAGTTACACAATGAATCAAAAACCCAGGAGTAAGGCAGCTCAGTTAACTGTCCTACTTCTGTGAAGTATTAGATTTTCACAGAACTGGTTGCCATAGATGAGGCTACCTAAGTGTGCTATATTCTTTGTTCAATGCACTGAACATCACTTCTACGAGTTTGATAAATACACGAATATTATTTTTATTTGTCTTCATCTAAGTTGCAAATAAGCTTTAATAAGTGTTCTGGGCCTCATTCACAGCAATCACACATAAGGATATGGAGCAGATGGTACAAGTTTGTTAAATATATGAACGTTACTTTTATTTGTATGGGTACACATTTGTTAAATACATGAATATTATTTTTATTTTTATTCATCTAAGTTGCAAATAAAATTCAATAAGTGCTCTGGGCCTCATTCACAAAATGACAGATAGGGGATATGGAGCAGAGGACTGCCAAGGTGCTAAACATCCTCAAGGTACACTGATCAGCCAGAGCCTTACGACCTCCGACCTATTGTCAATATAAGCCCATCCATGCAATAGCAGTGTCACCTGGTGAGGAATGACTGCTAGTCAGACACTCGGCATAAGCATCTCGGAAACTGCACGACTTGTCTGGTTTCAGGGAGTGCTGTGATGAGTGTCTTTAACATGTAGCAAAACCAAGGTGAAACCACGTCCAGATGTTGTTGGGTTGGGCGGCCACCACTCATTACAGATGTTGGACATTGCAGGCTGGGCAAACTGGTAAAACAAAAATGGCAGTGATCTGTGGCAGAACTAACTTCAGACTTTAACTCTGGGCAGAATATACAAGTGTGTCTGAGCACAACAACACTTCTAATGATGGGCCTCTGCAAATGACAACCCACGTGTGTGCCAATGTTAACACCACAACATCAGCACCTACAACTGAAGTGGACACATGACCATCGGCACTGGACGTTGGCACAGAGGCAGAATGTTGCACGGTTGGATGAATCCCGAAACCTGCATCATCATGTTGACAGGAGGGCGCAAATCCGTCCTCTTTCAGGGGAGTAGCTCAGCACCGTGACGGCCAAGGAGTATTACACAGGTTGCAGACTACATACACCCCTTCACAATGATCATGTTTCCTGATGGCAGTGGCATTTTTGAATAAAATTATGTACCCTGTCAAGGAGTGTGATGGAGTGGCTTGAGGAACACAGTGGCAAATTTCAATTGATACGCTGGCCCTCCAACTTCCCAGATTTGAACCCAATCGAACACATCTAGGACATGATTGAACCTGGTGTCAGAGTTCATCACCACCCCTCCCCAGAATTTACAGGAATTACATGACTTGTGTGTGCAGATGTGTTGCCAACTCCCTAAAGTGACCTGCCAAGGCCTCATTGATCCCATGCCATGATCTGCTGCTGCTGTTATCCATGCCAAAGGTGGACATACCGGCAATTAGGTAGGTGGTCATAATGTTTCGGCTTACCAGTGTAATTTGTCTTAAGTGTTGGAAAGCAGCCTTTGGGCATTTCTAATTTTTGTGTAAACCCAGCATGCTGTATGGATCAGAAAGATCAACTACTGATGATGTCTATCATGAAGAGATCAGATTAATCAAAAGTGCCTACTAGACTACTGTATTTACTCGAATCTAAGCCGCACTCAAATCTAAGCCGCACCTGAAAAATGACACTCGAAATCAAGGAAAAAAAAAAAATTTTCCAAATCTAAGCCGCACCTGAAATTTGAGACTCGAAATTCAAGGGGAGAGAAAAGTTTTAGACCACACCTCCAAATTGAAACAAAGTTGGTCCATTGTAACATGAGACACAATTTAGGTTGAATGGATGAAGATAACAGCTACAGTAGTTTGGTTCGAGTCTTAACTTAGCAGTTACGCTTTATGAGGTAGCCATTGCTATGCATCAGGCGCTCCGTCTATATTTATACGGGTACCCTTCCTTTTTCACATGCTTCGTCTGGTTTGAATCGATTGCTTATTTTGCTTTGATCTGATGAGTGCCGTTCTCTTTGTTATAGGTGTTTACGTCACCCTAAGATGAAAATGCATTATTGTACTGTGTCATGTATTGTTTGTCACATTCTGATAATGAGTGTTTACGACCTGTTGCCGCTTGCGGCATGGCTTGCTTTTGTGTGCGCTACCGCCGCTTACAATAAAAAAAAAGAGAGGAATTGTTTCATTGGCGAAACAATGGCAAGAGACTGCTATTTGTTGTTACTTACACTGCTGCTTCCTTTGATAATAATCAAGAACCAAATAATAGACTGCGTATGATAGATGTTCTGAGCGAGTGTTTAGCGAAAATTTTTCTCCATTTGAAAATCTTTGCAGACACCTCTTTAGTACAATACATTCTGCACAGAAATTAGAATTGTCTTAGATTTAAAAAATCTAGTCAGTTGGTGTGCTTCATTTCTGACGGTATTACTAATCAGCATAAGAATAATACGAATATAAACATGACATGATATGCATATTCTTCCGCGTTTGCTATTGTCTCACTCTAGTTTCATAGTTTATTAGGCAGGCAGGATTTAAATGAGATAGCAACAAACACAAAAGAATACATGGCATAATGTTTACATTCATATTATTCTTATGGTGAAGAGAATACTGCATATGATTACGATTCATAAAAGTTCCTATTAGCAACCATCTCTTGCCGCAGGTAGGAAAAAATTCAGGACGTAGAGTTGGCCATATTGACATACATTCCAAACAGTCTTGCCAGTCGGATTTTCGTAGTATATTTTTAGTGATGCCTTCAAATGCAGAGTGTGTTGTTGTTGTCCTCAGTCCATAGACTGGTTTGATGAAGCTCTCCACGCTTTTCTATACTGTGAAATGCAGAGTAGCAACACTTGTAAAATAAGAATGAAAATAACTTAGAAATTAAATGCTGAAATTTAAAACAAAATTTTATTAGGTTTGTAAAACATCTTATAAGTAATGTTTAAAATATCAGTCATGATTCTAAATCAGTATCACTTGATTCTTTGTTGCTCATTTCTTCATGCAGAGCATTGTCCACCGTACCATCTAGTGCATTGGATATCAAGCATTATTTAAATACTTGTTGCACAATATGATTTGAAAGACACTTCCATGCATCATAAATCCATTGGCACACTTGTGACAAACTTGAGCATTTTACACATCCTGTTAGTGTCAGTTGTCTGTCGCTCTTCGAAAGCCAGTCTGTGTACATGCATTTAAGCTTGTTCTTAAATGGTTTATTCAAACAGACGTCAAGTGGTTGCAGAATTGACATCATCCCACCTGAAATTAGTGCCAAGTCCGTTTTGCTTTCCACTAATTCTCGTTTTACTGCAGGTGTTGTATGGCCTGCGTACACATCTAGTACCAACGGACTGCGCAAACCAGAGATCACTTGCGTAAACCAAGCAGTGCGCCAGGACGAGGATTCCACGCACGCCTAATCCATTCCAGCACCATGTCCTCCGAAAACCAACCAGTTTTGTTTGCTCGTACAATTACAGTTTTTGGAAACACGATTTCGGTAAAGTCTTTCGCTTGAAAACTGTGAATGGGAGTAATTTATATCCATCTGCTGTGCAAGCAAGCATGACGGACATCCGGTGTTTTTCACCCCCTGATGTAAGAACACTTACGTCTTTCCTTCCTTTGGCGCCAACCATATAATTTGATGGCATGTCAAAATATACGGGACCTATTGCACGTCAAAAGACACTTGAACCCTTCTAGAGCTGCTCAGGTATCGTTTTTTGGTGGTGTGACACTGAAGTGAAAACAAGAAGGAACAACGATAGCTAAACCATACCCAGGCAGATCTCATTTACTGATGGACACGGACCGTTGTGCTTTCACGAAGGTGACCATAAAAAATTGCACAAAATAAGGAGAAGGAATCACTCATGGGTTCCAATGTGCTACAATCAG
Organism: Schistocerca nitens; assembly: GCF_023898315.1. NCBI lineage: Eukaryota > Metazoa > Arthropoda > Insecta > Orthoptera > Acrididae > Schistocerca > Schistocerca nitens. The sequence goes on along the minus strand of NC_064615.1, from coordinate 1,111,107,295 downwards.
ATCAGCTAGCACAATGACTATGGATACGGGGTTCGGGGTTGAACACACTGAGAAACAATGGTCGAGCAGCTACTCACAGCCACATATTTTTGTACTGAGAAACAATGGTCGAGCAGCTACTCACAGCCACATATTTTTGTAGTCAATGCAAAGTAACACAGGAGACAGCATGAAGAGTGATCCCACCAGACAGTGGATGGTGTGGAGTGACGAGTCATCCTATATCCTGAGGTAATCCAGAGGAAGAGTTTGGGTTTGGCAAATGCCTTGAGAATGTTACCTGTCATGACATGTAATGCCAACAATGAAGTACGCAGGAGGTAGCGTTGGCGTATAGAGGTGTTTTTTTGGGTAGTGGACCCCTTACTGAACTCAAGAAAAAGCTAAATGTGGAAGGCTGAACACATTTTACGGTATTATGCACTGCTTACAGTACAGGAACAGTTTTAGACACGATGATTGATTGTATCAGCAACATAATACACACTGCCAAAAAGCAGCATATATGGGGGCAATGGTTTGTGGACAGTAACATTTCTGAAATGGGCTGGTATGCCTTGAGGAGTCTCAACCTGAACCGAATGGAACACCTTTGGGGTGGGTTAAAAATCTAAATTTGTTTTAGTCTTAGGCATCCAACATCAGTACCTTCTTTGGTTTCAGCTCTTGAAGAAGAATGGACTGGAAAGCCTTCACAGACATTCAGATACCTTACTGAAAGTGTCCTCATCAGAGTTCAAGCCATCGTAAATGTGCAGTGTGGAAACCCCCCCCCCCCCCCCCTTATCATATTAATGTCTAATAGATGTATGGATGGTTTTGATCAGATATTTTACAATCAATCTGAAATCTCCAAATGTCTTCAGGCCTTTATCTGAATAATTCCTTTTATTTTATCCATACATTCTCTCAATCTCTTCCACATCTGTGGACCTAGTTGGCATATAAACTTGTGCTACTGTGTTGGGTGTTGGCTTCTTGGCTATGATTAATACATTCAACGTGCTGTTCATAGTAGCTCACCTCCACCCCTATTTTCTTACTCATTATTAGATGTTCTCCCATATAACCCTTGTCTGATTTTGTATTTACAAGCCTGTACTCATGTCTCCTCTTCCTGCCACCATGCGTCATGCACTGTCATTATATGTAACTTCGACCCATCCATTTAAATTTGTAAATTCCCTAGCCAATCTATAAGATTAAAGGATCAAACATTCTACACTCTTGACACTCAGAGTGCTAGTTTTGTTCCTACTGATGACGATGTCCACTTGAGTAATCCCTGCCCAGATACCAAATAAGTGCCAATATATTTTACCCATCATTAAACCACACAGTAGAGTTGTATGTCCTTGGGAAAAATAATAGCTCTGGTTTCCCCATGCTTCCAGCTGTTGTCAGTACCAACACAGCAGAGTGGTAGCTAATGTTAAGGGGACGTTTCAATCAATCGTGCAGACTGCTGACCCTGTAACTATTGAAAAGGCTATTGTCATTCATTGGGAATCACAGGTTTGGCTGATGTCTACAGAGATAAGTGTCTCTGTTGTGGTTGCTCCCTACAGTATGGCTGTCTGTATCACTTAAGCATACAAGCTACCTTTTGATAGAATGGACTGCATTGCTGTCTCATCTATAGTGAAAAAGTCTCACAGTGCTTGGTGTGAGTAACAGTTTCTATAGCACCTGCTTTTATCTATTTCATGCAAGCTCATTTTTTCAAAAATAAACATTTCTATGACACACTGGAAAGTTACATTTTCATCTCCAGCTAGAACAACTATCTGGCGCATCCAAACAGTGCTGGGCTCTGCTTCCTAAGTAGCACACCACTCTCTGGCAGCCTCTTGATTCCAAGAATTCCTTTGCTGCTTCCCCAGAGTTGTGCTGTAACTCTCATAACCGTGCAGGCTTTTGCAGAATTCCTCCGTACTCTGAGATATGAACACACACACACACACACACACACACACAATAATCTGACACACAGTTATTTGTGTAACATGTCATGATACCTCTATTAAGAGTCAGCACAGGAAATGGTGTGCAATGCACAGTAACCAATTTTTGTCCGAAGCATTGGGCGAGTTCATTGATTTGTTCGGGAGGGGAGGGCCACAATGTTTGCCCCCTTTCGCCTGGTCGGTGATGACAGAATTGAGGTGCATGCCCTGTCCTTTCAAATGATTTTACAGAAACCATTTGGTAAAAAAAAATTCATTTTTGTGTTACTTATAGCTTTATACATGTCCTTCATGATGACGTGCCGATCATTTCATTAATGTTCATAGCTATTGTGATATTTGCATGAAAGACAAACACTGCAAAATTCAAAAAAGTTTGCAATGAAAAGTAGGGGTCACTATGATTTTGCATTTGATGTATATTACATAATATGTTGCTGCTTATGAAATAACTAACATATTGAGTTTTTCTTTAGACTTGGCTGGAGATCTCTAATCTCTCACCAATCTCAAGAAAATTGATCTGATGTATCACACTCATTTGTGACCATGCACACCAGCGATAAAGCCAGAGTGAAATATCCACAACATTCCTCATGTTTCATGAACGGTTTGATATATCGATTTTTGGCAATTTATATCATGCAAAGAGAAGAGTCTTTTGCCACGTGGTTACTATGCAAAACTTCATTATCCACTGTGTTATTCCACTAACTTTTTCTTCTGACTTTTTTTCTACTGCCTTTTCCGATCAAAGAATGTAATTTTACAGGGCCATCAATAGCTGGTGAAACAAGAAATGCTAGAGATTTTGGAACAACATAAGTGCACACATTAAACCTTTACTTTTGTTCTGAGGACGTGTTTTTTCATAAGCTACTGAGCCTACTTTCCCTCAGTTCCCTCACTAAATAAAAGTAATTCTCTCACATTTGGATTTGCACAACATGTTAGTGAGGTGACACTGTGTAAACTCCACTATGATTTCGCAGAAGAAGCAAATTTTAAAATGGTAACAAGAGAAATATGTACGTTTCACTTAAAATTCGCCACTCCTACACTTATCTGAAAGTGATACATGGTTAACAAATCAGGTGAAAATAGATCACTGTTTTTGTTACATTTTCAGTGTCACTGCGTTTGTTACATTTTCAGTGGAATTCTTTTCAGATACTTACCCAAGCAGATGTGACAGATCTTTCTGAATGGTCACCATGAAATTAGGGGTATGGAGGGGCTCCACTTAATACTTACAAAAAATGTGAGCATAGTATTCAGTTTAAAATGACACTTCCCCTGCAGCACTCAGCATTTTCCCTGCAGCGCCCGCCCTTAAGCCCCACCACTACCGCTCCCCCACGTGTCCTGCTGACCATGCATCTACTGGCCACTTTATTCTACGCAGACTCTACTAGCAACATGCTACAGCTGAGTCCTCCTACACACATCAATATATTTTACAAGCACAGCTCTTCCTTCCTCTTCAGTTAGTCCCCACTGCTAGATAGCAATTGTATAGTCAGTCCCTACTTTTGCTCACCCACTGTCGAAAATAAACAGAATATTATCTGTAGCTGCTGCCAGACTAATGGTGGTGTGGAACACTGCTCTTCCTACACTTCGTTCTGTTGTGACCAAGCCTTAAAGTGTGCACATACTTTTGCTTTCTTCTTGAATTAGACTAAGTTAGGGTTCTGCTCTAGCAGTGAAGGGTGATCAACTGAACTACATATGTCTAGATTACTCAGTTTGAGATGGTGTCAAAAATAGTAAACTCAGGTTAACGACAGCAGAAAACTTATTTCCAAAAAGTGATGTTACAGATATCTACAAACAAAAGACATCATTTTCATTTGTGACATCACCAAATTATCTGCAACGCACCTATGTACAGCAGTGAAAGGATCAGGTTCAGCCAGTACAATGGTAACTACTGAAAACTGTGGAAAACTATGACAGAGATTCCATCTCAGAGTGAAACATGATTGCACGCTATATTTCCTCACCTCACAGCACAAGGATTAATCATACTGTCCTTAAATGACACGCGAGACTTCTGTTTACAGTGCTCAACTTACAAACCATGTATGAAAAGGGGAGGTTGAGGAAGCACATGTAAGGATGTGAGGCATGCAAAGACATAGACAAAATGTCAGCAATATAGACTAACATGCTCTGGAAGTTGTTTAAGTAGAGCAGCCGAGTCTTCAGCTATTCACAGACTACAAACATACTTACAGACTACTTTCACAGCACACAAGTTTACAAAGTTGTCGCAATGAGATAAACTATACCAGGTGAAAGTTCCCAGCAAATTTCTGACATCTTATTCACAAGTGTTGGTCCAGGGTTCCAGTAGACCAGCACAACCTTCAATTCTCGCAAACTTTAGCTCCGTGCCAGAACCATTTTGCTGGCATCCAACCATCCACCATGAACACCACACTATGATAGTTAGTAGACTCAGATTGAACGTGTTTCTACAAACATTTCCAATACAGTAGATAACACTATTATTCAACCAGTCATCTAATTTACAAAAATTTTTTGAGTTTAAAATCTGTAATAACATAACTGTGATGTGCAAAGACTATGGAAAGTGTGATATATGTGATGTTATAGCACTTTGCTAGTGTATATTTGTAACTTATGTAAAGAAATATGTGAAATGTATAAGTTACTAAATAAGCTGTCATTTCTATAAAATGGTATACGCTTAGGAATAATGTGTATGATATGTCTTATGTAAAAGATGGAGTGCTTTTGTACTGTACGGAAGTTACTGTGAGAAGCGTAAAAGGTGGCTTGGATTTTTGGCACACTACCTGTAGAGTGAGCGGGGCTGAGAGCACACACTCTGTAGGCATCAGTGAAAGAGGCAACACTCGGACAGAGCAGGCGATGCCTTGTCTGGAAATTATTGCTCAACAGCCTCAGATGATGACTGCTGAATTATTTCTGCTTTGATACAAGATGTTGGGCTATGTTATGGACATTAAAATGTCGCCAAGAAGGATTAATTAGCCCATACTTCAAGAAACTTGTATGCTGTACTATGGGTAGAGTAGCTGCCATTGTTATCCACCACACCCAATGACTACAGCCAACAGGTTACGTACTGTGTATAATTAGAAATGTAGAAGCATGAAACATTAATTCACAATTAACTGTTTTTGAATAATTATTGTATTAAACATAAAATTTGGTTCACCCTGTTATTTTATTCCTAGTCATTCACCTACATAAGGCCCTTTCCCAGTGTTTGATTATTCTGAGTAAAACATTTGAAGTGTTTTATTCAGTATGTACAAGCACTAATTTTCATAACTGAATACATGTCCGAAAATGAAATTTTGCTTGAATACTTAAATAGATATTTTCAGGCAAATTTAATGATTTTAGTATTCTTACTCTCTTTATGGTAATAAGAAAAGTGAAAGTAAATAAGTTTTGCTGAAAATATGAACTTCTCATGCATAAGTTTTGAGTAAAGTAAAGATAAAATTCTTTCAGTTATAAATGAAATCAGTAAGTTATAAATTCTTACAAAAAAGTGCTTATGTGGCTCAGTGACGATGGACTAGGGTTCTATAAAATTACTGAATGACCACACCGTACCTTTGGCTTTGACAGATCATTTGTTAAGACAAAGGTATAAACAAAGTATCTTAATAAATTCAAATGTGTGTATTATGCTATTACTATATTTAAGTATTTAATTTGTTGGTTACAAAAAGTTCCCACTGCCCCCCCCCCCCCTTTTTTAAGCACATCGTGATGACTAAATATTCGTGGCCTTTCCAGATCAAGATTATACAGGGTGTTACAAAAAGGTACGGCCAAACTTTCAGGAAACATTCCTCACACACAAAGAAAGAAAATATGTTATGTGGACATGTGTCCGGAAACGCTTACTTTCCATGTTAGAGCTCATTTTATTACTTCTCTTCAAATCCCATTAATAATGGAATGGAAACACACAGCAAAAGAACGTACCAGTGTTACTTCAAACACTTTGTTACAGGAAATGTTCAAAATGTCCTCCGTTAGTGAGGATACATGCACCCACCCTCCGTCGCATGGAATCCCTGATGCAGCCCTGGAGAATGACGTATTGTATCACAGCCGTCCACAATATGAGCACGAAGAATGTTTACATTTGGTACCGGGGATGCGTAGACAAGAGCTTTCAAATGCCCCATAAATGAAAGTCAAGAGGGTTGACGTCAGGAGAGCATGGAGGCCATGGAATTGGTCCGCCTCTACCAATCCATCGGTCACTGAAGCTGTTGTTGAGAAGCGTACGAACACTTCGATTGAAATGTGCAGGAGCTCCATCATGCATGAACCACATGTTGTGTCGTACTTGTAAAGGCACATGTTCTAGCAGCACAGGTAGACTATCCCGTATGAAATCATGATAACGTGCTCCATTGAGCGTAGGTGGAAGAACATGGGGCCCAATCAAGACATCACCAACAATGCCTGCCCAAACGTTCACAGAAAATATGTGTTGATGACGTGATTGCGCAATTGCGTGCAGATTCTCGTCAGCCCACACAAGTTGATTGTGAAAATTTACAATTTGATCACGTTGGAATGAAGCCTCATCCGTAAAGAGAACATCTGCACTGAAATGGGGATTGACACATTGTTGGATGAACCATTCGCAGAAGTGTACCCGTGGAGGCCAATCAGCTGCTGATAGTGCCTGCACACAGTACGGAAACAACTGGTTCTCCCGTAGCACTCTCCATACAGTGAAGTGGTCAACATTACCTTGTACAGCAGCAACTTCTCTGACGCTGACATTAGGGTTATCGTCAACTGCACGAAGAATTGCCTCGTCCATTGCAGGTGTCCTCATCGTTCTAGGTCTCCCCCAGTCACGAGTCATAGGCTGGAATGTTACATGCTCCCTAAGATGCCGATCAATTGCTTCGAACGTCTTCCTGTCGGGACACCTTCGTTCTGGAAATCTGTCTCGATACAAATGTACCACGCCACGGCTACTGCCCCGTGCTAATCCATACATCAAATGGGCATCTGCAAACTCCGCAATTGTAAACACTGCACTGACTGCAAAACCACATTCGTGATGAACACCTGTTGATGCTACGTACTGATGTGCTTGATGCTAGTACTGTAGAGCAATGAGTAGCATGTCGACACAAGCACCGAAGTCAACATTACCTTCCTTCAATTGGGCCAACTGGCGGAGAATCGAGGAAGTACAGTACATACTGACGAAACTAAAACGAGCTCTAACATGGAAATTAAGCGTTTCCGGACACATGTCCACATAACATCTTTTCTTTACTTGTGTGTGAGGAATGTTTCCTGAAAGTTTGGCTGTACCTTTTTGTAACACCCTGTATATGTATGTTGGTGTAGTAACTAAAAGATTCCTGTTTCTTTCTCAGAACCACAACTGAAAAGTTATATTTATTTGTGAAGTTATGATAGGTAATGGCAGGAAAGTAGGCCAAATTTACTTCTTCTGCTTTTCTGAAACTTAAAATTTTCTTTGTCTAGACAGGCTGGCAACCATAGACAAACCACTTAATGAACTTGAACTTTGTACAGATAGGTCCTAGATTCAGTATTACTCCATTTTTTACTGGGTTTCTTTCTAACAACTAGAAAATTCTTAGGAAAAGAACTAATAGACTGATTTCCATAGCCATTAGTCATACATCATAATCAAATCCTGTAAAAGGTGTAACTTTATATGAAAATTGTGGACAGTAGGCATGTTTATGACGTGTACACTACATGCGCACTTCCCTATATATTAGTGTTGTACATGGCTTTTCCAGTGACAGGAGTATTTGTTCTGTTGGTATAGTGTTATAAGCACCACCAATCTCCGATTTGCTCCATTATCGGTGCGTGAGACAGTATAAGCTAAGAACAGTTCCTTAATACATTTTAATCAGTTCTAATGTGGTTCGTAGGACAACCATCCTATTTACATAGTTTGGATGTTTTTGTTTAATACTACCCACAAAATAATCTGAACCATCTTTATATCATTCTAGTCATCAACCTTTGTTGCACAAATCGTATCCCTGCGATTGACCGAAGTATGAAAAATACTTAGTGATTCCAACTATACTCCGTTCATCATAAGAATAAACCTGCATTTGCTGGAATCTCATTGGATTTCCATTTCACGTGGGACTGCAGCCACGCTGTCTCAAATACTATCAAGTACGATAGTAAGGGTACGTTTTGTGCTGTGCTCTACGTGCACATCAACTTGGCGATAATATGGGACAACAGCTTTACCGGCACATTTAACTTGGACAGCACTGGCTGGTCAGCTGATACAGCTAGCCTGCAGTGATGTGGTCAGCTGGAGTTCACGCGTAAAAAGAGACGAGCAGAGGAGCTATACAGCTTTGAATGACATTTAATTTTTAAGCAGAATGAAATAATACACTTAGAATCTCCCACAATATGCTCCTTAGATGACTAGACAAAAACCGCAACACGTTATCATTTTTATCTAACGTACTACTGTAATTAAAAACAGCGATGATGATAATGCCTGACTTAACCACACAGGCCTGGTAGAATTTTGCGCAGAGCATAACTTAATCATAGCTAACACTTGGTTTAAGAATCATGAAAGAAGGTTGTATACATGGAAGAACCCTGGAGATACTGAAAGGTATCAGATAGATTATATAATGGTAAGACAGAGGTTTAGGAACCAGGTTTTAAATTGTACGACATTTCCAGGGGCAGATGTGGACTCTGACCACAATCTATTGGTTATGAACTGTAGATTAAAACTGAAGAAACTGCAAAAAGGTGGGAATTTAAGGAGACAGGACCTGGATAAACTGAAAGAACCAGAGGTTGTAGAGAGTTTCATAGAGAGTGTAAGAGAACAATTGACAGGAATGGGGGAAAGAAATACAGTAGGAGAAGAATGGGTAGCTTTGAGGGATGAAATAGTGAAGGCAGCACAGGATCAAATAGGTAAAAAGACGAGGGCTAGTAGAAACCCTTGGGTAACAGAAGAAATATTGAATTTAATTGATGAAAGGAGAAAATATAAAAATGCAGTAAATGAAGCAGGCAAAAAGGAATACAAACGTCTCAAAAATGAGATCGACAGGAAGTGCAAAATGACTAAGCAGGCATGGCTAGACGACAAATGTAAGGATGTAGAGGCTTATCTCACTAGGGGTAAGATAGATACTGCCTACAGGAAAATTAAAGAGTCCTTTGGAGAAAAGAGAACCACTTGTATGAATATCAAGAGCTCAGATGGAAACCCAGTTCTAAGCAAAGAAGGGAAAGCAGAAAGGTGGAAGGAGTATATAGAGGGTCTATACAAGGGCGATGTACTTGAGGACAATATTATGGAAATGGAAGAGGATGTCGATGAAGATGAAATGGGAGATACGATACTGTGTGAAGAGTTTGGCAGAGCACTGAAAGACCTGAGTCGAAACAAGGCCCCGGGAGTAGACAACATTCCATTTGAACTACTGATGGCCTTGGGAGAGCCAGTCATGACAAAACTCTACCATCTGGTGAGCAAGATGTACGAGACAGGCGAAATACCCTCAGACTTCAAGAAGAATATAATAATTCCAATCCCAAAGAAAGCAGGTGTTGACAGATGTGAGAATTACCGAACAATCAGTTTAATAAGCCACAGCTGCAAATTACTAACACAAATTCTTTACAGACGAATGGAAAAACTAGTAGAAGCCGACCTCGGGGAAGATCAGTTTGGATTCCGTAGAAATACTGGAACACGTGAGGCAATACTGACCTTACTACTTATCTTAGAAGAAAGATTAAGGAAAGGCAAACCTACGTTTCTAGCATTTGTAGACTTAGAGAAAGCTTTTGACAATGTTGATTGGAATACTCTCTTTCAAATTCTGAAGGTGGCAGGGGTAAAATACAGGGAGCGAAAGGCTATTTACAATTTGTACAGAAATCAGATGGCAGTTATAAAGAGTCGAGGGGTATGAAAGGGAAGCACTGGTTGGGAAGGGAGTGAGACAGGGTTGTAGCCTATGCCTGGTGTTATTCAATCTGTATATTGAGCAAGCAATAAACGAAACAAAAGAAAAATTCGGAGTAGGTATTAAAATCCATGGAGAAGAAATAAAACCTTTGAGGTTCGCCGATGACATTGTCCATTCTGTCAGAGACAGCAAAGGACTTGGAAGAGCAGTTGAACGGAATGTACAGTGTCTTGAAAGGAGGGTATAAGATGAACATCAACAAAAGCAAAACGAGGATAATGGAATGTAGTCGAATTAAGTAGGGTGATGCTGAGGGAATTAGATTAGGAAATGAGACACTTAAAGTAGTAAATGAGTTTTGCTATTTGGGGAGCAAAATAACTGATGATGGTTGAAGTAGAGAGGATATAAAATGTAGACTGGCAATGGCAAGGAAAGCGTTTCTGAAGAAGAAGAATTTGTTAACATCGAGCATAGATTTAAGTGTCAGGAAGTCATTTCTGAAAGTATTTGTATGGAGTGTAGCCATGTATGGAAGTGAAACATGGACGATAAATAGTTTGGACAAGAAGAGAATAGAAGCTTTCGAAATGTGGTGCTACAGAAGAATGCTGAAGATAAGGTGGGTAGATCACGTAACTAATGAGGAGGTATTGAATAGGATTGGGGAGAAGAGGAGTTTGTGGCACAACTTGACTAGAAGAAGGTATCGGTTGGTAGGACATGATCTGAGGCATGAAGGGATCACCAATTTAGTATTGGAGGGCAGCGTGGAAAGGTAAAAATCATAGAGGGAGACCAAGAGATGAATACACTAAGCAGATTCAAAAGGATGTAGGTTGCAGTAGGTACTGGGAGATGAAGAAGCTTGCACAGGATAGAGTAGCATTGAGCTGCATCAAACCATTCTCAGGACTGAAGATCACAACAACATAACCACACAGTAAATTTTCTGCATAAGCTGTGTGTAGCTCAAGAGAGAATAGAAGGATTTCACCGTGTAGTTAAATACTGAAGCCACTGAAGGTATTACTTACAAGTCAGTCATCTGGTAATCTCTTAGCTCCTTTCTTATCCGAATCCATGAAATACATTTCAGTTCTGGAAGTGTTACCTGCTACATTGATAACAAGCCTATCAACAACAGAATCCATGAAGCCAATCAGGAACAGCATTTTTCTTTTTTTATGACAAGCTGTTCTATATCCCACCAGCATTCGCCAGTGATGTGTGAAAAAGCTGTGTGCGTTAGTTCCAGTGTGTCTGGCAGCTTAACAGTCTTGTTACTTCTCGGGTCAAATCCAGTAGCTTGGCTCCAAGTCAGTTCTGTTGGGTTCATATTGTAATGGTAAAGTAGCAAATGTAAAAATGCAGCATTTGTATGATGTGCTTGATGCTGTGAAAATGATTGTTTTTCATGTTTCTATGATACTTATCTACCTCTGCAGTATAAAACGGTGGGCACAGAAGAGGATTTGGTTTCTCATTTTTGCCTTAAAGAATTAATTGTTATGTTTTCTTAATTTAAACAACTTTTATGAACAGAATTTCATAAAACATCGATAATTAAGAATTTGTATCTGAAATGGACATGAGGGACATGAAAGGGAAGCAGTGGTTGGGAAGGAAGAGAGACAGGGTAGTAGCCTCTCCCCAATGTTATTCAATCTCTATATTGAGCAAGCAGTAAAGGAAACAAAAGAACAATTTGGAGTAGGAATTAAAATCCATGGAGAAGAAATAAAAACTTTGAGGTTCACCGATGACATTGTAATTCTGTCAGAGACAGCAAAGGACCTGGAAGAGCAGCTGAATGGAATGGACATGGTCTTGAAAGGAGGATATAAGATGAACATCAACAAAAGCAAAACGAGGATAATGGAATGTAGTCGAATTAAATTGGGTGATGTTGTGGCAATTAGATTAGGAAATGAGACACTTAAAGTAGTAAATGAGTAAATGGCAAGGAAAGCATCTCTGAAGAAATTTCTGAGAAATTTGTTAACATCAAGTATAGATGTAAGTGTCAGGAAGTCGTTTCTGAAAGTATTTGTATGGAGAGTAGCCATGTATGGAAGTGAAACATGGACGATAAATAGACAAGAAGAGAATAGAAGCTTTCGAAATGTGGTGCTACAGAAGAATGCTGAAGATTAAGATCAAAGGGATCAGTTGGTAGGGCATATTCTGAAGCATCAAGGGATCACCAATTTAGTATTGGAGGGCAGCGTGGAGGGTAAAAATCGCAGAGGGAGACCAATTGTATATTCAGAAGGGTGTAGGTTGCAGTAGGTACTGGGAGATGAAGAACCTTGCACAGGATAGAGTAGAATAGAGAGCTGCATCAAACCAGTCTCTGGACTGAAGACCACAACGACAACAACATCTGAAATGGAAACAAGAATTTCGTGTCCAATATGTAATTAGAAAGAAGAAAACATGCATTATTCATAAAAAATTGCGATGAATTTTATAGTTACAATATGTAGGTATTTCAAATTGAACGAGAAATAAAAACTGACTCCAGGGAGATTTGAACCCATGCACGAAAGAACGGCAGTTGGCTTACATTCCATTATGCTAATGACTACACTACATTTTCAATATGAATAATTCATCAACTGCATTGTATACAAGGCTCAGAAAACTTCAAAGCCGAATATCTCCATAAATTTATGAAATACATTAAGAACAGCCTATTTCTCGGCACTTTTTAACCATGTTCCATGCGCGCGTCTCACTGCGGAACAGAAAGAAGCCTCAGCCATTTTCATACTGCGCATTAACAGCACGAAAATCAGATTACAACCATGCAGAGGCTATGACTGTACACGATTTTTGAAATAAAAACAATGTAGCTAAAGCGTGATTAAGAAAAACGCTGATGGCTGTTAATACATTTGAATATCTTAAAGTTTCATTTAACATAACTTAGTAATAAGACGTCTCTTACATAAGTAGGACCTACTTCCAAGAGCGTAACAACACCAGTGTACCTGTGCTACAGCTTCTGAACAATCATTGCGTTTGTGTTTAGTTTCATCAGGTTTATTCTTATGATGAACGGATTATAGTACATCCTACATTAGTCTTTTTGTGTGTATCTTATCCCGAATAATGTGGATAACAGCCATATTTTGTACTAGCTTTGCTGCAGCCAATACAACTTTTTCATGAGAGTTCCATCATCCACTAATCACTCTACATGACTGGCCACTGCTGAAGAGAATGGGTAGAATATTCTACCAAACAGAACTGATTTGAACTGCCTTCTCATCAGAAAATATAAAACTTTTTTGCTGAAACAATGTACAAACTGTCCTGTTTTTATTACATTCTGATATCTTTAGATTCATTTAGCTGAGAAAGGAATAATCAAACAATGGAAAATCCAGGATGGAATGTAACAATATTGTGAAAAGGAAAGTTGCGACTCACCATATATATATCAGAGATGCTGAGTCGCAGACAGGCATAACAAAAAGACTGTCACAAATATAGCTTTCTGCCAGCAAGGCCTTCGTCAAAAATAGATGACAAACACACACATATACACTCATGCAAACGCAACTCACACACAAGACTGCGTCTCAGGCAACTGAGGCCACACTACTAGTAGCCAAACCAGTGCATGATGAGAATGGCAACTGGATGGTGGGTAAGGAGGAGGCGGACAGTGATATGCTGCTGGGTGTGTGTGTGTGTGGGGGGGGGGGGGGGGGTAGGGCAGCTATGTGTGATCAAGAGGTTAGTCGGGGGGGGGGGGCAGTGGAGAGGTGGGGAGGGGGGGATAGTTGAAAAGGAGAGAAGTAAAAAGACTGGATGTGATGGAGGAATGAGAGCTGTGTAGTGCTGGAATGGAAACAGAAGGGACTGGATGGGAGAGGACAATGACTAACGAGGCCAGGAGGGTCTTGGGAACGTAAGGATATACTGCAGGGAAAGTTCCCACCTGTGCAATTCAGAAAAGCTGGTGATAGTGGGAAGGATCGATATGGCACAGCCACTGAAATGAAGGATGTTGTGTTTGGCAGTGTGCTAAGCAACAGGGTGATCCATGTGTTTCTTGGCTACAATTTGTCAGTGGCCATTCAAGTGGACAGACAGCTTGTTGGTTGTCATGCCCACACAGAATACAGCACAGTAGTTGAAGCTTAGCTTTTAGATCACATGACTGGTTTCACGGGTAGTCCTGTCTTGGATGGGATAGGTGATGTTTGTCACCAGAGTGGAGTAGGTGGTGGTGGGAGGATGTATGGGACAGATCACCTCTACTACAGGGGTTTGAGCCATGAGGTAAGGGGTTGGGAGCAGGGGTTGTGTAGGGATGGACGAGTATATTGTGTAGGTTCGGTGGACGGCAGAATACCACTGTGGGAGGGGCGGGAAGTATAGTGGTCAGGACATTTCTCATTAGGGACTTCGTGAAGTGGTGGCAGACTGGAAACATAAGGCACAGGAGATTTGGTTTGGTACAAGATTGGGAGGATAATTACGGTTTGTGAAGGCTTCGGTGACACCCTCAAAATATTTCAAGAGGGACCGGTCATCACTGCAGACACGACGACCGTGGGAGGTTAGGCCGTATGGAAGGGACTTCTTGGTATGGCAGCTGTCAAAGCAGAGGTATTGCTGGTGGTTAGTGGGTCTGACATGGACAGAGGTTGTGAGGTAGCCATCTCTGAGGTAGAGGTCAACGTCTAGGAAGGTGGCCTTATTGGGTTGAGTAGGACCAGGTGAATCAAATGGGGGAGAAGTTGTTAAGGTTCTGGAGGAATGTGGATGGGGTGTCTTCACCCTCAAACCAAATCACAAAGATGTCATCAATGAATCTGAACTGGGGGGGTGGGGGGGAGGGGGGGTGCTAGGATTCTGTATGTTTAGGAAGGATTCCTCTGAATAGGTTGGCATAGAATGGTGCCATGTGGGTGCCCAAGGCCATATCCCAGATTTGTAGGTAATGCCTTCAAAGGAAAAGTAACTGAGGGTGAGGATATAGTTGGTCATGGTGACTAGGAAGAAGGTAGTTGGTTTGGAACCCACTGGGCACAGTTGGTCATGGTGACTAGGAAGGAGGTAGTTGGTTTGGAACCCACTGGGCACTGGGAAAGGTAGTGTTCAATAGCAGTAAGGCCATGGGCATTAGGGATGTTAGTGTAAAGAGAAGTGGCATCAATAGTGACGAGCTGGGCATCATGTTGCACAGGGACAGGAATTGTGGAGAGTTGGTAGAGGAAATGGTCAGTACCTTTTATACAGGAATGTAGATTCTGGGTAATAGGTTAAAGGTGTTGGTCTAAGAGAGCAGATTCTCTCAATGGGGGCAGAGTAACTGGCCACAATGGGGCATCCTGGGTGGTTGGGTTTATGGACTTTAGGAGCGCGCAGAGAGATGGACTCCAGGGAGAGGTTCCGGGATGGCCCTCAGGATTTGAGGAGTGACTGGAGTTCCTGCTGGATTTCTGGAATGGGGTCACTGTGGCAAGGTTTGTAGGTGGATGTATCTGACAGCTAGCAGAGACCTTCTGCCAGATAATCCTTGCAGTTCAAAAAAACAGTAGTGGAGCCTTTATGCGACTCAACATCTCCACTATATGGTGGGTGGCAACTTTCCTTTTCACAATACTGAGAAAGGAATAACTATGGTTAAGGTTTCCATTTACAGCATTTACAAGTTAGTGAAATGAACAAATGAAATGTGCCACCTTACTGTGAAGTTTGATTTACAACTGACTATCACATGTACTGAATCTCCATGAGATTTTTCTGTATTCCCTATCTGAAAAATCATTATAAATTTTTCCTAAATGTAGTCTTGTTTACTACACATGTAAGAATCTCTGTATGGTAGAATACAGTGATTTTAACAGAGTAGCACATAAATTGTGAGACTTAATTTTTATGCAACAGCTTTGCTCACCCTGTAAATCATTGGAATCAGAGTTTCTTTTCAAACACACCGTTAAAACAAATAATATAACAAAAAGTCCTACAAAATACTGAGGAAGTTGGCACACAGTGCTGCATTTATTATTAAAAGAAAGCAATTACCTTGCAAGAATAAGGTTCATATTGGGATTAGATGTCCCTGGACCTGTGGGGCTCCATTTGATTGTGTAGATTTCTTTACTATGTGCCTGCAGGTCATGGACACAAGTGTCCTGTTTCATGGACCATATCTTCAGTGTCATATCATCTGAGCAAGATGCCAGCAAGTTTCCTTGAGGATCCCATTTAATAGCATTAACTTCATTCTGAAATCAGAAAATATGGCACAGACACGACTTCATACACTTTTTGGTAACAGTAAATATTTATGACTATAGTTTACATATCTAATGCAAATAAATAATGAACATTTCATATAGGTACAAAAATGACCAGTAGTAGTTAAATCAACTTATTTTTCTTATATTTCACAACAAAGTATTTGGCAACCATCCTATAGGCTGGGTGCTCCAATACTCTTCATTTCAGGCACACTAGTTACAGACATACGTAACAGTACTTCAAAACACCAAAATGAACAATTATTTAATTGAAGCTATGGGATAAGTCACAACCGGAAACTTTAGAAAATTTTCAGAGGTGCGTACTACAATTTTGAAAAGCAGAAACGATTAGAAATTTTGAAAGAAAACCAACAGAGTAAATATTATCTATTAAGATGTCACAGAGGAGGTCATATTCCCCGATCCTGATGTACAGACTCTATTACTGATTTTCCACATATCAAAAGCAAAGATAAAATTGTACCCTTTTACATGAAAATATACTACACAATGCTGAATAACACTTTCTTGATATTACTGAGAACTAACCCACCTCCACAGTCAAGAGTGCTAACAAACGATCAGGGAGGTGGTGCTCAGCACAGAGGCAGTCAGCTTGTCAACAAACTTCATGTCAAAGCCCAAGATTAAATTCCCAGCCTCTCGACAGTGTTAAGTTTAGTGAACACGTGATATTGTCAACAGTGATTGGTGCCTCAGGTGCATTGGCTCAACTAAACCCTGAAGAGGAGCAAGTCATGTACCGATATTGTTTCTTGCCCTCTCCCTTCTCCTTCGTTCCAGGCTTCTACTTAACAACACAAACAAAACGCTAACTTCCACAAACTCTAGTTCATTCATGCATTGCAGCTGTATGTACTATATGTAATTGGAAATGCTTACGCCAGACTGAGAGATATAAGAAATTAAACAAGTAGCCAACAACTGAAACCAACACTTGCCATGGAATGTAAGTCCAGAAAAGTGCCATGGAAGGTAAGGCCAGAAAGCTGCTGAGATCAAACATATGTTGGAGAGGAAGTTGAGAAATTTGTACAGGATGGTAGAATCCTAATAGTCCATGCAGGAGGGGCTGGTATTCATGTCCCTTGAATTATGAGTAGAAAACATTCAGCAATTGGGTACAGAGTGCCCATTAATGTACTCTGCCAGATTAGTGGGGGTCATTCCAATATATTGTATTTACCTGAGTAAAAAAATTTATTTTTAACATATTATGAAAAATCAAAATTACAAACTTTTATTGATGTAAGGTATCTGCCTAAAAAGTTACCATTACACCTATTCTAACCTTATGCCATTTATTGATTTTCTACAGTTTGATAATACAAGGAGAAATAAAATAAATAAAAGAAATTGTTTACATTAGTTTTTATCTTCACTGTCTCTTTTGTTTAGCCTGTCACCTGTGGTACTGCTATTTTTAATCAGCACCACCTTCGTCCTAACAGGGCAGCTGTGAAACTTTTATCTGCCTTGTCACATATATTTGTCTGTTTCTTCCAAATATGTTTTGTTGTTTTTTTAACACATAGTGGATTTCATTCCTATACATATGTGAGAATATTACAATGTCTTGCTACAAAAACACATCATCTGTTTGTCACCCTCTCACTGGCTGTATAGTACCAGCAGCTGACACACCCCCATCATTTGCATCATACCTCATGGTGAGGGTTAACAACATTGCAGCACAAAACACGTACATACACCACTGGCCTCAGTCTAAGCTTTTAGCATCTTCTGCAGAAATGTCAGCTATTGTTGAGTATTTGGCTAATATTACAGTCAATTTGATTCTGAGTACAAATGGATTTGGGCAAACTGCAGTTTGAACATTGTAGATGTTCAAAAAAAGCCAAAGTACACAGCATAGATTTCCATAGTTGGCAGAGACAAAATTTGCTGCCCACTCACCAATTTCCTCTCCACACTCACAATAGTTCTTAGCTAAGCTCATGTCACTGTTCCCCCTACAAGCCTTCTGCAGTGCTGTGCTTTGGCAATAGTGAAAAACAGACAGCTGTATCTTCTAGAGTGCAGGTCGTATGTAATTACAGTAACTAATACTTAAATTAAAGATTGCAGTAACGATACAGTTCAGTTCTCGAACTCTCATTTGTCCTGAAGTCTAGTGCTATCCATTGGTACTGTCTCCGCAATGGGTCTTTCCACTATAATTTCTTTTTGAGATAACAACTGCAGTCAGCCTAATGTGATTTGTTTTGTTTGTTAGACATTTAATTGTGCATTAATTTTTTTCTCATTTCCGACAAATGTCACCATCTAGCTATAAAGTTGATTAAAAGCTGGTAGTGTTAACCCAAGTATTCCGATATGTGTACACGTACTGTAGTTTCATTTGAAACGCACTCCATAAATCACTGATTTCTTATAACCAAACAAAACAGTGACTTGGATTCTGAATGGACAAGAGTTTCACTTCTGAATTTTACCTTTACTTAAAAAGCAGCATAAATACGATATCCACACATGTATGAGAACTTTTCAAAAGTTTGTGAGTTGATAAAATGTATTTCACAATTTTCAATTTTTTAAGCAGAACATTAGATTGTTGTGGTCCCTAGTTTATAGTTTCTCACATATCCATCAGTTGCACAAGTCAAATGTCATATGACTGATCAAATGAGATCGATACTGTATCGAGCACTTCTGTGTATCGGGAAATCTCAAGCCTATAACCCTCCACTGGGCATGTGGTGTCTTTTTAGACCCCATACCACTTACACTTCTTGCACTTGATTATTTACTGGGTCTGCAACACTCATGGTCCCTGAATCTCTTTCATAGCTATGGCTACTATGCTTAAATACCATTAATCAAATATTTCTTTAATTTATGATGTCTTAATTTAGGAATCAACAAAAATAGGCACTTGGGGTCTTCAAAGAGCCCAGCTGGTTTGACTGACTTTGTGTTGCCAGAAAATGGCTGAAGTTGGCAGAACTTATTAACAATGCAGGTTACTCAGTTGTTAAGCTTCAGATAGCATTGTTGATGCGAGGGAAGTGGATGATGGCTGGCTTTATTACGTAAGCACAGTATTTGTTTTCAAATCTTACAGTTTTGCATAAATGTAAAGTAGTATTCATATAAAGAAAGAAATATCTGTTCATTATAATGTAAGTCAATCAAAATTATGAAAACTGTGGAAACTGAAGGAAAAACTATTTTCATATAACTTACATTAGAATTTAAATAAAGGATTAATTTTTTGTTTAGGGTTCATGGAAAACTTGTTCGGACTGAAGAAACTGATAAGATCTTCTTGAGACGTGGGATGATGATGATGTAGATAATGGAAGTATTTATGACCTGAATGATGATAAATACTTGCCCTCAGATAGTGAAGAGGAGGA
The DNA here is from genome assembly GCF_023898315.1 of Schistocerca nitens. NCBI lineage: Eukaryota > Metazoa > Arthropoda > Insecta > Orthoptera > Acrididae > Schistocerca > Schistocerca nitens. The sequence continues at coordinate 1,111,087,658 of NC_064615.1, read as the reverse complement.
AAGCAGTGATGTAATGGAAGGGGAAGACGAAGATACTGAAGATGACGTCATTCACAGTGACAATGATATAACTGTAAGTAATGACAACACTATGAAAGGTTATTTCACTGGAAAAAAATGGAATGATTTGGTACAAAGAGCTTCCAACTAAGTGCCAAACTCCACCTCATAATATAATTCATGATAAACCTGGTCCTAAAGTTGTACCCCCTAATTCAATAAAAGGAGCCCTAAAGCTCCTAATTACCCCAGAAATAATGTCCGTTGTGGTAAGGGAAATTAACAGAGAGGTTAGGCGAGTGTACAAAAGTGGAATGAAGATTATCCTAGTAGTACACCTAAGGTATGGAAGGAACTAGATGCAGAAGAATTAGAGGCGATCACTGGTTTGCTTGTATCTTCTGGAGCCTACAGATCAGTGGAACAAAGAACATGGCAGACCTAATTTCAGAGCAACAATGCACCTAAAAAGGTTTCAAGCTATCACAAGTTTTCTCAGGTTTGACAGTGAGGAAACAAGGGAAGCTTGTAGGACTCATAGTAAATTAGCTGCATTTAGAGACATCTGGGAAATGCTCACTACACAGCTTTCTTCCATTTACAGTTCAGGCTTTGACATAACTGTTGATGAATAGCTTGTTACATTTAGAGGGAAATGTCCATTTTGACGATACGTGAAAAGCAAGCCTGCCAAATATGGTATAAAAATATGGTGGGCTTGCGATTCTAAAAATGCATTTCCGCTGAATGGATAAATTTACTTGGGAAAACAACCTGGCCAAAAGAGAAAAGTAAATCAGGTTTCCAGAGTCATAAGAGATCTAACTGCAAAATGGTTCATTAAGGGCCACAACATTGCAGCTTACAATTTTTTCAGTAGCATACCTTTAGTGAGAGAATTGCTGGCGATGAACACCACCTATGTCGGAGCTCTGAGGAAAACAAGATCACAATTCCTAAGGAGAGGCAGCCACATCGTCCGAGAGAAGTAAATCCCTCTGTGTCTGGATTCTCTTATTCCGTATCACTAGTATCATATGTACCAAAGAAGTCATTAGCAGTTACACTTGTCTCCTCTCTTCACTCATCATGAACTGTAGTTGGTCACAAAAAGAAGCCAAAAACATAAGGGGGGTGTTGACACCTTGTGTCAACTTGTGGGCACCTATAGCATGAAACAACACCAAGCACTGGCCTCTTGTACTCTTCTATAATATGATCAACATTGCTGCAATGATTATATGGTTGTATCTTCACCCACAAAGTCTGACTTCAAATCAGAAGAGGCAGCAGTTCCTGCTGCAGTTAGGATGACAGCTTGTACATTCTTACATCAACATAAGACTACCGTGTCATGGTAACAAGGCCATTTCTATCACAGTAAAACTAGAATAGGTTATCTCATTGAACTGAAGTTTTCATTTTCTTTTATTTGTGTTATGATCTCTATAGATATAGCAAAAACTGATAAATAAGAAAATATATCAGTTGTCTTCAAAAAGATAAAATAAAACGGTATGTCCTGATAATGTTTAATATTTAAGGATGTAAATTGTAAAATATAAAAGATGTTATTGTAACAAAAAGCAACGTAAAACAAAATGTGTGCAAATTATATAATGATGAATTTTCTGCCATACAATATAAAAAACAAATTTTCATTTCATATACATGACCCACTATAATAAAAACAGTGCGGAATATAACAATTTGATGTTACAACAAGGAAATAATGGCAAAACCCAACAATAAATAAAGTGCTCCAGTCAAATGAACTGGGGTCTTGAAAGACCCCGTCATGTAACTTTTCCAACATGCCCAGCAGATGGTTAAAGCGAAAGTGTTTGCTAAGCTCTACCCTTCATTTCTCTTCAAAAGAAATTTGTACAAAACCTCAACAGCAAAAGCTTCATCTATAAACTTGTTTACCTCAGCAGTAATAATTTAATCTGCAAGTATAAGACGTATTTTTTGAAAGACAAATTTAGGAAAAACTTCATCTTATAAATATGGTAAAAATACAGGCAGTGTAGACATGTTACTTGTCAACATCTGTAATTTCATATGTTGCTCTGCCTTTGATGTTGAAGTATTTAGATGGTGGGACTGTAACAGCACTTGAGTGCAAGCGGGCAGAATTTACAGTAGGAATGATTGCAGGGATAGGATAATTATCTGAGAATGTCATGTTTTACAAGGATATTACAAAGATTTGGTGGGTGACAGAATGCTGCTGTGAGTCACCAATGCTTTGGGGAAGATGTCAAGGGAGAGATGATCTCATCTCAGAAGTTGACTTTAAAGTCACAGTCTTCCACTATCCAATCTAATTGACATTTATCTGTTGTAGAATCCTAGAACACACTCTGAGCACAAATTCAATGACATGTCTAGAACAGAATGCCAACCAGTACGAATTCAAAAACATCAGTTGTGTGAAAACTATTTCATGGTTTTCTCACGACTTCTGCAAGCCATATATCAAGGCAGTCACATAGACGCAGTATTTCTTGACTTCTGAAAAGCATTTGACTCAGTACCACACACATGCTTGTTACCAAACTACAATTCTATGGGGTATCAAGTGACTAGACTGAGGATTTCTTTGTAGGGAGGGCAAAGCATGTCGTACTCGGTAGCGTGTTAGCAGTTTTAGAACTTCACATGTATTCAAGTAAGTGTGATGGTACCCCTGCTGTTCATGTTGTATATTAATGACCTTCAAGACAATATTAATGGTAACTACAGACTTTTCACACATGCTGTAATTCTCTATAATGAGGTACTATCTGAAAGATGCACAAATACTTAGCCGGATCTTGATAAAGATTCCAGGTAGTACAAAGATTGGCAACTTGCTTTAAATGTTCATTAATTTAAAATTTTGCAATTCACAGAACGAAAAAAAGTTTCAACAAGTCACAGTTGGAATCAGTCAACTCAAACAGTTTCTTGGGTGTAATGAATTGTAGGGATATCAATGTAACAATCACATAGACTCAGTCGTGGGTAAAACATACTTCAGTTGAATGGTAGAATACTTGGAAAAGAAAGTCAGTCACTAAAGGAGATTGCTTCGAAATACAACAAATCTTAGAACAATTCTCAGGTCTGTGCGAGGGGTACCAAATAGGTCTAATGGAAAACAATGTAGGAATGAACAAAGGAAATGTAAAGGAAAAAGATGGTGAATCAAAGAGACCTGCATGTCAGAGCAAACTTAATAAAAGTAGGGTGCTGCAGAGATTTCTCATTACTGGTTACTTCATTTTGGCAGCCACGAAGCTTCTTTACTGAGACTTGCAGCCTTAGAGACAAATACTGTGGAATGGTGGCGACTAGGACACATACACATGTTGTATGAAATGAGGACTCAATTTGGTCAGCCAGAAGCTAAGGAATTTCAATGTCACTGATGTCTAACTGTAGACAGTATTAATTAGCATTAATTGTTACCTTGTCAATCATGTATAAATTGGAACAAATAGCAAGGGAAGTTTATACTTCATTCGTCAACTGTGCTACACACACTGACATCAGCATACCATCTTGCAATAATATTTCACTGAAATCACAGAAAGTACTGAAGCAGAAATGAGACACAACACAATCACAAATCTTTACGGTTAATATTGTGTCACCTAAGAGTGATGAGATTTTGTATCAATACTTAAGGGGAGACAGTGGCAGAAATAATGAAAAATTTACAAATTATTTTTATTTGCTTATTTGATAGTAAATATAATTGAGATTATTATCCCAAAATTTTTCCCCCTGAAATTTGAACTACAAATGGCATAAAAAAATTAAAACCCTAAGCAGTGTAATGCTCTGGATGCCTCTGTAAGGGGAAATCAACGGGTCGGCCTGCAGTGAGCGAAGAAATGTTTGAACGCGTGCGGGCAAGTTTCACGCATAGCCCGCGGAAGTCGACGAATAAAGCAAGCAGGGAGCTAAACGTACCACAGCCGACGGTTTGGAAAATCTTACGGAAAAGGCTAAAACAGAAGCCTTACCGTTTACAATTGCTACAAGCCCTGACACCCGATGCCAAAGTCAAATGCTTTGAATTTTCGGCGCGGTTGCAACAGCTCATGGAAGAGAATGCGTTCAGTGCGAAACTTGTTTTCAGTGATGAAGCAACATTTTTTCTTAATGGTGAAGTGAACAGACACAATGTGCGAATCTGGGCGGTAGAGAATCCTCACGCATTTGTGCAGCAAATTCGCAATTCACCAAAAGTTAACGAGTTTTGTGCAATCTCACGGTTTAAAGTTTATGGCCCCTTTTTCTTCTGCGAAAAAAACGTTACAGGACACGTGCATTTGGACATGCTGGAAAATTGGCTCATGCCACAACTGGAGACCGACAGCGCCGACTTCATCTTTCAACAGGATGGTGCTCCAGCGCACTTCCATCATGATGTTCGGCACTTCTTAAACAGGAGATTGGAAAACCGATGGATAGGTCGTGGTGGAGATCATGATCAGCAGTTCAAATCATGGCCTCCACACTCTCACGACTTAACCCCATGTGATTTCTTTCTGAGGGGTTATGTGAAAGATTCAGTGTTTAAACCTCCTCTACCAAGAAACGTGCCAGAACTGCGAGCTCGCATCAACGATGCTTTCGAACTCATTGATGGGGACATGCTGCACCGAGTGTGGGAGGAACTTGATTATCGGCTTGATGTCTGCCGAATCACTAAAGGGGCACATATCGAACATTTGTGAATGCCTAAAAAAACTTTTTGAGTTTTTGTATGTGTGTGCAAAGCATTGTGAAAATATCTCAAATAATAAAGTTATTGTAGAGCTGTGAAATCGCTTCAATCGTTTGTAATAACCCTGTACATAAGTGTGCAAAATTTCAATGAGATTGAACAAAAAATGGCAAAGATATGGATTTACAAAAATATTAGTGCAAGACTGCCACCATCTCCCCTTAAAACCAGCAACTGAGGATATTCAAGCCCTCTTACACAGAGGTGTCCTTGATGATACCATAGTACAGAACTACAAAAACACAGATAATCATATAGAACTAGCCCTGAACAATACTTACAATAGAAGTTTGCTATACTGTATATTATTTCCAAGATATAAAGGCATAAAATGCTGGATAAATTGATGAAAATTTTACCAATAAATGTATCAATGATTCATTTAAAACCATACAGACATTCTGCTACACTCCTTTTGTACATGCACAATGATAAAAAAATTTTGTATTGTAAGACTTACAGTGTGTCCCTGAAATGATTTAATAGGTTTATCCACGTTCAGTTTGCACACATGTATACACTGATCTGTACTACATGATGCAAAACTTGTGTTTGTTTGCCAATCCACATCGAGGGCTGGAGCTGAGTGGAAAGAAAACTGCTGAGTGCATTGTCCTGATGCTGCATCCCAAATGATTGTTGTCTGTGGAACAAACACATTAACATCCACTTAAATACAGAGCTTAACTGAGGAACTCAATAACACACGTTGCGAAGTGCAGTTTACACCTAACACAATATGAAATTAATTACATGGTGCAACAGCAAACACAAACTCCAAATTAATGCAAATCCACCACATCACATGTAATGTGTAGCATACCTACATCTACATGACTACTCTGCAATTCACATTCAAGTGCTTGGCAGAGGGTTCATCGAACCACAATCATACATCTCTCTACCATTCCACTCCCGAACAGCGCACGGGAAAAACGAACACCTAAACCTTTCTGTTCGAGCTCTGATTTCTCTTATTTTATTTTGATGATCATTCCTACCTATGTAGGTTGGGCTCAACAAAGTATTTTCGCATTCGGAAGAGAAAGTTGGTCACTGAAATTTCGTAAATAGATCTCGCCGTGACGAAAAACGTCTTTGCTGTAATGACTTCCATCCTAACTCGCGTATCATATCTGCCACACTCTCTCCCCTATTACGTGATAATACAAAACGAGCTGCACTTTTTTGCACCCTTTCAATGTCCTCCGTCAATCCCACCTGGTAAGGATCCCACACTGCGCAGCAATATTCTAACAGATGACGAACGAGTGTAGTGTAAGCTGTCTCTTTAGTGAACTTGTTGCATCTTCTAAGTGTCCTGCCAATGAAACACAACCGTTGGCTCGCCTTCCCACAGTATTATCTATGTGGTCTTTCCAACTGAAGTTGTTCATAGTTTTAACACCCAGGTACTTAGTTGAATTGACAGCCTTGAGAATTGTACTATTTATCGAGTTATCGAATTCCAACGGATGTCTTTTGGAACTCATGTGGATCACCTCACACTTTTCGTTATTTAGCGTCAACTGCCACCTGCCACACCATACAGCAATCTTTTCTAAATCGCTTTGCAACTGATACTGGTCTTTGGATGACCTTACTAGACAGTAAATTACAGCATCATCTGCGAACAACCTAAGAGAACTGCTCAGTTTGTCACCCAAGTCATTTATATAGATCAGGAACAGCAGAGGTCCCAGGACGCTTCCCTGGGGAACACCTGATATCACTTCAGTTTTACTCAAAGATTTGCCGTCTATTACTACGAACTGCGACCTTCCTGACAGGAAATCACAAATCCAGTCGCACAACTGAGACGATACCCCATAGGCCCGCAGCTTGATTAGAAGTCGCTTGTGAGGAACGGTGTCAAAAGCTTTCCGGAAATCCAGAAATACGGAATCAACCTGAGATCCCCTGTCAATAGCGGCCATTACTTTGTGCGAATAAAGAGCTAGCTGTGTTGCACAAGAATGATGTTTTCTGAAACCATGCTGATTACATATCAATAGATCGTTCCCTTCGAGGTGATTCATAATATTTGAATACAGTATATGCTCCAAAAACCTACTGCAAACCGACGTCAATGATATAGGTCTATAGTTCGATGGATTACTCCTACTACCCTTCTTAAACACTGGTGCGACCTGTGCAATTTTCAAATCTATAGGTACAGATCTATCGGTGAGTGAGCGGTTGTAACAGCGTAATCTGAAAGGAACCTAATCGGTATACAATCTGGACCTGAAGACTTGCCCGTATTAAGCGATTTGAGTTGCTTCGCAACCCCTAAGGTATCTACTTCTAAGAAACTCATGCTAGCAGCTGTTCGTGTTTCAAATTCTGGAATATTCCATTCGTCTTTCCTGGTGAAGGAATTTCGGAAAACTGCGTTCAATAACTCCGCTTTAGCGGCACAGTCGTCGGTAACAGTACCATCGGCACTGCGCAGCGAAGGTATTGACTGCGTCTTGCCGCTTGTGTACTTCACATACGACCAGAATTTCTTCGAATTTTCTACCAAATTTCGAGACAACATAACATACCACCCATATAAACACAAACTGGCATTCGTAAAATCAACATTCAAACATATAAACAAAATTCAAGGTGAACCCACTATAAAGTCTAAAGAACTAAATATTTTAAAAATAATAGCCAGCAACAATTCTTATGATCCATCCATAGCTGAAAAATTAGTTATAAAAATTTGAGCCAAACAGCACCAGCAATCCAGTCCTCAGTAGCAGAAGAAACTAAATATGTGTCTATGCCTTTCCACGGTAATATTGTTGCAGAAGAAGCTGAGTAGCACAGTCACTGCAGTGTAGAGGTTATGATACTAGACTGTTGCATGGAGGGTCGTGAGTTCAAAAGTCACATGAGCTGTAAAATTTTAATTTCTACATTCGGTTCTAGTACATTCTAGAAGTATCCACAAATGTCAAGAATCACTGAACTGGAATGTTCTGAAACTGTATATATGTTGTATGTGTTCTGGCCGGAGGCAGTTCGCTCCATGCTCTTATGTTTGCAAGTGCTTAATAAACCTTAATTGAGTGAAGTTAGTGTTCATCATTCATCTAATTACACCTTCTTCCACGTGACATCATTCTGGTGGAGACGCTGTGTACTGGAACTTGTGATAGCGCACATTATCAATGACACAATGGCTCCCATCAGGCCACAACAGAGCCGCCGTTTACGTGGCCATATTCAACAGATCACAATCCATTGGAGACAGAAGAAGAAGAAGAGGACGTTACAATGAGAGCAACTGTGTATCACCACATGAGACATCCTTCCAGGTTCTCTGGTGATGATGGCCAAGATCCAGACAAGTGGCTCAAGGTATGTGAGCGTATAGCCAAATTTAACAAATGGGATGCACCGTGTATTTGGCTAATTTATTTTTCTACTTGGAGGGCACTGCCAAGCAATGGTATGAGAACAACAAGTAGAAGTTCACAAGCTGGGAAGTATTCCAGGTGGAACTGCGCAAGTATTTCGGCGACACACAATGACAGAAGTGCAAGGCTGAAGATTAATTAAAGTTCAGAGCACAGCGTCCAGGAGAAACGACAGTATCCTACATTCAAGACATCTTGGAGCTATGTAAAATAGTGGATCCTAGAATGAAGGAGGAAGATACAGTTGCACATCTCATGAAGGGTGTTTCTGAGTACACGGATCAAGCCATACTCCTGAAGGAGGTTTCGACAGCAGATTTCATAAAATGGTGCCTGTATATCGAGACACTGCATCAAAAAAGAATTACATGCAAGAAGTTTGAACGGCTTCCAAATGTTGTATCAATGTCTGTGATGGAGGAAGGAACTGATTTCACAAGTTTTCTTTGTCAGATAGGGAGAAAGGAAGTTCAGGAGGCACTTGGATTGCACAGTGAGCAAAAAACAGAGATACTTCAAGAGGTCATAAGGGACGAAGTGGAACAGACATTGAACCCAATCTCTCATCCTTCATTTCCCTTCAAAACAGTGAAAAAGCTGAGACCCAGGGAAAGCTACATTTCTACAATGTGGCATGAGGAACCTGTTTGGGCACCAAGGAAGACTGTCATCTGGAGGACCCAGGATAACAAACCAGTATGTTTCCACTGCAGATGACAGGGACATGTGGTGAGCTATTGTCGAGAAAGGCAGCGGATATTTGATGGCACCTGTGCCAGAAGACAGCAGACCGATCTTAGCCGTTGCCAACTCTGGGATGATGAAGATGAACAAGAAGATGTGGGTGCAGGACGACATAGGTCAACATTGCCACAAGCTAGCTGCTGGAGAGTATGCTCCCCAACACACCGATCAATGTCTCCAACGCCGTTTAGAAGGTCCAGCCGACCACCTAGCCGCTGTAACCTGGAAAACAAAAGAGTGCAACCTTCCTTGGAGGTGAGGCTGCCGAAGAGAAAAATCCTCCATCGATCACTACAAAAATTATAGGAAACTACGTACATATCCTCATGGATGACCGACCAGCCCAAGCTCTTATGGACTCCGGAGAATCATATTCAGTCATTTCGGAGAAGTACCATCACCAGTTGCAAAAAACAGCATTCATTGACAACAAAACATCTCTGCTGAAGGTGGCTAATGGGAAATAGATAAAACCTACAGGAAGATGTGTCATTCGTGTGGGTATTAGTGGCCATACACAGCCCTTAGAATTCATCGTCTTACAAGAGTGTAGTCATGATGTCATTCACTGATGGGAATTTTTGAAAGCTTCTCAGGCAATTATAGATTGTGGTCGCTCGAAGATTATGCTAGACGAGATGAGATACTGTGGACAGGAAGGTGCGCATCCAAGTGTGTAGACAATGTGTGCTGGATGAAGTGATCATTTCTGCAGTCAGTGCTAGAAAAGTAACTGTCATGTGTCATGCCATGCATCAACCCATGGATCTTGTAGTGGAATGTAAGAGAAGCATATCACTGAAGAATAACTTGGTCATCCCAACCTCTATCATCTCATTTAAAAACGGATTCGGTGAATTGTGGATAGTTAACTGTTGTCGAGAACTGCAGATCCTTCCAATACGCATATGTGTAGCAAATGCTGAGCCATTAATTGCTGAACAGCTGAGTGTCACAGAAACCTCCCATACTGTGTCTGTGGGCAAAATTAGTGCTACCACTACAAGACAATATCTTCTAGCTCAACTATCACCAGAATTCACAAAGGAACAACAGAAGAAGCTACTTGCCATTCTTCAAGAATGGCGTAGTGTTTATGATACTCGACTGTTGCATGGAGGGTCGTGAGTTCAAAACTCACCTGAACTGTAAAATTTTAATTTCTATGTTCGGTTCAAGTACATTCTAGAAGTATCCACAAATGTTAAGAATCATTGTACTGGAATGTTCTGTAACTGTATATATACCGCATGTGTTCTGGCCGGAGGCAGTTCGCTCCGTGCTCTGTATGCGCAAGTGCTGAATAAACCTTCATTAAGTGTTCATCATTCATCTAATTACACCTTCTTCTAAGTGACAATATCACATATGAACCCAGAAAGCCATTTAAATAACACGAAGTCAAAGTAAGTTTTCACAAGACAAACAGCAAAATATGCTTGTACAGTCCCTGGGCGTACTACCGGTCCACAGTGTCTAACAATCACAATATTTCAGTGACCAGACACATCGCCATCACCTGGTGGGCTAACGAACTGAGATCTTGAGCCTGTGCATCCGACCTACATCCCCTCCCACTATAATCCATTCCCTCCGAGGATCACATACAAGTGTGCGCATCGGCAGTCAGGGAGATTCTTGTATCGGAGTCTTTGGTAGCATCGATAAAGTTGCTCTGAGTAACCTGGTCGTCTGATCATTGTTCGCTAAGGGTCATCTAAATTAGACAAAGTGCCAATTCCCGAGCATTGCTGTGATTATAGCCGCAGCCCCAACTGATAAGATTACCCCTGGTACCAATTCCAATGGCTTCTCTAAAGACACTGTCCCACCATTTGGAAATCTGCACTAAAATCCTGGTACATTCACATTCCATTGCACTGCTCTCGGATAAATAGTGCTCGGTGACCACTGACTTGTTGGGGTACATTAGTCAAGTGTGCCGCTGGTGTTCTCGGCATCAACCTTCGACAGTGTGCACTGTTTGTGCAACAAATGTGCTGCCACATTGGCAAGGAATCTGATACACCCTGGTCTTCCACAAACTGAGGTCATCTTTGACACTTCCCAATAATGCCTATGTTTTATTGGGTGGGAAAAAGGCAGTTCTTATGCAGTGCTTTTTCAGTATGCATCGGCTTTCTCAATATCATGCAGGTGTACAGTATAAAGGCTTGGCTCTCTCTTCGTCTGTGTTTCCTTCCATCTCCACAGATTGAACAGTAGTGGTTGGGCAAAGTGCACGCTTAATATGCCATTCTGAGTATCCCTTTTTCTGGAACACAGTTCTGAGGTGTTTAGTCTTGGGGCAAACTCTTTTCATCTGAGATGATGTGTGCCCTATGCACTAGTGTTTTTAGTACCCCATTCCTCTGCACAGCATCGTGACAGCTACAGTTCTGAGGTGTTCAGTCTTGGGGCAAACACTTTTCATCTGAGATGATGTGTGCCCTATGCACTAGTGTTTTTAGTACCCCATTCCTCTGCACAGCATCATAACAGCTACATACACGCAAATGGAGATCAGTGTGCATTTTCTTCTAATACATACTATGGCCCAGGGTTCTATTAGCTCTTCCTTTGACCATGACATCCAGGAATGGTAGTCTTCCAACTTCTTCCGTCTCCATAGTGAATTTGATGTTGCAATATATCGATTCACATGTACAAAAATGTTAAGGACTTGGTCCCTTCCGTGGGGTTAGATGATGAATGAGTCATCCACATAATGGAAGAAGCAGGTGGTATTCCATTTGGATGATGTCATGGCCTCTTCCTTGAAGTACTCCACATGCAAATTCAAATAACAGGCGAGAGTGAGCCACCCACTGCAACTCCCTGAGTTTGCTCACAGTATATTCCATTAAACAGAAAATATATAGAGGATAGGACATGCTTGAAAAGGTTGGTAGTCTTCTCATCAAATGTCTGACCGTGAGGGAATATAGGTCGGCCATGCACCCTCAGGAGCTCCGTTCACCAGTGCATCTGATGACGGCAACATGTCTGATCGCCAAAATACAGCGCCCGTTAAGACATTATGAGCAGCAGTACCCCCATGGACTGTTCAATCAACAAATATGCTGGGAGAAACTGAATAATCACAACAAAATACACCTACAGATCCTTCATATCATAGACAAGGGAGTGGATACTTTCACCCAGCTGTAAATTCAACTAAATACCTAGGTATTACAATTACGAACAACTTAAATTGGAAAGAACACATAGAAAATGTTGTGGGGAAAGCTAACCAAAGGCTGCGTTTTATTGGCAGGACACTTAGAAAATGTAACAGACCTACTAAGGAGACTGCCTACACTACGCTTGTCCGTCCTCTTTTAGAATACTGCTGCATGGTGTGGGATCCGTATCAGGTAGGACTGACAGAGTACATCGAAAAAGTTCAAAGAAAGGCAGCACGTTTTGTATTACTGCGAAATATGAGAGAGAGTGTCACAGAAATGATACAGGATTTGGGCTGGAAATCATTAAAAGAAAGGTGTCTTTTGTTGCGACTGAATCTTCTCCCGAAATTCCAATCACCAACTTTCTCCTCCGAATGCGAAAATATTTTGTTGACACCGACCTACATAGGGCGAAACGATCACCACGATAAAATAAGAGAAATCAGAGGTCGTACAGAAGGATACAGGTGTTCATTCTTTCCGCGTGCTATACGAGATTGGAATAATAGAGAATTGTGAAAGTGGTTCGGTGAACCCTCTGCCAGGCACTTAAATGTGATTTGCAGAGTATCCATGTAGATGTAGACCCATAATTATAAAATACCACACACCATCTTAAATTAACAAGGTGACTTAGAAAACCAATCTTTTCACAATTATAAAGAATTTTTAACCTTGAAAAAACTAAGCAGTTACTCTGAAGCTAACTCAGCACTAACACACACACACACACACACACACACACACACACACACACACACACACAAAATCTCCATCCCCTTTACCAGCACCCCCAAATACCCACATATCTTAACATTTATCATTAAATGAAGTGACCAGCACACTAATAACTGATGTCTAGTTCATAATCAAAATATAGTAAGCAAGAATTAACATGTTTAATGTAATTTCAGTACCAAAAATTGTAGAAGAAATATCATCTTGAATGTTAGTTTTATTGATTTTGAAAAAAGAGAATGTTAATTTTATAATACTGAATACAAGTTACTGTTGTAATAATGAATGTAATTTAATCACTATTTATATTTCCTGCCATCGATGCGACTACAAAAAAGACTACACAAATTTTACTAAAGACAACTCCTATATGCTTTACAAGATATAAACAAATCAGAGAGTATGACAAAGACTGGTGTTCAACAAATTGCATTGGAGCAAATTTTTAAAAAATGACAACTTGATCCAATGCAATTCTTTGAAAACATCTTTGTCATACTCTCCAATTTGTCTACATCTCGCAAAGCACGTGGGAGCTGTTGTCTGCAGTAAAATTTATGAAGTCTTACCAAAGTTACATAACCCCCAAAATTCTAAAAATGATTACACAGGCCAACAATGGAAAAACTTTTTGCTCATGGTTGGATGATCTAAAAGTAATATACATGCTCCTTAGTCAACAAGGTGGCTTTACCAAATTTCCTTGTTTCTTGTGTGAATGGGACAGTATGGCTAGGTATCACCACTGGAGCACAAAGAACTGGCCTGTGAGAGAGTCTTTAAGACCTGGTGAGAAGAACATTCTACACAAAAACCTTGTAGATCCAAAAAATGTACTCCTACTACCTCTACACATAAAGTCAGGCCTAATGAAATAGTTTGTAAAAGCTTTGCCTAAAGATGGACCATGTTTTAAGTATCTCTGTCAAAAGTTTCCACACCTTTCAGAAGCTAAACTAAAAGAAGGTGTCTTTGTCGGACCTAACATTAGAAAATTGATGTTTGATGTTAACTTTGAATCCACAATAACCTTAAACGAGAAAGAAGCATGGGTATCATTCAAGCAAGTCGTTACTAAGTTCTTAGTACATCAAAAAGACCCAGAATATGTTTCAATTACAGCTACAATGTTAAAGAAGTTTAAAACTTTAGGATGTTTAATGAACCTGAAAGTTCATTTTTTGAACAGTCACCTTGATTACTTTCCGGACATAAAGGGACATGTTAGAGAGGAACAAGGAGAGCGTTTTCACCAGGACATTAAAGTGATGGAAAAACGCTACCAAGGCTGCTGGAACACCAATATGATAGGGGATTACTGTTCGCCACTTCACCGAGAAGTTCAGCAAGCATCTCATTGGAGAAAAAGGTACACACGAAGCTTCAAAGAAAAAGGAGAAAGAAAATACAAACCAATTCCAGCTGACAAGTGAAACCTCTATTTACACATATCATTGTTTTAAGTAGCTTACTGTAAATACAAAACATGCTTATGTTGTAACAAAGTGTTTCATTAATATTCCTGTTTACCGTATAGCATAGGATTTTTATACTATATAATAAAAAGCATACAGCTCGAGAAATATGGGTTATACAAAAAAACTAAGGCTAGATTTGGATTCAGCTCATAAAAATCTGTAAGATCAACTGTCAAAGTAAAAAAAGTTTCTCAAAAAAAATTTTTTGTTGACCTGTGATATTAAAATTGGATAACATCCAATGATGAGTCGCTGGAGGACCTGAAACCGGTCCAGGTGTAATAAAAACTGAACCTTCACAAAAAGCGACTGGTTGCAGTTATTTCTGAAAATATTTTAGAGTAAACTTAGAATCATCATGTTGCATATGGTTTCCCGCATAACCAAATACATTCATATTTAACAAACAAAATTCATATTTAAAATAGGGAACATTACAGAGAGATTAAACATATAATAGCACTACAGATTAATGTGACTGGTTGATCACTTGATAAACAATGGATAAACCACTCACTCCATTGTAAATTAATATTAGTTCAGACAGCATAAGGAGGACTGCTGACACAAAACAACATTTTAAGCTTTTGCAGCATTTGCATTGCACTCAGAAAAAATTGATGGCAAGTGTTGGGAAATCTCTCATTTGAAATAACACACATATAGTTAAAATACAGTTTACAGACGGGAATTATATTGCATGCATTATGTATTGGTGAGTCCTCCTGTCTGCAAAGGTAATCATGGAACATGTCTCACCAGCCAATGCAAAGGTTTGTTCTGAATGTCCTACAGTATTTTCATTGTTCTGAATCATTCTATCTGTTGGGTATATTTCCACTATTGACTCAACATATGTGTATAAAACATTAAAGCTACTAAGTTCCTTTAAAAACAGTTAAAAACATTTAAGGATGTTATGAGAGGTACATTGTTTCTTACATTTTGTCATTTTGGGCATTATTTTAACCAGTGTGACGACCTGTTACAACACCTATTCTTAACATTCAAAGCTTCTAACCCCACTAATCATTCTTGGGCTAGGATTCCCAATGACTTTGTTGTAAGCTACCTCCTTCTAAAGTGCTCCTCAAAGTTGGACCACTGTCTATAATGTATGTTAACAGTTGCGACAAAGACAAGACCTGTAAAACAGATCTCACCTTGACAAGATACTACCTTGCTGGGAGGAATGGCTCACTGTCCTATATATGGATCAGAACAACAAAGTAGCTACCATAGCAAGAAAAAATCAGAGAATGAATTTGGTCACACCTCATGTCCTCAGTGTGGTATGTTTATTTTACAGAATGTGGGAAGCAAAATGTGAAATTACTTAGGAAAGTGATACTACTATTATGATCCTGATAAATGAACTCAATACTATAAGTTAATGGGAAAGGTATGTGCCTATTCTGTACAGAACTGCACAGCTGCTGTTACTGGAGTCATGAAATGGCACACTGACATCATCTCTGCCCTTCCATGCTCAACAGTCAATCACTTTGTTATTCTGATCCACGTACAGTGCCCCACTTGCTGAAAGTGCCCAACACTATTCATGTATCTGGCTTGCAGAACCATACCCATCTTGGCCATCTACATTTCAGTTTCCTCCAATTCCCCTGAATCACTTAATCAATTCCCCTGAATCACTTACATCAATTGTCAGGATTAACATATAAACAAACTCATGGCCAATTTCCTTCTCAACTTTTGTCAAGCCCAAACTGACTCTCCATCATCAATTGAATGTTAGTGTCTTTCTCTCTTCCCAACCTTCTCATAGGGAATTTAAAGACAATGCATAGATGTAGATAAGCACTCATTCTTTCAGTATTTCACCAGTCTTTGCTGTAGAACGATACCTCATACAATGCACATTGTAATGTATGTTTTGTCAAGCACACATGGCTGCTTCATACAGCTTACATGTCACTGTAGACAACGTGCGTTCTAGCAATCCATGGAAGATGCTGGTGATGGTGGAATTATCAATTATAGATCAAATTGCAAAAGAGGACTAGGGAGAGGAGGACAGAAGTTACATAAAACAATGATTTACTGTTACCTTGTCAACTCCTGCACTTAGTATGTAGTTTCCACGCTTATTCCATTTCAGGGCAAAAATGGGCCCCTTGTGCTGCCCCAGTGTACTAGCTAGGTGGCCTTCTGTAGTCCAGATACGGGCATAACCGTCGTAGGATCCTGTTGCTAACAATTTCCCATCACACTGAAAATTGAAAGGACATGATCAGAAGCAAATACTCATCACTTGAAAAAAAATGTTAAATGTTATGTGGTAGATGTAGCCAACATATATTACAGAGTACTAGAAATATTTCAGCTTTCTTCTACAGTACTATTTTTCATTATGGTTGCCTCTTCCATGTGGTAAGTAGTAATGTAACCTTTCCATACTGTTTTTGGTGTATCCTCAACATTATATTGTATGACTTTGTGCAACATATGTTAAAGTTTCGTAATGACACATGATATTTGAAATGGTTCACAGTGAACCAACTGTACTGACAGTGAGACTCAACAAAATGGCTATGGTGTGAACAAAGGAATCTGTTCAGATCTGCATCACCCCAGTCTCTCACGCCCCAACTCTCCAATGTATGATATAATATGAGGTGCTTATATAAGGTGAACAATTCAAATACTCACTTGTCATAGATTTGTGCAGTATTAAGGTGACATGTTTGTAGTTTGTAGAAGACCCCTAAGACACTTATACCATGAAACACTCCCCCCACCCCACTCCTTCCATCAACGGGGTATTTGTACTCCTTTTTTTTTATTATTATCCAATCATTGCATTCAACTGCCCTAAATACAAAACAGCATAAACTAGCTCAATGACCAGATTCTTAATCTGTATAACTTTCTTTTCATTGTGTTGCTTATTTGTTACTTCAGCCTTCCTATAAATAATTTGCTTGATTTGAATCTTGGTCTACCAAGTGCTTTGACCTGTTGTTTTGAGTTTATTTGCACTACTGACAAACAAAGGTGAGGGTAGGTAATTTAGAGAACTTAAAAAGAGAAATTGATTGGTTTAGGTTGGGTGGTTGGTTGATTGATTCAGGGGAGGGGACCGAACAGTGAAGTCATCGGTTCCATCAGATTAGGAAAGGATGAGGAATGAAGTCGGCCATGCCCTTTCAAAGGAACCATCCCGGCATTTGCCCGAAGCGATTTAGGCAAATCAAGGAAAACCTAAATCAGAATGGCCGGACGCAGGTTAGAATTGTCGTCCTCCTGAACTCGAGTCCAGTGTGGATTGGTTTAAGTTAGATACAGCAGGAATTAGAAAAGTTAGGTGGCAGGAAAAGGAAGGCGGTAAGGTGAGTACAGGGTTATCAATACAAAATCAAATCGTTGTGATGCATGAATAGGTTTAATAATGAATTAAGAACATAGGAATGCAGATGAGCTACTATTAATAGCATAGCGAACATGGGTACTGTGCCAAGACAGGCACGAGGCCAACACAGCAGCACAACATAATATGCCTCTTACACTCAATACAAAATGATAAGAGTGAAAAAATGTATAAGACAAAAGCAACTGCTCTTTTAGTTAAGGGAGACAAATATTTAATTGTGATAGGTGAGTGGATACTAGGAAAAAGAGGTGAAACAAAACCAGTAGGAGAATTGAAACTGAGGCAAAGGAATGTTACAGGAAGATACCTAGTAGAACTTTGCACAAAGTAAAATTTCACCATTAAACATTTAACACTTTATTAAGGACCATGAAAGAATCTTGGTTGTGTATGTGGACTAAATGGAGACATTGGAAAGTTTCAGAAGGATAGTCAATATTCAGGTATATGACAGGAACGATCATTCGATGCAAAAGGAAACATGGCCTCTGCAATGAACACCTTAAAAGCTATAAGCACTTGTCCAGTAGAAGAGATGTGTTTGACAGTAGCGAAGATAAGCAAGAAGTATGAAACAGCCAAAATACCATCTTGGTTAAAGACAGTCTTCTAGTGTTGCAACTTTCCTACAGACAACAGCACCATTTGTCGACAGTTTCACGGGGCTTCAGACACTTCAGTTATACGATATTTCATTCTTCTGCAGTTACTTGAAATTTGACTGTTTTCTATCATGTTCAGTTTCACAATGTTAGTTCAGCTTCATTTCCATACTAAAGAAATGAAAAGTTGTCATTCCAGAGGTAACAGTAGTAAGACAAATACGCCAATTGACCCAATTCTGGAAAATTGGATACATCTGTTATGGATTATTATTTATTCAATTATTATCTATCACAACCCACAAATTTCAATTAAAATGCATTAAAATATGCCCCCCCCCCCACACACACACATACTTCTGGCATGCTGACAACAAGAGTAGAGTTAGTGTGATAGTGAATTGAAGCCCTGATGTTACAGTTGTGTTTTGAAATATCCAAGGGCACATTAAATATGCTTTTGAAAGGACAGCAGACTGACTTCATTCTCCCACCGAATAATGCCAACAAAAAGAGTCAAGAATTGTAGCGTGGTTTGAAACTCACAGTGGTTTACTATCCACATTCCCATTAGAGATGGTAGTCCTGACTTTCCTATCAATACAAAAAATAATCATTTAAGGAGTAACAGTACAGCAGTGGGCGTGCTGAGGCAATGAAAGGCACATAAACAATACTGAGAACTTTGACAGATTTCACGCAAATCCTTTTTTGGAGCTACAGAGTGCACAACAACCCCTCCCGCCAATGCTGCCCACCCCCACACAAACCTGCACAGTTACATTGTGCTTCTATTATTCAGTGAGCTGCAACCTTTACTCTTTTAATTGTTTACTTTCCCTAACTCTCTCCATTACCATAGCAGTGGAGCCCACTACATACAAAAACCTATTATACTTTAGCCATCCAGTATTTAAGAACAGATGCACATAAGAGATCTGTAACAAACTTTACGCATCATTTAAAATCTTTAAGAAACTTTTACTCACTGACGACAAACTATTGCTTACTACACTTCCGCTCTTCGTGCAGTAAAACTGCCACATGAAGCACGATTACTATACTAGAAAATCTATTCACAACACATTTTGCAGACAGTAGCCAACAACGGATGTACTTGCAAATTTATGTCTTCGTATAGCACATACGACACCATAAATATCAAGCTGCCTGGAAATTAAACTGCAGGGTGAAATTCACTAGACATACAGCTGAAATATTTGCAAAAATTCATGTGTAGTGTGTTAAAGATATACCGAATACATTTTACATGCGTGTATGCAGGCAAAGCCATGGGTAAAGCTAATCCTTAACCTCTAGAACAATTTCAAGTAAATTTGGTACACGTATTAGTTACAACTTGGAAAGAAACACTGCTGGGGTAAGAACCGCCAGGTTCCTACTGGGATGAATGTGATACTGTGGAGAGAGAGAGAGAGAGAGAGAGAGAGAGAGAGAGAGAGAGAAGGGGGAAGGAGAAGATGGACACAGACGTTGAAAGGGAAGAAGGAGACAGGCACAGACAAGAGGAGGAGGAGATGGGATGAGAAGGTGATGAACAGACAGAGGAGAGAGGAGGAGGAGACAGACAGAGAGAGAGAGAGGGAAGAGGAGAGCGAGGAGATGGACAGAGAGGGAGGATGGGAGAGGAGGAGGTGGACAGAGAGAGGGGTGAAGAGGAGAGGATACAGGAAGGAAAGGGGAGGAGACGAACAGGGAGAGGGGGAAGGAGGTGATGGGTTGGGTTGGGTTAATTTGGGGGGAAGAGAACAAACTGTGAGGTCATCGGTCTCATCAGATTAGGGAAGTGCGGGGAAGGAAGTCAGCCATGCCCTGTAAAAGGAACCATCCTGACATTTCCCTGGAGCGATTTAGGGAAATCACAGAAAACGTAAATCAGGATGGCCGAACATGGGATTGAACCGTCGTCCTCCCAAATGCGAGTCCAGTGTGCTAACCACTGCACCACCTCGCTCAGTAGAGGAGGTGATGGATCTGGAGGGGAGAGAAGGAGATGGATGGAGGGGCGAGGGGGAGATGGACAGAGAGTTTGGGGGGGGGGGGGGAAGGTGGAGATGCACAGAGAGGGGGGAAGGGAAGTGACACAGAGAAGGGGGAAGTAAAATTAGAGGGGGGGGGGGGGGGGTGGAAGTAGAATTAAAGGGGAGAGGAAGAGGTGGACAGAGGGGGGAACATCAGAAGGACAGAGGAGGGAGGAGCAGATTTATAGAAATAATTGGGAGGAGGAAATGGAAAGAGAGAGGGGCACAAAGAGATGGAAATAGAGTGGGGGATGGAGGAGATGGGCAGAAAGGATTATGATATCATCAACAAAACTTTAGTTTCAAACAAGAAAACAGTCCAAAAATTTTCTGAATGATGTCAAAAGCATCTCGTAGAAGAGCACAGTAAGCAGCAGCTCAATACAGGTAACAACAGAAAAATTTTCCATTACTTAAAAGTAAGAAATACACACTTTATGTATGAGTGAGCATGTGTCTTACATACATTCCAATCAAGTGATGTGACATCCTTATTGCTTGGTACTTCTGTTCCTCCCTTCTGAATACAATGTCTCAGAACAAGCTGATTTGGAGATGATGAGTTGTCACTCATATCCCATATCCTAGCTGTGCTGTCACCTGATCTGAAAGGGTACAGAATGATTAATGACAAATTTGAAATTACTGATTTCCATAATGACAGAAAAGTTATTACCAAAAATTGTAACCCACTGAAAACACTAACCCAGAAGCCAAAAGATCAGTTGTAGGGTTCCAAGCACAGATGAACACTTCAGATTCATGGCCTCTTAATACAGTTGCTTTGCTTGGTGGAATTTCAATGCTCCCATCAACTTCCATGTTTTCAGCAACGTTTGATGTTACGGCTGTGAATCAAAAATTAGACAAGTATGACAACTAACAAGACTGAAAAATCATATCTCAGACAGTACAATGTTTGTACAATAGGATCCATTCCTAAATTCTGAAAATTAAAATGATCTCTGGAAATATAAAAGTGTGCACCGACACCTGAATACAACTGGCATGTCCTGTTACATATAGACTACACAAAACATTCGGCAGATTTGTTATATTAGTTAACAACAGCTGTTTCATAAAAAGTGACTGTTCTGTGAACTTTACATTAATGTATTGTAAAGAAAGAGGCAAGTAAATGGAAGTTATTGGAACACTCATGCCGAAAAGTACATTAAAAATGAGCTGGCGGAATCATGCTACAAAATGAACAAATGCCCAAAAAATAAATGAATATATGCATTTTTATTAATGCAGTTATAGTTGATGTAGTGTTTCCTGTGTTTAGTAGAAAGATTTTTCACAGGATAGCTCTTTGTGGCTCACAGCTTACCCATAACTATCAATTACACCAACCGTATGTTGTTTTGGTAATCGTTATGATGCAGTTGTCACTTCAGAGAGTTGTTCTTTACATCAGCAAAACTGCTCTGTTTTACACCATCAACAATCTGCCTTATATGTTCACCTTTAAATTTTAAACCACTGTTCTTTGCTTCCCCCATATGTCCCACTGTAGTTTTCCACAGCAACTTGAGTCAACATATCCAAACTTTACCTCTCTTCAGCTCTTAGCTTTTTTATTACATAATTTTTTGTGCTGATTTCTTTCATTTCATTTTTTACTCATTCAGTCCTCCTGACTTGCAACAGTCTCATGCATTATCACATAATTCAAATTATTCTAATTTCTTCATTTCTGTTTCCCCATAATCTGTGTTTCACACCCACACAAGCTATGCTCCAAACATAGTTTTCTCTGAATGACTAGAAGGTCGGTGTTGTCTTTACAGCAGTAATAGATGTAGTAGTAACTGTTATTCATGCTGTTTTCATCACTACCATCACTAATTTTCACCACCAACAACACACAAATATATCTGCACCAAACAGTATTTTACGGTTCATTTGTCTCAATCCTGACAGGGGCAGGCAGAAACCAGAAACTCATTTTTAGTGGGTTTGATAGCTACATAAGAATTTTTTTATATTGAACAAATGAGATGGTACAACTGAAACAAAATGTACGAGTACAATTTTAAAATAAACTACATCTCAAAAGTTAACATGAACTTTTAAGCACATGTAACAACCTTCCCACTGACATAAGAGCAACCTGTCAGGAATCTGGACTTTTTCCCACATCAGAGAAGTGCTTAACATCCTGTCATTTGACACAAATTTGTGTTATTGGGGATTGTCCGCACATCTTGATCCATATCAAAAACATTTCTTTACAGCAAAGAACACTATTTTAGTCCATACTTCCAATTTTTCCTGCTTTCATAGCAAAAATATAGGCTACTGGAAGGAAAGATGTATTTGTGCATTATTGAGAATAAAGTAACTATCAGTTCCCACACAAATCGGTTATGGAAACATCACGCACTGCATAAATGACAACAACCATACAGCTTTATGAAAGCGTGAAGGCAATAACAAGTAGACGAGTCTGGCACACACACACACACACACACACACACACACACACACAAAACATGGCAGGAACATGGCAGGGAAGGGTGGCACACTCCTATGCCAACCTGTTAACAGGTTATCCAGAGGGAACCTTCATAGCCTCCCAAAACTCTCAATTCCTAGTCTGGTTCAGGTTCACTGGGATATCTTTGTGATCTGGACTTAGGACCAAGACACCCTATCCACTTTCCTTCACAATCTCAACAGTAGCTCTCCCAACTGCTTCACCTGGTCCTGCCCTACCCACAGTGCCAACTTTTCCAGATGCAGACAATCCACTTCCCCAACAACTCCATCCCCACTTCCATCCACATTAAAACCACTAACCACCAAAGGTACCTGCATATGAACATTTGCCATCCCTTCCACACCAAAAAATTCCTTTCATGCACAGCATAGCCACCCTCAGATGATACATCTGCAGTGATGAGAACTTCCTTGCCCAGTATGCTGAAGGCCTCATGAACATAGCCTACAAACAGATTTCTTGTGCCATACCCTCACACACCCTCAAATCCTCCCATCACCATCACCAAGACTCAGCTACAAAGGAGTACTCCCCTCATCACCCAGTATCACACTGGACTGGAACAACTGAAACATATCCTTCATCAGGACTTTGATTATCACTCATCATGCTCTCAAATGAGGAACATTGTACCTAAGGTCCTTCCCACCCCTCCTAAAGTGGTGTTCTGTCACCTGCCCAACCAAACACAGTGTCCTAGTTCATCCCTATGCCACTCAAATTCCCAACCCCTTGCCATCGAATCATACTCCTGTGGCAGAGCAAGGTACAAGACATGCCAAATCCATTCACTCAACACCTCCTACTCAAGTTCTATAGAGGCTTACCCTATCCCATCAGTGGCCAGACCACCTATAACACCAGCCATGTCATATACCAACACTGCACTGCTTTTTATGTCAGTACAAATGGCAACTGGCTGACCCCAGGATGAGTGTCTAACTGTTGCCAAGAATAAAGTTAACCACCAGGTGGCACAACATGCTCAAATTCAATGGCTGCTTCACAATCAAGGTCACCTGACCATCTGGATCCTTCCCTCCACCACTAGCTACTCTGAATTATGCACATGACAGTTACCCTCACAACATGTCCTCCACTCCTGTAATTGGCTTGGCCTCAATCTCTGGTAACACACTGCCCCCCCCCCCTTCCCCTCATCCAACAGTTTCACCTTCATCCATCCTTTCAATCCCTTCTAATTCATGTCCCCAAGTCACCTTCTGAGTGTGTAATTCCCCACCAGTTCTGACAACCATGCTCCCATGCCTAGCCCATGTGTTTTGCCACCACTCCCTCCACATTCCTCACTGGGAAACCAGCTGCCTCCCTCTAAGCTGCCAACGCCCCCCCCCCCCCAAATAAATGGTGATACAGTAATGTTGGCTGGAAGACCATAACGAGCCACATGACTGGACGGGATTATCTTCCTCACACACAATTGCCCCTTTCCTCACAGTGTGTGTGAGTTGTCTCTTAAGTGTATCAGTTAGGTCTAGGTGACCGAAATGGGTGTGTGTATCGTGTGATGTGTTTGAGACTTATGATTATGAGAGAATTTAGAGGGTGAACCCTAGTGCCAACTCAAATCTACTTTTCCAAAAGGGTGCTATTTTTTTAAAAAATTATTATACTATAAGTAATTTTGATAATGTAATTGTCCAGCAGACTTCAAATTTTCTTATAGTGTACAGTACATGTCTATCATTTTAAAATATGTTAGATTTCTGTTTACCACTGTGAATGAAGTGCTGCATGGTATGACATTGTCAAGCCCGCAGTACAACACGCTGTCGTCTACAGAGTTAGCATCCATGTAAACTTGGCTACTGTGGCTTTGGCTTTGTTTCTATCTTTGCTATGATAATGCACTCAGTATGCTGTTCACAGCTGCTCAGCCACATTCTTATTTTCTTATTCATTATCAGACCTACTCCCGCTTTCCCCCTATTTGGTTTAGTGTTGATGACATTGTACTCACCTGACCAGAAGTTCTGTAGAGTATATTAACAATGAACTATTACTGCTGCTAATCTATTCATACTGATAAATGTACAAATCACTACATAAGCAGATACTTCCAAAAACGCCACTGCCCTTCCTGTTACACTATCCAGCTGCTGTTTTTATGTAACTTTACAGAGAACATTCTCGGCCATCTATATATCTGTATACTAAAGTCAAAACCTGTCCACGCTAAAATATAATCTATTTACTGTTTCAGTTGCTTTAATGGTTATATCATTATAATCATGTGAATTAACCCTTCCACCACTAGATGTGCCCTCTGCATTCCACACTAAGGGCAGCTTTTGTTATGGCTGTACTGCTCGCCAAATGCTAGTGCCTATGCTAAGAGAGAACATTCCGATTTTTCAAAAACTATTAGGTGAAAAAAATTGATTTTTGTCCATCTTGCAGACTGGTATCTCCACTAAATAAACAACTGAACTTATTTTCGTTATTTGTCATAGTTTCTGTGCTGCATCAAATTAAGTAAAACATTGCACAAAAGGTTGAAGAGTTTGCAGGAATAAAAACGCATTACCTAAACTCTGCATATGGTTGATTTTAGCTCTGACAGTGGAGTGAATTTAACGTAGACAAAGTATTGAAATTTTATTTAAAATTGACAGCGGAACGATAATTCATTTCATTCTCGAGTTATTGGGTTTTACATCTGAAGGATGGGTGCGTGTGACGTGCCCAGTTTTGTTCATGTGGGCCTGCTGGCTGCTAATGAAATACTTGTCTGATTTTACAAAAACTATCATCAGTAAGTGAAAAAGAATAGATTGTTGTACATCTTACAGTCTGATATCTTTGTCAATAGAGAACTGAATTTATATTTTCATTACAGGCCATAGTTATTGCTCTGTATCAAATTTAGTAAAGCAATGCACGAAATTTTAACTCCGTAAACTTCGTTTACGGTTGACTTCAGCTCACAGATTGCAGCGAATGAAACGTAGATGAGATATCAAAATTTTATTTAAAATTGACAGCAGAACAAACTATCTAATTTCATTCACAGGTTACTTTGTTTTATATCTGATTGACAGTCACATGTGACATGCCCATTCATTCACATCCTTGCACATTGCAAATCATTCGTTCATAATTTTTTTTGTGTGCAAATGACTGCATGCAATAAGGTACGCACATATGTTGTATGGTAAATACTAAAAAGCTTTTTATTCCACGATGTATGGAAGTAACTCATCTGTAGCTGTGAGAAGCGGCTTAAGACATCCATAGCATTGTAGCAAAACACAAGCAGTTCATGCGTACACATCCACAGCACCTGGGGCCAAGTGTACCAGGCCACGTACATACATCCACAGCAGTGAAAGGGATAAGATAACTCTACATTATGGGATTTCTTCTCAGCAAAGAAGGGGAGCAGATGTGCCGGCATCATATTTATCATCTGATTTTAAGATATCTGTTCAGTTAAAAAATTTGATTCTTCCACATCTTACAGCTTGATATCTTTGCTCGATGGAGGTCTCAATTTATTTTTGTGATTCATCATAGTCACTGTGCTGCACGAAACTGAGTACATGGCAGCACGAAATTTTTAAGAGTTGGCAGAGGTAAAATCACACTGCGTGTACTTTCCATGTAGGTCATTTTAGGCCATACATTACTGCTTATGAAATGTAACCAATATACCTAAATTGTATTTAAAGTTGAAAGCGAAATGATATCTCTTTTTGTTCTTGAGATATTGCTTGTTATATCTGCAAACAGGTCACTCATCACGCATCCGAGTTTTTTCCTGCGCATCGGGAATCAAGTGGTCGTAAAAATCGTCACATCTCATAAATGGCTCAAGATATTTCTTTTTTTTTTTTTTTTTTGTGGTAATGACAGTATGCGAAAAGGACTAGTTAATCATACGATTAACGTTCAATATGTTTTTGTCAAACATGTGAGCAGCCAAAAACAAGACTGCTATAAATTACACAATGAGGTATTTTCCAAATTTTCATAGTCAAACAAAGAGAGATAAACGGGTTATCAAAGTGACCAATGTGAGGTCTTGTTTTGCATGAAAATATTTAATTGCTTGAAGGTAATCAGGGTAATTAAGGAAAACTTAATTAATAAGTTGAGGAAAAATTGAAATATTTCACGAAAAGCTGCTGCAAGCTATGTAAATGAAGTGTCAAAAAGTTCATCTGTTCAAGGCCTAGCTATTTTGCACATAAAAAGATACATTGGTGTGATATTTAAATGCCAAAAAGGCTTCCTTCGAATAAAGTACCGAAGTTAGGATTTTTGAGAACAGAAGACATTAGAAAGTCAAATGAGGCATCAATAAGAGTATGTTTTATGAATAAAACTTGAAAATAAAAAATGAAATAAATCGGTCAAATATTTTGTGAAATGATTTGTGTAAAAGAAATAAATATATGAGAGAAATATTCGACGTACCTTTCAATGATGCTCGAAATAATGAACAGAAAATGAGGTGCATAAAATGTTTCTCCAATATTCTTTATTTCAAACTTTAAGACAAATCATTTCACAAAACATTTGACTTTCTTTTCAAAAATGTTGTACTCTTTACTTATACAGACTACTTAGATCAGCTGAAATGCTTGGCTGAGGAACAATGTTCGTACTTTGGCAAGACCTTAAAAATTTAATTAGCAATGCAATGCAAATGAGTACCCACAAAACTTCGTATGAATAATTGTAGCTGAGTCAGTTAAGACATAAGAAGTAGACAGTACTGAATTCAGGTCCCTATGTCAACCACAATTGCAAACCGCACGCTACCATTACACAACAGCTAGCTCTCGGATACCATGTTCATTCCTTTGTATTTACAGTAGTCAGTCATCCTTCCACATTTATCTGCTGTTGATAGTTCTTGATCATGTAGAAAACATTTGTCTTTAATTTGTTGATGAGACAGTCGAAAGCTACTCTGCTCATTCACATGTATTCGAAGAATTTGTCTGGTGATATTCGTAGTTGATGATATAAAGTATGAAATTCTCCATGAAGATTCCTCCCTTCGTAATTTTCATGCAGAGCATTCCTTTTTGCTTTATTTTCCTAACTGAAGCTAATCGCTTATCACATAGTCTTCATGTGAGTTTCCTATTGATGGCTTCATGTGGCATCTGTTATATGTGTCCATAGCACACAAAAAACATTTATATGGTTCACCATCACCTGTGAGAGGAGACAATGTTCAGTGTAAAGTGGCTTGTGGAGTAGATGCAGATGTAGAGAATATCTTTCATAATTTGAACTAGCGTGAGGACAATATGTTTCGAAAAATGTACCATAAATTAGAAGGAAGTGCATCCTAAAGAAACAAATATTAGTTTCCCTTTTTCACCAAAACGAAGCAGCGATATTCCTCTTTAGTGAATGCTGCCATAAGATAGCTGCACTTCCTGACCATGTGCACAACACTCACTATACCAACAGCTCGTGATTTCCAGGGGTGATCAGCCTTCACTGCAAGCAGCAAGCAAGAAAAACAACTATTTTCGTGATTTTGTTTATGTGACTTCTTCGTGTCAGTGGCTACAATTCTGTTTCAGTTAACCAACAATGGTAAAAAAAAAATCAATACATGTTTCAGCATGACAAGTCTCACCATTCCCTGCTAATTGGATATGGCTGAACAACTTGACTGGTGTAGTGGTACTGTTGTTTACAGGCCACATAGCAGTAATTCTGTTTACAGGCCACTGTGTTGAGTTATGATTGAAATTCAGAGAATAACATTAAGAAACTGAGTAAGGCACCCACAGAGACATTTTAAGCAATCATTCTTCCTGTACTCCATATATAATTTGGAATAGAAAGAAACCCAAACATGTGATACCATTTTAAACTGTGATCTGCCAGGCACTTCACAGTGGTTTGCAGAATGTGTATGTAGAAGTAAATAACTGAACTCATCATCTATTTCTAAGACTTCATTTTTAAAAAAAATATCCTTTTTATGTATTGACTGTACATTTTTGCCTTAATAAAAGGATTTTCAGATCTATTCTCAAATTTTAACCCTATTTAGTACGAGCACATACACAAAAAATTATCTAAACTATATACTGTATCAGGACCTCAGAGAATTAATACACTGCAGGCGAGAAATGGATATCATATTATGTGCTTAATATTACAAAATTCGGTTTCAAAATGCAAGAGGAGCAGAAGGGGAAAAAACAGTAAATGGAAAGCAGAATTTAAGGGATGGGTAGGGGGGAGAGTGTTAGCATTTAATAAGAGGAATAATTTTATGCATCAGCAATTTTCTTGAACTCCGCTTCCTAGAACTGCCTTTCAACAGGTGTCTCCTTCCTACAACATTCTTCTCTGATCACTCCGTGACATTCCTGCCACCACAATGAAGGCCTTACATATTTTTCAGACCACATGAAGGGGCAGTTCTAAATTCACAAGGAATTTATCTTCACAATGGATTCAGTGAATTAACTGATCCCTTTCCCCATTGCGTATTGCTCAATGATCATATTAACTGAAGGAGGGAGGTTACGTAATATACAGAAGAAAACAAGCAGGAAGAAGAATAAATGAGACTGTTAACAAACCATAGAAATTCTTCTCTTTGTTCCCTGGGCTCTAAAGGTACAAGGTCTCCAATACTCACATCTTATCTGTTGCCAGCGCAGTTTTACTTGGCCCCTTCCTCCACTGTCTTCGTGCCTCGTTCATACTCCAATCTAATCTTGATGTACTCACCATCAACTCAAGGCAACCCCTTTATCTATCCTTTAATCTAGTTACCCATCCTCGTTTGCCTCATATTAACTATTTTTGTGACTAAACCCAACAGCAGTCAAACTATTGTCTGTGTTACTGATGTGCTTGGTATCCTAAACATTACACTTCCTCCTGTATTTGTTTTTACCTTCCTTCTTTCGGAGAAATTTTTACTCATTACAAAAGTTAACACATTTTCAACTTCTGTGTGTATTGCACCTAGTCAACATGCCCCTTTTCTCAAAATGACTGACACTAGAAGCATAGCCCACTCTGATGCTATAGTGTCCCTTATTTATAACCACTCACCTATGCATGCCCAGGTTTATTTAACTGGCATTACTCTCTCCTATACTAGACACGAGCAGATCATCACTGATGGCTGAACTTCCTACAGTGCACACCATTTAACAATGCAATTCCCATTATACATTATAGTTATTGCTGCACATAATCAAGTCATTTTTTTATCTTAAATTTGGCGATAGTTTCTTGTTTGCTCACATATTAAGCTTAAAATAACAGAGTTTCTCAGTATTTTTACCAAAAATAATCATTATTTTCTGGAACCACATATTAATGCAAAATTTATACACTTAAAAATTTAGCAATGAAACAGCCAAAAATCCCTCCCCCATGAACCATGGACCTTGCCGTTGGTGGGGAGGCTTGCGTGCCTCAGCGATACAGATGGCCGTACCATGGTGCAACCACAACGGAGGGGTATCTGTTGAGAGGCCAGACAAACATGTGGTTCCTGAAGAGGGGCAGCAGCCTTTTCAGTAGTTGCAGGGGCAACAGTCTGGATGATTGACTGATCTGGCCTTGTAACATTAACCAAAACGGCCTTGCTGTGCTGGTACTGCGAACGGCTGAAAGCAAGGGGAAACTACAGCCGTAATTTTTCCCGAGGACATGCAGCTTTACTGTATGATTAAATGATGATGGCGTCCTCTTGGGTAAAATATTCCGGAGGTAAAATAGTCCCCCATTTGGATCTCCGGGCGGGGACTACTCAAGAGGACGTCGTTATCAGGAGAAAGAAAACTGGAATTCTACGGATCGGAGCGTGGAATGTCAGATCCCTTAATCGGGCAGGTAGGTTAGATAATTTAAAAAGGGAAATGGATACGTTAAAGTTAGATATAGTGGGAATTAGTGAAGTTCGGTGGCAGGAGGAACAAGACTTTTGGTCAGGTGATTACAGGGTTATAAATACAAAATCAAATAGGGGTAATGCAGGAGTAGGTTTAATAATGAATAAAAAAATAGGAGTGCGGGTTAGCTACTACAAACAGCATAGTGAACGCATTATTGTGGCCAAGATAGACACAAAGCCCATGCCTACTACATTAGTACAAGTTTATATGCCAACTAGCTCTGCAGATGATGAAGAAATTGATGAAATGTATGACGAGATAAAAGAAATTATTCAGGTAGTGAAGGGAGACGAAAATTTAATAGTCATGGGTGACTGGAATTCGTCAGTAGGAAAAGGGAGAGAAGGAAACATAGTAGGTGAATATGGATTGGGGGGAAGAAATGAAAGAGGAAGCCGCCTTGTAGAATTTTGCACAGAGCATAACTTAATCATAGCTAACACTTGGTTCAAGAATCATAAAAGAAGGTTGTATACCCGGAAGAATCCTGGAGATACTAATAGGTATCAGATAGATTATATAATGGTAAGAGAGAGATTTAGGAACCAGGTTTTAAATTGTAAGACATTTCCAGGGGCAGATGTGGATTCTGACCACAATCTATTGGTTATGAACTGCAGATTGAAACTGAAGAAACTGCAAAAAGGTGGGAATTTAAGGAGATGGGACCTGGATAAACTGAAAGAACCAGAGGTTGTAGAGAGTTTCAGGGAGAGCATAAGGGAACAATTGACAGGAATGGGGGAAAGAAATACAGTAGAAGAAGAATGGGTAGCTCTGAGGGATGAAGTAGTGAAGGCAGCAGAGGATCAAGTAGGTAAAAAGACGAGGGCTAATATAAATCCTTGGGTAACAGAAGAAATATTGAATTTAATTGATGAAAGGAGAAAATATAAAAATGCAGTAAATGAAGCAGGCAAAAAGGAATACAAACGTCTCAAAAATGAGATCGACAGAAAGTGCAAAATGGCTCAGCAGGGATGGCTAGAGGACAAATGTAAGGATGTAGAGGCTTGTCTCACTAGGGGTAAGATAGATACTGCCTACAGGAAAATTAAAGAGACCTTTGGAGAGAAGAGAACCACTTGTATGAATATCAAGAGCTCAGATGGCTACCCAGTTCTAAGCAAAGAAGGGAAGGCAGAAAGGTGGAAGGAGTATATAGAGGGTTTATACAAGGGCGATGTACTTGAGGACAATATTATGGAAATGGAAGAGGATGTAGATGAAGATGAAATGGGAGATAAGATACTGCGTGAAGAGTTTGACGGAGCACTGAAAGACCTGAGTCAAAACAAAGCCCCGGGAGTAGACAACATTCCATCAGAACTACTGATGGCCTTGGGAGAGCCAGTCATGACAAAACTCTACCATCTGGTGAGCAAGATGTATGAGACAGGCGAAATACCCACAGACTTCAAGAATATAATAATTACAATCCCAAAGAAAGCAGGTGTTGACAGATGTGAAAATTACCGAACTATCAGTTTAATAAGTCACAGCTGCAAAATACTAACGCGAATTCTTTACAGACGAATGGAAAAACTGGTAGAAGCGGACCTCGGGGAAGATCAGTTTGGATTCCGTAGAAATGTTGGAACACGTGAGGCAATACTGACCTTACGACTTATCTTAGAAGCTAGATTAAGAAAAGGCAAACCTACGTTTCTAGCATTTGTAGACTTAGAGAAAGCTTTTGACAACGTTAACTGGAATACTCTCTTTCAAATTCTGAAGGTGGCAGGGGTAAAATACAGGGAGCGAAAGGCTATTTACAATTTGTACAGAAACCAGATGGCAGTTATAAGAGTCGAGGGGCATGAAAGGGAAGCAGTGGTTGGGAAAGGAGTGAGACAGGGTTGTAGCCTCTCCCCGATGTTATTCAATCTGTATATTGAGCAAGCAGTAAAGGAAACAAAAGAAAAATTCGGAGTAGGTATTAAAATTCATGGAGAAGAAGTAAAAACTTTGAGGTTCGCCGATGATATTGTAATTCTGCCAGAGACAGCAAAGGACTTGGAAGAGCAGTTGAACGGAATGGACAGTGTCTTGAAAAAGAGGATATAAGATGAACATCAACAAAAGCAAAACGAGGATAATGGAATGCTGTCAAATTAAATCGGGTGATGCTGAGGGGATTAGATTAGGAAATGAGACACTTAAAGTAATAAAGGAGTTTTGCTATTTAGGGAGTAAAATAACTGATGATGGTCGAAGTAGAGAGGATATAAAATGTAGACTGGCAATGGCAAGGAAATCGTTTCTGAAGAAGAGAAATTTGTTAACATCGAGTATAGATTTAAGTGTCAGGAAGTCGTTTCTGAAAGTATTTGTATGGAGTGTAGCCATGTATGGAAGTGAAACATGGACGATAACCAGTTTGGACAAGAAGAGAATAGAAGCTTTCGAAATGTGGTGCAACAGAAGAATGCTGAAGATAAGGTGGGTAGATCACGTAACTAATGAGGAGGTATTGAATAGGATTGGGGAGAAGAGAAGTTTGTGGCACAACTTGACTAGAAGAAGGGATCGGTTGGTAGGACATGTTTTGAGGCATCAAGGGATCACAAATTTAGCATTGGAGGGCAGCGTGGAGGGTAAAAATCGTAGAGGGAGACCAAGAAATGAATACTAAGCAGATTCAGAAGGATGTAGGTTGCAGTAGGTACTGGGAGATGAAGATGCTTGCACAGGATAGAGTAGCATGGAGAGCTGCATCAAACCAGTCTCAGGACTGAAGACCACAACAACAACAGGATGGTCATACATTTTTGAAGTGATGTCGGTCCATGCATCTCCAATAACATCAATTTCCATCTTAATATTAAACTTGACAGAAAATCTTGATGGTATGTTCATCATTCCAGCCACATTCTTCCATGAAATTGGAGAAAGTTTTATGCCTATAATATTCCTTAAATACTTATCGAGAAACCGAGTACTCTTTTAACAGATGACAGCACTGCACTCAAAACTAAAATCGCATATGTATAAAAACGCAGGTAATGAACTCATGTGTAACAAGCCTGTATACTGTATATTGCCACACAAGCCCACCAATTTTTCTAGAGACCAAGCCAGTATAGTACAAATAAATGACCTCTAGTTTTCCTCTTTCTTCTTGGGTCTCTATCTTTTTCACAGGTACAATCAGTTCTGACTGCAGTTCATCCTAGATTATTAATTCGAGTTTCCGATTCCTTTGAAAATGTACTCATGTCACAGTACTTTGGCGAAGTCCTCTTGTGTCTGATGGTTGAAGAGCTCTATGGACTGTGGTTCACAGCATAAATTTCTTTCGTGACAGATAGTACTGGCTCAAGATGTCAGAAATATTGGTAGATTCCCATGGCACCTATGGTGCCTCCTAACAAAAAATATAAAAGGTCGCCTTCGTAAAATTAAATACAACTAAGACCTCTATAAATCAGATGTTTCCCACATTACTGTTCTTGCTTTCAGACCGAAGATTGGTTTGATGCAGTTCTCCACAGTCTTCCATCCCGTGACAGCCTCATCATCTCTACCTGACTGTTGATACCTAAGGCCACTCTAACCTGCTTACTGTAGTCACACCTTGGTCTGTCTATAAAATGTTTATGCCCTCTTGCCGCCCATCTCTCTCAAGAAAAAATTAACTATTTTGATGTCCTGTCAACTGATCACTTCTCTTAGTGAAGTTGTGCAATAAATTTATTATCTCCCAAATCTAATTCAGTAGCTCTTCTTCAGTTGTAGGATCTACCTATTGAATCTTTATCATTCATTTGTAACATCACATTTCAAAACTTCTGTTCTCTTCTGAACTGTTTACTGTCTTCACTTTGCTACTACCTTCAGAAAAGACTTTTTTTACACTTCACATTTTATATTAACAAACTTCTTTCTCAGGAATATTTTTCTTGCTCTTGCCACTGGGCATTTTATATCCTCTCTACTTCAGTTAATGTCAGTTATTTTGCTGTCCAAATAGTAAAATTCACCTATGACCCTGCATCACATGATTTAATTCAACTACATTCCATTAACCTTAATTTACTTTTCTTGAAATTCAGCTTATAATCCGTTTTCAAGTCAGAATCCATTATGTTGAACTGATCTTTTAGGTTCTTTGCCATGTCTGCAAACCTCAACATTCATCAAAGCTCTTATTTCACTTTCCTGAACACAAACTGCTTGGGTTTCTGGATGCTTGCTGAATGTATAGACTGTAAGAGTAGAAAAGAGATGCAATAAATACTAAATGAGATGGTCTCCGTGTCATTTAATACTGAGGGCAGATCTCCTGATAAGTTTACAGTTGCCCTCTTACTAAAATAAGAAAATACACTACTAAAATGTGGTGCTATACGGCAAGTTTCAGCTGGTCCTAACAGGCTCAACTGTGTTCATGTGAGCAGATCCTGCAAGCCATTGCCTCACAGAAACGTGTGTACACAAGGTGGACCCAACGTGATCATGCATCATCATCTTGAATGGTGAACCCTTGTCAAATGTTGAATACTGGGCTGGACAACAGGTTGGAGGGTCCTGCACTGATAATACACTGCTATCAAATTACATAAATAATGATGAAAGATGCCTGACATCCTTACACGATATCAGTCCATGACTAAACACTCCTCCCTGCTACATCTGCGGACCTACGTGCATGCTGAAGGTTCTACTGGTACCTGGCCATCTCCACACTTCTATGATAGCATCAGGTACCAGACAAATCTTGCACTCACGGTCAATGACAATATGATACCACTGATCCACGTTCCATTCAAGATGTTCTCTGCCCACTGTCTTTCACACATCATAGTCACGGAGAGTTTCGTAGTGGATGCCTAGGCTCTATACTGATCATATCGATAAAGTTAGGCGTTTCCAGTTTCCCCCAAAAATGCTGCCTGCAGTTCTGCTGCATATCCTTGGGGCACCTTAGGACCCATAATTTAAAAACTGTGGGCATTATCTGGTGCTGTCAACTGCAAGCAACCACTCCAATGCCTCGTGTTTCACAACAGTGACCAAATGTTCGAATGATGCACCATCATTTATGCAAACCTAATGGGTAACGTCCCATTCCGGCAACCATCTAGCCATAAAGTGACAACATGTGAACTGTGTAAGCTCAAAATGACCTTTTGCAGCATGGGCAGAATGAACTACGTACACAAGCTGCTTTGTCCCGTTCACAGCACTAAGAATTGAGGATTACTTTTCCCCTACATACGTGGTGTAAGGGGTGATTTCCTGTGGTCATAAAAGTACTGAGAAAACAGAGACACAAACTATGCAAGTCTTGAGTGTATTGCAAAATACTTTTGAGCAGCTTATAAGTGACCAGATTCTTCACTTTCTCCCTGTCCACAATATTAAATCTTCCAGTTCACTGGTCATGATAATGTCCAAATTGCTCATAAGATACGTAGTTTGTATACTTACCCTCTTCACCATTCATGTCAGGCATCTCAGTTTTAACAATCTGTTGCTTCTGCTGATTCTGTTGATTTTGGCGGGTAGCAACAATATCTGGCATTACAGCATCAATAAGTGACAGGCTGTCCACCATTCGGTTTTCAGTCCCGTCCTGAACATAGAATTGAGACCTAATTAATTATTGCAGGTAATGTGAAACTTCAAATAATTCTACAACAATAATGGAAATTCCTCGATGGAAAAGTAAAGGAAAAACAACCACTTACCTATAGAGGACTGGTGGGTGGCAATGAGAAACATGTGATAGAAAACAGTTAACACAATGTTTTGAGCTCTTGCTCTTTTTCAAGTAGAGTACACATTTGCCCACACGACCACAAAGACCCCCAAATGTACATGCCTGTGGTACACCCGTAGTAGACCCATGGTCTCAGTCTTGTCACTACCACAGGCGTGTACATTTGTGGTGGTGTGTGTGAAAGCTTAAAATAATAATTGTACTAGATTACAACATAAAAAGTCAGGCACCACTGGCATGTACAAAACTGGTTCAATAGTAAGATTACTAAATACACGAATGCGTAGTTTCGTGGCGATATATGCTGATGAAATTCTCTTAAGACTTCCAGGTGCATCAAGTGGTTTAAAATCCACAAACATTCATTCAGCAAAGTGTTCCTTGGCCACTGTCAAGTGCTGATTGTTTAATGATTGCTGTTTCCTTTGCACTGCCTTCAGTAACATCACTGGCATTTGCTCCTGCGCTACATATGGTAATGTTTTTGTTGTGTGCTTGCCATACGCACTTTGATCATCTGATGGTCAGGTTCCACGCTGTGCTTATCTGCAGGCCGGCATTTTTATTGAGAGTGTTGTAAGGAATTTTTATCTCAATTGCTTCTTTTATGACACTGTCCCAGAAACTATTAATCCATGTAATACCAGATGTCTCAGCAATGCAATACTGTGCCCGTTTTCTAGAGCATATTCCCCTATCACTAATTTCTCGCAATACCATACATGGAAAGATCTCTCATGTTCTACATGTTCAACAGTACATAGTCTGTCTTACATAAAACTGTCCATTCCCACAGGGTATTCTATATACTACTGTCATTCTGAGACCTACATCGTCTCTCACACGCCTCATCAGTTGTCGTATTTTAGCTGGGACCCTGAGGACAAAATCAATTTTATACCTCTTTAGGAGCCAGCTAATGTCTCATCTTATTGAGCCAGAGAATGAGTAAACCACAACCATCTCCGTGTTGTCCTCGCGGAACTTCTACTTGCGTTTGTTTGGCAAGACGGCCTGTGAAGTCTGGCAGTTGTTGTAGCCATTTCCCTTGAATACTTTTCGTAAGTGGTTCAGCTGCCTTGGAAGGCTTTCGGTGTCTGAAATGACTTCTTCTCTATGCAACACAATCCTCAAAACAGAACTCTTCTGCAAAGGGTGGCACTAGTTGGTAGCATCCACATATTGGTCCATGTGGGTGGGTTTCCAGTGAACACTGCGGCTGAGACACCCATTTTCTTTATGGCAGATGAGAACATCAAGAAAAGGCAAGGCACCATCTGTTTCTACCTCCATCGTGAACTTGATGTCATGGATGATGTGGATGTGGTGCAAGAATCCTCCCAGCTTTTCACATCCATGAGACCAGACAATGATTGTGTCGTCAACGTAATGATAAAAGCAACTAGGCTTTGCAGGAACCGTGTCCAGGGTGACGTCCTCAACGTACTCCATAAGTGTGGTGTCACAGCCAGACACCACACTTACTAGGTGGTAGCTTAAATCGGCCGCGGTCCATTAGTACATGTCGGACCCGCGTGTCGCCACTGGCAGTGATCGCAGACCGAGCGCCACCACACGGCAGGTCTCGAGAGACGGACTAGCACTCGTCCCAGTTGTACGACGACGTTGCTAGTGACTACACTGACGAAGCCTTTCTCTCATTTGCCGAGACAGTTAGAATAGCCTTCAGCTAAGTTAATGGCTACGACCTAGCAAGGCGCCATTTGTACCATTGCATGTATCTCAAGATAGTCTCACTTGTATCATCAAGAATGCTGTATACCAAAGGACGATATAAAAGTTAAGTGTTCTAGTAGCTACGTTCTTTTCTTTATCACATTCATTACGAATCCTGTTCCAGACTTAACGCCGGACGGCGTGAGTTGACGCGTGCCCTTTCGGCTACTTCACTGTGGACTGGCTGCCTTAACAGTCCACTACAATAAGCAAGCTGGGTTGACAGGAAGTAATGGATTCCCCATCAAGACGCCATCCATCTGGTTAAAACAGTCCCTTAATAAAGTCGGCAGCCTGCAGCTACGCACGGCTTGGAACACAGCCATCAGAAGGCTCAGCAAGTGACATCACTGAAGG
Organism: Schistocerca nitens; assembly: GCF_023898315.1. Taxonomy (NCBI): domain Eukaryota; kingdom Metazoa; phylum Arthropoda; class Insecta; order Orthoptera; family Acrididae; genus Schistocerca; species Schistocerca nitens. The sequence goes on along the minus strand of NC_064615.1, from coordinate 1,111,049,035 downwards.
TGGTGCAGCTGTATAAGGATGGCAGCAGCAGTCATATGGCAGTCACCATTTGACTATACCCGAGGAGTATTCAGTCGAAAGCTCATGGATTTTAAACTACTTTACATTGCTGGAAGGCAGAGACAATTTTATCAAGATTACTAAAGTTTGCTTAAGACTTACCTTTGGTAAAATTTACAATAATTATGGAAATTCCTGGATGGAGCAATATGTTAAATAAGGGAAAAGCAAGCACTCACCTAAAGAGTGGATTGATGCATGGAGCACAGTAACACACTACAGAAAACAGCATTCACACTAGCTTTCAAGCACTAGCTCATTTTCCAGCAACAGCACACATGCACGCGTGTGCACGCGCGCGCGCGCGCGCACACACACACACACACACACACACACACACACACACACACACACACACACACACAAAGTGCGTGCGCACAGGCAAACACAATGCTCACTCCCATGGCCCTGCCAAGACTAATTATTGAAAGTAGCTGCCTGAGCTCAGAGAGGTGGGGAGGGGATGGGGGATGGGGATTGACACTAGGAGCGGGTGGGGAGAGAGGGGGGGGGGGAAGAGGCAAGTCTTCAGACATGACTTCATGGCTGCACAACAGAAAGCAAAATCTACAGAGCGTACAACAAAAACAGATGCAGGAAGAAAGAGAAGGGAAAAAAGGAAGGGGGAGGGGGTAGGAGAGAAAAAAAGGTGAAGATGGAGAGGAAGAAAGGGGCAGGACAGAGAGGAAGATGGGCTGAAAAACGGGAGAGGAGAGGGAGACAGAGGGAGATGGAGGAGGCCCAAATGGGTGGGGGGGGGGGGGGGGGAAGAAGGGTGGGAGAAGGCATTACATCTGGGATCTGGGAAGAGAAGGAGTGGTACAGACAGAAGAGGGATGGGACAAGGCAAGGGGGGCCAGTGGGAAGAGGTTACTGGGGATTTGGGGCAGGTGGGTTGCAAAAGTTCAGGATATGCTAGAGAGACAATTTTGACCCGCATAGTTCAGAAAAACTTGTGCTGTACGTGACTATCCAAATGGCCTGCACAGTAAAGCAGCTGTTGAAGTCATTAGTGCTGTTGCTTTCCACAGCTTGGTGGTGGCCATTTATGCAAGTAGACAGCTGGTTATTTGTCATACCCAAATAGAATAGCATAGCTGAAATACTGTGTAACATTGCTGTTTTCACTTTTGGCCATCCTTATTGGGTTGGCACTGCCTGTAACTGGAATGCCTGTGACTGGACTGCTGTAGGACGTGGTGGTTGGGTGTATGGAACAGGTCTGGCACCTGGACTGACCACAAGGGAACAATCCATGGCGGGCAGGACAGAGAGTAGGAATGGACAAGGAGCAGAACTCTACTTTGGGTGGGGGGGTGGGGTGAGTATCATTTTGGGTAGGATATCTGTCATCTCAGAGCACGTGTGAGGCAGCCAAAGTCCTGGTGGAGGATGTGGTTGAGTTTTCCAAGGCCAGGCTGATGCTGGGTGATCGGAAGTACTAATTGGTGGCTGGTTAACAGGTCTACAGATGTCAGAGGAGCATATGGCATGGGAGACTTTTTTATGGATAATCTGGATAGGATTTTACCTGATTGTGAAGCTCTATTATGGTTATTGGTATATTTCAACGAATACTGTTTTCCACTACAGATGTGGTGTCCACTGATGCCAAGGCTGTAAGGAAGGAACTTTTTGTCATGGAAACAGGTGATAGATTGTAACGTGGCAAGTTATTATAAGATGACATTCGTTGCAGTAAGGCACAAAGCCGTTTGGTACAGTGCTTTGCTCACAGCACAGCTGACGCTGCCTGCATGAGAACTGCATAGCATAACAGTCAGTCAATACGAAGATTCATACCCTCTACGAATCTAAATAATCCATGTTAGTTATTATTCGATTTTGTTCAAATTTGGTACACAGCCTTTTGTTATTAATGGAGTGATGCTGTCAAAATTTCAGATTTTCATTTATTATTGTGCCAGGGATAAAGAAAATCACCTAAAAGTCCTAAAACCAATGCTTGTTTTTTAAAACCATGTTAGGAACAAATACAGATTGACTTGCATTATCATTTGAAGCCATTCCAAAGTTACCAGTGCATAAAAATCAATTAATTAGAATTTTCTTTTTTAACACTTTAGTCATTGTGCATTATGTAATACAAAAATAGATCAAAATTATTATTTCATTTTATTTTGTTGTGTGAGTGTGTGAGAATGATTGATAGAGTGTATGTGGGACATACGTTAAAACTTGATACATCATTTTTCATAAAACCTTGTACAAACAGACCTTGGGAAAGTTATGGTGCAACCATGATTCACATGATGTATGGCAGTGTGAGCTTGCTTTTGTATAAAAGCAGCCAGAATGAAAGTTAGAGGAGGAATAAGTTTATTTATCAATTTGGAGAATAATTCCTACTTCACTTATTTTGGTTAAACAATGTACTAGAAATTGAAGTTTGAATGATGTTAATTACTATCAGATTATTGATTGGATAAGGCAAGTATTGGTGCGAGCATGATCTGGAAGGAACATTCTGATTAGTCACTTGGATCAACAGCCAATCAGAATTAAGCTGTTCCCAAGCGAATATAGTGGCGTGAGCAGTGAGTAGAATAGTTTGAGAGAGTCGCTTGCTAACCGACCTACTGATAACTCCATATTACATAGCTCCATAAAAATACTCTGAAAAATGGAAGAAATAGTGAATTAATTGCAGTTCAAATACCTCGTGACTGGAGTTACGAATATTTTAATGAAAGTTTGGTGTTTCTAAATTAAATAGTTTGAAAGTATGAATGTGTATACTTTCTGGTCATAGTAACAATTCCGCATGGCATGTTTCGTGCGCTATACAGAATACTTTGGTGAGCACTTCTTTCTAAGAAGACCACTTAAATGACCGAATGTTTAACTCATGAATAGTTGTGGGTGGGTACCTGGTAGAACGTGAAAATTAGTCGGGTTGGAGTTGCAAAAATTCTGGCTACTTTTCAAGTGAAACTATGTTGTACAGACAGTGAACTTAGAATGACAGAGCATTACCATATTTTTTTCCCTACTCTTTTCTGCCCACATCACTCTTCTGCTGTCCAGATTATGCAATGCCTTCTCCCACCATTCCTCCTCCCCATGGAGCCATTCTTCCTCTCCCTCTCTCCCCCTCTTCTCATCCATTCTCCCCTTTCTCTCCCATTTCTGCCCATGCAGCCATTCTCCCACTCCGCCCCCCCCCCCCCTCTTCTCATCCTCTCTCCTTTTTCCTCTTTCTCGGTCCCCTTCTCTTTCCTCTCCCTTTCATCTTCACCTTTCTCTTTCCTTTACCTCCTACCCTTTTTTTGCCTTCTTGTTCTTCCTTACACTTCTGCTTGTTGTACCCCTTGTACTTTTTTCATCTTGTTTTGTGATCATGAAGTCAGCTGCCTCAAGACCTGCCTCTTCCCCACTTCCTGCTCCTTGTGTCCTCTCCCGCCTACTCTCCACCTGCACCTCCATCAGCTCAGGCAACTTTTCAACAATAATCACATATCAATAATTAGTCTTGCTGTGGCCATGAGAGTATGCATTTGGGTGTCTGTGTGGTTGTGTGTACTACTGCTGGAATAAGTGCTAGTGCTCAAAAGCTGCTAGTGCAAATACTGTTTTCTGTTACATGTTACTGTGCTCCTCGCATCAATCTGCTACAGATGACTGGCAAGGGAACCCACACAATAGTTTGGAGGGGGCGCGAGGGTTTACAGACCTCGGAGTATGGGGAATTTTTAATATTTTGTAAGACATATGGTGATTTATAAAAGGCCAAAAGAACGTTCCAGTTCTAACTCTGTTAAAAACCTACCTAATACTGACCTTTAAATCAACTTCTTGAAAGAACAACATACAAGTACACTAAATGTTTTCCTTTCCCTGTCAGCTGGTGGGGGCACCTTTGGTGAGTGGTTGCCTTTCCCTTAGGTAAAAAAAACTCATTTATGGCAGCCAAACAGAAAATGAAACCATGTACATACTGTATCTATCTATGTTCATTGTTTTAACTGTGTATGTTAGTGTTACATTGTGTGCTATAGGTATTAGTACTCTCTAGAGATGCCGTAACTGATGAAACATTTCAGCTGCCAGTAAAACGTATGAGTAAATAATGTATATGATTGCAGTTATTCACTATGTGCTGACAAGAGTAAAATCTGGTTCACACACAAAATTAGATGCAATTTACATTAACTTTGTTCAGTAAAAACATTTCAAGTGGCTGTCTTTTTAATTTACCCTGATGAAACTCAAAAACCTGCTACATTTATAATGTTTCACCTGCTGCATTGAGTTAACAATGACTAAACCTAGATAATATTTTTAAAGCACTATACTTTTGTAATAACTTCAACATTTAAAACTTTTGATCACTTTTAGGATTGATTGCCAGCAATTTCCAACATCTTGAGAAGCTGAGCATTTTCCCCCCATTTTTAATGGCACCACAAACAAATAAATGCTTTGCCCACTCTCTCAGTCATATTAGCATAGTCTCTGTTTGTAACAGCCTTTCCACCTGGATATTCCTTCAACATGTGAACAAGTGAAAGATTAGTTGGTGCATACGGATAACTACACATTTAAGCAAGGTAATGCCCAATGCTTCTAACCACAAAAATTATCTGCCCATTTACATTTCAGGAATAATTATAAATCAAAGTTACCATTTTTTCCTGATCTGGGATGCTCCTTTCAAGCTTTTAAGTCATTGCTGCCCTATTTTCTGCTCTCGTTACCTCTAACAACGAGCACAAAAAGTTTAAAGAGACTTCATTTAATTTTGCATGACCTATGAAAGATGATATACTTGGAAACTACTGTGGTGAGGTGGTAATTACCAGGAACTTACGGCGACTGAAGTTGGATGCCTTGTAAAAAATCCTACTCAATAAAAGAAAAGCAGTTCAATTCACGGTAAATAAATCCTCAAGATGAAGGAGGTAGCTGTCTGGCCAGGTACTGGATACCAGCCATCCCATAAGCCAGATACCCAGCCAAACATTGCCATGAAGGATGAGACAAGCACGTAGATTCAGGTATATTCAAGCATCATCATTCATGAGTGAAGTGAGTGAATAACATATTGATTGCCAGACTTATCTATTTGAACAGTTGCAAATTTTATCACTTTTACTTCTTGCTATTTGAGGCTACTACTAAAAATAATTTGTTAATTGCAAGATAATTTATTTTTCATCAGTAAAGGCAAGATCACCTGTTTGAGATTATTAAATAGTGACAATAATAAAACCAGCCTCTTTTTTTTTAGAAGTAAACACGAGAGGTATGTACTACTACTACTGAAGCATTAGATTGTCTTTCATTCTTTTGTTTTGAATTTTTTATGACAATCATCAGCAAGGGGTTTGTCCTCAGATTTACTGATTCACATCATTAAGTAGATATCGTATTTATAAAATACTCAGTATAATTTAACTTGCTTGGGATGTACAGATGTTTATGTGCAATGTTGTTGTAAAAAACCAGGGGTATTCCGTGCAAAGTGGTCTAAAGGTTCCCACAAGACCATCACAGATTTTTATGAAATTTGGTACAAGCATTCACACACATTCCAAATAAACATAAGTAAAGTTTTACTTTCACCAATGATGCCATCACCATAATCATGGGTGGAAGTAATGATGTATACAGAAATGAGGGTAAACATGCGATCCAGTGTTTAAAAAACTACATTACATGATCTGAAAGTTCCGAACATCATAGTTACTAGCTTGCCTCACAGATACGACCTGCAAGAAAATTCCATCGTAAATCTGGAGCTTGCAAAAGTAAACAGACAGTTCTACAAAATATGCAAGTCCCAACAAAACGTAACATTTTTTTGATCTTCCTGATGCAAGAGATTTGTTTACGAAACATGGACTACATTATAATAACGCTGGCAAGTCATATGTTGGTAAAATGCTAGCGAAATTAATACAAAAAGATGACGACGTTGCAAGAAAACCGATTGCCATGCAACCAGTTTTGACCAAGGAAATGGAAAAACGGGAAAACAATTTCAAAATCACACACATAGTCACAGACACAGTGCCAGCTCAAACAGGAACATCGCGTCCAGAAGATGAGACGGTGCCAGAACCAGCCTCAGAAGATACAGCAGAGATTGAAATTATCGTCAAGAAAACTGTACCTACTCATCATCCAGATGCTCACACACAGGGAAACTGATGAAAGGGGCCAATTCTTTCTGAATTTGGCCCAATACAACGAATCCAGAACAAGCAGTCAACACTCAGGTGGACGTTCCATTACTTTATAGTCAAATTAGATTTAAAGACCCTCTACCTAATAATATATGCAGTAGCAATTTCATTATACACTTAAGCATCAGAGGTCTGTCTGAAGGAATGATCAGGAAGCTTTATGATATAGAAATTTTGCTAAAAAGTGTGAAACAATCTGTGAAAGTAATATGCCTTAATGAACATTGGCTAAAATCTAGAAATATCAGTCTTCTGAATAAACTTACAGGTTATAAACTGGCTACCAGCTTTTGTAGGGCCAATGGGTATGGAGGCTCTTGCATACTAGTTCATTCCACAGTAGACTACGATATCAGACAGAATAGAGTTTAAAGAGTATAACATATTAATTACCAGCATATATCGCACCCCTGGATACCATATAAGCTCTGTAGTTTTAGATAAGTTTGAAACATAGCTACATAAATTAAAAAGTGAGAAACTGTACAATAAAGTGGTTATATGTGCTGACTTCAACATAGATTTAAGGACTGATGACAAGTTTTCTTCACACTTAAAGAATCTGGTAGCCACAAATGGGCTAAATCTCAATTTTGATCAGTATACAAGAATTACAGCAACCTATTTATTTTATTTATTTATTTATTTAGCATCCAGTAGATCACACATGTGATATAGGATTTGTCATTTGATTACACGTAACACATAACAACACATACACATAATAAATTGACAAACATATACAAACAGCAAACAAATTACATACACATAGTACAATAGTAGTGTACAACAACATATTACCCAAAAAACAAAAGTACATGCTCACAATGAAAATTTTTAGATAATGAACTATGCCTTATACACAAAACTTGTTACGGATATACACAAAAATGTATTACGGATAGTTAACAGATTTTTCCTAAATTTTATAATTACAAAGTTGAAAACATCATTTAATTAGTCTGAATTTAAAAAAAAAAAAAAAAAAAATAAGTAGGCTACAGGTTTCAATTCACAGTCTGAGACAGGTATTCATTTACACTGTAGAAGCATTTTTCCATCAAGTATTTTTTTACTTCATGCTTGAAATTATTTTTGCCTTTCAATTCTTTAATTTGAGATGGAAGTGCATTTAAAAGCTTTATTCCTAAGTGGCTAACATGTTTCTGACTTCTAGTTTTTGCTACATAGGGAATGTGGAAGTCTTTACAATGCCTTGTATTGTGATCATGGTAGCTTGAGTTGGTTTGGAGATCGCAGTTATTTTTACTTATTGTTTCCAGGCATTTAAAAATATATATTGATGGTATTGTAAGTATCTTTAGTTGTCTGAATAAGGGTCTACAGTGAGTTTGTGGTGGGCTGTGTGTCATGATACGAATAGCTCTTTTTTGCATAATAAAAATGTCATTTAGTCTTGACCTGGTTTTTCCCCAAAAACTTATGCCATAGCTTGCAACTGATTGGAAATAACTGAAATACACTGCTCTAATACATTCTTTGCTGCATACCTTGGATATTATTCTTAAGGCAAAACATGCTGAGCTAAGTTTCTGGGTAAGATACACACTGTGTTCATTCCAGTTTAAATCTTGGTCAATTCGCATTCCCAGAAACTTTGTAGTGCACACTTTTTCTATTTGTTTGCTATCCAGCATAAGGCACATATTTTCCCTTTGACACTTGCTTCCATACTGTATAAAGTTTGTTTTCTTTGTATTTAATGTCAGCTTATTTGAATAAAACCATGACTGGATGTATGAGAGCGTTTTCTCTGCTGTAGTACACAATGATTCTTTTATATCACTAATTATGATACTCGTGTCATCTGCAAATAGTAGAATTTTGGCTGAGCTGTCTGGAGCCTGTATATCATTTATATAAATTAGAAATAACAATGGGCCCAGAATGCTGCCCTGTGGAACACCTATTTCAATTTGTTTTGGTTCAGATACGAGTTTAAAATTGTGAAGATTGTTGGATGACCTCAGCTCAACAACTTGTGACCTGTTTTGCAGATAAGATTCAAACCATTTTTTAACAGTACCCCTGATGCCTATTGCTTCAAGTTTCTCTAGTAATATTACATGGTTCACAGTATCAAATGCTTTGGATAAATCTAGATTAATTCCAACAACCTGTTTATTTGACTCCAAATTTCTTACTATTTCTGTTGTGTAGTCCAATATGGCTGTTTCTGTACTGTGCCCTGCTCGAAAGCCATGTTGACTGTTATTTATTAGTTTATATTTTTCTAGATATTTTGTAACCCTGATTTTCATTAATTCCTCAATTATTTTGGAGAAGGCTGGAAGGAGAGATATAGGTCGGTAATTTTCTATTTTATGTCTGTCACCATTTTTGTATAGAGGTATCACTTTGGAGATTTTAAGTTTGTCCGGAAATATCCCTTCACTAAGGGACAAGTTTGCTATGTGCACTATAGGTTTGACAACACATGGAGCAATTTTCTTAATTATTGATACAGGTACATCATCCAAACCAGAGGACATTTTGGATTTCAAGCATTTAATGACTTTTAGAACTTCATGCTCATTTGTTGGCATTGCCATCATGCTGGTATTTACCATTGGAGTTGTCACTGTTGGTTGTTGCATAAATTTACTACTTAAAGTAAGGGGAATATTTACAAAATAATTGTTTACATAGTTTGCCATGGCATCTTTTTCTATGGGAATATTTTCATTATTTTTAAGATTGATTTCCTGTTCTTTAGTTTGACCCCCAGTTTCTTTTTTTACCATTTTCCACATCATTCTGGACTTGTTACTAGCTTGCCTTATTAATCTATCATTACTTAATAATTTTGCTTTTGCTAATACTTTGCGGTAAGTCTTTTTGTATGTCCTCACATACTCAACAAACTGCTGATCATGACATGTTTTTAACTTTAAACTTAGTAATTTCATGGTTTCACTTGACTTTTTAATTCCGGGTGTAATCCAGGTCCCTTTGGATCCAGATGATCTATAGCTCAAAAGCTTTTTTGGGAAACACATTTCAAAGTATGTCATAAAAGTGGAAGCAAATATATTGTAAGCATCATTTGTGTTTGTTTGTGCCAGGACCTCTGACCAAACTGCATTTTTTAAATTATTTTTGAACTGATTACAATTTTCAGTAGAGAAAAATCGTTTGTACTCCTTTTTATTTTCCTCCTCCTTGGGAGTTGCAGTGAGATTAAAGGTTAGTGCATTATGATCTGATAATCCTATATTTACATTTGTAACTGCAACTTCACGTGTGTGCACATTTGAGAAGATGTTATCTATTAGGCTTTCACTGGAATCTGTTATTCTAGTGGGAGCTGATATGTGGGGGAACATGTTGAAGCTTTTTAGTATGTCTAAAAACTTGTTTTTTACTGGACTCTGGACCAATAGATTAATATTAAAGTCACCACAAAGAATTATGGTAGAGTTCTCTGCAACATGTATTGACAATATTGTAAGTAGTTATAATTATTATGTAAAAGAAAAGTTTCTTCTAGATTTAGGAGTATCAGACCATAAATCGCTATTTGTATCACTACCGAAGCAAAATTCAGTCTGCACAACAAAAAGATGTAGAAATTTCAGTCAAGAAAATGTGGAAGTATTTTGCAAAAAACTAAGCCAAACCAAGTGGACAGTCAGCAAACACACTTCCACAAGTGACAATTACAATAACTTTTTTACTGAATTCTTGGGTATATTCAATGAATGCTTCCCTTTTGTAACAGTGAGGACCAGGTCCCAAAAAAGTAGATCCTGGGTAACAAAAGGAATTAGAGTGTCTAGTGCCACTAAGAGGAAACTGCATATGGAGGCAAAAGTAAATCGAAGCCCTCAATTTTTTAAGTATACAAAAGACATTCGACAAAATAGTTAAACTAGCAAAACATACTGTGAATAATAACTTCATTTCAAAAGCAAAAAACAAATCAAAAGCTGTTTGGTCTGTTATAAGAAGCGAAGTTGGCAGAGAGAAAATCCCCTTCTTAAATAGTGATAAATGGTAGAGCTGTTACAGAACCCAGTGCCATTTGTGAATCATTTAATGACTTTTTCATAAACTGTAACAAATTTGGTGACTGTTCACCACCAAAAACAAAGCCCAATATGACAGACAGCAATTGCCCATGTTTTAAGTTTTCTCATGTTTCCATCTCAGATGTCATCAAAATCATAATGTCCCTTAAAAATTCAAAATCTGCGGGGTGGGATGAGGTCCCCACTGAAATAATAAAAATAGTCCGGCGCAGAATTGCATATCCACTCTCTTTCATAATCAATCAATCTTTTGATGAGGGATGTTTCCCAGATCGATTAAAATATGCAGAAGTTCGGCCCATACATAAAAAAGGCAAACAAGATGAATTGGGCAACTATAGGCCAATCTCACTGTTACCAATTTTCTCAAAAATATTTGAAAGAGCTGCATGTGATCAGATCGAAAATCACAATTCATCTAACAGCATTATCTTAGGCAATCAATATGGTTTCAGAAAAGGCCGCAGCACAATCCATGCAATAAATGAATTAGTCACAAAAGTCAGCAGATGTCTTGATGATAGAATGTGTATGTCAGGCATCTTTTGTGACCTGTCCAAAGCCTTCGACACAGTAAATCATGACCTGCTTCTCCAAAAATTGGCACACTATGGTTTTCAAGGCAAATCTCTTAGCTGGATGTCATCATACTTGGTAAACAAAAGAGTACTTATTAACATCAACGGCAAGAAATTTCTCTCTGGCTGGAAACAACTCAATTAGGTGTTCCACAAGGTTCAATATTAGGGCCACTACTTTTTCTGTGTTATATTAATGATATGCCATGTCAGGTCCAGTATAATATTATCCTCTATGCAGATGACTCAACAGCTGTAGTCTGTTGTAAAAATGAGGTAGACCTAATTCGTCATATTAAACAAACACTTGGGGAAGTGGAGGCATGGGTCAAAAACAATAGCTTGACATTAAATTTTACAAAAACAGAAATTGTTCATTTCACCACAAAACAATCTGCACAGTCTATAAGTGAAATAAGGTATATGGACAAAAAATTCGAGACTGCAGACTGTGTCAAATTCCTTGGTGTATTAGTCAATAAAAACTTGTTATGGAGTCGCCATGTGGACAACATACTGGGTCGACTGAATAGCCTTGTATATATTATGAATGTATAGTATTACTGATTTAGCTGTAAGAAAAACTGTATATAATGCATATTTTGTTTCAGTCATTAGGTATAGTACAATTTTCTGGGGGTCTGAAAAAACAAATTTACTTAGAGCTTTTAGACTACAAAAAAGAATTATCTGAGCAATGGTGGGAGCAAAACCAAAGCAACATTGTAAACCTTTATTTGTAAAACTAGATCTAATGAGCATTCCAAGCATATACATCTATGAAACTCTCACTTTCACGAAAAGAAACCCACAACTTTTTGAGGGCAACTTCTTCTTGCATCAATATGATACTACATATAGAACGAGCTACATGTTACCTACCCACCGTTTAAAATCATATGAAAAAACCCCATACTATATGGGCAAGAAATTAAACGTAAAAGGTACCAAAACAGACCTGGAAAAATATCTGAAAGATAAATGTTACTATAGTGTAGAAGATTTCATGAATGGCAACAATGCATTATAATTGTAATTAAAATACCCCTTTGAAGATGTTACACCATATATATTATTAATTTAGCGTCTGTTTTTAGTATTATTATATATAGTGTAAAACTGACAAATCACCTATGTCACAATCTTTGATTGTATAAGGCATGTTATGTGATAATAAAAATTGAATTGAATATTTGCAGAGATTTGGTCATTTATTTGATCCCATAGCACAGCTTTTAAAATTACACAACTCTGTTTACTAAAATAATAATAAAGATTTCTTGTACAATTTTCAGATGGATAATTTAAGCAAAATCAACCAGAAAAATAGACACTTGGAAAATTGTGAAGTTTAGCTTTTTATATCTCTGGGAGTAATTGTGAGATAAACCTTAAATTTTGCACTTAATAACTTACCAATGCAAGATCTTACATTATACAATTCATTCTCCTCCTGCTTTCCAGTAATTTACAAATTGAGGACAAAGTTGACAGTATTTGTAAAAATGCCAAAATGAGTAATTTTAGCCCACTTTTACAAAAAAAAAGTCTTCTGCAAACTCTTTTAAACCAATAGCAGTGCACAATAAAAAGGCATACTCAAAGACTGCAGACAAACTGCTATGAACTTGACGAAAATTTATACAATGTGACAGTAGTGTAAAACCTGATGGCAGTTTATACACGGTGTGTTGCAGCTCTTATTCAACACTTTTACTAACATGATCTACAGTGCCTTGGTAATGCACAGTTAAATTATTCTGAAGTTTATATAACCAGTTTATTCGGTAGTTACGACAGAAAAAAACAGAAAAAGAAGAAGAAGAAGAAGAAGAAGAAGAAGAAGAAGTAGTAGTAGTCTGAAATATGTCATGATGAGTCGTGACAAATGACATCCCTTTTTTGAAGTTATTCAAGTTCTTCTGACTCAATTTCACTTCCTAGTCATCAGGACTTCTGATAATACCTTCCCCAGAGACTACTAAATAATCGTAGAACATAATAAAATATGAAAAATTTGAGTACAGCAGAATATGGTCGCATTTTCAAAGCACCTACACCTTGTCATTGCCTTTTAGCGCCTTATATGCTCGTATTGCATAGATTTTTAGGTGGTTTAAAACACGGTCTTTCTAACGACAATGGTTTTTGTAAAAGATGGCTAAAAATATCAATTCTTGGCATTTGTACGAACATTGTCAATTTTGCCCTTAATTTGTAAAATAATGGAAAGCAGTAAGAGAATGAGATCTTATAATCTAAGACCTTGTATTGGTATGTTATTAGGTTTAAAATTTAAGGTTTATCCCACAACTACTTCCAGAGATATAAAAAGCTAAACTTCACATTTTTTCAGGCATCTATTTTTCCTGTCAACTTTGCTTAAATTATCCATATGAAAATATGGTCAAAAAATCTTTGTTTTAATTACTTTACTTAAGAGAGCTGAAAAAGTTATACAAGTTTTGTTTCTTTCAAGAAAATATTGCCAGAGATGTTATGTTTCGAAGTAGCCAAAAACTGTGGGATGCACTGTTGAAAGCTGCACTATGAGGTCAAACAAATGACTATATTTCTGCAAGTTTTATATTACGAAAGTAAAACTTTACTTACATTCTTTGGGAACACGTGTGAATGTTCGCATAAAATTTCAGAAAAATATGTAATGGTTGTGCAGGAAATTTTTCCAAAATTAGACCACTTGGCATGGAAATGCCCTGCATTTAAACTAATAGAAAATACCTAACATACCTTAAACCCAATGAAATATTTCTTTTGTGTAGCAGATACTTCAGCTGTGAAAAAACATTTGAAAACAAAGCATCTAGATAAATTCCAAGCAATTTAATAAACATCCTGCTTATGCACACCTACACCATCTTTCGCCATACCCGGTATCCCCCCATACTAGTTCGCCTTCAGCACTGATAAAAAAGCAACTGACTATATCAGAAATGTTTGAAAGGAAAGAGCTTTGAGGTGCAAATGGCACAAATATTGTTACTTAATAGCGTAAATGATTGCGCTAGACAACATGCCTTTATCTATCATAGAACAGACCAGATTTACATGTCTCCTAGAACAAGCATTACCTTGCTGTAAAATGCCATGCTATCATGGACTGCTGGGATACTAATCAAATTGCTCACTCATGACTGTGGTGCAAACACCATGAAAGCTCCCAGCTACTTTATTCATTCACTGCAGGAGTTTGTAATTGAGTCATTGAAGGTCCAGGTTGAAGTTACAAGAATAATCACTTCTGGTAGATCCCTCGAAACGCGCTGCAATCATTTGCGCTTCTCTCAAGAAACACTGTTGGCGACTCAAAAAGAGGAACATTGTTCAGAGTATCAGTTGGTATAAGGTATCAGCACAACGTGTAATTTCCACCCTTTATATTGCAGAGCACCTGTTGGAACAAGAAGAGGGCATGTATCTGAAGTTGTCTGATTATGACCTGCTTAGGAATTTGATGTGTCGCCAGTGGTGTTTGACGGAGCATATTGTCAATCTTCTGAAGTCCTTTGAACAAATAACAAATACAAAATCTGGTCCCTTCTGCAAATTCGAATAATACCACATGCTGCAGTGTCAAATAAGTATTTAGACAAGGGTGAGACAGTATAAAAAACACTGACCACACATGAGAAATTTGTTGACAGCTGAATTAGAAAGTTGTTTCAGCTCCTTAAATGAAAAGTCAAATTACTTGATTGAAACCTGTCTAGATATAAGATTCAAGACAGACAATTTGGGATTTGTTGAAGCTGAAAAATCTCAACAATTCCGATAAAATTTTGCGAAGATTCTTCCACCAATAGCTTTACACCTCTAATGCTTGCTAAAAGAAGTAAAGGAGACGAGACTGAATCAGTTGTGACTCGCAAAACTTATTATGTGTTTAGGGAGTGCTTTAATGAGTCATAAATGAAAATAATGTGAGACAGTCAAGAAATATATGCGACTCCAAGCAAGATTAACTACTAACTGAAAAGTCTAAACCAACTACAACTGGGATCCTTATATTTGGCAATGTAATCAAATTTGACAAAATTTGTCGGATTTATCTTTCTGCAATTTGCATCAGTGTATGTAATGAAAGAATCTTCTCTGGAGCTTGCCTTATTTACAATGACAAGTTAAATTGCATATTACTTCTTTTATTTTTTAAAATTTCAGTAATAGTTACAGAGCCCGTAGATTCTATTACTGAATTACTGAAATACTGAAAAGTTTCAAATTCTCACAAATGTCATGGTCATGATTTAAGAGAGCTTGAACATTTTATTCTGTGTGAAGACTGGATTGCGGGAGCAGATAGTGCCCTATCAAAGACAGTTAAGCTGTAGGCCTAGTTGGAATTAGAATTTGTGGATCTAAAGTTTATATTTGTCATATCATATGCTTTGTTGGGGGAATGCATTACAGGAATCTAGTTTTTGAGGGGGGAAAAGGTACAAATCAGTTTCTTTGCAGGTAAATTTATTCTGCGTATTGAGGACCATGATGTAGAAACTAATTCCATTAAGTCTGCTACAGACTGCAATAAGAGAGCAAGTGGTTGGGCTCCCATTTTATGCCACTTCACACAGAAGTGATGTCACAAACATGAAAATAGCAAAAGAGTACAAGATAAGTGAGTCACTTTGTTCAGATGACAGATGCAAACTGTAATTACAAAGAAATGTCGTTCAGGTATGACGACGTTTTTGAAGAAACATCTGGTGTAATGAAGCTTCATGCAAATCTTCATGATTGAGCGAGGTGGCACAATGGTTAGCACAATGGACTCACATTCGGGAGGATGACAGTTCAAACCTGCATCCGGCCATCTCGATTTAGTTTTTCCAGGATTTCATTAAATCACATCAGACAAATGCCGGGATGGTTCCTTTGAAAGGGCACAGCCAATTGCCTTCCCTAATCTGAGCCCATGCTCCATCCCTAATGACATCATTGGTGATGGGATGTTAAACACTGAATCTCCTCCTCCAAATCCTCATGAACCATTTTGCCTTCATTTCTGTTCTATTCTGTGGACGAAACAGCAGAAGGTAGTAAGGGCACAGTGCATATATTAGGGTGGAAAATCGTTAAAGGTCACAGAGTACCAATAACAATCCATTACTTGTCATGAACATAGCTTTTCCACAACACGATCATATTCTGACTGTGAACATGCATTCACTATGTTATTTGCAGTAGCACATCTGCAGTTCTATTTCCTTATTCATTATTAGACTTTCTTCAGTATTATCACGACTTTTTTCTATGTTAATAACTCTGTACTTACCTGGCCAGAACTACTGTTCTTCCTGACACTGCACTTCACTCATCTCCACTTTACGTAACTTAAATTCAGCCTATCTACTGGAATTGTTTTTTTTTCTGATGACAACAAATTCCTGAGTAATATCTCATGCCCACACAACTCACCCCCAACTTCCCCAGATAATCAAATAGAGGATCATTTTACCATAAGAATGTTTTACCCAGGATGATGCCATGATCACTAAAGCAGAGTTGCATGCCCTTGGGAAATGTAATGCTTATAGTCTCCCCATGCTTACATCCACTCACAGTATCAAGACAGCAAGGACTTACTGGTTAACATTACAATGACAGATTACGCAATCAACCAGACTGTTTCCCCTGCATCTACTAATACATCTGTTGCTATCCCACTTCAGGACATATGTTAGCCTGTCCTCACCACAGATACCTCACTAAAGTGGCTGCAGCTATTGTACAGGAACCTCCCATATTGGTTAAGTCAAACCGGAGTATACCCGTACTTAATATTCATTGGGGGGATAGTGCAGTGTTTATCTTGTTTTATGTGCTATGGCTCTGAGCACTATGGGACTCAACTGCTGTGGTCATCAGTCCCCTTTTATGTGCTATGACTAGGAAAAGTGATTAATAGTGGTATCATTTTAACTGTAACTAATTTCTGTCTCAAGCACCTACAAACAATCGTTTGTGCTGATATGTACTGGAATCGTAGTGTTAATGTGGTAGGGATACCTGATTCAGGTATCAAAGTACGCACCATGTGTGATATTACAAATGCATCCTCATCATTTTATTCTGGCTGTCTACTGTCTGCTATTGACAATGAATGGATGTAGTTCTGGCAGTTTCCCAAGGAGAGTGGAACAAGGTGCCAGGGGCCGCAGCCATAGATTAACAAAGTATGGATCAGAGCCAGTTTTTGGAGTCTGTGAACATGAAGTATGCAGGCCAGCATGCCACCAATGGAAAACACCAACAGGGATAAACTCTGTGTTATAGGTAGGTTAAAGTGTTCATATTTGAGATTTTTATCTGTTCCTCTTTGGCTGTAGCTACAATGATTTTTTTACATTTCCCGTAACTTCTTCCTCTTTCTGAGGTAATGGTCTGTTTGTCCTTTCTGTGATCACAGTACCCTATCATCTATCATTTTTAATAATATTCAAGTTCTCAACCTCCTGGTGCTCTTTCCAGAAGCTCTCACAAGGTACGGTTTCTAGTGGCTCAAGGATGCTAGACTGGACCACAAGCACAATTTTCAATTAATGATAGAGAGTGAGGTGACATTACCCGGTTGTTAATTGAGCCTGTTTCAGCTGACAAGTATGGGGTAGTTAGGCAAGGTGAGGGACTGTCAACAATTAAAATGGTGAACCACCTGCCTTCTTGTCACTTAGACAACCAGAAGGTTGAGTGTTAAGTACATCATAATTTGTCTAGTGGTTAGGGTACATATACAGCCTAGTGGTTAATGTACACATACAGAGTGGCATGATGCCTACCCTAAGTCAAAGGAGCCAACATGGCCAGAATTAATTAGTTGAGTTTCCTCAGATGTTCATCATTTATCATTTGTTCATTCTCAATAAAAATATTAACGAACAGAATGAAAAAATTTGTCCATACCTTACAGTGCTTATACAATAACAAATTATCAGAAACACACAAAGGTATTTCTGGGAACTACATAATTTTAATAATTCAGGAAATTAATCCACATATTAACACAACAGAAAAATAATACTTCTTACCTCTCCTATGCTAATCTCAGCTTCTGTGTACTGAAGCCCTTTCTGCAAAATACTGAGCAATGCAGCAGGTGGTACTAGTGCACCATTGATGTTAGACTGTGCTATGTGTGATTCAATGCCAAAAGTATATGCGGAATGTTGAAATCCTGCAAAAACAAAATCTCATTTAGTAAACAAACTATTGTTGCAAACTGGCACACACTTCAAAAAATCTCTGCTGGAACTATATATTTAGTTAGTAAATATGAGGTCCCATAAAGCCCTTCACTACTACTTTGATCAATGTTAAGCTTTCTGCAGTGATTTGTGCCCAGGTAACAGTCAGTGATTCAAATGTAACAATAGTGAAAATTATAGTCTCGTATTTAAATCAATAAATGATCTCTCTCTCTCTCTCTCTCTCTCTCTCTCTCTCTCTCACACACACACACACACACACACACACACACACACAATGGTAATCGTTACAGATGTATGTGACTCACCAATCATTAATAAATAAATGGATGAGTCAGGCACTCTGCTATACACACACTGATATCTTCCTAAAGCAGTAACGTGTACTCCAGACATAGCACAAAATTTTAAAAGTGTCATCACATTTGTCACTGAGAGGACAGTTTCCCCTCCTAAATATACAACTGACTGGCAGTCAGAATACAGTTAACCTACTCAATTTAAGTGTGGTATACTGAAATTGGTCTTCTACATATGGGAGCAGAAAGCCATGTCCAATTACCTCATCCTGGCTTGCTACTTCCACCACTTGCCTTCCAGTAACCCTCTGTCCCACTGCTGAGCAGCTTTCTCATTTAACAGTGTAGGAAAGAACAACTAAGGTCATTACAGACAAAGCACAAGTTAAAACAGGGTAAAGACAGGAAAATAAATCAAATGTTTCTTTTGGAAAGAACCATCTTGTCATTTACATTATGCAATTTTGAGAATCTGCAGCTCACCAACTATCTGGACAGCCAAACAGGGATTTAAACCTGCTCTTCTTGAGTACATGTCCAGTGCCGTAAAAACCACTGTGCCACATTGCTCGATACAGGCCCTAGGACAGTGTTTCCCAACTTGGGGGTTATTACACCCCTGAGGGGTAAAATGAAATTTTCTGATGTGTAAAAACTAAATGAGTCAATTCTGTTTCAGTCACTAAACTAAATGATTTTCAAGAAACCATTACCATTATAATAATTTTGTAAGGCTCTAATAATAATTACATAAATTATCAATAATTACTTTTTCTCAAATGACTCTGAGCACTATGGGACTTAAAATCTGAGGTCATCAGTACCCTAGAACTTAGAACTACTTAAACCTAACTAACCTAAGGACATCACACACATCCATGCCCGAGGCAGGATTCAAACCTGCAACCGTAGCGGTCGCGCGGTTCCAGACTGAAGCGCCTAGAACCGGTCGGCCACATCGGCCGGCACTTTTTCTCAATTGGTAGCATTAATGCAGTGGAAGTTACAGGTTCCTCACACTGTTCACCCACAGCACAAATATGTTATGCTTTGTCCCATACATCGCTGATGATAGACATGAGACACACACCTAATAAATGCTAAATATCTGAAGAAAATATCTTCTCCATGATGTAGATAGTATCTGCTGTAGTTCAAAAATTACTTCTTTACTCACTTCGAAACAGATAAATGAATTAATTAACAGCATGACACAGCAGTAACTACATAAGGAGTACTATAACGCTGTAAATGTTATTACTACTACTACTACTACTACTAACAAAAGAACACCGACGGGATTAAGAAACACAACATAGTGCTCACCGCGTTTTGTGAAGTAAAAAGGCGATTAGTGTGTGTGTGTGTGGAACCTAAAAGAAGAAAGATCAGATACAAAAAAACGTGAGTAGTAACAATTATATAAGCAAAACATTTCGACACGACAAAACCACGTTTTTAAAAAATCAAGATATATATTAACTCGCCGATGAAATTTACATTTACATTGATTTGCAGATGACAGCCTATCAGTGCAGGTCACCATACAGTCGGTCCTGCAAAACCATGTAACGTAAAATCACGCTAAGAATCAAAACGCACAAAAATTTCCTTAGGCCTCACTTTGTTAAATCAGTTATGACCTAAAATACTTTCACTTTCTGCAGTTTCCAATAGACAAAAACCCACTGACGGTGGCATAAAAGTGCTGAAACATGTCTAGGTAAAAAAGAAAAAAATGTGTTTGCAAAAATGTGGAATCCATAACCTGTAACTGCAAATGCGAAAAGAGTGGACAAGAGCTGCAGATTCAAAAGACGAACATGAAGTGGACCTTGTTTCATTTTCCTAAGGGGTACCACTATTCACCATATGTTCGAACTGCCGCCCTCCTCCTGACACAGGGCAACACGTGAAGTGAGTCTCACTGGCTCTGTTTCAGTTTCAGTGAAAGACAGTATCCCAAATTCGTTGGTAAGATGGTTCAGTATAACACTCTTAGTTCTACCTGGTTCCTGTCTCTCCTGTACAATGCAACTAGCCCTACCACAGGCGGTGCCACTCGCGGTCTAGTGGGCGAGTTGTGACAGAGCCCATTCTTCGCAGAGAGACAGAATCCACAGCCGATAATAGTACTTATGTACATACACGACTCTCAGACGCTTCCCAACGTACCCATTCACACACGTTCCACTTTTGAAAGTTTCTTCTTTTTTTTTAATTTCTGGAACTGTAAAGCTAAAAGTACTGTTTGCAGTTCTCACAGTCCTGATTTTAATCTTTCTCTGCCTTGGCTAACGTAAATATGTAAACATTTCTATCGTCTCTTTTTCCATCTTTATTGTCTCTAGATCTCACAAAAACGGTGTTGCTCTGCTCTGCTGCTGTTGCCTCTGTTTTCGTCCTGGTTGTCTCCAATTACTTTGACTGAAACTATACTCAAGTTCTGCCTTTTTTTATCTTTGTGAAAAGATTGGAGATACTTTCTTGAAAGTACCTAAATTCTACTCTACAAATTATACCATGTCATCAAAACAGGTCTGGTTGAATCTCTAGTCATACAGGCCTACATCTGAAGCTACAGCTACTAAGATGATCTCCTTAGTCACTACTGCCGTCGTCGTCTCGGTTGGCCGTGCTAGCAGACGGCAAAAATTCACTAAAAGGAAGTAGTAGTGCTGGCACTTACAGTTCTCGCTCCTCAAATCTACCGGTTAACACTGGAATGGAGGGCGGCGACGCGAAGGCGCTCACCAGATCGGGCGCGGTCGACGGGGAACGCGGCTAGGTGGTCGACCTTCCTGACGCTGGGGGCCTGTAGGCTTCAACTGAGGCGAAGATGGCGTCTGACGTGCGAGAACTGACAAGGCCCGCGGCCGGAAGTTGAGTGACGGCCGGTCCACGCGCGCAGCGAACGATCTCACCTCAAAACTAAATGTTCACGGCGTAAATCTCACACTATCCACCGGTTAAAAAAAATTGCAATACTCCTAAATACTGCAGACTCTTGCGCACACGAATACCGACCACCGACAATCAGTTTACCACGAAGAAACGCGGAGCCACATCAGAGTACTACACGACAGCCATCTTGGCCCAGAGGAACTACCTCAAACTACGGTATCTCAACACGTCACAACACAAGCTCCGCCCATACGAACCTCCGAAATGCGTCCTTTGTCACGGGGTGCATCCAGGCCCTGGGCGCGGTTGCCAGCTGCCCCAAGAAGGCATCAAAAGAATGCAGTCGAGACGGACAATTGGAACGAACAACGGAACGACAAAGCCACCGTCAACTACCAGCCCAACACAACTAATGAACAATCACGACCAACCTACCGCTGGTAATACAGGAAAACCAAGGACCACCAACATACTTCAAAATTCGGAAAATCTGAGACAACTAATGCAGAACAAACGGACTATGTCATCTCTTCTTGCTGGGATTGGAAGATCCTGTTGACGTGTTTGAGAAATAAATTTAAGTTTTTGAACTCGACCTTATGAAGGAAAAAAAAATGTATTCTATCTCTGTGTACTAAGACATGTTTTGACACGTGTGTGTGTGTGTGTGTGTGTGTGTGTGTGTGTGTGTGTGTCGAGACTCGCGGAAAGGCACACACAGTTGTCTAAACATGTGTGGGTAAATAAAGAAAATGCATATGGCGAAGTTTGAAAAGCCAAAGTTGGACATCTCTTTCTAGAGAAAACTGACCAGATAACACTCGAGAAACAGCACAAAATGTCGTCAGTACTGACCTCGAGGGTATAATTAAGACTTACATCAGACAACAATTGAGGAACGTTTTAACAATAGTCAACATCTACACACACAAAACAAAAATCAGGAAGCACATATTACAGAATTACTTGAACAGGAAAAACATTTCTAACAACTTTCAGTTGCAGAAATGGAAATTCCTTTTTTTTCCGTCGCTAGACATCTCATATTAATATATTTCATAGCAGTGATTTTCTAGTTCCCAGAATGAAATGTTCTAGTTTGTTTTAAACCACTGAACAAATAATAATTTAATAAATTAGTTCATTAAGGTACTGTACTTCATCACTTTAACTGTCATGTTCACACTAGGCAATTCCATAGGACTCTTGGGTTTCTCTCGTTGATGTATGAAAAAATCTCTTTAGTTTCTTTACATCGTCAGCCACTTTGCCACTATCATAGTTTCAAGGTTTTACTACAGCTGATCGATCAATGTCCTTAAAAACTATCTATGTTAGTTTTCTTCGTTTCAATAATGATCAAGAGGAAATTTATGTTCTTTCGACGTTTTCGATGACACTGCCTTTTCTTTTTAAAGAAAATAAACAAAAACTCTGGCTTCGGATATTTTGTATGGTAGCTTCACTATTGTTAATCTGTTAGCAGCAGTGGGCTTGAAATAGTACGCATGTCATCCCTTTTCCGGAACCATTCATTTACCATGCTGGCTCGGAACCTCATAATAGTGTCGTGATAAGATTATGGTTTAAAGTTTTCTGAATTCCTTTACAATGGTATCAAGTACATTACTAGAAAGCATGTAGCTGTGGCCCTGATTGGGACGCAGCTGCTACTTTGTCAAAAATTAACAATAAATGACTAAATATTCAGAACTGGCAAAACTCATTTTTGTAGATGTCGACTTGAAAAAATTTCACAGTTATGTGCGCAAGATTAAACGGGCATAAAATCCATGTAGCAGTCTCATTTTGAATACATACATAAATTACTTCTGCAAATTTTGTATTTTGTGAAAACGGTCCTCAGTTTGGTATTATACTTCAACAGCCAGAAAAGATGAAGAAAATGTAACGATTCACCTCTTCCCGGAGGTGAAAGACGAAGGGGTGAGCAACTGCTGCAAACGAGCGAGCCGGGCGCGGCCGGGTTTTTCCCCGCAGTGGAGGGGGCTGATGAGTCAGGTGACAACTACGCCGGCGAAAAGGGTGGCACCGTCATGGCGGACGCTCGACGCAGCCAGGAATGTGACCGAAATAAGATTGCTCAAATTCCTTTCCACAGCTTACGGTCGTCGTATTCGGGAAAAAAGGCACCGTAGATATCGCAGAGGCGAAACAAGCTCACTGCAGTTTAGTTCATCATTATACGACAACTTTTACGGAAGATACACACAAACTGCAATTACAAATAGAACTGAATGTAAAGAAAAATTAATAGCTTTAAGCTACAACAACATAAGAGGTATCGATAGATAGCTGGATAAGTCAGCTAATGGCTCGGATAAATCAGCTAATGGCTTAGAATGTCAAGCTGAACAACTCACTCATAATAAAAGTCACCATATGGCAAATATGTTAAATGTATGGTTATGCAAATGTGTCAGTACATAGCGTTCACAGTAAAGGTGGAATCAAGGTAGTACGCGATACCAAATATCTATTTTCTATGATTTCAGGTAATGCAAGTTTAAAAAATTGAATTGATTTAGTAGCAACTTGCGATCCACCCCGGCTTTGCAAGGGGCCGGACGACTTGTCTGGCGTAGCGGTTACCTATATATGGTTACGCAACTGACCTTACTTGTGAATCAGTCTATCTATTAATGAAAAACGTATCAAAATCCCTACAGTAGTTCCTGGAATTAGCTTTCAAATACAGCCCAGAAAATGTGGGCAAGGGGGAGGCGGAGAGGGCATTTAGAAATATCTACAGCTTTATTGATTATTAAAACGGCCATAAATAAAGGGCATTAGACAGTGCAAACGCCAATGATTGGAGTGGGGAAAGGTTTTATTAATGTATATATATTGTTTCGTTCGAGGAAGCACATGTAACATATATTGATATTGGTAACAAGTCGTCAAACGTATATTATTATGTGAGGCAGGGAAATGACCGGGAAAGAAAAGCTATTCTATAGACATTCTGTTTATACACCAGTAAGTTATCATTGTTACATCTGGATAGTGGACGATTAAAATTTTGGGGTTCGATAGTGTTTGACGTCATACTACATTCTGGGTGGCGAGTTGATCCTAATCATTTACGCTTTAACCTCTTCGCCTGGAGGCAAGGGATTTATCGCGTTTCTCAAAAGCGCCGTTTGAGTTCATTCGCCAACTTTTCACGTACTAGCACGGGACATCTCAATTGTGGCTGTGCTCTGGCTTATTCTTTAACATTGTCATGTTTGCGCGTGACTTGGAACATTTTAGAAGCGATCAGGTATTTGATTTTGGGTGATCGATTCGACTTTTAATTTTGGAATATATGTTAACTTGCATATTATTTGTTGCACTGTGTTAGTTTTTGGTGCGCTGACGGACTTAATTTTTATTTCGTAATAATTATTTGACATTGGAATCAGCATTCACTTGCCTCGCGACTTATTTACTGTACTACACTGTTTCATTATATTAAATATTAATTATTTCGAATTGATGTAAGGTTACCATTCGCCGATTATTTTTCAGTTGTTCTATAAATAATTAAGGGCAGAAAATGAGGAGTCTAATCTAAAATAATTAGTTGGCTTAAACAAAATTCAGCGTTGTTGACTCCTATTATAAATCCTTTTGGGTTTCATTGTGTAATCAGAATTCGCTAACCTGCACGTGCAGATTTTGACCAATGCATCTCTCACTGGCCATAAAAGAAAGTGTGTACGAACGCCCCCTATGACACACCACATCAAGCCATCTTTACTTTACATGAGACGGAATGGGGAAACATTCACACTAAGGCACATGATTCCCAACAGAAGAGACAGTCGGCACAAGTGGGCCGAGATCTTCGTGAAGGGGTCGCTCATTGATCATAATGAACTACTGCCACATATTGCCTCTGCAGAAGCCGCGTCTAAAGTGGACAAACAACTTTTGTGGTGGTGTATTTGAGTCTAATCTAAAGACCTAAAATCGCGAGTAAAGCGGCAACAAAAGAAACAATTGGTCTGCAACATGACAGACCCTGGAAACCATGGGTTAATGATCACATAATAGCACTGACGCAACAAAGAAGGAAGTGAAAAGGGGAAAAAATGAATCAGAAATACAATATATAGTAAGAAGCATAATTTACAGTGAAACATAAAGTCTAAAAAGGGCTGGGTGCAAGTCACATGACAAAATTAATGAAAACCGCAAAAAATGAAATACAGAGAAGGCACTCATTCAGATATGACAGCATTTTGGAAAATGAAAACAATACAGAAATTTAATCCAATCCAAGAGGGGAAGGATTCTTATAGAAAATGAGGATGTAACTAACAGATGGAAACAATATACTGAAGAGTTGTTCTACAAGCCAGAACATTTAATGGAACAGAATAAGAATATGAGGAAGAAATGCAGAGCACTTGGAAAATGGGGCCTGAAATTACAAAATAAGAATCTGAAACAATCAGCTAGAAAAGAAGATCCTACATGAAATGCTTAAAGTGTGTGAGATATGTCTTAAGCAATAATTTGGTATTATCCCAAAGGACTAAGAAAATATCATGATAATGATTCCCAAGAAGAACAAAACAGCCATACGTGAAGATCACAGGACTTCAATAATTCTATCTACCACTCTGTAAATATTAACAAGAATAATACATAGATGCATCGAAACAAAACTGAAGCCAATTTCGCTGAAGACCAATTTGGGTTCCGAAGGCACAGGCACACGAAAGGCTATCCAATGCCTGCCCAAGAAAAGCTATCCTATACCTTCACACTATAAATGAAGAAAGTATCAACAGAAAAACTTACATAGTTTTCGCAGAGCTAAGAAAAGCATTCGACACTGTCCACTGGAACAAATTAATGGAAATTCTAAAGATTATGCAGATTATGGAACTGCTCTAGAGAAAGTAGAATAATTAAAGATGTATACAACAAGCAAATAAGATAACATTACGCAAAATAAGTTAGAATTCTCAAATTTATTAAGATGTGGATGCAATCCGTCCCCATCCCTATTCAACATCTACATAGAACCTACAATGAACAAGTGCAAAATACTGCACAGGTATCTAAACTAAACTAATCTCCGTCCGAACAGGCCATGAAGGTCCAATGGTACCGACTGGCCACCATGTCATACTCGGCCCACAGGCATCACCGGATGTGGATATGGAAGGCCATGTGGTCAGCACACTGCTCTCCCATCCGTAAATCAGTTTCCGAGACCAACCGCACCGGTATCTGAGTCACAAAATATAAATTTTAGGTTTGTGGATGAGACAGTTGTGGTATCTCCAGATGAAACAAATCGCAAAAGAATTTTAAAAGTTATGGGTACAGTGCTAAGCGATTGATACAAAATGGAAATTAACTCGAAGAAGACAGAAATAGTCAGATGCTCCAAGGAACCAGAAGTAGTAAACATCAAAATTAATATAATCATACACATACCTAATAAGTAAGAAACAAAAAAATAGAGAAGCATAAATAATGTTCAGGAATAAAGCAAAAATATTTTGTTCAAACAACATAAGCACTGATGTGAGGAAAAAGGTGATTAGGAGCTGCATTTGGAACACAGCATTGTACAGCTCTGAAACATGGGCAATAGACAAAAATGAAATGATCTCTTGACTCATTTGGGGTATGGTGCTGAAGATTTCTGTTCAAGTGAGTAGATAAAACACCAACCAGGAAGTTCTACAAAGAACTAGCAAAGAAAGGTCTTTTAGGACAGCAACAGAATGAAAACCAAATGTTTGGATTGGTGACATAACATGACACAATCTTTTACTTGTAGATGTCCTAGAAGCAACACTACAAGGGAAGATAACCTGAGGAAGAACGTGACTAGCATTTTTAAGACAAGCTATACATAATACAGGAGTTTCTAATTATGTAGACATGAAGAAATTAGCTTCTAACAGATCAAGATGGAGAGCTGCCAACCAACAGAAAGATTTATGATATGGTGTCCATTCATCCAGTTTTTACCGGGACGGAAAGAGGAACAGCGCATATGTACATGAGGAATGAACTCCAGACAGAGAACTAGGTGCATCGAGGACAGAACGGCAGATCGCTGTCAGGTGCACTGGACTGAAAACAGAATTCCAGTTCATAGCCAGTTGCACCAGACCAAAGACGGAACATCTCGAGACATTTCTAGTGGGAACGGACCATAGGCAGAACACCTATAAACGAACACGGAGATGCATCGCACTGTACACACAACACTTGCTTGCGCGCAGACACACCAGACTGAACATGGAATGTCTCTGGATGTTTCTAGTAGGAATGGACTGCAGATGTAACACCTAGAACTGACCGCAGAGGAGGAAGACAGTAAGTATAAATACTGGCTCTGTTTCACTCAACTAGCAATCTCAGGTAGAACCTGATAAGACAATGAATTATGTTGTCAAAATATTGTGCATGGACAATGCTGATATCCAACAGAACTCCTGAACTCCCTTATAAGGCATGAAAAGAAATTATCACCTCTACTTTTAGAACATAGGATGAACTGATTCTGAAAATAATGGCAGTGATACAGAAATTCAGCAAACAGATCTGAAATACACCAACTAATGTGGGAACTAAGACACAAACTAACAAAACAGTCACATGAGAAAATGGAAGATCAGATGGATTCTTTCCTGGTAGATTCCAATGAGGAATGGCAGTATGCAAAAGACATTAATGCACCCAAGAACAAACAACATTCAATATTCATACCACACATGCTTACCTACGAACTGCTTATCAATAACTCAAAATATCATTGCATAGGATCGAGTGTAGTGCTGGTGGTCCACATGATATTTCAATGTTGTAACTTGACGTCTTCATCAGGTGTTTTCTGAGACAACTGATGAAGCCGAGTTATGATGTCGAAATATCATGTTGGGAAGACAGTGAGCATCAGCAGTACACCAGATTCTATGAGATGGCATGAAACACTACAAAAGTCTAAGGAATTAATAACTGAAATTTTTGCAGATGCCTTCAAATTACATTCAAGAGCCCTAGATTTAGAATTAACACCAAATGACTCTGAGGAAGAAAGAGGATGAACCAATAAGGGGAAATTGTGTCTGTGTCAGTGTGCCAGTGCCAACACCAACACTAACTATAAATGTTTGGAGAAGCTGAAAGAGTTGTCAAAAATTAAAAAATGGCAGTCTACCCCAGGAACAGATAGAATTACAAATTATCACCTGAAGCAACAGCCATTAATTCATTAGTAACAAGGATCTACAAAAAAAAAAAAAAAAAAAAAAAAAAAAAAAAATCCTCCAGCAATGCTACTTCTCATCACTATGAGAAACAGCCAGGATGGTAACTAAACCAAAACTGGGCAAAGATCTTAAGCCAGCCACAAATTACAGGCCAACAAGGTTCACAATACCATGATCAAGATACTGACAAAACTCATCTTATCCCACATACACACAACATTGCTATGAGATAAAACAATCCACATGGAACAGTTTGAATTCAAATTGAAATTCTCAAGTGGGATGTGCTGTTTTCATCGACTAGGAGAAATCATGTTATCAGAGAGCTGATCACTCAAACATCAAATCCCAACTGTTCTATAAAGATAGTTAACAACTATCTCAAAGACAGGCAAATAATGGTGACAAGTGAAAAGAAAATCTTGGACGTGAAGACCACATCATCCAGCATGTCCCCAGAATCGGTCTTCTCTCCAATACTCTTTAATTTCTGTATCACTGATTTTCCTTTAATACCTGGAGTTAACTTAGCTCAATTCACCAATGGTACAGTGGTATGCACCAGTACTTCATCAAAATCTGTACATTACAAAGACAATCCAAAGCTGTCAAGAGATGGTGTCCACTTAACAAAGTTCAACTAAATGCCAAAAAAACATAACCAGTCAACATTTCACCAACAACAACAAACAATTAACAAGGAACCTATACGTCAACAATACAGCAATCCAGTGGCCCAAAACTCAAATATCTCCACGTCACCTCAAGACAAAAATTTATTTGAAGACTCACACCACAGCAAATGCTGAAGTGTTTACAAATGGCAAGAACCCTCATACCACTCTTCATCAGCAGCACAGACTTGAAAATAATGACAAAGATAAGACTATACAAGCCGACAGTCACTGCTGTGTCATCCGAACAAGACACAGCCAGGCCAAAAGCACCACAGGTGCGAAGATGCGAGCTGGTGCCAGTGCCATAGAGACTTGCCACTTGTGTGAGTTCCACCAGCGCCACCTGCGGCGCGGATGAAGATATCAACTTTGCCTCAGCCAATTGCCAGCCAAGTACAGTCCGCCAATGACCAGATGACAACAGACAGAAGCCTACTCAGAACATAGAATAGCAGCTGTAGCCCACTTGGTTATAGACCATCATTCAGGGCTGACTTAGGCAGGGAATGTCATTTAGTGAAGTGGACAGACAGTTGTTGTAAACTGCACTTGCTATGTACTGTGAAGTTTGGCTACGATTATTTGCACTTGGCCATTGAGGGCCTTTTTTGTGTTATATTACAAGCAGTCCTGCAGACTGCACATCAAGACACAAAGATAAATAAACCTTTTAACTCATTTGTGGGACTTTGTCACTAATTTGTTGGGGTGTTGTAGAACCTTCGTTCTCCTATTCTGTTACCTGACCCTGGGGCATAGTTGTCTTAACAGTGGCAGGGAGAAACTGTCTTAGTAGTGTAGCATCAGGAGCCATATCACGAACTCACAAACTTAACTTACCTTAACAACAGTGGCAACTCGGCCTCCACAGCAGTAGCGACGAGGTCTTTACAAAATTGGCAATGAGGGTTAACAAAATCTACCATCTGGGGTATGGTGCCAAATACCCAACCTACAAGTTTACAGCTCACCCAGAACAAAACATTACACTGGATCATCAGAGCTCCATTGCGGGAAAGTAAAATATGTCCTGCACTTAAAGTGGGAAAAGTGTTATAAAAATCTTAAGAAATATGGAAGCAAAATTGTACATGATGTACCTTTATGGTTGAGGAATGAAGGCTCATTAGAAGAGGTGCTGGAAGCGATCTCCTCCTCATCTGAATACACAGCTGCATGTTCATGAATGTTGCTGCCACATTATCAGATTTCATGGCTAACGTTCTCACGTAACTTGGCAACATGGCAGCATCTGCAAAATGCGCCAACAACAAGGTTCTGCAAGCCGTGTCTGGGTCTTATGTTTCAGTGTTCCATGCTACTTGCTTCCTTCTTCCCATACTGTTTGTTTCTTGTGATGCATTGATATTCTGTGGACGAGCACATGTTTCTTGAAAAACAGTGACCCTTTATGACATGTCAGGAAATGTTTGTGACAAGCTTTGACAGTTGACTTAAACCATCTAAATACTGCAATCCAAGCTACAGTAAAGTATACGTTGTTGGATCTGTACGGCAGGAGATGACTGCAGTTATCAGAAGAGAGAGTGGATGAGGTAAAGGCATGATTGTTGGTGTCAGCCACAAAGCCTCTTCACTGTTTACCACAGGAACTAGGAATATAATGTAGCATCATCTGAGAGCTGTTAAGGCAGCAGGTTGTATCCCTAAAAGTTAACAACTGTTCATAAACGATACAGTCTGACCATAAGAAACACCTGATACATTTCCGTAGGTTTAGAAATTTGACGCTGAAAGGTCAGGATTATGGCAGTACAAATGGTACAATGATGAAGCATGGTTCCATTTGTCAGGATACGTGAACTTACAAAACGCATGTTTATAGAGTACTGACAACCAGCATACAGTAGCTGAGGGGCCTCTTCATTCATGGAAGGGTAGAGTGTTCTGTGGATTATCACAGTGGTGCATCATCAGGCCAATTTTTTTAGACTGCTGTCAGAAGTGGAGTGGACCAGATATTGTTTAACAAATATGTGAACCATCTACATGATGAGGAACTAGTATCTAAAAGATGGGGCGATGTGCCACACATCTACAGCTAGAACTGCTGTGGAGGAATCATTTTTCACTGACAGGCTGACTTCCAATACATCCCAAGGTCACCTGACTTGACCTGCCCACCAGACAATTTTCTGTGGATTCACCTTATAGGTAATGTGTACAAGAACAAACAATACACCATTGATGAGTTATGAGAAAATACCCACCATGAAATTGAGGCACTCAATACCCAACACTCTGACAGCAACATTCACGAATATGTACCGCTATACTGAACTGTGCTTACAATTGGGGGAGGTCACTTCCAGCATCTCTTGTAACCTAAATTCATTTCTCAACCCAAAAGGTATGTTATGTACAAATCTGGATTCATATACCCTTTCATTAAGAACTCTTTAACACTTTTCCTGTGGCCATTTACTAGTGAAACACCCACTATAACAGATACAAATGCTATGGGAGAAAATATGGGATACTGCAACCAAACTATATAATAAAAGGTGGCTGGAAATAGTTTTAGTTATATGTAATGTTCTTTGCTGACTTCTCTTTCCATTCTAATCTGTCCACTACCCTGATAACTGAGGATGCAGCAAGTATACATTCATCAGTACAATACCAGAGGTTGAGGCAACATTAATTAGTGCCCTAATCATCAAGTTCATTTCTTAAGCCAGTACCAATTGGTAGGTCTAGTTAAAGTGTATGGTAAATTTCTCACCTGGAAATGGCAGTATGTTCTGAAACTGGCTAAAATGGACTAATAATTATTCTTGTGGGAGGAAGAATGTTTTCATGTAATACACTTTTTGTACGTAACACATTTTGGTATAGTGCAAAAAACATATCTCAAACATTGCATTTAATCATTTAGGAGTTGAGGCTCTGTTGCCAAGGAAAATAAATAAGTTGTGCCACTATGAATCAGAACCCTTTGTACCTCTGTTGTGTGGCTTTATAGGTCTTCTTCCCCACTCTATCTCACAAACTGCTCCTGTTGCAGTGCAACCATCAACAATAATGATTTACTGAGTGTAACACCTAATCATGTAAACTGCTGGACAATGCTGCAACAGACAAAATTTTCAAAACATTTGTTTTGTTTCTAAAAATTTTCCTAGAAGAGTTCTTGTGTTTGTATGTCTCCATATGAGCCCTAATTTTTCTTTTCTTAGCTTCATGTTGCTTACGTGAAATGCACATTGGCAGCAGTAGAATCATTCTGCAGTCAACTTCAACTGCCTGTTCTCTAAATTCCTCAACAGCGTTCTGCGAAAAGAATGTCATCTTCCCTTCACAATTCCAACCCGAGTGAACAAAGCACCTCTGTAATATTCACATGTCGATTGTACCTAATGGTAATAAATCTAGCAGCCCACCTCTGAATTGCATCAATGTCTTTCTTTAATCTGACTGTGTAGGTTTCCCAAACACTCAAGCAACAGTATTCTAAAATGGGTCAATGCTATTGTTCTATATATGGTTTTGTTTGCAGATGAACCATACTTTCCTAAAATTGCTGGTGTTACAGCTATTGGTCCGTAACTTTGTGGGTCCATTCTTTTACCCTTCTTACATGCAGGAGTCACCTGTACTTATTTCCAGCTGCTTGGGATTTTGCACTGGGCAAGACATTCCCAATAAATGTAAACTAAGTTAAGGGGCCTATGCCATAGAGCACTCTCTGTAAAACAGAAATAGGATAGCTTACATTTACAAAACGTACTTCAGAGTTGTGGGCGTGTGCGGTGGCAGCTATTGCAACCTCGCAATCGCAGTGTAGCCAACCACACGCGAGCTGTCAAGTGACATGTTTCACTGGCCAGGGTATAGTTCCACATTCACATACTATCCAGCAATAATGGCCTGACAGAATAAGTATCGGAATAAATAAATACTGTTACAGAGATCATTCCTCTCAAGGACAAAAATAATAAGTTCTCAGGAGAATCAATAACATACGAGATATTGAATCTAATAGAGGAAAACAGACAATCTAAAAATGAACAAAGCAAAAACATCTAAAACATGAGACTGGAAGGAGGTGCAAAATGGTCAGGTAGGAATGGCTAGACCAAAAATGCAGACATGTACAAGTTTGCTTGACTAGAGGAAAGACAGATGCAGTGTATACGAAAATTAAAAGATACCTCTGAAGAAAAGAGAAGTATCTGCATAAATATGGAGAGCTCGGATGGCAAGCCCATACTAAGCAAAGAAGGGATGGCTGAAAGGTGGAAGACATACACACAGAGTCAATATGAGGAAAACCAACTTGAAGATAATAGTAAAGAAAGATAACAGGAAATAAATGAAGATGAGGTGAGTTACTGATACTGCGAGGAGAATCCGAAAGAGCTCTAAAAGACCAAACTCAAAATGAATCCCCTGGAGAAGATGACAATCCCCCAGAATTATTGGAGATCCTTGGGGGGGTCAGCTGTGACAAAACTATTCCAACTTGAATGCAAGCAACCTGTATACGAGATATTTCAGATGGATGAAATACCCTCAGACTTCAAGAAGAATGTAACAATTCCAACGACAAAGAATGAAGGTGCTGACAGATTAAAAAGGTGTGTGTGTTACCTGCAATACGCAGTGATGATGCTCTGCAGCTTATTGATAGCCTCAGATACAAAACACCAGCACAACTGGATGAGATTCTTCATTTCTATTAGAGAAATGTAAACATGAGTTAACGAAATCACAATGCACCTAGTGAACTGTGTCCTTGAAGGTGACGTGTTCCTTGACAAGCTGAAACTGCCATTCGTCAAATCCTTTCACAAAAAGGAGAAAAAAAGTATGTTCAGAACAACAACCCTATTGCCCTAATCTCAACATTCAGCACAAAGATTGAGAAACTAATGATAAAAAGCCTCTTGGGACATTATGAAACAATAATGCTGACATATTAGGCAATCTCCAGCATGGTTTCAGAAGCGGACAGAGCACCATATCAGCAATAGTGCAAATTGTCCATTAAGTACTTCAAAAATAAATGAAAAAGACACAAGCAGCTGGAAATTCTTAACCTTCCCAAAAGCTTTTGACAGAGTACATCAAGATGCATTGCATCATGTGGTGTAACTGGAAAACTCTTGCAATTACTGGGAACATATTTAAAAGATAGACAGCAGTGTATAGATATTATGTATGGTAATGGAGAATAATTAGAAACACACATTTTGGCTTCCCTTAGGGATATATTTTAGTTACATTCCTGTTCATATGTTTCGTACATGATTTTACAAGTTCTCTGTATAAGCATCTGATCACATTGTATGCCAGTGATACATCTGGTGTCTGTTGTGCTGACAGCAAGCACAATCTTATTGAAGAGATTCAAAGCTTTATTGAAACAGCAAAAGCTCACTTTGAAAGTGACAACTTACACATTCAACACAGTAAAAGCAAATATTATTCACTTTGAAGCAAATGGTTAAAAAAATTGAGAATGATGGGCCTATATCAAATACCTATGCAGGATGCAAAATTTTGGGTTTATACATGTGTGTGACTTTCACAGTAGCAGCAGACTGACATGTCTGCAAACAGAATAACATCCAGTCTATTTATTATGACGATTATTGCCACACATTAATGACTGTGTATTTTGGATTAGTATAGTCTTTCTAGTGTTATGAAATAATACTGTGGGAGTAGGGGTGGCAGTCTGTGGAACCTTCAAAACTAATATGAATGCAGAAGAGAGCCTTGAGGATCGCAGTGAATGTGAAGCAAGACATATCCTGGAATAGCATATTTACTAATTTTAATATTCTCGCAGCTTATGCCATCTATATGTTACAAACCATTATGTTAGTCAAAGAAGACTCTAACATCGGAAAAAGGAATATACAGATTCACAACTATGATACGAGGTGTGAAACAGACTTCCATATGGTTAGTGGGAGGTACACATCAACAGCAAAAAGCCTGTATGTTTAAGGAGCTGTTTTTCTTAATCTGTTGCTTAACAATCTCAACTTGTTTACTGGAGGTACTTTAGAGAAGTGAATTAAGCAGTGGATTATCCATAAATGTCTAAATAACTTGGAACTAACACAAATAAAAATGTAAGCAACAACCCTACCCTAGAAATAAGGATAGTACTAATTTGCATATAAAAACTGCTGTTCACAATAGAGTGAATTACTGTCCTGTTGTACAAATTAAAGTGTTGTAGAACAGTGCAAAAACTTCTCTGTGCACAATAATAATGTTGTAATTTTACTTCACTGATATTGTTCATGCATGTAAAATCATGTGTTATGAGCAGAAAATAAAACTGTACTTTATGCTTTAATTGCATAATTTATAATAAAACTCTCAAGATAGTTCTAAATTCTAATTATCTGAATCATATCAAAGTCACCTTTGTTTAGCAGATTACATTTTGCTATTTGCCTTAAGTGCAGATAAACACCAACAATTAGTTGAAGAACATCATGATGCAAGTCTGAAAGTAACATGAAAATCAATTCAACAAAACTAAGATATGTATGTAAATCTTCATCATTAGGCATGCGAAAGCATGCACTACCCAACATGTTTCACAATGCTGAGCTTAAAAATGGTATTCTTCCAGGACTCATACCTAAGATTCTGTTGGTATTAGAAAGATATGGTCAAGAGTTATGGCTAGCCCTCAGGCTAGGTACCATTTGTTACCAAACAGGAGGTTCATCTTAGTGTCACTATCCTACAGTACAGGGTCAAATTACGGATGTTTCACACTTCCTCCTGCTTCAGCAAATGGAATCATTTGGTTCTTTTTGCATTTGATGTGGTCTCCAATGGACCTTATAGGGGTTATGGAGGCACTTTTAGTTCATGGGCCATTCCTTAGAGACTCCCAGCCCCGTTTCCCCCAAAAAATACTTTTTTTACTATTTTTCCATACCAAAACCAAGCTGTGGATTCAAATATGACTGTGCACAGCAAACAGCTGAAACTTTTACAATACATTCCTAAGTTTCCAATCTCGAATACTGAAAATTTTCTTAATATCTTTATCCATCTCTGAGATGCAGACGTTCAAAGTTAGCCCACTTCTACAAGTAAAATATGTATGAAAAACCTGGTATGAGGCAAAAATTAAATACTAAATTAATGCAGCAAATTGCTCAAATTTTTATGTTATATTCTCTAGGCAATTACCTAGAAGCACTATCTTCCCATTTTCAAAAATCTTTATCAGCTATCAAGAAACATGGTTTTTGGGACCAAAATTGAGCCACATATTTGAAGACAGCTATGCATAGCAAATAGGTATTCTTAAGATCTCAATCTTCAGACGAGCTTCAAAATTTTCTCAATATCTTTATCCGTTTCCGAGGCAGAGAGGTTCAAAACTATTCAGCTTGTAAATGTAAAATATGTGCATAAAATCCGGTGTGATGCGAACACATAGTTTACAAAGTGGTGTAGCAAGGAGACATATCTGTAAAGAGCCTCCCTTATCATCATAAGGGTTCTGTGAACTCCATGCTGTAGTGCTGAAGCATGTGAAAAATTTTTGTGCAAATAAATTCTGGTGTCAGGTGTAAAATTAGATTTGCATTGTTTCAATTACACATAAACAAACTATCAAAATTTTTCTGACCTTCAAAGTTCTTTTCATATGAGTGAATGCCCTGCTGTGGCACGGGAAAGAAGCGAGCCAGAGGAGAAATGGTTCTATCGGAGAATGTGCTCCTGTTTAAAGAGTCTGACTAAAAAGTCGGGTACCAGCTGCCTCATTCTACTTTCCTCAGTACCTTTAAAAATTTTCCTAAAAAACTTCGATTGTAAACATACTTGCACTTTTTTATGCTGAGAGAGACAGAGACAGTGATGGTGGGAAAGAGACAGAAAAGTAATAAATATTGAAAGATAGTACACAGTGGTTGTGCTATAGAAAGAACAAGGGTGTGTGTGTGTGTGTGTGTGTGTGTGTGTGTGTGTGTGTGTGTGTAAGTAAGATAGAGAGAGAGAGAGAGAGAGAGAGAGAGAGAGAGGTAGTAGAACACAGTTGACAGTGACAGAACAGTGCTAGGAAAAGAGTGAAGCAGATAGTGACAGTGGGAGAGAAACAAAGAGAAGGAGAAAGTGAAAGTGGGTGAGAGGCAGTGATAATGAGAGACCTAGTCTATGAAATGACAATGAGGAAGACAGAGAAAGTGACAGTATGAAGAGACAGCAGCAGTGACAAGGAATGAATGAGATAATAGCAATAACAGAGAGCAGGAGCCAAGCAGTGACATACGGAGTAGACAGCAGCAGTAGGACAGGATGAAGAAGACTGTGGCTGTGTTACAGGAGACAGTGACAGAGAGACCCGAAGAGATAATGACAATGAGTTGGGGACGAATGAGTGAGTGACTGAGAATGGGCAAGTGGGAGTGGGTGGGTATGAGTGACTTACAGCGCTGGGCTAGTGGATGTGTGCAAGTTACATTTACAAGAGCTTATGGGAGTGAGATATGATTTGTATTTGAAAGAGAGTGCAAACATTTGCAAGCCAAAATGTTTGAGAAACTTTTTAAAGGGGCTGAGGAAGGCAGACTGGGGCAGCTAGTCCCCACTTTTCTTTTAAACACGAGCGTATTCACCTTTTTGTGCTTTAACAGGAGCATTTTTGCACTGGTACAGTACATACCATGCAAGCCACCACATGGTGCATAGCGGAAGGTACCTTGTATCACTACTAGTTATACCCTTCCCTGTTCCACTCACAAATGGAGCGAGAAAAAGTGCCTTGTGTTTTTGCTTCCATAAAAATCCTGATTTCTCTTACCTTGTCTTTGTGATCCTTATCCAAGATGTATGTTGGCAGCCGCAGAATCATTCTGCAGTCCGTCGCAAATGCTTTGTAAAAAAAAAAGTCTCTTTCCTTCCAGCAAGTCCTGTTTGAGTTCATGGAGCATTTCTATAACGTGCTGATAAACTCGACAGGTAACAAATCCATCAGCACACCTCTAAATTGCTTTGACATCTTTCTTTTCTCCAATTTGATGGGAATCTCAAACACAATACTCAAGAATGATTTGCACGAGTGTTTTATAAACGGTCTCCTTTACAGGTGAACTACACTTTCCTAAAGTGTCCAATTCCACAGCTGAGTGGTCAGCGTAGATGGTTGTCACGAGGAGGTGTTGGGTTTGACTTCCAATGCTGCCAAGGATTTTTCCTTTGTGGCCAGAATGGTACAGGGTGCACTCAGCCTCGTGATGTCAACTGAGAAGCGACATGACTGAGCAATAGCGGCTCTGCAGTATGGAAAGTCTACAAAATTACCAGGAGAGCAGTGTGCTGAACATATGTGCTGACCACATGCCACATGATGCCGGAAGGCACAGGATGACACAGTGGCTGGGAGACATCCCTAGAGGCTTCATGATGGGGCTAGGAGCTCAATGCGCTATCCTAGAATTCTGCCACATAAATTGAAGTCTACCACTTGCCTTCCCTACAACTGACCTGCGAGTTCAATCTGTTTTGTGTTACTTTGTGACATTATGTCTAGATATTTAATCTATGTGACTGTGTCAAGACGCACAACACTATAACACTGTAACTGAACATTACAGGTTGTTTTCCCTGCTCATCTGCATCAACTTATGTTTTTCCAGCTTCAGAGCAAGCTGCTATTCTTCAAAACAAAAAGAAATTCTATTCAAGATACCCTCTATCTTGTTACCATTACCCAGCAATGACATCCCCCAGTAAACTACAATGTTGTCAGCATACAGTATAAGAATGCTTGCTCACCCTTCCCGACAGATCGTTTGTGTGTACAGAGAGCAAGATTGGTCCTATCACGATCCCCTGTGGCACATCTGATGATACATTTGGCTCTGATGAACACTAACAGTCCAGAACAATTTACCAACTTCTATTATCTAAAAAAAAAGGAGGAGAGTCTTCAAGCCAGTGACTTATTGAAGAATCTAT
Organism: Schistocerca nitens; assembly: GCF_023898315.1. Classification (NCBI taxonomy): domain Eukaryota; kingdom Metazoa; phylum Arthropoda; class Insecta; order Orthoptera; family Acrididae; genus Schistocerca; species Schistocerca nitens. Next base: position 1,111,009,814 of record NC_064615.1, on the reverse strand, counting down.
TCTGCTTGCTCAAATTTTGTTAACAATCTGTAGTATGGCAATGTGAGAAATGCTTTCTGATATCTATGAAAATGGGACTTGCCTGTTGCCCTTTCCTTTGTGTGGGAAAAGGGCAAGATGAGTTTTGCACAAGTAATGCTTTTTAAATCTATCAACAGAAGCTTTTCTATCTCAAGGAATTTTGTTATATTCAAACTTCCAATATGCTCAAGGATTCTGCAGCAACCACCACATCAAAAAGAAAATTGTGCAAATTAATGACAACAGGACAGAACTAGCTGACAAGTTTTGATATCTAGAGCAGCTGAAAACAACTACTTCAAAGATAGGAAAGAGCAATAAACAAAAGTGTGGAGTGCTTCTGGTACACTAATTCTGCATGCGGCTGACACGGGAAAGATTACATTCAGTGTATTTGCACTTTTGATGCAAAAATTACTCCACAACTGAGAGTTGTGCGTACGTGCATGCATGCGTGCGTGCGTGCGTGTGTGCGCGCGCGCGCAAGTAATTACCTTGCAAGTTGTGTATTACATGGTTTTGGTTTGTTCACGAAGAGGACAGCTGACATCAACAAGAGAAGGAACTTTCCTGGTGAAATAACATGTTATGTAATGTGTACCTAATATCTTAAGTTATATTACAGTCAGAATTATATGAACTCCATGTTGTTGTTGTTGTGGTCTACAGTCCTGAGACTGGTTTGATGCAGCTCTCCATGCTACTCTATCCTGTGCAAGCTTCTTCATCTCCCAGTACCTACTGCAACCTACATCCTTCTGAATCTGCTTAGTGTATTCATCTCTTGGTCTCCCTCTACGATTTTTACCCTCCACGCTGCCCTCCAATGCTAAATTTGTGATCCCTTGATGCCTCAAAACATGTCCTACCAACTGATCCCTTCTTCTAGTCAAGTTGTGCCACAAACTTCTCTTCTCCCCAATCCTATTCAATACCTCCTCATTAGTTACGTGATCTACCCACCTTATCTTCAGCATTCTTCTGTAGCACCACATTTCGAAAGCTTCTATTCTCTTCTTGTCCAAACTAGTTATCGTCCATGTTTCACTTCCATACATGGCTACACTCCATACAAATACTTTCAGAAACGACTTCCTGACACTTAAATCTATACTCGACGTTAACAAATTTCTCTTCTTCAGAAACGATTTCCTTGCCATTGCCAGTCTACATTTTATATCCTCTCTACTTCGACCATCATCAGTTATTTTACTCCCTAAATAGCAAAACTCCTTTACTACTTTAAGTGTCTCATTTCCTAATCTAATTCCCTCAGCATCACCCGATTTAATTTGACTACATTCCATTATCCTCGTTTTGCTTTTGTTGATGTTCATCTTATATCCTCCTTTCAAGACACTGTCCATTCCGTTCAACTGCTCTTCCAAGTCCTTTGCTGTCTCTGACAGAATTACAATGTCATCGGTGAACCTCAAAGTTTTTACTTCTTCTCCATGAATTTTAATACCTGCTCCGAATTTTTCTTTTGTTTCATTTACTGCTTGCTCAATATACAGATTGAACTCCATAGAGAAAAGAAAAACAGAAGACCGATGTCAAACTGCAACACATAACATGTAATGGGTCGATTTTAATTACTATTCTTTCCAAAATGTTTCATGAGTATTTAACTCTTAATTCATTACGAGTAATGCAGATCTGTCCACATAACTGTATGAATATGACTGTATAACACAATTTTCTGAAAAATCTATATTAAATAGAGTAAAAAAGATATGAAAAGAAAATGTAAATGCACACCCAGAAGTCACAGTAAAACATGAAACAAACAAAATCCAGAAAAACTATGTAAATATTGAATCAAATAAAATGTACCTGGAATGGTGAGTAGCAACTATCCTTTTCATTATACTGTTACATTCCATCCTGAATTTCCCACTGTTTAATAATGCACAAATTGCATATGCGCAAAAAAAACTGTACAAAAATGACTTGCTTTAACGAGTGATGTTTCACATAACAAGTGATGACAATTTAGTGTGACATTACCAGGAGTTCTCGTGCAGTTGGGGAACCGTTCAACAATATGAACACATTTTATAGTCAGCAGCAGCAGCAAATGAACAATGTCTTTAGTATGTACTGCAATCTGTGTTTAGCGCTCTTTCTCCTAACATCTTAGTGCAGCTTCTCGCACATTTTTCTAAGCTTGTGTTCACATAGTTTTTTTTTTTTTTTTTTGTGCAAATTTAATAACCTTCATAGAAATGTCTCCGATGATAAAGTCAGAAGAAGACTATCATAAGAGAAAAAAAAACGCCTTAGAAATGAAATGTAAAATCATTGCCGATTTAGCACGCACAAACAATCAGTCTACATAAACTTCTTGCATTACCCTCAAGAACAAGGACAAGATTAAGGAGACAGATGCTTCAAAGAAATGAGTGACAAGAGTATCTAAACAACGGTTTCATATTCTGGATGACATCGAAAGATTGCTCCTTACGTGGATAAATTAGAAAAACAATTTGATATTAGGTGCATTGTGCTGCCACCTACTGCCAGGTACTCCATATCAGTGACCTCAGTAGTCATTAGACATTGTGATAGAGCAGAATGGGGTGCTCCGCGGAACTCACGGACTTTGAACGTGGTCAGGTGATTGGGTGTCACTTGTGTGATACTTCTGCACGCAAGATTTCCACACTCCTAAACATCCCTAGGTCCACTGTTTCTGATGTGATAATGAAGTTGAAACGTGAAGGGACACGTACAGCACAAAAGCGTACAGGCCGACCTCGTCTGTTGACGAACAGAGACTGCCGACAGTTGAAGGAGTAATGTGTAATAGGCAGACATCTGTCCAGACTCTCACAGAGGAATTCCAAACTACATCAGGATCCACTGCAAGTACTATGACAGTTAGGCAGGAGGTGAGGAATGTTGGATTTCATGGCTGTGCGGCTGCTCATAAGCCACACATCACGCCGGTAAATGGCAAACAACGTGTCGCCTGGTGTAAGGAGCGTAAACATTGAATGATTGAACAGTGGAAAAATGTTGTGTGGAGTGACGAATCACACGATCGAGCACCTGTTCGTAATGCACAGCCTGTGGCAGAGTGTTTACAGGACAATAACATCCCTGTAATGGACCGGCCTGCACAGAGTCCTGACTGAATCCTAGAAACACCTTCGGGATGTTTTGGAATGCTGACTTCGTGCGAGGCCTCAGTGACCGACATCGATACATCTCCTTAGTGGAGCACTACGTGAAGAACGGGCTGTTGTTACCCAAGAAACCTTCCAGCACCTAATTGAACATATGCCTGCCAGAGTGGAAGCTGTCATCCAGGCTAAGGGTGGGCCAACACCATATTGAATTCCAGCATTACCGATGGAGGGCGCCACAAATTTTTGCAAGTCATTTTCAGGCAGGTGTCCAGATACTTTTGATCACATAGTGTAGCTTCCTAGTAAAAAAGTACTAGTTATGTATCACAAATAATACAGTGCATTATCTGTATGTATAATTTTCTTTGCATAAATGGCATGAATATGATCAAACTTTTAGTACTTTTTCTACATGAAACACTTTATCATATTTTACACTAATTTATATGGCATAAATTGTTTTACTTAACGAGTGTTTCGCACCATGAGTAAGATTTTGGAATGAATTATGCTCGCTATGTGAGGTTTCGCTATAATAATGTATGGTCTTTTTTTCTTTTTTCGCTTGTGGTCCTTACACAGCCACAGTGAGGTTTTGTGGGCTGTGGTACTAGCAAGACTGTAAACCCCTGCTCTTACGGATTCCCCAAAAGATCATATAGAAATGATTGATGTTGGTAGCCAAATTTTCTGACCTCTTTTGTTTTTGGTAAGGAAGGCGGTACAATAATCATTAACTACAAACTACTGCAATAACATGTGAATCATCAATTGATTTCTCAGGTGGATAATTATGTTTAGTCTTGGTTTTTCTATCCTCAAGTATGTGATGTTTCATATGGAACAAAAAAACTGTGAATATTCATGAAACATTAAGCTTATTCTTTAAGTTTTCAACTTTTTGGAATCAACAAAAAGTAATCAATTTTAAAAATTTAATCAAACTTTGTTTCATCAGGTGACATAATGCTACTGTTGAATACTTGATGCATTCAACAGGTGAAGGAGATTTTCCAAAGAGTTCTTTTATAATTTGGATGTTTAAAATTGTCATTGGTTGACATAATTCCAGCAAAAGGACACTAACTGTTAGAAGATTATTCTTCTACACGAATGGAAGTATTGTACAATCTTTCCAGTGATAAATGTAGAATATGCCTTCACCATAAAGCCAGTCCACTGACATAATTTGAACCTCTGGAAAGATCATGCTGTAGTAATCCTTTTCTGAAGGAGAATCACGAAAAGAATTGACACACATTAATGAAATTCCAAAACCAACTGAAAAACTCCATCAAGGTGGGTAAAACTGGGTGAACGTTGGGTTTAAACTGCCACATGGAAATCCATATTAGAGTGATGCAGCTTCAGCTTCGCTTGAAGATGTGCAAACGAAAGCGTGTTATAAAGTTCAGTAACAGTTTGTATTTTGTTAGAACTTCATCTCTTGAAATTTGTAGGGTGAATATACAAAATCCAAAAAGCTATATGAAATGCAAAGTTATTCAGGCACAAACCTTAATAAATAGCCAAGCGGCATATACTAATGGCTTCACCCTGATGAGTTGCAGCAGGCTCAGGTGAACCGGAGTGCATGAACTGTTCTGACTATACTCACTGTGAAAGAAAAAAACACACTATGCTACTTATGTTCAGCTAATTCAGATTCTAACATTGGCAGCAAGGAGTTGGACCGTTACAAAAATATCAGAAGAATTTAGTATCTCTAAGAGAATGGTTAAAAAGGCTTTAGAGGTGAAAAGTGGACCGGTGCACTAGCAGCACTAGTGAAAAAGCAGGGCGAAGTTCTTTCTGATGGAGTAAAGGCTTAAGTGCTTATACTTTTTGAGGATTATGAGTTAATTAGGCTTTTCAGTGGCATGAAGGATTGTACTGCTGTCAGAATTTATGCATAAAAAAAGAGAGAGTGACTGTTGCTAAGCATTTGGAAGAAACTTCCAGTGCTTATCAAAGTAATCACAGCCAAGAAATAGGCTTTTCTAAATTCTGTGAACTATTACTCCTTTGTTGCTCATGGTGCAGTTCAAGATTTTCATTGGGAAAATAGTCTGCCCTGATAGCCGAGTGGTCAGCGCGACTGATTGCCGTCCTACGGACCCAGGTTCAATTCCTTGCTGGGTCGGGGATTTTCTCCACCCAGGGACTGGGTGTTGTGTTGTCTTCATCATCATTTCATTCCCATCCAGCATGCAGGTCACCCAATGTGGCGTCGAATGTAATAAGACCTGCACCAAGGCAGCCGGACCTGCCCTGTAAGGGGTCTCCCGGCCAATGACACCAAACGCTCATTTCCATTTCCATTGGGAAAATAGTCAAGCCACTGAGTAGGTTTATGGAAACAAAAAGTGACAAATCTGCAGAAAATCATATACTTCAATGATGGGTCTGCAATCCAGTACAACAATTTCACCATGTTATCACCTCATAGATGTCGCTGTAAATGCAGACAGCAAAGTGTTTGCAATAAGTCGAGGAAATTAATAAAAATTGGCTACACAAGCTAGCCTATAGCGCCCACAGAAAACTAAATTCACACACCTTTGGATTTACACATGCTTTCTGTGAGAAAAACTTGAATAAAATTGAATTCATATTTTTTGAGAAGCCTCAGCCTCACATTGAATCAGCCAGAGCTTATCAGGAAGAAAGATATTCTTTGGCTTTAAAAGTTGCTAGAGCACAAGAAAATCATCAGTTTATTACAACTCATTTCAAAACAATTCAAATGGTTGGTTTGTCAGGGGGCTTTTCCTGCCGTTTGTTGCCAAAGTATCAACAAGTGATGACTCAGAATTTATGGTTTTAACAATGAAGCCAGAGCATTCTGTCCCATGCATGTATGACAACTGCTAGTAGGTTGGCAATGCTTTTGAAATCTCACATGAGGACAATGATGCACTTATAGATGTCTTCTATCCTTGTGGTCCTCTGAGATTCTTTCACCAACCAGTTCGGGGGGGGGGGGGTGGGGGGGTGGGGGGGGGGGGAACATAATTTATCTATGGTCAGCACATTATCAAAAATCTGCTGGTGCCATTCACAACATTGCGTTGGCAATACTGTTTCTCAGAACTAGGTTTTACTTCAGTTGACAAAAAATTAAATTACTGCAGTACTAATGCCATTTTTATTGAATGTAAGTATATCAGTTTGGCATCCCTAAAGATACCCAAATATGAGGCTTAGAAAACTCTGTTAAATTCCCCAAGAGCTTGGGAATCTGTTTACGAGGCCCTCAGAAGAACTGGGAACCTGTAATGAAGCACCTCAAAGCCAGATTGGTAACCTTGGAAAAGTTTACCACCTGTGGCTGGACTTGCCCTTACACCAGGTGTGGCTCCTTGGGAATGGGGATACCAGATGCCAACTACACTATCTCAAAAACTATGAACTCAAAAATGATAAATATTACAAGTTTTATAAATAAACTACTAAGCAATAAGGTCACAAGAGGAGAAGTTTCTCAACCAACCAGGTGGATAGACCAAGCAACTTCAACTATGGAGAAACTTTGTTGCGACAAAATTTTTTGACAGCTTCGAGCGCCACTCGCAGAAAAAATAGTGTCAAATGAAATAAAACTTACAGAATGTGAACTACTAAACTGTTCAGTTGTCTTGCCGAGTTCTGCGGCTTTTTCACCATTCTCTACTACTGAATTACAGTATTTCAAACATTGCTAAAATTTTTGAAATGTCGTAGCGACTTTTGCATTCCTTCAATAAGAACCACTTGCTCACAAAGTATTAAAATTTGGGAGCTATAAATTTGTAAATCTGCCTTTGGTTGTTTAGCAAACTTGCACTCCAAATATGAACAAAACCTGAGCTTGCAGAGTGGCAACTCCTTGGCCACTTGATGTTAGGGACTGGGGGGATGGGGGGGGGGGGGGGGGGGAGGGGGAGGACTATAAAGGTGAAGGGGAAAGAACTATGCAGGTGCACTGGCATGACAGAAGATGGGTGGAAGTTATGTGTAAGGCTCCACCTCGGCTCTCAATCATTTGCCCCATGGCTCATATGCCTGCAAAACTTCTAGATGCAAGATGTGCTTCATACATCCCCCCCCCCCCCCACCACCACCACCTATCCAGTCCCATCATAGCTATCTCCTGCCCCAACTAACGCATGGCCATCTGTGAATGAATGCAGACACGTGATGTACCAACTTGACTGCAACCACTGTGTGGTGTTCTACATGGGCATGGCCACTAGCAAGCTGTCTATCTGTATTAGTGGCCACTGTCACACTGTGGCCAAAAGACACATGGAACACCCAGTTGTCGAGCAAGCTGAACATGATTCGCTTGACTTCTATAACTGCACACAGCCTGTGCCATCTGGATCCTTCCCAACATCGTCACCTTTTCAAACTGCACAGCTGGGAGCTGGGAACTCTTCTTCCAACAGATCTTTCGTTCCTGCAACCCCTGACCTCATGCTTCGCTGTCCTCCATCTGCCTCTACCCTCTTCCCTGCTCCCACTCCAGTGCTACACAAGCCTTCCATCCCACCAGTGTACCTCTATTGTCCTTTCTGTTGCTGTACTTCTCCCTCTCCCTACTGCCTCCTACCCCAACACAGTGTCCCGATGGTGCACCTAGCAGTCCACTATACTGTCCCCCTCACATCCATGCACACTCTCCCAGCAGCCCAACACCTCTTCTGTACCCCTAACACCCATCATCAGTGATAAGATCACATCTTACCTCAGACGCAGTCACAGTTGAGCCTAAGCGCTTACAGATTATATTGGCCATGTGTGAAAGTGCGTGGGTTTTATCATCTACGTCTGTCGACGGATTCACACCGATACTAAATAATATCTTGCAGTCTTCTTTCAGTGAGTCCATCTGTCACTAAAATGCATCCCCTGCGTGGTAAGCAGGCAGCTAACCTTTTCATAAATCTTCTCTTGGTCACTTAATAAATATACACAACAAATATGAAAAAAAATCTGATGTGGGTGAGTGAGGAGCATCTCTACAACTTGACCACTTAACATGGAACCGCCCAATAAGAAAACATCTAAATGCAATCAGTGTGAAGCTTTGTGAACTGTAGTCCCAATTTTTGAAGAAGATCTTCAAAAATTGGGACTAAAGTTCACAAAGCTTCGCACTGAGGAAACAGCTACAAATACCACAGAACTGCAGTAGCCTGTGGGTGAAGCCATGGAGAGTATTCTTAAACACTACTTCAGGGCAAAGCAGTCACATGGAGGTAAAGGTCAATTTTATATATATACTAGTAAGGACAACTAAAAGTAAAAAAGGTACAACAACGTGAGCAAAAGAACAATAATCTTCAATGATTGTTGAAGATACAAACATGGTAAACAACACAAGAATACTGTTCTATGTTACAAGATTCCAAAGAAAATAATGTACAATTTTTTTAGCAACTAAATGATGTAAATTAATTAGAAGTTTAGTTGACCATTTGCAATGTTTTTGAACTGTACTAAAGTTTTCTTCAACAGTTCTCTGTTGACTTTTATTATTAATTTAAACAAAGGAAAGTCCAGGATGGAATAACAACAACAGGGAAAAAGACAGATTGCTACTCACTACGACTGACCACGCAGAGAATGCATTGAGTCACAGAATTGTACAACAAAAACGAGCACTACAAATCTTTTCAGTTTTTAGACGAAGTCCTTCTCCTGATGTAGAAGTCTCATACATCCACACAACAATAACAGCAACAACTTACACACACATGGCCAGTGTCTCCAGGTGTTAAGACCTGAATATGACTGCATCTAATGTGAGCTGCAGTCTAGTTGGGGTAGGTAGTGGGGTAAGGAAGAAGTTTAGGGCAGGGAGGTTGAGGGATAGCTGGATAGGGGTAGGGGGAGATGCTAGTGCTGCCTGTTGGAGCATGTAAGGCTGTGATAGGGTTAGGATAGGGCTGTTAGGAGCAGCATCGAGAGGCTGTACTAGGGAGGGGGGAAGAGGGAGAAGTAAAGAAGAAAACAGGATTTGTTGGTGTGTTGCAGACAGAAGGGAACAGCAAGGGTTGAGGCCATGGGGGTCATGGGAATGAAGGATATATTGCACTTGCTTAATTAAGAAAAGCTTGTTTTGGCGGGAAAAATCCAGATAGCACACACTGTGAATCAGTAATTAAAGAGAAGCACATCATCCTGAGCAGCATGTTCCGCATACAGATGGTCCAGCTGTTTCTTTGCCACAGTTTGGCTGTGGCCATTCATGCTGACAGACAGCTCGTTATTTGTCACGCCCATGTAGCATGCAGTACAGTGATTGCAGATTACTGCGCGGATAATATGGCTGCTTTCGAAGGTGGCCCTACCTTTAATATGGTGGGAAATGCCAGTGACAGCAATGGAGTAACTGGTAGTAGGAGGATGTATGGAATAGGTCTTGCCTCTGGGTCTGTTGTACGGAGATGAGCCATGAGGCAATGGGTTTGGTGAGAGGTGGAGTAGGGCCAGACAAGAATATTGTGTATGTTGGGTGGGTGGCACAATACCATTGTGGGAGGAGTGGCGTAGATATTTCTAATTTTTAGATGGAATAAGAGATAACCAAAACCCTGCTGCAGAATATGACACAGTTGCTCCAGTCCTGGGTGATACTGAGTCACAAGAGGACTGCTCCATGATGGCCGCACGGTGGGCATTTAAGAGATGGTAGGAGACTGTTGACACAATGCACAGGAGATATGTTTCTGGGCAAGGCCTGGAGGCTGATTTTGGCCTGTGAAGACATAAGTGAGACCCTTTGCTTATTTGGAGAGAGACTGCTTGTCACTACAGATATTGATGTCTATAGGTGGTTAGGCTGTTTGGAAGGGACTTCTTGGTGTAGAATTGGTGGCAGCTGTCAAAAATAGAAGTTGGTAGGTTTGATGAGAACTGAGGTACTGATGTAGTCATCCTTGAGGTGGTGGTTGACATCGAGGAAGGTGGTTTGTTGGACTGGGGAGGACCAGGTAAAGATAACGGGGGAGCAGGTGTTGATGTTCTGGAAGAATGTGGATAGGGTTTCCTCACCTTGCATCCAGATCATGAAGATGTCATCATCAAATCTGAATCAGATGAAGGGTTTGAGATTCTGGGTGGTTAGGAAGTATTCCTCAAGATGGCCCACAAATAGGTTGGCATAGGATAGTGCCATGTGGGTACTCATTGCTGTACCACTGATTTGCTTGTACGTGATGCCTTCACAGCACTAGTAATTATTGATGAGTATTTGGCTGACCATAGTGATTAGGAAGGATACTACAGTTTTTGAGTCTGTTGGCCATTGGGAAAGATAGTGTTCAATAGCTGTGAGGCCAGGGTTCTGAGGATGTAGTATAGAGAGAAGTGGCATCAACAGTGATGAGCAGAGAGCAATGTGGTAAAGGAACAGGAATTGTGAATAGTTGGTGCAGGAAATGGTCAGTGTCTTTTATACAGGAGGGTAGGTTAATGGTAATAGGCTGCAGATATGAGATTCTCCATCGGGACACGGCAACAATCCACAATAGGACATCCTGGGTTTAAGGGTTTGGGATGGGACTGGAGATCCTGTAGGATTTCAAGAATGGGATCACTGTGGCAGAGTTTGTAGGTGGACATGTCTGACAGCTGGTGGACTCCTTCTGCCACATAATCCCTGTAGTTCGTACCACAGTGATGGAGCTTCTATCAGCAGGTAGGATTATAAGATCGAGATCAGTCTTTCGGTGGCTGGTTGTGGTTCATTCTGCAGATGTGAGATTTGTTTCCATATTGAGAGATTTGGGGACTGATGGTGAAGCAAGGTTCTAGTTTAAGAAATCCTGATAAGTTAAAGGAGGGGGGGAGGGGGGGGGGGTAGTGTGGATGGATCACAGTTGGATGGAGAAGTAAACTGCGCCAGGGTGAGTTCAACAGTAATTTTGGATTGAGTTTAATTGGCAAGGTTAATGGCAAAAAACTATTTCCATTATAGAGAACACCCAACATGATGTGCTTCACTCTAATTATTGGTTCACACCCTGTGCCATCGGGGCTTTTCTTAATTACAAATGTGGGGACACTCTTTACAACATATCCTTTGTTCCTGTACCCCCCTCCCCCCCACCTTACACAACCTTCGCTAATCCCTTCCTCCCACTGCCTATCACCTTCCCTGCTCCCACTCCTGTGTACACATGCCTTCCATAATTTTCTCCTCTCTCTTGCCCCTTCTCCTCCCTCCCCAGCACTATATTCCACAGCATCTAGCAGCCCTGCACTGTCCATACCATATCCATGCATGCTCCCACAGGCAGCAGTAGCATTTATGCACCCCCTCCCTCCTCACTAGATTGCCTCTCATGTCAGACACAGTTACAGTCTGCCCCTGTTGCCCAAGACAGTGGCCACTGGCCGTGTGTGTGTGTGTGTGTGTGTGGTGTGTGTGTGTGTGTGTGTGTGTGTGTGTGTGTGTGAAAGGGTGAGGGGGGGGGGGCACGCACATGCGAATTATTGTGGGAATGTGTGACAGTCCAGTTCCTGAAGGACGACGTTATGGAAAGCTGAAAATATTTCTAATGTTCTTTTTTACTGTGCATGTCCACAACTCAATACCTCCTCTATGTGGTAAGTAGCACACTATCCTTTCCATACTATTACTATTAATTTAAACAGATATTGCTCAAGACAATAAAATTAAATAAACTTACCAGGTGTCCAAGTATGAAACCAGAATTTGGTTGCAATAATTACATGTCTGTTGTTTGAAACTGATAAACAATATTTTATTCAAAATAATCTCCATTGGTATTTATACATTTCTCCCACCACTCCAGCAGGCTATGAATGCCACACCAAAAAAAAAAACGTTCTTCTTTTTAAGCGAACCAGCCAGAGAGCCATTTTCGTACATTTTCAACAAGAGCATGTCCCAGTGATGCAAATAGATGATAATCGGATGGAGCCAAGTATGGAAAATAAGCCACATGTCCTAGGATTTCTCAGCTGAATGCCTCAATCATTTCCCTGACCCATTTTACTGTGTGTGATGGGGCATTATCATGGAACAAAATGACTTTGCGTTGCCTTTTTCCATATTCCAGTCATTTTAAACTGATCATTTTCTCTTGGTAGTGATTAGTGTCAACAGCAGATTTTAGCAGCTCATAATAGATGACACCCTTCTGATCCGTCCAAACACAGAGCATTGTCTTCTTTCCAAAGCGATTGGGTCTTGCAGAGGACGTCAATGGTTTGCCTGGATTCACCCACGATTTAAGACGCTTAGGATTCTCAAAATATATCAATTTTTCATCAACTGTCATTATTCAACGGAAAAACGACTTTCTTTTGCATCTGGCAGGCAGTATTTCGATTTGCTTGCTGTCTTTCATTCAGTTCTCGCAGAACCCATTTTCCCACTTTCTGCACCTTTTCTATAGCTTTCAAACAAAGAGAAACGGCTTTTGTGCATCACATTCAATTGCTCCACAAGTTCCTGTTGAGTTTGAGTATCATCTTCATCTAATAAAGCCTGCAATTCATTGTCTTCAAACTTTTTCAGTGGTTTCCCGCACTCGTTGCTTCTCAGTTTTGAATTTTTTGAACCAATCTAAACACTGTTTTTTCCCAAGAGCATGTTCACCAAAGGCTTCGACAGGCATTTGATGTGATTCTGTAGCAGTTTTCTTCAAATGATAACAGAAAACCAATGCTGTCCGCAAATTGTAGTTTGTAGGCACAAAACTCAACATGTTTAGGGTTTGAAACGTATACCAATGTGCAGAACTTGGGTTATTGTGTGTTTACATATGTCGTCAGCCATTACAGGAAGCAGATGGCACAGCAGATGTGGTCTCTCAGGCCCTTCGCTGATGGCGAGCACCATCTACAGGGAAATTCCAGTTTCATAGTTCTACGCCTGGTAAATGACTCAATACGTTAAAAAATATGAAATAAGTTTTCCAAGACAGTGCTAAACTACGATTTCAGATTCTAGACCCTATTTGCACACCACTATCTCTTTAGAAAGAATGTTTTTTATAATGGTCAACAAAAACCAGAAAACTTTGTATTTTTTGTGGTGATAGTATACGAGGGCAGTTCAATAAGTAATGCAACACATTTTTTTTCTCGGCCAATTTTGGTTGAAAAAACCGGAAATTTCTTGTGGAATATTTTCAAACATTCCCGCTTCGTCTCGTATAGTTTCATTGACTTCCGACAGGTGGCAGCCCTGTACGGAGCTGTTAAAATGGCGTCTGTAACGGATGTGCGTTGCAAACAACGGGCAGTGATTGAGTTTCTTTTGGCGGAAAACCAGGGCATCTCAGATATTCATAGGCGCTTGCAGAATGTCTACGGTGATCTGGCAGTGGACAAAAGCACAGTGAGTCGTTGGGCAAAGCGTGTGTCATCATCGCCGCAAGGTCAAGCAAGACTGTCTGATCTCCCGCGTGCGGGCCGGCCGTGCACAGCTGTGACTCCTGCAATGGCGGAGCGTGCGAACACACTCGTTCGAGATGATCGACGGATCACCATCAAACAACTCAGTGCTCAACTTGACATCTCTGTTGGTAGTGCTGTCACAATTGTTCACCAGTTGGGATATTCAAAGGTTTGTTCCCGCTGGGTCCCTCGTTGTCTAACCGAACACCATAAAGAGCAAAGGAGAACCATCTGTGCGGAATTGCTTGCTCGTCATGTGGCTGAGGGTGACAATTTCTTGTCAAAGATTGTTACAGTCGATGAAACATGGGTTCATCACTTCGAACCTGAAACAAAACGGCAATCAATGGACTGGCGCCACACCCACTCCCCTACCAAGAAAAAGTTTAAAGCCATACCCTCAGCCGGTAAAGTCATGGTTACAGTCTTCTGGGATGCTGAAGGGGTTATTCTGTTCGATGTCCTTCCCCATGGTCAAACAATCAACTCTGAAGTGTATTGTGCTACTCTTCAGAAATTGAAAAAACGACTTCAGCGTGTTCGTAGGCACAAAAATCAGAACGAACTTCTTCTTCATGACAACGCAAGGCCTCACACAAGTCTTCGCACCCGAGAGGAGCTCACAAAACTTCAGTGGATTGTTCTTCCTCATGCACCCTACAGCCCCGATCTCGCACCGTCGGATTTCCATATGTTTGGCCCAATGAAGGACGCAACCCGTGGGACGCACTACGCGGATGAGGAAGAAGTTATTGATGCAGTACGACGTTGGCTCCGACATCGACCAGTGGAATGGTACCGTGCAGGCATACAGGCCCTCATTTCAAGGTGGCGTAAGGCCGTAGCATTGAATGGAGATTACGTTGAAAAATAGTGTTGTGTAGCTAAAAGATTGGGGAATAACCTGGTGTATTTCAATGATGAATAAAACAACCCCTGTTTCAGAAAAAAAATGTGTTGCATTACTTATTGAACTCCCCTCGTACATTATTGATAATGCATTGGAATTGTGGTTGATGTAGCCTGCTAAAACACTGCACTTTTCTAGAAACTGATCATACCAGGCATCACCAGTGTCAACATATGAGTATTATATTTAAAATTGGGATCTATGGTGTCTTATCCCACAAAACAAACTTTTACAAATAACAACACAACTAAGTACTTCTGACATCAAAATTTGACATTCAAGAGCACCATCCAAGCAACAAACCTGTTACAAAATGTCCTCTTCTCACATACTACACTTAAAATACAACACCCACATGTCACACACCACATGATTATGTTATGGTTCAAACCCAACAACCAGTACCATGCTTTTCTGGTGACCTATAGTGTCATCATAAATCAACTGCAGCTGACAGTATCAGAAACTAGATGCTACTTCCATACACCAATTACAAATCAAAGAAGATCCTTTATCTCTGTATTATTCCTGCAGTTAAATTAGTAGATTAACATGTCTCGATGTACCTTTGCGCACTCTTATAATTTCTAGTTCCATAGCAACCACCAAATCTGTCTCCGTTACAGTGGATTCACATCTGTAAACTAATGTCAAAAAGCTTTGAAAGGCAATTGTTGGTCAATCACTAGCAAGCGCCTTCAGTCAAGGAACAGATAGAGCCCGATAACATAAAACAAACAAACAGCAAATGACACATCAACCAGTCCTAACAGCACAAATGCAAGGTGTTCTGGACAGTTATGAAGCAAGTTTTCCATTAAAGTAATGAAGCCAGTTGTGGTTCCATCAATATCACAGCAAATGACATGAATCAGTCCTTTGTTAATTCTGACAAAGAAAATGAAAATTGTAAATCTACCATTACGAACCATTTAGGAGATTATTCCCACACAACATAAACATAGTATTTATTTTCAAGGTCATTGATGTTGTTGTCACTGATATTGCTGTACTCATAATTCTTATTACACATATTTTTGTAGTCATAAAACATCTGCATATTGTTGTTAGACAGCTTTCATGAGAGTAAAAGTATTTTTATGTGACAAATGACGACTGTCAGATGTATCACAGATGTCGCAAAAAAAACTGTATCCAGAAGGAATTTCCAATTTACCTTGGGAAGGATTGCACCAATAATGACAATGATGACCCAGTTTTCTCTTATTTGCGTGCAATGGGTCAGTTGGTATAGTCCATCCTGTTTCCATGCCACGAGTAAAAGTAATACACTGTGACACATATCAGTAGCTTCTGGGTCATTCCATGTCAATTCAACCAATTTGAGAAAATGTTCCAGCTGATAAGTCTCAGATTTGGCTGAAATTTAGCACACCAATGCTACCGAGTGTGGAACACTCATGTACAAAATTTTAAGTTCCCCTGCCAATTAGTTCCAGAATTATGGCTTGTGAATGAAGGTGGCGTGACCCGGAAATTGCAACCCGCATCTGGCAATCTATCTTCAGATCTAACTTCAGGTCTTAATAACTTTGGAACTATTCTGCACAGTCCAGTGAAATTTTTACAACCCACTAACATCCACTTAGAGAACATACTCTATGAATCAAAACACCAACAACATATTTCTGAGGGAAAATAAAAATCCCAAAATGTGATTAAAAAATGTAATATGTTAAAAGGTACATATCGTAGGTGCCCTCTATGCCAAATATAATTCACTCAAGAAGGGTTTTTTTTTTTTTTTTTTTTTTTTTGTGGTAAGCTTAATGTGGCCTAAACACACACAGAACTCATCTTGCCCATATCAGTCACACTAACAGAGTTACATGCACATGAAAATACAAAAATTTGAAAAATTACCTGAAAAACATGGATTTTCTAAATGTGGTAGCACAAAAGGGACAAGTGATATCCAAACAAAATTTCAAACACTGCATAAGTAGACCATAATATAATATGTGGCAAAATTTCAACTTGTTATTGCAAGACATTTGTGTGCAATAAAAGTTGACAGAGATGTATTTTGTTATGTTTCTTTTAACACAATTTAGCAAGTAATAGTGATGATGCAGACATCTTGTTATTGCAAGACATTTGTGTGCAATAAAAGTTGACAGAGATGTATTTTGTTATGTTTCTTTTAACACAATTTAGCAAGTAATAGTGATGATGCAGACATCTTGTTTCAGATAAAGCTGCAGCAATTGTTAGGAATCATTAGGCAACAGAAAATTAAACAATGGTAGTTTTCAGGGACAGAATGGGTCATTGTTAGGCAGGAACAACAAAGGAAACAAGCAACAATCACAGGTTACTCATGTTTTTAAGAATCTAGTTCAGACTGGTCAGTACTATTGTGGAAAGTCAGTATGGAGGCAGAAGAGTGTACTAGTGGTGCTTCTGTTCAAACAAGTTGCAGTACTGGTAGAATACAAGCATCTGAATGTCATAAAACAACATACGGAACAAAATGTGGCATTCACTTTGTACTGTAAGATCTGGATGAATCGGACCAAGATTTGTTGCTATGGAGATTTGGGATACACCCTGTGGGCACAAGAAGTACAGTTCCAGGAAACTTTAATGTTTGTTATCATCATATGAAAGTGTTTCTGGATAAGTATTCTTTCCTACAAGAAATTGTTTTGATCCATTTCGGATTCATAAGAAGACAGTGAAGTGTAGCCTCAGAGAAATTGATATAAAATCAGTATCGAAAGTGAATCAGTGCATGGGACTTAACATGAAACCAGGACAAAAGTTATGTTCCAGGTGTGTTACACTACTAAAAAATGAAGAATATTCTGATAATTTACATGACATTGGTGAAGAGTATCAGCCACCTACAACCACAGCGGGTGAGCAATTAAATACTCAAGTGACTGTTGTTGGTTTGTCTCCCATGAAGACACACAAAGTTGGGAAAAGAGACAGGCCCAGCTATGGTAGAAGAAAACTACAAGAAGCTCAAACGGAATTAAAACACAAAATAGCTGACACAGAAATGGTGGAAGAGGAAGAACCATCTGCTCCAAAGGAACAGAAATCATGCCAGAAATGCTCTGCTTTGGACAAAATTGTGCATGATTTGAAAGAAAAATGTGCCGTCTCCACCCGCCAGCTGGTCTATTGACTACACTGCAAAGGAATTCAATGTTTCTACATATATGGTAAAGCAAGCTAGGAAAATAAAAGCAACCCAAGGAGTGCTTCCACAACTTCAGCAGGCTCAGGGTAAGCAATTGAGTTCAGAAATAAAGGTGCTAGTGTCGGAGTTTTATGAAAATAATGACTACAGCCAAATAATGCATGGAAAAAAAGACAATGTAACGGTGAAAACGTGTAATGTACGTGTGCAGATGCGAAAAAGACTGTTGCTATGCAACATATCAGAACTATATGTAGAATTCAAGGAAAAGTATCCCAATACCAAATTAGGTTTATCATCTTCTTTCAGTCTTCAGCCGAAATGGGTTGTGCCTGTATGTGCAAGGGGCACACACAATGTTTGTGTATGTGAGACCCATCAAAATGCTAAACTGATGTTAGCGGCTATAAAGGATTCTGGTCTGGATTACAAAGGTGCAATGAAGCTGCTAGTGTGTGACATCAGTTCCTACCAGTGCATGACACACAGGTGTGAAAAGTGTCCTTGTAAGGCAAATCTTGCAGAGCACATGAATAACAAACTGTATGGTGAACTCCTTATGGATGACGACGAACTTGTTTCTTATAAACAATGGACACACATGGATATACTACATCTACAACTACATACATACTCCGCAATCCACCATACGGTGCGTGGCGGAGGGTACCTCATACCACAACTAGCATCTTCTCTCCCTGTTCCACTCCCAAACAGAACGAGGGAAAATGACTGCCTATATGCCCCTGTAGGAGCCCTAATCTCCCTTATCTTATCCTTGTGGTCTTTCCGCAAAATGTATGTTGGCGGCAGTAAAATTGTACTGCAGTCAGCCTCAAATGCTGGTTCTCTAAATTTCCTCAGTAGCGATTCATGAAAAGAACGCCTCCTCTCCTCCAGAGACTCCCACCCGAGTTCCTGAAGCATTTCCGTAACACTCGCGTGATGATCAAACCTATCAATAACAAAGCTAGCAGCCCGCCTCTGAATTGCTTCTATGTCCTCCCTCAATCCGACCAGATAGGGATCCCAAATGCTCGAGCAGTACTCAAGAATAGGTCATATTAGTGTTTTATAAGCGGTCTCCTTTACAGATGAACCACATCTTCCCAAAATTCTAACAATGAACTGAAGACGACTATCCGCCTTCTCCACAACTGCCATTACATACATGTCCCACTTCATATCGAACTGCAATGTTACGCCCAAATATTTAATCGACGTGACTGTGTCAAGCGCTACATTACTAATGGAGTATTCAAACATTACAGGATTCTTTTTCCTATTCATCTGCATTAATTTACATTTAACTATATTTAGAGTTAGCTGCCATTCTTTACACCAATCACAAAGCCTGTCCAAGTCATCTTGTATCCTCCTACAGTCACAAGTCTTGAAACAAATCAAAGTACAGTGGAAGATTTTGTTGAAATGTGTTGTCAAAAAATGGACAAACTGACCACACACAGCTTCACAGCAACAGCACAATTGGCTTATCTCCAGTTTTGTAAGGATAATTTGAAACAAGTTGAAATTATAGTAATACTAGACTTTTCTGAAAATTATGCATTTATAGTCCAAGATGCCATCCAAGGATATCATTGGGACAACAGTCAAGCAACTCTCCAGCCATTTGAGATTTACTATATAGAGGTGAATCAGGTGATGTGTCTGTCATGAACCTGTGCATTTTTAGTGACTGTTTAATTCATGATGCCATTGCAGTTCATGCCCACATTCGCACTGTCATGGAACATGTGAAAAACAAGCTGCCTCACATACATTTTGCGAGATACTTCAGTGATGGGGCAGCTGGTCAGCAGAAAAACCGTAAAAATCTCAAAAAATTTATGCATGCATTACCATGATTTTGAGATTCACACAGAATGGAATTTTTTCGCAACAAGTTATGGTAAAAATGTATGTGTTGGTATTGGTGCTACCATTAAGCGCATGGCATTAAGAGCTAGTCTGCAGCACCCTACAGAAGGTCACATTCTAACACCTCTTCAATTATTTACCTGGGTACAGAAAAATATCTCTGGCATACAACCATTCTATGTTTCGAAAGATGAGGTGAAATCAGTCGAAGAGTTCTTAAAAAGCAGACTAGAACACGTTAAAACTGCTGCAGGCACAAGGAGCCATCATCACTTCTCTCCAGTGGACTCTGACAATGTGCTGATGAGCAGACTGTCCGGTTATAACTATAGATTCATGCACAACATGTGTCTTCACAGTGTGTCTGACTCAGGATTCAGAAGCAAAAGCAGCAACATACCACCACGTTGCTATGTTATTGCTGTTTATGATGACAAATGGTACTTAGGATGTGTTGCAGAGTGCTGTGAAGCAGAAGGTGATGTATTTGTGAACTTCATGGCACCAGCAAGACCAGCAAGATCATTTCATTGGCCACGTTTGGCAGACAGGTGTTGGATTCCTTTTGAACATATTCTTATGACAGTTCCAGTTCCTAACCACAGTGTCAGGAAGACAGTACAATTTGCCACTCAATGTACAGAGTACAGTAGCTAAAGTGTGGGAGACTTCTGCTCGAAGCACAATCTACTGGTTTTTAGCAGTTAAGGTGCAGTAAACATTAATGATAGGTTGTGTTAATCTGTCTATATGCTGTTGCCTGGTGATTAAACAGTTGTGGGAGAGGACAAGAAGAGGCAGAACAGTTTACGATATGTTTTTACAAAATTGTGTTGTGGAACAATGGCCACATCACCAAATACATCTGTCAACTTCCATTGTACACAAATGTCTTGCAATAACATGCTGAATTTTTGAGATATACATCATTATGGTCTACTTATGCAGCGTGTGAAACTTGGCTTGGATACCACTTGTCCCTTTTGTGCTACCACACTTCGAAAACCCATGTTTTTCAGGTAATTTTTAAAATTTTTGTATTTTTGTGTGAATGTAACTCAGTTTCTGTGACTGATATGGGCACAATGAGTTCTGTGTGTGTTTAGGCCACATTAAGCTTACCACAAAAAATTTATACCCTTTTTGAGTGAATTATATGTGGTATAGAGGGCACCTACAATATGTACCTTTTAACGTATTCCATTTTTTTAATCATATTTTCGAATTTTTATTTTCCCTCAGAAATATGTTGTTGGTGTTTTGATTCATGAAGTGTGTTCTCTAAATGGATGTTACTGGGTTGCAAAAATTTCACTGGATTGTGTAGAATAGTTCCAAAGTGTTCATGAGACCCAGAAAATATTAGATACAGGCTCCCAGGTAGATGCTATTTTTCTTGACTTCCGGAAGGCGTTCGATACAGTTCCGCACTGTCGCCTGATAAACAAAGTAAGAGCCTACGGAATATCAGACCAGCTGTGTGGCTGGATTGAAGAGTTTTTAGCAAACAGAACACAGCATGTTGTTATCAATGGAGAGACGTCTACAGACGTTAAAGTAACCTCTGGCGTGCCACAGGGGAGTGTTATGGGACCATTGCTTTTCACAATATATATAAATGACCTAGTAGATAGTGTCGGAAGTTCCATGCGGCTTTTTGCGGATGATGCTGTAGTATACAGAGAAGTTGCAGCATTAGAAAATTGTAGCGAAATGCAGGAAGATCTGCAGCGGATAGGCACTTGGTGCAGGGAGTGGCAACTGTCCCTTAACATAGACAAATGTAATGTATTGCGAATACATAGAAAGAAGGATCCTTTATTGTATGATTATATGATAGCGGAACAAACACTGGTAGCAGTTACTTCTGTAAAATATCTGGGAGTATGTGTGCGGAACGATTTGAAGTGGAATGATCATATAAAATTAATTGTTGGTAAGGCGGGTACCAGGTTGAGATTCATTGGGAGAGTGCTTAGAAAATGTAGTCCATCAACAAAGGAGGTGGCTTACAAAACACTCGTTCGACCTATACTTGAGTATTTCTCATCAGTGTGGGATCCGTACCAGATCGGGTTGACGGAGGAGATAGGGAAGATCCAAAGAAGAGCGGCGCGTTTCATCACAGGGTTATTTGGTAACCGTGATAGCGTTACGGAGATGTTTAGCAAACTCAAGTGGCAGACTCTGCAAGAGAGGCACTCTGCATCGTGGTGTAGCTTGCTCGCCAGGTTTCGAGAGGGTGCGTTTCTGGATGAGGTATCGAATATATTGCTTCCCCCTACTTATACCTCCCGAGGAGATCACGAATGTAAAATTAGAGAGATTAGAGCGCGCACGGAGGCTTTCAGACAGTCGTTCTTCCCGTGAACCATACGCGACTGGAACAGGAAGGGGAGGTAATGACAGTGGCATATAAAGTGCCCTCCGCCACACACCGTTGGGTGGCTTGCGGAGTATAAATGTAGATGTAGATGTAGATGAAGTTGGGTCTGAAAATAGATTGCCTGATGCGGGTTGCAATTTCTGGGTCACGCCGCCTTCTTTCACAAGTCATAATTCTGGAACTAATTGGCAGGGGAAACTAATACTTTGTACACGAGTGTTCCACACATGGTAGAATTAGTGTACTGAATTTCAGTCAAATCTGAGACTATGAGCTGGAGCCCCTGGTAGAACTGACATGGAATGACCCTTCTTTGTGAGGCACAGTGTGTTTGTTGGCAGCAACATAATTTTCACTCATTCTAGAATGGATTGTCAAAATTGCAAATTAATTTAATCACATCTCATCACATGTCATTTATCTATTGATTCGCAATTAATCTCTCTGTATTAATGGTGTGCAATGAAGTCAGATGGATTAATGAAATACTGATGGGTTGGTTTGCAGCCAGCTATCAATAAAAAAAATTCATTTACATTCTGACGTGATCATACTGAAATTTAAATTCCTCAATTATTGCTTTTTCGTATTACTATAATGGCTACACTGGATTTAACAAAAAAAAAACCTCAGAATAAAAAAGCAGGCTAATAAGCGCTAGAGATCTTAAGAGTATCTTTGAAGTTGTTTATCTTTTTTTTATTCACCAAAAATATTTTTAAGTTCTGCTACAATGAATTCCAGTGGTTGCCTACAATCATAATTTCCTTTCTTCACTGCATGTTTATTATAAACTATGTGTTTCCATACAGCTCTGGGCAATCCTGCTGTTCTATCTTAACAAACTCAAAAACGTACATGTAATATGGCTTACGGAACAATGGATTACAGCTGATGAAATAAGTTTTGTTTTGTTTTAGGGTGCAAAAACAACTAAGGTCTTACATGCCCACGCCAGAACCTTGGAACACTAATACGAAAAAAGAATTAAAAGCGAAGGACTTCCTCTTGAAGGAAGGTCCACAAAATACACCATAGAGACAATGTCCTTTGCCATATTGTTATAACGTATAATAAGTAACATGAAATTGACAGCCTGTCTTTGATAATTCAGATGGTAAACATACATTAGAAAGTAAGTGGTTAAAAAAAGGACATTCGGTTAGGAATGGTTAAAAAAAGCTGAACTGTCAAAGGTTGATGACAATGAGCACAAAGTGGTGGGGATCACCACTTAACAAATGCCGATGGCCAAAACGAGGGTGCCCAATACACAACCTAGGTGAGAGGGACAAGAGGAGGTCGACCATGCAGCTGGGAGAGGTTTAATTCCCCGGAGCTTGTTCCCATGAAGGGAAGACCAGTGGTGACGCCAAAGTGACAGCACCGGCTGACAAACGGCTACACAGAGATCATCAGAAGGAATGGAAGAACTAACGGGCCGAGGTAGGAAGCACTACAGCCTCGGCAGCAGCATTAGCAGCTTCATTTCCCATCAGTCCGACGTGACCAGGGACCCATATACGCATCAAAGTGCTCCCTCAAGGTGAACACGGGCCGCAACACAAATTCAAGATGATGATGGGTTCACACCCATCAGGAAAATGGCAGATAGCGCGAAGTTAAGCTGCTGGAGCAATAGCCATAAGCAAACTCCAGGAGGTAACAGAGAGGAGGGACACACCCCTTACTGGTAGTCAAAGGAGTCATCAAAGAAGTAGTCATAGGATGGGTGGCCAGGCATGGCGGACAAACAGCATGAATATCCGCTGAGGAGAACATCACGTTGGTACAACAGTAGTAGTTCGGCAGCTTCTGCATACAGACTCTCAACTGGCTAGTTTAAAAGATGCAAGTGGCCAAACAGATTCCACAATGGTGGATTGTATTTAGACCACATAAGATGGACAGATGTGCAGATGCATGAACAGAAACACCCATAGTCTAGTTTCAAAGGGACAAGGGAGCAGTACAAACAGAGGAGGGCAGTCCTAACCGCTCCCTAGGATGTAACACTGAGAACACGACATTGAGGGCCTGGGTACAGCTGGCAGCATGATAAGACAAATGGGAGGACCAAGAAGGTTTCCAATCGAGCATAGGCGCCAGGAATTTCACAGTTTCAGCAAACGGAAGATCAACAGGCCCAAAGTGTAAATACGATGGAAGAAACCCACTGAGCTGCCAGAAATTCATAAAAACCATTTTCTCAGTGGAAAAGCACCACTGTCTCAAAATTGTCATTGAAAAGGGAGCCGGAGATACCTAGCGGGAGACAGGCCATTATAGGGTCCCTGGCCAAAGCAAATAGGACAACTTTCAGGACGGAACCCTGAGGCACACCATTTTCCTGGATAAAGGTGTCCAACAAGGCAAAACCCCTGTTGTTGTTGTTGTTGTTGTTGTGGTCTTCAGTCCAGAGACTAGTTTGATGCAGCTCTCCATGCTACTCTATCCTGTGCAAGCTTCTTCATCTCCCAGTACCTACTGCAACCTACATCCTTCTGAATCTGCTTAGTGTATTCATCTCTTGGTCTCCCTCTACGATTTTTACCCTCCGCGTTGCCCTCCAATATTAAATTGGTGAATATGTACCTCAAAAACTCTTTCAAAAATTCCTGAAGGTAATGGGGTAAGCAGCCTCAGAAGCACCACGTGTGCGGAGTACAGAGGATACCAGTCCTCCAGCAGATTTCATACGCTTTCTGCAAATCAAAAAACACGGCCACAGTCTGCTATTTCTGCAGAAAACCATTCATGAATGGGTTGACAAAGTGCCTAGATGGTCAGCTGCAGAACGGCTTGCTTGAAATCCACATTGTGCAGTGGTTAGTAAATCGCAAGACTCGAGCCACCACACCAGCCGGGCATAATCATACATTCCATGACCTTGCAAACAACAGCTGGTGAGAGAAGTGGGGTAGTAGCTAGAAGGAAGGTGTTTGTCCTTACCAGGCTTAGATATGGGTATGGCAGTGGCTTCACATCAGCGTCTGGGAAATGTGCCATCTTCCCAAATGCAACTGTACATGCAAAGGAGAAAGTGCTTGCCTAAACATCATCCATCCCGGGGGCAGAAGATCGCGATGAAGTGAGAATATGATCTAATTCCCATAGAGCAAAGGTGGGAAGCTCAGAGCAGACAGACTGAAAAGAAACGAGAGAGGTAAAGCAGTCACGAGCAAGCAATTTAGTATCCTGGAGTCAGAAAACAAGTGCATACTGCGATTCCAACAGCTGTAATTCCTCTTTGTTGGATCTAACACCGTGAACATTCCATTGGAGAGTCATGATGGGGAAAGGCGAGGAGGGAAAAAAATGAAGTGTTGGCACCTCGGTGGCTGCTGAGTGCCAGCCTTCGATGACTCACTGCTACAAGGCGCAGAGGCTGCAGGATCCTGCTCCACAAGATCTACAGAGGTGTTGGCATTCACACTGGGTCTGCCTGTGGATTCCAGGGCAGAAAACTGGCTGGCAGTATGCACTTGAGAGACTGAGGTTGACCAGGCGAGGGTATCACGCGGTGACACTGCTGAAAAGGGTCTCTGAATTGGCGAAGGAGAAGACTATTTGCCTTTGTTTGATTTTCTGGGGCCTTTGTGACTGGTAGATGAAGACCCAGATGTTTGTTGGCTGGAGGGATGTAGAAAGTCTTTATGGGAGTATTCCTTCTGTCCTTTCCAGCCTGTCAACTGTGTAGCATGTGATTTCCCCACCGGAGGAGAAAATTCGGGAGCTTGTTGCACAGTTGGAGGAGAAGGAGATGGGGATGCTACTGTGACAGTGGATGATTTTACAACAAAGGTGCTGAATTTGAGGTCGCAAGTCTGTGTCGCCCTGTCCTTCGTGGAGCGAGGTGTGGCAAGAATGGCACTCTAAGTTGGTTGGTTGGTTGGTTCGGGGAAGGAGACCAGACAGCAAGGTCATCGGTCTCATCAGATTAGGGAAGGACGGGGAAGGAAGTCGGCCGTGCCCTTTGAAAGGAACCATCCCGGCATTTGCCTGGAGCGATTTAGGGAAATCACGGAAAACCTAAATCAGGATGGCTGGACGTGGGATTGAACCGTCGTCCTCCCGAATGCGAGTCCAGTGTCTAACCAGGCACTCTAAGTGCCCGATGATAAAACACACAGCTTTCGACTAGCCAACAACTTGCGAGCAACAGGGTAAGGCATTTTTTCCCCTCACCAGTCTCCTGGAGGGCTTGTTATTGAGAAACATGAGACATTCTCTGGATGAGGCTGCATGGTTGCCACTGCAATGAATATAGCGGGGAGAAGGAGGCAAGCAATCACCCTCTTGAGCATTCCTACCACAAGTAACACATCTGGCCAGGTTTCGGCAGGAAATTAGAGTGTGGTTGTAACGTTGACACAGGTAGCAATGCATTGGGTTCAGGATGTATGGACGGACCATGACGACTTCATAGCCGCCTTTGATCTTTGATAGAAGCCACTATTCTATCAAACATGAGAAAAAGGTGCACGTAGGTACTAAGGGTGCATTAACCTTTTTCATGACCCAACTCACTGTAGTGACATCCTGATCAGAGAGGTATGTATGGATTTCTCCCTCAGTCAGATAATCAAGCAGCCTAGCATAAATAACACCACGTGAAGAATTCAGCGTTCAATGGGCATTGACATAAAGAGGATAGCCATGGAGGAGGGAAGCTGCAAGCAGTTGTTGTGCTTGACAATCACAATTAGTCTCCAAAAACAAAGTGCCATTGTGTAAACGAGAACAGGATTTCACATTGCCACAACTGCATCAGCACCTTTCTGAATAATAGATGGATTAATCTTAGCAAAGGACTGACCTCCTTCAGTATGTGATACTGTGTGGAGCCAAGGTGCAGCTGGGAGAGTCTTGGAATCTTTAGCCTCGTTCCGTTTACATTTAGCAGATGTAGAATGAAATGGTGATTGGCTCATGGATCAATCTATAAGAAGTGATTCAATGAGGGTTATTTAACAATTTTTAAATCTTTTGATTTTTTTAAAAATGGTTACCTATAACTGAGAAGTTCAAAACAGTTTTTTAAAAAAATTACCTTGTACTGTTACTGAATGGCAATTACATTTATTTGTAAGCACACTACGGTTTTTCAATTTGGAGACATTAACATTAATTTGAATATCTCTGCAGTGGGTTGAGTCACAACAATTGCAATTGACACAATTGTTTTTAGGAAAGTCTCCTTTACGATCTCAATTATTGCCCAAAATACCCTAAATTCAAAACTAACCAGTCAAAATGACCTCTAAAGTTTGGTATTGAAAACTTAGAAAATCTACTTTTTAGACGCAAAAATAATAACCAAGGGGTGATTTATCATTGTGTATTTATTTTCTCTTGATGGATATCATGAACTATTAACCTTATATAGAGCAAGAACACTGACAAATGTTTCCTTAACTTCTTACAAATTTTTGAAATTTCAAAAATCTTTATTTATTTTAAAGTTTGGGGCTAGTTATCTCTGGTGGAACCGAAAATAAAAATTAAGATTTTTGCGCATTTTGTACACCTATATGATAGCAACGTACTGTAAAAATTTCAATGTTGGTATCTGACTGTGAACAAAGATATGAATTTTTGAAAATGATGAAATAATTCACATTACACTACAATTGATCTTATGGTTGTTGCCTATTTAAACAGTTTATTGTTTAACTGTATTAAAATTTAGTTGTAACCTATATTTATGTAACACTATCATCCTATATTTTGTTAGTACTGTTTATTTTAATAATAAAATATTGAACAATAGGAGCTTTTGCTTTAGTTCTATGTTAAAAAATTGCTCATTTACATCTAGGTTTATTCTCAGTTACATTATTACAAGTTCAAAATGATAAAAGTAAAACATAAACATGCGAAATTTCTCTATTTTTGAGAAGGCTACAGTTTTGTACATGAGTTTAGTCCTCCAGACAAGTGTCTACAGGAGCTCAGCAGACAGTGTCTGTACAGGAGGCTAACAGCCAGTGACAGGAACTGTGTATCCCCACTACATCTGCGGGTGTGGGATTGTTGCAGTCAGTCTGTTCAGTAACCTCTGTTAGAGTGGATGTACATACTTCGCTGAGAGTGTAGAATATTTTATGTGCTTTTGTCATGAGTGTAATTTTTAATTAACTAAAATAATTTTAAAATTTAATAATAAATAATAATTTAATAATAAACTCCACCATAGCCAGTCCCAAGCCTGGTTGAAATAGGAGCAGGGGAAGGAGTAACACCTTGTAAAAAAAACCTTGGTTCACCTGGCCTGGGTGATAGTACCTTGTGAGGGCCCCTTGCCAGGGATACGGTGAAGACCTCAACGGCAGTGAAGACGGAGATGAAGAACATCGGTAGGGCAGAACTGGCAGAAGAAGCAATGTTGCTTTTTGGGATACTGTAAAAGCTATCGTCTTAGGTTATTTGGACAAAGGGCACGACGGTTCCACAGGTAAGTGGCGGTACCCCTACAGTGTCTGTTCCACTGATCTATAAAACTCAGATGTGGAACTCTGAGCTTAACCAGACTGAAATCTCAATTTCAGTCACAAACCCAGTCCAAATAAATCAACATGGATACAGCACATTCAAAGACAAATTACCCCAGTGGGTCAAATCCCACAGTTGAAGAACCGCAAGTGGTCTATTCAAATTCTGGGGAGACCACAGAAGTGTGCATGGAGGTAAATCGGAGTGCCTCAAAACCCCGTGATAACAAAATCAAACCAAAATCGAGAATTTGGCTAGTGACATTTAACCCTCCCGTTACCAGGATTTCCACACCTCTATTTTACCAAGGGGGATATTTGGACTACCCCAAAAGAGTTTTGTGTTTTATTGTAATATTTGTTCTCAGATTTCGTTATTTCCATTGAATGGGTTTATTTAGTATTGAAAAACAGCTTTTCAGGTTATTACAAGTATTTAATCAGATCAGAGATACAAAGTGCAAAAAAAATTATATCTTTCACTAAATTCAGTATTCAATGAACAGAAAATTAATAATCTATGTACCTCAACTGCAATAAAATAACACAAGACTTTTTTCAACTTATCAGTCAAGTACATTTTTTCACTGCATGCACATCCCAGTAACAGTTTATTCTCTGTGTATATTACAAACAGGTTTCTTGCACGTTACACAACAGAATCTTGTTTACCGATCTTTGTTTCTCTTGCTATCTTGACATCGTTGTGGCGTTGGTAATTAGGAACACTGGATATGGATCACTGCTGTAGGAATTGCAATACCACAAGCTTTCAGTGCATTTTGTACATCTTTATGAAGACCGTTGATATTTTAGGCTCTTTCTTCCATGTTGCCTTTGCTGAGTCCAAATGCCAGTTCAATCGTGAAGAGATTACGTCGGCTTCGGTTATTCTTCTGCCATTTAGGAAATCTTTGAGTGTACAGAATATATGCATTCAGTGCTGCAATATCTATCATTTCCATGAAGATTCTTAGTGGCCACCACCTCGTTCCTCTAACGCAACTGTATTCTCTTGTCATTTTGTCCCCATTATCTACAGCACCTTTGGTTTTGTTGTAGTGCAGTATGATTTCGGGTTTGTGTTCACTTTCTTCACCACTCACTTGTCTCTCATTATGCTGAGTAGAGAGTAGTATTACTGCCTTTCCCTTCTTTGGAACACAGGAAACTAGGGTCAAGTCATTTGTGAAACCAAACATTGAAGAGTGAACTTCTCTCTTTCTGTTTGGCAAGAATTCCTTCGGAATCTCTTTCTTATTGGAACGCAAGGTAGCAACCAATGTCGTGTTTTGCTTTAGTGAAAAAATTATCAGTTGTTACACCATGACTATTATTCAGAAATGGTTCCATCAGCTCCAAAACAACTCTCTGTCCTTGATTCACTTCCCGAGTATTGTCCACCATTCCTGTGTAAATTTGGATCCGTAATAAGTATGATGTCTTCACATCAGCACAAACCCAAATTTTAATGCCATACTTGCCAGGCTTGCTCTTCATATAAACCCTAAAAGGGCAATTTCCTCAGTACGTTGCTAATCATTTATCAATAGCCACATTTTCATAAGGAAAGAAGTTCTTGCAAAAGTTAGATCGAAATTCGTCGAACATTATCCTGATAGCTTGTAGCTTGTCCTTGGTTTCTTCAATTCTCTTTGCTCTTGTGCCTCTGTTGTCAAATCGCAAGAATTTCAGTATAGACAAAAATCAGTTTCTTGACATGGCAGCAGAAAAGAACTGTTGCCGAAAGCCAACATTACCTCCCCACACATCGGAAGCACTTGTGCGATGTCCATGAGTTCGACCAGCTCCTATTAGAATTGCTAATACAGCATAGACTTCAGTTGCTTTTATATCTCTCCATGTCGTTTTGTTCGAAGAATGAGCTGCATTCCACAAAGAAATTACTCGTTTGGCTTCCCTGTCATTTCTTCTACAATTTCTGGTGAGATAAATAATAAAAATGACTGTTATTGTTTTGATTGTTTTTCACTGGGCCAGGTGTTACTTTCAAAATGTTGCGACATCGACTCCGCCCAACTTTTGGTGGTTCACCAGAAAATTGTAGTCCACTTCTAGAAACAAACAAATCTCCAGTGTCTTCTTTTCCTTTTTCTTTTCATCATCCTCCTCTTCTTCTTCTACACGTGAATGTGTAGTCTCTCATCATCAGCTTCATCTGATGTTATGATATGGTCTTTGTCAAGAGGTTCCATATATTCATTCAGTTCATTATCAATGTCCCATTCATTTTCATCGTCACTGACATCAGAATTGTATAGAATTTCCATGATCTCTTCACTAGGAAGTCCTTTGGACATCCTTACTTGCAGATGAAATATTGACTCGTGTACTGTCAGCTCAACAGTGAACGTCAAATTCAACTCAACAATAGTAACCAGCAACAATAACAAACATTGGATCTATGGCAAAACTCAACAAAGAAGATGAATGACATATATTTCCCAAAATCTTCTTTTTATACAAATAAGAAAATAAGACGTTTCATACCAAGCGGGGTAGTCTCATAATCCCACCAATAAATGACTTGAATAACAATGATAAAGCCAAAAAAGTTAGACAGTCGTGAGTGTGAATTCAACGTCAATCATTTTAGTACAAAGCCATGAAACCACAGGCATGTGGCCCTTCAGATAACATTATTATAGGGAAAAAATCAACCTCGGGTAGTCAGAATACCCCGCTTGGTAATGCGAGGATTAATGAAATTCTCTCTTAAAAAATGGGAAAACTAAAAAACATCCTGGACAAATGCAGAGAATGTAAAATCAATATTATCGTATTTCAGGAATCACAATATACAGATGAAAATCGTTTTGGTTCAGAAGGATACGGGATATACAAAGGAAAACCTGGAAAATGAGTCATGGCAAATTGTCCACAATTTAGAACTGGATTTATAGTAGATACATCAATACTTGATTCAGTCACAACTCTCAAATCTTACTCGGGTCGGCTCTCCACGATGACATAAAAAATCAGCTAATAAGATATACACTCTAACCAACGGCCATGCATCAACTAACATCACTAACAAAAACAATGTAGAAGAATTCGGGAACCAATTAGATAATATTCTCCAAAAAATCCCAAATAACCACGTCAAAAACCTTATGGGCAATTTCAATGCACAAATTGCTAAAGAAAAGAAATATCAATATTGGGTAGGTAAATGGTCAGGACATACACAGACCAACCGCAACGGCAAGCGACCCACTGAAATCTGCAAAAACCATGCCCTATTTTTCAAATACACATTTTTCAAGGAAAAGAGCCTCGAAAACCAACACTTGGATCTCACCTAATCCAGTACTAGGTGAATATCAGTTGGATCATGTAACGATCTCCTGCGTTAATACAATAGAAATCATGAAACTTAAAGTCCTTAACGGACTAGACCTAGATTCCGACCATTACCCAACAAAATTCTCCCTAGACGTCATTCCAGAAAATAGAAAATTCACTAAGAAATCTCCAAACTGTAAATATTGTAACATACGAGTCAAGAGAGATGTAACGGAACTTGAATAGTGTATCTGCCTCTATTGGTTACGGTAGAGAGATCGATCTTTCGGTCCTGTCTGTACATTTATATGTAACATTGCATGAATAAAGGCTGGGTGACTGTAAAGCTATCGTTAAAAACACACGCCGCGCGATTTGTTATGATTTGGTTGGTCATAATAATAATAACATGCTTTTGAATACAATTAAAATATAACGGCGATACCTGTTTAGTGTTATTGGAAATAATATATAGTAAATTAATGAGTAAGGTAGCCGATCCTATAAGAAGGGGTAAAATTGGGCATATTGAGGTATTTTGCTTTATATTGATGAAGCCGATGATACAGTGTCATTTTTTCGTGTACTCTTTAAAAAAGAGAGAGAGAGAGAGAGAGAGAGAGAGAGAGAGAGTAAAGAAGTGCTAATTGTGAGTTGTGAAAAAATATAGGGGCGAGTTTTAAATAACTGCGGTATACGATCAGAGTAACAAAAGGACATTTAGTTACACAAAATCGCAGATAGCGAAGTGTGGTTATTAAATTGATTACACCTACAGGGCTGTCAATTCTGGGATAAATCTATACGCATCTCACGAGGGACGCGGTATTGAGACCGTTTTTTTTTTTTTTTTTTTTTTTAATTATATCGCAGAGAGCTGGCTCCAATTTATGAAAAGGAGAAAAACATTAACTTTTACGCGAACCCTTAATGATAGCGGACCGGAGAGAGAAGTGTGTAATTGTCTTATGCCTAACAAACATTCGTGGGGGAGCAGTGGCTAAACTAGAAGTGTCAATTACAAAATACTGTATCATTATCATTGACTGTTGGTGTCGAGCAACCAAAACTGTTCATCAAAGGGTTTCGATGAAACTTGGGAGTTAGGGTTCAGGCACTTGCATATACTCCAGATTGGAGTGTGAATGAGTGGTGAATGCGAAATAAAACTGTGAACAAAGTTACATTAAATAAAACAGAAGAAACAAGACAGTTTGGTCGTATCTGTTATTCTTCCATAAACTGTAACATTTCTTATCGTTGTACGAAGCCTTTATAGATGACCTTTATGACAATTTGCTTCAAAGGGATCTTGTTACGAGTTAAGTTTTGGGGACCTGGTCAAGAGGATGTAGTTCGTAGATCCTAACTACTGCAGCTATTCTGGAATCAGGTGACCGTTGTGTGTTGTAAATGACTTAAGGTTATCGTATCTCATGCTCCAAGATCGACGCGCCTTTCCATTTGGTATAACGGTGCCTCACGGCAACGACAACACCGACGACAAAGAAAGATACGGTAGAAGTGGCGCCACAACGTGCGGCTCGATCGAGGAGGATTGCTGCATCCAGTCGAGTGTCATCCGGATTCACGAACCCTAGAGTTGTAGCAGCCAGTGAATCTGTCCAATGAGAGAGATATTCTTCTCGCTAGAAGTGAGCTATACTACCAGGTATGATTAAAATAACAGTAAAATTATTTTTAAAAAAAGGAAGTTGACACTTGTGATTTTGATAGATAAATATATATAAATACATAGTGATAATAAGTGTATGTCTTGGTAGTGAACAATCATGTCAAAATGAACCAAAAGAATACATGATAATGTGCAGTTGAGTAGAGTAATGAGTAGAGAGAGAGAGAGAGAGAGAGAGAGAGAGAGAGAGAGAGAGAGAGAGAGAGAGGAAAGTGAGGAGGATATGGATGATGCATCCCATGAGCTCAATGTGGGACAGGAGACATGTGCAGATAATAACACAGTTATTGATTTAGAGCCGTTAGGAGAATCAAATACAATGATACATAAGGTAAGCAGCGTGGGAAAACATAAAGATCTTAAGGTTTCGGCAGTAGATCAGCAAGTTGATCCTCAAAATGGAAATATTAATCAAAAAATGTTTGATATGCTGGTATCAATAAATACTCAAATGGGTGTTATGAATGGAAGACCTGGTTCACTGGAAAAAGATAATATGCAATTAAAAGCGGACAATCAAAAGTTAAATGAAAAATTTGAGGCCAAATTTGGTTCATTAGAAGGTAAAATGGATTCTTTGGAAAGCAAACTGAACACCTTTGATCATAAATTGGAAAATACTAAGAAAGAATCAATGCGGACTGGGAGACTCAATTAAATGCAAAATTTGGAGAACTAGATGTAGAGTTTTCTAACACCTTAGAAAGGCAACATAATAATTTAATGGGAAAACTTCGTGATGTAGAAAAGAAATAGGAGGTAGTTTCGAAGAGTTATGATGACCTGTCCAATAGGATGGTTAAATGTGAAAGTAGCTGTTTCAATGCTAGCACACAGATAGAAGAGCTTTCAAAACAAAATAGTCAAGTTTGAGTCCGATGCTCGTAAGGGGATGACAAGTATTTGGTAGATCAAATTAAAAGACTTGACGAAAATCTATCTGAATGGATAGATATAAAAGGAAATGAAATTGTAGACAAGGTTAAGACTACTATTGGATCCCAGCCAAATGAAAATATCAATGAGCTCCTAAGTTGAAATGATGATTTAATTAAGCTCTTCACTAGCGAAATTCAGAAAATAAAAGACAAAATAGTTGATGAGTTCCCTAAATGGCTAAAGGAAACCAATCATAAATTGGCGGAGTTAGAACGAAAGTCATCACAAAATTTGTTGACTGCGACAAATGTTCAGAGAAAACCGAACATGTGATAATACGAAGTACAATTGTGGTGAAAATTTGCATTGGGAAGTTGATGATTCGGTTGGTAAAGATGATGATTCTTTTGGTCAGCGAGGATATTTATCTTCTTTAAAGGTGGAGAATAGCATTTTTAAAAGTAGACAATTCCCAACATTCTCCACTGAAAAGAACAACCTGCATCCGAAAATCTTTATCAATAATTTCAAAAGAATATTTCCACGTAGCTGGTGTGAACACGACCAACTTCAATTTATAGTATCCAAAATTACCGGAGAACCCGCATTATGGGCCGCCGAAGTAAGTGAAAGTTGCCATACTTGCGCTGAGTTCGAACAACTTTTTGTGGCTAAATATTGGTTGTTGAGTAAACAAGAGAAATTAAGAAAAGTGGTTTATCAACCTGAGTATTTTAACAGTAAAAGGAGTACTTTAAGGCAATATTTTGAAAAGTGCATAAATAAGACACGTTATTGGAGTGATCCGATTTCTCACAAGGAAGTGATCAGAATTTTGAAGGGAAGGTTGCCCATAAATATACGTGAAAAGTTAATAAATGTCCCTGACCACGACGTAGAACAATTCTTGTCGGTGATTGACTCTATAGATACGATTATGGAAGACGCAAGACAAATGAGTAGTAATCAAATGTTGACTCACACTCATAGTAATACGAATAATTATAACAATAATTTAACTTATGATAATAATAATAATAATAATAATAATAATAACAATAATAATACCGAAAACCAGGTCAACCCACATCACAGGAGCGTGAGGCAATCTTCGTCCTATGGTTACAATAAAAACAATGATTATAATAAATGTTGTTGTTGTTGTGGTCTACAGTCCTGAGACTTGTTTGATGCAGCTCTCCATGCTACTCTATCCTGTGCAAGCTTCTTCATCTCCCAGTACCTACTGCAACCTACATCATTCTGAATCTGCTTAGTGTATTCATCTCTTGGTCTCCCTCTACGATTTTTACCCTCCACGCTGCCCTCCAATGCTAAATTTGTGATCCCTTGATGCCTCAAAACATGTCCTACCAACCGATCCCTTCTTCTAGTCAAGTTGTGCCACAAACTTCTCTTCTCCCCAATCCTATTCAATACCTCCTCATTAGTTACGTGATCTACCCACCTTATCTTCAGCATTCTTCTGTAGCACCACATTTCGAAAGCTTCTATTCTCTTCTTGTCCAAACTGGTTATCGTCCATGTTTCACTTCCATACATGGCTACACTCCATACAAATACTTTCAGAAACGACTTCCTGACACTTAAATATATACTAGATGTTAACAAATTTCTCTTCTTCAGAAACGATTTCCTTGCCACTGCCAGTCTATATTTTATGTCCTCTCTACTTCAACCATCATCAGTTATTTTACTCCCTAAATAGCAAAACTCCTTTACTACTTTAAGTGTCTCATTTCCTAATCTAATCCCGTCAGCATCACCCGATTTAATTTGACTACATTCCATTATCCTCGTTTTGCTTTTGTTGATGTTCATCTTATATCCTCCTTTCAAGACACTGTCCATTCCGTTCAACTGCTCTTCCAAGTCCTTTGCTGTCTCTGGCAGAATTACAATATCATCGGCGAACCTCAAAGTTTTTACTTCTTCTCCATGAATTTTAATACCTACTCCAAATTTTTCTTTTGTTGCCTTTACTGCTTGCTCAATATACACATTGAATAACATCGGGGAGAGGCTACAACCCTGTCTCACTCCTTTCCCTACCACTGCTTCCCTTTCATGCCCCTCGACTCTTATAACTGCCATCTGGTTTCTGTACAAATTGTAAATAGCCTTTCGCTCCTTGTATTTTACCCCTGCCACCTTCAGAATTTGAAAGAGAGTATTCCAGTTAACGTTGTCAAAAGCTTTCTCTAAGTCTACAAATGCTAGAAACGTAGGTTTGCCTTTTCTTAATCTTTCTTCTAAGATAAGTCGTAAGGTTAGTATTGCCTCACGTGTTCCAACATTTCTCCGGAATCCAAACTGATCTTCCCCGAGGTCCGCTTCTACCAGTTTTTCCATTCGTCTGTAAAGAATTCGCGTTAGTATTTTGCAGCTGTGACTTATTAAACTGATAGTTCGGTAGTTTTCACATCTGTCAACACCTGCTTTCTTTGGGATTGGAATTATTATATTCTTCTTGAAGTCTGTGGGTATTTCGCCTGTCTCATACATCTTGCTCACCAGATGGTAGAGTTTTGTCATGACTGGCTCTCCCAAGGCCATCAGTAGTTCTAATGGAATGTTGTCTACTCCCGGGGCCTTGTTTAGACTCAGGTCTTTCAGTGCTCTGTCAAACTCTTCACGCAGTATCTTATCTCCCATTTCATCTTCATCTACATCCTCTTCCATTTCCATAATATTGTCCTCAAGTACATCGCCCTTGTATAAGCCCTCTATATACTCCTCCCATCTTTCTGCCTTCCCTTCTTTGCTTAGAACTGGGTTGCCATCTGAGCTCTTGATATTCATACAAGTGGTTCTCTTCTCTCCAAAGGTCTCTTTAATTTTCCTGTAGGCAGTATCTATCTTACCCCTAGTGAGACAAGCCTCTACATCCTTACATTTGTCCTCTAGCCATCCCTGCTTAGCCATTTTGCACTTCCTGTCGATCTCATTTTTGAGACGTTTGTATTCCTTTTTGCCTGCTTCATTTACTGCATTTTTATATTTTCTACTTTCATCAATTAAATTCAATATTTCTTCTGTTACCCAAGGATTTCTATTAGCCCTCGTCTTTTTACCTACTTGATCCTCTGCTGCCTTCACTACTTCATCCCTCAGAGCTACCCATTCTTCTTCTACTGTATTTCTTTCCCCCATTCCCGTCAATTGTTCCCTTATGCTCTCCCTGAAACTCTCTACAACCTCTGGTTCTTTCAGTTTATCCAGGTCCCATCTCCTTAAATTCCCACCTTTTTGCAGTTTCTTCAGTTTCAATCTGCAGTTCATAACCAATAGATTGTGGTCAGAATCCACATCTGCCCCTGGAAATGTCTTACAATTTAAAACCTGGATCCTAAATCTCTCTCTTACCATTACATAATCTATCTGATACCTTTTAGTATCTCCAGGATTCTTCCAGGTATACAACCTTCTTTTATGATTCTTGAACCAAGTGTTAGCTATGATTAAGTTGTGCTCTGTGCAAAATTCTACAAGGCGGCTTCCTCTTTCATTTCTTCCCCCCAATCCATATTCACCTACTATGTTTCCTTCTCTCCCTTTTCCTACTGACGAATTCCAGTCACCCACGACTATTAAATTTTCGTCTCCCTTCACTACCTGAATAATTTCTTTTATCTCGTCATACATTTCATCAATTTCTTCATCATCTGCAGAGCTAGTTGGCATACAAACTTGTACTACTGTAGTAGGCATGGGCTTTGTGTCTATCTTGGCCACAATAATGTGTTCACTATGCTGTTTGTAGTAGCTAACCCACACTCCTATTTTTTTATTCATTATTAAACCTACTCCTGCATTACCCCTATTTGATTTTGTATTTATAACCCTGTAATCACCTGACCAAAAGTCTTGTTCCTCCTGCCACCGAACTTCACTAATTCCCACTATATCTAACTTTAACCTATCCATTTCCCTTTTTAAATTTTCTAATCTACCTGCCCGATTAAGGGATCTGACATTCCACACTCCAATCCGTAGAATGCCAGTTTTCTTTCTCTTGATAACGACGTCCTCTTGAGTAGTCCCCGCCCGGAGATCCGAATGGGGGACTATTTTACCTCCGGAATATTTTACCCAAGAGGACGCCACAGTAAAGCTGTAATAAATATAGAAGAGATAATTACTGTGCTAGAGGTAATTATGGGGGTAATGTCTACCTGATAAATCAGATTAATGCTGTACAACTTCACTGTGAACGTCAATATGGTGACGCGAATGTGCATAGTAGTGATATTAATAAGAGTAACATGTACCCAGGTGATGAACCCAATTGTATTCGACCTTGGGAAGATAATTCGAAGCATAATGTTCATCGGCAGAATGGAACAAATGCCTCGAGTCCTCATCCAGCACAAGGCGTTATACCAATGGGCGAAGGAGCCTCCAATGTGCGACAGTGTGAATACCATAACATGCATCATACTGTACGGATTGTGGAAGTTCATGAACCCCCACCGATGACTCAACGAGATAGATTAAACTAATACCAATCACCAAATGCCTTCCTAGGATGACTGGAAGGGAGAAGGAAGGCAGGCATCAATTTGAACTGGGAGTATTAAGGTACAACAATGATCAGGATATAAGGAATGAATTAATTGAAGAAAAACCTGAAGTTCCTAATAAATGCAGACAAATTTTACAGGCAATAATTCCAACAAGTGTAAATAATGTTGATGTTGAAATATTAATTGATACTGGAGCGACTATTAGTGTCATGATGCTGGACTGTTTAAAACAGATAAGCTGAGGGGTAAAAATGCCCACTTTTCCTATCACAGGATGTACAGTCTCTAGCGCGTTCAGCACAAAAATGCAAAGAGTTGTGAAACAGGTACATGTCAACGTTACAATATGGGGGGCTCAAATAGAAAGTAAATTCCTGGTTGTTCCTAAAATGACAGTACCATGTATCTGGGGTTTGGATTTTTTATGTGATACTGGTGCAATCATTAATTTAGAGAAAGATGAATGTATATTTAATTCCAATGGTAATGTTTTGACAGCCACCATGAGAAAGGGCTGAGTAATTCCAAATCAACTGTGTATGGATCTAATGGTAAAATATGTTAGTATTGATGATGAAAATGTGTATGATATCTGCCTTATTGAATGTTCTGAAGAAATGATGGATAAAATGTCATTGCAGGAAAAGGTGTTAGAATTAGAATATTTATCTGTTATCCAAAGGGAATAATCTCTTCCAA
Organism: Schistocerca nitens; assembly: GCF_023898315.1. NCBI lineage: Eukaryota > Metazoa > Arthropoda > Insecta > Orthoptera > Acrididae > Schistocerca > Schistocerca nitens. The sequence continues at coordinate 1,110,970,270 of NC_064615.1, read as the reverse complement.
ATTATAAAGGTGGCAGGGGTAAAATACAGGGAGCGAAAGGCTATTTACAATTTGTACAGAAACCAGATGGCAGTTATAAGAGTCGAGGGACATGAAAGAGAAGCAGTGGTTGGGAAGGGAGTGAGACAGGGTTGCAGCCTTTCCCCGATGTTATTCAATCTGTATATTCAATCTGTATATTGAGCAAGCAGTAAAGGAAACAAAAGAAAAATTTGGAGTAGGTATTAAAATCCATGGAGAAGAAATAAAAACTTTGAGGTTTGCCGATGACATTGTAATTCTGTCAGAGACAGCAAAGGACTTGGAAGAGCAGTTAAACGGAATGGACAGTGTCTTGAAAGGAGGATATAAGATGAACATCAACAAAAGCAAAACGAGGATTATGGAATGTAGTCGAATTAAGTCAGGTGATGCTGAGGGAATTAGATTAGGAAATGAGACACTTAAAGTAGTAAAGGAGTTTTGCTATCTGGGGAGCAAAATAACTGATGATGGTCGAAGTAGAGAAGATATAAAATGTAGACTGGCAATGGCAAGGAAAGCGTTTCTGAAGAAGAGAAATTTGTTAACATCGAGTATAGATTTAAGTGTCAGGAAGTCGTTTCTGAAAGTATTTGTATGGAGTGCAGCCATGTATGGAAGTGAAACATGGACGATAAATAGTTTGGACAGTAAGAGAATAGAAGCTTTCGAAATGTGGTGCTACAGAAGATTGTTGAAGATTAGATGGGTAGATCACATAACTAATGAGGAGGTATTGAATAGAATTGGGGAGAAGAGGAGTTTGTGTCACAACTTGACGAGAAGAAGGGACCGGTTGGTAGGACATGTTTTGAGGCATCAAGGGATCACAAATTTAGCATTGGAGGGCAGCGTGGAGGGTAAAAATCGTAGAGGGAGACCAAGAGATGAATAAACTAAGCAGATTCAGAAGGATATAGGTTGCAGTACGTACTGGGAGATGAAGAAACTTGCACAGGATAGGATAGCATGGAGAGCTGCATCAAACCAGTCTCAGGACTGAAGACCACAACAACAACAACATCCAAAGGGACGAATTGTACTACTTGCTGGAAGCATATCAGTCAATTTTTAGTAAACGTCCTGGTATAATAAAAGACTTTGAATACCATATAAAGACATACGTGCTTAAACCCTTTTGTCATACTTTCTATTCTATCCCATGGACAAAGAAAGAAGTAGTCAGAAAGGAAATCAATAAAATGTTAGAATGGGGTATTATTGAGCCCTCAGATTCTGAATATTGTAACCCTCTTGTGGCAGTAATTAAATCCAATGGTGACATCAGATTGGTGTTGGATGCCAGAGAGATCAATAAGATCATTATACCTGTACAAACGCGACCGGAGAACCTAGACGATCCGGACCATTCAGGACCGATGTGTTGAGCATCAGCGGCACACACGGCTGCTTCAACCCGAGAAATCCGCAGTGGCGGAGCATTGTCTCACCCAGGGACACAGAATGCAATATGATGCGACACAAATGGTTGCCCCTGCATCTCGCTATTGGGACTGTGTTTTAAAAGAATCAATAGAGATTCGTGTATCTGACAATCTTATTAATAGAGACAAGGGTTATCTTTTAAGTAAGACTTGGGACCCGGTGTTATCTGACATTAAAAAACAACGGTCTGCGTCTCAATCGTCGGAATAGAAATTTTTTTTTTTTTAATAGCGATATCTCGATTTCGCCTCTTTCCACCACCGGCGGCGCGGCATGTTTACTGCACTAGAGGGCGCACCTTCTCGCGCACGCGTTGTGGGTCTTCTGCGGCCTATATATGGGCTGCCGCTTGCGCTGGGAAGTCAGTTCCGGCGAGATTGTGCACCAGCGCTCTCACCTGATGATGGCGGCCAGTTGGACCGCAGAAATATTGTGTCTTGAAGACGTCATGATCCGGCTGCATACCCGAGAAGAATTTTATCAATTATTACGCCGGGAAAGCCTTCGTAGTCGAACCTAGAAGAGTTAGTACAAAAGTTTTATGGTGCCCGCTTCTTAACTTTTGGATATGCGTAGTTCATATTGGCAAACTAGAATATCGAAAGACTCTCGAAAATATACTGCATTCGTTTTTCTAGGCCGAAGTTACCAGTTTGTCGTCATGCCATTTGGGTTGAAAATAAGTGGTGGCATTTTCATATCGGCATTAGATACCGTACTGGGCAGAGACCTTTTGAATGAAGTTACTTTATATGTGGATGATTTGTTAATTGCTTCTGAAACTTGGGAGGAACATTTGGACTTATTAAGAAGAGTTTTTGCGAAATTTTTGGAATACGGAGTTACTGTAAATTTGAGCAAATCCAAGTTTGCTCATAACCAACTGAAATTTTTTGGACATATAATTACTCCTGAAGGGATAAAACCAAATCCTAAAAAGATGGATGCAATTAACAGATGTGCTTATCCAAAGAATACAACGGAATTAAAGTCGTTTATAGGCTTAGTTTCTTTTTTTCGACAATTTTTACCCAATCAGTTAGGAAGCCAAGACTGTTTGTTACGGCTGTTAAGAAAAAATGTCATGTGGGAGTGGAATACCGAATGCATGCAAGCTTTTGATAATGTCCGCAATGCTTTGACTAATGCTCCACTGTTACATCATCCGAGACTTGATCAAGATTTTTATATTGCTGCGGGTGCTTCTGAAACAGGATTGGGTGCCACTCTTTTGCAGATGGACAATCCAGAAGATATCAGTACCATCAAACTAATTGGGTTTGCCAGCAGAACACACTCTAGCTGTGAACATGCGTATTGTACTACTGAATTGGAAGTACTGGCCGTGGCCTGGTCCCTTAGAAAGTTACACTATTTTGTATATGGAAAGAAGATCACTGTATTCTGCGACCACAAAGCTTCATCTTTTATTTTAACGGGAAGGATGTTCCATTCATGTTTAACCCGGTGGGCCTTGCTACTGCAAGAATATGATATTACGCTCAAATACATCAGAGGGAAAGACAACATCACAGCTGATGCTCTTTCAAGACTAACAAAAAGAAAGAATGACGACGAGTGCGAAGACTTTTGAATGAATTTATCAAGGCAATATTGTGAGAGGCAGATTTCATAGCTATGTCGAAGTCTCCCAAAATCCAGAATATTGTATCGAAGGAAGGATGAAGAAGATGTTTTCGCTAAATGTACAGCCAAAATAGCACAATATGCTATCATCCAAATTTGGGACGTCTAGCTACAAATATTCTTAAGAAGTGCAAAATATGTCAGAAGGCAAAACCCTTAAACTATTGTTAGGAGATAGAATTACATCCGATCATCCCACAACAACCTTTAATGCTGGTGTCATGTGATGTCTGTGGGCCATGTCCCATGACACGTGGACGGTTCAAATATGTTTTGGCTTTCTGTGATCTCTTTTCAAAATATGTTAAATTATATCCTTTGAAAAATTTCCACGTTCGACCCATGTTACGCAAATTTATCCAACGACTATATAACTGAGCTTGGCAAACCTATAATGATTTTGACAGACAACGCTGCTTATTATGCAAGCAAAGTATGGAGAGACCCTATGAAAGAACAAGGAATCCAGCACATTTACATCTCAAGATTTTACCCTTGTGGAAATCCGGTTGAAGGAATCTTCTGAGAGTTGAACCAATTTTTATGGACGTACATACCCAAACAACATTATAAATGGATCGATTGGATTTATGAATTTGAGAAAGTGTATAATGACGTACCGCACTTATCGACAGGTTATTCACCTAACCAAATAGTATTTGGTGCAAGTATTGTGCCAGAATGGATGAAGAAATTACCTGTGATAGAACAAAAGATTATCAAGAAAGAAGATATGGTGAAGAAGGTCTACGAAAACCTGAAGCATCAAGCACAATTGAGAAAAACCCGGTTTGATAAAAATGTGAAGAAAGTAGTCACATATGATGTAGGGGAAGAAATTTTATTGAGAAATCACCCAAAAGCATCAACCAGGAAAAGACTGAATAAGAAATGGCAATATTAATATACAGGTCCATACAAAATAATGAAAATAGCTCATGAAGGGAGCTACCTCCTGGCAGATTGTGATACTGATACTGATGTAATTAAAGGCTTGTTCCTTAAAATAGACATGAAGAAGTATTATCAATAATGAGCGACATATAGATTCAAGAAACACTGAATGATAACAAGAATACAGTCAGTGTGGACTAAATAAAAGCACTCGTGGATAAATACATAGTTATACTAACTTACAAAGAAAATTAAAGAAAGTACCGAAGATTTCCATGAGATAACTTCTTGGTATCAGCGACAATGACGACGCTGAAATACGATTTATCCTCCCACCGAACAGCGAGGATGGATGATTTAAAAGTGGAATTAAGAGGAAAAGAATCCTCTCTGGTTAAACAAGTGGCCTGATAAGGGTCGTGACCTAGGATGCCAATTGTCAGACCCGTCCCTATCTTGCACAGTCGGTTGAAGAACTGAGGGCTTCGTCCGAGAAAAAATGTGGTGTGAATATGAAGTGATTAGTGCAAAGTGTTTCTAAGGTGACCTATACACAAATGTGAAATTTAGTTAAGGGCATTTTGTCTAGGCCCATTAACTCAACTTAAATACTGAAGAATGTATGTACTGACTTGTTGAGTGAATCTGAGAGTGAGTGGATTCACTGAAGCAAATACCCTCTCCTGTCACAGTACACAACAAATAAGCCTGTTCTGTCTGGAACCCTCTTCAAGACATCACAGTCAGGGGGGGGGGGGGGGGGGCATGTAACAATACGAGTCAAGATAGATGTAACGGAACTTGAATAGCGTATTTCCCTCTATTGGTTACGGTAGAGAGATCGATCTTTCGGTCCTGTCTGTACATTTATATGTAATATTGCATGAATAAAGGCTGGGCGACTGTAAAGCTATCATTAAAAACGCACGCTGCACAATTTGTTACAATTTGGTCAGTCATAACAATAATAACATGCTTTTGAATACAATTAAAATATAACGGCGATACCTGTTTAGCGTTATTGGAAATAATATGTAGTAAATTAATGAGTAAGGTAGCCGATCCTATAAGAAGGGGTAAAATTGGGCATATTGAGGTATTTTGCTTTATATCGACGAAGCCGATGATACAGCGTCATATTTTCGTTTACTCTTTAAAAAAGAGAGAGAGAGAGAGAGAGAGAGAGAGAGAGAGAGAGAGAGAGGAGAGAGAGGAGAGAGAGTAAAGAAGTGCTAATTGTGGCAGTGAAAAAATATTGGGATGAGTTTTAAATAACTACGGTATACGACGGTATCGCGGATAGCGAAGTGTGGTCATTAAATTGAGTACACCTACAGGGCGGTCAATTCTGGGATAAATCTATACGCATCTCACGAGGGACGCGATATTGAGACCGTTCTTTTTTCCTTTTTTTTCTTTAATTATATCGCAGAGAGCTGGCTCCAATTTATGAAAAGGAGAAAAACATTAACTTTTACGCGAACCCTTAATAATAGCGGACCGGAGAGAGAAGTGTGTAATTGTCTTATGCCTAACAAACATTCGTGGGGGAGCAGTGGCTAAACTAGAAGTGTCAATTACAAAATACTGTATCATTATCATTGACTGTTGGTGTCGAGCAACCAAAACTGTTCATCAAAGGGTTTCGATGAAACTTGGGAGTTAGGGTTCGGTCACTCGCATATACTCCACATCAGAATGAGAATGAGTGGTGAATGTGAAATAAAACTGTGAACAAAGTTACATTAAATAAAACAGAAGAAACAAGACAGTTTGGTCGTATCTGTTATTATTCCATAAACTGTAACATTTCTTATCATTGTACGAAGCCTTTATAGATGATAACACAGCTCTACAAAATAATTTTTTTTTTCGTTGCCAGGGAAGTTTGAACGAAAATGGGATATTGTTAGGATACTCATTCCGAGTATATTTGTACTTTTTCCAAATTGGCTCTGGTTTTTGAGATATAGGTTATTTGTGGAAATGAGAGTTTCATGTGGATAATATCGACTGCAGGGTCCATATATGGTGTAATGTATTTGCTATCTGTTTTTTAATTAGTGATATTGTACTATCTTTATTAAACAATTGTGCTCAGGGAGTGCATCTGTGTGGTTGAGGATTACATCACGCAAACATCACACTGTCAGCATGTGTTCAGTCCTGTTGTGCGGTGCGTGTGTTGAAGATATTGAGGGTTGTGCAGATTTGAATTCGGCGGTACTCGACATTCATTTGTTGGCCGAGGTAATCCCCGCAACAGCCGATAGGTAGCGTTCAGTGTAAACATGAAAAATGGCGATGGTCGAAAGTCACACACATGTGCAGTGCAGCTTCAAGGAGATAGAACCTTTTCATCGTGACGTAGCAAATAAGAGGTGAGTATTCATTTCACACAAAACAATTAATGATGTTTGTTGGATGTGATTGACATGCAAATACAAGAAAGTTCTGCATAATATGTAGTATTTGTGCAATTTTGTTTTAGGAAAACATGAGTTCTTCACGCCGTCTTTGCATGAACCATCCACATGAGTTCTGCTACATTTGTGGTGAATACGTTCTTCAAAAGAACAGGAAGAATATCACTCCTTTTGTGAAGGAAGCGTATCTGGCATATTTCGGAATTAAACTTGGAGATCAAGACAAGGCGTGGGCACCCCATAAAGTTTGTAAATGCTGTGTGGAGTGCTTACGGCAGTGGACAAAACGAAAAAGGAAAAGCTTAAACTTCGGAGTGCCTATGGTATGGCGAGAGCAGAAGAACCATACAGATGATTGCTATTTTTGCATTGTTAATGTGAAAGGTTTTAATAGGTTCAAAAAACGAAAGTGGGAATATCCCGATTTGGAGTCAGCAAGAAGACCGGTGGTGCACAGCAACGATGTTCCTGTACCAACCTTCACAACATTACCCACGCTAACATCATCAGATGATGATGTGCACGGCGAGGAATGTACAAGTAGTGGTTCGGAATACGAAGGGCGTGAGACACAACCCCAGCAGTTCGACCAGAAGGAGCTCAGTGACTTGATACGAGAACTCAATCTTTCAAAGCAAGCATCAGAACTCTTAGCATCCAGGCTTAAGGAAAAGAACTGTCTTCATCCAAGTGTTAAAATAACAGCTTACCGGACGAGAGAAGAAAACCTTCTTCCATACTTCAACCAAGAAGAGGTTATAGTGTATTGCAGCAATATACCTGGACTTTTACTTGAATTGGGGCTGCCGGAATATAGACCAGAGGACTGGCGTCTCTTCATAGACAGTTCCACTAGAAGTTTAAAATGTGTTCTCCTACACAATGGCAATCGTTACGCATCTATTCCAATTGCCCACTCAACAAAACTTTGTGAAGCATATGCTAACATCAAGATGGTTCTGCAGAAAATTCAGTATATGCAGCACCAGTGGTTGATTTGTGTTGATTTGAAAATGGTGAACTTCTTGCTTGGACAACAAAGTGGATACACAAAGCACCCATGTTTTATCTGCATGTGGGATAGTAGGGCAAAGCACGAACATTGGAAGCAGAAAACATGGCCTCCAAGGGAACATATGGCTGTTGGTGAAGCAAACATCATTAATGAACCTCTGGTTAGTAGGGACAAGAATGTTCTTCCACCATTACATATTAAGTTAGGACTAATGAAGCAATTCACCAAAGCTTTAGACAGAAATGGTAATTGCTTCACATACATCTGCAATACGTTCCCTGGACTCAGTAGTGAAAAACTTAAGGCAGGAATATTTGATGGTCCTCAAATTCGCAGGCTCATCAACGATACCAATTTTACAAGTGTCATGACTGTCACTGAAGCATCGGCCTGGAACAGTTTTGTCGCTGTTGTAAAATGTTTTTTGGGCAATCATAAAGCTCCCAATTACGAGGAACTGGTCAAAAACATGCTCACTAACTTTCAAAACTTAGGAGCTAACATGAGCATAAAATTGCACTTCCTTCACAGCCACTTGGATCAATTTCCTCGTAATCTAGGTGATTTCAGTGAGGAACAAGGAGAGCGGTTCCATCAAGATATGAAAGGAATAGAGGAAAGATATAAAGGAAGATGGGACAGGCATATGATGGCAGATTATTGCTGGAATCTGCAACGTGACTGTTCTGAAGAGACCTATAAAAGGAAAGCGTGCAGGAAGCAGTTCGTCATGGATGGAAAATGATATACTTATAGAGAAACTTTTCAATTATGTTTTATACGTGGACAAATGCCTATCAGGTTTTCATAGAAGCTATTTATAAAGATTATTTTCTTTTTTCATTGTAGTTTGTAGCGCTCGAGTTCAGTATTAGCAATTTTTTCTAATTTTTTGAATAAATCATGCATTATCTCAAAAACTAGAGCCAAACTGCATAAATGGTTGCTATATTCGTCCTCAGCACCACTAACCCATCCTAAAGCCACTCAAATATCCTTGGCAAGAAAATGAGTGTTGACCAGTGTAATAAATGAAATCACCAGCTTGCTTTTGTTCTACAATATTACTTCTATTGCTAACCGGTTTTCGGCTTACAAGGCCATCTTCAAACATTTACTGAGTATTATCACCAAAGAAGTTAAATGTTAGCAGACAACATTGGAAGAGAAGTAACACATCTGGACTGCAGTAGAAACATACAGTAAGTAACATCTTTGCAATGAAAAAGTAAAAACTGAACAGTGCATAAATAACAATGGAGTAGACAGGAAAACATTTAGCACAAAATAGGAGTAGCATGCCTACATAACAGTTTCGATTAATAAACAGAACTAATAAAATAAAATAAAATTAGTACTACACAAGGCTGCATCAGGAGTTATGAAACATGGAGAGTGATACAGAACCAATTAAAGGAAGAGACAGCTATCAATGTAAATACAGAATACATAAGGAACTTAAGCAATATCAATAAGATAAATAGAAATTAATAAATGCAGGAAAATGGAGGTGTTTGAGGGAACCTACAGTTTGAGAGTGTGGTGGTACTACATTTCAACATTAACATTATAATCAAAGCAATGGCTGTGTACCAGTTTTCATTAAATAAATGAGCAAAGTAAAATATGAACAGTATTTGATGAGGCAACTACAAGGGGTGTTAAACATGTACAGTAATACAAGTACCAGTTAAAAGAAAGCCTTAACTATTGAAACTACAGTCTATGTGGAATACAAAGACAACTTCAACAAACTAAACAACTTAATGAATGCAGGAAAAAGGGAATATGTAGGAAGAGATAGTGTGGGAATTAATGGACAACAAAGATGATTATATGAAGTTTAGGAGAGGGGAAGTGTTGAGCTGTGTCTGGTCATTTAGGATGAGATCTGGACTGTGAGCAAGATGTTCGTTAATTTCCAGGGCTTCCAGCAGGTTGAGTTTATGGCCTTTGTTTGCTATGTGAAGTACATGGGACATGGCTGGTAGTTGTGACCCTCACTCAGTGCATGCTCAGCAAATGCAGAGTCTGAATTCTGCAACCTCCAGCTGCGTTCATGTTCAGCCAGCCTAGTTGATATGTCTCTGCCTGACTGACCAATGTAAAATTTGTCACAATCAGAACAGGTGATTTTGTATACCCCACTGCTGGCTAATAACTGGATCTTGTCTTTTCTATTAAAAACACACTGGGCTATCATGTTCCTGATATAGTAGGAAAACCTATACTTGCAGGATTTCAGTGCTTTGGCTACAATCTGTGATATCTGACCTAGAAATGGTAGTGTACACCATTTCCTGCGGACAGTGGATGGGGAAGCAGGTGGGGCATAGAGGAGGGGTATAATTTTCCGTTTTTGTTTCCTGTGCAAGATGTGGTCAATAAGAACTGGAAATCGCAACTGGAATCAAAATCGCAGACCAAGTCCGGAGAGGCAAGGTAGCGACCGTTATGACAACAACAGGCTACCACTGCAAAACATGCCAATCGCGCAGCCATGGCGACCGATGAACCAGAATGTGCATATAGTTGAGATCACAGACACAAATTGTCCAAGAACCTCACAGGCAAGCTATCCAACAAACTAGATGTGGCCACGATACGCTCTCCGTTGCTGGCCGAGGGATGGAGTGGGAGCAACATGAATGATAACAAAATACCTGAAATACATATGCTGCGATATAATGATGGGATCTGTATGGAGAAAAATCTCCTTACCCAACCACAAATGTGCTCTAAAGTAAATAATGAAAATGTGCAAGCTATAATAGAGACTAATATCAATGATATTAAAGTGAACGTGATTATCGACACAGGTGCTTCAGTAAGTGTTATGAGTATGGAGTTGTTTAAAGCGCTTGGGAGAGGACACAACATACCAACTTTCCCTGATGATAATTTTAAGGTTTCTGGACCCATTAGTGCACAGAGCCAAATAATTAAACACCAGGTGCGGGTGGAGATAAGTAAGGAGGGCGAAGCCATAGCGTGCTCGTTTCTCATTGTGAAAAGATTAAAGGTGGCCTGCATTCTGGGTGTGGATTTTCTACGAGAAAGGGATGCAATAATTGACCTTTCTTCGGGAATACTGAGTATACTAAATGAATGTTGTTGTTGTTGTTGTTGTTGTTGTTGTGGTCTTCAGTCCTGAGACTGGTTTGATGCAGCTCTCCATGCTACTCTATCCTGTGCAAGCTTCTTCATCTCCCAGTACCTACTGCAACCTACATCATTCTGAATCTGCTTAGTGTATTCATCTCTTGGTCTCCCTCTACGATTTTTACCCTCCACGCTGCCCTCCAATGCTAAATTTGTGATCCCTTGATGCCTCAAAACATGTCCTACCAACCGATCCCTTCTTCTAGTCAAGTTGTGCCACAAACTTCTCTTCTCCCCAATCCTATTCAATACCTCCTCATTAGTTACGTGATCTACCCACCTTATCTTCAGCATTCTTCTGTAGCACCACATTTCGAAAGCTTCTATTCTCTTCTTGTCCAAACTAGTTATCGTCCATGTTTCACTTCCATACATGGCTACAATCCATACAAATACTTTCAGAAACGACTTCCTGACACTTAAATCTATACTCGACGTTAACAAATTTCTCTTCTTCAGAAACGATTTCTTTGCCATTGCCAGTCTACATTTTATATCCTCTCTACTTCGACCATCATCAGTTATTTTACTCCCTAAATAGCAAAACTCCTTTACTACTTTAAGTGTCTCATTTCGTAATCTAATTCCCTCTGCATCACCCGATTTAATTTGACTACATTCCATTATCCTCGTTTTGCTTTTGTTGATGTTCATCTTATATCCTCCTTTCAAGACACTGTCCATTCCGTTCAACTGCTCTTCCAAGTCCTTTGCTGTCTCTGGCAGAATTACAATATCATCGGCGAACCTCAAAGTTTTTACTTCTTCTCCATGAATTTTAATACCTACTCCAAATTTTTCTTTTGTTGCCTTTACTGCTTGCTCAATATACACATTGAATAACATCGGGGAGAGGCTACAACCCTGTCTCACTCCTTTCCCTACCACTGCTTCCCTTTCATGCCCCTCGACTCTTATAACTGCCATCTGGTTTCTGTACAAATTGTAAATAGCCTTTCGCTCCTTGTATTTTACCCCTGCCACCTTCAGAATTTGAAAGAGAGTATTCCAGTTAACGTTGTCAAAAGCTTTCTCTAAGTCTACAAATGCTAGAAACGTAGGTTTGCCTTTTCTTAATCTTTCTTCTAAGATAAGTCGTAAGGTTAGTATTGCCTCACGTGTTCCAACATTTCTCCGGAATCCAAACTGATCTTCCCCGAGGTCCGCTTCTACCAGTTTTTCCATTCGTCTGTAAAGAATTCGCGTTAGTATTTTGCAGCTGTGACTTATTAAACTGATAGTTCGGTAGTTTTCACATCTGTCAACACCTGCTTTCTTTGGGATTGGAATTATTATATTCTTCTTGAAGTCTGTGGGTATTTCGCCTGTCTCATACATCTTGCTCACCAGATGGTAGAGTTTTGTCATGACTGGCTCTCCCAAGGCCATCAGTAGTTCTAATGGAATGTTGTCTACTCCCGGGGCCTTGTTTAGACTCAGGTCTTTCAGTGCTCTGTCAAACTCTTCACGCAGTATCTTATCTCCCATTTCATCTTCATCTACATCCTCTTCCATTTCCATAATATTGTCCTCAAGTACATCGCCCTTGTATAAGCCCTCTATATACTCCTTCCATCTTTCTGCCTTCCCTTCTTTGCTTAGAACTGGGTTGCCATCTGAGCTCTTGATATTCATACAAGTGGTTCTCTTCTCTCCAAAGGTCTCTTTAATTTTCCTGTAGGCAGTATCTATCTTACCCCTAGTGAGACAAGCCTCTACATCCTTACATTTGTCCTCTAGCCATCCCTGCTTAGCCATTTTGCACTTCCTGTCGATCTCATTTTTGAGACGTTTGTATTCCTTTTTGCCTGCTTCATTTACTGCATTTTTATATTTTCTACTTTCATCAATTAAATTCAATATTTCTTCTGTTACCCAAGGATTTCTATTAGCCCTCGTCTTTTTACCTACTTGATCCTCTGCTGCCTTCACTACTTCATCCCTCAGAGCTACCCATTCTTCTTCTACTGTATTTCTTTCCCCCATTCCCGTCAATTGTTCCCTTATGCTCTCCCTGAAACTCTCTACAACCTCTGGTTCTTTCAGTTTATCCAGGTCCCATCTCCTTAAATTCCCACCTTTTTGCAGTTTCTTCAGTTTCAATCTGCAGTTCATAACCAATAGATTGTGGTCAGAATCCACATCTGCCCCTGGAAATGTCTTACAATTTAAAACCTGGATCCTAAATCTCTCTCTTACCATTACATAATCTATCTGATACCTTTTAGTATCTCCAGGATTCTTCCAGGTATACAACCTTCTTTTATGATTCTTGAACCAAGTGTTAGCTATGATTAAGTTGTGCTCTGTGCAAAATTCTACAAGGCGGCTTCCTCTTTCATTTCTTCCCCCCAATCCATATTCACCTACTATGTTTCCTTCTCTCCCTTTTCCTACTGACGAATTCCAGTCACCCATGACTATTAAATTTTCGTCTCCCTTCACTACCTGTAGAATGTAGAAGAGTTGTATTATCTATGTTGAAATCAAAGGAAGTACTTGTGCCGTGTTGCAATACAATTAATATTAAATGTAGGAATCCTTGGGTACTACATTTAGATGATCATTCACCTGTAAAATATCTCTATTATCCTAATGTTGAAAATGAAGATTTCGATACAAATGTAGAGGCATTCCAGACTAAAGTACAGCAATCTGAGAGCTTTAGCAACGCACAAAAACAGGAATTAATGCAGCTGGCCTAGGGATAATAAAAGGGTACCACTATCACATTGAGGTGATGCCCCAAGAAACGAATTACCGTGCATCATACTCCATCCCTTGGTCGAGGAGGGAAGTAGTGGCTAAAGAAATTAGGAAAATGTTGGAGTGGGGTATCAGAGAGACATCTCTCTCTCCATACAGTAGTCCTTTGGTAGCGGTAGCGAAAGCCAACGGAAAGGTCTGTTTAGTATTAGATGCTTGGGATATTAATGAAATCATTGTGCCTGTCATAACCCGTCCCGAAAATTTAGACGAGCAGATCCAGAAGTTCCTTGGGGCGCAACATTTGACCTCAGTCGACCCGAAAAGTTCGTACTGGCAGATTCCACTCACACCTGAGTCAAGGAAGTTCACAGCATTTATATTTGGAGGAAGGAGTTACCAATTTAAGGTACTCCCCTTCGGGCTAAACATAAGTGCTGGCGTATTTATTACTGCTCTTGACATGGTACTGGGTCCGGATCTCCTACAAAAGATCACAGTATACGTTGACGATCTGGTAATCGCTACTGCTACTTGTGGCAAACATATGGAATTGCTGCATAGTGTTTTGGGGAAATTCAAACACGCAGGTGTGACAGCAAATTTGGAAAAGTCCAAGTTTGGACATAACAAAATTAAATTCCTAAGTCATCTTATCATGCCGCTCGGTATTAGCCCAGACAACAAGAAACTTGATGCGATCCGTGAATTTCCAAGTCTGTGGACTAAGAGACAACTAAAAGCATTCATAGGGCTTACGTCCTTTTTCAGAAGATTTATACCTAACCAATTGCTGAACGAGGAATCATTATTAAATCTTCTGAGGAAAAAATGTGCAATGGGTTTGGTCTGACAGGTGTCAGCAAGCCTTTGAAGTGATCAAAACTGCATTGGTGAATGCGAATGTTTTGCAGCACCTGGATTTGTCGCAAAATTTCTGTCTCACTACGGACTCTTGTTCATATGGCTTGGGAGCGTGCCTGTTCCAATGGGGAGAAGACAACGACCCGGCAATAAAAATAAACGGATTCGCCAGCCGCACTCTAACTAGCTGCAAGAGAGCCTACTCGGCAACTGAACTGGAGGCGCTCGCTGTTATCTGGGCCGTAATAAAGGTTAATTATTATTTATACGGCAAAGAAATTAAGGTATATAATGACCACCAAGCACTAAGTTTTCTGATGTCATGCAAGCTATTCCACACTCGACTTAGGAGATGGAGGCTCACATTGCAGCAGATGCTCTGTCGCGACTGCCGGTAGGTTTATCGGAATTGGCAGATATCCTAGAACAATGTGAAGAGTAGAAAATACTTTTAATACAAGACAATGCTTACAGAAGGAATTTTCTGTGCACATGTAAAAATATGTTGGAACTGCAAAGGACAGATCCGATGTGGGCAGAGGCCATTAGTAAAATTGAAACCGATGTCGTCTTTAGAGATCAGCAAAGTTTTTGTAAACAATATTTTGTACCACAAAATAAATGCAACAGAAGACTGCTGGGCAGCGTGCATACCACGTCAGTCAATTAAAATAATAGTATGGCACACGCATTTTGCATGGGGCCATGCGGGGATTGGGAAGTGTCTAAAACTAATCGCAAGGTACTGCTACTTCCCGAGGATGAGACGCCAAATCCAAGCAATAGTCAGAACTAGTACAATATGCCAAAAAGCAAAACACCACAATAAATCAACAAAATTTGAGCTTCATCCCAGATTACCACTCAAACCACTTCAATTAGTATCTGTAGACGTAGCTGGTCCCTATCCCATGGCTAGGCGAGGCATGAAATATATACTGGCTATATATGATATTTTTTCCAAGTACCTAGCAGTATTTGCCCCAAGTGGGGAAACCTGAAGCTATAATAACTGACAATGCTTCTTATTTTGCTGGACACACTTGGAAAAATTATCTAAATGAACAAGCCATACAGCATATTCTTGTATCACGATTTCACCCACAGGCAAGTTTAGTTGAGAGAACATTTAGAGAATTAAACAAATTTCTCAGAATTTATATTGCAGACAGACATACAAAACAGCCAGAGCTAATATCCAAGTTTGTAGAAATCCACAATTTAACATCACACTCCACTACAGGGCATCCACCAGTAGAGATATTAAAAGAAACTGATGAAACACAGAATGAATGACTTATGCCTTTACCAAGACTACCTGCCACCTTTGAAACAAGAGAAGAAAAAATAAGAGAAGTATGGGACAACTTAACCAGTTGTGCCGCAAAAAGAAAGAAGAAGTACGACCAAGGCATAAGGAACAAACAAAAATTCAATGTGGGAGACCTAGTGCTCACCCGTTACTATCCCAAGTCCTCAGCCACCCAAAAACAAAATAGCAAGTGGCAACTGGTATATTCAGGGCCCTTTAAAGTAATTAAAGTGCCGCATGAATGTAGCTATTTATTAGCATATCCCCAGTTGGGGAAAACAAAAGAATTGTGTCCAAGAAAAGATGCAGTATCATGTCAATTGTCTTTTAGAACATGTGTTTAATTATAAGAATGTTATGAATATAATAGAAAGAAACATTCCACATGGGAAAAATATATAAGATGCTGTGACTTACCAAACAAGAAAGCGCTGCTTGAACAGGAAAGAGGGAAGGAGAGGGAAAAATGAAAGGATGGTTTTAAGGGAGAGGGTAAGGAGTCATTACAATCCCGGGAGCGGAAAGACTTACCTTAGGGGGAAAAAGGGACAGGTATACACTCGCACACACACATATATTCATCCGCACATATACAGACACAAGCAGACATATGTAAAGAAAGGCAAAGAGTTTGGGCAGAGATGTCAATCGAGACGGAAGTACAGAGGCAAAGATGTTGTTGAGTGACATGTGATGTACGAGGGGCGGCAACTTGAAATTAGCGGAGGTTGAGGCCTGTGGGTAATGGGAAGAGAGGATATATTGAAGGGCAAGTTCCCATCTCCAGAGTTCTGATAGGTTGGTGTCAATGGGAAGTATCCAGATAACCCGCACGGTGTAACACTGTGCCAAGATGTGCTGGCCGTGCACCAAGGCATGTTTAGCTACAGGGTGATCCTCGTTACCAACAAACACTGTCTGCCTGTGTCCATTCATGCAAATGGGCAGTTTGTTGCTGGTCATTCCCACATAGAAGGCTTCACAGTGTAGGCAGGTCAGTTGGTTAATCACACGGGTGCTTTCACACGTGGCTCTGCCTTTAATCGTGTACACCTTCCGGATTACAGGACTGGAGTAGGTGGTGGTGCTAGGGTGCACGGGACAGGTTTTACACCAGGTGTGAGACCGTGCACCAAGGCACGTTTGTCCCATGTCACCTGTCACCTGTTACACGGTAGGCATGCGTGCTGGCCTTCAGGAGTGCACAGTGGGGAAGAAGAAACAAAATGCCAGGAGGAAGGATAGGAGATTCAGAATGAAAGAAGGTAGAAAGAAAAAAACAGTGGAGGGACTGTCCTGATGTCAGGCTACTGAAAATTCAGAACACATTCCCAAAACCTGCCAGACATGCCCCCCCCCCCCCCCCCCCCCCCAGTAAGAGCAGAAAAAGAATAGGAGAAGGATAGACATGCCGCACGGAAGGGGGAAGATGCTGTAAAGGCTGGGGACCTGTGGTAGCCAAGCACAAACTCACGAAAGGGTGGTAAGAATTCTGGGGGGCTGATGAAATAAGAGTAGTCCATTTTACAAACTAAAGTACAGTACTGGCTCATAATATCGCAGAACTTCCAGAAGTGGTTGTTGCTTGATATTAGTCAGAGAAAGTAACCAGTTCACTCACAAAAATAATGAAAAACATTTTTAGCACTGTGTTCTTGAGATCAGGCAACACAGTGTGTGGTTGGACATGTGGTTGGATCTTATGGACACTCAACAGTGAGGCCATCAGCGCCTTTACACTTATCAAAACAAACGAATGTGGAGATAAACTCTAAAATTGTTGCACACTCATGCACTCTAAATGACCACACAGTCACTCTCTTTCAAATGTGCTTAAACAAATTAGAAGGAAGGAAATCAGCTATACATGAAATTAAAAGACAGACCAAACAAAACACAGAAGAGCTAAAAGAAAAGCACAGGGAAATGTGACTGGCTGATCACTAAAATCTTGTTGAAAATGAACTTTATTTAAAATAGAGAGCAGATCCATCAGCAAATTCGCCATGACCTGATAGTCGGAAACTAAAACACGTCCAATAAAATGTGACATACAGTGGTCTGCACACCACAAGCACCACACATTGGAAGGTCCTCTCACCAGAGTATGAAGACATGCATCATAGGACTGTGGCCTATATGAAGACGAGTAAGAAGGATCTCATCCTGTCAATGTGGCTGGAAGGAAGTACGCTCCGAGGCCGAGTTGTGGGCTTTACTACACGGAGTTTGTTGACAGTCACTTCCGGCCACTCGTCTTCCCATCGATGTATGACTTTTTACCTCAACAGCAAGGTGACAGCACGCAGGGGGAACAGCGCACTGGAATACCTGAGGGTCACAACACACTTCCTTGGCTGCTCAATCTGCCCTTTTGTTCCCCACAATACCCATGTGTCCTGGTTTCTAGCAGAGAGGCACTTCCTTCCTTTTAGTTGGAGGAGGGCATCCTGGATATTCTGGTTTACTTCAACTGCTGGGTACAAATGTTGGAGACAGTGAAGGGCACAAAGAGAATCAGAACAGACAAGATATTAAGGACTGGAAGAACATCACACCTGCTCCAGAACCAACAACATTGCATATAATGCTGCATCAAAGACCCTAAATTCTTGAGTCACTCAGACCTTGAGGAAATGATCCAGAAAAATGATAGAGCAACTGATGGAGTCCCACTCTTTAGACTCATCCGTAAAGACAGCTACGTAGTTGCAGTGCTCATATAAAGATGCTCGTATAAAATGCCAGAAAATATCAAATCAAAAACAGAGGCAGGAGTGCAATTTCTCCTCTACTGCACTAAACCTAAAATTATGCTGAGCCTCTGCAGTAACCAGAGTGGCAGACGGTTAAAACTCTGGATTTGGGGTTGTACTTGCTCCACACTGACTCCAGCATACGCTGCACGTGAATCCCGAATTGCATTTTGACTCATGGAAGGTTACAGAGGGGGACGAGTAACAATATGGAATGCGGGCGAAGTCAGAGCTGTAAGGAACTTAAATGCCTGACACATCATGATGAGCTGCTGCTGGGTGGTGAGTGGCAGTTCCCAGCCACGGCATAGAGACTGGGTATGGGACTGGTCCTATAAGCACCCATGGCCAATCTAGTCCCCTCATGGTGAATGACATCATTGATTTTCAAATAAGAAGGCCTCGCTGATCCCTACACAGTGCACCCATAGTCCCACCATGAACACATGAAAGCCCTATAAAACTGGAGCAGACAGCACTGTCCACTCCTCAAGATCTGTGACTAAGGCACTTGACAATGTTCAGTGCCTTCAGGGTTCTCACTTTCATGTCTCTCAGGAGAGGCAACCACAACAATCTGGAGTCACAAATGAGGCCCAGAAACCTAACTGAGTATCTAAAATGTAAGATGGTGTCACTCATATGCAAGTCAGGAAAATTAAAATACGACGAGAATGATTACAATGAACACACACACACACACACACACACACACACACACACACATATATATATTTATCTGCAGAAAACTGAAAACCCGTCTTTGCAGCGCACTCCTCTAAACTCCGCACTGTAAGTTGCAACTGACAGCTCGCTGTTCCAACACTGCAGGGGAACAGAAAACAAAAAAAAAAAAAAAAATGACCAAAAATAAGGAGCAGTGTACAGGACTCGTTGCTGTAGACATGATACTGTTTATAGCTATGGCAAAGAGGGTAACACTTGAAAACACTGCCCTGAGAGACACCATTCTCCTGCTCAAAACAATCTGAAAGCGAGTCGCCAACTCAGGTCCTAAAAAACCGCTGAGACAGAAAAGACCATATGAAGAAAGGGGAGGGGGGTGGCCACAAAAATTCCACCGATGCAGTTGTTCGAAAATAGTGTCTCCACGTAGTATAGTATACTTTATTGATATTGCAAAATATGCCGATACAGTGATCTTTAAGTAGGAAAGCCTGCTGAATAGCTGCCTCTAGCACAGACCGAAATCTCTGGAATCCACAATGAGAGCGGTTAAGGAGTTGCCTAGTCTCTAACAACCAGACCAGACAACAGTTAACCATTCACTTCAGGGTCCTTGCTACACAGCTTGTTAAGGTGATACTTCGATAATTATTGGGACATGTTTGGTCCTTCCCTGTTTTGAGGAGAAATATCGAAAGTGCCTCCCTCCACGAGTTGGGGTAGCTATCTGTCTGCAATATGAGATTAAAGCATCCAAGGAGGATTTCCTTTGATGCCGCTGACAAATGACAATGCATGCAATACTAGATTTGGTTGTGACTGGATGCAGTTTCAAGAGTCTCAGACAGAGCCAATTCAAGTTCCCACATGGAGAAACTGTAGTTGTAAGTCTCATAATTGTTGGATCCAAAGTTTAATTTTCCCCTCTCTACAGTCACATGGTAGCAACTAAGTGCCAGACCATGATTGGTGTTGGCAGTAGTTTTTGCAAAATGCTCGACCAGCGTCTGAGCAATGTCTCCAGGCGTTCTTTGGAGACACCCTTGTTTCAGCATTGCTGTTATTGGTAAATGACAGTGTTTACTGGGGATCCTCTGGGTGGTTTCCCATACTTCTGTTGAAGAAGTGGAACGGTTGATGGAGTCCAGGAACGCTTGCCATTACCTTGTCTTACTCTCCCTAATGACGCATCGATCATTGGCCCTCGCAACTCGAAAGGCCCTGGGTTGTCTGCTGTCAGTTGCCATTTAAAATGTCAAAGAGCCACACACCTGTACCAGATTACGGAACAGCACTCACCTGTCCATCAACGTATGGGTCGCCCCCTAAGATGATCTTTGGGATGGATAGGTCAGTGGCATGATGGATTGCTTATGTGATGTGGTCCACCTGCCTTTAGACATGGTCACAGTGTTCGAACACAGCCTGCTGGCTGAAGAGCATCCAGCTGGTCCTGTTGACTATCCATTTCGGTGGCTTATCTTCACGTAGTTCTCCATCCAGTAGGTGAATGCAGAGAGGTAAGTGGTCACTGGAATGAATGTCATCAATGACCTCCTACTGAACAGAGTCTGTGAGGGCAGGAGAGCAGAAAGAGAGATCGATGGCTGAGAATGAGCCAGTATAGTCTGTCTGTAAACTCAAGAGCGAGCAGCACTTTTGGTGGGGGAAGTGGCCTTTCCCGGAAGAACCCTGCCACCGGCCTACAGGGGCACCCAAAATCAGTTGCCCCTTACCTGTCTAGCAGCGTAGATCGGCATGCTGTCAGTGTCAGTCAGTTAACTTTGTATACTCACTGATATACTTCGGTATCCAGAAGTGATGGACAATTGCCCAGCATTGCACAAAAATGTGCAGAATACGAAGAAGAGGAGGTATTTGCGGAGTAACGAGCGTTCAATCATCTCTAATGTTATTACAACGTGTGTTAAAGAGGCGACACAAAAAGAACTGTTGGCTAATATTACCAGTCCAAATCAAGCAGCTGCAATTTTATGCAAGGGTCAGCTTCGCCACAATAGGACACATAAGGAAGGAACGCGAAAGTAAGCTGCGTCGTTTACTGGAATCATCACGAAAGAAAACTAATAATTTTGGAAGAAACCCATCATTATAGACAGTTTCACAATCACGTAAAACCTTTGATGCTTGTGGAACAGCAGCATTTAAATGTATTCTGTCGCTAAATCTCTATCTCGGTTACTACTCACCAGATTCTAAGACATATTGCTTAAAACATGTGCACATTAGCTGCTCTAAACACTGCTAGCTGAAATTTCCTTCGAAACATGTACACCGATTCTGGACATCTAAGTAATAGGTTTGACATACGAGGTGCGTCCACACATCAATTTTTATTAACTGTGCATTTTTAATTTCATCCACACTTGTAAAATCGCTGGCCTTTAAGGCCTACTTTGAAATGTTTATACCACTAGTATGCCCTTGGTTTACTCACAACAGACTCACCAAAAGTAATATTTAACATTTCTAAAATTTTCATACACTTTATTGCAATCTTATAAAAAAGTTTAATACAGATTCTGTAATCTGTTGTTTTACAGAACAAATAATCGTTGATGCTACCAAAACACATGTAACCTTTTTGACAGCTGACAAAAGAGTAAATACCCAATATGCATAACATTGTGCAGCAGACACGGTTATGAAGACAGTGACAAAAAGTAGCGCAAATCGAACTAATACAACAAACAAAATTATAAATTCCTGGTACTTTGTTTCTTCGTGTTGTAGGAAGTGTCAAGTTTCAATGCAGCCCTTCAAAGAAAACTTCTACCTTTTAGTAGAAACACAAAGTAAGAACAATCCTTAAATTCTACAGATTGCTTGCATTATATGGGGTTCATTTTACGAATAGCAATAGACGAACATCCATTCACATAAACAGGCATTCGGTTCTATGTTTGTAGTAGAGTCCTGACTTCCGTTCTTATGTTAATATTATTTACTCTATAATGTTCTGTTTCGGAAGAAGCTATCGTCTTTTATATTCCTTATGGTCTTAACGCATTTGTCTAAAAATAAACACAACCGGGACGTATCTGTACATGGTGTCACCACAGATTTAAAGCGTGCGTCGTGGCAGGGCCAGTACTATGTTGTGAAACAGCCTGTATAAGTGCCTCATGATGTAGCTGGGTAGGCAGAGTGGGGACTCGCTCGCTCTTCAGTTTACCGACAGACTATAGCAGTACAGAAATGAGTGTTAGTACCTGTGTTGATGATGCACAGTTCGTGACACATCATGAAGCTATCCAAAACCCTGTCCCGAAGGTAAGTAGAGGTCAAGCCCCACAAGACTTGATGGGCATTGAAATCTGCCAGGAGGAGAAATGGTCAGGGGAATTGTTCCATAAGATCTGTGAGAGCCTCTGAGTCTACGGCATCTAGCAGAGGCCAATACAGGGAGCAAACTGTAATTCTGCAAACTGTAATTCTCCGATGACCATGAATTTCGACTGTGACCGACTGCAGGTCAATACCCAGGGGGAGGGCAGAGGAGTTGTGCACATTATTGACAAACACTGCAACCCCTCCTTTGGCTCTTTCCCCCGATAGGTGTCCTTGCGGTACACGATATAGACCTGTAGCACAGGAACACCTGTATCTTTAAAATGGGTTTCTAGTAAACACAAGTACAAGGGGCGTGCCTGTCTTCCACAAGAGTCATGAACCCATTCAAGTTCCACTGTAGTATGGGAGTCATTTCATCAGTGTGGTTTTAATTTACCCCTATCTTTGCAGTGGGGAGGTGAAGCACTTGTAGAGAATGAGGGAGTGGAGGGACTGCCTGGGTCTGGAGGTATCTAAGTCCACGATTGTCCTCCTCATCAGTCAGTCATGCCAGAATGATGTCTGATGGTGTCCAGAATAGCTAACCTGACCATCAGGACCCCTTCCCTGCACCCTGTCCCCTTGAGGATGAGGGGGGGAAAGGGGGCGTTGAGAGGCACTCTGCTTTTCGTATGCCTTCTAGATGCTCACTATGGAACTGTTGCTGGTCTTCTATCACAATGGACATTGTCTGTGTTGAAGTGTCCACCTTGGGAACAAGTGTTTGCACCCTGGAAGAATATAAAGTGGGAAAGACAGGAGGTTTCATCACCTTACATTCTTTTTTGGCTTCGGCATAGGGGATCCAATTGGCACTTTTATTTCCTGTATTTTGCATTCCTCAGAAAAAAAAACAAGGCAGACTCGACTCCAGACTGGTTGGCTCCCAGAGCAGTTGATGCAGACTGCTTGAGATGGGCAGTCAGTCCCAGCATCATGCACTACTTTTCCACACTTCCCATAGGTCAATTCACCTCCACAACTCATGGTTGTATGGCCAAAATGCTGGCATTTATATCACCACGTAGGATTTGTTATGTAAGGCCTAACTGTGAGTCGAACAAATCCTGCCACAGTATGTTCAGGCAGCTTTTGAGAACTTAATGTGACAATGAAAGTGGTAGTCTTTCCAGTTTCTCCATTACTGCTTCTTGTTTGTTGCTCTACATCAGTTACCCCCTGGGGATGTCCATTTTTGTTTTAACTCTGCTCATGATATCATGGCACATTACCACACCCTTGCTTGGGTTGAAAGAGTTGTGCATCTCAACAATGATGTCATATTCACCCAGTTTCTGTGATTTCTTAGGAAGTTCCACCTGCTTTGACTCGTTAGTTTCAACCAACAAGAAGCCATTACGCAGTCGTTCTATAGATTTTAGGGTGTCAGCAAGTCCTTCCAAAACCTTGTGGATATAGAAAGGGGACACATTTTCAAATGTCCCATCTTGCCTCTTTATCATCAGAAACACATTGTGATTCATGACCCTATGAGCCCTGTTACTGAAGTCCAACCAATTCTTACTATCATGAGCCCTAGCCTCTCTCATTCTTTTGGATGAATGGGCATGAGTACTCCCAGGCCGCACACCCTTCCCACTGGGAGGACAAGAAGAAGATTCTGAGGATTCCATCTTGGTCCCACGAGCAGCTAGCGAAATAAGGGTTCACTCAGACAGAGCCCAGTGTGCTCAAGTAAGTCTTATACAGCTGAGGTGCTGCAGGTTCCCAAGAGGTTGCCAACTAATGACCGTTCCACCTCAAAAGCCATGCAACTCATCAATGCGCAGCAATCTTGAGACTGAAGGTTTTCTAATAGTGGTGCCAGAACTAGCAATTACACAGTAAATCAGGCAAATCTAAAGGCTGCAAATTCAACTAAATACTTAGAGATTACAATTACGGGAACCTAAACTGGACGATCACACTTACAAAATGCAACAGGTATACTAAAGAGACAGTTTACATTACGCTTGTCTACCCTCTTCTGGAATACTGCTTTGTGGTGTGGGATTTGCATCAGATAGGATTGACGGAGGACGTCGAAAAAGTTCAAAGATGGGAGGCTTGTTTTGTATTATCACAAAATAAGGGAGAGAGTATCATGGATATGAAACACGAATTGGGGTGGCATTCATTTAAAATAAAAAAAGTGTGTTTCATTGTGGCAGGGTCTTCTCAGGAAATTTCTATCACCAACTTTCTCCCCAGAGTGTGAAAATATTTTGTTGGTGCCAACCCAAACAGAATGGTAATCACAATAAAATAAGAGAAATCAGAGCTCGCACGGGAAGCGTGTTCATTTTTCCTGTGTGTTATTCGAGAGTGGAACAGTAGAGAAGTAGCTTAAAGGTGGTTCAATAAACCCTCAGCTAGGCACTTAATAGTGAATTGCCGAGTAACTATGTGGATACAGAGGAGTATCAAACATGTCAGGGAACGCGGGAAACAGTGCAGTCATTGTTGTAATGCGAAAAGGGAGCGATGCATCTGATGTCCAAAAGTGCCAAATGTTGAAACATTTCTGAAACAGATAAGTTTGTAACCTGTTTGCATGCCGCTGTGGTTAAAGTACACTGTGCATGGGAAAATGGTGCTATCCAAAACTGGTGCTGAGGCAACTCTGGTGCACCATGGGACATAGATAACAGGGGTGAATGACAGCTGCACAACCGTGCAATTATGTAATAAAATCCAAATTGCCACTATCATAGTCTAATGATGTATATACTGTGATGGATCCATCTTCAGACCATCTGCAGAAGTTACATAACATTTTTTTATTTTATTATAATTTTGGTCAATCATATTCTCCAATATACAAATTCGGTACTTACATTTGTATATCATCAGTGGTTGCTGTCATTCTGTATTGTATTACAACATGGTGTAGGTTTAGGATTCTTCTGCTGTTAGCTGTTTTATAGTTTGCTCCTGTTATTAATGATCCTTTACTGTAACTTTTATAATTTGGAGTTTTATCGTTAGATCTAACAGGCTGACAGCTGACCAAATAAGTTATATGGCTACAATAGCTGTATCTGTATCTACATCCATACTCCACAAACCACCTGACGGTGTGTGGTGGAGGGTACCTTGAGTACCTCTATCGGTTCTCGCTTTTATTCCAGTCTCGTATTGTTCGTGGAAAGATAGATTGTCGATTGCCTCTGTGTGGGCTCTAATCTCTCTGATTTTATCCTTATGGTCTCTTCGCGAGATATACATAGGAGGGAGCAATATACTGCTTGACTCCTCAGTAAAGGTATGTTCTCGAAACTTCAACAAAAGCCCATACCGAGCTACTGAGCATCTCTCTTGCACAGTCTTCCACTAGAGTTTATCTATCATCTCCGTAATGCTTTCGCGATTACTAAATGATCCTGTAATGAAGTGCGCTGCTCTCCATTGGATCTTCTCTATCTCTTCTATCAACCCTATCTGGTACGGATCCCACACCGGTGAGCAGTATTCAAGCAGTTGGCGAACAAGTGTACTGTAACCTACTTCCTTAGTTTTCGGTTTGCATTTCCTTGGGATTCTTCCAGCGAATCTCAGTCTGGCATCTGCTTTACCGACGATCAACTGTATATGATCATACCATTTAAAATCATTAATAATGCCTACTCACAGATAATTTATGGAATTAACTGCTTCCAGTTGCTGACCTGCTATAGTGTAGCTAAATGATAAAGGATCTTTCTTTCTATGTATTCACAGCACATTACACTTGCCTACATTGAGATTCAATTGCCATTCCCCGCACCATGCGTCAATTCATTGCAGATCCTCCTGCGTTTCAGTACAATTTTCCATTGTTACAACCCCTCGATATACTACAGCATCATCCGCAAAAAGCCTCAGTGAACTACGATGTTATCCACAAGGTCATTTATGTATACTGTGAACAGCAACGGTCCTACGACACTCCCCTGCAGCACACCTGAAATCACTCTTACTTCGGAAGACTTCTCTCTATTGAGAATGACATGCTGCATTCTGTTATCTAGGAACTCTTCAATCCAATCACACAATTAGTCTGATAGTCCATATGCTCTTATTTTGTTCATCAAACGACTGTGGGGAACTGTATCGAACGCCTTGCGGAAGTCACGGCATCTATCTGGGAACTCGTGTCTATGGCCCTCTTGAGTCTCGTGGACGAATAGTGCGAGCTGGGTTTTACACGATTGTCTTTTTTGAAACCCATGTGATTACTACAGCATAGATTTCTAGTCTCCAGAAAAGTCATTATACCTGAACATAATATGTGTTCCAAAATTCTACAACTGATTGAGATTAGAGATATAGGTCTATAGTTCTGCACATCTGTTCGACATCCCTTCTTGAAAATGTGGATGACCTGTGCCCTTTCCCAATGTTTTGGAACGCTACACTCTTCTAGAGACCTACGGCACACCACTGCAAGAAGGGGGCCACGTTCCTTCACATAGTGTGTCAATGTTATCATTTCAGGCTGTATGTACAATATTTGTAACTGACGTGGCTGTGGGGAGTTGTTTGTGTTTATCTGTTAACTCTGTTTAGTAACTTGAAAAAGTATGAAATGGTTACATTTTAAATCTGTTTCTTCATTTAAAATCTCACCAAGGCATCGTACAATGCATATGTAGATTTCTCTCTCTTCAATTACATTCACTACTAAACCTTTAGGTTCTGCATTGTTGTTATCATTCTTTAAGTGGCTGAACATTTGCTAATGCTCGTGTTGCCTCAATATCTTATACATACAGCCCAAAATGATAACATCAACACACCGTAGCAATGGTAAAAAAATAGCATATTTGGCCAATTGCCACAACTGTCAAATCTGACAATAAAATATCAGATTACAAAAATTACAAGAAAGGACCATTTAACAACAGGAGCAAGCTCTAAAACAGCTTACAGCATACGAGTCCTAAACCTACACCACACTGTAATACAAAACAGAGTGACATCGACCACTGATGATATATGGAAATAAGTACCAAATCTGTATATCCAATAATATAATTACCCAACATTATAATAAAATTTAAAAAAAAATATGTAACTTCCAAAGATGGTCTGAAGATGGAAATCTTGCTGAAATGAATCAGGCACAATAAATACACCATTAAACTATAACAGCAGCAATCTGAATTTTTATGTAGTGTCTCTATGGGGTATCTTCTATGCTGCAGTCCCATTGGATAAACCAAGTGGTTACCAACAGTTTATCCTCAACAACCATTCAGGATATGTTACTGCATATCCTGAATATTCACTGAGGATAAACTGTTGAACCTTCGCAGCCGGCGCCTGGTTCATGCACCCATGCTGACTGCTGTTCATTAGCAACAAAGACTGGAATTTGCACGTCAGTACTGCAACTGCAACAGGTGGCCTTTTCAGATGCATCACGTTTTATGCTCCATCAGATAGATGACAAACACCCTGCAACAATTGTCAGAAGGATCCAGGCCAGAGGAGGGAGTGTTATAGTCTGAGGAATGTTTTCGTGGTATTCCATTGGTGATCTTGTCCTTCTGAAAGGCACAATGAATCAACACAAATATATGGCCTTGGGTACTTTGTTCATCCCTACATGCAGTTTGTTTTCCCTTGGCACAATGATATCTACCAACAGGACAAAGCAAAGTGGCACACAGCTTACAGAGCACATGCATGGTTTGAAGAGCACCAGGACGAGTTTACCGTACTCCCCCGACCACCAAACTCCCGGATTTAAGGCCATTCGAGAATCTATGAGACCACCTCGATTGGGCTGATCATACCATGGATCCTCAACCGAGGAACCTAGAGCAGCTGGCCACAGCACTGAAGTCAGTATGGCTCCACACCTCTGTTTGTAAGTTCCAGAATCCCACTACTTTCCTTCCTGCACAATTCCAGCAGTCCCCACTGCAAAAGATGGTTATTCAGGCTTCTGACAGGTAGTCATATTAATATGACCGGACACTGTGTGTCTCTTATGTTGTTTCCAGATGACATGAACTTGATCTAAAAGTTGGACTCAGCTCTGCAACTGAGCTCAAAATTAATGACACAATTGAAAAACACCTCTCATGCTCCATTGCAAACTAAACACAAACAAGACAGCTCATATGCTCTTCTACCCATCCCAAGACCATCAGCTCACGTCACTGTACCCTCACAAGTTGATGGCACAGAAATTTTAATGGAAATAAAAGTTTTTGGAAGACTGGGTTGAGAGTCGCCATATTTACATTCCAGAGATAGTTTCTACTGTCTAAAGTCTGCTTTTTAATGCACTGCCCCTCATCAATCTAGAATAAATAAAAATGTAAATGATCATTTGTTCAAAATCACATATCTCCATAAGTTCTTCACCAATTGCTTTGAAATTTTGAAACAGTGTTGCATTTGAACACAAGCCTGTTGTTATACAACTACTGGAGTGCTATATGGCATCCAAACACATATATAAGAATAAAGAGGATACAATATTAGCAAAATACCACACAGTCGTTTGTTCAAAGTCGTAAATCTCTGAAAGTTCTTCACCGACTGCTTTGAAATTTTGACACAATGTTACATGCGAATAGGCATTTGTTTTTATGTACTATTTTCAATACATATAATATACAAATAAATACGCAATACATAATAAGGAAACACTATTGCCAAGTAATTCGAAAAGTTTACCAATTTACTATTAGGCAATACTCTTATGAAGAATCGGACAGATATAGGCTACATAGTTTTAAGACAAGGTGTTTATAAATTTGTTACATAAAAGTAACCTTTAAGTGTGGAAAAGGGAAATAACTTACAGAAATGTTTAATACAGCTCTGGCTGCAATACACCTTGAATTTATATTTACAAATGTTTAATGTGGATACATATTGTAACAAGACTAATGTCACATCTGTAACAGTAACATACTGCTAGCCAACCCTGACAGGAGATGGACAGAGGGATGGGAGGAAATGTTAACAAAAAGTGAAACAGATGAGTGAGAGAGAGAGAGAGAGAGAGAGAGAGAGAGAGAGAGAGAAGACAGAGAGAGGGGGGGGGGGGGAGCTTGGGCATAGAAAGGGGAGAGGAGGTGATGGGCAGACAAGTGGGGCAGGAAGGAGGAGGTGGAGAGAGAAAGAGGGGAGGAGACGGACAGAGAAAGGGGAGAGGAGGAGGATATAGACAAAGAGAGAGAGAGAGAGAGAGAGAGAGAGAGAGGAGGAGGAGGATATGGACAAAGAGAGGGGGAGAAGGATATGGACCAAGATGGAGAGAATAGAAGGAGATTACAACATATACCCCAAACACATTAGAAATGTCTGCTTTTTCTTTTCTTTCCTTTCCTTTCCATTTAAGCAGAGTAAGCAACAGCAATGTGTGACCGGGAACAGCCAGGTATAAATAAAAGCAGTACCTTCACTCAAAAAGTGAAAAAATGGTTCAAATGGCTCTGAGCACTATGGTACTCAACTGCTGTGGTCATCAGTCCCCTAGAACTTAGAACTACTTAAACCTAACTAACCCAAGGACATCACACACATCCATGCCCGAGGCAGGATTCGAACCTGCGACCGTAGCAGTCGCACGGTTCCGGACTGCGTGCCCAGAACTGCGAGACCACCGCGGCCGGCCAAAAAGAGAAAGATTTGCTAATGAAACATACATTTCATTCTGTTGCTGAGTACCTAAAGGCTCACTTGCATTAACTATTAAGCTCATCCTCTCCCATACAAAACTTAAATCTTAAGAAAATAAAAGTCATAAAAATATTGTGTACACAGTGGTCAACTGCGCCAATAATTACTTTTTATACTTGCCTCCCGCTTAAGGTAGAATTTCACTGTTTCATAGAGCTATAAAGAAATAATGTGCTTGCATTCATATGCAATGTGATCTATTTTGATATATTTTCTATATTTTAGTATAATAAAGTAAACAATGAGTCTTTCTATATTTTAGTATATTAAAATAGACAATGAGTCTTTTGTCAATTCTAAACCTTAGCTACTATTGTATTTGGCACAACAGGTCTGATGACTTTTCATGTATATTTTAGTTTATTTTGTTTTCATGTGTATTTTAGTTTATTTAGCTGCTGTAGATAAATGTTAGGTTATTGCTGCAATTACTTAACATGTTCTGTTCTTTGCAGGTGTAAATACAAATGCATTTAACATTTTGCAATTAGCCCCATAACCCCATGGTTATACAGTCTAAGATTTCTGGACTTCAAATAAACAACTGACAACAATATGAAATAGGATAAATTGTTACCCAGCATGTGCAGCAGACAGGCAAATTTAATCATTTTAAGGCAGAATAAGCTATTGGACAAAGTCCTACCTCAGAAGCAGAAAAGTAAATACACACACACACACACACACACACACACACACACACACACACACACACAAATATGGGGATAGGGATAAGAGCAAGTTGCAATAGGGACTGGGGAGGCCATGGGGTTTCTGAATGAACAGCCGGGTGTTAGTGTCCAAAGGGCATAATATTTCAGCAAGCGACCACGT
Organism: Schistocerca nitens; assembly: GCF_023898315.1. Lineage (NCBI taxonomy): Eukaryota > Metazoa > Arthropoda > Insecta > Orthoptera > Acrididae > Schistocerca > Schistocerca nitens. The sequence goes on along the minus strand of NC_064615.1, from coordinate 1,110,939,463 downwards.
TGCAATCATCAGGTGCTCTGACAAGCTGACCACCTAGGCACTGGCACCAGGCTTTTATATCCCCCCCCCCCCCTACAGGTGCTCCGAACGTGGTCTGTGCCCAGGTGTGGAGCATCCAGTATCCGTCCTGTTCGCGGTCCGCACCCATGGGCGTGTGCTGACACAGTCTTCTTAGTATCGCTGCCTGTTCTCAACATCAGTTCATAGTGGGATGTCTTCTTTCTCCTTTTAATCAGATTTGAAGCAGGCTCCCAGGCCTTACTAAGGATGTAACTGCTATCTCGATTGATTAGGAGTTCCCGTACTCGAATCTCAGTAGATTCTTTAATGACAAAGTCTCAGTATTTGGACGTCTGTGTCAGAACCTTGGTATGGTCATTATTCATACTGTGTAATTCCAAGTGGCAACATTCAGCAATCCGGACTTATTAGGCTGCTGCAGTCTGGTGTGCCATTGATGTTCTTAGCAACGATCTTCGATAGTGCAAACCATTTGACCTATGTAAGTCAAGCCACATTCACACGGGGACCTGGTAGACTCCAGATTTCCATAGTCCTGGATTGTCCTTGACATTATCAAGCAGTGTTTGTGTCTTAATTGGTGGGCGGAAGACAGTCTTCACTTGATGTTTTTGAAGAATTCGACCTATATTTCCCTATAAAGCACCACAGAATGGAATGCTAGCCCCCATCTTGCTGAGGCTCCTCTTCTGTTTCCTCCGTTTGCACAATCAGTGTGGGATGTAGAGCTTTCCGAATCTGCTTCTCTATGTAGCCGTTTTTCCGCAAAACTGACCTTCAGATGCTCAAGTTCTTGGTTAAGGCTCTCATTGTCAGCCCTTTGGACCAATGTTTTGAGGATGCCGCTCCTCTGCGCTGGATGGTGACAGCTGTTTGCATGTAAGTAGGGTCGGTGTGCATCTTCTTATGGTACACACTGTGGCCAATGTGTCATCTGCTCTTCTTTTAAACAGGACATCCAGAAAGGGGAGTACTCCATCCACTTCGACTTCCATCGTAAACTTGATGTTCTTGTGTACAGAACTGAGATGTATGAGGAAACCATTCAGCTTGTCTCTACCATGTGGTCATATGACAATCGTCAACATAGTGGAAAACAAAGGTAGGTTTCCAATGTGCTGAATCATGGGCTTCCTCCTCAAAATGTTCCATGAACAAGGTGGTGACGACTGGTGAATGTGGACTCTCCATGCCTACTCTGTCCATCTGCTCATAGTATCCACTGTCGAAGAGGAAGTATGTTGATGGCAGGATGTGCGTAAAAAGATTGGTCATCTCTGTGCCAAACTTCTGACCAATAAGTTAAAAGGATTTCTCCAAAGCCACCCTTCTGAAGAGAGAGACAACATCAAAACTCACAAGGCTGCCTGTATCACAAAGTCTGAGTTGTTAAGATGCCCGACAAAATCCACTGAGATGCGAATATGATGTGGACATTTACCAACAAAAGCGCTACGCATTTCCTTCAGGTATTTTGCAAGTGATTATGTTGAAGCACTAATGTTGCTGACAATCGCATGTAAAGTCACTCCTCTTTGTGTACATTTAGAAGACTGTGAAATCTCGGTGGAACACACCCTCTCTGTCGTAGATTCTTCACAACACCGTCTGGTAAGCCAGATTCCCTGAGAAGAGCCCTGATCTTCCTCTCCACTCTCTTGGTAAGGTCAGTGTTGATCTTCCGGTATGCGCTGTCTTCTAGCAAACCCTGCACCTTCTCGATGTAATCTTGATGAGGTAAGATCACAGTTGAGTTGCCTTTGTTGGCTAGTAAGACTATGATATCTCGATCTTCTCGTAGCTCCCATATGGCCGCCCTCTCCTTGGTACAGATGTTTGGTTTCACAGGTTTAGTTTGTGTGAGAGCATGACAGGTTTTGCAACATACTTCTTCAACTGCTTCAGGTGGAACTCATGCAGCCGTCTGTTCCACTGCACTGATGAAATCTGTGATAACTGTGCATTTAGGAGTTGGTGCAAAGTTGAGTCCTCTCTAAAGAACTACAAGCATGTCCTCATCCAACTGCCTGGCCGTGAGATTGATGATAGTCTTGCAGGGAGCCTCAGAAGATCTAATTTTGATGTCTGACGCACAGTGTCTAATTTTGATGTCCGACGCACAGTGGCCTTTCTTTGCGCAGAGTCTGCTCATGTGACACAGTCAATCCATTCCCATATTCAGGAGTTGACCTGGTTGGCCAGCTGTAGAAGGAGTTTGTGAAGTTCTCTGTTAATTGAATCTAGGCAACAGTGAGCAAAACATATTCTTTCACAAACTATGCCTAGGCTGGCATGTTTCTTGATTCTTCTGGCTGCTGCTGAATCAATGTGATGTGTCATCTTGGCGAAGTTCGGCAGCACACACTTTTCATGGCATCCCATAAGGTCAGTAAATGGTTTGCCCGGTGAGGCAGCTTGTCAAGCCTTTTCATGCAGCGATACTTCTCCTCCCTGTAAAGGTATGTGACATGATTGTTCGATTCCTCCTGGCATACTTCATGATGGAAGAGTTCACGAGTGGATAGGTGGGTGTTAGTGTCCAATGGGCACAATATTTTGGCATGTTTAAAAGGAGAAAGAAGACATCCCACCATGAACTGACATCAAGAAAAGGCAGATATCCTAAGAAGATGCCACCATCACATGCACTTGGGTGCAAATTGCAAACGGAACAGATGGTAGAAGCTCTGCACCTGGGTGTGGACCGCATTTGGAACACCTGGAGGGTAGGAGATAAAAGCCTAGTGCCAGCGCCTCGGCAATCAGTTCGTCAGTGCACCTGATGAAGGCAATGTGGTCGCTTGCAAAAATATTGTGCCCGTTGGACACTAACACCCGGCTGCTCACCCGTGAACTCTTTCATAATGAAGTATGCCAGCAGAAACTGAAGAATCAATGGAGGAGATTCTATCTGAACAATTCAGAAAAACTTGTGTTGCTGGAAAGAATTCTGCTGACACAGGCTGTGAAGCAGTTGTTGAAGTCAAGTACACCATGTTGGGCAGCACGCTTGGCAACTGGATGGTCCAGCTGCTTCATTGGCAGTTTGGCAACACTCATCTGTGAGAATAGACAGCATAAGTAGAATGCTGCACAGTGGTTGCAGCTAAATTTGTAGACCACATGACTGCTTTAACAGGTGGCCTTGGCTTTTATAGGGTATCAGATGCCTGTGACAGGACTGGCATAGGTGGTAGACGAAGGACATATGGAAAAGGACTTGGACTTGGGTCTACTGCAAGGACATGAGCCATGGGTAAGGTGTTGGGATATGTATGGTATAGGGATGGATGAGGAAACTGGGTAGTTGGGATGGGTGGCAAAATACCATAGCCCTGACGCCAGTGAACACTGCCTTTTCCAACGTCCAACTGACTAAATATACTACCTCCTTCCTAGTCACCATGACCAACTATATCCCCAGCCAAAATCACTTCCCCTTTGAAGGCATCACATCCAAACAAATCCACACTACAGCCTTGGGTACATGCACGGTACCATCCTATGCCAATCGATTAGTGGGACATTTACAGGAATACTTTCTGGTCACCCAGAATCCCAAACTCCTCACCTGCTTCAGATTCACTGGACCTTGCGGGAGGACACCCTACCCACATTCCTCCAGAACCTCAACATCGTCTACCCCATTCACCTTATTGTCCTCAGCCCAGCAAGCTATCTCTGAAATATTGGCCTCTATCTCATAGATGGCTACATCAGTACCTTAGGCCGCATAAAACCTACCAATCACCAACATTTCCATTTCAGATGCTTCCACCCACTTCACACAAAGAAGTCCATTCCATATAGCCTAGCCACAGATGGTCTTTGCACCTTTAGTGATGAGCAGTCCATCTCCAAATATACCAAGCTTCTTGCTGAGGCATTCACAGACCGAAATTTACTATCCACATTGTCAAGAAACTATATCCCCCGCACAGTCACCTCCCATCCCCTGCACAGTCACTGACTAGCATTCCACACATAACTCAGATACTTCAAGACAGGAAGCAAATCAATCATGTTCTCTACCTGGATTGAGACTTATCTTTGGTCAGTCCCTGAAACAAGAAATATCCTTGAAACTTCCTGGCAGATTAAAACTGTGTGCCCGACCGAGACTCGAACTCGGGACCTTTGCCTTTCGCGGGCAAGTGCTCTACCAACTGAGCTACCGAAGCACGACTCACGCCCGGTACTCACAGCTTCACTTCTGCCAGTACCTCGTCTCCTACCTTCCAAACTTTACAGAAGCTCTCCTGCGAACCTTGCAGAACTATCACTCCTGAAAGAAAGGATACAGCGGAGACATGGCTTAGCCACAGCCTGGGGGGATGTTTCCAGAATGAGATTTTCACTCTGCAGCGGAGTGTGCGCTGATATGAAACTTTCATATGAAAGTTTCATATCAGCGCACACTCCGCTGCAGAGTGAAAATCTCATTCTAGAAATATCCTTGGTGGTCAAGAGACAGTAGGGCCAATAAGTTGCCAATCATGCTACCCAATATGGTGTGTGTGACTTCGTTTGTGCTATCTGGATTTTTCCCACCAACATCAATTTCTGTGAATTTCATGGGTAGGAATTATAACTACAACAGACGTCATTCCTGTAGCCCCGACAGCTAGTCCCAGCTCAACCTAACCTACCCCTCCCTTGCTCCCCCTCCAGCCCACCACAGTCACCTGATACTGCACATAACAGCCCTCCATTCTGTCCCCATCACATTGTTGCACACTTTTCCGTATCTGACGTGCTATTCTTCCCCCTACCCACGCCATGTCTCTTCAGGAACCCCCCCCCCCTCCCACTAATCACCTCAGCTGACAGCTGAGACTGCTGCTTACCATTGTTAAGCCACAGCACCCAGAGACGACAGTGACCATATGTACACTTGTGTGTGTGTGGACTTTTTTATGTCTGAGGAAACACTCTGTCCGATAGCTTGTGTGTATTGTGTATTAAACCGGGGACCTAGAAACGATGGAGAGGCTTCGTCCCGCCATAGTCCTCAGTGGTTCAAAACCCCACATCAGGCCACAGCAATCCACCCACCCCAACGCCGCTCCACACCGAACCCAGGGTTATTGTTCAGTTCGCCCCCCCCCCCCCCCAGTGGACATCCCCCCCCAACCCGGGAACGTCATACACCATCCCCCCCGATGAGGGTAATGTTTGCATGGTAGAGTAATTACGGTGTACGCATATGTGGAGACAGTGTTCATGCTGCAATTGCCGACATAGTGTAACTGAGGCAGAATAAGGGGAACCAGCCCACATTCGCCAAGGTAGATGGAAAACTGCCTTAAAAACCATCCACAGGCTCGGTGGCACACCAGACCTCAACACTAATCCATCGGGCGGATTCGTGCAAGGGGCTCCAATAGCTTAGTCTACTTTGAAATGTACTTTTAATGTGACTTCCAGCCAATCAATGTCTCCTCTATTTGGTAAGTAGCAATGTATTTTATATTGTTGTTACTGCATCATATATTTTCCACTGTCCCAAACAGTGTGTTCAAAAAAACTATGTTGCTGCAAAATTATACAAACTTCATCTTGAACAATGAATTACGTAAATTACCTACAACTACTCATCCGTGAATTCACTTCCATGCCACAAAGTAAAGGGTGTGGGATATGCGAAACAAGTTACTGGTTTATTAATTTTTCCCATTTAGTCATTGCTAATGCCATGACTGCGTCACATTCATAAAACTGACAACAAACCACATTTAAATATTTTGTGCAAATATGCTGTGAATCAAATTAAGTATTTCTACATTTTATCTAAAAACTTTGGAACCACTCTGTAAATAGAGCAGTGATTACCTCTAAAAAAGAATTTTTTTAAAAAAAATACATAAGCTGATGGTTAAGCAGCCAAAGATAAGTCCCCGGGCTTTAATAAGTACCAGCATAGATATATTTTTTTTTAAATCACGATTAGTGACTGAATGTAATTTGTTTTTTTAATGATTTACTGGGTACACAGCATGTATGTAAACAGCCAAGGAGTAGTACAACAATTAATGAATAAGGGCAGTTAAGTTGGAGGAATGGATATATGGCTGGAAATTATTGTTAATCTTTGACCCACATCGATATCTCTGTAATATAAGTTTGACAATTTCTTGAGCTAAGTTAGTGTAACACCAGCCTCTACCCCGTAGTTAAAAGTGGCCAATATACAAATATTTGATAGGACACTTGAACAGGTTATGTCAGTTTACAAGCGAAAAATAAGAAACCATTTGTGACAATAACAACTGGTCCAGTTATAACAATTTTTATTCAATATAAATTATCAGTATTGCTGCTGTTATTGGCGCTAACTGCCTAGGATTGTTTACCTCCCAACCGCCCTTGGATAAACAATTCCTTTACACACTTAGTCACTTCTCACTCTATATTTGATTTAAATTTATTCCGCCGTGAATGGGTACATGAAATGCATGTGTGTTGAAAATTATGGTTGCAACTTTAAATTTCTGTATATAGATAAATTGTTTAATTTGTTTTCCGATGGTAATACGTCCCAGAGGATTTTTGAAGATATACCAAAAAAATTCTCTGATTTTCTTTTCATTTGTGCATACTCTCAAAAACCGCTAAGCAGTAGTTGCAGAAAATTGATTCAAAATATAAGAAAAGATTACCTGACTCCTGTAGATACCGGTACACCAAGAAATTCACTTCGTCACTTGAAAAACTCATTGTATCGTATATCTCACTTCATTTGAACACAACCGATAAACACAAACATTAAATACTACAGCCAAAGAGTCAGTTGGTTTACTAACGTTGCTGAATCCAAAGATGTTTACCAATACGTTTATTTCGGGGGGGGGGGGGCCGAAGAATCCTAAGACCTGGCCTGATCTGCAGAAAAAAGTGCATAATACGTAGTTCATTCACTATTTATATAAATTCACGTATTTTAAGTTATACTAATGTTTCAAGTCATTCAGGCCAACTGTATAGGAAAACTGACACCAAAACGTAAAATTATAAGCAAAAATAGTCCTACAAAAAGAACAAAAGTTTTTGTCCAGTAGAGTTTTGCATCAGTTAATAAATAGTTGCACTGCTAAAGTTAATAACAATAATAATAGCGATAAAGCTTTATTCAACACAAAATGATTTTGTGTATGCCCAAATATTGCAGATGTCTAGCTGTAAAGGTATTACAGATTTATTTTACTTAATACAGAATTATATTCCTTAATGTATCATGAATTTAAGACTACTTTTCAGTTTACGTAAATATTTCTCATCAAACAACATTTTTCTTAATATTAAGACTCAAAAGATAAACATATTCCTTAATTCTCAGCAAGGCATGATAAAAATAAACAAGGTTACATATCAACTATTTCTCCTTCGGTAGTTACTTACTTGTTCCATAGACCATATTCACCATAAACACTATTCAGCATTTATCAGGTGCAGCCTCTTTAATCTTTACTCTTTCTTCAGCTTTTTATCACGGCGATCGATTGGTCTGCCTAGTAGTATTCGTCTTTCTCCTGAAATCCACTCGAGTACTGTCTTTGTTCATCTTCTGTCATTTCTTCGCCCGAGATGTAATGCTCATTTCCATTTTAGAATCTTTATCTTTTGACAACACCTTGAACTCTTGCCATTGTATTTATGTCTTTCCTTCTTTTCCGATCCTTCTTTGTGAGTCGGCGGAGTGACCTTTGCCAGAGCTCTCTGAGCTGTCCGAGAGGTAGCTTGGAAGGTAGGAGATGAGGTATTGGCGGAATTAAAGCTGTGAGGACGGGGCGTGAGTCGTGCTTGGGTAGCTCAGTTGGTAGAGCACTTCCCCGCGAAGGGCAAAGGTCCCGAGTTCGAGTCTCGGTCCGGCACACAGTTTTAATCTGCCAGGAAGTTTCATATCAGCGCACACTCCGCTGTAGAGTGAAAATTTCATTCTAGAAGCATCCCCCAGGCTGTGACTAAGCCATGTCTCCGCAATATCCTTTCTTCCAGGAGTGCTAGTTCTGCAAGGTTCGCAGAAGAGCTTCTGTGAAGTTCGGAAGGTAGGAGACGATGTACTGGCGGAAGTAAAGCTGTGAGGACGGGGCATGAGTCGTGCTTGGGTAGCTCAGTTAGTAGAGCACTTGCCCGCGAAAGGTAAAGGTCCCGAGTTCGAGTCTCGGTCCGGCACACAGTTCTAATCTGCCAGGAAGTTTCATGTTATAAATCCTTTATGGAGAGTTACAGTTCCATCAATTATTTGCTAAGTTTACTACTTTGCTAAAAAATCTCAAGTCACTGAGCCTTTTCCCATTTATTCTAATTCCCCTCTCCTTCCAAATAATTCTGAAGACAGTCATCTCCAGGACTGCTGTAAGAAGTTTCATGGATGTAGGGTCACCCTCTTTTACCCTCTTCAAATGAATGACATTTCATATTCATTAACTCAACTAATTAATTCGTGCAGCGTGCGTATATGGTCAAATGCACTATAAGCACTGTGGAATATGACTTGTTCAGTGTATTGTACGTTTTTCACAATAGCAGTGATGTGATAAATCAAGACTTTAGTGAAAGGTTTGTAGATAACAGGGAATAAACTGATAAGAAGATATTTCCTCAAATCTCTAATGCTTCCTTTTTTTGTGCAGAAGCATTGTCTTCAATTCATCCCAGAAAGGGGGCTGTTGCCTTTTTGTACACAAGCAGCAAAGACTTTAGCCACACAGTTTTATGTTTCTTCTTTAGTATTAAGTATTTGTATTGTCAAACCACCATGACCCCCTCTATACTATTCCGCATTTCATTTACAGGAATTCTTGTTTCTTTTGGGATTTCCAGTACTTCGTTATATGCAACTGTATGTCTTTTCTCAGTGGTGCATGAATTATTTTATATAGTTTACTGCAGAAATGCCTTGTATGCTCAAGAATTTCTTCCTTATCCATTCTGCATTCTTTATCACTGTCAACTGCTTCCATCAATTATAAGCTTTTGCTTAACTTTATTACAGCTCTTTTTACCTTCTAGTGCTAATTTTGTGGTTTTTCCGTTGTATCTTATCAGATCTTCTTTGATTTGATTTATTATACACTTATATAGTTCTGAGTGTTTTATTTTGTCAACGGTGGTTTTAATTTTCATATTCCATCTCTTTAACAGTAAGGTATGGGTTTCAGCCAATAACTCCCGTCGTCGCTTAGTAAACTTTATTGATCTCTATATTTCTTTTCCAGTTTTCATTGTCATTGTCTTTCTTCTGGTGGCTGTTCTAACCTCATCTGAAGAGTCCTCATGCACTCTCTTTCTTTTTCACTTAATTTATACATGTTGGTAATTTGTTTTTTCACAAATATTAGTCTTAATTCAGGTCAACAACAGACCATTTGATTTTTTCTAATTGCTCCTCCGTTTCACTTAGTGTTACGTTGATCCACAAGTGACTGGTAGTTATATGTGTGGATGGACAGAGGTCTGGCATTTCCAACATTAGTATGTTTCCATATGGGTCTGCTAAAGCAGCCCCCTCCTGGAGATCCGATAACTGGGGGGAATAATCCAGAATTTTTTAGGTTAACATCAGTCATTATATAAAACTTGTAGGTTTGAAGCATAACCAACACGCTTGCTTCAGAACAGATTGGCAGTCTAGTTTCCCAGGTCATGTCTAAATGGGGTACACATGTCTTTCGCTGGCTGCTCCACTAACGGCAGTGGTTCTCAAGCTTTTTTACCTCCCCCACCCCCTTTCATATGGAAAAATAATATAAAGGGCCTCCACAGCCGATTTTGATAACAAAAATAGTCATTTTCTTATATTTTGTTTTCTTTGTTCTCTGTTTTACCAAATTCAATTTAGAAGGATTTTATGCAATATCTATTATTATAACGAAAACATGGAACATATTCTTTATCTTTACCACATTTCCATCTCTTTGAAAACTTCAAAATGAACAACATTTACAATATTTACAATTCAGCAAATAATGATTACAGGAGCATTAAAAAGTCAAATTATAATGTTCCTTGTTGCAGATGAGGTTGCTTTTGAAAATAAATTTTCTCAAGGCATAGAGGAAACAGCGACTCACAGTTCTTTTCTTACATTTAGCTTTTAAAGGTAGTTCGACTTCATAGCTACCAAAGCTGAAAAACCAGGCTCGCATGAGTACGTTGTTGCAAAATGAATTAGAATCGTCTCTGCTTTTTGGCTTGGTGTTGGGAATTCCTTGCATATATGTGTCCAACATTCCAAGAAACATATTCTTAAGTCTGCTGTTCAGTGAAGTATCACAAGTGAGAATAGAAACTGTTCTTGCTTTTTTATATTTAAACATTATGGTCCAGGAGCATGTCTGAATGGACCTTTGATCCAATTCAGTTTGTCAAAATCGACCCCGAAATATTTTTCGAAGTGAATTGTTAGTGTTGCAGGATGATGAAGAAGGTAGACTTTTATCTTCACTGGAAATAGTGGAATATCTGTGTCCTCCAACAGTAACTCTAGAGCAGAGAACTTATCTAGCATGGCACTTACCATTCGGTTTTGCCACAGTTCTTACTTCTTCATGAACGTCTTCATATTTTCATTCCAAGTTACCTGATTACCTCAAAGTGAAGTGTTAAGGATATTTAGTATCTAAAAAATATCACTGAGGTAAGGCATTATGAATAGAAGATCTGTGTTTCTGAAATTCTGTCAGAGAGTGAATTTTCTCCATTAAAAAACACAATATCTCATTCCTCAGCTCAAAAATTGCTTTCAGCCCTTATTTCAGAATAAAAACAGTCTTGATTGGGAAATTACTAAATATCAATCATGTGTTTACCCCGTTTTAGGGCATCATAAGATTGTTTAAAAATAGTTGGATATGTAACCCATCCACCATGAAGTGTAATATAAAAAAAATTATGAAATAAATATGACTGAATGTGATTGCTTTATTAAAATGTCTCTGCTTATCTTAATTTTTCTTGGGGATCGCACTTTGCTGACCTTCTAGCTGAAGCTGCAGGCAGCGGCGGACTCTGGGAACACCGGCGCTTGTAGTAATCACGAAAATCCTCGTCCTATAGTTTTCCTCTTCACTTTAATAAATAAAATGCTTGATACTGTTTTTTAACATCGTATTATTCATGCATACGTATGATACATCGAGATCAGAATAGATCATATCTAAAATCGAACATCCTCATCATCCTTCTACATATAAGAGAGAGTGTCTCTCTAAAACAAAAAACTGTATAAAAACAAGAATGAAAAAAGGATGTCTTTTCATTTGTCTGCGCCTTACCACGCATTCATAACTAACATACAAGTATTTGCTAATGCTTGTGTTCGATCAGTGTTTCATTTTTGTTTTGTTCTGAAATAAATATTTACTTTGCAGCATCCTGGGGGTCTTTCATCAAGTACTTATACAATTGCCAACACATTGTACGTTGATATGGTATGGAGATGTACAGTGTTTTCTTGTATTTTCATTTGCTAATAGGGGAAGATGCCCTTTATTGTTGGCTTCTTTTTTTATTTAATGGAATGGACATATCAGCGTATCCTATGTATGTTAGAACTGTATAAGAAATTAAAAGATTATATATATAATATGAGAGTCCATTACATATTTAAATTTAGTGTGCTAACAAGAATGTCCAATTTGCTTCATTCTCACTGCCATGTTTCGTGCTGGCGCACTGGCTGATTTAGCGGCAAGAACTAGTTGCCAATAATCAACATGTTAGATGCTGTTGTCGCACACGTGTGCACTCGCTTTCTTAGTGTTGATTTCACATGGAGTGTCACACTTTCACCCGAGTGTCGCATATTGAAGAATTGCTACGTCGTTTGTCTTAATTCTGGGTGCAGTTGGTGTCTGCTTATTGTTCAAAATCCGACGCTGTGACAGACGATCTCCACTTTTATGGCCCAGGCGTCATTAATACCTGTCATACTCGCATGTTCAGTGGAGAGCACGCTGTCCAACAGCATCTGTCGATGAGTTAAGTACCAGCTCGAACAATTCTAGTTTACTTGTCAATGTACCAAGTGTTGTGAACCACGATACTCAAAAATTATCTCATTGCACACACACATTCATGTCACCCTACAAGACTGTCCACTTGTTTAAAGACACATATAGGCATCCTAAAATTTGTATAAATTGCTTATCATTAAAGTTCATTTTTTCATATAGAGTTTGGCTTCCAATGAAAATTTATATAAGTACTGAGTTACAACAAGATACATGACATGATAGCTCATACCTATGGCTGATATTTCATCCATCGCTTATACTATGAATATAGATTTCTTAGGTTTTAAAATGTCATAAAGTTTTCATAACTGGGTTCTGTTACTACAGTTGGTTTGTGAGCTTCAGCTTATCTTCATTCACATCACATACACATATTAATTACATATCACATTTTTATTACACAATACAACCATATGATGCATTTTTACTTCACTTATGGGAGCTCATTTCTTTCTTAGGTACAGGGGGGAGAAAAACATTGGAAATAGGACTAAAACATTGCGCATTGCAGGAATAACTTTTCAATGGTGCCGCCTCCTTTGTTTGGGAGGGAAGAAGGGAAATACTCATCTACTAGTTCGAGAATTTATTAGGAAATGCACTCGTACAATCATGGATCAGTTGCCAAGGAACTTTGGTTCACTGAAATAATGTGTACTAACCAATCATTGACCAAGTGTCATGTTGTTTCATGTGCTAGTGCGGTTTACTTCAATTCACATGTAATCTAGTGTGAAACATGACTTTTAACCATCATATACTTATCTTTCTCAAATACCTGGAAACGTCATTGTTCATACTTTCTGTGATATGATAAAGAATTTAATTGGTTTTTTTAAAATCTCATGCTTAAATGTTTGTTTATACTCTGCAGTGCATAGGTATTGACAATTGTCATGGAGACACACTTCGACTACATGTATTTCATATTTCACTTGCCTTGTGACCTTTGTACGAGGCGTGTTATTTAAGTAAGTACCGTTCTAAAATTGAAAAAAGACATGCTAAGATATCTCAATAATTTTATTTTTACATGAAAGCCTGTACCTTAATCTACTTTTCTACATTATTTCCATCAATATTGCGGTAATTGTCACAACATTGTACCAGTTTTTGAATACACTCCTCATAGAAGTCTGCCACCTGACTTGTTAACAACTGCATCACCACTGTTTTGACTTCGTCATCGTCTTGAAGATGCTGACCGCCCAGAAACATTAAGAAAGTCATCCTGCAAGGAGGAAATCGCAAAGCGTCTGTTTTCTCTCACCTTATTGTCCACTTCCTGCACCAAACTTTCATTAACGACTGAAGGACGCCCACTCTGTTGTTCATCATGCACATTTGTGCGGCCATCTTTAAATGCTCTCACCCACTTTCTTACCATTCCATCGCCCATAGTGTTTTCTCCGTAAACTGCACAGATCTCATGATGAATATCTATCGCTTTTAGGCCTTTAACCCTAAGAAATCTCATAACAGCCTGTACTTCACAGTCGGTGGGACTCACGATTATCGGAGGCATCTTAAACACTCAGAACACAACGTAAACACGGGAGAATCAGACTGTAATGGCGTCAGTGCGTAGACAACAGATGTAGGTACCCAGAGTGCATGCGCAGAATGCCGACTGCAGCGCTGCGGCCACAGTGTGGCAAAACGATACTTACTTAAAAAACATGCCTCGTATAATTATCCTCATAACTAAATTGTTTACGCAAGGTGCGGCCCGTTTCTTCATTTGGTACCTGCTACGTTCGGCGTAAATCTCTTTTTCTGCGCCGTGATGATGCACTGGTGACTGAAAGAAAAAACTTAAAACTAATTGCATTTCGTAGCTCGGTGGTCACTGATACATTTGATCATTGCATACATCCCCAGATATTTTCACACTTCATCTAAACTCATAGGCATTCGTTTATTCTGTTACCCATTATGATCATTTACCCTGGAAAGAAAATTATTTGACATCTCTCACGGTATTTTTTCGTTAGCACTTAGCTTAGACGTCTCATATAATTTTTCATAATGCTTCCTTTTGGTTGTAAATATGTTTTATACAGCTTAGTATTTAATTAAATCTGTGTGTACACATATCAATAGGTTCCTTAGTTCTTAGACAGTAGACGTATTTGCGTAGTATTTCCGTTTACTTTACATTTAAGTTAGGTACACATTACATTCCTGTTATGTTTACGCCTTCAGCCAGTCTGTAAGGCTTGCACACAGGTCAATATCTCCTCTCCTTCTAGTGACGTCAGCATGTATTGTTGACTGCAGACAGCTGAGCCATAAGCTAATTTTGTCTATACTTTCCCTTCACATGATGTGGTGTGTTACTTCTCATTCCTGTTAATTTTGTGTCTACATATACAAATCAAAAGAATTACTTATGCCTATACAAATTACTTTATCTTAAAATACACCCCAGAAGAAAAACTACACTTAGAGTTGTGTGCACTATGTACAATTATCTTGTCATAAAAAATATGTTACCACGCTTAGTCATTCTATAAAAACATTTATACCTTTGTGAGGGTGGAGACACTTGTCTCTCCCTGTTTTCTCATAGGCTAATCTGTATGTCCTAGTTTATGGTATTTTGGAAATTACATATTGTCCTTAATAGAGTAATTATTCATTTTGTCGATTTAGGGTGCATCCGTAAGAGGACTCATTGCCCTTCAAAAAATTGTGTAATACGTTTCAGTTTCTTGTTATAAATATTCCTTCTATACTCGGCCCTGTTTTCTAATGCAACTATAGCTTGTTTGATTTTGTCTTTTAGTGTCATTTCTATAGTGGGTACCTCTGGTATGGGCGATTTTGTCTTTTAGTGTCATTTCTATAGTGGGTACCTCTGGTATGGGCGACTCCCACTCATTCGTTTGTTTTGTCTGGAACATAAATTCATTAGGTGTGAAACTTGTTGAAGAATGTAGTTATTGACAACTTGCGTGAAAGAAGTAACATATGCTACCCATTGGGTGTGTTTGTGAGGTGTGTATGTCCTAATAAACCGGTTAAATTCTTTGAAGACTCGTTCTACTGGGATTGCTCCTGTGTGAAAACGGTCTACTATCATGTGCTTTATAACCTCTGAGGTCATTAATTGTTTACACTTGTGCTAAACGAAATATGAAACATTGTCATTTAGTTAGTAGTACCTTTGGTTGACCTATTCTTCTCGAATAATCTCCCTCAATTCTCTTTCTGATATTTGTGGCTGTTGCATTTTTGATGACATAAATATGGACATGTTTCGAGAAAATATCGTATAGTGCTACTACGTATCTTACTCCTCCTTTACTTCCTGGACAGGGACCAGCTATGTCCAGGGATACTGTATCTGGAGAGTTTTTATGAGTGTTGGGTGAAGCACAGTATATTTTGGTACATTGGACTCTTTTGACTTTTGACATATTGCACACTTTGTTAATACCTACCTTCTCAAATTTGGTAAATAGCTAAATGTTGCTCATTCCATAATGTCCCCATACTTCTTGTGTGTGTCTTATAAAGTCGGCAACATAATCTTCAGGAATACACATACACCATTGATTAGATTTTTCATGTTTCCTATGAAACAAAACGCCCTTGTACTCTTGATACCATTTAGTTACCTTTCCACCTTCGTCTTGCTTAAGGTTCTGCATGACTTTACTCCATCTGCGATCTTGCTGTTTTATAATTTTCATCTACTTATAAAACTTATGGTAATCCAACTGTTGTGTTGTACCTTGCATTAATAATGTTCTGAGACAAGGCATCTGCAATAATGTTCTGACTTCCTTGGATATAAATGATTCCGAAATTGAATTCTTGTTAACATACATGCCACCTAGTTAATCTACAGTACAATAGTTTACATGTTAAAAGAAATGACAGGGACTCATGGTCATAGTAAACTTTGGTATTCTTGCCCCACAAAAAATATTCAAACTTTATAAATGCCCATATAACCGCTAAACTTTCCAATTCTGACACAGGGTAAGATCTTTCTGCTTCTGATAACGTGTAACTAGGACAACTGATGACCTTGGGTACTTCCTTACCTTCAGTGCATAGACAAAAATCCTTGGATATGTAAGGGTGCCTAAGAATGCTTGCATTGACTAATGCAAGTTATGTTATTAAAGCTCTCGTGACACTTATCATCCCATAGCCAAAGCCTATTTTTTCGTAACAAGTTGATCAATGCATCACTGGTCATCAGTTGTTTTCGTACGAACCTACAAAAAAACGAAAGTAGTCCTAAAAAAGTCTTTAGTTGTTTTTTGTTCCTTGGAGCTCGACAATTGTGTATGCCATCAAGTTTCTTCATATCAGGTAATGTAGCTTGTTATGACACAACATGTCCTAAAAATTTGACTTTCTCCTTACCGAAACTAGACTTTTTAATATTGGTTGTTACTCCATAATCTGCAAATCGTTGAAGCACCTGTTCAGTGAGCCTGATGTGTTCTAACCAAGTGGTAGTGGCTATTATCATGTCGTCTACATGAACAGGGACTTTGCTGAGCAATTCTAGTCCTAAAATCTTGTCCAATATAAACACTTCTAAACTAATGTTCAGTCCAAAGCGTAGAACACGGAATTGGTAACTTATGCCACCACAAACAAATGGTGTATATTTTCGACTTTCTTGGTGGAGATTTATTTACCAGTATGACATTTTGACATTGAGTATACTGAAATATTTCATACTGTACAACTTTAGAAGCTGTTCATCCAAATTGTCTGGTCTTATGTATACTGGTACTATAATCTTATTGATGCCTCTATCATCGAGAACTAATCTTACAGAACCATCTCGTTTGCTTACTGGTAATATTGCACTACAATAGGGAGAAAATGAAGGTTGTATATAATCCCTTTTAATCATACAATTGATCTCTTCCCTTACTGCCTCTCGTTTTGCCCATGGAATAGGATATGACATTACACAAAACGTTTCATGTGGATGGACTTCAAATTTATATTCATAGTCTTTGATTACTCCTGGCTCCTTACTGAAGACATTACATTAAATAACAAGCTAAAAAGTTCTTGTTGTTGCATCTTATTTATTACCTGAGATTCACTTCGTTTCTGCTCTACCATGTCCTAACTAACCTTAGTGTTCGCTTCTTGTTCAGTATCAAATTTGTTTGTGAAATATACAACTGGAAAGGAATATTGTACCACTAGATTTGACTCTAGTTTGTTTTTGTTACTTTCATCATTTGTTCTGACTAAATCAATAGAAAAGTAGTAGTAGGAGGAGGAGGAGGAGGAGGAGGAGGAGTAGCTTTATCTGATCCTTCACAAAAGGAAGTTGCATTTATCATTGTATATGGCAATCTGCGTCTTCTATATTCCGAACGTGTCCATACCAATATAAGTATGTCAATTATAAGAAAGTTGCTCTTCACTGTAAAATGTTCAGTTTGTAAGTGCCTGATGTTTAGCTAATTTAGTCTTACTGCCTGCAGCAGTGTGCACCTTGCAATTTTGGACAGGAAATGTTGGGAACTTACCTCTCTTCTTCAATTCACAAAAAATGCATTTGACATTAGGTTAGTAGTTTAACCGGCATCTAAAATAACTGTGAGTCAATGTTAAATAATTTCATCTTAATGATTGCTTGTATTTGTTCTTCCTTGACTTTGTCTACTATATGTAACTCATGCTGATACAAATCGTCCTTGATGTCACCTTGTTTGTCAAACCTTATAAAACATGTTTATAGTTCTGCCTTTTCCCCATTCTCTGAGAGGTCAATAGCCTGGGGAATAGCCTGGGGCTTAACGACGACCGGTTGGGGTTTTCCGATAGCATAGTGTGACTTAATCCGTTACATGGAGAAATTTCAGTTAGTTGCACTGTGTGGGTACTTCGCCAGTTTGTGTCGTTAGCTGCTGTGCAGTTATTTTACTGCCCAAGGGTCGGATGCGGTACAGCATAAGGGGTGGCATTGTTGCCACGCATCGGCCGCTGCTGCGACTGACTGTTTCTATTCATGTTCGGCATAGGACCTTGTGATGGTGAATTCTAATTCGCTCGTTTGTTAAAATTATCCCTGTTGTTTTGGGAATTTCTTCTAAATCTTTTGTTTTTTATGTTCCCACTACTTTACTCATTACCTCTGGGTATGTAAATTTGCTGTGGTGTGTATCATGCTTACTGTGTATTTAGATCACATTTTACTGACTGATTTATGTAACTATGTTGTTGTTGTGGTTGATTTTCTGTTGCTACATTGGGTACAGGTCTTTCCTCAGAAAATAAGTTTATAGAATCAAGCACTGACAGAAAATTATCTTTGTCATGCTCTGGAGTTGTTCAAAATTTCTAACACGTCTACCTGTGATATTGGGTTCGTCCAGTAGCGTGTCTTGTTTGGGTATTTTTTAAAGTATCCACGTAGAGTACCCTATCTGCCATTGAATGGTGCAGGGTTGAAAACCTCATGTCTGAGTCTTTCTTGCACTGCCTCAGACCAGTATTTGTCGAGGAAAGCTCGTTCGCATTAGATATAAGTGCTGCAACGTTTGGCCACTTCAGTTGTCCATAAAAGCACATCACCTTGCGTATATCCCACGACAAATCTGATTTTTTGTACATTCGACCTGTTGCGTGGAAATACTTGACGAAAAGCACTGATAAATACTATGGGATTCATTTGGTAGTGAATGTAGGAAACTGTCAATGTCTCATCAAACCTTCATCTGCAAGAATAGTTGATAGACACATTGCATTGTCGGTCGTATTTATGTTGTTATTGTAGTTACCTGTAATTCCGGCTGGTAATTATTCCGATATTGAAGTTGTGGGTATGTTTACATTTTGCACTCTGCAACTGTCACTGGTACTTTATTCACTATAGCCTGTGTATTATTTACATGAATTTTTCCAGAACTTGTAATATTTTCTTCTAAAAGATTGCATATCCTATTTTCCACAGCTTGTAGATTAATGTTTACCTTGTTCACAATTTCATTTTCTTTTTTCCGAACAGCCTTTTCTACTACATATGTGTATAACTTGCAATCGATTACTAATTTCTCCGCACTGGTATTACCCTTATCTAATGTGCCTACTTATGCTTGATGAATGATATCACTCAAATTTTCATTGATCTTCCCTCTCTCCTTCTTAGCACAAGCTGAGGCAACTTCTAATTTTGCTACCCTTAAAGTAAGCTCTTCTACAGCTTGGGGTACACCTTCATAGTATTTATTTAGTTTGTTAATGTCAGTGGTTACCTTTTTTACTGTCGAACACAACTGGTTTTGTGTTTCTTCAATGTTTGTATTTGCATCTGTGATTTTCTTTATCTGTTGTTCTACTCAATCGTGATGGTTATTAAAATAATCTACCTTCTGGTTTAACTCCATAATGTTACTGTTAACTTCAGGAAGCACTTCATGCTTTACGTGTGTTTTCATATCATTCAAGTTTTCGCCGATTTCAGTGCGAAAATTTTTGGCTTGAGACCTTTTCTTGGAAAACCTTGAATACCGGTTTTTGTTGTTGTTTCTTTATATTTAGAGTTTGTGTGACGGTGTTCAGATTGTGTGTCAAGCTATCAATTTTCGTATTCATATCTTGTTTCATATCACTGAAATTGATGTTCATATTGTGTTTCATGTAATCAAATTTCACCTTTATGTTAGATAATAACTGCTGTGGTAGTGCTTCAGCTGTACCACTGTGGTTGCTGACCGCTGTACTTCCCAAGTTAATGTTTGTGTTGTGACCAAGTGGTGTTTGTAATGCATTCATATTGGAATCGCTCTCCAATATTTCATTCATGAGCGGTATGTCACTCTGGGGGATGTGTGACATTGTCTCATCAATTGTAAACATCGTGTCATCAGTGTTGTTCTGCTGTGGAACGTCGCTTTAATTTGTCACTCCAGTGAAACTCATCTCTGATCTACTTAAACTCTCTGCAGTAGGCATGTATGGCGCCAGAACTGCAATTGTTCGGTCTCCCAATTCTACGACATCTTGGCTGATCGCGTTTTCGCTATTGCTATCAACAATGGGTATATATTTTTCGGTCCTGTTGTATGAATATGCAAAATATAAAATTCTCTCAAAAATGTTAAAAATTTCATATGCTAACCGTTACACTTGATAAAAGCAATTCACTTGATGTCAAAGCCTGTTTTACATCTTCTATGATGTGCAAACTATTGTGTCACAGTTCTTTATGTTTTACTGGCAATATGTATCACATTGAAAAATTTCTGTAAATTTTTCACAAATAAAATTCAAGGAAGGGAATAATGTGGAAAAGGATTCTATCTACATCAAAAGAGGAGATGTGGAAAAGGATTCTATCTACATCAAAAGAGGAGCTACCAAGCGTAACCATCCAAGCAAATTGCGTAGCCATCCTACCTTTGCTGCACTGAACAAAACAGCTTACTATGGAAAATTTTATGTGACCTGTGTCCAACTCCTATTTCATTCAAACATTTTCTCCCCAAATTTTGCCTTTTTGCATTACTTGCTCCCCATTGTGATTCATACAAACAGAAAATACAGACAATTAGTTTTTATGACTCATAACAATGTCATTTAAATTTCTTACTATAACAATAGTTAACAAACACTACTCACAACTAGTGCCCTGATGTCCTGGTACACAAGTCGACAGTTGTAATAAAAGAAAGAGAATAAGTAAATTAAATTAAATATTACTAAAATACTATTGACTTTGCATATGAAGACACATTTTTGTAGAATATAATACGATTGTGTTATTCAAATGTTCTGTGATATTTATGTCCTTTGGCCATCGGACTTCACTCACATTTTAATTGTAGCTGCAGGTGGGAGACTCTGAGAACACCGTCACTTGTCGTAATCAAGAAAATCCTCCTTGTATGTTCTTCACTTATGTCAATAAATAAAAACTACTTGATACTGTTGATCAATATAATATTATTCAAACAATGATACAGAGAGCTCGAGTACTTCATAATTAATATCGCATGTCTTCATCATCCTTCTACATACGAGAGAGAAAGAATAAAAAAAAGACAGTACAAAAATTGAGTGTTTTTTTCCTTTTATTTGTCTGTGCCTTACTGCGCATTCATAATTAACGTCTTTGCCAACTCTCTGGCTGCTCGGTGTTTCATTTTTTGTTTTTTAATAAATCTTAATTTTACGGCATCCTGGGCTTCTCTCATCATATACCTACACATCCTTGATATAACTAATGTTTCCTTCAGCACTGGTACTTTCCCTAGAGAACGTAAGCTGTCAGTAATAAAACCAATATTTAGAAACAGTGATATTTATGATGTAAAAAAAGTACAGACGCTTATCAAAGTTGTCTTGTTTCCCAAAGTTTTTGAAAGAATAATGTATGTAAGACTCTCTGCGTTTTTGAACAAATGTGGAATATTTTCCAATGAACAAAATGGTTTTAGAAAAAATAGATCAACCCTAACTGGCATATGTAATGTTCTGAAACTTGTTCTTTATTCCACTGACGATAATGAAATAAACTTTGGATTGCTTTTAGATTTATCTAATGCATTTGATGTTATTGATCATAAAACTTTGCTTGAAAAGCTATACTGCTATGGAGTCTGTGGCACTGCTCATATGTGGTTTAAACCATACATATCTGATAGATACCAGAAAGTGGAAATAATCCATGATGGTAAATCCTTCTTTTCTGGACATGAGAAAGTTACTCACGGAATACCCCAAGGATCGGTGTTGGGACCCCTGTTGTTTTAGATATTCATATGTGATGTATCAAGTTATTTTACATAAGCTGATGGTGTACTGTTTGCTGACAATAGTAGTCTTTTTGTTAAAGCTCAGAATGTGACTCACTTACACAAAATAAATAGAAATAGTGAATGAAGAAGTAGTGAAATGATTTACAGAAAACAGTGTGTTTGTTAATGAGAAGAAAACATTATGCATGAATTACAGGCATACTTCAAATAAAGTAACCCCTAACATAATAGTGAAGTTAGGCAAGCAGGAAATACTACAATCTTCAAATACTAAATTTTTAGGAATTTGGTTAAATGAGTATCTTGAATAGGATAAACATATACAATGGTTCAACAATAAACTAAGAAAATGCTGTTACATATTAAGAATCCCCAAAAATTCCTGCAGTTAAGAAACAGTGATGAGTGCCTATTATGCATTCATACATAGTCTATTATGATATTGTGTCATATTTTGGGGGTTTTCAAGTCTAGTAAAACACTGCTTTACTATTCAGAAATGGGCAATAATAATTCTAAAAGAGATTGCACCCAGGAAGTCCTGTAGGGAAATATTCATCGAACTGAAAGTTACGACTCTTCTCTCTATTTATATCTATGAAAGTATATGATTCTTTAAATCCCATACCCAGCTTTTTCATTGAACAGTGATTGCCATGACTATGAAAGTAGACACACAACTGACTTCTATAGAGAAGTACATAAGAAAGTCCCACATCAAAAAAGTGTAATATATCCCCCCAAAATTCTTTTTAGTGCCATTCCCTTAAGAGTTAAAAAAATATCAAACCTTCACATTTTTAAAATTGAATTTAAGAAAATACTTATACAGTGTTGATGAGTAGATAAATTTTATGACTTTGAGGACATCCATAACTTAAGTTAAATATAACCATGTGTCATTGGATATAACGTAAACTTAGAATTTGTTTGGTTTATGTATTTGATTATCTGTATGATTTTATATGTATCTGTATGATTTACTTTTGTTTATGTACTTAATGTATGAGTTGTATAGAGACACTATTATTAAAGTTTTTGTGTTAAGATATGACAATCCATGTATCATTATACATGATAAAATGGATGATCAATAAATATATACCATTTCTGAAGGTCCATTGAAATGGCTGCTCCAAGCATAACATGTACTTTGTTGGTGATCTGCAATTTTCGCAATTTTAACTGAGACAAATTGATGCTGCAGAGTTAATCTTTGGCACACAATTATAGAAGTCGTCACAGATTCAACTAATTAAAAAAAAGCCATACCATTCACACATTTATTTACATATATAAACCGACCTCTGAATTCTTCTTTGTAAGAGACAATGTGTCTCAAATTTGATTGTCAATTCGAAATTTGAGGTTCTAATATTTTAGTGTATATGTACAGCGATAAACTGTAAAATTTCAAATGTTTGTGAGTGTCACAGTAAACTTGTACTATTGTAGGCCTAAACTTAATTGTGCTCTTTTAGAAATTTTTGACAACACTAGGCCTATTCTCGTTTAAAATCATTTGTTAACTAATTTCATGTCATAATTATAGGAGATACAAGTCTACTTTTTTTAAAAATCTTTGGACACTTGTAACAGTATATTTTTCATAATTTTCTGCAGTTAACGAGTGTTGTGGCAAATCAGTGTTTATGATTTACAATTACTGTCAAAGAATACTTCACACAGAATTTTAGTGTATTATCGACGCCAATAGAAGTACGTATTGTAGAATTTTCAGAAGCTATCATTGTGGTGTGCATAAGCTATTTTGTAGTAAATCAGTGCTTGTGATTTGGTTAATGTAGCACATATTGCATCTAACATACTGTGTTACATTATCTCTCGATGATGGCTTGGTTGAAGTGGGATGTATTTAATAGGCTTCAAAGCATACAAACTAGCCTAATTTAATTGCTGCCAAATGGTTCCACCAGTCATCTGTACTGGTGGCGGTTGCAAGGTCTGTAGCGATGTGGCTAGGAATCATATGTCAATAAATTTTCAGCACAAGGGCTATATATTAAACCTCTTGCGGTGTCATGGTCCATCATGAGCACCGACATGCTTTTGCATAATGTTTCCAACTTCAGTGGCCTTTTTTTAATCTCAAGATGGCACTTTTGTTCACTTCCATTACTATGGTCATAATAAGGATGCTCTGAATGGCTTCTAGCCATCCAACTGATCGTCCACGATGGTAGGCTCTCAAATGAAAAAATGCGGAATTTATTGGATCCACAACAATGTTCCTCACGCACCATACTGAATGAACTGCCAAAAGCATACAGAGTGTTAGTGCAGCAGTTAAAATTATCTCCCTCTACATTTCCTTTTATTGCCATTGGCCAGGTGTTCCGAAGCAATTGGCAGTTGTTCTGTAGCAATTGGCAATTGTTCCTTAGCAAATATTAGTTGTTCCTTGGCAGTTGTCAAGCAGTGTAATGGATACGAAATGACAAGGCCACCACTCTCTGTTTTGAGTTTTGAAAAGCTTTATTTAACTCTGTCTCTTATCGGTTTCAGATGCTTTCGTATATGACCTCTAAAATCGCGCGTTTCTTACAAGTATGTCATGCCAACATGGTTCATATGTACAGAAACAGCTGTTCTGGTCTGCCGCCATTAGTCACTGCTTCTTCACCTCCACTAAAATGGCAGGTCTAAATGTTAACTTTTGTGAGGATTTTGTGGTACGTATAACATACCAAAAGGGCCGATTAGAAACAGTGTCAGGAGACAAATTGCACAGTATCGAAGCAGTCATCATCAAATATTGAGCTCTGAAGGTGAAGGTATAGAGCACAACTGGGTAAAACTCAAAAGCATTCTACAAGTGTATTGGACAAGTATATGCCGAGCAAGTTCGTGAGAAATGGAACAGACACATCGTGGTTCAATAGCTATATGAGAAATTTACTGCGACAAGGAAAAGAGACTGAGAATAAGACCAAAATGAGTGTGGGCAGAGCGACGCGAGAAGCATTCGATAAATTAAGAAGCAAAATTCTAAGATGGTCTGATCTTACGTGGAGTCAGCAAACGGATCAACATCGTCTATTCAGTCACTCGATAACTGTGTTGGCTTCTACACGGAAGACAGGGAGAAGGACGAAGTACGAAATACTAAATTGGATCTTCTGAAAATGTTTCACTGCAGAAGACCATAATACAGTTCCTCCTTTCAACCAACGTACAATTTCAAATACAGAGATAAGCGATCGCGGAACAGAAAAATCATCTAACAATGTTCATCAGTGGAAACGCAGCTAGACTGACTGAAATACCTGTGAGGTTATACAGAATTCATGCCAAAGAACTTGCTCTACTACCAGCAATAGTGTATTGTATGTCGCTGGAACTATGAAGAGTATCTATCGGTTAGGAAAAAGTGCAGGTCATTCCTGTTTTCTAGAAAGGCTGTAGGATAGTTGCATATAAGGACTGTCTCTATCGTGGATGTCAGTCTGTTGTAGAATTTTGAAACATGTTCTACACTTATATGAAACTTCCTGGCAGATTAAAACTGTGTGCTGGACCGAGACAGGAACTTGGGACCTATGACTTTCGCAGGCAAGTGCTCTACCATCTGGTCTGCCCGAGCACTACTCACGACCCGTCTTAACAGCTTCAATTCCGTGAGTACCTCGTCTCCTACCTTCCAAACTTCACAGAAGCTCTCCTGCGAAACTTGCACAACTAGCATTCCTGGAAGAAAGAATATTGCGGAGACATGGCTTTGCTACAGCTTGGGGGATGTTTCCAGAATGAAATTTTCACTCTGGAGCGGAGTGTGAGCTGATATGAAACTTCCTGGCAGATTAAAACTGTGTG
Organism: Schistocerca nitens; assembly: GCF_023898315.1. Taxonomy (NCBI): domain Eukaryota; kingdom Metazoa; phylum Arthropoda; class Insecta; order Orthoptera; family Acrididae; genus Schistocerca; species Schistocerca nitens. The sequence goes on along the minus strand of NC_064615.1, from coordinate 1,110,913,839 downwards.
CCAGACCGAGACTCAAACTCGGGACCAAGGCGTCAGCCCGAGTTCGAGTCTCGGTCCAGCACTCAGTTTTAATGTGCCAGGAAGTTTCATACCAGCGCACACTCCACTGCGGGGTGAAAATTTCATTCATGATCTACAATTGTGCGTTGCGACATTCCTGGAGGACTAAAATGTCTTCTGGAAAAACCGAACATGGATTTCGCTAACAGGGATGCTGAGATATTCAGCTCTCTCTGCCTGTCCAATGAGACCCAGTCACCAGCACACAATGATGCCCAACCTGGCGCCTTGACTTCTGCATTGCCTTGGAATCAACAAAAAGCAGGCCACGAGCGGAGCTGCACGGTCTAAGGCCGTGTCCTACGTGAGCGACAGAAGCGAGCGACAGCACTCGACTTCTGGATACGTGACACTCCAGCAACTAGCAGCAACATTGGACAACAACCTTGGGTGTCCTGCGTGCGAGCGACCATGTCTCGCTACAAGTTGGCTGCTTGGAGCCAACCAGCTGTTTCTACAAAACGGCGTCCTTAACCTGTAGAACACTGTAGCTGGAGAATAAGGCTACAGAATTAGTTTTACTTAAGAAAACAAAGTGAAAAGGAATGCTCTGCATGAAATTTACAAATGGAGGAATCTCCATGGAGAAGTTCATAAATATCGTCAACAACGAAGATCACCAGACAAGTTCTTCGAATACCCGTGAATTAGCAGAGGAGCATTCGACTATCTCATCAATAAATTGAATACGAATGTTTCTTACATGATCAAGAACTTTTAACAGCCAATAAATGTAGAAGAATAATTATTACATGACTAACGCTAAATACAAGCATAAGAAGAAAGTGTGACATATATGTACAATGGCTAGCTGTAGTGTAGGGGTAGCGCACACAGTTCGTGATTATGTGCGAGCATAAAGCCCTGAGTTCGATTCCAGGCAGTTCTTATATTTTTACTGACTCAATTACGATTCTCTATACTAGGTTTTACGTATGCTGTTTACACAGCATTGCTAGTATATTTTCAAGGTCTTTCCAAAGAACTTGATCTTCACACCTATCCCACCTATCCCACACCTATCACACACATTACATTTAATTCCTAATAAATTACAATGAACCATGAAATTTTACAGATGTTCCATGTTGCGAACGTAGTTCATCAGCAGTCAATGTTGACACCAAGCATTTCAATTACTCTAAATAGTCTGTAAAGGTAAAGTTTACAAAATTTTTGAAAGAAAGTTAAACGTTTTGTGTAATGATTTGTCTAAAAGTATGAAATAAAAAATATTAGGGAAACGTTTGGTGCACCTCATTTTCTGTTCATGATTTCGAGCATCATTCAAAGGCACGTAGAACGTTTCTCTAGTATACTTATTTCTTTAACACAAATACTTTCATAAAATATTTGAGTGATTTCTACCATTTTTTAATTTCAAGTTTCATTCAGAAAGCATGATCTTATTGACTCCTCGTTTGCCTTCCTGACGTACTTGATTCGAAGGAAGCCTTTTTGACATTTAAATACCCCAACAATATATCTTTTTTGTGCAAAATAGCTAGGTCTTGAACAGATGACATTTTTGACACTTCATTTAAAGCAGCTATTCGTGAAATATTTCAATTTTTCCTCAGCTTATTAATTAAGTTTTCGCTCATTACCGTGATTACTTTCAAGCAGTTAAACATTTTCATGCCAAACTAGACCTCATGCTGGTCACTTTGATACCCCGTTTACCTGTTTCTCTCCCTCTGTTTGCCTATGAAAATTTGGACAAAACCTCATGGTGTAAGTTATAGGGAGTCTTGTTTTCGCTCTGCTCACGTGTTTACAAAAACATATCGAGTGTTAATCATATGATAAAATAGTCCTTTCTGCGTGTTGTCATTTCCAAAAATCGTCGTTTCGATATCTTGAACCTTTTATGAGATACGATTTTTATGACCACTTGATTCCCGAAGTGCAGGGAAGGTTCGGACTCGACGCGAGCGACCCGTCCGCGGATATGACAACCAATATGTCAAAAATGGAAAGAGATATCATTCCGGTCTCAACTTTAAATATAATTTAGAAATATTGGTTACATTTCATACGTAACAATGTATGGCCTTCAATGAACTATACGGAAAGTCTACACAATGTGATTTTACCTCTGCAAATTCTTAAAAATTTCGTGCAGCCATGTACCCAATTTCGTGCAGTACAGTAACGATGACGAATAACGAAAATAAATTCCGCCCTTTATCATTTAAGGATATCAAGCTATAGGTTGCGGAGGAATCAAATTTTCTCACCAAATAGTTTTCTTAAAATCGGATGTTAAGTAATTCACAGCTGCCGTCGCGTCCACTCCACTGATTTGCCAAGAAGACATGTGGCTGTCGCTCTGTGTGGTGCGTGCTGCAGCGACAAGATTCAAACACGTTTGATTTCAAACGTCGCCAGTTGCAGCGGGAGACCTACAGCGATACAGATCTCGCTCACTAAGGACACTTCCATAACTATACATGTGGTTGTGTTTTGTCGCCTGAATCTGTCGCGCGCTGTCGCTCGTTTCTGTCGCTCACATAGGACATGGCCTTAGGGCATCTTGTGACAATGCGTGTGGCTCCCTCCATCGGAGGTTCGAGTCCTCCCTCAGGCATGGGTGTGTGTGTCGTTCTTAGCGTAAGTTAGATTAAGTTAAATTAGGTAGTGTGTAAGCATAGGGAGCGATGACCTCAGCAGTTTGGTCCCATAAGACCTTATCACAAATTTCCAAATTTTTCAAAAAAATGTGAGGTATCATGTACTGGCCGAAATTAGTGATTCGTTACAGGACTTCCTTTGGGATAGAATTCAACACATTGTTCTTATCGTAACAACTGAGAATACTGAAGTCAATTTCGGAAGTACTCCAATGGCGTATTACAGAGCTGCATCTATTTACAATATACTGAGTCTCCATAATTAAAGTACAAATTTCAATAGGCTTTAGAAAGAGAACCAGTGTTCAGAATGACATCCAATTCAGTATATTATTAATGCAGGGCGAAAACACCATGGAAAAAATTTAATGAACATTTGGCCAATACATGGTGCTGTAAGCGCCAGAATGTGCACATCAATAGGCCGTTCCTCAGCTTGCGTCCGAGACGCCCACCATGTCTCCAAGGAGGGTTGCGCAATGCTGGTAAGGCTCTTTTACAAGACTGGTGACTGTAAGCCAGTAGCACTGGAGAAGGTCTGGACGCTTAACGGTACGAAAAAAGGCACTGGTCCAATGCCTCCTAAGGGTCTAGAGAGAATGATATCAAAATTTAAAAAAAAATGGAAATTCCGTGAGGCTAGGGCCTCCCGTCGGGTAGACAGTTCGCCTGGTGTAAGTCTTTCGAGTTGACGCCACTTCGGCGACTTGCGTGTCGATGGGGATGAAATGATGATGAAAGACACACAACACCCAGTCATCACGAGGCAGAGAAAATCCCTGGCCCCGCCGGGAATCGAACCCGGGACCCCGTGTGTGGGAAGCGAGAACGCTACCGCAAGACCACGGGCTGCGGACGCAAATTATTATTTTTTTTTAAAGCAGGTTATTTAAAAGTGCAATGTGGCAGAGAGGAAAGTAGTTAGTATGATGTCTGTCGAAAATGTAACCACAGCAATATAGGAGGAGCTGAGTGGTGTTATGCAAACTTGTCGTGTACATGGAACTACCCGAACATTGGACATGCCTGCAAGTATGGTGCATGAAATCCTATGGAACATCCTGCATAGCTATCCATACAAGGTAACCCATAGACAGAAGTTGCTTCCTGCTGACTTGTCGGCAAGGCAAACTTTCCTCTGGAATATCTTGCTCACAGAGAAATGGACAATGAATGGCCATGGAACATTTAGTGGGCAGATGAATCCCATTTCCATCTTCAAGAACATGTCAATTCACAGAATTGCAGAATATGGACAACGGAATCTCCATACACACATCAGTCGGTACCACTTCATTTTAGAAGGGTGATCTGATAGTGCGGGTTGACGGCATCGTTTATTTTAGGGCCGTATTTCGTCGAGGAGATGCGTCCTGCACGTGTTGATACCTGTAACGTCATCAGCAAACACTACAAGAGTCATTCCAGCCCTTCAGCAGCTTGGATGATCGGATAGGATCATTTTAAAGCAAGATGGCGCTCTTCTGTACATTGCACAGCCAGTGAAGTGGCTGCTGCAGAGATATTTCAGAAATGGTAGAATTACCAGCCGTCATTTCCCTACACTTTGGGTGTACAAAGCATCTGTCCTTAATCCGCCTGACTTCTGTCTGTGGTGTTACCTGAAATGTTGTGTTCAGTGGCCTGGTTATGAACATAGCTGAATTGAAGGCACGCACTGCACAGTGCATTCTGAACGTCACATCTGAGACACTTGGAAATCTGTTGTTAAAAATGATGTTTTTTGATTTCAACTTGTGGTAGGAAACTGAGGCAGCATAGTGAAAATGTCTTGCGCCAGTCTCACGACAGTTAGTTGTCATTTCGGTTTGTACACGGTTTTTGGCCCCAGGACGATTAAAAACCAATGTCATTTTGCTTTTTAGGCTGTTTTTGGTCTCAGGACAATTAAAAACAGATTTTTTCCACCCAATGCGGTATGACCTTGCGTGGTGAATGCGATTATCTATCTAACAGTGCCACAGCTGTTACTGCTGAACTCGTGCAGTCATGGTTTTTGAATATTTCGGATGGTGTAACGTGCAACTCAGATCATAGCAGTTAAGTGCGATTCGTCTGACATTTGGAGCCGACCCTATTTATGTTAAGACGCTTACCGGAACATCTACTGGTAGGGCTTCCGTTAATTTTTTTGTTCCATGATCGTTCCCCCTGCGACAATAATATACTGTTCAAATTTGACGTCATTCTGAGCAGTGGTTCTCTTTCTACAGCGTTTTGGAACTGGAACTTTATCTGCGAACACACGGAATATCAATGATATAGTTGAACACTTTTGACCCTCCACGAAGCAATTTGCGGATGATGCTGTTGTTTATGGGAACGGTGTTGTGCCAGAAGGCTGTAGCGAAATACAGGAAGACCGCGAGAAATCGACGTTTGCTGGGGTACTGGAAGTTTGCCCAAGACGTAAATGAATGTAACGTAGCTCTCAAAAATAGAAGAAGAAGATGCCCACTGCTATTGCACTGCACCTTTGAGAATAAATCGCTGGAAACAGTATCTGCCGTAAAATACCTAGATGTAACCACGCAGAGCAAACGAAAGTGGGGTGAGCACATAAAACAAATACAAGGGAAAGCAGATGTCAGACTGGGCTTTATGGGGAGAATCTGAAGCAAATGTAATTTACCGGTGAAAGAAGTGGCCTATAAAAAACTTCTTCAGCTGATTCTTTAATATTATTCATCAGTCTGGCACCCTTAGCATTAATAGGAGAGATAGATAAGATCCAACGGAGAGCGACGTGTTTCGTCCAGAGATCATTTACTCGTTCTAAGAGTCTCTCTGAGATGCTCAAAGAACTCCAGCGGCGCTGTGGATCAAGGAAGGGTCTATTGTCGAAATTTAGAAAGCTTACATTCGAAGAGGAGTTGATCGTTATAGTACTTGCTCCCACAGACTTCTCATGAAATGAACACGAGAAAATTAGAATAATTAGATGTCACAACGATCTAAACCGACAGTCATTTTCCCCAGGCGCCATCCCTGAAGGGAACAGAAAATGAATGGATAGATAGTTGCATCAGAAGTACCCTCCGCCACACACCACAAGGCAGTTTTGGGAGTTCTAATATACATGAAGATGCGCTGGTTTCCTTATTTTGTTCGCTGAATATGTGAAGTAGCTTGTAAAATTTTATAATGTCTGGCTACTCCTCACTTTCCAGTAAGGTAAGGTAAGGTAAGGTAAGGCAGGTCAAGTTCCGCCTTCTTGCGCCACACGGACCAAGCGGGCCCGACCGGCCGGCATGTCATCATCTGTCAATGGCGTCATTGGATGCAGTATGGAGAGCCATGTGATCAGCACGCCGTTCTCTCGGTCGTCGTCGTATTTCTTGAGCTGACCAATCGGTCAAGTAGCTCCACAGTTGGTCTCACAAGGTCGAGCACACGCTATACCAGCTTTCAAAAACTCCTTCACAGTATTGGGAATCGATCCTGGGTTTCTGCATGGAAGACAGCTACGGAGTTGGATACTTCACATTTTTCTGCTGAAACACAAGTCCTAGAGACCACGTGGATGGTCCGCACTTGCAGGGCTCTACTACCCAACCAATTTTTCTTGTTGGTTAGTCTGTTGAGTCTGGCTGTCCGACAGCCGACCCACCACATATACACCTAACAAATTGCACTGTATGCACCGCTATCCGACCAACTTTCCGAGTGATGATCGTCTGCAATCCGTGCACATGAAAATGTATGGTGTTTAAAGTGACTAATGTGGCAGATAACGAGGCAGTTGGGGGTGTCATGAGATAGTTTCTAGAACTGCACGAATATTTTGAAAATAAAAGGAGATATTTACATATCATTAACAAAAGACTGCCGGCCGCTGGTGGCCGAGCGGTTCTGGCGCTACAGTCTGGAACCGCGCGACCGCTACGGTCGCAGGTTCGAATCCTGCCTCGGGCATGGATGTGTGTGTTGTCCTTAGGTTAGTTAGGTTTAAGTAGTTCTAAGTTCTAGGGGACTTATGACCTCAGCAGTTGAGTCATGTCTCCCATATTATTTAATAAAAATTAATGATTGAGGCATCATGCTCAAGATTTCGTTTATTGCTAATGATCAAAACTACACAAATATTTTAAAGTTAATGTTTTTCTTAAAAAACAACATTTTGAAAACAATATTGAAGGTGCTGTCTACAAGTAATCTGCTTAACTAACGTACACGACAGCTCTTGCAGTTGGTTGGATTTCATATGCAAGGGTAGTCTATCATGAAATTTTCCTCATAGGTGTCGATGTAAAATATTTAGGAGGCTTCATCCATCTACTGACAGTCTAATTTTACTATTATGCACAACAGCAGTTGAGTTGCTCACTTTCTTCAAACAAGCAGTGTGTGACTAATGTGGCAGATAACGAGGCAGTTGGGGGTGTCATGAGATAGTTTCTAGAACTGCACGAATATTTTGAAAATAAAAGGAGATATTTACATATCATTAACAAAAGACTGCCGGCCGCTGGTGGCCGAGCGGTTCTGGCGCTACAGTCTGGAACCGCGCGACCGCTACGGTCGCAGGTTCGAATCCTGCCTCGGGCATGGATGTGTGTGTTGTCCTTAGGTTAGTTAGGTTTAAGTAGTTCTAAGTTCTAGGGGACTTATGACCTCAGCAGTTGAGTCCCATAGTGCTCAGAGCCATTTGAACCATTTTTGGAACAAAAGACTGACAGCAATGTAGGGTAGAGTCTTTTATGCGATATATTGCACTTACATAGAACTACTGCGATATTACGCTGCCATTATACTTATTGAGTGAAAAAACCATATGTATTATTTATTAACGGTGTTTTCTATTGATATGTCATGTCTCCCATATTATTTAATAAAAATTAATGATTGAGGCATCATGCTCAAGATTTCGTTTATTGCTAATGATCAAAACTACACAAATATTTTAAAGTTAATGTTTTTCTTAAAAAACAACATTTTGAAAACAATATTGAAGGTGCTGTCTACAAGTAATCTGCTTAACTAACGTACACGACAGCTCTTGCAGTTGGTTGGATTTCATATGCAAGGGTAGTCTATCATGAAATTTTCCTCATAGGTGTCGATGTAAAATATTTAGGAGGCTTCATCCATCTACTGACAGTCTAATTTTACTATTATGCACAACAGCAGTTGAGTTGCTCACTTTCTTCAAACAAGCAGTGTGTTCTGTCCAAAAAAACTGAATTATATCGATATGATTAATCTGCCTCAACAGCAAAGGTAAACCAAACATTTACTGCCAGGGATATTTACTTGTTATTACTTTTTCTTAGAAACTGTATAATTTCAAAAACCAAAAACTGTCAAATGTCTGCTAACTTTTTTCTTCTGTATTTCAAGTTTCCACATTTCCATGTGCCCAAATCCAGACAGACAGGCGGACCACCAGTCTGAGGGCGTTCCACAGCACCAGAATGTGTGACAGGCCACAGAAGACGAAATGCGAGACAAAGTGACGATCAAAGACAGTTTCAACTTCAGAAAGATAGGGAAGTTCAACACAATTGCAGACAATACCAACTCACTGCTCAACAGTAACTATTAGTGTAAATAAGACAACGACGTAATGTCACTAACTTACCCATTTCACCTCCATCGATATACCAGTACATGAAGACAACTACATAAATTTCAGAAATAATATTTTATGCCTATCTTTTCCGTAAAGACAATGAAGTGCAACCACACAGTGTTGTTAATATGGACCAAATGTATGTTCACAGCTCTGTAAGGTTGTTTGTGAGTGAGTTCAGTTACATTTCAGCTACCATGTCTTTACACAGGGGAAAGGTTAACTCGCAGCCAAATAAAGTTTGTGAAGAGCTTCAAAACCACATAGAGTAGAATGGTGAAATGATGACTATGCTAAAAGCTGTCTAGATAATATTACAAAATTTAACAGTTCTTTGGCATTTGCTTCAATTCAGGTTAACTCGCTAGACATTCCTGGCAGTGGTCCATATTGTTTTAAAATACATGGGTAGATGAAACTTTCTGGCTGATTAAAACAGTGCACTGGACAGAGGATCGAACTCAGGGCCTTGGTAGAGCTCTTGCTCATGAAAGGCAAATGTCCCGAGTTCGAGTCTCGGTCTGGCCCACAGTTTTAATCTGCCAGGACGTTTCATATCAGCACACACTAAGCTGCAGAGTGTTCATTCTGGAAACATAGGTAGCTGTATTATATGGTAGGAAGTTTACAACCTCCCACAGGAGTTGCACCAACTTACCTGGCCTCTTCATTATAGATTTTGACACTGCATCAAAACATATAAAAAGTAAAATTAATATGACAATGACAATATCTGCTTTTATATGGTTTACACATAACCATATTGTATGCAATGATATCGATCTTTTTACAGTGAGACTACTACTTGTTACTACTGTTCAAAATATAATATGTTTTATTAATAAATCTTTCCATTTACTTATTTCTCTATTATTATATGGCCTATCGATAACTGCTTAGGATAGAGTGTGAATTATTTGCACAGGTCAACTAGTCACACATATATTTGTACTGTAATCTCAGAACAATAACTCTAAATAGGTGACTTTTTTTGCTCATTCACTATGGGTTACGGGAAGTGAACCATTCTTAACACTAGAGCACTTCCTGCTCAGTGTGAATTTGGGACTTTAATCTACTTTTTTTTATAAGAGTTGCACGAGAGCAGTTTAATATTCTGTCATCATCTGACTTGATATAGGTGTGGTAACCAACATCAGAAAAATTTAGATGTCAAATAAGAAGAAATGCAATTGCACTCCCTTACTGAAAGTTTGCAACTGTAGGGCATGATGGGGATTGCTATACTCTTTCTGCAGGGTCAATCAATAAACTATTCTGCCAAACAATTTCAATAACAAGCAACAAACAATCAGTTATCTTTAAAGGTAATGATAAGGGAAAGGTTTAATTCGTCCCAATGCTTCACTTTAGATTTTGCATTTATTGTCACACCAATCAGTGCAAACCACAGAACAAGCAAGTGTAACAATTAGAGAAGATTTGCACTCATAAGATTTGCTATATAACTTAAGAATTACTTACTAAACGATAGGAATCTATGATTATTCCTTTTCAACGAACATATATTTAAGACCATAAACGATAAAGATCAATGGTTAATAAAGTCTCATAAACATGAGCAAGGATCGCCTTTTCAGTCTCTGAATGAAGTCAGTAGGTGACATAGGGGATAATCAAACGTACATTAAATGTTACACCTTTAAGGACTATCACTCATTAAGAATTATAACCACAGATTATATAAGATTTATTTAAAGCAATTTACATCAATAGCAAGTAATTAAGTCATGTCTCTGCAATGGTGTCAAAATCAAATCTTTCAGTTCTATAACAATGTCAGATCGTGGAATACGCCAGATTACCGACACAGAGGTCTAAATTTTACCAAACAGCAATTTCTCCAAACCTAGAAGTATCTTAATAGTGTACAATACTTGGGTTATCCAGAACTACTCTAATTCGCCTTTCTTGGGCATAATGGTAGAGTAGATAATTGACCTCTTCTTTCATTATCCTGGAATACTGAGCGGCAATAGACGCTCTGGCAACTATTACCCAAGCAGGGCTCAGGAAGGATGATGGCTCCACCAGGAGGAGGAAATATTTACCTGAAATGGAAAGGGAACTCGTCTAACACGAGCCACTAATTTGGAAGAAGACCAATTGGCGATTTTTCGATATTAACCAAAGCTTGCTGGCCAGCGGACGAAAATTACAGAGGCAAAGGTAGCTTTATTTGTGCTCACAAGAATTGATAGCTTCTGCAAATGAGATTCCAGTAGAACTACCGCTGTAGTATAAATACGGGAATTCGGAGCTGAGGAGAGTAAGTCAACAACAGTCTCTACCCAACAGACTCAACATTTCAGACAGACCAGACAACCGACATCAGTCGTGGCTAGGCGGATTACCAAATAGAAACTCTAATACTACCTTAAATATAATTAAATAGAGCACAGGGACTAAACTCCTTAGCACAGAATATATACACAATAATAATGACTAAAGTTAAATATGCCTACATACTAAAACACAACAGATATTAGCGAACATTAACATAATCTTGAAATTCAGACACCCATAAAATTAATTGGCCACAGTTCACTCTATCTCTCTGCCAGACAGTACAAGGTTATTTAAAAATTTTACAACGTGCTTATCTACACATTGACCTACGTCGTCCATGGGGAAACAAAGGCTTGCAGAAGGTCCACAGCCAATTTTTAAAAAAAATTTTTTACGACTCTCGCCTTAAGTAAGTCAGCATGGCGTTCAAATACACGATCATGCAGGGGGCCAGTAACACACGTGCAAGGCAATTTCCGATCACAAACTCAAAGCAGAGAAACGTTGCCACACAGTTATAAATAGCTCCCACAACACCGGGAGATTGGCCCCGCCAGACGACGACCTTTGCACTAACTAGATGAAAAATCTTACTTTCAGTGACGACACCACCTTCTGGAGGTTATTGGCAGCCGCAGACAGACTTCATAGCTTCCCCAATCCATGAATGGAAACCAAACGTTATCCACAGAATTACGGCCTCATGTGCCCTCACGCCCCTGGTATTTGGGCCCATCCAGACTTAGCATAGAGGGACTAGCGTCCGGCTCCAGAACGGTCGTGCAGGGCCAAGCACTCGTCTCCACTCATCGTCCGCCCTCCCATGGCAGACCGAAACCTCGCAGCAGACGCACTAGCAGCACGCTCGTGGAGGCTCCGCAACGGCCTCTAGGAAAGTGCAGAAACTTCAGACAGAAATAAACCAAGGGAAAACAGGAACCACTGCAAACGACATGGTTCAGGAATATCGCTGGAAGAGTATTCAGGATGTGTCAAGTATGGGATATACACCACTGCTGTGAGCAGTCAACATGCAAAGTTTGTAGTAGGAGAGAACTGGCATGCATTGTGTCTAAATTCCAAACCTCATGACATGGTATTCCAACTAACAGTACATCAGATGCTCTCATGTGGCTGCGTACTGGAAAGTTAAACATCTGCTGTGGGCAGGTTGGTGAATGACTGAGTGCAGTCTGGTAAACAGAGAGGGTAACAAGAGGTGCATTTACACCCTTAACAGTATTTAATTTCACAAAATGCAGTCACATAGCTGTATAAAGTATTCAGTTTTACACTAGGTAGACACAGCCATATTGCATGTGTCTTTTTTCTATATGCACAGGCGCATTTACACTTCCATTTTAAAGTAGGCAGGTTCCTATCTCTATAAATTGTTCATTTTTACAGCAGCCAGATGCAACTGCATTGCATGCATCAAAGAGATGCATTTACACTTCGTCAAAAGTGTTGAAACAAATACTATGAGAAATTAAACTACATGCACAATATATGCATTTTTCAATACACCCACCCAACCACACACACACACACTCACACACACACACACACACACACACTCACACACACACGCACACACACTCAGACACACACACACACACACACACACACACACACACACACACACACACACACACACACACACACATATATATATATATATATATATATATAAACTTGTGTCTGTGTATGTGCGGTTGGATATGGGTGTGTGTGCGAGTGTATACCTGTCCTTTTTTCCCCCTAAGGTAAGTCTTTCTGCTCCCGGGACTGGAATGACTCCTTACCCTCTCCCTTAAAACCCACATCCTTTCGTCTTTCCCTCTCCTTCCCTCTTTCCTCATGAAGCAACCGTTGGTTGCGAAAGCCTGAATTTTGTGTGTATGTTTGTGTGTCTATCGACCTGTCAGCGCTTTCGTTTGGGAAGTCACATCATCTTTGTTTTTAGATATATTTTTCCCACGTGGAATGTTTCCCTCTATTATATCCATATATATATATATATATATATATATATATATATATATGACTCGCTAAATATCTCAGAGTTCCTGCTTCCAGTTTCAGCTGGTTCTCTGTCCTGAGAATAATTTGACCATGAGAAGTTTTCTGAAGGGCAGTAAATTTGGGGGCTTTGTTACTAATACTCCACAATTTACTGATACAATTTTGACAGTCTAAGTGTATTTACTCTGAACGTGGTTTCACTGTCTGCATGGCGACTGGTGAGTGTTCATCAGAGTGCCTCAAGCTGCCGAATGGCTTATAAGAAAACCATATGCAATCCATGAGTGCTCTGTTGTCAGAGTAGCTGCTTTCTTTGCATAGTGTGCCCCTTATTTATTGTTGGGAGTCCTACAACAGTCAACCCGCATGTCTAGGAATCTGCAGCAAAGGCAATCACAAACAAACTATGGATCTACACTGAAGTGCCAAAGAAACTGGTACAGGAATACATATTCAAATGCAGAGATATGTAAACAGACAGAATATGGCACTGCGGCCGGCAGTGCCTATATAATACAACAAGTGTCTGCCGCTGTTTTCAGATCGGTTACTTCCGCTACAATAGCAATTTATCAAGATGTAAGTGAGTTTGACCATTGTGTTATAGTTGGCGCACGAGCGATGGGACACAGCATTTCCGAGGTAGTGATGAAGTGGGAATTTTCCTGTAGGACCATTTTGCGAATGTACTGTTAATATCTGGAATCCGGTAAAACATCAAATCTCCCACTAAACTGTGGCCGGAAAAACATCCTGCAAGAAAAGGACCTAGGACGACTGAAGAGAATCGTTCAACTTGACAGAAGTATAACCACTCTGCAAATTGCTGCAGATTTCAATGCTGGGCTGTCAACAAGTGTCAGTGTGCGAAAGTTTCAACTAAACATCATCGATATGAGCTTTCGGAGCCGAAGGCCCACTCATGTACCCTTGATGACTGCATGACACAAAGCTTTACGTCTCATCCGGGCCCGTCAACACTGACATTGAACTTTTGATGGCTGGAAACATGTTGCCTGGTCGGACGGGTCTTGTTTCAAATTGGATCAAGTAGATGGACGTGTATGGGTATGGAGACAACCTCAGGACCCATGGACCTGAATGTCAGCAGGGGATTGTTGAAGCTGTGGTTGTTTCTTCACTTTTACTCTTCACAATCAAATAACCAGCAGTAGACTTTGGCAGATTTAGAAGTATTGAAATGTCCCTGATGAATTTTTTACTCAGGTTAAAAGTCACTGATCTCTCCTGACTGATGCATTCTGTTGTTCTACTTCTCTACTGACAATAAATATTCATTGCCTCCTTTTATAGAAGCAAATCCACCTCTTGTGACATCTAGTGATTAATTTCACATTACATAGAATTTTTGATATTTTTGTCATGTATTGTAGGTTTTATCATTGCTTTGAAGTCAGGAACGCTGTTAGAATCATACCAATGGCACCAACACATACCCAGTAACACTTTCAGCTGTCATGAAGTAACCTAGCTGTACCCTCGTACATTCGAATGTGAAAGAGTAATTATCAGACACCATAATTAATCGTCACTGATGCATTGTCCGTACTCAATGTTTAAAGCAAGTATACCTTTGTCAGAGAATTTAAAAGATTGCACCATTCATTATACTCCAGTATACAATCTCAGTCATACAGCTTGAGACTTGTTATCCATATCCCTTAAACATGGGGAAAAATTTTGGAATACAGCAAAGCTGTCTTCTATATGAAGCTTTGTTTGAACACCAGAAGAATGGTCAAATCGGTGATGGTATGCTCTTTCCTTCCTCAGGCCTTTGAACTTAACCAGCATTAATGGGAACTGCAGTTTAATACTGTCTTCAATCCACAAAGCAATTTGTTATATCTCACATACACAAATCATTGGCATAGGTGAAAGAAACAAGTGACCTGGTATAGTGGCACAGACTTTTATATTTGTAGTGTGGTACTTTTCCAACTGAGTCACCAAGCCTCACAGAGAAAAACATAATGAAAACATGAAAACACTGTCACATTAGTTAATGAAATGGAGCGCAGGAGCACACACAGTTTGTATCTCAAAAAAAAAAAAAAAATTAAAAAAACTTATACTCATACTTCACAGGAGAAGAGCCAAAGATATAATTCAGAATAGTGTATTGAAAAACCGAAAACCCTTCTGCAGAGTTCATGGAACTTATAAACAACTTCAACTTATATTAATTTCCAGGAATTTTGGACACAATTAGATCTGATAGATTCTCAGAAAGGTCAGGAAATACTTTTGGGACACAAGATTTGAATAAGTCTGTTCAAAATCAAAAATTACACTAGAATTCGATGTGCAAACCGTAAAGCAGTGAGCAAAACCGTTATATAAAAGTAAATATTTGTAAAACAAGGTGTGAGTTATACCTCCATTCATACATTAGAAAAGCTGGTTTGCTTTTTTGAATGAGAAACACTGTATACACTAATGCATAGAACTACAATTTACTACTGCATTCTTGAACATCACAAACAAACAATAGAAGTAATCCATTCACAGACATAATCATGATTTTAAGATAATGCAAAATTTAAACAAAAGTCATACAGTGGATTCATTGGAGGAATTACAAATAATTTCGCATCACAAAACACCAGAAAGTAAAATACGCTTAATGAAATGTTGAAGTGCATTTGAAGGTATTTTGATTGACATTAAAGTATGCTGTTGATGGAGAAAATAGGTATTTTTGTCTCTCAAATGTGAAATAAAATGTGGATAAAACGTGAAATATAGCATATCTTTCAAAAGAAAGGCATTCATTGTCAATAATTTAATAATAAATCATGTAATAATAAATCATGAGGGTAAATCTTCAAAACATTGCACACCAATACAGCAAACAACAACACAGAATAAAAACTAAAGGAAACAGTTGATAAATAGTACAAATACTACACAATGAATTTGTATTTATATCATGGAATTTGGATGTAAGTGTTCTCTCTGGACCAAACAAATAAAAAATGTGCATTCATATTTTACTAACAGTGAATTGTAATTTTTTAACTTTAGGACATGAACTTCTACACAGGGTTAACCAAAACTCCACCAACAAACTTTCAGAAGTAAGACTTGTGTAGACAAAAACAAGAAAAAAACTTAATAAACATGTGCTCAGAAATGCATACTTCAGTAGCTATGAGAACTTGTTGATCTTCACACTGTGAAACATATCTCTTGTACTGAACAAGTGTTCATAGCTCCTAAGGTAATCTTGTCAGACCACACGTTAACTGGACTTTTTTTCTTCTTTTGGTATATGCTATCACCTCCCAAAGTATGGCAAGCAAAGAGCTTGCAGTAGCAGTATTAAAGACGAACTGGTGCTCATAGCTCTTAAGATACGTATTTAAAGCCCTTGTTTAATAGCAAATTGACTGCAATACGCACTGTGATGGATGTTTCACTGCCGGGTCAGGCCATGGTATCCAGTATGGGGCTTTGCTGCAGCCACTTTGGGCAAATGATGTAAGGCTCTGCTGTGGCCCCTGACAGCCTTGTGGCAGTCTGTGTGCTACCCATTTGTTTCTTGTTTTGACCTTCTGAATGTCTGTTAGTGGAGTTTTGCATAACAATCTTTGACAGAAGGAAAAAAATATTGATCTCTGAAATAAGCATAACGTGGGACTAAAATGAAGATGCTGCAATGATGTTCAACTAGCTTCAGTAGAAGACGGAAATCGGTCTCGTGACGTCCCTCACTTGCTACTTTGGAGAAGCCTAATTGGATTTCATTGTATTTCATTGTTTACATATTGTAATTTGCATGTTATCACAGGACAACCAAAGAGTGCAGCTTAAATTGCTGCGAATGAAACGATTAGTAATGATATTTACATTCCTTCCTATCATATATATTTAGCTGAAATCGAATCTGTGGGATCCTTCCTACTCATTTAATATAGGGTGCCTAGGAAGCTGTTGTCTCGCATAGCTAGACAACATACAAGCAATTCTTATTAACGGAGTTTATTACAGTAAATTAAATTGACAATACAGATTGTACATAAGGTCTGGGAGCACTTTCAATGATTTATTTAAGAAGAACCAAATATTGCACACATACCGTACATACGAGGATTGACTGCAAAGTAATGCCTCTACCTTCGTAACTCTTCAACAGTTGGCAGCATTGGTATGCGGCAGGTACTGGCTTGTTCCGTAGCCTCTTCTCTACAGTTACAGTTGGCGGGAAGACTTAGCATTGAACGGTTGTGTTGTTACAGTGTAAAGTATGGAAGCCTGCGCAGACGATTGGTCAATGCGATTTAAGCAACGTGCAGTCACTGAATTCTTGACAGCAGAAAGTGCCACCCCAAAGGAGATTCGTCAGAGAATGAAAGCAGTTTATGATGATTGTATTGATGTGAGTACTGTGCACCGTTGGGCGAGTAAGTTTAAAGATGTTGAGGGGGGAACATCTGACCTACTTGACAAACAAAGAATTGGACGTCCAGTGACAGTAACCACCGAGTTTCACAAGCAAAATGTTGACAGATTGATTCAGGATGATCTTCGTATCACTCAGAGAGAAATTGTAAGCACAATCGTCGTTTCACAAGAGCGTGTGGGTCACATTATTGTTTTCCTTGGATTGGAATATCTGTGAACGATAGGTACCCCGGATGCTGACTCATGAAATGAATGCGCACAGACATATTGTTTGCCAGAAACTCCTCTCGCGTTACAAGAATGAAGGTGACTCCTTTCTCCATTCAATTATGACAAGAGACGAAACGTGGGTACACCATTACGACCTGAAGACGAATCGTCATTCTATGGAATATCGACTCAAAGACTCGCCCCAGAAAAAGAAATTCAAGAGGCAACCCTCAGCTGGAAAAATCATGGCCACAGTGTTCTGGGACACAGATGGTGTTCACCACGCTGATTTCCTTGATCATGGAACAACAATAAATTCAGAGCATTACATCATAATGCTGCAAACTCTGGAATATGTTTTCCTGCAGCATGACAATGAAGTTCTGCTGTGGTGGCACGTGAAGTGTGTGGTTTGGCATTGACTGAATCTAACCACCGTAAAGCATCCTCCATAGAGTCGAGATTTAGCAGCATCTGACTTCCATCTGTTCCCAATAACGAAAGACAATCTGTGGGGACATCATTATGCTTCTGATGAAGCCGTTGAGAGAACTGTGAGACTGTGGTTGCCTCACGGGATAGTAGTATGGTCTGAGGCGCCTTGCCGTGGTTCGCGCGGTTCCGCCCGTCGAAGGGTGTGTGTGTTGTCCTTAGTGTAAGGTAGTTCAAGTTAAATTAAGTAGTGTGTAAGCCTAGGGAGCGATGACCTCCGCAGTTTGGTCCCATAGAACTTATCACAAATTTCTAAAAAGAAGAAGAAGACTGGTTGCGGAAACAGAGTGTCGACTTCCTCCGTGACGGCTTCAGAAAACTTGTTCATCATTGGCAGAAAAGTATAAAACTGGCTGGTGATTATGTGGAAAAGATCACATTCTAAGGATTATTTATGAGTTTGATTTATTAAAATATTCCCATCCAAACCCAACTAACGAAGGTGGAGGCATTACCTTTCATTCTACCCTCATATGTCATTTTGAAGAGAAACCCTAAAAGTTTTTTCATGTATACCGTCACAGTACAGTTTGGTAATTTGCCGCTAGTCAGCACTAGTCGCAAACATGCCGAGTTGAGGTGCGGAGCAAGCTTTCTGTGTGTTAGAGTTCGACAAAACAAGTGTGCTGCAGCTGTTCAACGGATATTTAGAACCAAGTATGGTAAGAAGCCACCAACAAGGAAGGCCATTTACCACTGGCACAAAAAATTCGTTACGACGGGTTGCTTGTGCCCAGCAAAGAGAAGCGGACGTCCCAGTGTGAGAGAAGTGAATGTGGAGCTTGTACGAGAGACATTCATAAGGAGTCCAAAGAAATTGGTGCGTCGTGCATCCCGTGAACTCGAAATGGCTTCAATGAGAGCGTGGAAAGTCCTACGACAGAAGCTGTCTATGAAACCATTCAAATTAGAGCTAGTGCGAAGCTCAATGATGACGACAAAGACAAGCGTTTTGAGTTTTGTTTGCAGTTGCAACAATTGAATGAGGATGAGGATGGCATTGTTGATCACTTAATTTTTAGCTACAAAGCCACTTTTCACACTAATGAGAAAGTGAAGAGGCATAATTGTCGAATTTGGGATACAAAGCATCCACACGAATGGATTGAATTTGAGCGTGATTCCCAAAGGTAATTTTTTTTTGTGCCTTGTCACATCGAAAACTATACGAGCCATTCTTCTTCGCCAAGAGCAATGTCACTGGATATTACCACTTGGACATGATGCAGCAATGGCTGATGCCTCAAATGCAATCGGACCCTCTGTTCATCTTTCAGCAGCTGCCACATTTATGGATCTGCCATGCTACAGAAGTGGATAGCTGTTTCATGAAATGGCCTTCCCGATCACCAGATCTCACTCCATGTGACTTTTTCCTGTGGGGACACATTAAATGTACCACCTCTACCATGTGATGCAGCAGAGCTCCGGGAGAGAATACGGGAAACGGCTGCCACAGTCGATGATAAAAAATGTAAATGTCGTGTGACTCGGGCCTCCCGTTGGGGTAGACCGGGTGCAAGTCTTTCGATTTGACGCCACTTCAGCGACTTGCGCGTCGATGGGGATAAAATGATGATGATTAGGACAACACAACACCCAGTCCCTGTGTGGAGAAAATCTCTGACCCAGCTGGGAATCGAACGTGGGCCCTTAGGATTGACAGACTGTCGTGCTTACCACTCAGCTACTGGGGGCAGACACAGTCGACGATGCCATGCTGGGATGGGTATGGCAAGAATTCGATTACCGTATTGACATCGCAAGGTCACTCATGGTTCGCATATAAAATATTTCTATAAAAAACTTTCAGAGTTTCTCTTCACAATGCAATATGTATGACATCTGTACAATGTTTAGTTCTTGTGCAATAAATAACTGAAAGTGTTCCCAGACTTTATGTACAACCTGTGCTTAACTTTGGCTTTTTACAGTAAGGTATCGCAAGCAATTTCCGACATGCAAATAATCAATGTCCTAAGATATATACAATTTCCATGCAAGTAATTAATACAGATCACAAGTCACACCTAAATCGTTTGGATCATGGCTCATCTTCTAGTGCGGCTCTTCTAGCGCGGCTGAGGCTAGCTGGAGCGGCGCTTGTATTCTCTTTGTATAGGTGCCGCTCCTGTTGTGGTGTCGACCTAGTCAGCTTTGTATTGGCTGACGTCGTCTACAGCCTTCTCTGCTGTTACGTTATGGGCCGACGTACGGGCGCTTGATGTTGTGACGGAACAGAATCTTTAACACTTTCGTATATTAGGCATTCAAGACACAAATCGCGCCACACACCGAGCGGTGATGGTCTTGTGACAACACCAGTCTAGCGTCCTTATTTTAGATGCTCATTTAACCAAAGTGCTCGCTTGTGTGTTAGGGATGAAAGAACTAGGTCAAATTAACTATTCCAGGAAAGGAACTATACAAATCAGTCTTTCTTTTAGAGGACTATCATTCCTTTACTCCTCGCTATTGCTTACTGCGGGAAGTTAGAATGCACACGCTTGAATCTCCCCTCTCTTAACAGTGAGTATATCCCACTTCCAGGACCTAAGCGTCCATGATTTTGAATGCCTAGTGGTGAGCTCTTGGAAGCATGTCTGATAGGAAGATCGAAACCGCCCTATTAATTCAGTTAATTCTCTTCTGGCTCCAGTTCTGAACTGTGTGATATCAGGAGACAGAAATCATTCCATTCATTCATTTAGTTCTTATCAGTCTCCAGTTTCGGTACGCCCCTCCCTTGACCCCGAGTACACTCCTCGTTTTGTAAGACAACTGACGTTAGGTCTCACAGCTTTTATTGTTTCTTTACATCTTGTTCACCCTGTATCTAAGTATTTCTTTGGGTGAACTATTGTATTAAGTAAGAATGAATTTTTCCTCTATACAGACTCTATCATATAGGAGAAAGAACTAGGAAGCAGATAAATGCTGTGGTTCCCACTACCTTGGTTAAAATTGAAAGCCCTCATCCCATCCTAATAAAACGATTACATGTACAAGAAATAGTTAGTAGAAATAAGTACAATGAGTTTTTCTCTTAAAGGTCATTCAGTTTTTGTAATCAATAAATTATTGCTTTCTGATTTTTTAGTTTAAGGGTTTTCCTATGTACTCTTGTTTACTTTAACATTAAAAAAGTTTAAACCTGAACTTTAAAAAAGAACTGTGTCGTTCATTTGAACTACTGTTGTTCATTAAGAATAACTACCTCAAAAGGAATAGTTCAATAATATTGTAAAACCGTAAATATATTGACTGTGTGGAATCTTGTACTGACATATTGCCAATACTATAAATATTAACGAGCAGTATTAATGGCTCTCAAAATATTCTCAGTATTATCAGTACATACTGAACATGTGACAGTTTGACAATATTCTCCATCAGATGCTGATAGAGCTTCATGAACCAACCACATGACATGTGTTTATGTTTTCAATTCACCTTTGTGCGTATCATATGTCAGACTAAATTTTTCAAGTAATCTTTTGACACAAAATAATTTTAACAGCCCTATGCAAGAGTAGTAATTGCAGCCTATATACCACTTTAGTATGGTCAGTAGATGATTCACTAACACTGTTTACTTTATTAATTAGAAAATATAGTATAGGATGGCGAATTACGTAGCAGTTTGGAAAAACGCTTCCACTTTGAAAAAATGTGACGTATATCTACAATGACTAGTAACATATCTGTGAAATGCATGTCAGTTTCACAAGTTTATTACAAAAAGAAAACAATGTTTTACGTTACTTGACTGAAGACATATCATTGCCAGGCAGGTATAACTGCTTCACAGGTTTCCATTGAATTTTGCTAATTTGCTTGCTGGTGTTACAGAACTAAACTTCGAGCATTCGAATGACTTGCCTGTCGCCAGAAATATAAAAATTCATCTCTCGTCGAGTGCAATTGCCTCTCATTAACATCTTTTGCTTCTCTGTTTTGTCTCCTATCAGCATTAATAACTTGTCATACCGTGCAGGACACATCGGGAAATAATTTATGAAATCTTTCAGGTCTGTGATTCTACTTTGTCAGTAAATTAACATGTGACCAGTCTCTCCTTTTTGCAACCATTCACAGACCCATATCCTCTTTTTCGCTGTTTTCTGTTCCTTGTAAGGTATAGCTAATATAACTGCAGGACACACTTTCTTATTGCTATTCCACATCTTAAATTCGTAAAACCACATTGTGAACTAACGCATTTTGTCAGTATTATTGATGGTGTAATGCTGGTTTGATATAGTGAAGGTTTGATAAACTGATATTAACATTAAATAACATACGTGTGCGGGCAGAACGATTTGGCCTAACTCTGTTTAGTGTGCATCATATACATGGCAACTTCCCCGGCGCGTCGCTTACGCTGCCGTTGGACATCTATGATAGTAGCGTTCCGTATCTTTGGAATTCCCACACTACACGAGTTTGTTGTTTTAGTTGCAAGTTTGTGGATAATGATGAGGATACAGGTTGTGTATTGTGTATGTTGACATAGAGACACGGAAAAGTAACAAAGTAAAATTATAATCAACTGGTTTCTTTCTTCCACCAGTTCGAGGTAACACTTCAGTCAGTATGAAACATTCTGTCATTAAATTAACAGCATTCATTGTGTTAATAGCTGTCGTAAACAAAGTTGACATGACAGAATTGCTAGTTTAATTAATGATAAAGCAAAGCTCAAGTTTGCTGGAAATATGAAATCAAACTTCCCTACTCCAGTTTGTCAAATGGTATTCATTAGGACGAACACAGGAAAAGACGTCAGAGATGTAGAATGATATAAAAATTAAGTTGTTGATCGTCAGAACTAATGGGGAAGAGAGTAAGCTACTTTTCTGTGACGGTTCTAGTGCTGTTCAACTATTACATATTAACATTTTCGTAAATAGTGGTCTGTGTAGTTGAATGGTGGAGACTGTTATATCTTGGATCATTAATAAATTAATCGATTGGAGACTGATAGCCTTATTCCCATTCATACAAAGTAGCAAGGGTCATGAGCCACAATTTCAGACAGAATTCAGAATTCTTAAATTATTTAGTAATACCTGTGAGTGATTTATTCTTAACTAGGTCATCAACACTTATTTGCCATCAGATTGAGCACCAAATACACAATTATCCAAATGAAACTGTTTGAAATTTTAAGAAAGTTTAGAAACAGAACAAATTTTTTATTTCAACGTCAAGGTGACACCACCACTCTGTAAAGGCTTTTATTTAGTTTGAAGACGAAATGTACATTATCACAGTCTAAAATGTTCCGACAGTTTCATGATATCATCTCCTTGCAGATCCCAATTGAGAAAGGCATTTTTCACATAAAATTGCTTCATGTTTGTATTATACACTGTGGCCAAAGCAAAAAGAATCATACAAATTGATTCATACCTAATAACAGCTGAAAGTTTCTCAGTAAGCTAGTCCCAGTTTCTGGAAATATTTTTTTGCACATAATCTAGCTTTATACTTCTTTATGCTACCATCTGGTTTCCACTTAATTTTCGAAACTCACTCACAATCAACATCTTGTGATGTTGAGTTAGATCTACGAAATCCAAGTTATATATTTAGGGCCAAAGAGGGTATTTCATCTAATTGCTTCATACCTTTTCTCAAAAGTCTGTGGATACCATCACCTTCTGTAAAGATTGTGGCACATCAATAACTGCTGCTGAAGCCACACAACTTTGGAAGTGAACTGGAGGGCAAATTTCATATCAATTTCTAAGATTCATTAGTAGTTGAGTAGGCCTAAGCTACTCAAAAGCACAGGGATCTTGATTTTGCGCTAGTTAACCTCGGTGACAGGTTGTTGGATTTCACCTCCTTTTTACTTTTTGAGAAGTTGGTTCACACATAGGCCTCATGTTTTTGTTCCGGTATTCTGTAGGATATCATGTGGCATTTTCATTGAAGTTCCTGCCTCATAAAATGCCAATTTTCTTTCTTGTAGGATCATAAAACCTGTATTTATTACTGTAAGCAACCATTACCAGCTTCTTTGCTTTACTTTGATATTTGGATTCAAACTGTTTTGGCGTATGCATGAAGCATTTGGCTCAAAACCACCACATATGATTGAATGATGTTTCGTTCCCGAGCTATTTCTCCTAAGGTATCTTTTACAATTAGGCTTACAAGGACAGTGATTTAATGTATAGTCTGCTATGTTGACACGACTGCCCAAGTGTTTCTGGATGGCCAGAGCCAAGAAACATTGTGGGGGCATTTACCACTATAGACTTAATTTCACTTTCAAATTTACCACTCTACGGTTGTTTGTGGTGAACTGGTCTCATGGATAATTGTGGTCTGCTTGAAATAATCATTAAGTTGATTGTTAAGAATGTCTACCCTATTCTCGACTCTAATAACTTAAGACCTATTCCCCATCTGCCTCACCCAGCAGTGGGTTCGACTTCTTGAAACCGTGTATACGTGTATCACATAGTACAGCCATTCCATGCGGTGGACCCTCGTTTGCGAGTAATTGATGAGAAAGAATTCAGAATTTCTATGTGTCACTCTATAGAATTAAAAAAGTTGCACCAAATAGTTGGGGTGCATGGTGTAAAGGATAGGATAATAGCTTTACATGCATGTGTTGTGGATTCGAATTTAGTCAGGTGCAGTAATTTTTTACTTTTAAGTCTTGGATCATTATTTTTGTTCAGTTGCCGTAACTGATTTAAATGTAATTTTTTATTTCCATTCCTTTGTCATTTTGTTCATAATATCAGCTTTTCCATGTGCCCTAAAGCAGACGGGTGGAATCGGACATTTCCGTTAACCCCATTTTTCACACCATTGCACAGTCAATATAAGTAGATTTGGTATTTTGTTTCTTAACTGATGGATGGAAATTTTAAAATAAAAGTTGTAATAGGTAAGTATAATTAAATTCATATTCACAAAAATTCTGACGGAAAAAGGAATGTTATAAACAAATAATGAAACAAATGAAAAAAGTTCATGTGATGATTAAAATAATGTGACAAAAGAACAGAAATAAAAAATAACATTTAAGCCAGTTAACTAAATAAAAATTATGAGCAAAGTCATTTTGATAAAGATTTAAAAATATAAAGTTTACTGCACCTACTGAGATTCAAACCCACAACCTCTTGCATGTGAAGCTATTATCTATCTATTTTACCACATAACCAGACTATGCAATTCGACTATTGTAACATTATTGAGTATCACACAAAATTATGAAATTTTTTTCATCAATTACGCGCAAACGAGGGCCCACCAGAGTGAATGGCTGCTGGGTGTGATACTGAGATCTTAACATACATCACCATGTATTTGGTTTCGAAAAGCCAATCCCACCACTGAGGACCTCTCCTTATAAGAACGCAGAAGCAACATCACTTTTGTTCCATACAGAATGTACAGATCTGTATGAAGAAGAAGCATGCTTAGAAACTACAAAATAACTGGCTTCATGTAATGATGAGAGTGTCATCTTCCCACATACATCAGTATGAACAAATTCTCCAGAGGTTCAGCGGCAGTCTTGTCTGTAACTCCCCACTGGTTCACAAACATCACGAAGAGTCTGTGCTAATGTTTCAGTTGTACTAATATATTGTGCACTAGTATCACAGCAACATTTTATCACTAAAGAACTTGTTTCAATGTAACGTTTTTGTCACAGCAGTATGTTGAAAAAGTAAGTCTCATAAAATTCAGTCATATGAATGTATCACCAACTTCTACTGAAATTAAGAAAATTATACATTTTCTCAAAAGTAAAAGCTGGTTTTGATTGTGTCTGCAGCAGAGTACTAAAGATTTGGTCCCATATAATAAGCTTGGTCTTATCTGAAATATGTATGCCTTTTTCCAGAGAGACTGAAACATGTTATTGTTAAACCCCTCTTTAAGAAAGATAAGAGAAATGTCAGCAACTACTGACATGTTTCACTAACAAAATTTTGCAAAATTTTTGAGATGATGTTTTCTAGAGTAGTGTCATACCTTAACAACATCAACAATAACATCATCAGCAAATCAGTCTGGGTTTCAGAAGAGTTAATCTACTGAGAATGCCATTTGTACACCCACTCGCCAGTTTTACGAGTATTAGATAGTAAAATAGTGCTTGGTGATATTTTCTGTGACCTACCTAAGGTGTTTGACTATGTGAGTCACACTATTCTCCTAGATAAATTGAAGTTTATGGGACTGATAATATAGCCGACCAATGTCATGTCTAACAAAAGAATGCAGAAAGTTGTATGTACTAATTCAACCAAGACAGTCCAGGGACATAATTCTCTCTGAGGACAAATCATGTATTGGGTTCTCCAAGGCTCAATCTTAGGTGCTCAGTTGTTCCTCATACAAATAAATGATCATTTGTCTAGTGTCAAACAAGCAGAATTTACTTTTTGCAGATGACACTAGTATTGTAACCAGTCCAAGCAAAACGAAGAAATGGCAAACAAAGTTTTTAAAAGTATCATTAATTGGTTTTCTGCAAATGGTCTGATCCTCATTTTTAAAAAGACATAATATATTCATTTCTGTACATCGAGGGGTGCTACACCTGTGATGATTGGGGAAATAATAAATAGGGTGGAAACTTCAAAATTCGTAGCTGTCCATATTGGTGAGAGTTTAAATTGGAAAAAACACAGTTTGGAACACCTAAAACAAGTTAGTTAAGACACATTTGCAGTTACAAGGGAAACTCCCCATCATACCCCCCCCCTCATATTTATTCGTAACAAGCAAAATAGAAACAGCGAATGGTCCAAGAACAAGAAGTGCAATAAAGGGGAGCCAGAAGCTGCAACATTGTCGTGGGTAAGTGGTCTTGGTGTTGGAGTGCTAAGTGGACGAGCCGTGTTCACAACTCACTCGTTCCATATACATATATGCATTTTTCACAACATTATGAACTGTCTGTCCAGTCACTGAAATGTTTGTTCCCTTTCTGTAGTCTCGACAGTTGTTATACTATATATTGGTTACAGAATTTGAGTCATGTGGTAAGAATGTGGTACTGTCACAAGTAAATGTGATGAACAGTGAGAACAGGCAAGATACCAGGTAGACATCTCACAGAAATGAAAACACAAATAAACGAGTGTGAACTATCTTACAACAAAGGAATTCAGGAATCAAGACATCCAAAACATATTTTGACATAGCACAGAGAAACTGTGTGATTGTGAAACTGTTGTGTTCATTTGTTGCAGGGTATGTGACAGACTAATATTTTTTCATCATTTCCTTGGGAGTGATCATGTTGAAATACATACAAACACCTGCATCGGGCAAGGAGGCATGTCTCCCTCACTCATCAGTTGTACAAATTAGATGGCTTGATACTAGATTCCAATTGTATGATACATGTACTGTCACTAATGCTGTGTATGACGCATCAGATTTTTTTACGGTGGACGATTCGGTTGACTTGTCGCCTTGTCATCAAATGTTTGCAGCTCCCATTCGAAAGACACTTCTTTTCGGCTGCTGATAGAGTTGTTGTGCAGAAATAACTGTCATTATAGGTCCCAACCTTACACCTCGCTGTTGCAAATGGACTTTACATCACGACGCAGGCACAAATTTGAATAAAGCGAACAGCGAACAAAGAAAAAAATAATTGGTATAGGGAGGTTCGAACATGGCTTGCATGCATGGCAGTCCAATACCGTAACCACTGAACCACAATGCCATCTCTCTTCGCGGCTGCTCTAATGCTTGATATATGATCAGCTTTTGGTGGTCTGTCAACTGGGCTTTCTTATCACTAAATATGGAGGGTGGGTGTGAGGGGGGGGGGGGTGCGTTAGAATCATTGCAAATCTTGGGAAAAGACAAATCATTAAGTTAACGTATTTCACAAATTTTCATTCAATAATGTCATACGAAACAATATTCTGGGGTAACTCATCTTTACCCCTCAGGGGGCTTAGCATTTAGTTGCAGGTTACGGGCTTGGTGACCCCGGAGTCCCTGAGCTGGGGACTGGGAAGCGCCACCAGTCCTCAATACCGTAAGCTCTGAGCGTGCTTCAACGACCACTGTAAGGCGCAACAGTGGAACGTTGTACGGTACAGAGCCCGGGGATCTTAGCTTAACTGCCTGGGTCGTGAGGCTGGTATAAACCTCTATGAAAAACCCCTCAATCCCAAGATGTGCTGCGCACCGAGGAGACGCATGGCTGTTGAAGTGGAACAGTTGCCAGTTGCTAGCGGGCGACCTCTGGGGAACCTGCCCCTGCCCCCCCCCCCCCTTCCGGTTGTATTAGGCTTACCCGGGCAAGTGGGCTCTATCTGGGTGGACATTCCTTCCCCTAGCTGCTCGTGGGACCACCATGAAACAAAATACGAATAGTGCGCAAGCACGAGTCTCTAAGAAAGGAAAGTTCAATGCTTTACAGTATGACCCCCCCAATCGTTCCCTTACCTGTCTACACCAGGGGAGGAACGGCGGTCTAAATTACCTGGTGCAACGTATTCTCCTCGATTTCTGGTTTGCAGTCGAACAGATGGAGACTCATTTCTGACCACAAAGCCTCAGTTTTTTGTGGAAAATTTAGAGGACAAGTTTGGAGAAGTTGAGGGCAAGTCTACAATGAGGTCTGGAACAGTCCTCATACAGACAGCATCCCCAGCACAGTCACGGGCATTGCTTGCTTGTGACAAGCTCGGTGATGTTGCAGTCTCCATTATGCCTCATAAGAGCCTCAATATGGTTCAGGGACTTATTTTTCATCGTGACCTGTTGTTGCAGTCTGATGAGCTCCGTGCAAATCTGGAACGCCGCGGTGTCCACTTTGTACGACGTGTCTTCAGGGGACCTAAAGATAGTAGGGTCGCCACCGGTGCCTTCATCTTGGCTTTTGAGGGAGACACCCTGCC
Source organism: Schistocerca nitens (assembly GCF_023898315.1). Lineage (NCBI taxonomy): Eukaryota > Metazoa > Arthropoda > Insecta > Orthoptera > Acrididae > Schistocerca > Schistocerca nitens. The sequence goes on along the minus strand of NC_064615.1, from coordinate 1,110,885,178 downwards.
CGAGAAGGTCAAGGTGATGATATATCGATGTGATGTTAAGCCTTACGTCCCTCCTCCCATGTGCTGCTTTAAGTGCTGGAGGTTTGGGCATATGTCATCGTGATGTGATGCCAACCCTACCTGCCGGGATTGTGGACGTGCCTCCCACCCCAACATCCCGTGTTCGTTGCCCCCTGTTTGTGTCAACTGCGGACAGAAACATTCACCTTGCTCGTCTGACTGCGCGGTTTATCAAAAAGAACGGAAGATTATGGAGTATAAGACCTTGGACAGGGTCACTTACACAGAGGCTAAATGCAAGTACGACCGACTTTACCCTGTGTGCATTTCATCAACGTTTGCTGCAGCAGCCTCGATGTCGCCATCCCTGGCGATGAGCCCCCAAGCTCAGCTGCTTTATGTGGGACCTCCAGCCCGGCCGTCTATTCCTGCCGCCCAGGTAGTTGGGGGAACACCCTCTTCCGTTGCTCCCCTGTTATCAACATTGGGAGTAACAACCCCTCCTTCTTTGGGGACTTCAGCCCCCACCTCTGAGCCGGAGAAGTGCCCGCCTCCTCCAGCTCCCCTCGCGCGGAAGGGGTCACTTGGTGCCCTCCCTTCCACGGTTACTCCCCCTCCAGATGTCAGCCAGTGGCTGAAGAAGCCACCACCTGAAGGCCGTAGGGCTTCCAGGTCTTCCTCGGCCCATGAGTCTGGGTCGGAAAAGCCCACCCAGCCTGATAAACCGAAGGACAAACGGGACCCTACCAAAAAGAAGAAAAAGCTAAAGGAGAAGGACATAGAGACAGAAAAGGAGTTCACCTGAAGATGATGTGGAGCATCTAGCGTCCCCTCAGGAGCTAGATGTTGCTCGACCTGCAGCTGCTATGGAAGTTGATCAGGCTACTTCGCAATCGGTGGCGGCGAACGCTTCTACGGCGTAACCTATCCCCCCGCCCCCTCAGGTTCTTTCATGTCTTCACAGTCGGATACCATTACCCTTCAATGGAATTGCCGTGGTTTTTTCCACCACCTTGCTGAGTTGAAACGGCTTTTGTGCCACTTTCCTGCCACTTGTCTGGCCCTACAGGAAACCTGGTTTCCTGTTCGGCGGACCCCTTCCCTATGTGGCTGCCGGGGTTACTATAAGAACTGTGTAGAATATGACAGGGTGTCTGGCGGTGTCTGTGTTTATGTTCTTGCCACTGTTCCTAGTGCCCCAGTGCCACTTCACATGGCTCTTGAGGCTGTGGCTGTTAGAGTCCAGGCAGGAATGGAGCTTACCATCTGTTCCCTCTACCTTCCCCCATATGAAGTTGTCCCTCTTGCTGACCTAGCTGCCTTTTGGGAGATTTTAATGCCCACCACCCTTTATGGGGTGGGGCCCAGATCTGTGGCCAAGGTAGGAATGTTGAGGCTCTCTTGGCACAGCAGGACATTTCCCTCCTAAACACTGGTGCTCCCACATATTTTAGCTTAACTCATGGCACATACTCGGCCATTGACCTTTCTCTTAGTAGCCCAGGTCTTCTTCCTTACCTCAATTGGAGGGTCCATGATGACCTCTGTGGTAGCGACCACTTTCTTATCATGGTTTCTCTTCTTCAGTCACAACCCCCTGACCAGCTGCCACGATGGACTCTTCGTGGAGCTGATTGGGCAGCCTACACCTCGGCTACTATGGCCATTGCTCCGCTTCCTGGTGGCATTGATTTGTCAGTGGACGAGGTCACTATGACCATTGTTTCTGCTGCCGAGGCAACTGTCCCCTGTTCTTCAAGTACCCTAAGGCGTAAGTCAGTCCCTTGGTGGACACCAGAGATTGCAGAAGCTATCCAGGACTGCCGGCGAGCCCTGCAACGACACCGGCGTCATCCTTCCCTAGAGAATCTGGTTGCCTTTAAGTGGCTGCGAGCCCGGGCTCGGCGGTTAATCCAGCGGAGCAAACAGGACTTCTGGGAACGATATGTTGCCACCGTAGGCTCTCGCACCTCCCAATCTCAGGTGTGATCGCGGGTTCGGCGCATTTTTGGCTTTCGCCCTCGTGCATCTGTCCCTTGCCTTTCTCTTTGGGGTACACTTTGTACTGACCCAGTCGCCATTGCCGGACATCTGGCAGAGTACATCGCTCATATTTCTGCGACAGCAGGTTACAGCGCAGAATTCCGCGCCATTAAAGAGCAGGCTGAGCGTACGCAGTTGTCGTTTCGCACGCACTGTTGGGAATGATAAAACGCCCCGTTTAGTGAATGGGAGTTCCAAAGTGCCCTTACAGCTTGCCCCAATACGTCTCCAAGTCCAGACCGAATTCACACCGAGTTTCTTCGCCATCTCTCGGCGCACTGTCAGGGTGAATTACTCGCCCTGTTTAACCGCATCTGGACAGAGGGCGTTTTTTTAACTCGTTAGCAGGATAGCATTACCATCCTGGTGCTGAAACCTGGTGCAGATTCGCTGGTGGTTGATAACTATCGCCCTATCAGCCTTACTAACAGTATGCAACCTTCTGGAACGGATGGTGAGTCAGTGGCTCATGTGGATCCTTGAAGCTCGGGGCCTCCTAGCCCAGCAACAGGGGGGCTTCCGTCAGGGCTGCTCAGCGATCGACAATTTAGTCTCGCTAGAGTCGGCTATTCGTACAGCTTTTACTCAGCGAGAACATCTAGTTGCTATTTTCTTTGATCTCCGGAAGACGTACGACACCACCTGGCACCATCATATCCTTGCTGCACTGCACGAATAGGGCTTATGGGGTCCACTTCTGATTTTTCTACGGAATTTTCTCTCCAGTCGCTCCTTTCGGGTTAGAGTTGGCACATATTGTGGCTCTGCTCATATTCAGGAGAATGGTGTGCCGCAGGGCTCGGTTCTCAGTGCTCCCCTCTTTTTGGTGGCAATTAATGGTCTTGCGGCTGCGGTGGGCTCATCGGTCTGTTCCTCTCTATATGCTGATGACTTTTGTCTTTATTACAGTTCCCCAAGCATCAGTGTCGCTGAATGGTGGCTGCAGGGAGCTATCCGTAAGGCACATTTTTGGGCATCCAACCATGGTTTTCAGTTCTCAGCCTGTAAGACCCGAGTGATGCATTTCTGTCGTCATTGAACGGACCACCTCCATCCAGAGCTCACCTTGCCAATGAACTTCCTCGTATTGAGGAGACGCATCGCTTCCCTGGCATGCTGTTTGATGCTCAGCTCACTTAAACAATGGTGCTGGTGGCACCTCAACATCCTTCACTGCCTCAGCCAGGCCGTTTCGCGGGCTGCACGTACAACCCTCCTACAGCTCTATAAGGCCTTAGTCCAGTCCCTTCTCGACTACGGGAGCATCGTGTACGACTCAGCAGCACCTTCAACATTGCAGATCCTCGACCCGATTCTCCATTGTGGTGTCAGACTGGCTACAGGTGCCTTCCGCACTAGTCCGTTGACTAGCCTTCTTGTAGAAGCTGGAATCCCTCCTCTACGATTCCGCCGACAACAGTTGCTTGCATCATACATCGCCCGCGTCCATGCCTCGCCCGACCACCCAAACCGCAAACTCCTTTTTCCATCTTCTGCACTCCCCTCCCCACGACGGCAGCCTAGGTCGGGTCTCCCGATCGCGGTCCGCATTGGTTCCCTTCTCTCGTCACTAGAGTCCTTTCTTCTTCCTCTATCCATCCGGCCCTCTTCTTCTACCCCTCCTTGGTCCCTCCCTCGCTTGCGGCTTTCCTTGGGTTTGTCCTGCGACTCCAAGTCCTCCGTTCCACCTGCCAGTCTTCGTCAACAATTCCTGGCTCTTCTTGCCTCATTTTGCGATGCAGATGTAGTCTACACCGATGGTTCTATGGTCAATGGACGCACTGGGTTTGCTTTTATCCACGGCGACTACGTTGTGCAGCATTCCCTGCCTTGTGGGAGCAATGTTTTCACTGCGGAGCTGGTTGCTCTTTATCGTGCACTTGCTCACCTTTCCTCCTGCCCTGGGGAGTCATTTGTCATATGCAGTGATTCCCTGAGTGGATTGCAAGCACTCAACCAATGTTTTTCTCGGGACCCTTTGGTGCGCGGTATTCAGGATGCTGTTTTTGCTCTCGCCGAGTGTGGTCGTTCAGCGACATTTGTGTGGACCCTGGGCCACATTGGCATTTCAGGAAACGAACATGTCGATCGGTTGGCCAAGCAGGCCACCTCTTTGCCACCCCTGGAGCTTGGTCTTGTGGAAAGAGACCTCCGGTCAGCCCTACATCGCAAGGTCCACGATGTCTGGAGCTCTGAATGGTCTGTCTTGAACACGCCAAATAAGCTCTGCATGGTCAAGTCGTCCATGGCCGTATGGAACTCATCCTTGAAGGGCACGCATTGGGACTCGGTTGTTCTCTGCCGTCTCCGAATTGGACATACGCGGTTGACCCACAGCTATCTTATCCGTTGTGTTGCTGTGATGCAGGGCTGACAGTGGTCCATCTTCTGATGGACTACCCCCTTTTAGCCCCCTTGCGGCAGTCCTTTAATTTACCAGCTGCACTTCCTTTAATTCTCAGTGACAATGCCTCTATAGCTGACTCAGTTTAAGTTTTATCCGTGCAGCTGGGTTTTATCACTCGCTCTAGTGTGGGCACTCTCACATGATTTCTCAGGCTACACCCACTCCAGCTTCTTTTAATTGTGACGTGGATACCAAAATAGTGTCTTTTATGGTAACGAGTTGTGTTGGTACCTCTATCAACGCTTTCCAGCTGGAGGTTCTTCGTTTGTCGTTGAGTGGTTGATATTTTACCTGATCCATCAACCGCTGTAGTCTGTTTTACTCTAGTCAACTATTTGCTCTGCTCCTTTTAAGTGTCCTTTATTTTGTGTTACTGCGGTGTTCATGTTAGCTCTGTTCCCCTTGGTGTTCCCTCCCTCTGGGTGCAGAGGTTACGCTTTTACTGTATAGGCCTTTTACACGTATGTCTGTTCGGAACTGGGGACTGATGACCTCGATGTTTAGCCCCCATCAAACCCCAAAACCAACCAACCAACTCATCTTTAAGAAAGAAAGTTTCATTACTCAAAAACGTGCTGTAAGAATAATATGTGGTGCTCGGCCATGATCATCTTGTACACATCTGTTTAAGGAGTTGGGCATTCTGACTACTGCTTCACAGTACATTTATTCTCTCATGACATGTATGGTAAATAACAACTACAGTTGAAAACGAACAATGATATACATAATTACAATACCAAAAGGAAAAATGACAATCATCTGCTTTAGAGACACATTAAGGTTGTCTTTTGCACATAAAGGAGTGAACATATTGCAACAAAAACTTTTGGTCACATGCCCAGGATATAGAGTGTCTGGCAGCCACCAAAGGAAAATTTGAAAACAAACTGATAAAGTTTCTCTTTGTCAACTCCTTCTGTTCCACAGAAGAATTTCCATTATTGTAATGTGCAAAAGGTGGTGGGTAAGAACTACTAATTCAGATCAGTATATCCTTTTTATTTAAAAAAAAAAAAAAAACATAGCAGTTTCAGCATGTAACCATATGTACAAATTAATTGATAGTGTGATTGTAAACTGACTCGTTCCACATCATTAAGATTTACTGAGCAAAATTATATGTGGAATGTGAAACTAACCATGGGCGTCTGTGCCCATGTTGTCAATGCCCTCGAAGTGTGTTGTCCTGAACTGAAAAGCTGATACTCATGTTTCCCTTCAAGGAATCTGTCCAGTTCTTCTAGGGCGCCCCAGCACCCAACTAAGGGCCTGATGGTCAGTCACAATTTCAAATGTCTGGTGCGCCAAATACAGCTTAAATTTTTCCAGAGCAAGTAAGACTGCTAATGCTTCAAGCTCGTAAACAGAATACTGCTGCTCAAAGTGATTAAGTGAATTTGAAACAAAGGCAACTGGACAATGCCCTTCACCATCTTCTTGTAGGACAGTGGCCCCTATACCTGTCTGTGGTGCATCAGTCTTAACAATAAAACTCGTATCAAAATCCAGCATTGCTAACACCAGTGCCATCACCACGGCTTCTTTGATATTGAGGAAAGCAGCATCTTGACACTCACCCCACTGAAATTTCACTGCTTTCTTCCTCAAAGCATTCAAGGGAGCTGCCCTTTGGGAAAATCCAGGAATGAACTTGCTAAAAAAACTGGGCTTACCTATAAATTTTGCTATGTGCTTCACATTACGGGACGTAGGAAATCATCTGACTCTTTCACTATCTATAGTGAGACCCTCTGCAGATATCATGTGTCCATGGAACTGTATCAAGGGGCAACCAAACTTCACCTGGTCAGGATTGATCGAACACTATCTCAAAGTCTCAGAAATGATCTTCCATGGATACACTATAAAGTACCACATAATCTAAATGATGATACAAGATCTCAAATTTAATCCCCTCAAAGACTCGATCCAGGAAGTTGTGACAATACTGCAGCACCTGTTAAAAGGCCAAATGAAACACGGTTAAATTAATGTAAGATCCAATCTGTACTAAATGCAGGTAATGCTTTAGACGTCTCTTCAGGGTATATTTGGTAGTATGCCTGATCTAAATCTAGAGTGCTGAAAATCTTAGCTCCCTTAAACCATGCGAAACAGGAGTGGAGATGGGATAATGGTACCAAATGCAAAATTATCTTCTTATTAAGTTCATGGTAGTCAACAACAGGCTGAATTCCTCCTTGCGGCTTCGTAACCATGAATATAAGGGAAGAATAAGGCACAGAGGATGGTTGGATAACCTCCTGTAGGAACATCATCTCTGCTGTGAGCTTTAGCTGGTTTCATGCGAGGAGGAGACAATCTATAAGGCGATCTCCGTGCAGGTACGTCATCACTTACCTCAGTTTTATGTTTCATCAAATGAGTAAGTGCCAATCTCCCATGAAACTGTTTGTTCTATCATTTTACACAACTATACCCCTGGCAGCAACTACCATTTCCTTCCTTGTACCTTCCCTTGGTGTTTCGCACCCTGATGTTGACAAAACTTGGGCATGAGGCTGGCCTTGACAATGAAATCAGATCCTAGTATCAGGCTTGTTGTAAGATTATCCACAACCCTAACCAGTACTTTCCACGTGAAGTTATCAGTCCACAATTTTACCGTGACCGATCCTATAACTTCAACCTGTGATTTCTTAGCCACAGTATACCATCCTCCAGCAGATTTTATTGTTGGAAATTTAAAATGTGATTGGTTCTTTTCCATCCACCAGCTATCAGTGGCTGTAATGGCACTTCCAGAATCCAGTAATCCACAGATGGGTTCCTTGTAAACATACCAACACACAAATGGGAAGGTCCCCACCCTTGGTTCCAATATTCCAGCTATATGGTATTTGTTGTTAACTCTCCTCTGCCGCCACTTCCTTAATTGTCAGATCTCTATTCTGATCACAAAACCTCTATATGCGACCCCTCTTTCTGCATCTAAAATATTTAATCTGACTTCTATCACGATTATTTTGCCTTCTTCCAGCCTCCTGGTTGCACCAGACCTGGAGATTAACCCGCCTTCTTTTGGCCTTATACATTGTTCCCTGAACCTGACATGATAGTTCCCTCAACTGTTGACAATTGTGTGGTGCTTGACACAGTACCACTCGCAACCTATCATCCAGTCTTAGTCCATGGCGTACCACTTGTTTTTCAGTATAGCTCAACCCCAGTGCCTGAACACTTCATTTTACTCTCCGTATATAGTCATTTCTTAGGGTGTCTGCTCTCTACTGTAATGTACATACACCAACCCTTGGAGGGCAAGTAAGGATATAATCTCCACTACAGTTTGACTATGGAGTTAGCTAAATCCCTCCCCACGATCTACAGCCCTTTGTACATAAGATATGAAACCATACTCCACCAGTGATGTGATTAAAACTATTAATTCAGTATCTGGAATACCAGACAATCCAGCTTTCTCTTGCAAATCAACTGGCATATACAAAAACTTAACTACATTATCAATGTAACTATCACACATCATACCAATATCACTCATAAAATTCTGCAAAGGATGGGCCAGTTTACCAAGTACTATTGCCCCCTTATTCCCACCAATCACTAACCCTGAATTCCATTGACCCTGCACTTCTCCATCTTCCACACCATCACCATTACCCAACTCCACCCACTGTAAAAATTCACTCAGGTCATCTTGCAATTGCTCCAACTACCTCAGAATTCTCCTGCTCTCCTAATTTTCCAAGAATTTTCCACCTGTTTTGCTAATGTTCTAGCTTTGTCCTTAATCTCCGCTGCTGGCCAGTGATGGTTTACCGATATGGAAAAGATCTCTAACTGCTTGCAAATTGGTGACTGCTTCTTTAATAGACAGTAGCGTGTCACTTACCATTTCACTACCACAGAATGAAACAGAAACAGGCACTTCCCCCAAATTCTTGAGTGTGCCAAGCGGCTCCTGCACCATACCTTCACCCTCGCTTCCTCGAATATGGACTTCATATTTTAGTTCCTCGTGCCTTGACAGGTGTGGGTCTTGCACAGCTCATATGCTCAGTCTGAAACAATTGCAAAATAATTGTTCAGCTCATCTGCTCAGTCTGAAACAACTGCAAAATAATTAACAAATCAACAGCAGTCCAGCCTCGGCTCCTACACACCTAAACCACACTCTGTACTAACAGTTTTTGTCCTGATACTGTAGGACTGGAGGGCTGGATTATTAAATGTCAAGGTTAGAATGCAATCAATCTTTTTAATTTCTTTAAATGGGTTCCAACAATTAAAAATCAAGCTCTGCTGAATGTTCAACAACCATTGTCAGCTGTATGATAACAGGAAGCGAATGCCCTCTCAGTCCTCATGGAGCTCTGGATTGTGGCCGACCTCTCTAGAAGTTACCCTGCAAGTTCAGGTGGTTAGACTTGAACCCAGGCCAAACATACAACATGCTGTGTGGCAGGTTCCCTGAAACTAAGACCACAATCACTATCTTAATCCTGAAAGTAACTAAGCCCAAACTTAGCAGAGGGCTTAACAGCTTAAGCTTCCAATGAACAATTAAATGTTTTCATTGGCCCTTCTTAACTCTAAGGGGTATGGTCGATGCCAGAAACTCAACTTCTTAGGGCCATGATAAATAAATATCACAGAACAAGAAAGGGCAGTAGGCAACTTTAGTACTAGGGTAAGGTGGCTGATGACCTTGTGTTAATTGCGCATTCTATTTTACATGGATTTGTATATATAGAATCATTGCTTGTAATTAGTCAGTGATTTCTGTTAATGTGTGTGTGTGTGTTTGTTTTTTTGTTTCATTACACAAGAAATCAATTGCAGAGATTTGTGTGCATATGTACATACTAATTTAATGTCCCTTGTGTTTGCAGTACGAGTCAGCATGAGCACAGTCTCATCCCACTCTGATAAGGATCTGGACCTGTCAAATGCAAATAGAGCTGTATGGCTAGTCAAGGTGTGTATGTCTGCAGAAATGTTTGTTAGGGCTGGGTTTTAATTCTAGCATCAATGATTGAAATGGGCAAATACTGAAATTAAATAATATGTACACTCAGGAAATTTTGTCAGTGATATTGTGGAAATATCTCGTCTAAAGAGCTTAGTTCTTTTGTCTTTCACATTTAATACCTTTCTAGTTTGTAGTATCATTTTACAGTTACACTTAAATAATGCCTGGAGCTGTTTTCTCCAAACTTGGTACTCCTATGACTTAGTACACAGGAAAAAGTAACTGGATGTAAGAACAACACTATATTCTTAAGAGTAATGCTGGGGAGTTGGCGCTTCTGGAACTTCTGGAGCTAATTTGACAAAACGTAGTGCACTTGTCACCTTCTAACAGGAAAAGGGGATAAAATGTTGTAGGAAAAGGGGATGAAATGCTGCGGAAGTACAAGTGTGGGTAGAAATTCCAGAATGTGACGACAGTGCATAGGGCTGGGATGCAAGTGGCAAGGCAGGTAGTGGAAATGGCTCGCAAAAGTAGGAAAAAAACCGCAGCTATTTGTGTCCTGTCTGCAGTATTTTGCATCACTAAACTAAGAGTTGAAAGTTCCAGTCACATTTAAGTCCGAGCTAAGTCCCCCCCTCCCTCCCCCCCCCCCCCCACACACACACTGTTTCTTTAAAATAATTTGTAGAAACAAGTGCCAAAATTTGACAAGTTATCCATATCAAAAAATATCAGTTGTTTTTCTTCTTAATGTTAGGAGTGAGTGAATTACAGTGACACTAAGCTGAAATTTGTAGTACAAAAACTGCAGAGATAGTATAAGATGAACTAAATCACAAATGCACAAGAAATGAATTGCTGGCATTGTGTGTATTTTACAGTGTCGTAAAAAATGCATATCGGTGTCCACTGGAACATTGCAGTCCAATTGAATGAATGTTAGAGGTAAAAGATCAGAATGTGAACATAAGGTAGAATACTCTTTGAGGACTTAACTTCAATGGTCTGTGGGAGCAGAGTGTTGTAAATAAAGTTTCTACTGTATCATGTTCATTTATTCAAATATATCATAGTTGTTTATTTCAGTCATGGATGCACTACAACAAATGAAGCGAGTATAGCTAATCTCTCTCTGTACATTTGACATGTCAAATACTCGATTGCCGCACTACTGCTGGATAGTTTCCTTCATCAAGGCCCAATAATGGCGCAGCAGTGTGCTGGGACAGTGTAGTCAGCTGAGACAATGTAAATGTGTATTTAGTAGCTTTGAAGGAGGACATCATATGAAAGGTTTGCAATTATTTCGATGTTGTTTATGTGCCCAAAAGTTGAGCCCCCTCGGGCCTGGGGGTTAGAATAGGCCCAAGGTATTCCTGCCTGTTGTAAGAGGTGACTAAAAGGAGTCTCACACCTTTTGGCCTTTGTAATGACCCCCTGTAGGATTTGACTTCCGTTTTTCAAAATTTTCCCAAAGAGTGAGCCAACTGGGGAAGGGGACCTTACATGGTGCATCGTGTCCATCGTGCATTGAGATCTTTAGCCCACTTTCTTGTTGTGGCATTGCAGTCCCGCTCATCCTCCATCACTTGAGTGAGGACGCCTTCCTGGGTGCAATTTCCTCCACCCTCTATGCAGTGTTGTTTTCTGCACCGACGCGACCATGGAACTCTTTGCACCTCATATCCATCACAGTAGCCAGACTGTTGAGGTGGGGCCACCATGTACCCTGTTGGTTGTAGCCCCCTGACTATACAGGGATTGCTCTGCTGATGCCTGCGCCATTAACTTCCCATGTATGCCAAGGAGTAGATGCCCGTCACCCTGGGGCATCAGGACTCCCGGCAATGGCCATCCTGCCAGGTGGCCTTTGCTGCGGCTGGGTTGTGCCCATGGGGAAGGCCCCTGGTTGGAGTGTGAGGCATCAGGGCGGATGACGCATGATGAAGCGTACCATGTCATCATATGCTGGTGATCAAATGCCAGCAGTCTCTAAGCATTCCAAGTCTCAGTACAATGCAAGGAAGTATGATCCTAAATCATTCTCCTCCCTGGCCACACCATGGGAGGAATGCCAGGCTAAGGATAGCAGCGAACCTTATTTGCCCCGGTACCTTGTATGTATGAGAGTTGATGGGAAATCCTTTGTCTCTATGAAGCCTTAGTTTTTGTAGGGCATTTAGAGGACAAGTTTGAGGAGATGGAGGGCTTGTCCAAAATGCTGTCAGGGTCAGTATTGGTAAAAACAGCACCCTCTGCCCAGTCATGGGCACTACTCGCTTGTGACAAGTTGGGGGATGTTTCCATTACAATCGTGCCTCATAAGAGCTTAAATATTGTCCAGGGTATTATATTCCACAGGGACCTTCTTTTGCAGTCTGACGACGAGTTGTGCGCCAGCTTAGAGCGACGAGGAGTTCATTTCATCCGGCGCGTCCATCAGGGTACAAGGTATAATCAGGTTGCCACCGGTGCCTTCATCTTGGCCTTCAAGGGTGACACATTACCCAAGAAGGTCAAGGTGATAGTCTACTGCTGTGATGTCAAGCCATATATCCCTCCCCCAATGCGGTGATTTAAGTTTTGGAAGTTCGGGCATATGTCTTCCCACTGTACTTCTAGCATCACATGTTGAGATTGTGGGCGTCCATCCCATCCCAATACTCCATGTGCCCTGCCTCCCATCTGTGTCGACTGCAGGGAGCATTGCCCTCCTTGCTCACCAGACTGCAAGATTTTACTGCGAGAAAGGAAAATCGTGGAATACAAGACCCTGGACCGACTGACCTCCACTGAGGCCAAGAGGAAATTTGAGCACCTACATCCTATGGCTATGACCTATTCTTGTGTCGCTGCTACAAGAACAGATGCAGCCCCATCAGTTCCACAAGTTCCAGTCGGCTCTCAGAGCCGGAAGACTACACCTGCCTCCTTGATGGTGGGGACACTTCCCTCCCAGTTGCTCCCACACCACCTACCTCGGGAGCACTGTCCCCCCCTCCCCAATCATCGGGGACCTTCTCGCTAGGAAGGGGTCACTTGGGTCACTCCCTTCCCTGGTTTCTGCTAGTGGGAATGATGACACCTGCCAGTGGCTGAAATGGCCTAAAGCAGCAGGAATTGCAGCAGTTTTTTCCACCACCTGGCTGAGCTATGGCAGCTGTTAAGCTTTACACCTGCTTTCTGCATTGGCTTCCAGGAAACGTGGTTCCCGGCAATGTGGACCCCTGCCCTTCATGGCTACAGGGGATATCGCAAGAGCCATAATGAATATAATAGAGTGTCAGGTGGAGTTTGCATTTATGTCCTGAACTCGGTATGCAGTGAACCTGTGCCCCTTCAAACGCCTCTTGAAGCAGTGGCTGTCAGGATAAGAATGATGCAGGAAATAACTGTCTGCAATGTATATCTTCCTCCAAATGGTGCAGTACCCCTGAACACATTGGCTGCACTGATTGATCAACTCCCTAAACCTTTCCTGCTTTAACGCTCAGAACCCCTTGTGGGGTGGCACCGTGCTTACTGGCTGAGGCAGAGATGTTGAAAATGTATTGTCACAACTCGATCTCTGCCTCTTAAGTATAGGTACCACCACACATTTCAGAGTGGCACATGGCACATATTCGGCCATTGATCTCTTGGTTTGCAGTCCTGACCTTCTCCCATCTATCCGCTGGAGCGCGCCTGACAACCTGTGTAGTAGTGACCATTTCCCCATTTTCCTGTCACTGCTCCGGCATCAGGCCCATGGATGCCTGCCCAGATGGGCTTTAAACAACGCAGACTGAGACACTTTCACCTCTGCTGTCACCATTGTATATCCCCCACATGGTAACATCAATGTGACGGTTGAGCAGGTAACTACAACGATCATTTCTGTGGCGGAAAACGTGATCCCTTGTTCTTTAGGGTGCCCCCAGTGAAAGACAGTCCCTTGGTGATTGCTGGAAGTTGCTGAGGCAATTAAGGAATGTTGGCGAGTTCTACAGCAGCATAAGCAGTACTCTTCCCTGGAGCACCTCATAGCCTTTAAAGGGGTCCTTGCCCATGTTCGCCAGCTCATCAAAAGACGGTAACAGGAGTGTTGGGAGAGATATGTCTCTACCATTGGGTGCCATACGTCACCTTCCCAAGTCTGGGCAAAGATCAAACGAGTTTTTGGGTATCAGACCCCGACAGGTGTTCCCAGTGTTACCATAAATGGCATGTTATCTACTGACGCAAATGCGATTGCTGAGCACTATGCTCGTGCCTCTGCATCGGAGAATTGCCCCCCAGCCTTTTGCACTCTCAAATGGTGGGAGGGAAAGGAAAGTCCTCTCGTTGATTACACGCCGCAGTGAACCCTATAACACCCCATTTACTGAGTGAGAGCTCCTCAGTGCCCCTTGCATGTTGCCCCGACACAGCTCCTGGACCAGATCGGTTCCACAGTCAGGTGATTAAACATATCTCGTCTGACTACAAATGACATCTCCTTGTGATCGTCAACCAGGTCTGGTGCAATGGCGTCTTTCCATCGCACTGGTGCAATGGCGTCTTTCCATTGCACTGGCGGGTAGAGCACCATCATACCAGTGCTCAAAACCGGCAAAAACCTGCTTGATGTGGATAGCTATTGGCCCATCAGCCTCAACAACATTCTTTGTAAGCAGCTGGTTGGGCTGGGTCGTGGAGTCACTTGGCCTACTGGCTCCGTGCCAGGGCGGTTTTCGCCTGGGTTGTTCTACCACTGATACCGTATTTACCCAAATCCAAACCACACTCGAATCTAAGCCGCACCTGAAGAATGAGACTCGAAATCAAGGAAAAAAAAAATTCCCAAATCTAAGCCGCACCTGAAATTTGAGACTCGAAATTCAAGGGGGAGAAACGTTTTAGACCGCACCTCCAAACTGAAACGTAGTTGGTCCATTGTAATATGAGACAATTTAGGTCGAATGAATGACGATACAGCTACAGTAGTTTGGTGCGTGTGGTAAACTTAACAGTTAAGCTTTACCACGTAGTCATTGCTATGCGTCAGGCGCTCCGTCCATATTTATACTAGAGAACCTTTTTCACATGCTTCGTCTGGTTTGAATTGATTGCTTATTTTTCTTTGATCTGATAAGTGCCGTTCTCTTTATTATAGGTGTTTCCGTCACTCTAAGCTCAAAATGCATTATTGTACTGTGCCATGCATTGTTTGTCGCATTCTGATAATGCGTGTTTACGGCCTGACGCCGCTTGCGGCGTGGCTTGCTTTTGTGCACGCTACCACCGCTTACAATTAAAAAAAAGATAGAGGAATCGTCTCATTAGCGAAACAATGGCAAGAGACTGCTATTTGTTGTTACTTACACTGCCGCTTTCTTTGATAATGATCAACAAGAACCAAATAATACACTGCATATGATAGATGTTCTGAACGAAAGTTTAGCGAAAATTTTCCTCCGTTTGAAAATTTGTGCAGACACCTCTTTAGTACATTACATTCTGCACAGAAATTAGTCATCTTAGGTTTAAAAATCTAGTCAGTTGCCGTGCTTCATTTCTGACTATCACTATTCAGCATAGGAATTATACAAATATAAACATGACATGATATGTATATTCTTCCGCGTTTGCTCTTGTCTCACTCTAGTTTTGTAGTTTATTAGGAAGACAGGATTTAAATGAGATAGCAGGAAACACTTAGGAATTCATGGCAAAATGTTTACATTCGTATTATTCTTATGGTGAAGAGAATACTGCATGTGATTCACAATTGATAAAAGTTCCTATTAGCAACCATCTCGTGTCACAGGTAGGAAAAAATTCAGAACGTGGAGTTGGACATATTGGCAAACATTCCAAACAGTCTTGCCAGTCAGATTTTCGTAGTATGTAGGCTGCTACATTCGAAGATGAACAATACGGAATTTGTATTTACTTCGTTGGATAATGTATGAAAATGCAGTGGTCGAAACTCGGGGCAGAGAAAAAAGCTTGTCCTCCACCTTTTTTTAAAAAATTTGTTTACTGATGCAGAGGTTTTGGCGCCAGTATTTATCTGTGTGCCTGCAAAGCATGCCTGTGTAATGCTACATATATTCGACGGCAGAAGTTAGTTGTGGCGGCACCTACCAACATTTTTCAGAACTTCCACTTACATTGCACTCGATTCTAAGCTGCAGGCAGTTTTTTGGATTACAAAAACCGGAAAAAAGTGCGGCTTAGATTCGAGTAAATACGGTAATCTTGTGTCCCTTGAGTCTGCCATCTGAACAGCCTTTTCCAGATGTCAACACCTTCTTGCTGTCTTTTTTGATTTACGAAAACCGTATGACACCACCTGGCGACATCATATTCTTGCCACATTACATGAGTGGGGTCTCTGAGGCCCACTTCCAATTTTTATCCAGAATTTCCTGTCGCTTCGTACTTTTTGTGTTCAAGTTGGTGCCTCCCGTAGGTCCCCCCATATCCAGGAGAATGGGGTCCCGCAGGGCTCTGTATTGAGTGTATCTCTGTTTTAGTGGCCATTAACAGTCTAGCAGCAGCTGTAGGGCCATCCGTCTCACACTCTCTGTATTCAGATGACTTCTGTATTTCGTACTGCTCCACCAGTACTGGTGTTGCTGAGTGGCGTCTACAGGGAGCCATCCGCAAGGTGCAGTCATGGGCTCTAGCCCATGGCTTCCCGTTTTCGGCCACAAAATCGTGTGTCATACACTTCAGTCGGCATTGTACCATTCATCCAGAACCAGAACTTTACCGTGTGATGATCCCCTCACTGCAGTGGAGACATATTGATTTTTAGTACCGGTTTTCGACACCCAATTGACCTGGCTTCGTCACCTTCGTCAGCTTAAGTGGAAGTGCTGGCAGCCGCTCAATGCCCTCCACTGCCTGAACAACACCAAGTGGGGTGCAGATCACTCTACACTGCTGCAGCTCTACAGAGCCCTTGTTCAATCCTACCTTGACTATGGGAGTCTGATTTATGGTTTGGTGGTGCCCTCTGTTTTGTGTTTCCTCGACCCAGTGCATCACTGCAGCGTTCGACTAGCGACAGCAGCTTTTAGGATGAGTCCGGTGACCAGCATCCGGGCAGAGGCTGGAGTCTCTCCATTGCAGGTCAGGCATGCATTACTGCTTGCCAGTTATGTGGTTTACACCAATGGCTGATGATCATGTCGGCTTCGCTTATTTCCATGGAGGACATATTGAACGGTATTTCTTGCCCAGCGGCTGCAGTGTTTTCACTGCAGAGCTGGTGGCTGTATCTTGTGCTCTTGAGCACATCTGTTCGTGCCCTGGAGTGTAGTTTCTTTTGTGTACTGACTTCTTGAGCAGCCTACAAGCTATTGACCAGTGCTATCCTCATCATCCTTTGGTAGCGACCATCCAGGAGTCCATCTGTGCCTGGAACGGTCCATTCGTTCAGTGGTGTTTGTGTGGACCCCAGGAAACGCTGGAATCCCAGGCAACGAACTTGCTGACATGCTGACCTGTGTTCGTTTTTATGCCGCCAGGTTTTTCAGCTTTGGGAGACAGAATGGCATAGTCTCAGTACACACAACACACTGTGTGCCATTAAGGAGACTACGAATGTGTGGCAGTCCATCCGGGTCTCTCGCAGGACTCTGGTTCTGTGCTGGCTCCGCATTAACCACACTTGGGTGACACATGGCTACCTCCTATGCCGTGAAGTCCCGCCTCAGTGTTGATGCAGTGCCTGGTTGACAGTGGACCATATTCTGTTGCACTGTCCCACTTTGACTGCCCTGTAACGAAATCTTCAGTTACCGGACTCGTTGCCGTTAATTTCATCTGACAACACCTCATCAGCTGATTTAGTTTTAAGTTTTATTTGTGAGGGTTGGTTTTATCGTTTTATCTAAGTTTTAGCACATGTCTTTTCTCCCTATGTATCCTCCACCCTAGTGCTTTTAGGGTGGAGGTTTTAACGTGTTGCGGAGTGGCTGGCTTCTCCTTTTTATTCTCATGGTCAGCCAGCCGTGGTAATCTGTTAATCTGTTGTGTCGTTTTAATCTCTTCTACCTGTTTCTTGCATTTGTGCGGTTTTCTTCTCCCCTTTTGTCCATTTAAATATTTGTTGCTCTTCCGTCGTGCTTGTGGTTTTTCCTTTCTCTGCGTTTTGTGTTGTCAGTTTCGCTTGTTTTATTCTCACCCTTGTGGCAGTGTTTTATTCGGAACACAGGACTGATGACCTAGCAGTTTGGGCCTGTTTCCCCTCCTCTAAACCAACCAACCAAAAATTGAGTATTTACATACACTCCTTCCATTATAAATGTAAATTTCATAAGTGTAGAATGTTAATATTTGTACTTCCTGTGGTGTTATTTGAAATTTTGTAAATGATTCTCATTTGATAAATTTAAGTCAACCAACTAGTCAGCTGGTGGGGAGAGCTGCACATTCAGATTGAAGACAACAACACTAACACAGTGTGTCTGAAGAGATGAGTGGTCATGGAATGTATGCACGTTGGTCCTACAGAAAGTCACACTTGTATTTCTTGCCAGTTTGCCCACATCATTTAAGTAACATTACTGTGCAATTTGTATTCATCCTTCATGTTTATGGTTGAATAAGTGTGGCTGAGACTAAATATTAAGACATTATCATTATCTAATGCTCTCACATGTTTAGTATCCCACAACAGGGTGGCTTAGCATGAGTAATGTTGAGTAGCTGCACTGTTTTGCTAAGGAAGGTTATTTGTAGCACTCACGTGTGTCTGTCTGAGAAATCATAGAGAGCTACCCATACAATAATTGACAATAATTGCTCGGGTGGTAGCAAGTGATTTGTAATGCGCTAAGTGATGAATTACTTGTCATTCTGGAAAGAGAAGTATTGGTGCACATAAACAGTGCTGTTCATCCTGTTGATGTAGAGGGAAAAAATTGTGCTTCACAATAATATTATGAAAATAATACATAGCTACTCACTACAAAGAGGAGACATTGAGTCACAGACAGGCACAACAAAAAGACTGCTATAAATGTGAACTTTCAGCCACACACGACCACTGCCACTGACTACTGAGACCAGACTCCTTTTGGCCAAGAGCTCTTATTTATTGTGCCTGTCTGCAAGCAAACGTCTCCTCTATATTGTGTGTCACAATCTTCTCTGTCCATAATATTGTTGTTATTCGATCTTGGATTTTCCATTGTGTATACTTCACAATAAACTCTGGATGTTAGAACAAAATGAAACATTTTGAGTATTAAGTGACACTCAAGATGTTGTATTGTATTCTGTTGAATGTCCGTCAGAGTCTATGTGGCATTGACCATTTTTCAGTTTTTCACCGCAGTTAGTATGTGTGGCGCGTTACACTGCCTCAAAAAAAGATTGTGTAAATGCCTAAGATAGACAGAAAAAGCAATGGTATTTATCCATGTGCATATTTACATAAGAATAGACGGCTATACAATACAAGAGAAGGAAAGTTGCTACTCACCATATAGCGGAGATGTTGAGCCGCAATATATATATATATATATATATATATATATATATATATATATATATATATATATATATATATATGTCTGCTTGTGAGATGTCTGCTTGTGTCTGTATATGTGTGGATGGATATGTGTGTGTGTGCGAGTGTATACCCGTCCTTTTTTCCCCCTAAGGTAAGTCTTTCCGCTCCCGGGATTGGAATGACTCCTTACCCTCCCCCTTAAAACCCACATCCTTTCGTCTTTCCCTCTCCTTCCCTCTTTCCTGATGAGGCAACAGTTTGTTGCGAAAGCATTACATGCAGTCTCCCATCCTTCATCAAAGACACCAACCACTTTCTCGAAAGCCTGGAAGCCTTACACAATCCGTTACCCCCGGAAACCATCCTTGTGACCATTGATGCCACTTCCTTATACACAAATAGTGCGCACGTCCAGGGCCTCGCTGCGATGGAGCACTTCCTTTCACGCCAATCACTTGCCACCCTACCTAAAACCTCTTTCCTCATCACCTTAGCCAGCTTCATCCTGACCCACAACTTCTTCACTTTTGAAGGCCAGACATACCAACAATTAAAGGGAACAGCCATGGGTAACAGGATGGCCCCCTCGTACGCCAACCTATTCATGGGTCGCTTAGAGGAAGCCTTCTTGGTTACCCAGGCCTGCCAACCCAAAGTTTGGTACAGATTTATTGATGACATCTTCATGATCTGGACTCACAGTGAAGAAGAACTTCAGAATTTCCTCTCCAACCTCAACTCCTTTGGTTCCATCAGATTCACCTGGTCCTACTCCAAATCCCATGCCACTTTCCTTGACGTTGACCTCCACCTGTCCAATGGCCAGCTTCACACGTCCGTCCACATCAAACCCACCAACAAGCAACAGTACCTGCATTATGACAGCTGCCACCCATTCCACATCAAACGGTCCCTTCCCTACAGCCTAGGTCTTCGTGGCAAACGAATCTGCTCCAGTCTGGAATCCCTTAACCATTACACCAACAACCTAACAACAGCTTTCGCATCTCGCAACTACCCTCCCGACCTGGTACAGAAGCAAATAACCAGAGCCACTTCCTCATCCCCTCGAACCCAGAATCCCCCACAGAAGAACCACAAAAGTGCCCCACTTGTGACAGGATACTTTCTGGGACTGGACCAGACTCTGAATGTGGCTCTCCAGCAGGGATACGACTTCCTCAAATCCTGCCCTGAAATGAGATCCATCCTTCATGAAATCCTCCCCACTCCACCAAGAGTGTCTTTCCGCCGTCCACCTAACCTTTGTAACCTGTTAGTTCATCCCTATGTAATCCCCAAACAACCTTCCCTACCCTCTGGCTCCTATCCTTGTAACCGCCCCCTGTGTAAAACCTGTCCCATGCACCCTCCCACCACCACCTACTCCAGTCCTGTAACCCGGAAGGTGTACACGATCAAAGGCAGAGCCACATGTGAAAGCACCCACGTGATTTACCAACTGACCTGCCTACACTGTGATGCATTCTATGTGGGAATGACCAGCAACAAACTGTCCATTCGCATGAATGGACACAGGCAGACAGTGTTTGTTGGTAATGAGGATCACCCTGTGGCTAAACATGCCTTGGTGCACGGCCAGCACATCTTGGCACAGTGTTACACCGTCCGGGTTATCTGGATACTTCCCACCAACACCAACCTATCCGAACTCCGGAGATGGGAACTTGCTCTTCAATATATCCTCTCTTCCCGTTACCCACCAGGCCTCAATCTCCGCTAATTTCAAGTTGCCGCCACTCATACCTCACCTGTCATTCAACATCATCTTTGCCTCTTCACTTCCGCCTCGACTGACATCTCTGCCCAAACTCTTTGTCTTTAAATATGTCTGCTTGTGTCTGTGTATGTGCAGATGGATATGTGTGTGTGTGCGCGAGTGTATACCCGTCCTTTTTTCCCCCTAAGCTAAGTCTTTCCGCTCCCGGGATTGGAATGACTCCTTACACTCTCCCTTAAAACCCACATCCTTTCGTCTTTCCCTCTCCTTCCCTCTTTCCTGATGAGGCAACAGTTTGTTGCGAAAGCTTGAATTTTGTGTGTGTGTTTGTGTTTGTTTGTGTGTCTATCGATCTGCCAGCACTTTCGTTCGGTAAGTCACATCATCTTTGTTTATATATATATATATATATATATATATATATATATATATATATATATATATATATATATATATCAGACAGTAATGAGAAGTTCTGCGTATTTGGTGGAGATAGGTGTGGGAGAAATGACAGTAATCAACACACATCATGACACAACACCACAACATGATACAAAAAGGAGCAATATAATTACTACTTTGGAATCACTTCAGTAGTGTGAAATAATTCCTTTTAGTAAATTGTCAGGTAAATTGTATACTATTTATCTCGAAAAATGGGAAGTCCAGGATGGAATAACAGTAATTTGGAAAGGATAGATTGCTACTCACCACATAGAGGAGGTGTTAATTTACAGGCAGGCACAGAGAAGAAGACTGTCCAAATATTTAAGCTTTTGGATGACGTCCTTCTGAAATAGAAAAATCACCTTCCCTGCTTGTACTCCAGCACTATACAGGCACTGTATACCACTAGTGCATCTACTAGTCTTTTCCTCAATCTACTTTTCTTCGGTATGAGGAGCATCAGCATTGTTTTCGTGTGGGATGTTGTAATACTACCTTCGTTAGAAAGGATACTAGTCATTTCTGGAGTTGAAGTGATTATCACTATTTGTATGCAGTACTGGAAAAAGAACAGCCAATTTGAAACTTCAAGCTGAATTGGCAATATCACAAAACAATTACCACAATTGCAAGCTGCAGTTTGAAGTAGTAATCTTAGGGCTACGTCAGAATTAGCCAGTCTTCCAAATTGGTGAAAAGTTATAGTCGTAGTATGGCATTCTGCCTTATGGCAGGTCTTGTCGTGGGTTAAGCCTCTTCCACTTTTGTCTGTCCATAGTGTCTTATCATTTCTGAATATTTGTCTCCTTTTATATTGTCCAACATTTGATATCTTCTTTGTCCTCTTCCCCTTTTACCCTCCACCATTCCTTCTATTCCTTCCTTCAGTAAACAGTCCCTCCTCAAACAATGTCCAATCCAGTTCCGTTTTCTCTTTCTGATAATTTTCATCATGTTTCTTTCTTCTCCAACTCGTGTTAATACTTCTTCATTACTTACTCGGTCTTCCCATTTCACTTTTTCCATTCTTCTCCATATCCACATCTCTAAGAGCCTCCAATCTTCTTTCATCTTCTTCCTCAATGTCCAGGTCTCCACACCATATAGTGCAGCGCTCCAGATGTAACATTTGGTAAGTCTTTTTCTCAGATCTTTGTTTAGTGGCCCACAAAGTAATTTCTGTTTCCTCTTGAATCCTTCTTTTGCATAGCAATTCTTTTCCTAATTTCTGTTGAGCAATACATATCATCCATTATTACACTTCCCAAGTAACTGAAGTTATTCACTTGCTCCATTTCCTCTCTCTCTCTATTTTCTTACGGCATTTATCCCCTTTCCTCCAATTACCATGCTTTTCGTTTTCTTCTTGTTAATCTTCATTCCATATTCTCCTAATTTTGTGTTTAGATCATCTAACATTTGTTCCATCTCTCTTGCACTCTCTGCTATCTCAACCATGTCATCTGCAAATCTTACACACTCCACTCTGTGACCCCTATATAAGCTCCTTTCCTTCCATCAAAACTTTCACTAATAATTTCCTCCAGATATATATTGAACAGTGTTGGTGATAAACAACAACCTTGTTGGACACCTCTTCCCAGTTCTATTTCTTCACTCATCACACCTCCCACTGTTACTCTTGCTCTCTGGTTCAAGTATAAATTTCTAATTAACTGTCTATCCCTCCAGTCAACTCCATCTTTCCATATGATTTCCATCAGTGTGTTCCATCTGACACAGTCAGAAGCCTTTTCAAGATCATTGAACACAACATACACCTTCCTTTTCTTCTCCATGTACCTCTCCCCTATCACTCTCAGTAGCCCAGTGGTATCTCTAGTTCCCATTCCTCGCCTGAAACCAAATTGTTCATATCATATTATGCAATTCAACTTTCCATATAGCCTTCTGTTGAGCGTCCTCAACAAGACTTTGGCTGCATGCAATATCAGGCTCACTGTTCTGTGTTCCTCACACAAAGGTGTAGGATGTGCTATAAATCTGGTAGCTTTAGTTTAGCTATCTCAAATGTGTTTAGAAGCAGCTTAATAGTATCGGTTCTGTGGGGAAGGATCTTGGAAAATATCATATAATAGTTGTAGAGGCAGCAGGTAAAATTTTGACAGCAACAACTATGTCGAATTGCGGATGACTTCAGGCACAATGCTAAGAGTACTCTGCACAATAGCGCAAAATTGATGTCTTTTCTTGAACATTGTGATAAGCCCTAGATTGCATCTGAACACCTCTGATGAGAAATTCCTTTGATGACTAATTATCAGATCACTCTCTTGCTCTTGGGGTGGGAAACTGCCCCTGAAAGTAGAAGAATCAGCAATGATCAATAGCATGAGGATGGAAAAAACAAAAACTGCTGTATTAAAGATAAATAAGGTGTATCCACGGGACATGTACTGTAATTGTAAGTGAAATTAAAAAAGTGTCATGATAATCTATCCATTGGTAAGAGATTCTGGATTGAATCTCTGGGAGGGGACTGCCAAGGGGGAGGAGACCAAGAGAGAAATGTGGAATAACCAACCAAAGAGTGACATTGTGTGAGTTGCGATGTGGAATATCATTAATTCAAACATGGTAGGGGAGCTAGAAAATATGAAAAGGAAAATATTGAGGCTCACTCTAGATATTTTGTGTGTGTGTGTGTGTGGGGGGGGGGGGGGGGGGTGAAGTGAACTGGAAAGAAGACAAGGATGTCTGATCAGGTGAATATAGGGTAATATCAATAGCAATAGAAAATGGCATGACAGGAGTAAGAATTTAATGAGTAGGAAGGTAGGGTAGTGAAAAGAGAGACAGTATATAAAGGGAGAAGAAATTTTATTGTGATGGGGATTGGAATGTGGGAATAGATAAAGGAGCAGAAGAAAGGATTTTGGGCGAAAATGGTCTTGATAGTAGCAATGAGAGAGGAGGAAGACTAATGGAGTTGCAGTAAATTTTAACTAGTAGTAGTGAATAATCTGCTCAAGAATCATGAGATGTGGTGGTATAATTGGAAACAGCTCAGAGACAAGGGAAGATTCCAACTGGATTACTTGTTCAAACAGAGATTCATAAATCAGATATTGGATTTTAAGGTGTACCCAAGAGCAGATTTGGACTCAAATCACAACTTTGTAATGGAGAAGAATAGCCTGAAGTTTAGGAGAATTGTACTGAAGAACCAGTGTGGGTAGAAGTGGGATACTGAAGTACTGAGGAATTACGAGACATGTTTGAAGTTCACTAAAGATGTGGGTACTGTGATAAGGAATATCACAATAGGGAGTTTAGTTGAAGAGGAGCAATCGTAGATTTGGAAAAACAAACAGAGGTACTGCGGAGGAAACCACAAAGAAATCCTTTGGTAATAGAAGATCACAGCAGTATAAATCAGTTAGGAATGAAATAAATATGAAGTGCTAGAAAGCCACGGTGAAGTGGCTGCAGGGAAAATGTGAAGAAATTGTCAGGACTGACTGAGTCAGCCCAACCTTCGGTGAAATTAAAAGCGAGGGCAGCAATATCAAGAGCACAATGGGAATTGAACAGTTTAAACGCAGAGAACAGTGCTAATGGATGGAAAGAGTACATTGAAGGCCTCTCTGAGGGGGAGAATTATCTGTCGACATGATAGAAGAAGAAACTGATGTTGATATGAAATAGATACGGGATCCAGTATTAGTCAGAGTTTAAAAGAACTTTGGAAGGCTTGAGATCAAAGAAGGCAGAAGGGGTAGATAACATTCCATCATAATTTCTTAAGTCGTTGGGAAAATTGGCATCCAAATGATGTCTAATTGTCTGTCTTATTACCTTGATTCAAGGATTGAAAGTATCTGTTAGCTGCATGACAAGTAGTAGTGTTTATAATTGTAAATCTCCATGTAGTAATGTTTTGTAAAAAGACTTCTGTTGTTACTGCTGTAAGTAGCAATTTTTTTAAAACATACGAGGTTGGTTTGATAATCTGCAAAAAAGTAAGAAAAAAATGTTTCTCTCATAAACAGCTTACCTTACTTCTCAACATAGTCTCCTTTGATGATGTACACTTTATCCAGTGATCCTTCAGCTTTTTCATCCCATCGGAAAAATAGATTCTGTCAAACTCTGCAAAATACTCATTGATAGCAACTACGTGGCACTTCCCCATATGATGAAGTTTTTTTAGCAGCAAGCCAAAGTTTCAACTTCAGGAACTGGAGGAAACCGCTTGGGGCTAAGTAGGTGAATAGAGTGGATGAGGAACCAGTTCAAAGCTTAATTCATGCATTTTCACCACTGTTATCGCTGATGTGTGGGATGTTGCATTATCCCATTGAAAGAATACTTTCTTGCGTCCCAGTCTCGATCTTTTTTCAGTGAACACAAGTTTCAGATTATCCAACAATGAAACATAATGGGGTTGAGTTATGGTTCTGGCTTTTTCCAAGTAATTTATGAGGATTATTCCTTGGCAGTCCCAAAAAGATAGTGGCCATCACCTTACCACCTGGCACAATGCCCTTTGCTCCTCTGGTGCATTTTCACCAACCTTTGTTCATTGTTTTGACTAATGCTTTCACTCTGATTTTTAATGATGGCTCCAGGTTTCATCAGTAGTAACAAATCAGCACAAAAAATCTTGCAGATTGCAACTGAACATCACCAGATATTGTGTTGAAATGTTGTGCTGGATGCTCTTCTGGTCGACTGTGAGTAGTCGTGGCACCTACTTCACACAGCTTCTTCGTAGCCAATTCTCCATGCAAGATACTATGCACTCACTCAGTTGAGATACTACAGGTTCAGCAGTATCACAAATTTTCATTCGATGGTCTTCATTACCGTATCATGAATTTTGTCAGTGGTTTCCTTTGTGGTGACCTCAGTGGATGGCCGGAGCACACTTTATCATCACTACTTGTCTGATCACGTTTAAATTCATTAATCCCAAAGTAAATGGCCTTTAACAATGGTGCAAAGTGTGCATGAATGTCAGCTGATTCTGTTTTGATTTATACAGTAGTCCAACCCTTCAAATGAAAACATTTAATTACAGTACGAAACAGTTTTCTCCATTTTCAATCGCAGCCGCCACATTGACAGTTCGGGAGAGCTTCTGTGAAGTTTGGAAGGTCGGAGGCAAGTTGCTGTTGGAGGTAAGGCTGTGAGGGCAGGTCATGAGTCGTGCTTGGGTAGCGCAGATGGTAGAGCTCTTGTTCGCAAAAGGCAATGGTCCCGAGTTCGGGTCTCGGTCCGGCACACAGTTTTAATCTGCCAGGAAGTTTCAATGCACTGTATGGTGTGCATTGTTGAAATTAATTATACAATCTTTGGAATAAACAAGCTTACCAACCATGAAGGAGCAATAAAAATGTTCTATTCTTTCACAGAAATTTGCCACCCTTGAATGACAGTAACAAGGTAAGCATTTTTATTCATTCTTCATTACTGGATGGACATTCTGTTATTAAAAGGGTGAATGAGCTTTCAGACCGTGATGCACAAATTTTAACACTAAAAGGCTTATGTACTAAAAAAAGTCACATTTAATTACAAACTATGTAGGAAAGTTAATCCAACAGCAATAGAGAGTTTTTTAAACCTTGTCGATGAACAAGAGTGGCTGGATGTTTATAGTGCCAGTAACATAGATTATAAATATAATGCTTTCCTTAACACATTTCTCATGCTCTTTGAGCATTGCTTTCCATTAGAACCTTCTAAATGGGGTACTAGCAGTAATAGGCAGCCCGGGTGGCTGACTAGTGGGATGAGGATATCATGTAGAACAAAGTGGGAGTTAATCAGCATCATGTATCCTCTGTCACAATTTGACTATGATTTTGACAAACTCTGGAAACCAGTAAATTTGCACTTCATCCTGTCCTATACGTGTTCAGTTTGTGAGAGATCTAGTGATCTTGCTGGCCAGGGCAGCTGTTGCATGTCGTGAAAAGCATGTTGCATCAGAGTGTGCCGTATGAGGATGTGCATTGTCCTGCTGAAAAAGTACATCACCTTCTTGTCGAAGACATGGCAGTAGTACAGGGATAATTTGAGCAATGCAGTTGGCACTAGGTACCAAACCCTGTAAAAACACTAAATGTGACTGGGAGTTGTAACTGGTAGCTCCATACACCTTGACGCTGATGCACTACAAACGGGCCTTGGCCCGAGGTGTAGGAGTTTTGGCTTATTACAGCCTTTCCTCCTATTCCTTACGATGCGATGATGATGTGGCCTGGCTTTATGGTGTGCCCTCTCGTGGTCCGGTGTTGGTCCTGGCTACTAGCATGCAGGCATGCTAGTGGTGGACTTTGGTCTTCTGTGCCTCGCGCGAGACGTTGTGCAGTGCTGTCTGTACGTCTGAGGACAGCTTCCTCTTGCCGTCACGAATCTCCTTCCTCAGCCGCACGACTGCGTCCTCTAGGATGTAGTCCCAGTTGCACGGCGTGAAGACGGAGTTCGTGTTGATTATGTTGAACTCGAGCAGAATTGTCCGGTGCCCGCCACGTAGCTCGTACGGCCTATGTGGGAGCGACGGCTTCCGTTCCCCTTCCACCTGGGTGAAGAGGTATGGGTTCTTTTGGGCATTGTAGCGCCCATCCCGTAACATGGTGGCTATCTTCTTTAGCACGTCCGGCATGTTCATCCTGTCCGGAAAAGGGATTACATCTGTGCGTAGTTTCCCAGCCTCTTCTTGTTTCCCCTGCTGTTTTACCTGCCCGTCGGGAGTTGGGGAAGGGGAGGACGATGCCACGTCCATGGGCATCTCCCCGGTTTCCTGTATTGCTACAGGTTCCAGGGTGACGTCTGATTGAGTGGCCATGTCCTTCTGTGACAGTAAGTCCGTCTGCGCGGCGGCGTCCACCCCCACCGGGTGCACCGCAGGGGAAGCAGGCACGGGAGCGGGCACCTTCTTCTTGTTGAGAACTCGCAGCTTCTCACGCAGCTGCTGGAGCTGACAATTGACTGCAACGAGTTCTTCCTTAAGCGCGGCCTGTTCGGCCACAAAGGCAGCTTGGAAGCCGGTCATGGTGTCGTCAGTGGCGGCTTCAGGTCGGTGCATCTCATACCCCTTGCCAGAGCGGGGTCAGGATGGGGCAGCCGTCGTGGCATCTGATACCGCCACTGGATGTGGTGCGGTGGGCTGACGGCGAAACTTCTTGAGGTTGTTGCAGCTACGTGAGTTGGCAGCATGTGGACCGCCGCAGTTTGCGCAGCTGCTGGCCACCCCACGTGGCGTGGTGCAACTGCAGGTGTCGTGTGACGCCGCACACTTCAAGCACGCGACAGCGTTCTTGCAATGACTCGCAGTGTGCCCCAGTTGTGGCACCTGTAGCACTGCACGTCCTTGCGTTGCCGGTGAGTGCACTTCGGCGTCAGCGGCGGCCGCTAATGCTCCCCATCGCATTGATGAAAAGCTCAAGTGTGGCTGCGAGCTGCTTTCCCTTGTGTCCAGCCATGGCGTTGGGCTAGTGGCGTTGGCGTGCGCGAGTGACAGTAACGAAGTGAGGTGCGTGTGCGTGCGTGCGTGCGTGCGTGCGTGCATGCGTGCTTCCTACACCTTGAAGCCTGGGGTGCAACCAGTGTGTTGTGGCCAAATGCACCCCAGAAAAGGCCACTCACAAGGTCTGTGTCATACATGTGTATGTCACTCACTCACATACACACAGAATCTGTACTCATCACTCTCCACTCAACTCTCACAATACCAGAGTAGCATGCTTGACGATGTGGTGGCAGTAGTATCCTGGCCAGTGACATATGTCATATTGACCTACTGCAAGCACATAGCCCCACTGCTCCTTGGCCACAAAGCAGATGCAGCATGTCTCCAGATTTCTTCCCTGAATGACTTTTGTTTGGCCACTGCTGCTTACACAACATGTCGATCGTGATGCACGTCTGTATTGTGCAGACGTCCAGGGTCTTCCTATGAGTGTGGGACTGCTGAAAGCAGCGATGCACCATCAATACATAATGTCCAACATGCGCAGCAGTCTGTCAATACGTTCATCCTGCTTCCCACAGGCCCACAGTGTGACCCAGTTCAAATGACTGAGATTGTCAACAGGAGTATGCGCTCATCGGTAGGGTGCGATTGTATCCTAGAATGAAGTTGCGAACAATGTTCATGTCAAACTTCAGCACAGTTATTGCCTGCAGTGTAGATTCAGAGAGTGCGCAGACTGGCCTCTTGAGTGCCATCTGGTTGCTAATGACCATGACAAATAAATCACTAGCACTACAACTCCAGAGTGTGCACATGCTATGCCCTGGTGCTACTGCACACATCCCTTGAGAACGTTGCAATTCCACCCCCCCCCCTCCCCTCCCCCCACCGGTGTATTATACAGGTGGTGGACAGAAATGTGGACAAACAAAAAACACAACACATTACTATGTTTCAAAAGATGCAGAAAACCCATGGACATTCAAAAAAGCTCCCAGTCCTGTTGGAATCCTGTATGGTTTTCAGTGAAATCTTGTGCCATTATTCCTGCAAAATAATGGCAAGTTTAGGTAATAATGATGGATGAGGATAGAAATCGCGCATTCTTTTCTCCAAAGCATACTACAAAGTCTCAGTAATA
This sequence comes from Schistocerca nitens, assembly GCF_023898315.1. Taxonomy (NCBI): domain Eukaryota; kingdom Metazoa; phylum Arthropoda; class Insecta; order Orthoptera; family Acrididae; genus Schistocerca; species Schistocerca nitens. The sequence continues at coordinate 1,110,855,505 of NC_064615.1, read as the reverse complement.
TTGTGGTCTGGTGAGTGGTGGTCATCCTCGTGTTGACGAACCAATCGTGGACAATGCGAGCTGTGTGAAAGGAGCCCTGTTGTATTGGAACACAGCATCACCAATGATGAACAAACATTGTGCCATGGGATGGACATAATCAGCCAAAATGGTCACATAGTCATTGACAGTAATGTGACCTTGCAGAGTAACCATGGGGCCCTTGGAATAACATGCTATTATGGCCTTAATCATATTGGGACCCTTGCCATGTTTCACTCTTGAAAATGAACTTGACCGGAAGTTGGGAACAGTTTGAAACAAGACTTATCAGACCAAATGACTTCCTTCCATTGCTCTTTCCCCCCTGGATCCGGGGGTAAGAATTGGCCTGAGGTATTCCTGCCTGTCGTAAGAGGCAATTAAAAGGAGTTTCACACGTTTTGGCCTTTATATGATGGTCCCCTGTAGGGGTTAACCTCCATTCTTCAAAATTTTCCCGAAGAGTGAGCCAACTGGGGAAGGGGGCCTTACATGGTGCATCGTGTCCATTGTGCATTGAGACCTTTAGCTCACTTTCTCATCGTCGCATTGCAGTCTCGCCCATTCTCCACCTCTTGGGCGAGGACACCGTCCTGGGTGCATTTTACACCATACACTATGTAATGTCACTTTCTGCGTCGACGATGACCATGGACTTCTTTGCACCTGATATCCAGCACGGTAGTCAGTCCGTTGTGGTGGGGCGGCCATGTACCCTGTTGGTTGTAGCCCCCTGCCACACAGGGATTGCTCTGCTGATGCCTGCACTGTTAACTCCCATGTATGCCATGGAGTAGATGCCCATCCCCTGGGCATTGGGACTCCCGGCAACGGCCATCCTGCCAGGTGGCCTTTGCTGTGGCTGGGTGGTGGCCATGGGGAGAGCCCCTGGTCAGAGTGGGTGGCCTGAGATGGATGACACGTCATGAAGCATAGTCCATCACCTCTTGCTGGTGGTGAAACATCAGCAGTCTCTAAGTGTTGACGAGCTCAATTCAACGCACAGAAGCACGACTCCAAATAGTTCCCCTCCCTGGCCATACCAAGGGAGGAATGTCAGGGTGAGGATGGCAGCGGATCTTATTCGCCGCATTTCCTTGTATGTTCGAGAGCTGATGGGGGATCTTTCGTGATGGTGAAGCCTCAGTTTTTTGTTGAGCATTTAGAGGACAAGTTTGGGGAGGTGGAGGGCTTGTCCAAAATGAGATCTGGGTCAGTCTTGATCAAAACAGCATCTTCTGCCAAGTCATGGGAGTTACTCTCTTGTGACAAGCTGGAGGATGTTTCTGTAACCATAACGCCCCATAAGAGCTTAAATATCATCGAGGGTATCATATTTCACAGGGAACTGCTTTTGCAGTCTGACGATGTGCTGTGCGCCAATTTAGAGTGGCGAGGTGTACATTTTGTCCGGCTTGTCAACCGGGGTCCGAGGGATAATCAGGTTGCCGCCGGTGTCTTCATCTTGGCCTCCGATGGTGATGGATTGCCTGAGAAGGTCAAGGTGATGATTTACCCCTGTGATGTAAAGCCCTATATCCCTCCCCCAGTGCGGTGCTTTAAATGCTGGAAGTTCGGCCATATGTCTTCCCGCTGTACTACCAGCATCACATGTCGAGATTGCGGATGCCCATCACTTCCCAATGCTCCATGTGCCCCGCCTCCCATCTGTGTCAACTGCGGAGAGCACCATTCACCTTGCTTGCCAGACTGCAGGATTCTCCAGAAAGAAAGGAAAATCATGGAGTACAAGACCCTGGACCAACTGGCCTACACTGAGGCTAAGAGAAAAAAAAAATGCCTTTATCCTGTGCGTATGACATCGTCTTACGCCGCCGCTACGACAGTTCTGGCACCATCAGCTCCGCCAACCCCAGTCACCTCTCAGAGCTTGAAGACTACACCTGCCCCCTTGATGGTGGGGGGCATTTCCCTCCCTATTGCTCCTGCACCGCCTACTTCTGGAGCAACACCGCCCCCCTCAACTATTCGGGGACATCCGTCCCAACTTCTGAGCCAGAGAAGCGTAAGTCTTCTCCAGCTTCTCTCTCTAGGAGCAGGTCCCTTGGATCACTCCCTTCCCAGGTTTCTGCTAATGGGAAAGATGACACCCGCCAGTGGCTGAAGAGCCCAAAAGCAGCTGGTCAAAGGGCTTCACGCTCATCCTCAGTCCCAGAGACTGACCCAGTGAAGTCCTCCCAGCCAGGGAAACCCAAGGAACAGCAAGAGAAATCCAAAAAGAAAACCCCCAAGACCTAGGAAATTGCAGTGGCACCCACACCACCGCTACCTGCAAGCTCTGCGTCTGAGGATGGGGTGGACATTTTGGCATCCGCTAAAGACCTAGTTCTTGCCAGACCATCAGATACAATGGATATAAGGGGACTGATGACCAAAGATGTTAAGTCCCATAGTGCTCAGAACCACAATGGATATAGCCTGCTCAAGCAAGAAGTCTGTGGCAGCACGTTACTCTGAGGCTTAAACTACCTCATTGAATGTTCCATACCTTCCCAGTCTCATGATCACGTCATCCTCCAGTGGAATTGTGGTGGTTTTTTCCACCGCCTGGCTGAGCTACAGCAACTGTTAAGCTATACACATCTGCATTGCCCTCCAGGAAACTTGGTTCCTGGCAATGCAGACCCCTCCCCTCTGGGGCCATAAGGGATACTACAGGAACCATAGTAACTATAATCGAGTGTCAGGTGGAGTTTCCATTTATGTCCTAGATTCAGTCTGTAGTGTACCTGTGCCCCTTCAAACCCCTCTTGAAGCTGTGGCTGTCAGAATGACGATGACTCGGGAAATAACTGTCTGCAACGTGTATCTTCCTCCAGATGGTGCAGTACCCCTGAATGTATTAGCTGCACTGATTGATCAACTGCCTAAACCTTTCCTACTTTTGGGAGATTTTAATGCCCATTACCCCTTGTGGGGCAGCACAGTGCTTAATGGCCGAGGCAGAGATGTCGAAACTTTATTATCTCAGTTCGACCTCTGTCTCATAAATACTGGGGCCACCTCACATTTCAGTGTGGCTCATAGTAGTTATTCAGCCATTGATTTATCAATTTGCAGCCCAGGACTTATCCCATCTATCCACTGGAGAGCATATGATGACCTGTATGGTAGTGACCACTTCCCATCTTCATGTCACTGTCCCCATATCAGGGCCACGGACTGGGAAACTTTCACCTCTGCTGCCACTGTTGAATCTCCCCCATACGGTAACATAGGTGTGATCGTTGAGCAGGTGACTACAATAATTGTTTCTGTGACAGAAAACGTGATCCCTCGCTCTTGCAGGTGCCTGAGGCGTAAGGCAGCCCCTCGTTGGTCACTGGAAGTCGCTGTAGCAATTAAGGAGTGTTGGTGAGCTCTGCAGTGGCATAAGTGGCACCCTTCCCTGGAGCCTCTCATAGCTTTTAAATGGATCTGTGCCCGCGTTCGTCAACTTATCAAATGACGGAAACAGGAGTTTTGGGAGAGATACGTCTCGAGCATTGGGTGCCATACATCACCTTCCCAAGTCTGGGCAAAGATCAGATGTCTTTTTGGGTACCAGACACCAACAGGTGTTCCCAGTATTACCATAAATGGTGTGTTATCTACCGCCGCAAACGTGATTGCCGAGCACTTTGCTTGAGCCTCTCTGTCGGAGAATTACCCCCCAGCCTTTCTCACTCTCAAATGGCGGCTGGAAGGGAACGTCCTCTCATTCACCACACGCCACAGTGAATCCTATAATGCCCCATTTACAGAGTGGGAGCCCCTCAGTGCCCTTGCACATTGCCCTGACACAGCTCCTAGGCCAGATGATTAAACATCTCTCATCTGACTAAAAGCGATATTTTCTCATCATCTTCAATTGGATCTGGTGCGATGGCATCTTTTCATCGCAATGGCGGGAGACCACCATTATTACAGTGCTCAAACCCGGTAAAAACCCGCTTGATGCGGATAGCTATTGGCCCACCAGCCTCACCAATGTTCTGTGTAAGAATGTATGGTTTGTCAGCTGTTGGGTTGGGTCCTGGAGTCACGTGGCCTACTGGTTCCGTGCCAGGGCGGCTTCCGCCAGGGTCGTTCTACCACTGATAATCTTGTGTCCCTTGAGTCTGCCACCCGAACAGCCTTTTCCAGATGCCAACACCTGGTTGCCGTCTTTTTTGACTTATGTAAAGCATATGACATGACCTGGCGACACCATATGCTTGCCACATTGTACGAGTGGGGTCTCCAGGGCCCGTTCACAATTTTTATCCAAAATGTCCTGTCGCTTCGTACTTTCCATGTCCAAGTTGGTGCCTCCCATAGTTCCATCCATATTGAGGAGAATGGAGTCCCGCAGGGCTCTGTATTGAGCGTCTCTTTATTTTTAGTGGCCATTAACGGTCTAGCAGCAGATGTCGGGCCCTCTGTCTCACCTTCTCTGTATGCAGATGACTTCTGTATTTCACACTGCTCCACCAGCATTGGTGTTGCTGAGCATCGCCTACAGGGAGCCATCCACAAGGTGCGGTCATGGGCTCTAGCTCACGGCTTCTAGTTTTCAGCTGCAAAGTTGTGTGTCATGCACTTCACTCGGCATCGTACTGTTCACTGGACCCAGAACTTTACCTTCATGACGATCCACTCTGTGTAGTGGAGATACATCAATTCTTAGGACTGGTTGTCGACGCTTGGTTGACTTAGCTTCGTCATCTTTGTCAGCTTAAGCAGAAGTGCAAGTAGCACCTCAATGCCCTCCGCTGCCTGAGCAACACCAGTAGGGGTGCAGATCGCTCTACACTGCTGCAGCTCTACAGAGCCTTTGTCCATTCCCGAACTGAATATAGAAGTGTGGTTAATGGTTTAGCAGTGCCGTCAGCATTGCATTTACTTGAACCTGTGCACCACTGCGGGGTTCGACTAGCGACAGGAGCTTTTACGATGAATCCGGTGACCGGCGTACTAGTGGAGGCTAGGGTCCCTCCATTGCAGATCAGACGTGCACAACTGCTCGTCAGTTACACAGCACACACTCGTAGTTCTCCTTAGCATCTGAATTACCATCTCCTTTTCCCACACATGGCGGTCCATCTCCCGCATCGGCGGCCCAGGTTGGGGCTAACAATTACGGTTCACGTGCAGTCCCTTCTCTCCGAACGGGAGTACTTCCCTTTACCATCTCTACTTACGGTCCGCTCACATATGCCTCCATGGTGTACGCCTCAGCTGCAGCTTCATCTGGACCTTTCATGTGGCCCTAAGGACTCCGTTAACTCTGCAGCTCTCCGCTGTCACTTCCTCTCGATTCTTGATGTGTTCCTGGGCTCTGAAGTGGTTTACACCAACGACTCGATGGCTGATGGCCGCGTTGGCTTTGTTTACGTTCACAGCGGCCATATTGAACAGCATTCCTTACCCGATGGCTGCAGTGTGTTCACTGCAGTGCATGTGGCCATTTCTCATGCACTTTAGTATCTTCATTCATGCCCTGGAAAGTCTCTTTTTTTTTTTATGTACTGACTCCTTGAGCAGCCAGAAAACTATCGACCAGTGCTACCCTCGTCATCCTTTGGTAGCATCCATCTATGCCCTGGAATGGTCCAGTCATTCACTGGTGTTCGTCTGGACCCCTGGTTACGTCGGAATCCCAGGAAATGAACTTGTTGACAGGCTGGCCAAACAGGCTACACGCAAACCACTTCTGGGGATGGGCATCCCTGTAACTGACCTGCGTATGTTATTACGCCGCAAGGTTTTTCAGCTTTGGGAGACGGAATGGTAAAATGTCCATACACACAACAAACTGCAAGCCTTTAAGGGGACCATGAATGTGTAGAAGTCCTTGATGAGGGTATTCCGTGGTTCTCTGCCGGCTCTGCACTGGCCATGCCTGGGTGACCCACGGCTGCCTCCTGCGCCGTGAAGACCCACCTCAGTGTCGGTCCAGCGCCTGGTAGACAGTGGCCCGTATTCTTCTGCTCTGTCCTTCTTTGGCTGCCCTGCACCTTCATCTTCAGTTGCCAGACTTGTTATCATTGATTGTAGCAGGCAACGCCTCATTGGCTGTTTTGGTTGTACGTTCCATCCATGAGGGTGGGTTTTATGATTCGATCTGAGTTTTAGCACTTGTCCTTTGTCCCTGTGTGTCCTCAACCTAGTGCTTTTAGGGTGGAGATTTTAATATGTTACAGGGTGGCTGGCTTTCCCTTTTTATTTTCGTGGTCGGCCAGCCACTATAATCTGCTTTCTTGTTTTAGTCTCTTTAACTGCGTCTGTCTGTTGTTTTCTTGTCCATTTTTGTTCCTTTAAGTGTTCGTTACCTTTCCTTCGTTCTTGTGGTCTTTCCTTTCTTTCCGTTTTGTGTTATATGTCTCGTCTGTTTTATTCTCACACTTGTGGCATTATTTTATTAGGAACAAGGGACCAGTTACCTCGTAGTTTGTTCTCTTTCCCCCTCTTTTAAACCAACCAACCAACCAACCAACCATTGCTCTGTAGTCCATGTTTTATGGCTTCAGATACCTAATTGTCCTGTTACAAGCATTTGCATTATTGATGAATGGTTTTGGAATTCCAGTTCTTCCAGCTCACCATGTGATTCCCAGCTTACAGAGTTCCCATCTTGTTTTGATGCTGATAGGGTCCACGAGGGCGACATTCAGTACTGCAGATACTTTTGCAGCTGTCATTGTCTAATTTTTCATCACAGTCCTCTTCAGTGATCATCTGACATGATGACTCAATACATACTTTCATGCATGTTGTGACTTGGTGGATGATGTTTTTTCCAACTTCCCTGATTGCAGTGTAAATCTGCAGTATGGTGCCTTTTGAAACACAAAATGTGTCGACTGCCTCAATTAGAAAAGCACCCACCATATAAGCACTAACAATTTGCCCACATTTGAATTCACTTAGCTCTGACAATGCACACACAACTATACAGACCACTGCTCTGATCATGATTGACATGTCTGCCACATATTGAGCACATTGCACAGGTGCTGTTTGTGATCAAATACAACAGCGCAATCTGCATGTTTGGCTTGCAGATGCATTTATGTTGAGACATGCTTTTATTGTAGTGTTTCCATATTTTTGTCCAACCCCCAAAATTCATGAAAACTTACATCATCATGTTTCGATATACATAAACAACTAGAAACATATATACAATATTGTGAAAGTCGCTACTCACCATATAGCAGAGATGCTGAGTCGCAGATAGGCACAACAAAAAGACTGTCACAGATAAAGCTTTCGGTTGAAAGTTTTGTTTGTGACAGTCTTTTTGTTATACCTATCTGTGACTCAGCATCTCCGCTATATGGTAATGACTTTCATAGTATTGTTACATTCCATCCTGGATTTTCCATTGTTTGATAGAAACACATACACCCATATCATATATATTACAATAAAAAACAAATAAAACTACAAAAAGAACTTTCCATTGAAAATCCCTGCCACACAAATCTAGGCTGCCCAACCCCCCCCCCCCCCCCTCTCTCTCTCTCTCTCTCTCTCTCTCTCTCTCTCACACACACACACACACACACACACACACACACAGATACACACCAGTTATTTCTCTGCCTGAGTGGATCTATGGAACATGATGAATGAATTAGTATGCCATTACTTCACCACCTTCAAAAAACCTACAGCCCAATATAAAGAGAGGAGGTTCACATTAGTAGCTCCACTCAGTGTTTGTGTTTTGACTTACCCTGCTGTGTAGGTCTGTTAGCTATAATTTTTTTTTTAAGTACAAAAATTTACACTATGGGATTCTGGAAATTTTTACTGTTTTAAGTAAATAATAACTCTTACATCTTGTTGAACTCAAAGTACTAAGAGGTTTGTTTTGTGTGTCAGACATTTATTCCATAACCCAGAGCTGAGTTAAGACAGCTGTGCAGTTTGTACATAAATTGCATTTCAGATTATGTATTATTCAGTTCATTTGCAGTATTGCATATTCATGTAGATATTAATAACGCATTTAATTTCAGGTTCCAAAATATGTAGCTAACAAATGGGACAAAGCACCTGGTAACATAGAAGTAGGAAAACTAAAAATTACCAAGTGAGTAGAAAAATTATAATTTTTAAATAATCTTTTGGTGGTTTGTAGCCTAATACATTTCTGGTATTTGTATTTGCCTGATAGGGAAGCTGGAAGAAACATAACTTTATTTTCAAAGCAACAGATTTATCTTCTCGTCATATCTTCAGTTATATAAGGCATTCAAAGGTTTATCAGAATATAAGGGCTATTTGTAAAGTAAACTCCATTTTCATGTGGGATGGGGAGTAGTGTGGAGTACAGAACAATCACCTCACTGATTCAAGCACCTGAGCAGTTTACTTAGAACTGTGATAACTAGAAAATCACAATATTGTTTTTTAGTTTACTGAGATCATTCAAAATGAGTGCTGTAAAGTTTGCATTGCGGCCGCCAGTTGGTTTTACAAGTGCAGCACCTTGAGAAAATAGTTACAAAACAAGAAAAAAAAATTTTATGTTGGAATATCTGAGATGTTTATCTGTTACCACAGTGCAGTGTGCATTCAGAAGGAATTATGATAAAGAACTACTATGTAAACAAGGCATTCTGCATTGATATCAACAATTTAGAGACCCAGGTTGTCTGTAAACAGAAAAGTGCCAGTCAACCAAATCTGCCAGATGCAATGGTGCAGAGGGTGAGTGATGGTTTTGTTTGTGGTCCTCGCATGAACTTGGAATACCACAGCAAACATTTGGGAAGATTTTGCAATGGCGGATGCATGTCAAACCATACCATGTGCAACAGTTAAAACAGGAAGATTAAGGCTGGCTGGCACTTTCAATTATGCATCACAATACAGGAAGCACTGGAAGAGGATATTTTGCTTTCAAGCTGATAGTCAGCTAAGAAGCAAACTTCCGTGTTGTCCGTGGTCAGAGGTGATCTTAAAATTTAATATTCTTGACATAATCCTGAAATTTAATATTCTCGACACACTCTTGGCACTTTGGATTTTAGAATACTGAATTCCCTAATTATTTTCAAAATGCAATTCTCATGTGTCTAGCTCCAACTACTATTCCATGTTCAGAGTCTGTTAATTCCTGTTGTGTAGCCATTATCAAGTCGGAAATCTTTTCGCTCGAATCACCTGAGTACAAATGACAGCTGCGCCAACGCACTGCCCTTTTATACCTTGGGTACATAATACTACTGCCATCTGTATATGTACATAACATTTCTCATGACTATTTTCACCTCAGAGTATTTTGATGCTCTTAACTTGACAGAATTCAGTCTAGGAACTGTAGTACTCTTTTATTAATTAATTGATATCATTTAAGTTAATATCTCTCATATATATATATATATATATATATATATATATATATATATATATATATATATAACAGAGGGAAACATTCCACGTGGAAAAAATATATCTAAAAAGAAAGATGATGGGACTTACCAAACAAAAGCGCTGGCAGGTCGATAGACACACAAACAAAATATACACACAAAATTCAAGCTTTCGCAACAAACTGTTGCCTCATCAGGAAAGAGGGAAGGAGAGGGAAAGACGAAAGGATGTGGGTTTTAAGGGAGAGGGTAAGGAGTCATTCCAATCCCGGGAGCGGAAAGACTTACCTTAGGGGGAAAAAAGGACAGGTATACACTCGCACACACACACATATCCATCCACACATACAGACACAAGCAGACATATGGGTCGCTTAGAGGAAGCCTTCTTGGTTACCCAGGCCTGCCAACCCAAAGTTTGGTACAGATTTATTGATGACATCTTCATGATCTGGACTCACAGTGAAGAAGAACTCCAGAATTTCCTCTCCAGCCTCAACTCCTTTGGTTCCATCAGATTCACCTGGTCCTACTCCAAATCCCATGCCACTTTCCTTGACGTTGACCTCCACCTGTCCAATGGCCAGCTTCACACGTCCGTCCACATCAAACCCACCAACAAGCAACACTACCTCCATTATGACAGCTGCCACCCATTCCACATCAAACGGTCCCTTCCCTACAGCCTAGGTCTTCGTGGCAAACGAATCTGCTCCAGTCCGGAATCCCTGTACCATTACACCAACAACCTGACAACAGCTTTCGCATCCCGCAACTACCCTCCCGACCTGGTACAGAAGCAAATAACCAGAGCCACTTCCTCATCCTCTCAAACCCAGAACCTCCCACAGAAGAACCACAAAAGTGCCCCACTTGTGACAGGATACTTTCCGGGACTGGATCAGACTCTGAATGTGGCTCTCCAGCAGGGATACGACTTCCTCAAATCCTGCCCTGAAATGAGATCCATCGTTCATGAAATCCTCCCCACTCCACCAAGAGTGTCTTTCCGCCGTCCACCTAACCTTTGTAACCTGTTAGTTCATCCCTATGTAATCCCCAAACCACCTTTCCTACCCTCTGGCATCATCTTAGTTATATATATATATATATATATATATATATATATATATATATATATATATAAAGATGATGAGACTTACCAAACAAAAGCGCTGGCAGGTCGATAGACACACAAACAAACATACACACAAAATTCTAGCTTTCGCAACAAACGGTTGCTTCGTCAGGAAAGAGGGAAGGAGAGGGAAAGATGAAAGGAAGTGGGTTTTAAGGGAGAGGGTAAGGAGTCATTCCAATCCCGGGAGCGGAAAGACTTACCTTAGGGGGAAAAAAGGACGGGTATACACTCGCACGCACACACATATCCATCCGCATATACACAGACACAAGCAGACATTTGTAAATTTTTTCCACGTGGAATGTTTCCCTCTGTTATATATATAACAGAGGGAAACATTCCACGTGGAAAAAATATATCTAAAAAGAAAGAAAGTGATGAGACTTACCAAACAAAAGCGCTGGCAGGTCGATAGACACACAAACAAACACAAACATACACACAAAATTCTAGCTTTCGCAACAAACGGTTGCTTCGTCAGGAAAGAGGGAAGGAGAGGGAAAGAGGAAAGGATGTGGGTTTTAAGGGAGAGGGTAAGGAGTCATTCCAATCCCGGGAGCGGAAAGACTTACCTTGGGGGAAAAAAGGACAGGTATACACTCGCGCGCGCGCACACGCGCACACACACACACACACACACACACACACACACACACACACACATCCATCCGCACATACACATGGTGTATGTGCGGACATACACAAATTTCAAGCTTTCGCAACCCACGGTTGCTTCATCAGGAAAGTGGGAAGGAGTGGGAAAGAGGAAAGGATGTGGGTTTTAAGGGAGAGGGTAAGGAGTCATTCCAATCCCGGGAGCGGAAAGACTTACCTTAGGGGGAAAAAGGGACAGGTATACAATCGCACGCGCGCACACGCACGCACGCACATCCATCCGCACACATACAGACACAAGCAGTCATATGTAAAGGCAAAGAGTTGTGTGTGCGTTTGTGTGTTTTTTATTGTGTCTTTCTACCAGCGCTTTCTCGTTCGGTAAGTCACAGCATGTATATATAATCTTTTTTTTTCCTTCTTTCTTTCCCCCGCCCCCCCCCCCCTCTTGCGTACTTAGCAAACTACTAACCATGTGACTATCCACCAACTGAGGGATCTCATGAATTGAGTTGTATGTTAAATGGGAAGAGTTCTGTGATAGAATGTGTGATAGTGGCTAGGATAGAATAGAGCCCCATTGAAAAAAGAGAGAGAGAAAGAAAGAAAGAAAACGTCCAAACAGGACAGAGCAACCAGGACTGAAGAACAACAGAAGACAGGTCCCCAAAGACAGGTACCCTTCTTTCTCCTCACTTCAGGATCCTTCTCTGTGGAGTTTTTCACCTGTGGGCCATAGGTTACAGGTGCTCATCAGTTCTACAGAACAGACACTGACAGCTTCAACCCCACAGGTCCACAAAATTGGCTGTTATTTCCTCTGTTGCAACTGACGCATCCACCCTAACACAAACATCATACCTCTGCTTCAATAATGTCATCCTTGTACAGAGAATCTATCCCCCGACACATCAACAAAATATGAATGTCTAATAATTATGATTAAATCACTCAGACATTATAAAATACTCCCATAAACCTACTCTTTCTTTCATGGTAACCAAAAAGTAGTAAGAGAGAAAAGTTAACCTAATACAAAATACCAAAATCTTCTTGTTTATTTTCTTATTATCCAATGGTTTTGAACATCAATCTATAAACTTCTTTAAATCTGGACAACTATATAATCACTTTCTCTGTCACTACTAGGATTTACCCAAGCACTTACTTCAGAATGGTTGACCATGGCTTATATAAGTAATGATCCAGAGAAGGAAAGTTGCTACTCACCATATAGCGGAGATGCTGAGTCGCGTTAGACAACATATTCACACAATTATAGCTTTCGGCCATTAAGGCCTTTGTCTGCAGTAGACACACATACACACTCACGCAAACGCAACTTGAGACGTGTGCAAGTTGCGTTTGCGTGAGTGTGTGTGTGTGTGTGTGTGTGTGTGTGTGTGTGTGTTTGTGTCTACTGCTGACAAAGGCTTTAATGGCCGAAAGCTATAATTGAGTGAATCTTTTTTGGTGCCTATTGCGACTCAGCATCTCTGCTATATGGTGAGTAGCAACTTTCCTTCTCTGGTATTGTTACATTCCATCCTGGTTTCTGTTGTTTATTAAGTAATAGCTTTCTGGGTCAGGTGTCATACCGCACCTATCGATAATATTTCCTGTCAACACACAAATTTGCGATTAGCTTAATTTGATAGTCTTTCCTCGTTGCAGTGATTTTTCTCATCTACAACTAAGGATCTATTTGCATTGCTCTTGGGGAGTCCGGCCGAGTGCAGTCATTTATGTAACACGATATTTTGTCGGTGTACCTTGACGTGACCTTCAGTTGATACCCGTAGAAGGAGAATCTTCACTATGTTGTGCCTCCTTTATACTCTTATTACTCCACATCACTTCCCTCATTACCTGGCCGCATGCTGCATGAGGTGGATTGATGGGGAAATGTGATTGCCATATGCTGCTAGTGAACTCCTGTCCCTCAGTGCTTCTGCTTTCCCTGTTGCATGTGGAATTTTGACTTCAGTTGGCTGTGCACTGGGTTCTACACTTTACTGAGAGTGAAGCCATCATCTTTATTGATCAGACTGTCAGCCACTTGTATTTCTATACATCCTTTAGAACACAGTCCTAAAACAAAAAGGTCTGTCTTAGCATTTATATTCATATTTCATTGATTCTCTTGACTATTGTCTGTGTATATCAACATCTTACCAAATAATTCATTGGCAGTTGATGTAAGCTCTAATAAAAAATAAAAACCAAAATTAACACATTAAGGCTGAAAATACCATAAATTGATAACTCATTCCTTCAAAGAGAAAGCAGTTTACCCCCCCCCCCCCCCCTGATAGCTAGTGGCTAGTTCCCTGTCCCCACCTGTAAGATTGGTAGTACTAATTTACTGAGCTGCTGTAAATCTAGTTAAAAGTTCAATAGTGGGTGGTCATTTTCTGTAATTTCTTCATATTCTTTTCTTCATTCCCTTTTATTTTTCTATGCATTTTATTTTCTGACCTGTCCATCCCCCTCTGCCCCCCCCCCCTCCCCACCACCACCACCACCACCACATATAATGTAATTAGCTTTCCGCTGTTATTAACTCTTGCATAATGTTTTGTTAGTAATCTCTATCTTGCTTATTGCCCTGTTTTCCTCCTCTAAGCTCTCAGATTTTCAAATATTGTCCGATGTAGTCCCCACCAGTCAGTCTTTCCTGATCTTCCCATCTAGCTAGTCTCCCGTGATGTGGTGTTCTGGACAACTTTCCCGAATGCTACCCATTTCCTAAACCACAGCAGTTTGCGTCATACTGGTGAATAAGCTAATTAGTACCTTTTGTTTAAAACCAAGGATGGGAACCACACCAAGCTCAAAAGTTCTTATTAGTAAAAATAAATATCACAATATCAGTTGCAAGGTCGACATTTTTTTCTTAAAACTGCAGCACACCTGCCTGTAAAACAGCACGTTCAGCAAGTGCGCGTTGTATACTACTTGAGCAAAACCAAAATGGAGCTCACTTCGCTGTTGATTGTCGGGAAGCACTGTGCAAGCAAGGTTTTTTATTGTTTTGCAGCAAGAATTGCCTGAATATTTCCTGGATTCACCTTCCTTGGTTATGTAAATAAGTTTCAAAATGGAGAATACTGTTATAATGCATATCAGAGATTGGTAATATATTATTTCCAATAAAAAAATTATCTTGAAAATATGGAAATTTGTTGTAAATACAGTAGAGGTGACTAGTTTCTAGAATGAAGTATACCAAGCAGATAAGTAAGTACACCATGGTAACAAATGGGAACAAGAGCGGGAACAATGGCTCACTCTCACTCTCTGCCCTTGTTTTGCATAGTTGAGACCTTTGTAGTGTCTGAGGCCAGTGCACTGCCAGTTGGCTCACAAAGAGCTTGGTTATGTTAGTTATTGATCGCTGGCATGTGTAACAGTTGTATTGTATTCGTTCAGGCGTAGTGGTGTACATATTTTCGTCGTGAATAAATGGAAACATACAATGTTAACCTAAAAAAAAAACTGAATGCTTTGAAGTGGATAGACAATGGTGAGAATGTATTTAAATTGGCAACAGAACTAGGTGTTGGCAAAGCAACCATGTGTGATTGGAAGAAGAACCGAGTGGAGCTTGAACAGTCCTGTGCAACATCTTCAGGAAAAACACTGGAAATTCCCAGTATGATAAAGTGGATGAAGCTCTTTTCCTTTGGTGTACGCAGGAAAGAGAAAGGGGAGCTCCTTTGAGTGGAGCACTGGTTCAGGAGAAGGCTGTTTACCTGAACAAGTTAAGGAATGGTGATGAGTCTTTTAGTGTGAGTATGAGTTGTTGGACAGATTCAAGAAACGTCATGCAATCCTTCAGCTAACAATCACTGGAGAGAAGCTTTCTACTGAGCGTGATGTAGCGAAGGAATATTTGGGTGAGTTTGAAAAAATGATAAGAGAAGGAAAGCATTCTCCCCAACAAATTTATGACACTGACAAGACTAGCCTTAATTTTAGGGCATTACCAACAAAAAGACTGGCATCAAAAGCAGACCACCATGCTCCTGGTTTTAAAACGTGCAAAGATCGTGTGACTATTAGCGTGCAGCAACGCTGCTGGTAATCACAAGCTGCCTTTAATGCTGATCGGCAAATCTGCTAGGTCCAGAGCTTTTAAAAACTGCAACATGAAGTCCTTGCCTGTATATTATCGCAACCAGAAAAAAGCATGGATGGATGGGAAGCTGTTCAAAGAATGGTTTCATGGCCAGTTTGTTCCCTCTGTTCGACGGTTTTCTAAGGAAAATCATTTGTCTCCTCATGCAAACCTATTGATTGATAGCGCACCATCTTACCCCAACACTGAGGAATTATGTAATGGAGAAATTGTGGCTAAGTTTTTGCTGCCGAATGTTACACCACTTCTACAGCCAGTGGACCAGGGTGTACTGCAAACATTAAAACTGATTTACAGAAAACAGTTTTTAAGAATGCTGACCCAAGATGATAGCATTCCTTTAGTGGACAAAATAAAAAGACCAATCTGAGGGATGTTGTTTATTGGGCCGCTGAGGCATGGCAGAATATTTCAGAAAATACTCTTGAGAAAATTGTGGAGAAAACTGTGGACATCTCTTGAATTTCAGGACAACCTAGTTGAAAATGAAGAGGAAACTCTACTACAAATGATACAGCAATCCCTGGATGTGAAGAAGATAATGAAGGAGCCGTAAATGAGTGAATTGCATCAGATGGGGCATGTGTGGAGAACCTTACTGACACTGATTTAGTTGCTGCTCTGACTCAAGACCAGGAAGAAGATGACTGCTGTGGCGGAAGTGACGATGAGCCTGAAAACGACAAAGGAGAGCTGGTGCTACACAGTGACACAGCAGAAGCTCTTGACGTCGCACTACATTATTTGGAGCAACAGCCCACTACGACACCTGCTGATTTGATGTTTATGAGATGATGGCACAGTTATGTGTCATATAACAGACTGTCTTCATTCCCCCCTAAAACTATGACTGAGTTTTTGTCATCTACACAGTAGGGATAAAATGTCCGCTGTATTTTAGTAAGGTTGACAACTTTTCTTTCATTCTTATGCATTGTTTAAACCTAATGTTTTCTTGTCAATTTTTCTAATACATGTTTACTGTACTGTGTAAATTAAAATAGTGTGTGTGTACAGCAGTTTACCGCACAGTTTTCCATACTTAGACTAACATTTTTCATGTTCGGATCAACGGAACGTTTGGATTACCAGGGTTCTTTTAAGTGGGACTCTGCTGTATTTCTTTTCTTGTCATTCATAATAAAAAAAATTGTTACATCATCCTCAACAGATTAATACTTGAAACTTCCTGGCAGATTAAAACTCTGTGCCGGACCGAGACTTGAACTCGGGAACTTTGCCTTTCGCGGGCAAGTGCTCTACCGACTGAGCTACCCAAGCACGACTCACGCCCTGTCCTCACAGCTTTACTTCTGCCAGTACCTCGTCTCCTACCTCCCAAACTTTACAGAAGCTCTCCTGCGAACCTTGCAGAACTAGCACTCCTGAAAGAAAGGATATTGTGGAGACATGGCTTAGCCACAGCCTGGGAGATGTTTCTAGAATGAAATTTTCACTTAAGATCAGATTACATTTAAAAGAGATGGGCATGAATGAGAAGCAATAGTTTAGAAAAAAGTTGTGTGAATTTGTAGCCTGCCCCTGATTTTATTCAATCTATACATTGAGCAAACGGTGAAGGAATCCAAAGAGAAAATTAATTCATAGAATTAAAGTTCAGGAAGAAGAAATAAAAGCTTTGACGGAATTAAAGTCTCATCGGCAAACCACAGAGATAATGAAGAACTTGAAAGAGCAGTTGAATAGAATAGGTAGTATCATGAAGAGAGCTTATAACAGCAAAAAAAGAGGGAGGAGGTGATGAAATACACAAGGACATGTTGAAGATCAGTGCCTCTGAATTTTTTGTGTGAAACCTCTTAAAGTTTTTTTTTTTTTAATAAAACAAACTTTATTAACATTCTACATCTTTTTTCTTTGTGTCTACATATTTATTTCTCAACATAGTAATAAACACTTTTCTCCCAAAGAGAGAACAGTTTGTTGATACTGTCATTATAGATGGTTGACTTCGTTGATGTAACCGCAATCTCATCTCTGCTTGAACAGCTTCTTATCTATCTAAGTGAAGTCCTCAGAGATATTCTTTAAGTTCTGGAAACAGTTGAATATCGGATGAAGTCAAGTTGGGACTGTATGGAGGTTTATTGATGACAGAGCGCCCCAGGTGTTGGGTTGCGTTAGGCGTCACAGTGCTCGTGTATGGTCTGGCATTGTCATGCTGAAGGAGAGGGTGCTCCATGTGTGGACAAACTCTTTCAATTCATCCTTTGTTTTCTGAGAGCCTTGAACACTCTCATGCATTGAATTGTTACTTTTACAGACTGCTATATTACACTCCACAAATTTGGAGCCCACTAGCAGCAGAGGGTTGCAACTTGCGTCAACGAAATGGGAAAATTGACTAAGTAATTTGCATGACATACCTTAACCAATATTGAGAACAGAATAAAAAATTCGGAGATGTTACTTTTCAGCACTCCATTGTAGTTAAATTAAATCAGTGATCACTGAGGAATTAGATTAATACATGAAACACTAAAAGTAGAGGATTTGTTGTGTTGTGGTCAGCAAGAAAAGAATTTCTGTAAAAGAGAAATGTGTTAACATTGAGCATAAATTTGCATTACAAACTCTTTTCTGGAGACATTTGTCTTTACTGTAGGCTCTAATGTAAGATAACAGTACAGACAAAATATGTGTAGGAGCTATATGTAGGTGCTATAGAATACTGATAAAGGTTAGGATGAGCAGGTTGGGTAACTGACTGAATTGGAAGAAAAGAACTTTATTGCAAACTGACTAATGTATATCGCAGTAATCATGTAGAGATGAAGAGGCTTGCACAGGATAGGTCAGCATAGAAAGCTGTATCGAATCACTCTTCAATTTGAAGATGGCAACACCAACAAAATAAAAAAGTGTTGTTAAGTACGGCCTTAGACAGTGGATTTGTATTGAAATTAGCAGTTAAATTGTCCTCAGTTTGACATTCATGGAAGTAACGTGAGAGTAGTGAGCACTCAAAGTTTTGTATCGCCACTCTCGCCAATCCAAGTGTCTCAGTGCTGTGTTGAAGGCTAGTGGTTTTAGTTTGAGAGAAATAGGATTGAATAATGTCTTGTAGGTTTTCTGTGGTTTCTCTGAATTATTTAAGGTGATACCCAGATGGGTCCTTTGAAATTGACTCTGCTGATTTTATTCACCATTATTGTCCAATCTAAGCTTGTGCTCAATCTCTTATGACCTTGTCTCTGGCATTGAATGTATCTGGCATTGTGAATAAGAACAACCATCATCTGTAGAATGGTATGACAATAATGAGAATTTATGCTGGACCAGGACTCAAACCCAGATTTCCTGCTTATCGTGGGTGGGCAGTCACTATACCGTTTAGCTATCTGTGTATGACTCACGGCCAGACCTAAACCTCCATTTGTCATCAACCGTTCGTCTATGATCTGTACTCATGCATCCATTACAGGTCAGACATTGTACTTGAAAGCCGCTTGCCTGGTATTGGCAGAGGAATACGATATTGCAGTGCCTGTGCTACTCTGATTATGGTGCAGAGTTCCTTTGGACATGCAAGCATGTCCAAAGGACAGAACTTTGCATCGTAACCAGAAAAACAAAGGGTCTGCACTATCACATTGTCACTAACAGGTAGTAACACTAATCTCTTTGCAAAGATATTTTCTACATTATTTGGAGGAAGCTCTTCTCAAGATAAATTATAGTCGTTAATACTCATGTCCAGATGTAAAATGATACGATTCAATTTCTTGTTCTGACATGTTTATTCACATTCAGTATCTATACTTGTTCACTGATCACCACTGAAACTAATACTGTAAGCTGGTGCAGATGTATGCAAGTCCAGTCAGTGACTTGTGTTCATCTTTCCAAACTTATCACAAAGTGTGCTGTTTTATTTATGTACTATACAGGAATGTAGTTCCAACAGGTTGTTGCCCTATATTGACTTCTTCAAATGCCAAGTGCTGCACCATTATGATGTGCACAAGTTTCACCTGTTTTTCATTATGCTAACCCTTCTAATATTGTGTGTCATAAATAACACTATTATTGCTAAACTTGTTGGTTGGCCTTGAAAACGAAAGTTCCTCAAGGTTCATCCAGTCATATTTGGGCAGTTATAAGGATGTTAGACACTTTGAGACACTTGGGCTCCTCTGTAAAACACGTTGAAGATTTGTTGTATTATTCTGTTCCACTGTTTTTCTGGCTATACCTCATTGTGTAATCAAACAATGGAAAATCTAGAATAGAATGTAACAGTGTGGTTTCAGTTGCCTGAAACTGCAGTTGTGTGTGCAAGGTGTGTGTGTGTGTGTGTGTGTGTGTGTGTGTGTGTGTGTGTGTGAAAGCTTTAATTGTGATAGTCTTTTTGTTGTGCCAATGTGCGACTTAGCATCTCTGCTATCTTTGTGTAATCAGTTGGCTTTGGAGACATACATGAATTTTCAGAATTTTACTAAAATGAGAAATGTCAATTTATTATGTTAGTCACTCACAATTTTGTTTAGTATAGATACACATAATGATGAGTAGCCTAATGTAAAATATTTTTAGTGTTTATAATGGCAATTCTTTTTGTCTCTCCTAGAGCATTGGGGCAAAAGACACATGTTTCTCTCACACTCTCAGAGTCTGTCCTGTGTTTGAAGCAACCCGGAGAAGAGAATATTCCACGAGAGCATCGGCTTGATGTTTCAACCGTAACGAGACAGACTTTAGGTGTCTTCTCACATGTAACACGTAAGGTTATTATTTAATTATAAAGCAAATTTTTCAATGTGCTACTGTTGAATTGCATAAGTGGTGTGTAGGTGCTTCATGTAGCTGCAGCAGAACTGTAAGAAATACCAGAATTACCATAAATAGAATACAAGTGTGCATGAACTGTGCTGAACTGAGGTAGACGTAAAGTTGCAGTCAGCCATGGTTGTACAAAGATGTATGACCAATGGATCCACGGAGGATGAAGAGACTGAAAAAATGTATGATGTGAAAGAATTTATTTATTAAGGGAGACAAAAATTTTAATTGTGGTTGGCTAATGGAATTTTATAATAGGAAAAGAAGAGAAGGGAAACTAATAAGAGAACATGAACTGGGGAAAAGGAATAAAAGAGAAAGATGCCTAGTAGAATTTTGCAGTTTCTTCATTGGTTTAAGAATCATGAAAGAAGTTATATACGAACCCTGGAAGGTTTCATGCAGATAATATTGAAAGACAGATTTTCATACAGGAGTTTAAACTGCAAAGCATTTCCACTCTGGCCACACATTTATTGGTTATGAAATTCAGACTAGTGCTGAAGAAATTATAGAAAGATAGAAAATTAAGAAGTCTTTCTTTGGGTACTCTGGAAATTACCTTTACATCTGTCAGTTTTGTTCCGTTAAGAGTGATGTATGAATTTCTGTCTGCAAGTAAGTCACAAATCTGGTCCAAAGCTCATTAAACTTGTGTTTTGCTCACTGAATGACAGTGTGCAACTGTATCACATGCCTTTGTGAATTTGAGGGACACAGCTTCAACCTGAGTGCAGAGGTCTACGGCACTATGATGAAGTGAGCTGAGTTTCGCAATATTTCCGTTTGTGGAACCGATGTTGATTTGCATGGAGGAGATCTTCACCCTCCAAAAATGTCATAATTCATTAACATAAACCATGTCCCATAATTTTACAACAGATTCGTATCTACAAAGTATGCCTATGCGTCTGTCCTACAACCCTTCTTGAAAATGGGAATGACTGTACTTCTTTCTAAACTGTTGCTAGAAGGGGAAAAAGTTGGTTGGCTGTTTTTTGTAAAATCTCTGTAGAATCTTATAGGTGTCTCGTCTGGCCCGGAAGTGTTCCCACTACTAAGCAATTGTAGTTGCTTTTCTATTCATCAATCATTTATCTCAGTATGCGCTACTTTGTTATTTGTATGATGATTGAAAGGAGGGATCATATTATGATCTTCCTCACTGAAACAGCTTCGGATGACCAAATTCGGTGTCAGTATAGTCACTTAGTGAGCGAATAGATTAATGACCAGCTTCCTCATATTATATATGACCAAAACTCAAAACTTCTCAGAGTTATTAGAAAGATCAGATGGCAGAATGGTACTTACAATTCATTGAATGTTTGTATTGTTACTCTCCTTACCCTCCATTTTTGCTTCGTTCAAATTTTGTTTGGCTTAACTCTTCGAGGGGCAGGTAAACACCATAAAAATTTGCCCTATACGGGTATGAGCAACAGTTTACATCTTTGAAATTTCATACACTTATAACACTTTAGTTGTATTACTGTGTTATGCTTTCTGCGGTAGATTTGTAAAAATTCATGTTAACAACAAAATATTAGCTAATTGTGGTCATTGCTGCTAACCATCATGCCATTACAGTATACAAGCTCGGTAGTTGGTGGTTCAACTTTGGCATAACTTTCTTAATTTTCGTGGTATATCTTGAAACAATTTTTTGCCATCTCTCAGTCACAAAGGTATAAGGGGGGTCAAATACAGGGTGTTACAAAAAGGTACGGCCAAACTTTCAGGAAACATTCCTCACACTTTCCATGTTAGAGATCATTTTATTACTTCTCTTCAAATCACATTAATCATGGAATGGAAACACACAGCAACAGAACGTACCAGCATGACTTCAAACACTTTGTTACAGGAAATGTTCAAAATGTCCTCCGTTACCGAGGATACATGCATCCACCCTCCGTCGCATGGAATCCCTGATGATGCGCTGATGCAGCCCTGGAGAATGACGTATTGTATCACAGCCATCCACAATACGAGCACGAAGAGTCTCTACATTTGATGCCGGGGTTCTTTAGACAAGAGTTTTCAAATGCCCCCCTAAATGAAAGTCAAAAGGGTTGAGGTCAGGAGAGCGTGGAGGCCATGGAATTGGTCCGCCTCTACCTATCCGTCGGTCACCGAATCTGTTGTTGAGAGGCATACAAGCACTTCGACTGAAATGTGCAGGAGCTCCATCGTGCATGAACCACATGTTGTATCGTACTTGTAAAGGCACATGTTCTAGCAGCACAGGTAGAGTATCCCGTATGAAACCAATTGGGCCAACTGGCGGTGAATCGAAGAAGTACAGTACATACTGACGAAACTAAAATGAGCTCTAACATGGAAATTAAGCGTTTCCGGAGTCATGTCCACATAACATATTTTCTTTATTTGTGTGTGAGGAATGTTTCCTGAAAGTTTGGCCGTACCTTTTTGTAACACCCTGTATAAACGGGATTTTTGTTCCTGAACATGAACAGTTGGTAGTACTGGCCCCACACTTCTGCTATGCTTAGGCGGGACTATTAGAAGTGAGGAGAATGTGCTGTTAGATATTTCCCACCATTTTGTCACTAATGCTCATGATGTCTGAGCAACAGGTGCACCCCTCCATTATCAAATTTCTTGCTCATAAAGGAGTTACAGCAGTGGGAATTTGCCAGAGATTGACTGCACAGTTCGGTGATAAAACATTATCAAGGACGCATGTGTTTGCCTGGCATAAAAAGACCAAGGAGGGACAAGGACGTGTGGAAAATCAGCTACACAATCGCTGTCCTCGGACCAGCATTACAGACAAAAACCATTTGCGTGGTTAAAGACATTATTGACGATGATCGATGGGTGAGAGTTTCAGAAATTGCACAGAAAGTTGGAATCAGTTATGGGAGCTGTGAAGCAATCATCACAAACGACCTACAGTCCTGTAAGGTGTGTTCCAGATTGGGCCCTAAACTTTTGACCAAGAATCTGAAGTTGAGGCATTTGGAGGTCTGTCAGAGGCTTACATTAAGGATTGCAGAAGAAGGTGATGCATTTTTCAGTTGGATTGTCACCTGTGACGAAACAGGTTCACCACCACACTTCAGAATCCAAACAAGGCAATAAGGAGTAGCGGAGGAAAGGGGAGGCAGCACCAGTGAAAGCCAAGACTCGAATGTCAGCTGGCAAGGTTCTTTCAACCTTTTTTTTTTTTATCAGCGAGGCATTTTGCCGATTGATTTTTTGCATGAGTGAAGCACAATCAGTGCTGCTTAGTACTGCGAACTGTTGAACAATACGAGAGTTGTGTATTGCTGCAAAAGATGAGACCAATCGATTTAACAGATCATCCTCCTCCACGACAATGCGCAACCCCATACTGCAGCTCTGTCTGTCTCCAAGCTACAGGAAATGCACTGGACTACACTTGATCATCCTTCTTACAGCCCGGACTTATCACCCTGCATTTTCCATTTATTCGGACTGCTTAAAGAAGCTCTAGGAGAGTGACTATTTGAAGATGATGATAGTGTGGAAAATTTCATGCACAACTAGCTGGTGACATGACCCAGTTCTTTTTATGATGAGGGCATCAAAAAGCTGTCCATAAACTGGGACAAATGCATTTCCAAAGCAGGAAACTTATGTGGAAAAATAAATTATAATTGCCTTGAGTTTCTCAATAAATGAATTTAAATAAAAAATAAAATTCTATTTTCCGCCGTCGTATTTTGCATACTAAACACAACCACACAATTCAGACGAGTGTTTTTCTTGAATTGCAAACTGTACATTTAGATGATGAGTGAATGATGAGTGATGTTGACTGCTTATGTGGTGAATACTTTCATCTGCATGTGCTTGTGTGCTTTGATCTGAGATGATATAAAATATTTTTATGTATACAGCATGAAGCAGTATCCACTGAAACTATTTTTGTAACCAACAAACTTTTGTGCACATCTCGATGGAAGTCTTTATCGAAGAATTGCTCCATTTCAGTCTCCTAGTGCATAATGAATGCATTTGTTACACAGTGGTTTACAATGTGAAAGAACAGTCTCATTCACCATTTCTTCCTTTTGCTGTCTATAGCATTGTCCGACTTCAGTCAATCAAAATTATTCACATAGTTTGTACTGGAACTGAAATTTTTCAGCACAAGAGGTCAAGTGATATTGGTTGTTGTTGTTCCGTCTTTCAGTCTGCGACTTACTGTGGATGCATCTGATGGTGCATGACATGTAGAAATTGCTTTGACTGCCCTGTTATTCTTCCATTTGTAGTTAATTACTCCATCAGTGCTTATTCTGTAATCTAATTCTCCTCTCTCCTCCTTGAGTTTTGGCATGTTTTTCCTTCTGGGCTATATTGTTGTACAAGCATACAGACCACTGGACTTAAGGTTCTTGAACAAATCACATAAATTTAAATAAATGCCCTTAAAAATAATATGTTTCTTTCACTGGTTAACTTTAGAACCACTTGTGACCCTAACCCAGCTACTGGACACTGTGAAATTTTTCCTGAATATATATCAAATTTCAAGTTGTGTGACAATTCATCACATAACATCCACACTATATAGGTTTGTCTCTCATGAACTGTTTGAGAGATGATCTGCCTTTGAATTTAGCCATAGTTTTGTCAATAGTGAGATTCTGATGTGGTGTATAGCAGTCTTGGAATCTCCTGCTCAAATGATCTAACCACAGACATAGTTTGCATAGTTTGTCATAATTCTGACTGTTTCTGTCAGTTGTGTAAGAAAATGAAACACCTACAGCCATCCTTACTGTTGAGTCTTGTACCATAGGAGGCAAGGGAGAGGATGTTGTTATGGGGGGCCAGTACCCTCTTTCTACAACACAAATGCACACGTGGCTCAATAGGGTTCTGCTACTTAACTTGAATAGAGTCCATGTTTGTGGTACAAGCTCATCAGTAATAGTCCTCTTGTCGAAAATATAGGTAACGTTGCTATAGTCACAATCTCGGCATGTGGCATAGGCTGTGCTGAACTATGCTGCTCCATGAATGAATTACTGACGCCAACGTGGAGTAGTGGGTCGAATCAGTGAGGCCTTGCAGTCAATGGCAGCAGCCTAAAGACATGCTATTGAGAGGGCATTTGGTGTGTGTTGCTTGTCGGTGTGTCTCTGGTGTCTCTCATGATAGGCACACATGATCCAGCACCTACTATCGATCTTCACGCTACATCTTAACCGCCCGGTGTGCTGGCGACAGCTTATGCCAGCACATTCCTCCTCCCCCCCCCCCTCCCCCCAAATGCTGCACCATTGGCGATTTCATGTAGGGAGGAAGCGAACGACTTTGGGGTGGGAGGCAGGATGCTGCATGTACAGATGAGGCAGGAGCTGTGACTGTGGAGGATGGCATACTCCCGACAGTACCCCACCATCTGGCTTGTGAGACAACAGAAACATCCTCTGGAAAAACTGTTGCTAGGGCACGCATCCAGGCCTGAGGGCATGTTCTGGGGTGATGATGGCAGCAATGACAATGACGACCACAACGGGTCCATGTCCATCAGGTTGGCGAGCAGGGATGGCAGGGCTTCTACTGGGGTGCCCTAGGGGCACCAGTGGGTGGCTGAGAAGGCCGCGCAGTCCTGTGAGCATGTGAATCTGGAGGAAGAAAAGCAGCAGAACCACGGGGCAAATAACACGCATGAATTTGGTACTGGTGGCAGCACTGCAAACCACCGGGACCTGCAATCAAGTACATAAAAGACCCAATGCATTCCTGGATCATGCCTCTTTCCCAATGCCCATGGTTGAACTCTGAAAAGAACTAGATCGCACAGCGCAAAGCGTTACGTGCAGACCTTGATGGTGCCGGTGGGTGTAGCAAGTGGAGCAGCATCCGATGGTGGTGGCCATGTAGAAGTTCCGCTAGTGATGGTCCGTCTCATGGTTGGAAGAGATAGGAGGTGAGAATGAATTGCTACGCCTTTTCCTGTGTGTGGGTGGTGCGAAACTTGAGGTGAAATGAAGCACTTGTTAGACAATGAATGCCATTTTGTTCACAAAACTGTTAAAGATCACGTGAAGTGAACTGTGATCTGTTGTCCAACACAAGTACTTTTGGCAACCTTTTGATGCAAAATATGGAGGACAATGCTCGAATGGTGCTACATGATGTGGTAGAAGCCATAGGCACCGCAAATGGGAACTTGCTAAAAGAGTCTACCACTGTGAGCCAACAAGTGTTCCAGAATGGGCTGCAAAGTCGGTGTGCACTTGTTGCCATGGTGATTGAGCCTTAGGCCAAGCTGCTGTCTGTGGTGGAGCTGATTGGTTTTCCGCACATGTGCAACACTGTGATGTCATCCATTTAATATGGGCATCCAAGCCCTGCCAAATACAGTGCCGTCGCACTAACTGTTTAGTGCGGACAATTCCCTTTCCCCAGTGTTGTCCTTGGTGGAGCAATAAGAACACATCCTTTGGCAACACTTTGGGAATAAGCAAATGTGGTTGTCCACTGTTATTTTGAACTAGAATCTCACCCTGTTGAACTGGAAAGTTATGCCAACATACAAAATATCAGCGTACAACTGAGTTCTGGATATGAATGCGGCCAAGAAGTGCCAATGTAATGCAACAAAAACTTGAGATCTGGGTCTGCTTCCATGGCCTGAGCAATTTTTCTGTAGTGCAAGAGAAAAGATTCCAGCAATTCGGAGTTCTGCGCATCAATTTGGCAACAGATGTGGCAGATGCACCAAACTCAGAGTCTGGGCTAATCAGAAGGCGAGATGGGGCATCTGCACTGCCATGCTTTGCTATAGGTCTGTACACAATTTCATACTGATACTGCGAAAGCAGCAAAACCCAACATTGCAATTTTTGAGCGGTGCGTGTAGGAACAGGCTTCGACAAATGAAACAAGGACTGCTAAGGCTTGTGATCTGTCACTAAAAAGAACTTACGACCATACAAATAGTGATGGAATTTGGTCACACCATATACAGTAGTGAGAGCTTCTGTTTCAATTTGTGAATAATTGCTCTGAGTTTGAGTTAACAACTTTGAGGCAAAAGCAAAGAAGCGTTGACTTGCAAACCTACCGGCTTGGCAGGGTCAAAATGCTCTAAACATCTGTCACTAAGCAAAGCATTTTTGAGTTTCTGAAATGTGTCATGACTCTCTTTACTCCACACGAAAGGCACATTTTTCGATGCAAGTGATGCACTGGATCTGCAATCTGAGCAGCATTCAGTACAAAGCCAATGGAGTATGTCATCTCTCCTAGTACTGACTGCGGTTCAGACACATTGCAAGTAACAAGCAGGTCACAGATTGTAACCAAATGAGATTAGAGGGGGTGCACACCCTGACTGTTTATCACGTGCCCTAACGACTGTTTATCACATGACCTAAGTACTGTAGTTCAGTGTGAAAAGTCACACTTTCTGAGACAACACTTGAGTCCTGTTTCTGACAACACTCGAAAAAGAGTATGCAAATTGGCAATGTGTTTCTCTGCTGTATGACACGATACAACAATATCGTCAAGGTAGTTTGAACAAAATGGTTGTTTTGTAGCCAGCTGCTCCGAGTGACATTGAAAACTAGTGGGTGGGGAAGCACTGCCGAAAGGCAAATGCAAATACTTGAACAGTCCTAAGTGTGTATTTACAACAAACATTTTCTGTGATTCTTCATCCAATGGGATTTGCAGGTAGGCATCATACAAATCTGTCTTAGAAAGTCCTGCACCAAGCCTGTCTATGAGTTCCTCAGGGCGAGGTAATGGGTAAGTGTCAACTAGTGTCTGTGGGTTGACTGTAGCTTGAAGTTAACACGAATGCGAATGTGACCAGAAGGCTTAGGCAATAAAATGAGAGGACTTGCCCATTGACTAGCTTGAATGGGAGCAATTACACTATCATCTTGCAATTCTTGAAATTCACTGGCCTTACTCTTACTTTTGTCAGAACCTGTTGTAGGTTTTGAAAACACAGCATTCACTTCATGTGCATGAGCCAATTTTTTCTGTAGCTGGCAAAATTGGCAGTTTTGTGCCATTGCAAACAAACTGCTTGGGCATGGCCTTTTTTCCACACGTGTAACCTGTTGTGTTACATGGTGAACAATCCTGTCTTTTAAGGTGAACAAAACATCTAGAGCAAGACCTCACAAAATTCACAGGTCTGTTTACCTGTCTACTTGCCCGTCCATGCAGCTGTGTATGTGCTTGTTATTGTAGCTGCTTGGGGCGGTTGTGAGCAAGTGGCGACTTGACCTGACAAATCAGGGCCTGGTCAAACTTATTGGCCACAGTTACACCCGAATCATATTGCTCTGAGATTTGCAATACTTGGGGAAGTGATGGATCAGAGAACTTTAAGATATGTTCCTGTATTGTACTGTATGGGACATTGAATGTTATTGCATTGTGAATTGTTAAATCAATGTAAAAGTTGCCACAACTACACTTAAATTTACACTTCTTGGTCACACCCGTTAATTCTATGTACCACAGGCAGGATGTCCGTTCCAGCTCCTTCTGCAAACGAAACAACTCATATCTAGCTCCAGTTACTTGGACTTGCTGGTCATAGTGTTTAGGTAATGCAGCGATTACCTGGTCATAACAGAGTTTGTCAGGAGACGCGATTGGGAATAGTTTCTGTGTTAACCTGAATACTGGGGACTCCGCAATCGAAAGGAAGTATTGTAACTTTACAGTACCTTGAACATGATGAACTTGACAATGTGCTAGGAATAGAGTCAGGTATTCGAGCCATTCCTCTTCTGTGTCATTAAATTGCTGGGACATAGGTATGCTAGTCACTGGCAGTTGTTGGCGTGGTTGGTTGGTTGGTTGGTTGTGCACCCGACATAGGTTGTGCAGCCAGTAGTTGTTGTGCTGTCGTCAGTATGGGGACGGGAGGTGGAGAGAGCGGAGAATTCGTGGTTTACACAAATACGTTATAGCAAAAAGCAAGCAAAGGCTCTGAAAATAGAAATTTGATTAGTTCTGCAGCTCCTTTCCTGGCATACATGCAAGAACACAACAACAAATTATCAGTTACAAACACTTGCACATGATCATCCCTGCAAGCTAAAACACAAGAGAAACAAGCAAAATCTTCAGCCAGTTGATTATCTTCAACCACCACTGAATTATCCTCGTTGCTACTGTAGAGTCTTGTATCATAGGAAGCAAGGGAGAGGATGTTGTTATGGGTGGTTGGTAATTGCATACATGGATCAATACGATTCTTTATTTACATGAAGCTGCTACTTAAATAGAGTCTGTGTTCGTGGTATAGCCTCATCAGTAATAGTCCTCTTGCAGACAATATCAGTAATCTTGCTATAGTCACAATCTGGATGCTATGTACTGGTGTAGCCTGTGCTGAAATATGCCGCTCCACAAATGAATGACAGACACCAACCTGGAGTACTGAGTCGAGTTTGTGAGGCCCACTGGTCAGTGGCGGTTGCGTAAATACGTGCTTTCGAGAGAGTGTTGGCAGCATGTTGCTTGTCATCTTCAGGCCTTAGCTGATGCTGAAGGTGTTAACACCATCCGTATACATGTTGCATCAGTGGCCAACATCTATAACTGGTTTCGCAGACTACCTGTCTCTACAACCATCAACATGATGTTAATCGTTGGAGAGACAACATGGTGTTAACCTCCTCAGCAACAGCCAATGCCTGAAGATGGTGCACGGAAGCACCAAAACTGGTAACCATACAATAAATGGCATCATAAGGATCGCTGTAGGTGTTTCATTTTCTTACATAAGTGAATGGCCAAAGTCCCCCAGACCACCTATCACGAGGATGGACCAAAACAAAAAAGTTTCTGTCAGGAGCCACAAAATTATCATTGAGGTGCAAGGTACTCACAAGGGAAACTTTGCACCATCCCCACAGATTTAGTGGTAAGAGGGCCCAGTGGACAGCCCATGAAAAATTGAACACAGATCAAGCTTGAAAACAGGAAGAGGGAGGTGTATTGTACTACGGAAAAAAGAAGAGCAAACTAGAAACAGTCAATGGTCCAAGGACAAGAAGTGCAGTATAGTGCAGCTCAAAATAGCAGCGGCTTAATGGTTTAGTGGTCATGGTGTTGGACTGCCACACAGGCAAGCCATGTTCAACTCTTACTTGTGCCCATTTTTTTCCTCACTGTATTCAAATTTGTGTCTGTGTAAGGAAGGGCACCTATAATGACAGTTAATTCTGCACAGCTACTCTATTAGCAACCAAAAGAGATTGGATTTCATATACGAACTGCAGATGTTTGATGACAAGGTGACAAGTCATTTGAATCCTCTTCCGGAAAACACATCTGGTGTGTCATACACTGCATTAATGACAGGTATGTGTGTCATGTGATAGGAATTTCTTACTGATGCACCTAATTTGTATGCCTGGTGAGTGAGTTAGATATGCCTCCTTGCCCGATTTAGGTGTTTGAATGAGTATGAATGTGATCAGTCCCAGGGAAATGACGAAAACATAATACATAAGCTGTAACAAATGAATGCAACAGTTTCAAAGTCACAGAGTTTTTCTGTGCTCTGCCAAAACTTATGTACTTAACTTTTTTTTTAAGTTGCATTCCATTTTGGAAGTTTTGCCTCTTGAGTTCCTTTGTTGTAACATAGTTCACAGCCGTTTATTTGTTGCTTTCATTTTTGTGAGACGTGTATGTGGTATCTTGCCTGCTCTCACTATTCATCATGTTTACTTGCGATGGTAACGTATCCTTACAACATGACTCATATTATATGACCAGTGTATAATATGACAACTGCCAAGACTACAGAAAGAGAACAAACATTTCACTGACCAGATAGACAGTTCTTAATGTTCTGAAAAAAACCCGGCTCGCCCAGTTAACAATCCAATACCGTGACCACTTAACCACGGCATCGGGGCTGCTTGCCATAACTCATTGAAGTTCTTAGCTTAGACCATAGACTGTTTCTATTTTGCAGGTTTTTCTTTTCTTTCTTTTTTTTTCACAGTTCAGTACACTTTCTTCCTGTTTTCATGCTTGATCTGTGTTCAGTTTTTGACGCGCTATCCATTGGGCCATCTTACCAATAAATCTGAGGGGCGGAGGGGAGGGGGGGGGGGAGTTTCCCTTGTCAGTAACCAACTAAATTTTTTATTGGCTTTAGCTTTGATGTATACCGTATTTACTCGAATCTAAGCCGCACTTTTTTTCCGGTTTTTGTAATCCAAAAAACCGCCTGCGGCTTAGAATCGAGTGCAAAGCAAGCGGGAGTTCTGAAAAATGTTGGTGGGTGCCGCCACAACTAACTTCTGCCGTCGAATATATGTAGCGCCACACAGGCATGCTTTGTAGGCACAAAGATAAATACTGGCACCAAAATCTCTGCGTCAGTAAATAAATTAAAAAAAATAAAGTGGAAGACGAGCCTTTTTCCTCCGCCCAGAGTTTCGACCACTGCATTTTGGTACATTATCCAACGAAGTAAATACAAATTCTGTATTGTTGATCTTCGAATGTAGCAGCATTTCAATGTACTAGACTTGGCTACTGTTTCTATGTTTCGGAACAGTGTATCGATACGTGGAACTGTTTCATTGTTTCGAAATGGCTATGTTTCACTGTTTCGAAACAGTGGTGTTTCATTCCGCTCTGTGTCGGATAACGGGACCTGATTCGATCTCGAGCCAGCCACAGAAACTGTATCGTTGTTTCAAAATAACGCTGTTTCAGTTCACTTGTGCTTGGAACGGACTAACTGTATCGAAACAGTGATGTTTCATTTCGCTTTGTCTCGGACGAGATTCGGGCACGGCACAGATACGGAAATACGTTTAATATACTACTTCATCGAACTCTTTCAAGAGTGTCGAAATCCTTTTGACACACAACAGCATGAAGCTTAAGATTTCCGAAAATAAAGCTTCGTTTCTAATTGATTGCTCTATTCCGAAATGGTGTAATACATACTTTATAAACACTAACAAACAATAAAATAAAGCACACTATTGGCATTCAAAATAATAAAAGTGTGAAAAACATTCAGTTAAATTACACATCTCCTATAACATATGCTTATCTGTTGATGTACAGTAATCATATTAAAAAACTCAAGTAAACCTACAACATTTTGAATTAGAAAAAGCGTAGAGTGGCAATTTTTAGACACATACGTAAATTGGATGCACTTGAAGATCAATATGATTGACGGATCATTGATGATGTAATGGTGAACGGAAAGGGCTGAGATGCATGGTGGATTTATAGTAATGATTCGAAACACTTTAAGGGACAAAAATTTTTTTCTCTTATATTTTGTCATTTATTCGAATTATGTGGCTTTATTTGTGAGTCTATAGTCAATGTGCCTATTCTCCACAGTGATTTCTTTTGTGTGTATGGATATTAGCAGGCCGGGTATATATTATCCATACTAACGAAATGTGGGAATCCCAGTAGCGTATCCATTGTTTCTCCAATTTTTTCCCGCCAGTACAGTTCGTGTTAGTTCTTCTGTCTTCAGCTATGGCGTTACGAAGTCCGGTGTGGGATTATTTTATGAAGATAAATCCTGAGAAAATTAAATGTAACTTGTGCTCGGCAGTGTTGTCGTTTAAAAGTAGTTCAACTTCTTGCTTTAACAGACACTTGCGACATAAGCATCCAACAGTTAATTTAAGTGAAACTCGTTCGAAATCAGTCTTTATGAATCTGGGCAGTGACGAAAACAGTTCAGTTTCCACAGCAACTGTTCAGGAATCTGCCATTCCAGTGCCTGTGCGTCAAGATGAACAATCTGTGCAAGAAATACCCAGCACTTCCACCAGTTCAGTTCTGGGTAGGTGTGGTAAACAAACAAAGATTACTGGATTTGCATCAAGGCCAGTGCCTTCATCCAAACGAGCCAAAATAGACGAACAGATTTTAAGACCTATTGTTAAAGAATACCTTCCATTTAATGTAGTTGAGAGTGTAGAGTTTAGAAAAATGACTTATTAATTAAATGAAAACTATGTACCACCAAGTAGAAAAACACTCTCCCACACTTTACTCTCTCAAGTGTTCGACAGCACACTAGTGCGAGTAAGATCTGCAGTGCAAGCTGCATCCTACATCTGCATTACAACTGATGGATGGACATCTGTGAAAAATGAGAATTATATTGCAGTGACTGCTCACTTCATTGATGAAAACTGCAATCTGAAGTCATATTTGTTATCTAGTTTTAAATTCCATGACAAGCATACAGCAGAAAACATTTCCAATGAATTACAAAATGTGACTTCAACTTGGGGTATCACCAATAAAATTGTAGCTTGCACTACAGATAACGCACCTAATATGGTGAAGGCAGTGATGATGTGCAAATGGTGGCATGTACCTTGTTTTGCACATACAATGAATTTAATCGTGCAAGCAAGCCTTGAACCAATTACAAACACAAGGGCAAAGGTGAAGTCAATAGTGGAATTTTTCAAAAGAAGTCCTCAAGCACTTGAGAAATTACACAATATTCAGAAGCAAATGGGCGTTCCTATTTTAAGACCGAAACAAGATTGCCCTATGAGATGGAATTCCACATATGAAATGTTTGACAGGCTTTTGAAAATCAAAGAGCCTTTGCAAAGCACCCTTGCCATCCTCAGTGTGGATTCACAAACAAAACTGTCCAATGAAGACTGGTTAGTTATTGAAAAATCTTGTGAAATACTATCTCCTTTTGAACAAGTCACAAAAGAAATTAGCAGTGAAAGAAATGTAACCTTGTCAAAAGTTGTCTTATTAAGCAAAGGTTTACAAAGTCATTGTCTGAGACTAAAAAACTCAGATCACAGCAGTGAAGCCACAAATACAGTAATTGCTAAACTTGAGGACGGAATCTGTACCCGCCTCGTTCAAAAGTTTGCAGATAAAGCAATTGCTTGTGAGGCAACATTACTGGATCCTCGCTTCAGGGAGCATGGTTTTCCAAAAACTGGGCATCGATTAAAAGAAACAAAAGATGCCATAATTAACAAGTGCTGTGCAATACGACAGAAACCCACTCGGTGTTCTACAGAAAATCCGCCACCAGCCAAACCAGTTGAGGTGAGCACATTCACTTCTAGCAGTGGCAACATTTGGCAAGATTTTGACCAAGCTGTAGGTGGCTTGATCCAAAGTGTAGACAATCCACGTGCTGCAAGTATAGTCGAGCTTGATAAATATATGAAGATGCCACTGATACACAGATCACAAGATCCATTGCTGTGGTGGAAAGAAAATCATGTGTTGTTTCCTACACTGTTTGAAATAATGAAACGACATCTTTGTATTATGGCCACCTCTGTTCCATGTGAGCGCATATTTTCAAAGCAGGGGCAAACAATAACAGACAGACGATCCCGTCTTTCAAGCGAAAAAGTATCAAAAATGATATTTCTAAACTACAACTTAGAATAGTCACAGCAGATCTACTCAGAAATGAAACAGGAAAATTTCAATTGATTTTGTTCTTCTCTGGACAGAGTGCACTGAATTTATATTTGATTGTATTTTGTTTAGTCCACTAAACTGTGTGTGTAGCTACCTTACAAGAACATTTTTCTCAAATTTGTTGCACACAGAAGACACGTTTTTGCTCACCATTCAGTGAGTTTAATTTTTTTTTAGTATGTTATTTATTCATTTATGTGTTTGAGAATAATTATCTGATTTGTGTATGTATATGTTTGTGTGTATATTTTTGTAAATGTGCTGTGTTTGGTTATTACACTATAGGCATCTTGATACTTGTGTATGATAAAATATTCTCAGGCAAATCAACAATTGTACGATACTTCTGTTTTTGGCGTTCAGATACTGTGATAAAAATTGCGTTTCTACAACAACGTAATTTCATCTCTGATTTCCTGGGCAAGTATATAATAAAATGGTAATACATCTGCTTGCTGTGACTACTTGAGGGAACTCCATGTACCTGTACCTCAAACAAACTTCTCTAGCAAGAACTATAAGTGGTGCAGAGGCAGATATGCCATGATACAGGTATCACAAAGGCATTACACTGTAGTAACTGCTTTAAATTTTCGTCTGGATTTTATACTTCAAAGAAACATACGAATCTCTGCATTTCAGTTACCTTGAAATGTTTTCCTATTCTATCAAGTGTACTTACTATGAGATGTATCCAGCTAACTTGTGAATGTTTGATGAGAAACTGCCATACTTGACCATTGCGCTATATCCTCCAGTCTGTTACGGTAATTTTTTGATCTGTGTGCATCAGTCACTTTGCATCCTGCTCTGTGTGACAAACAAAGGAAAATTTATCTTCGGGTAGTAAAAGTGTGAGTGGCATACTCATAAATGTTAATTCAGTGCCTCGCTTCCAGGATGCTATCTCAATAAATTATATCTCATGATATGCCTTTTCAAGAGCACATACAGATTATCACTCATAAAACCTATCAAAATTATGCACTAGAATACAGGGAAACGAGTTTGGCAAAATCTGTTATGTCAAACATATTAAGTCTGACCTCGGCCGATTGGAAAATATGAAAGTCACATGACACGAAAGCAGTGCATTTGCTGCTACACGAAATATGGAACTGCAAAGACGCCTAAGTGAAAGTTTCACACTTTCTGCGATATGATTGGCGGTCTCGCACCTCATTTGTGTTTTTATGACAATATTTATACAGTAGGCACTCAAGATTATATAATGTGACGGCCTATGCAATTATAAGACACAAACTGTTTCACTGTTTCGAAACAGCGTTTCGAAACATTACATTGTACTGTTTCATTTGTTTCGAAACAGTTAGGTGTTTCAGTTTGCCCATCTCTACAGTGTACTACGAAAATCCGACTGGCAAGACTGTTAGGGATGTTTGTCAATATGGCCAACTCTACGTTCTGAATTTTTTCCTACCTCTGAGAAGAGATGGTTGCTGATAGCAACTTTTATGAATTGTGAATCACATGCAGTATTCTATTCACCACAAGAATAATATGAATATAAACATTTTACCATGTATTCTTTCGTGTTTGTTGCTATCTCATTTAAATCCTGTCTGCCTAATAAACTACGAAACTAGAGTGAGACAACAGCAAACGCGGAAGAATATACATATCATGTCATGTTTATATTCGTATTATTCTTATGCCTAATAGTGATACAGTCAGAAATGAAGCACGGCAACTGACTAGATTTTTAAATCTAAGATGACTCTAATTTCTGTGCAGAATGTAATGAACTAAAGAGGCACCTGCAAAGATTTTCAAACGGAGAAAAATTTTCGCTAAAATTTCGTTCAGAACATCATCTATCAAACGCAGTCTATTATTTGGTTCTTGTTGATCATTATCAAAGAAAGCAGTAGTGTAAGTAACAACAAATGTTTCGCTAATGAAATGATTCCTCTCTATTTTTTATTTGTAAGCGGTGGTAGCGCGCACAAAAGCAAGCCACGCCGCGAGCGGCGACAGGCCATAAACACGCACCTATCAGAATGCGACAAACAATGCATGACACAGTACAGTAATGCATTTTCAGCTTAGAGTGACGTAAACACCTATAACAAAGAGAACGGCACTTATCAGATCAAAGAAAAATAAGCAATCAATTCAAACCAGACGAAGCACGTGAAAAAGGAAGGATATCCGTATAAATACGGACAGAGCGCGTGACGCGTAGCAATGGCTACCTGGTAAACCGTAACTGCTAAGCTTACGACTCAAACCAAACTACTGCAGCTGTATCGTCATTCATTCGACCTAAATTGTGTCTCATATTACAATTAGACGAACTTTGTTTCGATTTGGAGGTGCGACCTAAAACTTTTCTCTCCCCTTGAATTTCGAGTCTCAAATTTCAGGTGCGGCTTAGATTCGGGAAATTTTTTTTTCCTTGATTCCGAGTCTCATTTTTCAGGTGCGGCTTAGATTCGAGTGCGGCTTAGATTCGAGTAAATATGGTAACTTTTGTCAAGGTCTGGATGAGTGCTCCAGTAATTTCTGTAGATAGATTTATTCCTATAAAAGTTTTTATTTTGTGTTCGTTGGTGGCGACAAAACATTTGAATGTCTGTGTTGCATACGAATTGGTTTGAAACACTATATGGTTTATAAGCATTCCATCGAAAAACTTGCAAAATAAGTCATCTGGCTTTAGGTTTGGTTTGTTCTTTATTTCTGCAACTGCACCACCTTGTCCAGTAAATAATGGCACGTGGTTGACATTTGTTTTTTGAATCCAGTTTATCTTGACTGTTGATGGAACAGGGAGAGGTACCATGTCATTTTCATTTGTCTCAACATTTTATCCTTAGAATCATACTGTTCAACTGTAAACAAGACTAGAAGTTGCACTATCTGTAGTGAATGCCGTATATTAACATTACTTAAATCACTGTCAACACTGTTGTCACTAGAACGAATTTCATCAAATAATATTTGGTAACATTCTTCCTCTGTTGTTCATTTCTGGTGAGACATACTGGATGGAGAAGAAAATATACTGGATGGAGAAGAAGGACGGTGGTTAGTGCCACTAACCACACAGACATCCATTGTGAAATGTAGAAAAATCTATTCAAATAAAAAGTACTATTACCTTGTACATTTGTGGAAGGTCAGCACATAAATATAAACAATTATGTACCGGAGATAGCCGTATAAAGAAGAGCTACAGAGACAAATGCACGACATTTCCATGAACAACATCAACAATGTATAAAATATCAGTTTGTGTCATAAATATGCAGTAAAAATACTGAACTGTGATTCTTCTCCTGTCTAATGGAACTTAAATCAGCAATTAGATTGTTAGCTGAGAAAAATATGTGGTTAGCCACAGCCACCACTCCCCTTTCAAAGCGTTAATATAGCCTGCTTGTTTCAACTGAAGACATTGAAATAAATCAAAAACTGCACATCAGATCAAAAAAAGTTATAATTCCAATTTGTTTGTCTCAGAGGGGGATGTCTAGTGATACCTCACTCAATCCCCCACTCCACCCCATGCTTGGGTGACGTTAGGAGGGGGGGGCAACTTTGAAATCTTCAATGGTAACCCCCATTTTTAATTGCAGATTAAAATTCTATGGCAAAATCTACATATGTTTTGTGTGTACCATTTTCTTTAATGTGCCACAGATGGTGCTGTAATCAGAGGAATAGAAATGGCCAAACATTCATAATTTACAATGTGCTACTCAATGGCTGTTGAATATGCAATGGCATGTGGGGCCCCACCTTCATGCTGAGAGGGTAGGACGGGATAACTTGTAACTGGAAACCCCATTTGCAACATTGTATTCCGCTTACATATCAATCGTGGGACTACTTGACAAACACTGTGGTTATGGCTCGAGGCGGATGCTACTCTCTTTTCCTATTAGAGTAAGTGTTCAAACGTAGTGCCGCCAACTTTAATACATTAGTGATCCGCTTTTCAAATGGCCGTACACAGGACAGAAGAATATCTGCAGGAATGTGAGCAAAGGCATTTCTGATGTGATTGACCACATCTTCATTGCTTGTTGGCACTTGCTGATACACCTTAGCTTTTAAATATCCCCACAGAAAGAAATCTGGTGACCAAATGGGCCAATTAATAGGGCCATCTCTGCCAATCCACTGACCAGTGTAAAAATGGCCTAATATCTCCCATGCGACAACTGCATAACGCATTGGGCAACCGTCATGCTGAAACCACATATATTGTTGAACATCCAGGGCAACATCCTGCAGTAGTACCGGTAGATCCTGTTCCAAAAATGTTCATTTTTTCAATGAGCCATTGATAAAACATGGACTAATGAGTTTGTTCCCCATGATGCCACACCATACATTATCCAACCAAGGACACTAATGGTTGGCTTGCCACAACTAGCAGGGATTGTCTACACTCCAATAATGCATGCTTTGCTGGTTAATGCTGCCATGGTTTGTGAATTTTGACTCATTGGAAAATAGTATGTTGCCAAAGAATGTGGGGGTTGTTTACATTTGTTGACATGCCCATTCACAAAACACTATCCAGTTATGGAAACCAGCACCACAAAGTTCTTAATGCAGTTACACTTGATATAGATGATACTTATAATTATGCGGTGTTGTGACAATACTACCTAAAGGCATACTGGAATCGCAATGTAATTGCTGAGTGCTTAACTGTGGTTGTGGTATGCAGCTGCTAGTACATCTCCTGTGATACGTTTGCTTTGTTTCCTTTCGTCAGGCTGTATGCTGCCACCAAACATAAAGGCGTTCACAACCTTGTAAAATGACAAACAAGAGTGAGCTTTCTCTGGAAAACGCTCAGCATACAAGGCAACAGCAGCCTCAACATTTCTCCTACATTCTCCGTGGATTATGATCATTTGAATTTTTTCTTCTGTGGTTGCAGCATTGATTGTCCACTTGCATGTCTTTTCTCCAAATGATACGTAGATGTGCAGGCAATAATGCAGGCAATAAACACTGCACAAGTATTGTAATGTTTTGAACCATTATCTCTTGTACGTCTGCACGATATGTGAGCTCTGGTCACTGTGTACTGTCTGGTATGATACGTTATAGTTCACTGCACAGCCATGATGGCCCATCAAGTAGTCCCCTGTTCAATATGTTGGAGGAATACAAAGTTGCGAATGGTGTTTCCAATAAGAAGTTATGAAATTGTGGCCTGTCCTACCCTTGCAACATAAAGATGGGGTCCCATGTGTCATTGGGTATTCAAGGGCCGCTGCGTAGCATGTGGTAAATTACGACTGTGTACCCATTTCTGTTCCTTTGCAGTGAAATGAAGAAAATGCTTCAGACAAAACGTATGTAAATGTGCCATACAGTCATAATCTGCAATTAAAAAAAAGGGTTCATTTGAAGATTTCAAAGTTCCCTCCCCTCCCCTCCCTCCCCCCCTGCCCCCTCCACCTTGGATGTCCCTCTCTGGCATAAACAAATTGGAATTATAACTTTTTTGATCCAATGTGTGGTTTTTGAGATATTCCACTGTCTTCAATTAAAATGAACCCCCTGTATATGTGGTAGGTTGCAGTTAAGCCTACCCTTCAAAGAGTAAAATCTGTGATGAAGCTCACCTTAAATCCATGATGAATCTCTCTTTGCTTCCATAGCAACTTTGTAATATGGCTATTAAACCACAGTGGGTCTTTTCCACCCCTCAAAACCTAGCTGGGAATGTACTTCTCTATGTCATATTGAATGACACTTTTGAATTTCATCAATTCATCCTCAGAACTGAATATTTGATATTGACTACTCAGATACTCTGCAATTTGTGTCCTGTCAGTCTAACTCAGTAAAAATATTTTCCTACTTAAGATTTCTTACAGCATCGATAGTCATTGATGCTATCACAGCCTTTTGATCACCTTTGCCCTCCTCTCTGTTTTATTTGAGAAGTTCAGATCTGTTTGTTGCTAGTAGGTCTTAGACATCACTCTCGCAAGTTAATTTTTCAAATATCTGCTCAAAGTAATTTTTGGACAAGACATTCAGAATAACATCACCCAAATCCCTGTCTGTAGCCCCAGATTTTATCTCATGACTCTCGCATGCTATAGCTAGCAAAGTGAAGTCTCTATGCATTACAGAAGCAGGATCAGGAAACATATTCACAATATTCTGTGAGTCCTCTCTCATGACTAAATTGGGTGGCATGGTTTATGGCTCTAAATATATGTCCTACCTCAAGATGTTAGACTCTGTCTACTATGAGGATATTAGACCACAGCAGGAGGTGTTGGACCAGCCCAGTTCAGAGCCTGTGTGCAGAAGCTGGTGGACCACCTCTGAACATGGCAGCACCTCCTTATAGCTGTAAGGGCCCTGAAAATGTTAGCATTACCTCAGTAATTTTGTGTGGTGGACCGGCTAAACTTTCAGCAGATTTCCAGGACTTGGCCATATTTGACCAAGCCATTTGGGATACACACTTAAGACTGTCTCAGTAAGCTGGATGTATCAGACCTGAGAATTAGCAGCCAGGGATGGAACGAACTGCTGCCTTCATGTCTTCAGATGCTCAGAGTGATTTTAAGCTTGGCAGAGCACAAAAAATCATGTACTCCATATTACTGCTTTAAAAATTTGTTTTCTTCAGTTTTAAGAACACACCAAGGTTTATAGTTTTATATAAATGGATGGATCTAAGCAGGGGAATGCACTTGGTTGTTCGGCAGTTTTTCACGATAGGGTTTTCGGGATATGCCTTCCGGAGCAATGAACAAACAATGA
This sequence comes from Schistocerca nitens, assembly GCF_023898315.1. NCBI lineage: Eukaryota > Metazoa > Arthropoda > Insecta > Orthoptera > Acrididae > Schistocerca > Schistocerca nitens. The sequence continues at coordinate 1,110,814,179 of NC_064615.1, read as the reverse complement.
TGCAGAGGTATATGGAGTCTTGCAGGCACTGGAGCAGGTACGAAATCATGATAACAAAAAGTTTCTCATCTACTATGACTCACTTAGTGCCCTACAACTGGCACAACAAATATATCCAGTAGCAGAAATGATTCAGACCACCGACAGTGCCTTACAGTGGATCAAAAACTGAGACAAAGAGGTGGTCTTTTGCGGCATACCAGGATACATAAGAATGCGAAGAAATGATACATCTGACAAAGTGACAAAGATGTTCCAGTTTGGTGTGCCATCCTGCACGTCATCATCTCATTGACAGAAGAGTCATGCATCAGTATGAAAATAAATGGTTGAAAGTGCTGAACAACAATTTGATCAGTCAAATCGATCTCTCATGCGTGGTAACACACTGTTTCCCCCTCCAGTGGGAAAGTCTACCGCTACCCTAAGTTTGTAGTGTACCATTTTTGGTACAATATATTTTAACTAGATGTGTTTTACATGCGACATAAGGGAAACACTCATTTTGGCTGCAGCTGTGTCCACCATCCTTGCCAATGCTGACACCAGTGTAACACATTTCAAAATTTTGAGAAATGTCATGTGCTATCTCTTAAATTTTGGCGAGAGGAAGTCAACAGCCTCTCGAATGAATAGCTTGATTGGGCAGTTTAGCATTTTTATTCATCGATTTTAAGTCTTGTTTTTTAATGTATCATAAAGTTAGTTTTTGCAGTTGATAGTTGGATTTTAGTGCTTTACAAGAAACTTAGCCTGTGGGGACATAAATTGTCCCTCCCAAAATATTTGCATGCTGACATCCACTAAGTGTGCTGATGAATGTGCTATTGGGCACTCCAAATCCATCATCATGTAAATGCAAACAGACAAAAAGTTTATCTACAATAGTAATGTAGGCTCAAACAGTGAATTAAAATTTGTAGCTTTTTAATTCTTTGCTTCAACCTACATTATTATTGAAGATAAAGGTGAGACTCCATATGTCTCAAGAATATCAACTATATATTATTAAACAAAAAATAATCACGTAACTTTATTTTTGTGAGGTGGTGATTAAAGCTTTATGAATTCCTCTCATAGAGTTATAAACTCAGTTTTTGGTGCAGTGTTAATAACAGATACAATATATTTCACTTGTCAACCATGTAATGTTTGTCACAGTCTTTATCTGTGTGTGTATGCTAACATGAGTTAGTGTCAGATTATATATTCTGTTCATGTAGAAGTAGATTTAAGTTGTATTTGTAGGATCCTCCACCAATTGTTCTGCCACCAAAACTTTGCTGAAGATAGCACATAATGTGGTGAAATACATACCATTAAAAGAAAAACCAGTGATTTGTTTCTTACTTAAGACAAAAAATTTTCCAATGGGTTTTCGCAGGCCTAAATGTTACGAAGAGCTGAATGTCCAAAAATGCTTATTACATATGGTGTTTGTGTGGGATATGCTCGTGCCATTTCCTTGGTTGTTAGCCCATCACTGAGCAAAGAAGCAGGGGGGGGTGGGGTGGGGGGGGGCGGGGGCAGTATTATAAAATCTCAGTGTATTCTAACATTTTCATATAGTATCAAATTTACCATATTTGCGTTCCTTAGTTCCCCTGTATTTTTTTTATTTTACTTTTTATTTCTTATAACTACTCTTCCTATTGCTATTTTTAAGAAAGAATATCTTTTCAATGTAACTGATACATTCTTTCTCTTGTGTTTCAGCATCAAATTCTGATTCTGTAGTCCCAGAGACTGAAAAATTGAGTTTAGAGGGCCGTGTAGTTCAAAAACTGGAATGCCGACCCTATGGTAACAGTTTTATTAACAACCTTCAAAAGTGTGTTAAACTGTTAGTGGGATGATAATCAAAGGAGACTAAGAATATCTTTTATTCTTTCAGCGGACAATTGCTATATGAAAATGAAGTTGGAATCAATACGTAAAGCGGCTCTTCCCACAAGACAAGTACAGCAGTTGGAGAGAATTGTTCATAACTTCAAACCAGTGTCAGATCATAAACACAATGTTAGTAAACTTTGCCAACTAACTACTTTATTTATTTATTTATTTATTTTCTGGCTTTGATTTTCACATCATTGGTCTAATACAGTGATATGCAATTTCACATGTAAGTGTAAGCTGCAGTGTAGGATTATGAGATGTGTTCTATAAGTAAGTAACTGTGAATTATTGCAAATTGAGAAACGTGTTGAAGACCCGTATCGTAGTGAAGCATGACATAAGTACACCACACCAATGTCCATATAATTATTTCATTTGTGTTTAAAGACGATAAATTTCAGAACCTTAGAATCCTAAAATAGCTTAGTGGAGGCGAATAAAGGGGCAAATCACATGAGAAGTGAAGCAAAAAAGTAAATGAGAGAAACAGAGACCAGACAGTACTGAAATCAGAATATATGCTAAAGTGGGACTTGAATATGACTGTGACAAAACTAAGATGATTAATCAACTCTGTTTTTTTTTGCATATAAAGTTACTCCTCCTTTTCCCTGATTGGTTCTACAGTAGTGTGACATTAGCTTGTATCCACTGAGATGAATCTGTTATGTCCCAGTGGTTTCCATATGAGGTACTCGTATGCACAAGTCTGCTGAAATTTCATCTGCCTTTTCATTTTCCTGATTGGATATCAAAGTTCATCCTTTTTATTTATGAGGCTTCTGGGACTTTAATTGAAGGCACTAAATATTCTGCTTAATCTCTCTTTTAGATATTTCTTACTGATCTGATGGTGTGCATTGAAACATAAGGACTAATTTATACCACTGGTTAGCAGCAGATCTATTTTCGTTTTATTTGAGAGTATGGTTATATACCCTCATTTGAAGTTTGTTGCTTTGGTTTTATCACTTCTGTTTACCATTTTGTGACAAAAATTCTATCATTCTTCTACAGTGACCTGGATACAGACAATAGCTCCAGCTGCAAGATAGCCCCAGTGAGCCAGCCCCACTGGAATGTATTTTATGACTACTTTTTTCATAGTTGTATCTTTGCTTCTTTACTTTTTCTCTTGCCTGGGTGTACATCTCACGTGAAACTGGAAAAGTTCAGATGGGTTGACCACCCTTTACTCCCCTCATGTAATCATTTAGATGTTGATTATTTAAAGGAGAAGGGACCACTAACCTCACAGTTCGATCCGTTTTAACCTCACTAATCAGTTACTTATTCTGTAGACTGAAATTCTTTGATAATGTACTACTTGGTTCACATTAAGAGATTCTGTTAAAGGATGTTGCAGTTATGCCATTTGTCTTCTAAATCACAATAGGCTTATACAGAATAATTAAATTCTAAAAAGGTGCAAAAATACTAGGGTTGGAACTTAAATAGTGGCAATTATTTATTCACAACCAATACAAAAGAGTTACATGTTTGCACCTGTTACTGTCCTTCAAAGTAGTCACCAGCATTGTGTAGAACCCATTGCCAGCGATGTGGAAGGCATAGTATGCCATTAGCAAAGCCTGTTCTGTTGATGCTGCGAATGGAGCGGTCTACTGTCTGTTGAATCTCTGGAACAGTTCTGAAGCGAATGCCATGAAGTGGTTCATTCCTTCATCTATGGAATCAAATCAAAGTCACAAGGAGTTAAGTCCAGGGAGTATGGTGGATGGTACAATACTTCCCAGTCCCATCGACTGAACACAGCAGCCACAGCTTGCGCTGTATGTGCCCGCACATTGTCGTGCAAAATGATGAGTGGGTTGAGCATGAAGTGTAACCGCTTCTTTTGCAAAGCTGGTCGCAGGTGATTCTCCAAAAACGAACAGTAATAAAGTTGATGGTCTGCCATGGAGGAACATAATGCGTTAAGCTAACAGCATCACAGTTGTACACAAGAATCACCATAACTTGAGACCGCTCCATTCGCATCATCAACAGAACAGGCTCTGCTAATGGTATACTACGGCTTCCACATCGCTGGCAATGGGTTCTACACAATGCTGGTGACTACTTTGAAGGACAGTAACAGGTGAAAACATGTAACTCTTTTGTATTGGTTGTGAATAAATAGCTGCCACTATTTAAGTTCCAACCCTCGTACAAAACTTTACACCTCTGAAGCATCAGTCATTCTAATGCAAGTGTGTGTCTCAGTTTGTCTCATAAACCGTAGGCAGCTCTCCATCAAATTCTGCTTGCTGGCACTGTTGTATTGCATGTCTGCTTTGGCCCTCCTCTTCATGAGGCAAATTTATGTGAAATGGATGGTAGATTAGTAGGCTATTATGCAGAAAGTGCACAAAGTTGTTATATTTAATTGGTTTTGTTATTGGCTGGTGATGACGGTGAGCGAATTGCTCAGTAAACATAATTTGAAGTTTGTATCTGTAGTTTTGTCACCTCAGTTTACCATTTTGTATCATTCTGTGATATGCTGCGCAATGACTGTGGACTGAGATCTAGTGCTTCCAAATCCAGCATTTTGTCCATTGACTGCAAATAAACAATGTTTTTGATTCTTCTTTTTTGAAGAGGATCCACTGTGTTATCTTTTCCAGCAAAATGGTTGTAGTATAACATCAGTCCAGCATCAGATACTTGGTAGAACTCGTAACTACCATCATTCACAGGGCTGCTGTTGTGTCTATCCCAAAATTACCTGTTAAACCTAGCAGACAGCCAGTCCCATAGACCCATGGTGGAGCAGGAAATGCCATTTGGCTATGAGGAAAAAGTGGTGGGTGGTTAGGAGCTGGGGGATCTGAAATAATTAAGAGGTATGTGTAAAACACTGTTTAGAATAACCAGGTAAAGCAGTCATTGCCACAAATACTGTGTTTGAATGAATGAGTATCAGAAGGGTTAGGTACTGACGTAAAAATAGTTATTCAAGTGGTCTGACGAGAGTTCAGAAAAAAAGCAAATGAAGAAACATGTTAGCAGAAGAAGAAATGAAAGAAAGGCTATCAGCACATCCTCAGTTACAGGATTACAAACAAAAACCGTACATTTCTGTATTGAAGACAAGTGGATTTCTGATTTAGTGTGTCATATATAGTAAGACAACCTCCAGGAATTTGGTATACTGTAATGCGGCCAACTGCTAGAACAGATGTTTTGTCCTTTCACGAATGATATAAGGACGTGCCTTGTCATAGATAATATTTTGAAAGCTTCACCTGTGACCTAACATACAGAGTACACTGCTTCCCACAGACTCTTGAGGACGAATTGTGGACTGTTGTGTGGGAAAAACCATTCAATTCATGCATGTGGACCAGGGTTTGCAATTAGTACCATAAAAATCACCTGTTCCAGAAATTGTGTGATTGTTGGTGTTTTTGAGTATATTAAACCTTAATTTGTCATATTTTATTGAATGTGAAGAATTCTAATTTGATGCTCTTGGGAAGAAGTCAAGAAAAAGGCAGCTTATTACAGCAGCATGCTTTAAAAATGTGCTGTACTAATTTATATAATAACTAGTGTGTGGGACAGCAAATTTCTTGCATTTTACTACAAGAATATAAGTAAATTTATTAAGAACTTTCTGCTTGACTTTGTCACACAGTGATAGATAAATTTCAGCAATGCATTTTTGTATTCTAATCATTTTTCTTGCGATTTGTTTATTTTATAGATTGAATATGAAGAAAAGAAGAAATCTGAAGGGAAGAAGGCTCGGGATGATAAAGATGCAGTTCTTGAAATGCTTTTTGCAGCTTTTGAAAAACATCAGTATTATAATATAAAGGACCTAGTGAAAATAACGAGGCAGCCTATTGTAAGTATTAATTATAAATTGTGTGTCATAATAAAAGTAAATTCTAGCTTTCAGAAAGAATCTTTCACATTGCAGTGGAATGTGTGCTGATTTTAAACTTGCTACCAGATTAAAACTATGTGCCAGACTGGGACTTGGTCATCCGAGCACGACTCATGACCCATCCTTGCAGCCTCTGTTCCACCAGCACCTCCTACCTGCTCTCCAAACTTCACAGAAGTTTCCCTGCGTATTGCAAAATGTACGGCTTCGGGTTTGAGCCCTGGTCTTGCCAACAGTTGTAATCTGTTAGCAGGTTTCCAATTCTGGCAATATTTTTGTGGTATGGAAAGCTACTGAGGGTCTAGTGTACAAATTTTTGAATGCTGAGTAGAGAATGTGTATTTAATTTGAGTAAATTATTAAAGAAGACCTCAGCTGTGGTCTCAGGTGCTCTAATACAAGTGTTTCTTGCCACACATTAATGCGGAACTTGGAAGTGTGGTGCCTGATGTTGCAGTGGGAGAAGAGGACCTGAAACAGTTCTAGGTACCATCTGCACATACTGTCCCCTCTATTACTTGCCACATAGACTGATGTGTCATGATGGCTGCCCTAGCCCAGACCTGATAAGCTGTATGAAGGTCGCACGTTGGCAGTGTGTGGCTCACAGTTGCTACTTCGACACTGTGTGTTGTGGTGAAGGAAACACGTTTTCAGTTCAATTTGGCTGGCTGGGGTCCCACTTTGATGAACAGAGTATGTAGAATAATTGAGACCATAACTTTTATATCAAGAACAAACACAATTTATGAAACATAGTACTTTATAGAGCAACACGTACGATGCCATGAAGTACATGTTGTGTGTAGCATTGAACACATTGACAGTAAAACAGTAATACAGGTTACAGAATAGGCTAAGCACTCTTTTACAATCGCTTAAATAATGCTGCTCCTTTGGCGGCTCACAAGAGTGCACCTTTATAAGGCAGTCCTGTGAACTATATGGACTCTCAATGTCTGAAATCAAGCACTTCATGAGTGGACGTACATTGCTCCTCCCTTCTAGGGGATGGGAAAACCACATACATACATAAAGACATTAGGCACAGAAAAATAGGTGGTACAGAGAAAAAAGTGTGGTACGGAAGAAAAGCACTGGTACCGAAAAAGCATTGGCACCATGAGAGAAAAAAAAAAGCACTGATCTCACAAGACACCTAGATTATGAGTCGTGGAAAACACCAATGACAGTGCTGGTATCCATTTCATCGCCCAGTGACAATGGCTGCTGCAGCAGGTGGCGGGCAGTCACCTGCGAGTAGAGACGGAAGTAATGAAGGGGTGGGTTGGCGCACTGTCCCCCATCTTGTGAGTGGCTGTGGGACAATACCGGCGACGGGGTCTCCATAATGACTTCCTTGGTGAAGTCACTGGTTGGAGCCGGAGGTGCCAGGGGTGGGGGTGTTGGACCCAGCAACGGAGGCGGCGGTGGCTGGCAACAGATGAAGTGGTAGTTGAGGAGGCAGAAACCCTAGACAGCGATCTAACAGGCATTGACCCCCACTGTGGTGCCAACCGGACCGTCTGTGACACGGGAATGGGCGTAAGTGGTGGCAGGGGAAGGGGAGGTGGTGGGCCTTCTGGAACAGACCCTGCTGTGTACAGCCTGAGCTGGTTGAAATGACGGGACATCCACCTGTCAGGAGTGCATGTTATCTTTTTTTTCTCAAACACTGAATTTTTTGACAGAATTTTGTAAATAAATGAACATAAAAACAAAACAACTCAGGATATTTTAATTATTATATTATATATTATTATATTTTTAATTATTCTAGTTCCATATGTGTTGAATCTCACACTGGGCATGCTGTGGAAATTCCATTTCTCTACCATCAGTACTTTTTTAGAAAACGGGTCTTTTATTGCAAGAAATGTTGTTGCGGTTTAAAACTTTTTTGTTACAAATTCTTATACAGACTTACATTTCTGCATCTTTAATGCACTAGAATTGCCCTGGCCCATAGTCTGTGTCTTCTTCAGTGTCAAAACAGCCCAGCGCTTACCTCCTCCTTTTCTTTCTTGCTTCTTTTGTCATTCGCTGAGCATGCAACTCTGCTTCACGTACACGAAGCTCATCCAGTTCCCGTAGTCCTTTAACTGTGTTCTGTCCAAATCTTACGCCTAACTTCTCCAGAACCTTAAGTCTTTCATAGTTCCACTATTAAAAGTTACTACAGCATCAGACACTGCTAACATTAGAGTCATAAGGCCAACAAATACATTTTTAGTCACATGGCACTACACAACATTATTGCAGGACTCATTCACATTCTGGGTCTTCCCATGTAAATAGGTTTGAATGCCTCCATTACTGCCAAAGGAAGAGAATGTTTGTGTGTAAATTCATGCACAGTGCCAGAAAATTCAGCTTGCCTATATTTACACCTAGTGTTTGGTGGAGGTGGACACAAAGCATGACATGGCTCTTCATCGGTGTTTTCAAGTACTTTAGAAGAAAATGCAGGTCTCTCATATCTGTTGCCCGCAAATTTGTGTTTCTTGAAGTTACTTTTATGCTTAGTCATTTTATTTATATATAAAAAGCAATAGAAGTTAGCTTACTACAAAAATAGCTGATAATCACACTACTTTCAACAAAAACTAGTATCATAAACAAATGACTGATTTGTTTATTCGTGATGTCAACTTCTAAGATGTAGCAGTAGGCACAAAACAAAGCAATTCACAGCCTTCTAGACTGTGTAGTTCCCAAGATATGACTGCTTAACTGTGGCAGTATATGTGTAGCCTCGAAATTCGACAGTCACACGTCAACATGCAAGATATTATTTGAAGGTCTCACAATTGTCTGATTTTAATGAATTATATACCAAAATGTCCAAGAGAGTACAAAGTACATTATGGAGTAAAAAGCAGAAAATGTCAAATTTCAATGAATTCACATACAATGTCCCCTTAACATACATTAACTATGATGGGTATTGTGATAGTATTGAGTGATTTGAATATTATTTATGGAAATAAACATATGGTTTGCAGCTCATAAGCAGGCCACTATTATATTAGAAACCTAATTGATGTTTCAAATGTATTGTGATGGTGTGAATCTATCATATTTTGTTAGTGCTTGAAAGTTATTTGTTTTCCACATTCTGTGCTCTTAGCACACTGTTTCAGAATATGTTAAAAAAGTAAAAGGAGAACATATGTCTCACTAACGTAAACAATTTTTTAGGTGTACCTCAAGGATATATTGAAAGAAGTGTGTAATTACAATATGAAAAATCCACACAAGAATATGTGGGAGCTGAAGCCAGAGTACAGACACTACAAGGATCCTCCACCTGCAACATCAGCTTCGAAAACTGACTGAAATGTTGAGAATATAAAAATATATTCTGGTGTGTGACCAATTTTTGATGTACTTGAATATTTTCTGCAGTCTTTGCTGTGCTACAGCATACCAGATTACAAACTTGCAGTTCTATTATTTCAGATGACTGTATGTTGTTATACTTAGACATGTGTCCTTTTGGTGAAATAAATATTTTTATATGTTCAGATACATCATCAGTATGTTGTAATAAAAACATTGCAGCAAGGATGATGAAGTTTGACCACTACCACCACCACCACCACCACCACCCACCACTACCACCACCACCACCAACAACAACAAAAGCATCTGATTTTTAAAACATACAGAGAATTGAAAAATGTACTCGCACAATAACAGTTTCACAGATAATAGCAGAAGAAGTGAGTAGTAACTTGGTGGTGATTAGCTGGTAATATCAAGCATGAAATATACTGTTTGACATTAGTGTTTGGTGTGAGAAATGTGTCTGTGCCTGATATTTGATCCCTCAATGCAGTAGACATCCTCAAAGCATATAAAGACATCATTAGTTAATTTTCAAATGTAAACTTGTTTCATCAGCCAAAACTGCTGAACTGCTGGTAACCAAACAACAGTTGAGTTGTCACATTATGGCCAGTTTTGATGCTGTATCAATGATTTCCATGATTTCTCTGAATGTAGTTTTGCAAAAGCTGTTGCAAATATAAACTGATGGTAAGGCTGCGGGGGCCCACGCGGTGCAGTTGTAGTGAATTTCCGTATGGAAAACTTCAAAAATAGCAGTTCTTTGTACAACCGATAATAAAACCCTCCTGTCGGTTTCAGTAAGCTGATGTCACCTCCCAGAGAAAATGGCCTCTCAGAATTTTTTAAGGTTCTGAGTGATATTACTGCTAATGCAAAGTTCATAACGGAAAAGGAGAATGAAGAACTACTTCTAGTTTTTGACGTAAGGCACTCAGAAAAAGTAATTGAACTGAAGGGACAGAGTACGCAGAAACCGCGCTCACGTGGATAGATAGTGTCGCAAAAATCCCAGTCGTAAGGAGAGGGAGAAGTGTACTATGTTACAAGAATCTGTGAGCTACAGTATTTGAAGGGAGAACTCGATCATTTAAGAAATATGTTCAGAAGAAAGAGATAAGAAGGGCACTACATCCCGGTGCTGTGGTCGCTAGAAAAAAGGATTAGCTAAGGGGAAAGTTTTCACATTTCTTAAGAAGTTCTTATCACAGATCACGTCAATCAAGTGCTAAGAAGACGCAGCATCTAAACTGACACAAAAGATGTGTGACTATTTGAATAATGCAAATGTCTTACACCCATTGCTGGCTCTGGCAGGAATATACAAATCTTTTGCACACATGGTCAACTCTACATAGGAACAATCCAACAGGCATCAACACCTGCGTTAAAGAAACAAGCAGTTGTGTCATGGGCAACACAGGTACAACGCCAGTAGCAGATCGTCCGTCAGAGCCAGGTAACCATCAAATTCTAGTCTCTGATACTACAGTTTTGTGGAGGTACAATCGTGACTATCATAGTTTGTACAGAGAGGCCATAGAAATTCAAAAACACCTTTAACAAAAGGAGGAAGACTGAAACAAGACAAGTTTTTAGCCTTAGTGCAATATACACTCAGGTGACAAAAGTCATGCAATACTTCCTAATATCTCCTTTAGCCTAATGTAGTGCAGCAACTTGATGTGGCATGAACTCAACAAGTCGTTGAACGTCACCTACATAAATATTGAGGCATGCTGCCTCTATAGCCATTCATGACTGCAAAGGTGTTGCCGGTGCAGGATTTTGTGCGCGAACTGACCTCTCGACTCTGTACCGTTAATGTTCATGGGATTCGTGTTGGGCGATTTGGGTGACCAAATCATTTGCTCAAATATTTCAGAATATTCTTCAAACCAATCGTAAACAATTGTGGCCCAGTGACATGGCGCAGTGTCAACAGTAAAGATTCCATCATTGTGTGCAGTTATGAATGGCTGTAAATGGTCTCCAAGTAGCCAAACATAAGCAGGACTCAGTCCATTCTACTTAAACACACCATTAACATCATTATGGGGCCATCACCAGTTTGCACAGTGCTTTGTTGACAACTCGAGTCCACGACTTCGTGGGCTCTGGACCCCACTCGAACCCTGCCGTCAGCTCTTATCGACCGAAATTGGGATTCATCTGACCAAGCCATGATTTTCCAGTTGTCCAGGATCAAACCGATATATGTGTGCTGCAGGCAATGTCATGCTGTTAGCAAAGGCACTCATCGGTCGTCTGCTGCAGTAGCCTACTAACACCAAATTTTGACACACTGTCTACATTACATATGTCGTATGTCCCATATTGATTCCTGCAGTTATTCATGCAGTGTTGGTTGCCCGTTAGCACTGACAACTGTCTGCATGTCACTGCTATGTCATTAAGTGAAGGCCATCGGCCACTGTGTTGTCCGTGGTGAGAGGTAATGTCTGAAATTTAATATTCTTGGCACGCTCTTGATACTATGGATCTCAGAATATTGAATTCCCTAATGATTGCCGAAATGAAATGTCTCGTGCAGTTAGCTCCAACTGCTATTCCGTATTCAAAGTCTGTTAATTCCCATCATGCAGCCATTACCTTTCACAAGAATCACCTGAGTACAAATGACAGCCTTGCCAATGCACTGCCATTTTGTACCTTGTGTACGTGATACTTCTGCCATCTGTATATGTGTATATCGATATCCCGTTACTTCTGCCATCTCAGAGTAAAGCAAAGAGCACCAACTCTTCTGCTGTACAGATGCCCTAACATATGAAGTGAGATGCTTGGGAATATTGACAGCAATCGGATGACATTTCAGATCAACTATTGCATGGTTACTAATAAACAATTTGGCAATTTCGTCTGTTTAAACAAGTTTATAATTGAAAATGAATAAACTACATTTTTACAGAATGAGATTTTCACTCTGCAGCGGGGTGCGCCCTGATATGAAACTTCCTGGTAGATTAAAACTGTGACCCTTGCCCGCGAAAGGCAAAGGTCCCGAGTTCGAGTCTCAGTCCAGCACACAGTTTTAATCTGCCAGGAAGTTTTTACATTTTTACAGTCTCTGAGAATGTCTAACATATTAGAGGACAAAATGCTAGCCTTAGACTGCAACCTAATGCCCATATACTCAATGTCACCCAGGGTATAAATATTGACTGTGAAAGCCAGCATTGTATGATTGTGCATGAAATGTTAAATTTGCATGTATTCTCTGTAATATATAAACTTTAAATAATTTTCCCATGACTGCAGATCCTAAATGTTTAAACATTACGTGACATAGAAAATCATACAGGTGAGGTTTGTTCTCTCATAAAATTCTGAGAAAATGTCTGTTGTGCTGAACTCTGCATATTCTTGAAAAAAGAACACCACCATAAAGCATCTCCTAATGAGATGATACAAAAACTCATTCTGGGATTAATAAAATCAATATTTGCACAGTTGATTCAGTGTTAAATAATACTCTCATAAGTTGGTATTAATTTAAATTAAGGTTTCAGTGTGACAGTTTCTGCATTAATGTAACCATTGAGACAAGTCCTTATGAACGGGTTCAGGAACAGCAAAGGTAGGGAGGGTGACAGCTGGGAAGAAGATGCAGCAGGGGATTGGCTGGCTACAGGTGTGGCACTGCTAGCCCATCTGGCTGCTTTGAAGAAAAGTTGCAATGAAATGGGATGTTGATGATTGGAGATAGCTAGAACAGAGGGAGGGGAGGCTGCAGAGAGGCACAAGGGACAGCTGGTAGGGAGGGGGTCAATGAGGAGTTGTGAAACCAATCTCATCTGTGCAATTCAGAGAAGCTGACAGTTGTGAGGAAATTGGGGAAAGGGGGGGGGGGGGTGATGCAGATGGCACAGTCATTGAAATTGAAGTCAGGTTGAATGCTGTTGTGTCCAGAGATTTGAACAGTCACAGTTCAGCAGTGATAATTCATTTGGTTGGACATGCCCACATTGGGTGCTCGGGACCATATGAAAGACTGTGCAGAACTGACTGTGGAGTTGGTATATGACACAACAGCATTCAGATGTGCTCATGCCTCCGAAAAGATAGGACATGGATGTAACAGGACTGTACTAGGATGTGTTAAGTGGATGCAATGGGCAACTCTTGCACTTGGATCTTCCACGATGATAAGAACCATGTCAGTGTAGTGTTAAAGAGTGGACAAACCTATTTGGAGAGGTGGAAAAGATATATCTCAATTCAGGACACAGTGAAAGATAGTCAGAAATGTGACAGAGAATGTTAATAATATGGTCCAGTCCTGGGTCATTTTGGGTAATGATTGGTGCACCTCTGCAGATAGTTTGTGGCGGGCTCTTGGATATGACTATGGAGATATGTTTGTAGATTGGATTTGCAGAGTAATACCAGCCTGTGGAAGCCTCAGGAATATCTTCAGTATGCTGGTTAAGGAATTGCTCCGTACTGCAGGAGCACTGTACACTGGCAGCTAGGTTTCATGGGAGAGGCCTTTAGTGGGGAAGGGATGATAGGTATTGACATTAATGGTTAGTGTGCTTTTTATGGACAGAGGTTTGTATGGAGCCGTGGGAGAGATGGAAGTCAATGTCGAAGAAAGTGGCATGCTAAACTGAAATGCACTGGGTGAAATGGATAAGTGGGAAGTTGTAAAGTTTGTGGATAAATTGGTGGAATATCTTGAGGTACAGATAATGAAGGTATCATCAGTGAATCACAGACAGTATCAAAGTCCAGTACAGGACTGACACAAATTTAATGCAGCATTCCATTTTTCTGGATTGTGTGGATAACACATGGAAAAGGACATGTTACACTAAAGTCATCCTGTCTGTTTTCTAGAACTGTTCCGAGAAGAGACAAAAACTTTTCTGCTGTGGCATAGCCTTATACACCCACATATGTTAATCAGTTTATTGAATACTGGGAGGAAATAGAACCTGAAGGAGGCAAGAGGTTTAAGATCTAAGGTTGCTGGGTAGGTTTCTTCCAGTTATTCCACAAACTGATGAGCTTATGTGGGTGTCACCACTGACTTGATTGTATATCTTCCTCTCAGAAGAAACCTAATTGTGGAAAAAGTTAAAGTCAGTCATGTGTGCGAGGAATGAATTTGTGGGCTTCAAACTGGCTGGACAGTGGGAGAGGTAGGGCTCAATTGCAGCACATCCGTTGGCATCCGATGTTAATGTGTAGGTGGCAGCAATGAGGCAGGTGGTATTAAGAGGAGAAGTGAGGAAGGAAGTTGGTTGTGTCCTTAATATTCTAAAGCTGAGATTCTTCTCATGGGAGCACAGAAACCAGTTTTTGCTCTATTAATCTGATTTGATGGAACTGTTTGAGCTAGAGCTGCCTGGTCACAGGAGTCATTACTTAACTCACAGTTGACAAAGAAATTTAAAAATAAAAAAAAATAATTTATATGTTCAACTTAACTATTTTATTAGCTTTTAATGACAATAATGTCTATGGTTCCATGTAAAAAAATGTACACATTCCAAAGAACATAACACGCCTACCGTTGTTCAGGTTTGCACGTAGGTGGAGTATATAGGCCATCAGTTTTTGTGGTCGCCTTTTCTTATCTCTATTAACTGTTTGACTGGACCATGTTGCTCTATCTTGAGACAGCAGATACTGCTCTTGAAGATGCCAAGTCCTTGCCAACTGGAAACCTCAAAACACTAGCCGCTAAAAAATAAGTTAACGCGCTGCTTCTTTATGACACACGTATTATACCTCATTCAATGTTAGATTTTACTATAGCAAATTTTGGCATGCTCTGAATACATATATGCCTCTGTAATTTAGCTCTGTCTGTATTCTATGAGCCTCCCTGGACAAGTGACATCGTGACAATTGTCTTGCATGGTGAGGTTCTGTGGTCCGCAGCAAATCTCTGAGGTGAAATGCCTTTCTCGTGATATAACTTTCCTGATGACCAGGTTCTCCATGCACAGGAAATCCAGATGCCCATCATCTGTGCCATGCAGGTACACTGCGTCCACTTCCATTCTCATGACATGCATAAAAGAAACAGATTTTCCTGCACAATATGCGGCCCAAAACAAACATACTTAGTGAAGTAACAAAAATGCTTATTCGAGGTCATGACTGCCCTTTGCCAGTTACAGAGATGGAGGGCATGACACATCACTTTTCCCAAAGGGATGTTACCTTTCATATCCCACCACTTAGACAAAGATTGTCATGACAATTCGGTTATGTAAACAACTAGAAAGATGTTTAACAAATCAAACAATGGAAACTCCATGTAGGAATTCAACAATGTAAAGTTGAAAGATTTATGTGAGTGTCTTTTAATTGTGCCTCTCTGCAACTTGACTTGTCTACTTTATGGTAATTAGCAATCTGTCTTTTCCTACAATGTTGTAAAAATATGTTTAACTGTTTTACAAGTGACTTTACACTTAACTCATTACAAGTAGACAACAAGCCCTTCTTTGCATTACTTATATCTACTTACACAAACAGATTACAATATATCATTTTACAGTGTTTTAGAGCTCATTTCAAAATGAGAACATAGCTTACACTAAATCCCATACCCCAATGTCGGTATTTCAGTCTTTGGAATATGCAAGTACTAGTAATTACTTAGTATTGCCATACCTTTCTGTTTATATGTATTGTTTTTTTCACAAAGTCCTTTCATTAATAGTACATGGCACAGCAACATTTTGCTCACTACACCATTCTTGTTAATTTTATCATAATTTCCAAGGACGAATCACCTAAAAAAACTGTTCCTCTATTTGTAACTTCCACTAAGTCATCTTGACTTTTTGAGCATCTGGTCTATCTTTATATTTCCATCTGTTTCACTCAAGAAACTGTTAAGTACATCTACCAGTAATTTTCTTGTTGCTATGTTCATTTTGTTCGGCAAGTTACGTAAGAGACTCTTGTACTTGGTATAGCCGGTTGGACCAGCCTTCTCAGGTGGACTCTGTTATTCGACGTTCTGTCATAAATTTCACGGGTAAGTATCTGGTCGAAGCTACATTGTCTGTCTTAAGTAAAGGGCTAAATTTTGCCCCCTACTCCAAAGACTTTGCCGATATCATCTTTCATCAGTGCCATTGAAGAAGCTGTCCGACCACTATCAGAGGATTCTGCTGAAGAAATCAGATGGGAAACCTGCTGAGCAATTACGAAGCATCGTCCACAAAGATGTAATGTTTCCATGGAAGAAAGATGTGTAGTACGAAAGCTGCGTGAGGATACTGACACAGTCATCCTGCATGCTGATAAAGGTAGTGCTACTGTCCTTTTGCCTCAGAAAGACTACAAGGAATAGATATGTGGTCTACTTAGTTCTGGTACATACTGGAAGATTAACAAAGATCCTACTAACAAGGGGACAAGAAGGACTGCTGCCTTGCTGAACACTTCATCACTACCGAAGGAAGTCGTAAGAAGTTTAAAAGTACGAGGTGCAGTACCACCGAGATTTTATGGTCTTCCTAAAGTTCACAAGATGGGTAAGGATGAGGACTTGTCTATGAGACTTATAACGAGCACTATTGGTTCACCAATGTAGTTTTCTGCCAAATATTTAGCTTCCTTATTAAAACCATTGGTAGGAAAATGTAGTCACCACATTCGTAATTCTGTGAATTTTATTCAGAGACTTAGCAATGTCAGGCTAAATAGTACGGATGTGCTTGTTAGTTTTGACATGGTATCATTATACACCAAGGTACCTTTAAAGGACTCTTTTTCTCTCTTATCAGCCAACATTTTGATAAGAACATTACGGCCTTAGTTGAACATGTGCTTTTATCAGCTTATTTTCAGTTTAATGGTGAATTTTATGAGCAGATTGATGGTGTTGCTATGGGGAGCCCCCTCTCCCCTCTGGTACCTAATTTTTTCATGGAAGACTACGAGGACATGGCACTGGACTCAGCAAGTTTAAAACCAACTGTCTTCTGGAGGTACGTGGACGACACATTTGTGGTATGGCCGCATGGGATGGATGAATTAATTGATTTCTTGAGCATTTGAATTCCATCCATGCTAGCATCAAATTTAATATGGAAATAGAAAAAGATGGCTGCCTCCCCTTTTTAGATGCTGTCGTTCGCCGTAAAGTTGATGGCACATTAGGACATGCCATATATCAGAAACCAACACACATAAATCTATATCTTCATGCCAGTAGCTGCCATCACCCTTCACAGACCATAGGTGTGCTTAAGACCTAAGTGCATAGGGCTCACTGTATATCCAGTAAAGACAATTTGTAAGAAGAGCTCACATACATCAAGAGCATTTTTAAATCGAATGGATTTTCTCCACAACAAATTCGTAGAGCATTCAATGCAAAACCAAGAATGCTGGTATGTGACGGGGCAGAAGATAGTAATTCCTTCAGATCTAGTGCGTTTTTGCCCCATGTGGGTGCTCTTTCCTCGAAGATAGGCCGTATTCTTGAGAAACACTGTGTTAAGGTGATCTTCCAGCCCCCCACGAAGATTGCAGCTTTACTCGGCTCTGTGAAGGACGATTTACAACATGCACCGTTCATGAGAGATGTGTGGAGCATCGAAGATACACGCACTTATTACAGCCAGACAATTCAGCTGTGGCCGAACATTGTATTGATACAGAGCATTCCATGAATTACAGTGATGTGACTTTTGGGAATCTGTCTTCAAGGAAGCTATAGAGATCAGATTAGCTAGTAATTTAATAAGTAGAGATAATGGTTTTAACTTGGAAAAAGCATGGAATCTGGCTCTTGGGGTAATTAAACTGCAGAGAAGTTGGCATGGTGTCACCGCCGCCGATCATACGTCGATAAGTGAATCGAATGTCTGTACGCCTTCGCCACAGGCGGCACATGTGTAAGCGTATTTCTTTGCCTCCAACCAGCATCTGTGACCCGCATGCGCAGTACCGCAGCGGTGGAGCATATAAGGCCGTGCTTGGCATCTTGTCATCAGTCTTGTGACTCACTCTGAGGATGGAGGGACAATACGTGGCCCATATATCAGTGGAGGAAATTTTATTTGTGTGGCTGCATGCCCGAAATTTAATGGTTTCCAATTATATACACGTACAACTGAATGCTTTACATTGTTAATGCTACAGGACCTGAGGATGACACTATTGAGGAGTCAAAACTGGTAGCCTAAATAAAAAGCTATAAAAATAATGGCTGGTGAAGTGTTATTTTTACAGTTCATCAACCAACCACAGTCAGGCACTCCATAACTGCGAGACAGAGTTATGTTTAGTAGCTGTTGTTATCAACACCAACCAGACCATGAGTGGAGCAGCCCTATAACAGATACTGAAAGGTTCTGGCAGTCGCTACAGTTCTTCTCCCATAAACTGATAGAGGCAGAGACAATATGGAATGCCTATGACAGGAAACGTTTCATGATCTATGAAGCCATTAAGCATTTTAGAACAGATATAGGTGCATGCCATTTCACAGTTTTTCCCAGTCTTTGGCATTCAACACCCTGGCGACTTTTTTAACCATGTCAGTTATGCCTAGAATTCATCATTCAGTTTATTACTGACATTTGTCACACGTGGAGTGCTGATAATGTTGTGCCTGATTATTTCTGAATAAGTGCAGTATCCATGGCCAGCAACTTCACACAACTGGGTATGGCACAAGAACTGACCCTGGGCTACAGGAATTTACCAAGAAATCAAACGCAGGACCCCCTGTCAAGGTTTCAAATATGTATTCACTGCAGTTCACAGATTCGCCTGATGGGTAGAAGCATCTTGGCAGAAACTGTCACAAATATTTCAAACTTCATTGATATATCTAAAAACAAAGATGATGTGACTTACCGAACGAAAGCGCTGGCAGGTCGATAGACACAAAAACAAACACAAACACACACACAAAATTCAAGCTTTCGCAACAAACTGTTGCCTCATCAGGAAAGAGGGAAAGACGAAAGGATGTGGGTTTTAAGGGAGAGGGTAAGGAGTCATTCCAATCCCGGGAGCGGAAAGACTTACCTTAGTGGGAAAAAAGGACAGGTATACATTCGCACACACACACATATCCATCCACACATATACAGACACAAGCAGACATATTTAAAGACAAAGAGTTTGGGCAGAGATGTCAGTCGAGGCGGAAGTGAAAAGGCAAAGATGATGTTGAATGACAGGTGAGGTATGAGTGGCGGCAACTTGAAATTAGCGGAGATTGAGGCCTGGTGGGTAACGGGAAGAGAGGATATACGACTTCCTCAAATCCTGCCCTGAAATGAGATCCATCCTTCATGAAATCCTCCCCACTGCACCAAGAGTGTCTTTCCGCCATCCACCTAACCTTCGTAACCTGTTAGTTCATCCCTATGAAATCCCCAAACCACCTTCCCTACCCTCTGGCTCCTATCCTTGTAACCTCCCCCGGTGTAAAACCTGTCCCATGCACCCTCCCACCACCACCTACTCCAGTCCTGTAACCCGGAAGGTGTACACGATCAAAGGCAGAGCCACATGTGAAAGCACCCACGTGATTTACCAACTGACCTGCCTACACTGTGATGCATTCTATGTGGGAATGACCAGCAACAAACTGTCCATTCGCATGAATGGACACAGGCAGACAGTGTTTGTTGGTAATGAGGATCACCCTGTGGCTAAACATGCCTTGGTGCACAGCCAGCACATCTTGGCACAGTGTTACACCGTCCGGGTTATCTGGATACTTCCCACCAACACCAACCTATCCGAACTCCGGAGATGGGAACTTGCTCTTCAATATATCCTCTCTTCCCGTTACCCACCAGGCCTCAATCTCCACTAATTTCAAGTTGCCGCCACTCATACCTCACCTGTCATTCAACATCATCTGTGCCTCTTCACTTCCGCCTCGACTGACATCTCTGCCCCAAACTCTTTATTTTTAAATATGTCTGCTTGTGTCTGTATATGTGTGCATGGATGTGTGTGTGTGTGTGCGAATGTATACCTGTCCTTTTTTCTCACTAAGGTAAGTCTTTCCGCTCCTGGGATTGGAATGACTCCTTACTCTCTCCCTTAAAACCCACATCCTTTCGTCTTTCCCTCTCCTTCCCTCTTTCCTGATGAGGCAACAGTTTGTTGCGAAAGCTTGAATTTTGTGTGTGTGTTTATGTGTCTATCGACCTGCCAGCGCTTTCGTTCGGTAAGTCACATCATCTTTGTTTTTAGATATATTTTTCCCACGTGGAATGTTTCCCCATATTATATTAACTTCATTGATAGCATGATTTGGTGTCGTATAGACATGGCAATGGAACAGGGCTGTCAAACTGAGTCAATCTTGTTTTGTGAATGGGCAGATTTATGTGTTTTTATACATCGTTATACCACCAGCTACCACCCCTCTAGCAATGGCATGGTACCAGGTTGCCATCAGACCTTCAGGTCTACCATAATGAGTTGCAACTCTTCTTGGCTGAACATTCTTCCTGCCTTGCTTTATATGCAATATTCAAATTGGACCTTGGTTAATCAGTAGCAGAATTTGTATATGGTGAGACCGTCAGGCTTCCATTAGAATCTTTCAGTCAGCAATGCGGCTATCTTCCTTCAGGTCATCTCTTCCTGGTACAGCATATCAGAAACAGCATTTCCAAATTCTGTCCATTGTCAGTGTCCATCGATATGGAACCGCCAGAAGACCTGGCTACATGAACTCGTGTGCATCTCCATCAAGCCCTCTTTACAACCATCTTATGTTGGCCCATTCATAGTTTTAGACTGTAGTACCCACATAATGACTATCTTAACTAACAATAAACCTACAAATGTTTCTACTGAGCACATAAAGTCAGCATACCTGTTCCAGTTACGTTGCAGCATGCTGCAACTGATGGACCTGCACTGTTGCCAGATGGAACCAATCTCCTCCTATGTACTTCAGCAGATGCAGCATCTGATAATGTGATGCCACCACAGAAAGAACAGTCCCAGGACACTCACTCTGTTTCTACAACACTGCACCCAGTATGCACCACAGCTGGAAGAATCGTCTGGCACAAATATCCATTCATCCTGGTATGAATGCGATTGGCTGAGAGGGGGGGGAGGGGGGGGCAGCTGTTTGGAGTAGCTTCCATTTCCCACTATGTCTTTATGTACCTACTTGCTTAACCTGTAAGCATTTTGTGTGTTTCAGGTGTATTATCAATAGTATGATAAAGTTTTTTGTGTTAACACAGTTCTTATATAATTACAGATCGTCATAACAACATCCCATCATCACTTCCTCTTGCTTTTCATTTTGCAACATTTAGTGACTACAGTAACAATACCATGCACGTTCTACATCACTGACCATTAATACGAGGTCTGTCTAAAAAGTATCTGACCTTCGGCCAGAAAAAGTATTTCGAATCCCTGCCGGAGTTGGGACCCTAATCCCCTTCAAAGTAGGCCCCTTGTGCTTTCACACAATTAGCCCACCAATCCTTCCACTGCCAGAAACGCCTCTGGAAGTCTTCTTTTGGAATGGTGTTTAGCTCCATCATCGTGTTCCACATTATCTCTTCTCTGCTCTCAAAACGGGATCCTTTCAGCGGCATCTTCAATTTTGAAAACAACCAGAAGTCGCAAGGAGCCATGTCTGGAGAGTAGGGAGGTTGGTGAATGGCTGTAATTCCATGTTTGGCTAAGAATTTTTGGATGAAGTGGGATGAATGTGCGGGGGCATTGTCGTGATGCAGTTGTCAGTTTTTCGCCGTCCACATGTCTTGTCTTTTGCGCCGAACTGCATTACGGAGTCGCCAGAGAACGTCTTGATAGTACTCCTTTGTCACTGTTTGTCCTTCCGGTGCATATTCATGATGCACAATTTGACAGACATCAAAGAAGACAGTCAGCATCACCTTAATTTTGCTTCGTACCTGCCGCACTTTATTCGGTCTTGGAGACTCGGGATGCTTCCATTGTGTCGACTGTCTTTTTGTTTCTGTGTTGTACCCATACACCCATGACTCATCTCCAGTTATCACGATGTTCAGAAACCCAGGATCAGTGTTGGTGGTGTCCGGAAGGTCCTGTGCAATGTCAGAACATAGGTCTTTTTGTTCTGGCGACAACAAATTGGGCACAAATTTCGCAGCCACTCGGTGCATGTTAAAATCATCATGCAAAATTAAATGTGCTGAATCTTTACTCCCTCCAACCTCTTGGGCAATCTCCCGCATAGTCAAACGACAATGTGCTATCACCAAATTTTGCACCCTCTCAACAACAGCTGTACTCCGAGGAGTTTGGGGCCTGCCTGAATGCTGGTCACTCTCCGCTGATGTGCGGACATTTTTGATTCAGTTGAACCACTCCTTAATTTGTGTTACACCCATTGCATTTGCTCCAAACACGTGCTGAATCTTACGAATTGTTTCACTTTGAGAATCACCAAGCTTTTGACAAAATTTGATGCAGTATCTTTGCTCAACAAGTTCAGTCATCTTGAGAAAATCAGTAATCTGACAAACACACTGCGTAGCACCTCACTTAGTGACCGACAGGCAGTGACTAACCCGCTGAAAGGTGGGGACAAAGTTTACGCATGCGCGTAAAGGTCTCTTCCTCTACTGTGTACAGTGGCGCCATGCTATCGTCTCTATTTTGAGCGGGAAAATCAAAGGTCAGGTACTTTTTATACAGACCTCGTATGTTCACTATGAAGGCAGAGTACTAACTGATGCATCCCAGACATAACTACTGCACAGTGATATTGTGCTGTTCTTGACCTTGACTTGAGTGTTTGAGGGAACTTTACATGTACCTTAGCAATAGATTGTCATTTACATTGTTTCCCTATTTCACGTTAAGTAAACTGGCAATTATTTTGTAAAATATCTTCATTAAAAGTTAAAGATAGGCAATAATATATTTGCGCTGTAGCTGCATGCTGCCAATCAGAGGCTGTCTCAACTTTCTGTATAACTCATGGAAACGTACAAAGTCAGTTGGCAGGGTGACGTGTGACTTGTTTTCAGTCACAAATTTGGAGAACGGGCCACTGTGAGCAGAAGTGCTTGTATTGGTCCGCATTGAGGCCTGCAAGAAAGACAGGCTGTGGCACATTGTTGTGTTGTCAGCTTCTCAGGCCATAGTGTTATTGCTTATGTACCTCTGTGTTTGAGTGTGTATTTTGAGTGAATGAAGCTATTAGCCTATTCTACACAAGCTAGAGTCACGAGAAGTGGCAACAATATGAAGATGATCTACTAAACTGAAGTCGTTCTGTGTTAAGAGACATACAGGTTGTGAATGATTAAGCTGTGTGATCTGCTACATTTATTAAACATTTTCTCTAGACATACAAAAATCACAAGTTCATCTAGAAAAGTGAATTTTCTGCATAATCTGTTGTTATAGAAACAAAATTTAAATGTAATGTGAGATAGTGATGCCACATAATAAACTGTAGAACATGCCATGTTAGTTCAGAGTAGTGCGTTATCTAGAGAAGATGTGTATTACTCTTAAACAATGGAAAGTCCATGTTGGAGTACCAATGCAATCATTTCATAATATTGTATTACTCTTAATTCAGTTATACAGGGCTATTACAAATGATTGAAGCGATTTCATAAATTCACTGTAGCTCCATTCATTGACATATGGTCACGACACACTACAGATCGTAGAAAAACTCATAAAGTTTTGTTCGGCTGAAGCCGCACTTCAGGTTTATGCCGCCAGAGCACTCGAGAGCGCAGTGAGACAAAATGGCGACAGGAGCTGAGAAAGCGTATGTCGTGCTTGAAATGCACTTCCATCAGTCAGTCATAACAGTGCAACGACACTTCAGGACGAAGTTCAACAAAGATCCACCAACTGCTAACTCCATTTGGCGATGGTATGCGCAGTTTAAAGCTTCTGGATGCCTCTGTAAGGGGAAATCAACGGGTCAGCCTGCAGTGAGCGAAGAAATGGTTGAACGCGTGTGGGCAAGTTTCACGCATAGCCCGCGGAAGTCGACGAATAAAGCAAGCAGGGAGCTAAACGTACCACAGCCGGCGGTTTGGAAAATCTTACAGAAAAGGCTAAAGCAGAAGCCTTACCGTTTAAAATTGCTACAAGCCCTGACACCTGATGACAAAGTCAAATGCTTTGAATTTTTGGCGTGGTTGCAACAGCTCATGGAAGAGGATGCGTTCAGTGCGAAACTTGTTTTCAGTGATGAAGCAACATTTTTTCTTAATGGTGAAGTGAACAGACACAATGTGCGAATCTGGGTGGTAGAGAATCCTCACGCATTCGTGCAGCAAATTCGCAATTCACCAAAAGTTAACGTGTTTTGTGCAATCTCACGGTTTAAAGTTTACGGCCCCTTTTTCTTCTGTGAAAAAAACGTTACAGGACACATGTATCTGGACATGCTGGAAAATCGGCTCATGCCACAACTGGAGACCGACAGCGCCGACTTCATCTTTCAACAGGATGGTGCTCCACCGCACTTCCATCATGATGTTCGGCATTTCTTAAACAGGAGATTGGAAAACCGATGGATCGGTCGTGGTGGAGATCATGATCAGCAATTCATGTCATGGCCTCCACGCTCTCCCGACTTAACCCCATGCGATTTCTTTCTGTGGGGTTATGTGAAAGATTCAGTGTTTAAACCTCCTCTACCAAGAAACGTGCCAGAACTGCGAGCTCGCATCAACGATGCTTTCGAACTCATTGATGGGGACATGCTGCGCCGAGTGTGGGAGGAACTTGATTACCGGCTTGATGTCTGCCGAATCACTAAAGGGGCACATATTGAACATTTGTGAATGCCTAAAAAAACTTTTTGAGTTTTTGTATGTGTGTGCAAAGCATTGTGAAAATATCTCAAATAATAAAGTTATTGTAGAGCTGTGAAATCGCTTCAATAATTTGTAATAACCCTGTATATTGCAGATGTCAGACAAATGTTGTGTGCCAGGATGTTCAAGCAATTACCATTCCAGTGGCAATAAAAGCATGGTTTTCTGGTTCCCATCACATGCCATGAATGATACAAGGCAAGTCCAAGTAAAGACTTATTATCTTTCAAGGGATGTGCAGTCTGTGCTAAACATTTTCGAGATAATAAACTTTGATTTGTTGAAATATGTGCTAGGAAACAGGTAGGAATACCTATGAGCTTGACCAAAATTGAGAGACGGTATAATATTAACAATTTTTGCCGATCTACCTCATTATTTACCAAAACAATCTAAATCTGACAATAGGATGGATCCAGTGGATGCTGCAAGGCCACATGCCTGTTGCAGTGCAATAGAAAGGCAATACTGCTATGCCCTTACAGCCAAATAATGGTCCATTCTTTCTGATGTCACTCGTGGTTGGCCCTGTCCTGGTCTCCGGGATAGAGTTTTGGTCTCTATAAGCTGTCGCCTCATCTCAGAAACAAATGAACAATTCATATTAAGCCATTGGGCCACGTCAGTTTGCGACTCTCATGCTTCCATTCTTCCTGTGGCCCTCCACAGCAGAGTGTCTGTAGGTGTCTTCTGTGTGCCATACTGCACCGTCTGTGACTATGTGCACTGCAATTGTGGATGTGGCACTACCCTTCAAACAATACACTACTTGATAGGTGCCCTTATGTCTTCGTTGGCATGGTTGTCCGTTGATCGGAATGCCATCTCCCGTGTTTTACATGATCGTAATGACATCTGCTGACACTTTGTATGATTATACCATGAATTAGAAACAGGATGGGGAAATAACAGTTTGTTGCTTTAATTTTGGACACTAGTGTATGTGATAATTCCATTTCATATCCCTACAAAGTGTTACACACAGGTATTTGTATGAGTTGGTCAATTCCAACAGTGACTCATTTTATTTTATATTACGTGCCTAGTTCCGTTGGACCAAACTGAGGAGCAAATCTTCAAGGTCATGGAATGCGTCAGTACATGAAATTATAACTTAAAAGTAATAACAGACAAAATAAAATGTTTATGAACCCAAAAAAAGACAAGCCACAAGTTTAAATAAATGTCATCACCAATATAACATAGGAATCAGCTTAATTTTTCAAGGAACTCCTCAACAGAATAGAAGAAGTCACCCATGAGGAAATTCTTCATTTTTTATTTGAAAGTGCGTGCATTACTGCTAAGATTTTTGAATTCTTGTGGTAGCTTTTTAAAAATGGATGCAGCAGCATACTGCACACCTTTCTACACAAGAGTCAAGGAAATGTGATTCAAATGCAGATCGGATTTCTGCCTAGTATTAACTGAGTGAAAGCTGCTAATTCTTGGGATAAGCTGATAATGTTAACAAGAAACGACAGTAAAGGATATATGTTTTGAGAGGCCAATGTCAGAATACCCAGACTAGCGAACAGGAGTCAACAACAGGTTCATGCCCATTTTTGAGCCAAAAATATCCTTTGAGAATGGGAAGAGTTACCCCAAAACATAATATCATACGACATAAGCAAACAAAAATAAGAAAAGTAGACTAATTTTCATGTCAAACTATCACTTACACCACATACCGTTTGAATAGTAAAAATAGCAGTATTAAGTCTTTGAATAAGGTCCTGAACGTGGGCTTTCCACAGTTTACTATCTATCTGAACACCTAGAAATTTGAAGTGTTCAGTATCACTAATCATATGCCCATTCTGTGAAATTACAATGTCAGGTTTTGTTGAATGGTGTGTTAGAAACTATAAAAACTGAATCTTACCATGGTTTAGTGTTAGTTTATTTTCTATAAGCCATGAACTTACATCATGAACTGCACTGTTTGAAACAGAGCCCTGGTGCATTCCCCATTTGACCATGCCCCATTCAGACCCCACATCACAACCATTCTCAATGCTGTGAATAATGACCTTTTGCTGTCTGATGTTAAAGTAAGAGGTGAACCAGTTGTGAGCTACTCCCCATATTCCATAATGGTCCAACTTCTGGAGCAATATTTTGAGATCAACACAATCAAACACCTTAGTTAAATCAAAAAATATGCCTAGCATTAGAAACCTTTCATTTAATCCATCCATTACCTCACAGAGAAAAGAGAGTATAGCATTTTCAGTTGTTAAACCACTTCTAAAGCCGAACTGTACATTTGATAGCAAATTATGTTATATAAAATGATCCATTATCCTTACATGCAAAACCCTTTCAATAACTGTAACAAACACTGATGGCATAGAAGTAGGTCTAAAATTGTCAACATTAACCCTTTCTCCCTTTTTATAAAGCAGCTTTACTACTGAGTGCTTTAAGCGGTCAGAAAACTGACCATTCATAAAGAAAAAATTAGAAACATGACTAAGTGCAACACTAACAGATGCAGTGCAGTACTTTAATTTTCTGCCAGGCACTCCATCATATCCCTGAGAGTCCTTAGTCTTCAGTGATTTAATTATTGACTTCATCTAGCCTCTGTCAGTATCACAGAGGAGTATTTAAGACATCAATCTCAGAAAGACATTTTCCAAGAGAGTTGTATGATTCCTTGTAGAAACTAAGTTTTTATTTAATTGATCAGCAGTGCTCAGAAAATGATTGTTAAATGCTGTACATATATCAACTGTACATATATAAGACTTATCAGTAACAGAATTAATCCTGTGAGTTAGCTATTCTATTTGCCTACCACATAATCTTTGGCTTCGTAATAACGTTTTTAAGCACCTTACAATACTTTTTGTAATGGGCCACTGTAGTCTGATTGTGACTTCTTCTAACATTTTGATATAATTCCCACTTTGTTTTACATGATATCCTTATCCCATTAGTTAGCCACCCAGGCTACCTTTTAGTTGTAGTACCCTGTTTCTAATGTTATAATGGAAAGAAACTCTCAAAGAGCATGGTAAATGTGTTAAGGAAAGCATTATATTTGTCGTCTATGTTATTGGCACCATAAACATCCTGCCACTCTTGTTCCTTAACAAAGCTTAAAAAACTTTCTATTGCCATTGGATTAGCTTCCCTACATTGTCTGTAATTATGTATAACATTTGTTTGAGTACAGAAGCCTTTTAGTGTTACAATTTGTGCATTCACCCTTTTACTAACAGATTGCCCATCTAGTAATGAAGAATGAATAAAAATATTGCCAATAGCTGTGCTACTGTTCCCCTGCACTCTGGTTGATGCACATGATGGATCATGTGTACGTGGCCACTCTGCAGAGAACTCCTTGAAAAACAGCCAGCTGATCTGTAGCCTGGTAAAGGAAGCCTCTGAACTGTCAAATTATTTAGTGGTGCTCCAATATACCAATAATGTCAGAGTCAACATCTATAAGCAGTTCAGTAACTTTTTCTCTAATACATCTTATATTTTGATGAAATATGCTGATTCCTTTTCGACTTGGATACCTGAGCTCTGAAGGTGATTCGTTTTTCCGAGGGATTTTCTTTAAGCAGGTATACGTATCAGCTGACTTCAGTCTAAAAAAGGTGCAGCTCTAACACCAACTACTGCAGGAATTTTTCCATGAGTCATCCCACCACCACCCACTACACTGTCACCTATAACTTTTGCCAGCCTCCCCTTCCCATACCTATTGAGGTGCAGGCCATGCCTAATGAAACCTGATGTATTGATAGACTCAAATGGCACCACTGCAACGTGAGCCATGCCCTCCGACATCAGTGCCTTCTCCAGCCCCATGTTAACGCACCTAACAGCAGCATTAAGATGAGGCCGATCATGACGCTAAAACAGCTGCACAAAGTGCACATTAGTGCCACCAGTTTGAGTAGCTGACTTTACCATTGATATAACAGTCTTAGGATACTTCATTTTCTGTTTTGTGATGTGCAAAGTTTTACATTTCTGAACATTTGGAGCATGTTGCCAATGTCTGCACCACGTTGGAATCTTATCAAGATCTTACTGAATATATACGCAGTTTCTCTCAGATCGTACTTCATTATACATAGCTGCATCATCTGCAAAAAGCCTGACTTCAGTATGTCTGCAAGATAAGTTGGTCTTGCAAGAAAATCAGTGAATCACAAATGCATCACGCCCTGTCTACAGGTGAACAGAAACTGGTAATACTGACAATAATGCTTCATAATAAGCTATGCAATAATGGTTTGTGGTTGCTGCAGTCTGAGCATATAACTCCTGTCCATGACATGCAGGAAGGAAGGGATAGTGATTGTTGCTGCAAGGTGATGAGAGGGAAGAGGAGGAAGTTCAAGCAATGAGAAAGCAACTGTAAGATTAAATTTTGTCATTAATTATTTTTCTAAGGGAAATAGTTATTACATTTTTGCATTCCAAGCATTAGTAAATTATCAAGAGACATGAATGATCATGAAATACACGTAAAAACAACTGAAACTCTATGGTTTAGTGACATAAGCTACAGCTTAATCATGGAGAAATACTTTTGAACATTAGTAAATTATCAAGAGACATGAATGATCATGAAATACACGTAAAAACAACTGAAACTCTATGGTTTAGTGGCATAAGCTACAGCTTAATCATGGAGAAATACTTTTGAACATGTGTATAATTGGAGTTTATTCTACAGAAAACAAGAGTATATAAACATACATTTCACACATGAGAAGAATATATTTATTTTATTGTCTGTTCTTATTATGACAGACACTTTCCTTGATGTGTAACTATTTTGTAGGGAACCTGATGTTTTGCACGGTCTCATCTCACAACACACTCAACCTCCAGTACATAAATATTTTTGTAAATATAGTTACTTTTGTTTCAAAAGTGAATGTGTTGAAGATTCTTGCCATTTTTGGCTCAAATGCAGCAACAGTTATGGAATAGGTTTCTTCTGTAATTGGAACCAGCTTTATTGCTTTTGTTCTTTTATTATCACGTGTGTGGTTTTTCCTGCAGCTACAGTTGTGGTACCTTATCTGCTTTGATAAATAATGCAGGTTTTGCATTCCTTACACTTTTCCCATATTCACTGATTTGACTGGAGGTGTAATGAAAAAACTTCACTTTTTGAGCAGAAACAAGACGACTTTCTACAAAAGGCCAGGTCTTCTGCTGCTTACCAGCAATTTTTTTGTTCTTTCAAAATGTAACATTTTCCACTAAATATCTGTAGGTTACAAGAAATTCGTAAATAAGCTGTTCTATAATATAGTAGTTCACACCTCCTAGGATTGATAGTAGACCTGAAAAAAGACAAATGTGGTGTCTCCTTCTTCTTGTTACTGCAATTTATTGCACTACAGATGCTCCCGTTTGTAAAAACCATTGTACAGACCAATATAAACAATTATGATTCACTACCGCTCTCACAAGCTCTCGCTGAAGTCAACAGTATAACTTTCTGGCCGCTTGGCATGCTAGAATCACAGTGGGTAACAAAAAAGAGGCGGAGTGTCGTGAGTGTTATGTAGTCTGATGCTGGCCGCTATGCATTTAGTCTCAAGTGGCTGGTTGCAAGTGTTACCAACTCATATTTGTAACCACCGTGGACATTTGTTATACATATAGCCATGAAAACAACCATGTTATGGTTCCCTAGCATTTAAAGTTCTTCTGAAATTAAGGAAAGTATTTGCATGAAAATTGTCAAAGAGGATTATTAGGGACCCCAGGGAGGGAACTACAACTGCTTCAGGGTCACTGGTACCACTTTAGCTATTGACATTATCAAAGATGTCAGATCTATTTGTTTCCATTAGGTCTAATATATTTTCGTCATGAGTGGCCTTCTAAACTACCTGTTCTAGATTCCAAGTCTTTGCCCACTTTATCTGACTGCTCATTATTTCTATTGGTGAAAACACTTTTACTGAATGTGGTAATTCATTCAAAACCACCTCCACTTGACACAAATTCTACCCACCTTCAAGGTCCACTGCCACAATAAGTCCTGAAAATTCTGACCAACACTCTCATGATACATGTACATGACTAATCCGCAGTTCTCAACTAAGGACCTGGCAGATGGATCACCAAATCACATTCAAGCTATTTTCCTACCATTCCATTCTCAAACAGAGCACAGGAAAAACAGACACTTAAATATTTCAATGTTGAGCTATGACTTTTATATTTTATTATGATAATCGTTTCTCCGTAGATAGGTGGCAAAAAATATTTTTGCATTCCGAGGAGAGAGTTGGTGATGAAATTTTGTGAAAAGATCCTGCCGCAATGAAAAACACCTTTGTTTTAATGACTGCCACCCCAACTCACTTATCGTACCTGTTACAGGCTCTCCCCTATTTCGTGATAATACAAATCGAATTAAACTTCTTTGAACTTTTTCAATGTCCCTCATCAATCCTACTTGATGCGAATTTCATATAGTGCGGCAATACTCCAGAAGAGGAAGGACAACTGTAGAGTAGACAATGTTTTTAGTAGATCTATTGCATGTTCTAAGCTTTCTGCCAATAAAACACAGCCTTTGATTCACTTTCTTGCCACAACATTATCAATGTGATGTTACAGTTATTCATAGTGTGATTCATCATGTAACCAGAATTTAGCTGATTCCTTTTATGACTCTTGAACATGTTTTCATACTTTTCATTGAACAGATCAATTGCCACTTTTTGCACCTGGCAGATATCAAGTCTGAATCGTTTTGCAATTGGTTTTGATCTTCTGATGATGTTACGAGACTGTAAATGACAGCACCATTTGTAAACAATCTAAAAGGCCTACTCAGATTGTCTATTAAATTGTTTACATGGATCAGAAATGACTGAGAGATCACCAGATATAACTTCCGTTTTACTCAATGACTTTCCATCAGTCACTATGATCACTCCATAGGCATGCAATTTGATTAGAAGTCACTTGCAAGGAATGATGTCAAAAGCTTTCTGAAAATCTAAAAAAAAAATGGAATCATTTTGAGGTCTCCTGTCAATAGTATTCATTACTTAGAGTGAATAAAGAGCTAGTTGTTTCACAACAATATTTTGTCAACCTGTGCTGCCTGTTTGTCGATAGATTGTTTTCTTCAAGGTAATGGATAATGTCTGAACATAGTGTATGTTCCAAAATCCAACTGAAAATTGATGTCAGTGATACGTAATTCAGCAGGTGACTCCCATTTCCTTTCTTGAGTGTTGGTGTGATCTGTGCAACTTTCCAGCTTTTAGGTATCCCCATCCCATTGTACCAGTTAGGAGGGTTTCTTCCTGTCCCCATTCATATATGAAGTGCAGGACAAGCGAATGTTTAAATGGCTCTGTATGAGCTGTAATTAATCTAATAATCTTCTCACAATCCCTATAAGTGATACATAAGAGGTTGTACTATATTCTTAGAGTAATGGTACAAGATGGCCGCGGGTGTAGAAGTGTGTGAATCTAAAGGCCCGTCCACACGCAACGATCTGTCTGCGCACATTACATCTGCGCAGATAGATCGTTGCGTGTAGACAGAAGATTTGCACCGACCTGAGGTGTGTGCAAACCTGGAAGTTGGAGTTGGAGGTTTGAACGAAACCTCTCAAATCTGTGGGTTCAAACCACATCTGCGCAGATAAGTTGGAGCGTGTGGACAGGAGATCGCCGCAAATCTGGCGCGAAACAGCTGTTTGCTCAGTCTAGTGTTTGTATTTGTGTGCATAGGGCATTAAAATGGCTGATACTCGTCAGTGTTCTCGAGAGTTTGTAAGTGAATTCATTGAAATATATAGAAACCACCCATGTTTGTGGAAGATTAAAAGTGAAGAATATAGTGACCGAGACAAAAAGACAGCAGCATACAATGCTCTAATTGAAAAATTGCGGGCAGTTGACGCCTCGGCAAACAGAGAAACGGTAATAAAAAAAAAAAATTCGTTGCAAACTGGCGAAATTATTTGCGGATGGATGTCGAAACTTATAATTATCTCTTAAAGCTTGTAACCCTTCGTATTATGAGAAAAAAATACTCGTATGAGAAGGGCAATTTCTCCTCATGAACGGCTGGCGGTAACATTAAGATTCCTAGCAACAGGAAGGAGCTACAAGGATTTGGAATTTTCAATTGCAATATCGAAACAAGCGTTGAGTAAAATAATACCCAACACATGTGAAGCTACTTACGCTGTCCTGAAGGATGAGTTCATGAAGGCAAGTCAAGTAAATTAAGTCTGCCAGCGAACTGTTTACCGAAAAGAGTTACCCAAAGTTCAGAAATCTAGAAGATCTGGGGTAAGAGTAGATCAAGTATACCAGCCAACGTTATGGTATTTTGATCTGCTTGGGTTTCTTAGTGATCAAGAAACGCCAAGACGAAGCAGGAGTACAACTGAAGATGAAATTGGAATGTCAATGTGCCAGGAAATGGAACACGAGGTAATGTAAAACAAAACAGGTTCGCCCTGCAACTCTCGCAGTAAATGTACGTGAGAAAACTGCTTTCGCCTTAGCAACCACTGTCTACACCATTTTGACCGCCTTCTCTGTTTCCTGCGGTTGGTCTGAATGTTTTTTGCAACACAAGTAGCGAACACAGACCTCAACAGAACTTCCTCCATTTCTATATTTCAAAATAACTGAATCAAATTTTTGACGTTTACGGGGAGCGTAGTCGCTTGCCACGGATATTTCTTTTCTACACCGACAGGTGGCGGGCGAGTAGTAGATTGGGGTTTGTGTCGTGTGAACACACCACATTTGCAGCGATCTTTTGCCTGTACAGACATCTGCGCCAATGTCTGTGCAGACAGATCGTTGCGTGTAGACCGGGCTTAACTTGAGAAATAGTTATAGTTATGCTGTTAAAAAGGGAGTTTGTATGAATTGTAACACTGAAATAACAACGCTAAAAGAACGAATTGCTAGCTTACAATGCATAGTCAGTTCCTTAAGAAGCGATATTGACTCACTCAAGAAAGAAAATCGGGATCTGCGATCGAAGCCAACACACCACATTTGCAGCGATCTTTTGCCTGTACAGACATCTGCGCCAATGTCTGTGCAGACAGATCGTTGCGTGTAGACCGGGCTTAACTTGAGAAATAGTTATAGTTATGCTGTTAAAAAGGGAGTTTGTATGAATTGTAACACTGAAATAACAACGCTAAAAGAACGAATTGCTAGCTTACAATGCATAGTCAGTTCCTTAAGAAGCGATATTGACTCACTCAAGAAAGAAAATCGGGATCTGCGATCGAAGCCAACAGTAAACGTCCGAGTGGGTAAAAGTGCCGTACAAAAATAGTGTTCCAACTACAAAAAGAACAACAAAGTCTGCTAAAACTGTAACATTTTCGGAGAAAAACAAATATCATGTTTTGCAAACAAGTGACTGTGATAACGACTCTCCAAATGATCGTGAACTTGAAAAAGTCAGTGAACTGAAAATGAATAGCGTTTTTTCAAATAATGTCAACAACAAACACACATCATCAGGGAAAAAGAGTAGTGTACTATTACTAACAGACAGTCATGGCAGGAACCTATCCAGCATGCTCCGTGAGAAAAATCGCGACATAGCAGTGACTAGTGTAGTGAAACCGGGAGCGGGATGTAAAAATGTTGTAGACATTAACTCTCAGGCGAAATTAATGCAAGAAAATGACTTTATCGTCTGTATAATGGGTTCAAACGATGTGGCAAAAAATGAAGCAGAGGTTTGCGTGAAAACGCTACAGAATTTTTTACAAGCTAATAAATGCAGAAACACAGTAGTTGCCACACTTCCTCATAGGCATGATCTGATTTATAGTTCGTGTGTAAACAAAGAAATTCGGAAAACAAACATTAAAATAAGGAAACTGTGTTCTCAATACACTAAATGCGATGTACTGGATATAAGCAAGCTGCATGGAAATCTGCACACGAAGCATGGAATGCATTTGAACTATGAAGGGAAAAGATTTGTTTGTGATCGTGTTAGTGAAATAATCAAAGAAAGACTTGTAAGGGATAGAACAATTTATCAGTTATCGAACATCCTTCCAACAGCGAGGAAAACAAAATAAACAAGAAAGAAGAACGAAAACACAACACAGCTGACGTTCCTAATTTAAACTAGAGGTATGTGATGCTGTAAATATGATTCCCAATTACCAAATCGTGAATACGCCCGAACTAAAAATTTATCACCATAATGTGCAATCCCTGCGTAATAAGATCGATGAAATTAACGTTCTATTAACACATGAACTTAATGATATCTCAGTGTTATGCATTTCTGAGCACTGGCTTAACCCAGAATTAATCCAGAATACGAAAATAAACAAATTTGTCTTGGCTGCTTACTACTGCAGGAAAAACAGCAAGCATGGTGGGGTAGCAATTTACACAAAGGAAAATGTAGATTTTATTACACTACCTGACTTAACTAGGGCAAATGTCGAAAAGGATTATGAAATTGCAGCTATAAAAATTACTCAGTTCAACCTGGTTATTGCTACAGTTTACCGATCACCATCCGGGAATTTTGAACTTTTCTTAAACAAAATGGAGTCATTGCTAAATAAAGTAAATAAAATGGATTGTGAATTGATAATCTGTGGTGACTTCAATATTGACTTCCTCACGAATAGTGGAAATAGGGAGACCATTTTGAACCTTGCAACGTCCTACAATTTAAAGGCTGAAGTAAAAGCAGCTACCCGAGTATCAGAAACTTGTCAAACAGCTCTTGATCAGTTTCTAGTAAAGAAGAGTTTACACAACACCTCACTAAAAATTTTCAATGCAGGTTTTAGTGATCATCTTGCTCAAATATTAAGCATAAAAGTACAAGGCAGTATTATTAACAACATGTCTTTTAGAACAGCATATCAAAGCTATAATCAGCATAATGTGAACTACTTCAACAACTTATTACAGAAAGAAAAATGGCTAGGAGTGTACAAAATGAACGATATAAATGAAAAATTCAACACTTTCATTGATACATTAACCCATTTCTTTGAACTTGCATTCCCACTGAAAACATTAACCATACGGGGAAACTCTAGAACAAACAGCTGGATCACAAAGGGAATAAGGGTTTCATGCCAGAAGAAAAGACTACTTCATGAAATATGTAACTCAAAAAAATTCCTCATCTGTAGTACACGCATACTATAAAAAATACTCCAAAATATTAAGAACAGTAATAAAAGCAGCAAAAATAATGCATAATGATGAAATCATTTATAATTCAGCTAATAAATCAAAGGCTATGTGGAGTGTTATAAAAAAAGAATGTGGAGAATACAGACAACCTTGGAAAAATATAACACTATCACATAAAAATAAAAAAGTAACAAACCCCTTAGAAGTAGCCAACACATTTAACAACTTTTTCACAGGTGTTGCTGAAAATATGTTACAATCAAACTTTAAGAGCATCCAGGCAAATGAATATAAAATAAGTGCATGTAAAGGATCAATGTACATCAGTTCTGTTTCACAAGATGAAGTAGCTAAAGCAATAAAAGGACTAAAAAATTCCAACTCGGCAGGTATTGATGGTATACCTGCAACAATGTTAAAGAAGAGCGCATCAAACCTAATTGAAGTACTCACACACTTATGCGACTGCTCACTTAAGGCAGGCACTTTCCCCGATGTGTTGAAAACATCAAAAGTTATTCCTGTATATAAAAAAGGGGATAAAGACAATGTAAATAACTACAGACCTATCACAATTTCCTCCTGCATCTCTAAAGTACTGGAAAAAGTTATGTATGAAAAACTTATGAAATTTATAAATAAAAACAGCATCCTATGTAATGAACAACATGGATTCAGAAATAAGAGGTCAACGACAACTGCTGTCTATGAGTGCATCAATTCCATCCTAAACCTGATGGACAAAAAACAGGAAACAATAGGAGTCTTTATTGACTTGTCAAAAGCTTTTGACATGGTGGACCATAAAATTCTGCTATCAAAGCTAGAAATATATGGTATCCGAGGTCTGTCCAACAAGTGGATCAGTTCCTTCCTGACAAATCGTATGCAGGCAGTGTGCATCAAGCACACAAATATTGAACTAAAAACTGTATCTAATCACTTATCTGACTATAAACAAATAAAATGTGGTGTACCCCAAGGATCCGTATTGGGACCCCTTCTGTTTCTCCTGTACATAAATGATCTAAGCTTAAATATTGATGCACACAAATCAATCATATTTGCAGATGACACCACGATTCTACTAAAAGGAGACGACGATGAACAGTTACAGCAGACAGTAAACCCGGTCACGAAACAACTTAGCAGCTGGGCACAGAGTAATCAGCTTGTAATAAACAGTAAGAAAACCGTTGCTCTAAAATTCCACAATGTTCCTAACAAGGACATGTTTATCCCATCAGTCTCTATCAATGACGAACCAGTTGGTAACAGTACTGAAACCAAATTCTTAAGACTCTGGCTGCAGAGTAACATCAGATGGAATAAGCATATTGAATATCTCAATGCAGAACTGAGCAAAACATGTTATCTTCTTTGTTCATTAAAATCATGCTGTAGTGAGAAAACAGTATTGAATGCGTATCATGCGTACTTTCATTCTCGTCTTAGATATGGGGTCACCTTCTGGGGAAACTCTAAAATAGCTAATAGCACTTTTAAACTACAAAAAAGGGCCATTAGAATCTTGTTTGGGTGCAAGCCTAGAGACTCTTGTAAACCCCTGTTTAAGAAATCTGGTATTCCCCCATTACCGTGTGTATACATTATGGAAACCCTTTTGTTCTTTAAATTAAATGTAATAGGCAAGGACCAGAGACTACATAAAAACTGTGATATACATGAGCACTTTACCAGACAAAACAGAAACTTACATATGACTCAAATCAGCACAGCACTGTGCCAAAAAGGTACTTTTCACATGGGAGTTAAGCTTTATAACAAACTTCCTGAAAACATAAAAGCTATCACTGAGGTCAATACATTTGGAAAATCTCTTAAGTCATATTTACAGCATCACTGCTTTTACTCCATTGAAGAATATTTAAATTTATGAAATGTGTTATATAAATACTTACGTGTAAAGTGTATTATTGTAAGTTTAATATGTATGCCTTGAAATTACTTTCAGCCTGTATATTTGTAACTTGACTTGTCCAATGTCTTACGCATAAGCTGCTATGTAGACAACAGGACCAATAAAATACAATCTACAATGAATCTTTTGTCGAGCAAGTGGTGGTTTATGACTGCAGTGTATGAAACTATTGTATCAGCATACTCTGAAAGAAAAATAATTGTTATACAATCTGGATTAGAGACCTTGCCTTTATTAAGTGATATAAGTTGCTTTACTACATGAAGAATATCTAAGTCACTTATGTTGCTCCAGTTTCAGAAGATTTACTTCATCTTCTTTGGGGAAGGAATTTCGAAAAACTGTGTATAGTAACTCTGCTTTAGTGGCATTTTCATCAGTAACATTAACATTGCTGTCACACAGCGAAGGAATTGATTCTATCTTGCCGCTGGTGTACCTTTTTTTTATACCTATGAAGTACTAATCTTAATAAAAGTAAGCATATTAAGAGAAGGAAATATCTTCAAGCATAATTGTGATTTCCTCACTTGTGATACTAGACAGAAGCATTACCCACATGTCAATTCTGTAAGTACAAACATTTGTGAGAGAGGAGTGTATTGTACTGGCATTATGTTATATAACTTTCTGAAAGATACAAAATTTACCTAAATTTAAAGTGAAACTAAAACAATACTTGCTTGACCACTTCTTCTGTTCTGTTTCTGAGTTTTTGGAGCACCAAGGAAATATAGTGTA
The DNA here is from genome assembly GCF_023898315.1 of Schistocerca nitens. NCBI lineage: Eukaryota > Metazoa > Arthropoda > Insecta > Orthoptera > Acrididae > Schistocerca > Schistocerca nitens. The sequence goes on along the minus strand of NC_064615.1, from coordinate 1,110,775,335 downwards.
ATTGATCACATAGTTATTCTTCACCAGACTGTTCTTTCAATCATCTTATTGTATTTATAATTATGTTACCAGTATTCAACATTTATCTACTGTTATTTTCTAAATCACAGTATGTATGAACTTGTGTGAAGTATATCAAACATGACTTACCCTACATCGTTTGAACAAAGTTTACTCTTAATGACGACTTACAGGATGAATAAAGAGATACAAATACAAATTCAATACATATGACTAGATTATCTCTGGTTTTTCTGCCAGATTGTGACACAGGATTTCATTGTATAGACCAGTAAAAGCATTTTGCATTGAAATCCGCACTAAATTTTGAGCTTGAGTAAAACATTGCAAATCTCATAGTTTTTTGTTCTTTTAAATCGGCATGCTTTCTTCGTTGTGTTCTGCAACAGTGTTCTGATCTGTCTTGTTTATCATGGTGGACCAGAACCATCTCTTATTAATTTATTTGGTATATATCACTCAACTGCTGTCGAAACTATTTCTTTGAATTTAAGCCATCTCGGGTCTACACTTACATAGAAAGATTGGAAGGAATGGAGTCTGTAACTTAGAAACGTGTCAAGTGAATTTTGATTTGCTTTTTTAAATACGAGGGCCGTTCAGAAAGTAACCTCCGGTTGATTTAAAAAAATACACCAAGTTAAATAAAAATATTTTAATATATACATCTTACAACTACATCTTTGCACTATTTTTCTACATAGTCTCCATAGCAATTGAGGCACTTATCGTATCTCTTCACAAGCTTTGAAATTCCTTCTGCATAAAAATCACCCGCTTGTGCCTGGAGCCAGCCTGTGACCGCATCTTTGAGCTCTTCGTTGTCATCAAACCGCTGTGACCCGAGCCATTTCTTCAAATGCATGAAGAGGTGATAATCACTTGGCGCCAGGTCTGGGCTGTAAGGTGGATGGTTGATAACGTCCCACTTGAAGGACTCAAGAAGGGCCGTTGTTCTGCGAGCAGAGTGAGGACGGGCGTTATCGTGCAAAAAAACGATACCGGAAGTCAGCATACCACGGCGTTTGTTCTGTATAGCCCGTCGTAACTTTTTTATTGTTTCACAGTACACGTCTTGATTAATGGTCGTACCACATTCCATGAATTCAACCAACAACACCCCTTTGGCATCCCAAAACACCGTTGCCATCAGTTTTCCGGCAGAAAAATCTTGCGAGGCTTTTCTTGGTTTGGTAGGCGAATTTGAATGTGTCCACATCTTTGATTGTTCTTTTGTCTCAGGGTTCACGTACTTAATCCAGGTTTCGTCACCGGTCACGATTCTGTTTAACAATGATTCTCCTTCATCCTCATAACGTGACAGAAAGTCTAATGCAGAGGCCATTCTTTGAGTTTTGTGGTGGTCGGTAAGAATTTTGGGCACCCATCGTGCACAGAACTTACGGTAACCCAATCTTGCTGTCACTATCTCGTACAAGAGAGTCTTAGAAATCTGTGGAAAACCAGTAGACAACTCCGACATTGAGAAATGTCGATTTTCACGAACTTTTACATCAACTGTCTGAACGAGTTCGTCAGTCACCAATGATGGTCTACGACTCCTCTCTTCATCATGAACGTTTTCTCGTCCACTTTTAAATAAATGTACCCATTCACGGACAACTCCTTCACTCATAACTCTTGGTCCGTACACGGCACAAAGCTCACGATGAATAGCTGCTGCAGAATATCCTTTGGCTGTAAAAAATCTTATGACAGCACACACGTCACATTTGGCGGGGTTTTCTATTGCAGCACACATTTCAAACTGCCACAAAAACTAAACTAGCGCAGGTACGACGTTCACTTGACCACGGCTTGATGCCGACTGACCTGTTGAGTGCGTGAACGCACAGATGGCGTCGCTACTCCCCCCACAACCCGCACTGTGGCCAATCGGAGGTTACTTTCTGAACCGCCCTCGTATATATATTTTGCATTTATTTTTGGTGGATTTGGATGTTATGGTATTCAGTCTTGCTACAACGACCTTGTGGTCACTAATCTCTGTATCCGTTCATGATGCACTCTATTTGCTAAGGATTATTTGTTGCTAAGAGGTCAAGTATATCTTCGCAACCATTTACACTTTAAGTAGACTCCTGAACTAATTGTTCAAAATAATTTTCAGAGAAAGCATTCAGTGCAATTCCAGATGACATTTTATGCCTGACACCAATCTTATAAACATGTATTTTCACCCACATATCGAGGGTAGATTGAAGTCATAACTAAGAATTATATGAGTGGGATACCAATTTCATATGAGACTCAGGTTTTCTTGGAAACTTTCAACAACTGTATAATCTGAGTCAGAGGGTTGGTAAAAGGAACCAATTATTAATTTAGTCAGGTTGTCATATATAATCTCTGCCAAACTAACTCACAGGAAGTATCTACTTCAATTTCACTACGAAATCACTACTTCTAAGAGCTATATACATTCTGCCGCCAATATATTTCACCTATCCTTTCTGAACATAGTTAGGTCCTCTGTAATAGTTTTGGCTTAACTTATTTTGAACTGAAGCCAGCTTTCAGTACCTATAGCGATTTGAGCTTTAGGGTTTTCTATTAGCATAAGGAGCTCTGGTTCCTTCCCAACACACTTTACAACTACAATACCAATTGTTGCTAGGACTCCCCTCACTCTCTGTTGCCCTGCACACTTTCAGACTTAAGCTCTTTCTGTAATTTCCCAAAATCGTCTAACCTAAGAGACTGCTCAGTCCATTCCACACTGCCCCTGCTACATGTGTAGCTACTTCCTGTGTGTAATTTACCTCTGATGTATTAAGTGGAACCCTAAGGCCCACTTGCAAGTTGAGAAATCTGCAGCCTATGTGGTCGCAGAACTGTCTGAGCTGCTGATTCAGGCCCTTCACTAGGCTCTGAACTGAAGGACCGTGATTGGTCCTGTCGACGATTCTACAGACGGTGAGCTCTGCTTTCACCTCGAAAGCGAGGATGGCAGTCTTTAAAATTCAGGTAGCTTCCCAAACCCAGAAAGAATCTCGTTCAATCCAAAAGACACACATAATTACTACTTTCATGAGATACCATATGCAGTTGGCTGCACCATGTGCTCTTCATGGTATCCAGAAGTATCCATTTCACATTCGGAATGACTCACTAGTATGCTTACATAGTACGCACTGGGCTTCTTCCCCTCCTTGGCAGTTATGTTCTGAAGGTGCCCAATTATGCACCTTACATTTGAGCTATCAGTAATCCAGTAATCCCACCCTCTGTGACTGCACAAATCTTGCGGGTCGAGAGTGTTCTGCTCAAGAAGGGCAAGTGACTGCATCTGGCTCAGGTTCTTTATCAGACACAGATAGTGCCAGAAAATTGTTCATCACACACACTGGTGAGTGGTGAGGCCTTTTGATCACCCCTCTCCCCAGGAAGGTCTTTCACTGCCGAGCATGCCTTGAAATAACCTCCCACTTGACCACAGATGAGGAGCCAACCTCAATATTCATGAATTGTCTTTTCTCATGTCCTGTAGCTTCACAAGTTTTGACCAACATTCAACAACAACTAATAAGTATGCATTTCTCTCCACACACTAGACAATGGACCATACACATCCACAATCACTATATCCCACAATCCCTCTGGGAAAAATGAGTATAAATGTGTACTCATTTTTGAAGTAGATACTTTCAACTTTTGACGAACAATTCATGTCCTAATAACTTGCTTAATCTTTTGGAGCAAATTTAAAAAGAAATATGTATACTAAAATTATGCATCCAATATTTCTAGCACAAAGATGCTAATATTCATTGTGAATATAACACACCCCGGTCTCAACAAATTGTTGTGGTACACATATTTACCATTAGTCATTGCCTGAATATACATATTTAAGTAGCACTCCTTTGTAAAGTTTCAACTTTTGAACTCCTTACTTGGAATCAACTCCAGATTTTTTAATAATATGTCCGAAATAGTTGTCCCACCATGGTATGGTCCCAAGATTTACACAAATTTGCTTAATCTCTTTTTCTTCTGTGCTTTTAGAAATAAAATTTTCAACTTTCCTCATTTGTAAATCTTTTCATGTCCCTTTAATCCTAATGATAGTATCAAAAGAGCATATACTACTCATTTTCCAACCTTTTGAGTGTCCATTTGGAATCTAAAATCCTGTCCACTGAATTACCGTACTGTGCTTTTTGCCAACAATATTAAAAAAAGGATAGTTGCTACTCATCACACAGCGGAGGTGCTGAGGTGCAGATAGGCACAAGAAAAAGACTGTCAGGAAGTGAGCTTTTGGCCACCTAGGCCTTCTTCAGACAAAACAAACAAACAAACACACACACATGCGCGCGTGCGCGCTCACACACACACACACACACACACACACACACACACACACGTGTACACGCAAATGCAACTGACACACATATGACCACAGTCTCTGGCTACTGAAGCGAGACTGTGAGCAACAGTGCATGATGGGAGTAGCAACTAAGTGGTGGGGTAAGGGTAAGGAGGAGGTCAGGCTGCGGAGGGGGAAGGATGCAGGGTACGTATGGGGGACAGTAAAGTGGTGCTTGAGGGAATGTAGAGTGAAAAGGTGGAGTGATGGTAGGGCAGCCAGGTGCAGTTGGGAGGTTATACCAGGCAGGTGGGAGAGGAGTAATGGAAAAGGAGGGAAGTAAAAAGACTTTGGGTGCATTGGTGTGATAGAGGGCTGTGTAGTTCTGAAATGGCAACAGGGGCGGGGCTAGATGGGTAAGGACAATCACCAATGAAAGTTGAGACCAGGAGGGTTACAGGAACATATGGTATATTACATGGAGTGTTCCCACTGGTGCAATCGAGAAAAGCTGGTGTTGGTGGGAGGATGCAGATGGCACAGACTGTCAAGCAATCATTGAAATGAAGAACATTGTGTTGAGCAGCGTGCTCAGCAATGGGGTGGTCAAGCTGTTTTCTGGCCACAGTTAGTTGGTGGCCATTTCTGCAGACAGACAGTTTGTTGGTTGTCGTGCCCACATAAAATGAAGCACAATGGTTGCAACTTAGCTTGTAGGTCACATGATTGGTTTCACAGGTAGCTGTGCCTTTGGTGGGGTAGGTGATACTTGTGACCGGACTGGAGAACATGGTGGTCGGAGGATGTGTGGGACAGGTCTTGCATCGAGGTCTATTACAGGGATGTGAGCCATGAGGCAATGGTTCAGCAGCAGGGTTTGTGTTGGGATGGACAAGGATATTGCATAGGTTCGGTGGACGGTAGAATACCACAGTGGCGGTAAGGGAGGGGGGGGGGGAGAACAGTGGGTAGGACATTCATCATTTCAGGGCATGACAAGACGTTTCGAAACCTTGGTGAAGAATGTGGTTCAGTTGCACCTGTCCTGGGTGGTACTGAGTCACAAGGGGACTCTGTGGCCGGATGGTGGGATTTTGGAAGGTGGTGAGTGACTGGAGAGATAAGGCACAAGAGATCTGTTTTTATACACGGTTGGGAGGGTAATTATGGTATGTAAAGGCCTCAGTGATACCCTTGGTGTATTTCAAGAGGGACCACCTCTCACTACAGATGTGATGGCCATGTATGGCTAGGCTGTATGAAAGGGATTTCTTGGTATGGGATGGGTGACAACTGTCAAAGAGTCCCTCCCCCTCCCTGCCCCAAACTCCTCCTTACCCTCACCATCTGGTCGCCTATCCCATTATGTGCTGCTGCTCACAATTTGGCTTCAGTAGCCAGAGACGTGGTCGTGTGTGTGTGACTTGCAATTTTGTGTGTGTGTGTGAGTCTTCTATTTCCAACGAAGACGTAGTTGGCCTAAAGTTCACTTTCTAACACTATTTTTGTTGTGCCTATGTGTGACTCAGTATCTCCCCTACATGGTGAGTATGATTATCCTTTTTATAACATTGTTACATACCATCCTGGATTTTCCGAGAATGTCAATTCCTTGTGGTCAGTATATACCACAATATCTTGTCCTGCTAAGAAATATTTAAATTTTTTGAATGCCCATACAACCACAAAGCTTCTTTTGCCATAATCCCTTAGTTTCTCTTGAGTTTTGTCATCATTGGATGATGTTTAACATCACCTTTACTTTCTAGCACTACCTTGGTTTCTACAAAATATACGTGAGACCGATCTGTAGCAGCAGAAGGTAATGAGAAAGGTAGATTGAGATCTAGATTATGTAATTTTGCTTCCTCCTATAAGCAACTTTTAGCTGTTTCAGTCTCTTTACTACATCAATCCATCTATTGCCATTTGATTTTTACTTTAATGACGTGTAAAAGGGATGTCGTGTTCAGAATTGATCCTTGTATAAACTTTCTATAGGAACCTACTATTCTTAAGAATGCCTTCACTTACGTTTTGTTAGAGGGAACTGAACATTTCCTTATGGCACCTAATTTCTTAGGATTGGGGCTAATTTCCTTAGTACTCATTACATGTTTGTGAATTTAACTTCCTTATGACCAAATTGGAATTTTACAAGTTTGGGCATGATCCCTTTGTTTTGTAACCTGATTAATACTTGTTCCAATATGTTCTTCCCAAGTCTGAGAAGCAATAGCTACCTCATCCACATATCCACATATACTATCATGTTCTGTTTGAATTTCAGTCCAATAGCCTTGTGATGTCACACACTCCGAGGGTCAAATCAGAATTAGGTTAATTAGAGGTTAACAAATCTCTGAGGCTAGCAATGATATTCACTGATTTTGACAATGATTAATGATTTAATGTGTGTTTCTAAGGCAAACAAGATACCAAACATGCAGTAATGATGACCCAGTATAGTAGTATTACCCATAATTTTTGCTGTTCATAATTACAACTAATTCAGAAATAGATAATTTTCTCCAAGATAGCAGTTTATTTTGTAAGGGAGCCCTTTGCGCTGTTTGAACAGTCCTTTGTGCAAGAATACACCACAGAGGTGACACAGAACCAATTTTGTCTGTTATGCTTCGTCAGTGTTGGCAGCCTCAGTCAAGAAAGAAACCTGCCCAAAACTGCAAATCAGTACAGTCTGGTTGGCTGTGAAAAGTAGAGCCCTCATGAAGTCATTGTTATAACATGTTCATTTGTCCACATTATGTATTTTTCATTTGACTTACATCATAACCGAAACACTCTACTGTTTAAATTCTGGTATTGCTTCCAAAATCAAGTTAAATGATCCGTTCTCACGGTGCCTAGCAAAGATTCAGTTAAATGGTTCATTGTCACCTGACATTGCCATGTTTATACAATATCACACTAAAATCAGTTCCCTTATTATCACAGATCCCCAACCAAATAAATTAATACTGATTGACAGATCATGCAGTCGTCTCTATATGCACTCAGCAGCTTGTGCCCACTGATCTGCACACCTTCACTGTACCAGTCAGCTGTGCAGGCACCAGTAACTGTCCAGCTCTGCCATTGGTTCATTTGAGGCACTTGCCCAGCCTCTATTGTAAATGCTGCACCCCTCTGTCACTGGGAGAGAGGCAATAGCTGTTAGGGCCTGATGTCACGAGGAAACTGAAAAATTGCACTAATAAAAGTGGGGGAGCGTTTGTCCCTCTCTTCATTTCTTCTTGTCCTCTTTTCTAATTGCACCAGACCTTTTACTAAGATAGTGTTTCGTGCTAATTTCTGGTTGTACATCATCTTCTTTGACTCTATACTGTTTCAGAACCACCTCTTCTTATAGTTTTGATCCAAATAAATATTAATAATCTTCAATTGATGGTGTTAATTCCTCATTAACTAATAGTAGCCCATCTTCCTTTCTTAAGACTTGCTCAGCATATTAATTTTGTCAGTATATTTGCTGTTGCTGAGTAGTTGTCTATGTGATCATTTGATTTCAATAAAACTCAGCATATTTATTAATGTTAATTTTTTCCCATTCTTCAAAATTCTTCTTCTTTGCTGGCTTACATAGCATGCTGGAGCTTTTCAGTCTACTTAGCAACTCTTCCAATAACACAATGAAAGCAATTACACAATAGCTTTCCAGTTTTCAGTCACTAATCTCAACTGTTTATTCTTGGTCTTACTAACCAAGAAAATTTGAATTATCTTTAACGTTGTCACATCAAAATGACAATCAAGTCCAATGCCATAAGAAGAGTTGTCAATGAAGTACCACACTTAACACTAAAAGCACGTTTATTACAGACACCAAGATACAGCCAGAACAGAACTGAACTCCAGGATGGAGAGTGCTGCTATTTACACGAACATTGAATATTCAAGAATGGCACTAGTCACATAAACATTGAGTATACCAGAATACACAAACACTGCAAACATATGACAATGACAAGAACATTCCAGAAACAGTAAATACTAAATAACGAATAACTGCTGGTGGCTGGGTTTGAACTGGCTACCTATAGCATGCCAGTCAGCAATGCTAACCACTATACCACACTGCTAACACCACAACTCACAGCAGTATTAATGGCTTTTTGCCCTCTATCCACTTTCTTCATTTTCAAAATTAACTCTCCACTAGACTAAATGCTCTTTGTAATCAATTTCAGGTCCAGTTACTTGGTCACCCTGAACAAGAGGCATTCGGTCTTCAAGAATTCACTTCATTGTATGGTATAATGCCTAAACAAATCACTCTTGAACTGACTTTTAACCTGGATGCCTCACTCAGGACTTCTAACTTTCAATACCATGACATTGGTTGTTATTCTCATAACAAACTTGCCTTACAGCAACCAAAATCAAATAGAGCTCTAAGGCTGACAGCTTACTCCAGACTCCAGTAAATTGATCAGTCTTCATGTATCTCAAGCTTATTGACCAAAACCTGGTGCCTGCCAATGTTGCTTTGGGATTATCACTTCCAACCTTCTTGCGCCAGTTTCTATACTTACTTACAGAAATAATGTTGGTAAAAACACGTTACACATGAAATACTTTTATAAAGGTACAAATCTGTTTAGCAGGCATAATGTCATCTCTTAAGTCTTACTTCCCTGTCTCTCTGTTAAAAATAAAAAATATTGACTTGATTTACTGTCTGGTCGACCAATTTCTGATAATACACTCCTGGAAATGGAAAAAAGAACACATTGACACCGGTGTGTCAGACCCACCATACTTGCTCCAGACACTGCGAGAGGGCTGTACAAGCAATGATCACACGCACGGCACAGCGGACACACCAGGAACCGCGGTGTTGGCCGTCGAATGGCGCTAGCTGCGCAGCATTTGTGCACCGCCGCCGTCAGTGTCAGCCAGTTTGCCGTGGCATACGGAGCTCCATCGCAGTCTTTAACACTGGTAGCATGCCGCGACAGCGTGGACGTGAACCGTATGTGCAGTTGACGGACTTTGAGCGAGGGCGTATAGTGGGCATGCGGGAGGCCGGGTGGACGTACCGCCGAATTGCTCAACACGTGGAGCGTGAGGTCTCCACAGTACATCGATGTTGTCGCCAGTGGTCGGCGGAAGGTGCACGTGCCCGTCGACCTGGGACCGGACCGCAGCGACGCACGGATGCACGCCAAGACCGTAGGATCCTACGCAGTGCCGTAGGGGACTGCACCGCCACTTCCCAGCAAATTAGGGACACTGTTGCTCCTGGGGTATCGGCGAGGACCATTCGCAACCGTCTCCATGAAGCTGGGCTACGGTCCCGCACACTGTTAGGCCGTCTTCCGCTCACGCCCCAACATCGTGCGGCCCGCCTCCAGTGGTGTCGCGACAGGCGTGAATGGAGGGACGAATGGAGACGTGTCGTCTTCAGCGATGAGAGTCGCTTCTGCCTTGGTGCCAATGATGGTCGTATGCGTGTTTGGCGCCGTGCAGGTGAGCGCCACAATCAGGACTGCATACGACCGAGGCACACAGGGCCAACACCCGGCATCATGGTGTGGGGAGCGATCTCCTACACTGGCCGTACACCACTGGTGATCGTCGAGGGGACACTGAATAGTGCACGGTACATCCAAACTGTCATCGAACCCATCGTTCTACCATTCCTAGACTGGCAAGGGAACTTGCTGTTCCAACAGGACAATGCACGTCCGCATGTATCCCGTGCCACCCAACGTGCTCTAGAAGGTGTAAGTCAACTACCCTGGCCAGCAAGATCTCCGGATCTGTCCCCCATTGAGCATGTTTGGGACTGGATGAAGCGTCGTCTCACGCGGTCTGCACGTCCAGCACGAACGCTGGTCTAACTGAGGCGCCAGGTGGAAATGGCATGGCAAGCCGTTCCACAGGACTACATCCAGCATCTCTACGATCGTCTCCATGGTAGAATAGCGGCCTGCATTGCTGCGAAAGGTGGATATACACTGTACTAGTGCCGACATTGTGCATGCTCTGTTGCCTGTGTCTATGTGCCTGTGGTTCTGTCAGTGTGATCATGTGATGTATCTGACCCCAGGAATGTGTCAATAAAGTTTCCCCTTCCTGGGACAATGAATTCACGGTGTTCTTATTTCAATTTCCAGGAGTGTATGTTTACTTAAGTGATTGCAAACAAGTGCTCAGCCTATTCTTTATACTGTTGTCTAGTCAATATGTTCAGTGCTTACCTTACTTGTTACTCTATAAAGTATTATGTTCCATACACTGTGTTTGTTTTTGCTATACCAAACTTGGTGACTAGTGTTACGTTTTCTCCGTGTGTTAGCGTCACTACTAAATCACCCAAAGAGCATCTCGATGGAAGAAATACTACAACATCCAATTGTCCAGCAGCAAGCTTTTGCGGAACAACAACAGGCTCCTGCCATGACTCTCAATCAAGTGGCATCAGCGTGTTCGCAGCAGGTTACTCTCCTGTCAGTGCAACCATTGCCCTTTCTGACATCATGAATCAGCTGAAGATTGGGACTTCTACAAGACATAGTTACGCAAACATTTCCATGTTATTCATGTTGGCGATGCAAACCTGTGTAGGGCATTCTTTCTTTGCTGGCTTTCGCCGCACATGTATCAATTGTTGTGCAAACTTGCACCTTTGCAAGAACTGGTCAGTTTATCATTTGATGAAATGTGTGAGCTTCTCTTAACCTATTACTGTGACAGAGTGCATGTCACTAAGATGTGTGTAGAATTTTACTGTTGTTGGAAATGCCCAAACAAATCTTACAAAGACAGGACTACAGAATTACAAGGATTGAGCCGTCGTCGTAAATTCATCACTAGTACCCATTATGCTGCATGAGGGGAGGTATCAGAAGTTGCTCAGTCAACACCTGTTCTGCATGCTATAAGTGTTCAGGATGATGGGGCAGTCCTTGCAGCAGTACAACCTTCAACTCAGTATCGCATGGGGCAGCTTCAGTTACAGCATTAGTTACGGCCACAGCAGAAACAGGCTGTGTCACAGCAGCAGTCACGAACCGCCCTTCCGTCTTCCTTGTACTACACTCCTGGAAATGGAAAAAAGAACACATTGACACTGGTGTGTCAGACCCACCATACTTGCTCCGGACACTGCGAGAGGGCTGTACAAGCAATGATCACACGCATGGCACAGTGGACACACCAGGAACCGCGGTGTTGGCCGTCGAATGGCGCTAGCTGCGCAGCATTTGTGCACCGCCGCCGTCAGTGTCAGCCAGTTTGCCGTGGCATACGGAGCTCCATCGCAGTCTTTAACACTGGTAGCATGCCGCGACAGCGTGGACGTGAACCGTATGTGCAGTTGACGGACTTTGAGCGAGGGCGTATAGTGGGCATGCGGGAGGCCGGGTGGACGTACCGCCGAATTGCTCAACACGTGGGGCGTGAGGTCTCCACAGTACATCGATGTTGTCGCCAGTGGTCGGCGGAAGGTGCACGTGCCCGTCGACCTGGGACCGGACCGCACGGATGCACGCCAAGACCGTAGGATCCTACACAGTGCCATAGGGGACCGCACCGCCACTTCCCAGCAAATTAGGGACACTGTTGCTCCTGGGGTATCGGCGAGGACCATTCGCAACTGTCTCCATGAAGCTGGGCTACGGTCCCGCACACCGTTAGGCCGTCTTCCGCTCACGCCCCAACATCGTGCAGCCCGCCTCCAGTGGTGTCGCGACAGGCGTGAATGGAGGGACGAATGGAGACGTGTCGTCTTCAGCGATGAGAGTCGCTTCTGCCTTGGTGCCAATGATGGTCGTATGCGTGTTTGGCACCGTGCAGGTGAGCGCCACAATCAGGACTGCATACAACCGAGGCACACAGGGCCAACACCCGGCATCATGGTGTGGGGAGCGATCTCCTACACTGGCCGTACACCACTGGTGATCGTCGAGGGGACACTGAATAGTGCACGGTACATCCAAACCGTCATCGAACCCATCGTTCTACCATTCCTAGACCGGCAAGGGAACTTGCTGTTCCAACAGGACAATGCACGTCCGCATGTATCCCGTGCCACCCAACGTGCTCTAGAAGGTGTAAGTCAACTACCCTGGCCAGCAAGATCTCCGGATCTGTCCCCCATTGAGCATGTTTGGGACTGGATGAAGCGTCGTCTCACGCGGTCTGCACGTCCAGCACGAACGCTGGTCCAACTGAGGCGCCAGGTGGAAATGGCATGGCAAGCCGTTCCACAGGACTACATCCAGCATCTCTACGATCGTCTCCATGGGAGAATAGCAGCCTGCATTGCTGCGAAAGGTGGATATACACTGTACTAGTGCCGACATTGTGCATGCTCTGTTGCCTGTGTCTACGTGCCTGTGGTTCTGTCAGTGTGATCATGTGATGTATCTGACCCCAGGAATGTGTCAATAAAGTTTCCCCTTCCTGGGACAATGAATTCACGGTGTTCTTATTTCAATTTCCAGGAGTGTATTTTGTCAAACACTTTCGTGTTGCATGCCCCAAGTGTTGGCCATTTGCAACAAGTGTCAAAAGAAAGGTCACATTGCTCTTCAAATGTGGCAGACACAGTAGTACCGATGGACATAAACTGTATCTCTACAGTGAATGTTTCCCCAAACAAATTGCTTATAGACTTGAATGTGTTTAATAAACTGCTTAAAATGCATGTGGACAGCTGCAGTAACTTAAGTAAATAAACAAATGTACTTGGATTTGGGCTCCCCCTCACACAGGTTTCATGCTGTTGGTTAGCTACAATAAACAGCTGATTCCAATCCTGGTTCAGCTCTCCACTCCTGTATCTTACAAGTCCATTGACGCCCTCTGACTTTCCTTGCTGTGGACCATTCCCATACCACAGACCTGTCCGGGTTAGATGTTTTTAACGCTTTTGGTTTCTCCACTGCAAGTGAGGTAAATTTAGTGTCAGATCAAGCTCCGTATCAGCAACTGGAGTCCCTCTGCTCTAAGTTTTCATATCTGTTTTCCCAGGGCTAGAATGTGCTTAACGGTTTTCAGGTCCATATTACCACGAAAGGGTCTGCCTGCCTTTGTTTTTTTGGGTGCGACAGGTTCCTGTCGTATTGCACGACTGTCAAGGCCAAATTAGAGCATTGGATGTCATTTCGCCTATTTGTTCCAGTGAATGGGCTACACCCCTACTCATCATTAAGAAGGCATTGGGTAAGCTTTGTCTCTGTGGTGAGTTCAGTGTCACAATTAATATACAGTTCGTGATAGATACCTATCCTTTGCCCCGCCCTGACGAGTAGCTTGCAAAGTTGTCAGGCAGCCACTACTTTCCAAGATTCATTTGTTGGAAGCGTATGTTCAACTCCCCTTGGACGAGGCTACTAGCCGCCTTCTCGTAGTCAGTACATCTTTCAACTTATACCAATATTAACACTTGCATTTTGGTGCCACTAGTGCGACCACAATTTTTCAACGTTTCTTCGAACTTACTTCATTGGGCGACCTGCAGCATATATTATGTCATAGTAGGACATTATGTAGAGAATTGGAAAACAGCATGCTTCTCGATATTTTAGTTTGGTATGTAAGCTTATTTCAACTTTATTCCCTTCATCAGTGCATGGCCTGATGATGTAAATGGGCATATGTTAACTATGTGTAAACAGTTATTGCTGCCTGTGGTTGTTATATTGTCACGTAGAAGAAGGTGTAATTAGATGAATGACGAACACTAACTTCCCTTAATGAAGGTTTATTCAGCACCTGCACATACAAGAGCACGGAGCGAACTGCCTCCAGCCAGAACACATACCGTATATATATGGCTACAGAATATTCCAGTACAATGATTCTTGACATTTGTGGATACTTCTAGAATGTACTCCAACCGAATATAGAAATTAAAATTATACAGTCCAGGTGAGTTTTGAACTCATGACCCTCCATGCAACAGTTTATTATCATAACCACTACGCCGCGGGGTACTCAGCTTCTTCTGCGACATTGCTCCCTCCTTGAGGGAACAATGTCTCAGTGTTATGTCCTCCTAGTCCGCAAACAAGTCATCGGCCCTGCATACTCCGACTCCTGATGACTGATTCTTGTCCTGGCAGTGATCTTAGAACTTCTTTTGCCACTACGCTCTTCATCACCTTTCTGCTTGTTGCCTGTCTCTGGAGCTTCGAATTTACCCTGGGTTGCAGGACTGATCTTTCATTGTCTTGTGTTGGGGTCGAAATCTTCAACTTCATAAGCAACATCAGACAACTCTTTTACAACCTTATAAGGTCCAAAGTAGTGCCTGAGGAGCTTCTCAGAGACACCAATCTTCCGAACAGGAGTGAAGATCCAGACGAGGTAGACAACAGGGCGGTGGATCGCGTCATACCTTCGGTGATCATTTTCTTGAGGCAGCAGTGTGGAGAGTCGGGCGTTGGATCGCGTCATACCTTCGGTGATCATTTTCTTGAGACAGGAGCGTGGGGAGTCAAGCTAACTGCCGGGCTTCCTCAGCTCTGGTTAACACCTGGCCAATGTAGTCGTCGTCCACGTCATCAGGATGTAACTGAAACACAGTTTCTATCGCCGTAGTCGCCTCATGCCCATGCACCAGGAAAAATAGCGTAAATCCTGTGGTGTCTTGTTTGGCGGTGTTGTAGGCAAATGTCGTGAAAGGTAACACCTCATCCCAGTTGCTCTGCTCAACATTGACAAACATTGATAGCATGTCGGCCAAGGTCTCATTAAGGTGTTCAGTAAGCCCTTAAATTTGCGGATGGTAGGCAGTCGTCGTGTGATGAGTAATGTTGCAATGACGGTTTATCTCTGTCACAAGATTCGATTGAAAAACTTTCCCTCAATCTGTAATTAACAACCTTGAGGCACCATGTTTTAATACAATGTCTTCTACGATGAATTTGGCTACCTCGAATGCTTCGGCTGTTTTCACGGCTTTTGTAATGGCATAGTGTGTCAGATAATCAGTGCAAACAATAATCCATCTATTGCCACTAGCAGACTTTGGAAATCATCCGAAGAGGTCAATCCCAACACGGTTGGAAGGCATTTCGGCTGGTAGAATTGGTATGAGTCGGCCAGGTGGTTTCTGAGAAACTGCCTTTCTCCTCTGACACTCTTGACAGTGCGACACACAGTGACGGACATTCCTAAATAAACCTGGCCAGAAAAATCTCTTGCAGATCCTATCGTATGTCTTAATAAATCCTAAATGTCTGGCCTCAGGGGTGTCATGGAATTTCAGTAGAACATCTAAGCGCATGTGTTTAGGAATCACTGGTAGCCACCTCTTTCCAAACGGATCAAAGTTTTTTTTGCAAAGTAATCCATTAACTACCTTAAATTGTCCTTTCACATCCTTTGACCGATTTAAGGCAAGCATAATTTGAGATATCTTGGCGACCTTCTTCTGCTCAGCAGAGAGATCCTGGAGTGCACTGAGACAGTCACTATCTTCATCAAAGTCTTGATGGTCTTGCACAGGGTTTCTTGAGAGACAGTTGGCATCTTGGTGTTTTCTTCCACTTTTGTACACTATGGTAATGTTATACTCTTGAAGATGTAGTGCCCACCTGGTGAGTCATCCTGTTAGATCCTTAAGACCTGTCAACCATCAAAGTGAATGATGGTCTGTAACAAATGTGAATGGCCTTTCATTGAGATACTGTCGAATTTGCACATGGCCCAGATCACAGCAAGACATTCTCTTTCTGTAGTTGAGTAGTTTCTCTTGGCTTTTGTAAGTGTCCTAGAAGCATGGGCTATAACCTTCTCTTTTCCATCCGAAATGTCAACATCTGTGTGTAGTTCTGTAGATGCTCTCTCATCATACAGACCAAGTACAGAGTCAGTTTTCAGAGCTTTTCGCAGCACACCGAAAGAATCTTGTTGAGCACCACCCCAGATAAATTTAGCATCAGCTTTTAACAACTCTTGGCGTGGCCTGGCTTTGATAAAACGACGGGAATAAGAACACAATCTGAGGAAGCTTCTTACATCTCTAATACTTTTAGGAATAGGAAATTCCATTATAGATCTCAACTTTTCTGGGTCTGGTCGCACACCTTCGTTTGACACAAGGTGTCCAAATATTTTGATTTCTTTTGCTCCAAAGAGACACTTTCTTGGAATAAGTTTCAGTCCGCCTTGTTGGACACACTTAAGAAAGGCACTCAGTCTTTTTACGTGTTCATCAAATGTCTCTGAGAACACTATAACATCATCTAAACAACAAAGATACATCGTCCACTTCAGGTGACTTAGAAGATTATCCATCATCCGTTGAAAAGTTGCTGGTGCCTTACACAAACCAAATGGCATTACCTTAAACTCATACAGACCCTCAAGGGTAATGAATGCAGTTTTCTCATGATCAGCCTCATCTACTTCGATTTGCTAGTATCCCCAGTACATGTCCATGGTTGAGAGAAACTTAGCCCCCTTCAGACAATCTAGTGTATTGTCAATTCGTGGAAGAAGGTAAATGTCCTTTTTACTTATTAAGCTTCCTGTAGTCAACACAAAAGCGCCAACTGCTATCCTTCTTCCTGACGAGGACCACTGGTGATGACCATGGGCTCTGCGAAGGCTGAATAATGTCATTCTTCATCATTTTCTCTAACTCGTCACAAATTATTCGACGTTCCGTTGCTGACACACGGTATGCTCTCTGGCTTATTGGTTGATGGTCTCCAGTGCTAATCCAGTGCTTCACCGTCAATTCGCCTAATTTGCTCTTCACCTTTGGACTGAAGCATTCAGAGAACTCTTGAAGAATGGCAAGTAGCTTCTTCTGTTCTCTCCTGGCAGATTAAAACTGTATGGCAGAGCACTTGCCCGCAAAAGGCAAAGGTCCCGACTTCGAGTCTTGGTCTGGCACACAGTTCTAATCTGCCAGGTAGTTTCATATCAGTGCACACTCCGCTGCAGAGTGAAAATCTCATTCTGGAAGCTTCTTCTGTTGTTCCTAAGTGAGATCTGGTGATAGTGGAGCTAGAAGGTCTTGTCTCGTAGTGGTAGTGCTAATTTCGCCTGCAGACTCGGCATGGGAGGTTTCTATGATGCTCAGCTGTTCTTCAATTAATGGCTCAGCATTTGCTATGCACATGCGTCTTGGAAGGATCTGCGGTTCTCAGCGATAGTTAACTAACTATCCACAATTCACCGAATCCATTCTTAAATGAGGCGACAAAGGCTGGGATGACCAAGTTATTCTTCAGTTGTATGCTTCTCTTACATTCCACTAGAAGATCCATGGGTTGGTGCATGGCATGACACGTGACAGTTACCTTTCTAGCGCTGACTGCAGGAATGATCACTTCATCCAGCACACACAGACTCCACACACTCGGATGCAGAACATATAGTCCCCACACACTCAGATGCGCATCTTCCTGTCTACAGTATCTCATCTCGTCTAGAATAATCTTTGAGCGACCACAATTTATAATTGCCTGAGAAGCTTTCAAAAAGTCCCATCTGAGAATGACGTCATGACTACACTTGTGAGACGATGAATTCTAAGGGCTGTCTAAGGCCACTAATACCCCCATGAATGGTACATCTTCCTGCAGGTTTTACATATTTCCCATTAGCCACCTTCAGCAGAGATGTTTTGTTGTTGATGAATACGGTTTTCTGCAATTGGCGACGGCACTTCTCCGAAATGACTGAATATGATGCTCCAGAGTCCACAAGAGCTTAGGCTGGTTAGCCATCCATGAGGATATCGACGTAGTTTTTGTAGTGATCGACGGCGGAGGATTTTTCTCTTCGGCGGCCTCACCTCCAAGGAAGGTCGCACCCTTTAGTTTTCCAGGTTGCAGCGACTAGGTGATCGGCTGGAGCTTCTAAACGGTGATGGAGACTTTGATCGGTGTGTTGGGGAGTGTCCTCTCCAGCAGCTAGCTTGCGGCAATGGTGACCTATGTTGTCCTGCACCCACATCATCTTGTTCGTCCTCGTCGTCCAGGAGATGGCATCAGCCAAGATCGGTCTGCTGTCTTCTGGCGCGGCTGTCCTCAAATGTCCACTGCCTTTCTCGACAATAGTGCACCACATGTCCTGGTTGCGCACAGTGGAAACATACTGGTTGGCTATCTTGGGTCCTCCAGACATCAGTCTTCCTTGGTGCCTAAACAGGTTCCTCATGCGGCATTGTAGGAACATAACTCTGCCTGGGTCTCGACTTTTTCACCGTTTTAAAGGGAAATGAAGGACGAGAGATTGGGTTCCTCCTTTATGACCTCTTGAAGAGTCTCGGTTTTTTGCTCGCCGTGCAATCCAAGTTCTTTCTGAACTTTCTCTCTCACTATCTGACGAAGAACACTTGTGAAATCAGTTGCTACCTCCATCACAGACATCGATATGATGTTTGGAAGCCGTTCAAACTTCTTGCATGTAATTCTTTCTTGATGCATTGTGTCAATATACTGGCACCATTTTATGAAGTCGTCTGCTGTCGAAACCTCCTTCAGGAGTAGGGTTTGATACATGTCCTCAGCAACACCCTTCATGAGATGTACAACCTTATCTTCCTCCTTCATTCTAGGATCCACTATTTTACACAGCTCCAAGATACCTTGAATGTAGGATGCTGTCGTTTGTCCTGGATGCTGTGCCCTGCACTTTATCTTTAGCCCTGCACTTCTGTCATTGTGTGTCGCCTAAATACTTGCGCAGTTCCACCTGGAATACTTCCCAGCTTGTGAACTTCTCCTCATTGTTCTCATACCATTGCTTGGCAGTGCCTTCCAAGTAGAAAAATACGTTAGCCAAACACGTGGTGTTATCCCATTTGTTAAATTTGGCTATACACTCATATACCTTCAGCCACTTGTTTGGATCTTGGCCATCGTCACCAGAGAACCTGGAAGGATGTCTCATGTGGTGACACATAGTTGCTGTCATCATAATGTCCTCCTCTTCTTCTGTCTCCTATAGATTGCGATCTGTTGAATATGGCTCAAACTCTGGTTTCTTGCCATGTAAATGGCGGCTGTGTCATGGCCTGATGGGAGGCACTGTGTTGTCGATAATGTGCGCCATCACAAGTTCCATTGCCCAGCGCCTCCACCGAATAATGTCACATAGAAGAAGGTATAGTTAGATGAATGATGAACACTAACTTCACTTAACAAAGGTTTATTCAGCACTTGCACATACAAGAGCGTGGAGCGAACTACCTCCGGCCAGGACACATACAGTATATATATGGCTACAGAACATTCCAGTACAATGATTCTTGACATTTGTGGATACTTTTAGAATGAACTCCAACTGAATATAGAAATTAAAATTGTACAGTCCAGGTGAGTTTTGAACTCACGACCCTCCATGCAACAGTTTAGTATCATAACCACTACACCACGGTGCTACTCAGCTTCTGCGGCAATACTATTTTCAGTAACATTTTAAAGCTGTTCCATAATTTGCTGTTCCACTTACATTATAATACATTTTTTACTATCTGGACGTTGTAGAAATTTAAGGTTGACATCTAGTTGTTTACTGAAAGAACAGCTGACCTCTGTACCCAGGTGCAGCTGTTACATCAACAATATTGTTTCATGTTCTTACACTGAAGACCACCTTACCAATCCCGATCGTTGTTTTCTGTTTTGCAGTCTGTGGGTCTCAAGTGCACTATTTTTTCAGCTGTCAATTGAGTACCTAGGTTTTGAGGTTTCTCACATGAGGATCAAGCTGTTGGGTCACCATGTTGACACAACTGCAGCTTAGCTGCGGCCGACCTCTATTAGGGAGCTGCAGGTGTTTCTCGGTAAAGTTGCATGCTATCATGAGTTTTTACTGGAACCATTCACTGTTGCTCAGCCACTGCATGCGCTTTTACATAAAAATGTGCCTTTTTTCTGGTCCCTAGCTTGTGACTGAGCATTCACTTTCCTTAAATCTAAGCTTCAATCTGCCTCGTGCCTGGCCACTTTTCAGCTGGTTCAGCATCTCGTGTTGGCTACAGATGTCTCTCAGTACAGTCTTGGTGTGGCGTTGGCACACAAATAGATGGACAGGTCTAAATGACCCATTACTTACACTTCTAAGATGCTAACTCCTGCTCAGCGGCGGTTTCCTCAAATTGAAAATGAGGCTATAGTGAATGTCTTCACCTTCAAGAAATTCATGTTTGCTTGTGTGGTTCTAAGTTCCATTTAATCACAGATCACAAGCTGTTGGTTGCTCTTTTTAGCTTTTCAGCTTCTGTGCCAGACAAGACAGGGCCTCATTTGCACTCCCGTTAGCATTATCGGATCCATTACTGGCTGACAGTGAAACATGCTGATGATGATGCCTTATCTCACCTTCCGATCAGCCCGGACCCGGTTTTCAATCGATATGAGTTGCTTGAGCTGGCTGTTGTGGCCAAGTGGTTCAAGGCGCTTCAGTCCGGAACTGTGTTGTTGCTACAGTCGCAGGTTCGAATCCTGCCTCGGGCATAGATATGTGTGATGTCCTTATGTTAGTTAGGTTTAAGTAGTTCTAAGTCTAGGGGACTGATGACCTCAGATGTTTAAGTTCCATAGTGCTCAGAGCCATTTGAACCATGAGTTGCTTCCCTTCTATTTACATATTGAGAACCAGAACACAGTCAATGGTTTTCCCGTCACTAGTGCTACGATAGCATCGTTCATCACAGTGGATCCTGTACTTAGTCGTGTCCTCTTTTTTTGTGCTGCATGGTTGGCCGGAAAAATCCCCGGGCCATGCCTCGGATCCCTTGCATTATTACTTCTCCCTCCGGCACTGCCTTTTTGTGTTTGACGGGTTTCATTTGTTAGTTATGGAGGGCACTACTCCCCACGTTGTGATTCCTGCTTTCCTATGCTGCAATGTTCTGTGGCTTCTGCATGTTTGACGTTGTGGGACCTCTCACACCAGAGCTTTGGTCTGCTGGCATGTTTACTGGCCAGGCATAGATGGGGACATTACATGGCTTATCACCGTTTGCATTCACTGTGTTCAGCAACAGACAGCCCGGCCCTGGAGGCATCTTTTACCCCCTGGCCGACACTGCAGTGCCCGTGGGAGCGTCTACATGTCAATTTTGCTGATGCCTTCGTAAATCAGTGCTGGCTCACTGCAGAGGATGCCTACTCTTAGTTTCCCTACACGGCGCATTGTCTGTTCCAATCTGTAGCAGCCACCTATTTTGACTCAGTCTAAGAAATTTGCAATTGACAGACTTCCGTATACCATGGTTATTGATAAAAGAGTCCCAGTTTGTTTCTTGAGAATTTGCATCTTTTTGTCATGGTAGTGGTGTTTGCTATTTCATCCTCAATCTTATGGTGAGGCCAAACGCATGGTTCGAACATTTAAAACTCGGATGCGAAAGTACGTACCTGGCAAGTCCCCAGAAGCTACTTTAGACCATTTTTTGAGTTCGTGCTATTTCACTGTGATGGGGGAAAAGAGCCTTGCAGAGCTGCTACATGGATGCCAACCACTCACACTCCGCCCGGTGCATTTGATGCCACATCCACAAGTGTTGGCGGGTCTGTGACGGTTCCGGCCAGGTGCACCTATTTGGGCTCATAGTTTTGGCTGCTAGCCGAACTGAGTTCCTGTTGGTCATCAAGCATCGCTGGAGCTGGCACGTGTGTCATCCGTACTCCTGTCACATCAACCAGCTATGGGGCCTGTTCTGGAGGGTCTACCACCTCCATTGCTGATGCCTGCTCCTGTATCGCAGATTGTCCGGTTTGTGCTGCAGAAAGGGGCGCCGACTGCCGACCTTGACGAGGACATCGCTAGGGAGACACCATCCGCGGTCCTTTTCTATGGCCTCTCACGAGTGGGGGGACAGCGCGCCAAATCACCCCTGCTCGCCACGTGCTGCAGCTCTACATTTGCAGGACTTCCGTATACCATGGTTATCGATAAAGGCTCCAAGTTTGTTTCTTGAGAATTTGCATCTCTTTGTTACGGTAGTGGTGTTCGCCATCTCATAACTCCCCTGTTTCATCCTCAATCTATGGCGAGACCAAACCCATGGTTCAAACATTTAAAACTCAGATGGATCTGGCAGGTCCCCTGAAGCTGCAAGCTGCTTCAGACAATCCCCGCCCCCCCCTCCTCCCCACAGTAGCATTGTTTTTTTTATGGGTTTTCTGTGCCTAGTGTATTATACGTATGTATGTGATTTTCCCACACCCTAGAAGGGACGAACGACATAGCTTTACTCATGATGCACGATTCCAGAGAGCATGTGTCCATACAGTTCACAGGCCTGCTTAGAGATGCCACCTGGGTCAGCCCCCTGGTGAGGTGCTAAAGAAAAAGTATTACTTAAATGATCGCAAAAGAGCACTCTGCCTATTCTGTAACCTGTATTACTGCTGTCCAGTAAATGTGTTCATTGCTATGCACAACTTGTATCTTACATTTTGCTGTATTAAGTACTGTTCCATGCATTATGTTTGTTCTTGCTATAACAGTGTGGATACTGCTAGTTTTTTTTTTTTTACAAAATTACTTACACTGTTACAACAACATATAAGCACTTTGAGATATTTACTTGTTCTGGCTATTTTGTAGGTTTCCCTCATTCATTCTGAAGACACTGTGTTACCTGTAGTGATCCAAGATTTGCTGCAGGATTTCCTAGTATTGCTTTTTTTCTTTGTGGAAACTACTTTTCAACCATCTTTACAAACTTATTACTAAACATGTTGAATCTAGACCTGGCATTGTATTCACTGTAAATTTCATCCCAGTCAACATTTTTAAAATTTTCCTTAATGCCTTCTATTGTCACTAACCAATCTCTCTCTCTCTCTCTCTCACACCACACACACACACACACACACACACACACACACGACCACTGTCTCTGCCCGCCCAATTTGGCTACAGTGGCCAGAGACACAAATAATGTGTGCGTACGTTGTGTGTGTGTGTTTTCTACTACAGAAGAAAGCTTAAATGTATAGCAGTGTTTTTGTTATGTCTGTCTGCGATTCCACGTCTCCTCTATATGATGAGTAGCAATCTATGATTTTTATAATACTGTTGCTATTCCATCCTGGACTTTCCATTGTTTCCTTTAAGTGTTTCTGGACTGTACATGTGACTAAGACATGTAATGTGACAAACTGTGCATCGAGATCTGATATTCAACTTACCACATGGTAGGTGTATATCTGTTTAATTCCTGTAACTACGTATGAACCATTATTTGTCAATGTACTACAATCTCTCGTGGGGGCAGTACAGCCAATAAGGAGATGAAGAGGGGGAGATATGGATGGAGACAGAAAGACTGTGGAGCTATAGATTTTAACAAAATTATAAAACTACATTTTTTTCACAAAGTATCTTTCACAGTACTGTATGTATTAGACATTGTGATTATAATATACAGCCGTGCTCGCCTAATTACACGTGACATATATGAGGGTGCTAAACTGGATGTAATAAAATACGACATGAATGCAACATCACAATTGCGTATGGGTTGCTGCATATATTGAATATGTTTGTATTTTATAAATAAAAAGTAAGTATTAATCTGTTCATGCATTTGGTACCTATGGCTTGTATGATATATTTCAGAGGCTTCCATGAATCTGGGAGTTAATGATGTGCAACCATGGGTTGAGTAACAAGTTTACTGTTAACTGAGCGTTACCCCGTGCTTTTGGATTACTGAGGCTCTGTATTTTGTAATCCATTAAAACTACCAATGGGGAAACCAGAGGAATATATTACTCATTGATAATGCTTAAAATCAAACATTACTGGTTTCATCTTGTTAGTGTCATAGTTGGTCTGTGTTCTCATTAAGTTTGCATTCAACTGGCTCCCAATGTGTACAGAAAAAAAAATGTATTAAAAACCTGTTATAGGGATCACTGTGGATGCCATGTAAAGAAGTGTGTGTGTGTGTGTGTGTGTGTGTGTGTGTGTGTGTGTGTGCGCGCGCGCGCGCGCTCTGACATGATCTCCCATGTTGTCACTGTTTGCTGCTCTCAATACCAACAATTACTTCAGCTATTTTGTTTCATTTAGTGTTGACTGAATGCAGTACCAAACACCAATTGCAACATATGATCACAGTTATTACCACACTAAAACATTAGAGTTGTCTTGTGAAAATTTTGTTACATGCGACAGGAAACAGGGTAGTAATTTTAACACCAAAGAGTAAAGAATGACAGCACTGATGAAAACAGAAGCATTTTTAATTGAATTGTACAATGCATATCTTGAAGTCCACAATAATAATAAAGTAGCTACAGTACTTTACGTCTTGAGCACTAACTGTCACCTCACAATTTTCTTCAGAACATAAAATAAATAAAGTAAAAAAAATAATTAAAAAATGCCATTTAACATAGTAGGTAAGTGAACACAAAGTCTCTTTAATTGTACAATATCATCCATTCAAAACCATAGTTAACTGAAACACAATCTCTTCCAGTTCACACACACATTTTCACTCTAAAGTATCATAATCTTCACTCTCATCTTCTCGCTTTCGTTTTAAGCTTCCCCCACTTGTGTCACTGTCCTCCAGTTTTAAGGTGCTAGTACCTGACGTTATTTGGACTTTTGGCTTGGTTACAGGTTTCTGGATGCTGGGTCCTGGGAAAAAAAGATAGTCATAAAAATATTGTTTGATTAAATTAAAAAATATTTTACATGGAACATCAATAAATTATCAGCACTGCTAAAATAATTTATGCAAATTCTGTAGAAAGGTTGACAGCAATTATATGAATTGGTGCATGGTGACAAATCATTAGATTTACACAGGAGGTGTGTTCATAAAATTTTATTACCTTGAAAAAAAGCATACCAGCAGACCTGGTAGAGACTGATATAAACAAGCCACGATACCACAGTATCATGCTAGAAAAGTCCAAGCGAAATGGAACAGGACACTAATAACATGCAGCATCATACAGTAATTCGTTTCTGGCAGCAGTGGAAGTGTTGCAGCTGTATCCCGACAGCAAAAGCAGAGAAATGAATCAGCCTGAGACAGCTAAAACATTTCAACTGTTGCCAAAAATGAATTAGTGTATGGTAATTCACTACATCATTTTGTTTTGGCTCCTCTAGCAAGATGCTACAGTACATCTGCGGGTGTAGCTTAACAAACACCAAAATTAATTATGGAATTCCACTAACTTTGTTGGCAAGTTCATCGCCGTGATATCCAAGTAACTCTGCATCCACAGGAAAATTTCATTTCTATGGAAGATGTATAGCAGGCCGTGAATGTTACAGATCAGCGCATCTTCGATCTACTGCTTGCAGTCCACTCAATGAGTCACTCCATACAAGTAAGTTCAGGTTTGGGAGAGTTCCAGTGTGTTGAAGAGCTCCAAATACAGCTGTCAGTTTTGAAGTAAATGTGCCGACCATATCTGGTACCGGGCCTTGCACATGAAACTGACCTTGGAGCCCTCTTTATATACAGTTTAGTGAAGTCTATAATTGTCGTACAGAAAGTTAAATATCTGGTGGTAAGTGGTGGAGTCTTCGTGCCACAGTGTGCCCTTTTCTCAAATGATATCCTGAGAACTGTGGATGTAGGAAAACACACAGATTCCGGATTTCTGGAATGTGTTTCACAGGGTGCCACCCTGCAGATTGTTAACAGAGCTCCAGGCATATGGAATAGGTTCCCAAATATGTGATTGGCTCTAAGGTTTCTTGAGTAAGAGAACACAGTACGTTGTTATCAACTGCGAGGGTTTGTCCCAGGGAAGTGTGATATGACTACTTTTGTGCTCTATATACATAAATGGATCTGATGGACAGGGTGAGTAGCAACATGTGACTGACTGCTGATGAGATTGTAGTACACAGAAACATACCATTATTGAGTAGCTGCAGAAGCATAGATGGCTTGGATGGAATTTCCATTCATTATGACGAGTGGAACCTGGGCCTAAATAAAGGAAAGTGTAAGCAAATGCAGATGACTAGGAAAAACATCCTGTACTGTTCAAATACATTATTAGTGCTGTGTTACTTGTCTCAGTAATGTCAATTAAATATTCATATAATAGAGGGAAAGATTCCACGTGGGAAAAATATATCCAAAAACAAAGATGTTGGATACAATTAAATATTCAGGTATAGCAAATCAATATGAAATGAAACAAACACTTAATAACAGTAGTACGATATGCGAATGTTCAACTTTGATTTATTAGGAGAACTTTATGAAATTGCAGCTCATCTATAAAGGAGACTGCATATAGACCACTAGTGTGACCAATTTTTGAGTAATGCTCTAGTGTTTGGGATTGCCACGAGATTGGATTAAAGGAAGATACTGAAGCAATTCTGAGGCTTCCTGTAGATTTGCTAGTGGTAGATTAGAGCAACAGACAAGTGTTACAGAGACGCTCTGTGAACTCAAATGCGATCTCATATACTTTTCCTGAAACACAGAGAAAAGTTAGAGAATCTGCATTTGCAGCTGACTGCAGAACAACTCTACCGTCGCCAACATACATTATCTGTAACAAATGTGAAGACAAAATAAAAGAAATTAGCACTCGTATGGAGGAATAAAGACATTCATTTTTCCCCTCATTACATTTTTGATAGATGATAATGATCGCTTAGCTGAGCAGAAGGAGCTAGTGTTGTACTCTTTGAAGTGAGATGCCTGCTTCTGCAAGGATACCGTCGACTGGGCTTGTATGAAAGGCTCCAGCTGCTAGTTTTACGCTGTTATCGGATCCAGGTTCTAGTAAACCTAGCATAATGGGGCTGCTGAACCACAAGCAACACGTCCATAGCCAAGCTAGATAAAATTGGCATGCTCTAAAAGATTCATAAAACCCCCAAATCCATTCCCTGAGGAGGAAGTGGAGTAGGTTCAGTTTCTTCATGCAATTATCCTGGAGTTGTCATATGTTAGTTTACTGCAAATAATAACCCTAAAAAGCGAAGTTAGTCAGCTAATTCAAGTAGTTGGTTTCCTAAGTAAAGCTCTGGATGGGGAGGTACATACCAAAGTACAGACAAAAATACACAACATGCATTATGTTGGTGACACTACATGTGCTTCTGGGCTCAATCTTGTGTCCTGTGTGTGGCATTCTGATGTTGCCATTACAAACTACATGGTGATGGAGATCTGTAATAGGTACAGACATCATCGACAAGTAAAGGCAATAAGACTGTGGGGGCCGCAGTGAAGACGGTAGCACTCAGCACCGATCCCTGTGGGACTCCATCTCCTGGACATATTGGGTACTAGGGATTGTGCCAAGTTGTACACGAAACAGACCAAATGATAAAAAGTACTGTATAAAAAAAATCAGTAGGCAACCCCAAAGACAACACTAGTGCAATATTGACAAAATGTGATAGCATTCTGTAGAATCAAATGCTTTTTGGATATCAAAGAATACAGCACACACGTGTTGTTGGTGCGCAAAGGCATCTGACTGCAGACTCTAGTCCCAGAAAGTGGTCAACGGTAAACTGAAATTGTCAGAGGATGCCCTGTTATGGAGAAAGTAGTCATTTGGATTCTAAGCACTAGCATAGTTACCTAGAGACTGTTATAACAATTTACATTAAGTAACTGTCCGATGAACGGGTTTGTAATTATCCCAGTTGAGTATGTCTATTCCCAGCATCAGGTAGGGACCACTCTGCTCTCCGTCAACTTGGAGAGAAAAATTCCCTCTCGCCACATTCAATTAAGATGCTCCACAACACAGTACTCTTAACTGCTGTTGGTCAGACATCGAAGCATAAGAAGCTCCACAACACAGTACTCTTTTAACTGCTGTTGGTCAGACATCGAAGCATTGGTTGAGTATTCTGTAGAATACCCGGGGACATCTTTCTATATGAGTGCTTTTGAGTTTCCATTCAGTAAAAAGAGCATTATAAGTTTTTAGGTGGTGGGAGTGAAACGACAAAGTGCTGCATTCTGCTACAGGTCAGTAGTCTGTAAAGGTAGGGCGGTAATTAAAGGATTGATATTTTTCTCCAAAATGTGCAGTGGTATGTACAGCAATCCAAAGACACAGTGATAACATCTCTACTCTGTGAAATGCTAATCTGCTGTGGGTAGTCAAGGTGTACAAATATGTCAAAGTTTAAACTAGACTCAAGTATGTACCCTCATAGAGGAGACATAGTGTTCACTTTACTCTCATCCTTTTTTTTAAATTAAAAATTGAACCTGCACTGCAAGTCACTTAAATGCAATTAAGTTGGTCACTGAGGGATGTCATTTTAGTGCTCATCATCATTCACTAATGGCCCTGGTTATTTCATAGGACCACAAGGGTACGGATTTCCATTTGCGACAGTGTATGGAAAATGGTATCACTTCTGCACCACCTTTGCTCACAGAAGTAGAATCCTACACCACCCTTTCTGTATGTTTCTCCTCAGTAACTCAAACTCGCACTTTGGAGGTATATGCTGACCAATTAGCTCTTCTAAGGGACCAACATGGTAAAAACTCACTGATGTTTTGATTTGGTAGGGAAAGTACCATCGGAAAGTGATCACTATTTCACAGGTCTCTGCAAACATTCTAACAGCATAGCAGATGCCATAGACAGCAATAAAATGTGATTGTTCTCCTGTGTTTAATAGCCAGAGTTCAAATTCAGAGAAAAACAGTTGTCCTCTACGTTACTAGCACTGCTCCTCCACAAAGAATTGTTGGCATTAAAGTCACCCATTAAACAAATAAAGGGTTGGGCAAGTTATACTATAAGGGTTGCTATTGCTTGATAATATATTTCCCAATATGTGGATAGAGACAGTTATAGCTTTTAGTCTGGTGTTTAGTGGTAACTGTCTGCTGTAGATGTTACAGTTTATTAGTATGAATATGCTTCAAGACGCTCTCTCTCTATTGACATGATTATTGTAATAGGCTTGGTAATGTCTAACACTACAGAAAAGGTCTTCTAAGAAATTTGATTCCTGTACCGCAACACAGATGCAATTAGCTGGCATGCACAATTGTGCTACTTAGCCTTGCACCTCGTATGAGGTTGGTGGAAAATCCACATACGATGATTCTTCCTTATGTCAGGCAGGGATCCAATTTGGTCAGAATCGTCAGATATTTTTTTGGTTTGGGTTTTTGTTCTCTTCTCTTTTCTTTCTTTTTGTCTCTGGTGAGTGAGTTTGTGTGAGATTTTGCTGTCTTTTAGCTCTGGATTGGATTATGACCAGGCTTCTCTGCAACACAGTGCCCAATGCTCTTTGGTCCACTAGTTCGTGTGAGGTCACATCTCTGTTTCGCATTTGGAGGAGGATGCCTTGGATGGTGTCCTCTCCTATGTTGGGATCAGGGACATTCAAAGTGTTTTCGGCTGCATCAGCATGGAGGCATCAGCTGGTGCTATAGGTTTGGGGACCAAAGGAGTTAGCAGTCTCTCCTTCTGATAGGTGGTTGAATGATTTGCATGGATGTGGCTAGAAGGTATATCAGGTATAAAACTGATCACAGTACCTGCAGAAGTGTGATAACGTTGATGGAGGGAAGATGTTCATACTTCTTTCTGGCGTCAAGGTAAGATAATCAGTTTAGTGTTTTACATTCTTGGATCTTCCTTTCGTACATGGAGAACGCTGGCATGGACAATTAACACGTTGTCATGTTCGGTTCCTGGGTAAAACCCTTCCACAATATCCATATATAGGTGCAACGCTGCAGCTAGAGGACAAGTGACCATAATGTAGGCTCTGAAAACATCTCATAGGTGGGGTAACACAAGGTTTAACATTGCATCTCTAAACTATTACTTTAATTTTCTTTGGTAATATATTGCCTTCAAAACCAAGGATAAAAGCACTTGGGTCATTTCAATTGTCCTTCAGGTCTTACTGGATTTGGAGAATGAAACTGACTCATCACTTTCCTAGGTTGGTTCACAATTTGTCGCTTTCTGAGGTATCGAGTCTTGGTGGAATGCAATACCTTCAGCCATGCTGAAATTTTATGTGGAGTGACAATGTTTGTCACATTTCAAAAGTGCTTGTTGTTAACATAGCCATTGCTGTTTTGATAAGCAGGGAACAATTTCTCATTTTTTTCCAATCCAGCAAACTTGCGTAACTTATCCTCAATATGTTTGACGGCAGTCCAACAGCTCATTAAGAACAAGCTGCTGCATCTCATTAATGCATAAGCTGCTGCATCATCTCTGCCACAACAACCAGCCATATACATGGCACAACTTCCTTGCATCATGTCGTTCCAAGCTTTCAATGAACAACAAGAGGAATGTAACAGTGGCACATCAGGTCAACGATCACTGCGCTACACATCAAGCACAAGTTACTGTGAAACTTTTTTTTTTTGTCAACGCCTGGCACAGGAGTTTACTGCCTTACTCAGAAGTTATTCTCGACTAGTAGGCCAGAGTTGCTAGTTTTTGAAAATTTAGTTTCTGCACTCACTAATCATTATGAGGATCAGATACAGGCTGCTGCAGCTCGTTACAAGTTCTTTCGACTGTTGAAAAAGCCGGAACAGATATACTGTCAGTGGGTCACTGAACTTCAGGGTTTGACAAGGCAGTGTCATTTTCAATGTAGCTGTGAACAGCACTACAGTGATGCAATTACATACAATGTACCAGACAGTAGGATTCATTAACAAATTCCCATTATGAACCCTTTGAAACAAGTGTTATAAATTAATGAACGTCAGGACTCGTGTGCTAATGCCATGGAAATTTTTGAGGTGGCTCTGATTTGCAGTGTGACACAAAGTAACAAACAGTTATGGCCTTGCAACCAACCAACGCGTGCAAACAGGCCACCGCACTGTGGACAAAGTAAACAAGTGTGTCTGCTGCGAGATCATGACCCCAGTGCTTTTCCATGCAAAAAAGACCTAACTGCCATTCACAGAATGTGACCTGCTTTGCTTGTGGAAAGCCAGGTCATGTCCTGTGTGTGCTTGCAATAGAACAGAGCTTTACCCACATTCGCTCTCGTAAGTGTGGGGCACCTTCTCACTCAGTGAACATAGTTTTTTTTCTAAACCGGCTACCGATACTAGTAATGACCAACTTCGGAACATGCCTTCACCCAGCCCAAGTGCTGTGCAATGATAGTCAAACAAACTGTTTGTGAACTTAGTCATTGCCGGACACCATGTGCGACTTCAGTTGGACAATGGTGCTTCGGTTACATTGCTTAAATGTGCCACTTATGAGCAGATGGGCTCATCACAGTTGACAATCTTGCACGCAACTTACTGCGTATAACAGTCAGGACATTCCATTGCTTGGTACATGTAATTTGCCTGCCAATTCCAGTTTCAAACCACAACGGCGACATATACAATTTTGTGTTCACGAGTGTGAATATATTTTTGGGTTAGATTCTTTCAATTTGTTTGGTCTCTGTATTCACGACAATGTACTTCCTGTTTCTACTTTCAATTCAAAAGACAGTGTACTAATTTGACTGAGGAGTCTCCCAATTTATTTTCTGAAGCTCTTGCCAGGGCAAATAATTTTGTGGCATATGTTACAATGAAAGACAATGTGCAACCTCAGTTTTATCGGCTGTGTCTCGACCCTCATGCACTTAGAGACAAGTTGAAAATGAACTTAAATAATGGCACGACAATAGTGTTATTGCTCCTATCCAGGCTAGTCAATGGACTTTCCCCTTAGTCATCTTACCAAAGCCTTCTGGAAGACTTTGTGTTGACTTTACATCCACTGTGAATTAACGAACAACTATGCATACTTATCCGTTGCCTCGCCCTGAGGAATTAATGGACAGACTTGGTGCAGGCAGCTATTTTTCAAAGATTGACTTACTCAATGCATATTTGCAAATTCCACTATACAAGAAGTCTCAGGAAGTGTTCGTCATCAACACACATTTAGAGTTGTTCAAATTTTTGCACTTACCTCTTGGCAGCACTTCCGCACCTGCCATAGTCCAATGCTATTTAGAACAGTTTACTGCAAAAGTTCCATTCTGTTCAAATTACTTGGTTGATATTGCGTCAGGATGTACACCGGAGGAACATATCAATTAACTTTGCATGCTTTTTCAAGTGCTTTCAGCTGCCAGTCTGAAGTGTCGCCTGTACAAATGTGCCTTTTTTCAGACTGAAATTCAGTACTTAGGCCATGCTCTTAATTGCCAAGCTGCTCATCCCTTTCACTTACATTTGCTGGCTATCTGTAACCTCCCTGACCCGCAGAACATGAAATTGTGGGCAGTTTTTGGGAAGCTGACATTATATACGGTTATACCCAATGCAGCCCAGATTGCGGTTCAGTTGCATCCTCTGTGCCGAAAGGATGTGCTTTTGTTTGGACCAAAGGGTGTCGGGATGCATTTCAGAAACTTAAAAATGCTTTGTTGAGTGGCAGATGCCTTGTTCATTTTGATCCCGCTAAGCCTGTGGTTTTGGCAGTGGATGCTTCTTAGTATGGTATCAGAGCTGTGCTCTCACACATATTTGGTTCACAGGACAGGCCGAATGCTTTCACTTGCAAATTACTGACCAAGACTCAATGTAATTATTCCCACCTCGAGAAGGCACTCTGTATTACCTACGGCCTGATAAATTTTCACAATTATCTGTTTGATCAGAAGTTTTACCTACTGATGGACCATGAGCCACTTCAGTCTTCGTTTCATCCACCCAAACCTCTTCTGCTGTGCATGGCTCAGAAGCTGCCATGTTGGGCATTGTTACTATCACTGTATCAGTACAAAATCTTGTACCGGCTCACCCTTCCTTGTCTTCTTGTTTGTCCTGATTCTGAATTCTATGCTACTGCCACATCTTGTTGTCAGATAGATGCGCAGGACACTGAACTTTTACAGACTTTTCCACTGCACCATAGGAAAATTACTCAGGCCACAGACGCATACTTGAACCTTTTGTTGCACTACATCCGTACAGCCAGGCCTCGTTCAGTGAAAAACATTCAGAATTCTTTTGTGCGTCGATATTTTCCCGTGTTAAAACGTCGACTGTACACCGACCAGCGCAGTGCTGCGAAACAGATCAAAAATGTGCTGACCTGCACGCCAATGGAAAGAGCGGGCAGGAAGACAGAGTTCAGTGCCTGCTGTCAATGCTGATTAAACCAGCTGCCTCATCGCTGCTCAGCCACTTTGAGAGCATCAGTACTCAGTAATAGGAGGACAATACTTAGCCTGTGTTCTGTGAGTGGTAGTAGTAGTAGTAGTGTTGAGTAGTAGTAGTAGTAGTAGTAGTGTATGTAGGAGGCACAGGAAAGCACTTTATAATGAGAAGTTATGTTTCTTTTCTTTTTAGAAATAAAGTGCCCTATTAATCTGAAAGTGTTTCATTGTTTTGTACAGATATTTTGGATTCCTGCCACCAGCCACTGAAACTTCTCTCCTTCCTTGTTTGTGCCAGTGCTGACTCCCACAGTAAAGAGACAACACAATTGGACAAAATTTTTTAGGAGGCAAGATTCATTACAAACAAAACCACGAGCGCATTGACTTTAAACACATCTGTGTGTCTACCGAGTTGTTGGTAATAGAGGATCTTACACACTGTAGGTAAGTTGATGCTATCTAATGTGTCCCTCCCCAAACAATTCATACTACAGGAAAAATAGCAGTTAAACGCAAAATGAGATAAAAATTATTTTACCCAGTAAGTTTGATGAAAAATAAAGGGAAAAGATCTAAATGAAAGAATGAACAACCTAGATAAAGACCCAGGCCAAGAGCAAGGACTGCCATCGTGAGTTTTGTAGTAAGAGAAGTAAGGATAGTCTGTAATGGGAGACTGCAGCACATGAAGGGAAGAAAATGGTCCAGTAACTTGTGGTCTATACTTGCCACACACATACTCTTGAAAGAGTTGTGAGCTCCCTGAAGGGCCAGAGTGATGGCAATAGTCACTTAACGAGTGCAAAACCACTTCAAGGAAACTAAAGAAGATATCTCTTTGTTGAACAAACATTTCTCACCAGAGCACTAAGGTATTTAGTGCTGGATAAACTACTGAACTTCTGAATGTTTTGGAACACAAACAGTATTTAGCTATTGGAGGAACTGTATTTGAAGAAAGAATACAAAAGTGGAGATAAACAACAGAGTTCTAACAGACCAATCTCCTTCGTTATCAAAACTTTCTGAGAAAGTAGCTTACAAAAGAGTAAAGAACCATCTTTTTGGCAATAACCTTTTAGCAATAGCTCACTTTCACTTTTGTAGTAAAGAATTCACTACTGAGAAGGAAATATATGATCTCATGAACTCAATTCTAGAAAAATTACCCTGTTGGCATTTTCTGCTATCTTGTTAAGGTCTTTGGTCATAAGGGAAACTATAATTGCACACCATTAAAAGTCTTCCCCTTGCATGGATGGAGTCATATCTTAACAACAAAAAATAGGGGGTCACATTAGCATATTATACGACAGGAATAAGAGATAATTCAGAGTGGGAAAACATTAAATACAGTGTGCTGCAAGGTAAGGTGCTCAGCTCACTTTCATTCTCAGCCTATATGCGTGATTCACCTGCAGCATTGGAGGACTCTTCAAAAACTGTAATGTTTGCTGATGACACAAGAAAACCTATAAAGTGCCCAAACACAGCCAGGAGAATAGAGGGACAGCCTTTAACTTGTTCACAGGTAACAATTTAACCCTTAATCTTACCTCAACTTTTACTATGCAATTCCAAACAAATAGTAATGATTTACAGGTATTAGAAGTAAAGATCAATGACGATACACTGGTCAGGGCTCCATGTGAGACACTCCTGAGCATCCAGATGGATAATAAACTGCTGCTGTACCAACAAGTGGATAAGTTAACCGAAAAGCTCAGTTCTGCCTGGTTTTCAATTAAAATCACTCTCGCTATATTGACATTTGTAAAGGATCGCTAGCACACTTTCAGTTTTGCCCTAGATCATAATCTTCAGGGGAATTCCAGCTAATTAGTAAAAGGGTTCATTCTACAAGGAACTCAACCATAGTATTAGAAGTAGAAACAATTTCCAAATTGACCATATATCACTCTCTACAGCTCAAACTGGAGTTTCATATTCTGGTGCAAAAATCTATAACAGATTATTTGTTTTTGTTTTCTTTTGTTTCAGAGTGCAAAACCAACTAGAGTCATACGCACCCATGTCAAAACTGTAGAACACGAAGACAAAGGGAGGAGTTAAAAACGACTACATATCGATCCCAATCGATGGAAGAGAAGATAGCCAAAAACAGGGACATGGATAAAGGTCTATAAAATACGCCCTAGAGAAACGGAGGTCCAGAAGAAAAATTAAAAAGCCTTCACCACATTGCTACAACGGATAAAAAGTAAAACACGGTTGACAGACTGCACATTGTTCACAAAAATGGTCAAAAACTCAGATGGCAAACACAAACAGGAATGTAAGCTGTTAAAAAAAAAGGGGGCATTCCGTCAAGAAATGACGGACAGTCAAAAGTTCAGTGTAATGTGCACAAAGCAGTAGGGGGGACCGCCACTTAACAAATAGTGCACAATACAGAACCTAGTTAAAATGATTTCCTCGCAGCGAGAGGGCTGAGGGGAGGTTGTCCAGGCTGTTGCGAGAGGCTTAATAACTCAGACCTTGTTTCCATGAAGAGAAGATCAGTGGTGATGCCAAAGTGACACCACCTGCTGACACATGGCAACACAGAGATCATCAGGGGAATGTGATAACTAGCAGGCTTAGGTACAAGGACTGCAGCCTTGGCAGCAGCGTCAGCAGCCTCATTTCCTGTCAGACCAATGTGACCAGGAACCCACATAAACATCCATCAAGAGTGAACAAGTGACAGCTTTCCTAGATCCCTTACACTAAGGGATGGATGGTGTACAGCACACACAAACTTTGAAGGGCAGTAAGAGAATCTGAGCAGATGACACAGTTGAAAAACCTGTGTCGCTGGCTGAACTGCATGGTCTGATACAGAGTGAAGAGCTCTGCTGTAAATACCGAGCATTGTTCTGGAAGCCGATACCAGAAGACTTCGGCGCCATTGACAAAGGCACACCTGACACCATGGTCAGTCCAAGAGCCATCAGTGTACACAAAGGTACTATCACGGAGTTCCATGCAAAGGTCGTGAGACTGATGGCGATAAAGCGAGGCTGGAGTGATGTGCTTAGGAAGGCCAAAGTGAACATGGGCAGCCTCATGAAGCCAAGATGGTGAAGGGTTTACACCCACCAGGATAGTTGCAGGTAGTGTGAAGTTAAGCTGCTCGAGCAAGAGTCAAAAGTGAACTTCAGGAGGCAATTAAGAAGAGGGGCGCATCCCTTGCTGGGGTCATCAAAGAAGGAGGCATAGGATGGGTGGGCACACATGGCAGACAAACGGCATGCAAATCTGCTGAGGAGGAAGTCATGGCGGTAGGGCAGTGGTAGTTTGGCAGCTTCTGCATACAGACTCTCAACCACGGTAGTGTAAAAAGTGCCAGTGGCCAAACGGATGTCACAATGGTGGATAGTATTGAGACTACGTAAGATGGATGGACGTGCAGATCCATAAATGAAACACCTATAGTCTAGTTTTGAATGGACAAGGGACTGGTACAAACGGAGGAGGCTGGTTCGATCCGCACCTCAGGAAATACCATTGAGGACACGTATGACATTGAGGGACTGAATACAGCAGGCTGCCAGGCAAGACACATGGAAGGACAAAGAAAGTTTCTCATCGAGTATGAGCCCCAGGAATTTCATAGTTTCAAGAGCAACAGGCCCAAGTTGTAAAGACAGTGGAAGAAACCACATGCACTGCCAGAAATTTAAACAAATGGTTTTGTCAGTGGAAAAACGAAAGCCATTGTCATTCATTTACTGTAATTACAAGGTAGAAAGACACAGGTACACAATGTGCATAGATTTGAATAATGTGTTGTTATGAGGAAAACAAATCCATTCCTACTGTGTTTATTAAAAGCGAAATTGATGCTGAGTGTATATGTGTGTAGGCTGGATTAATGTTTGTAAAGAAATTGCAACTCACTTTTATTGTGAGTATTAAGAAGTAAGTAAACCTTGAGCACATAGTGTGCAGAGATTTAAATGATGGGTTGTAAAGAAATTTACAACTTTCATTCCAACTGAAATTATTAAGAGATTGAAAGACATTGGGCACATAATGTGCACCTAGTTGAATGACATGTTGTACTGTGGCTGTATTGGCATTCTTGTAGTAATGTCACAATATATGTTCAAATTGCCTGAGTGGCATCCAAGTGAAAGACTTGCATCAGGCCACTGAGTCACACAAAATTATTATATTGTACTGTGGTTGTATCAGCATTCTTGTAGTAATGTCACAATACATTTGTTCAAACTGCCTGAGTGGCGTCCAAGTGAAATGTATCAGGCCGTTGAGCCACATAAAATAATAATTATTATTATTACTACAGAATGATAATCTCATAACAGACTACTGTGGTGTAATAGCCAAACAGCAAGAAAACTTGGCATGTTAAATTCTATTACTTTGAGGATTAAGTTATTAGATTCATTTATCCAGCACAGTGCTGCAATTGACTTGTTATAGAATTAAAAAGTAGCAATCATAAAAATCTAGATTGCTCATTTAGGAAGGGGAATATGCAGTGTTCCAGATATCGATGGCAATTCTGATGTTCTTTCCACCTTAGCTACAATGAGTAATTATAAATTTTCATTTCAATGTATTTATAGTAGCCATCTTTCATAATATTCACTAAATGCTGTTTGCTTTCTATTATGTAAAGAGTGTAAAAGATTGTGACAATGTAGTATTATATTTCTCAGTTGATGCAGCACTTTGCAGTGCTGGTCACAGCAATGTTATAGCCAACGGCTAACGGGTGTGAGAAGCTGGGATCTGCAGTGTCACAAATCTTGTTTCGCATTATTGCAATAATTAAAAATAACAAGAAATTAAAAGTTTTTTCTTCTTTAGAGCCACCAGCATAATATATGTCTGATAATGACATGATTATTAGAGCAGATGCACCAAGTAATGCTTATGATAGGCAATCTTTATTTACAACATACTGTTCTGGCATTATCGCCATTTGCAAGTCCGTCTAAATTGATGTGACGTCCATATTACAGTGTTAGAGGACTGTCTGATAAATGTTACTCTTTTAATAAGCTGGTAAATATTGTCAATATGTTGAAAATAAAATGTTAATTATGATGTGACAGTAGTTTGACAGTTCCACACTTACTGTCAAACTACTGTCACATCATAATTAATATTTTATTTTCAACATACTGGCATCATTTACCATCTTATTAAAACAGTGACAGTTATCAGACAGTCCACTAACGATGTAATATGGATGTCACATCAATCTAGACATACTTGAAAATGGCGATAAAGCCGAAACAGTCTTTTGTAAATAAAGATTGCTTATTATAAACAGCTATTTGGTGCATCTACTCTAATAATCATGTCATTATCAGAAATCAAAAGCTTTGTGACTGAGCTTGTAATTAGATAATGAAAATGTTCAATCTCCATTAAGTATTGGTCCATTCACATTGATAACATCAGTATTGTATACAGTTGGAGAGGAATTTATCAATGTAATTTACAAATCCAAACAATGTTAAGTCCAGATTGAAATATCAACACTATTATGAAAAGGATAGATTGCTACTTATTGTAAAGATGACACGCCGAGTTGCAGACAGGCACAACAAAAAGACTGTTTACACATTTAGCTTTCGGCCAAAGTCTTCTTCGAAAGGAAAACACACACACATTCCCGCACACAAGTACACCTCAGGCACACAACCGCTCTCTCTGGCCACAGAAGACTTTCACCAAAAGATAAGTGTGTAATAGTCTTTTTGTTGTGGCTGTCTGCAACTCAATGTGTCACCTTTATGGTGAGTAGCAATCTATCCTTATCAGAACATTGTTACTTCTATTTTTGACAAATGGCCATGTTGGCTGAAAGCTTATTTGTGACTGTCTTTTTGTTGTACCTATCTGCGACGCAGCGTCTCTGCTATATGGTGAGTAGCAACTTTCTAGCCACTTTCCTTTTCATAATATTGTTACATTCCATCTTGGATTTTCCATTGCTTGTTTATTACAAAGGAAATATATGGGAATTCAGAGTTTTAATTTCGAGAATTTAAATAGTTCAACAAAAAGAACCTGAAATTACTATACTTACTTGAAGTGGAAATAATAAATATAATAGTTGTAAATATTATTCACAGATATTGAAGATATCATTGAATGATATTCATTTCCAACTTCATAATTAGTACATTGAAAATAATTAACACCATTCTCTATTTATAAGTGCCATCTGAACTTTGATAATACTATGAAAAGTATAGTTGTTACCATATAGCGGAGATTCTGAGTCACAGACATGCACAACAAAAATGCTGTCAGTAAGTCTGCCCTAAGCAGCTGGAGACTGTGGTCATGTGTATGAGAGTTGCGCGCGCGCGCGTGTGCGTGTGTGTGGGTGTGTGTGTGTGTGTGTGTGTGTGTGTGTGTGTGTGTGTGTGTGTGCGCGCGCGCGTGCGTGTGTGTGCGTGTGTGTTGTCTATTTCTGATTAAGGCCTTTTTGGCTGAAAGCTTACTTGCTGACAGTCTTTTTGTTGCACTGATCTGGGACTCGGCATCTCTGCTACATGGTGAGTAGCAACTATCCTTTTCATAATATTGTCATTATTTCATGCTGGATTTTGCATCGCCCGAACTTCCATATTTATGAGAACAGAACTTCAAAGCTATGAGAGAGTTAATATTTTTGTGAAAAGAAAAGAGGAGAATAATACAGCTCAAAGTTCTGGATGTGCGGTGTTTCGAGTTACCAAGAAGTCCAGTGCTGATGAATTAATTAACACTGCAATAAGGATCAACACCAATTTCCAGAGAAACACTGCACACTTGCCTGTAACTGATGAAAAACTGTTCTGTCAACATGCCAATAGTTTGTTCCACTGAAAGAAAATTCCCTTCTCATTTACTTACATGAGGCCTACTCCTCTTTATCTGTTGTAGAATATGTTTTTCGTATTATTGTAATTATACTATCCACTGTGATGATCTAGATTTTCTTTCACAACAATTCTCTCACTGTAGTCACTACAAGTTCAGGATGACAAGAATGTGTCTAAAAAAATGAATATCCACATCTGGTGTGGTTTGGGTTAATTTTGAATGATTCACATTCTTCCCTTTGCTGCTTTTAACGAAACATTAGAGTTCTGAATTGTCAATAGTTTTAAGAAGTGGAATATATTTTTGTGAAGCCAATTTGAGTATTTCATCTTTCCAAGAAGAAAGGTAGGCAATTGATTAACTTCAATCCTGGCAATACTAATGCATTTTCAGTAATGATTACTACTGACAGAGGTGTGTGTGTGTGTGTGTGTGTTTTGGGGGGGGGGGGCATATTTCATTACCACCAAAAGAAAAATAAAAGAAATACAACGTTAATTAATTGTTACACAAGAACTTCATTCATCCATACCAGGTGGGATCTGATATAATCTGACTTACTGAAAATCCAGACAATCTGGAAATATTCTATTAAGGAATACAATATAGAATGCTATATTTATTATAGTTTGCTCCCATTTATTTACTGAAATATTGTGTAAGTTTCTTTTGTTTCAAACTTGTGAGACATTTCAGAGCTGTACAATTGTGTGGGCGTTTCACTAACATCACTTAGTCTGAAGTTGTTTCCAGCTGTGCCATTACCGAAGCAGGGAGCATTATTTCTTTTCCTCAAGTGCCACTTTCATCATCCACTTCACCATTAGTATCATAGTAATGGTAGCTGGAAGTGTGGTACCAGTGATCAAAAATTAGGTACGAGCTCTGTACACTAGCTTAAACTTGCCAGTGAATCCTGTGATGTCATCTTTGGGCTTGCTGTCTCTGTGCACTCTGAACTCTACTCATGAGTGTCTGGCACTGCCCATGTAGCTAAAAACTTGTCACTCAAATCTGTTGTTGGGTACAATTCAACGTGCCCCACATACAAAGGAGAGCAAGTACCCAAGTTCATGAGTAAAACTGCAGACACATGACACTGCCTTTACATACGAAACTGTAGACATGACAATTATTACATACAAATACAATGACTGGCCATTTACCAATGAATATTTTTCTGTTTATACGGTACATACATTTATATAGAAGTATATGTGTACTTTATATGTATGTACACTGAGATGACAAAAGACATGGAATAGCAATATGTACATATACAGTTGGTAATAGTATTCTGTAAATAAGGTATAAAAGGGCAGTGCATTGGTACTCAAATGGTTTATGTGAAAATGGTTTATGTGAAAATGTTTCCAATGCGATTTTGGCCGCATGATGGGAACTGACAGACTCTGAACACATAATGGTAATTGGAGCTAGACGCATAGGACATTCTATTTCAGAAATAATTGGGGAATTCAATATTTTGAGATCCACAGTGTCAAAAGTGTGTTGAGAATATCAAATTTCAGGCATTATTTCTTACCACAGACAATGCAGTGGCTGACAGCCTTCACTTAATGACTGAGAGCAGCGGCATTTGCATAGGATTGTCAGTGCTAACAGACAAGCAACACTGCGTGAAATAACTGCAGAAATCAATCTAGGATGTATGACAAACATATTTTTTAGGACATTGCAGTGGAATTTGGCATTAATGGGCTGTGGCAGCAGATGACTGATGCAAGTGCCTTTGCTAATAGCACGACATTGCCTGCAGCACATCTCCTGGGTTCCTGGCCATGTTGGTTGGACCCTAGGCCACTGGAAAACTGTGGTCTGGTTAGATTAGTTGAGATTTCAATTGGTAAGAGCTGATGGCAGGATTCGAGTGTGGTGCAGACCCCATAAACCATGGACCAAAGTTTTTAACAAGACACTCTGTAACAGGTGATGGCTCCATAACACTGTGGGCTGTGTTTACATGGATCATTGACTGAAGATTGTTCTGTTCGGCTGCTTGGAGCCATAGACAACACTTAGTTGCTACAAATCTGTATGGTAGATGCACCAGTGTCTTCAATCTGCATTAATGCAATAAACAAAATTTGACACAACACATTGAATTCTAGGTTCCTCGTACAGCTATGTGAATAAAATTACAAGATCTTTGATCAATTACTCCTTTACAGTTAAGTATGATGGCTGTCAGAAAGCCTTTTATTTTGCAAGATTTTTCTCATTTTGCATGACCGTTCTAGAGTATTTTGATGCTAAAGATCCAATTTTAAATGGAAATTTGAGCAGAAATTGGACATTATTTGTTTAACAGATATGTTCACTAAATTTAGTGAGGTTAAGTTGCAGTTACATAGAACGGTCATGCAAAATGAGAAAAATCTTGCCAAATAAAAGGCTTTGTGACAGCCATCATACTTAACTGTAAAGGAGTAATTGATAAAAGATCTTGTAATTTTCTTCACATAACTGTACGAGGAACCTAGAATTCAATGTGTTGTGTCAAATTTTCTTTATTGCATTAATGCAGATTGAAGACACTTGTGCATCTACCATACAGATTTGTAGCAACTAAGTGTTGTCTATGGATGGCATTGTATATTGCAAACAACCCAGTTACATTTTGTTTTAAATGACATATATATCCATGATAACACGCTAACATAGCAAGTGCTCTGTCTGGTCCCACTGATATTATATTTGGTGAAGGGATTGCTTTTCCCGTGAAATAATCTTTCAAAGCATGACATAGGGAAGAACAACTGAAATATTGAACTATGTTTTTGTAAATTTTGATTGTAACCTCACTTAGTGCTGCATCTTTATGGGTTTTTACTGTTCTCGCGAAGAGCAGTTCTTCATGGGTTTCTTCGCCAATAATAATGCTTCATTACAAGGTAAAGTTCTTCCCAGAATTAAATTAATGAAGCAAAACAATGGATGGCACAAATTTTCCCAGTTTCTCAGTTTGCCACAGACAAACTGTCAGGGCGATGACGTTTCTGTCTATGTTCAACTTTTAAATGTCCTTCACGCACACTCTGAAGCTGGGTTTGAGAATGTTTTAAATATGAAAATACTACAGTGGATTATCAATCCACATAGTGGTGTTCAAGAAACAGATGTTATATTACAAGACAAACTGATTAGAGTAAGCTCTAATGAAGAACTTATGGTTTAGAAGAGGGAAATAAGCAATTCTGGGATCAGAGATCGTACTTTTTACTTGTCCTGTATTATAGACTACCATGAGATGGAAAAGATGTCAAACACAATCTTCATACTTTATGGAAAGGGGTTTCAACACTGTAACATCCTTGCAAAACATAAGGAAAATTGGAAATCACTAACCAAGAGGATTTAACTTTAAACCTAACTAAATTGAAGACTAATATTAAAAAATTGCTAATAAAGCACCAGTCTTGTCCCTCCCACTAAAAACATTCATGTATTATTTTCACCAGATTTACATTTTGCACCATTTAAAGTAATAAATGTATAGAATTTAACATGTTTTTTCAAGTTTTTCACTCCAAACTTTACCTATAAAAGCAAGTAGCACTGCCTCAGCTGTCAAAAAGACACTGAAAAAAGACAGCTAGTTATTATTCAGCTACCATACTAAGTCTGCCATCAAACATACATAAAACATGCACACATCCACACATGCATAGCTCACTCACACAAGGTCACTGTTGTCTCTCAGTGATCAGGCCTGTGCTCTCTGGATTATTCCCACTGACAACAGCTTTCCTGAACTGTACTTGTGAGAACTTTTCACGCATCTACTGTTTGCACTCCAGCCCTGAAAATGCCTTCTATCCTATCAGCACACCTGCACTGTCCTTTTCCTTTCTTTGTCCACTTCTCTCTTCTCCCCTCTGCCCCTCCCTCTCCCCCTCGCGCGCACGTACACCACCAAAGCCTCCTGATGCTGCACCTGACAGCCCACTATCCTGTCTCCATCACATTCCTGCACACTACCACAGACAACAATAGGATTATCCTCCATCCCTGCCCTGCTGCTGCCCCTTCTCCTTCCTACCCAGGTTTCTTCTTCATCACCACTACTCGTCCCAGTCAAGACTGTTGCTCACAGCAGATGAAGTCACACCCAGAGATGACAGTGTCCACGTTTGTATATTATGCATGTGTGAATGGCGTGCATTTTGTCTATGTACGATGGTCTCAGCCCAACAGTTTACAATGGCTAGCTGGATTTTTTCACTGCCACTCAATGCCCACTCTATGTGGCGATTAGTGTTCTATCCATTTCATATTGTTGTTGGATTTTATAGAGATGGTAGTAACACACTAATTTCCAAAAATTGCTAACACTGAGAAAAATATCAGCACAGTGGCTGAAGAAGACTTACCTTTGGACCATATTATTAATGTGAAATCCTGCTATAACATGTAGTCGGAAAACTTTACATGACACATACACCACTGTGAAACACTATTACACACACTGAAACACTAAAATATGTACTATGTTACTGACTCGAGTGCTGCAGTTATACA
Organism: Schistocerca nitens; assembly: GCF_023898315.1. Taxonomy (NCBI): domain Eukaryota; kingdom Metazoa; phylum Arthropoda; class Insecta; order Orthoptera; family Acrididae; genus Schistocerca; species Schistocerca nitens. The sequence goes on along the minus strand of NC_064615.1, from coordinate 1,110,730,487 downwards.
GTACCTGCAGAGAGTTTAATTACTGGTTTTGGAATTGTAATTGTCTGTGTTCTTGAAACTGTCGTCAATGGTCCTTGTCGTTTCACAATTGACATAGACTGTTGTCCTTGTGACTGTTGCTGCTGCTGTTGCAAGTGCTGCTGCAAGTGTTGTTGTTGCTGCTGCTGCTGTTGTTGTTGTTGCTGCTGCTGCTTACTGCCAGATAGTTTAACATTCCCAGAGTTTGATAAACTTGTAATTGAGCCAGACATGTACGTGCCTGTGTTACCAGCCATATGGTGAACCATTTGTTGCTTGGGCTGTGGCTGGAACATAAAATTAACAAAGTTTATTATAGCTATTTAATAAAGAGGAAAACTGAAGCTGTCACACTTTTACCTGATATTCTCTCTTTGGATTGAAAACAAAATCACAAATCCAAGCTGATGCTGGTGTTTTAACTTTGGAAAAGAAGTTGCCTTTAATACTGTGATAACTCTTCATGCTCTTCAACTAAAGATGTGTACTCGCACCCACTCTTTTCAACATATATGTTAATGATCAACCAGTTGCACCAGGGACTAGGAGCTTTGCTTACGCGGATGATCTTGCAATAGCTGTGCAGGGTCGGAACTTTAACGACATAGAAATTAGCCTTACGAATGCCCTCAACGGTCTAACGCCATACTACGAAGCCAACTGCCTACGCCCAAACGAAGCAAAAACATTATCTTGCCTATTCCATCTTCAAAACCGAGACACCAAACATACCCTAAACATCACGTGGAACAACCAACAGATCATGTTCAGCAGCACTCCTTGTTATTTAGGCGTCACCCTTGATCACACACTTACTTACAGACATCATGCAGACAAGGTCAGGGGTAAACTATCAACAAGAAACAACCTCCTGAGTAAGCTCACCTCCACAAAATGGGGTGCCGACCCACATGCTTTACGTACGTCGGCACTTGCACTCTGCTACTCGGTTGCTGAATACGCTGCCCCAGTTTGGGAAAGATCAGCGCATGCGAAACGAGTGGATCCTCTGCTGAACGATGCCTTTCGCGTAATTACGGGATGCCTAAGACCCACCCCGGTTAGCCAACTTTATTTGCTTAGTGGCATAGCTCCACCCAACATCAGACTAGCTATAGCAAGCTAAGCAGAGCGCCGCAAGCAGCTGCACGACCAGCACCATCCTCTCTTCGGACAAAACCCTCCACACACACGTCTAAAATCAAGACGGAGTTTCCTCACCTCAGTTCAACCGCTCGAAACCTCAAAACAAAAGGCCAGATTGTCAAAATGGAAAGCAACACTGCCTATGGGAGACCAGGCACCTTTAATCTCACCCAATGAACAATTGGCCTCTGGAAATGAACTAAAATGGCCATTATGGAGAACCCTCAACCGCCTACGAACTGGGGTGGGCAGATGCAATGTGAACATGTGTAAATGGGGATACCGAGACGGGACAGACACGTGCCAGTGCGGACAGACCCAAACAATTGACCACCTCCTGGAATGCAGCAACATGGGGGAAGTGTGCAGGAAAGAAGATCTGGCAAACACTACAGCAGTGGCAGTTAAATGCGCTGAATTTTGGCGGGACGTGATATGATATATATACTTTGTCTTTATATTGTAAGGTGACTCCCCATTTTGGGTTTGTTTTACTTATACATATGTGTATTGTATTTGTATTTGTGTGTATATGTAAAATGTGGGTTGTCTATGGCTTGGACACGATTAAATAAATAAAACTAAAGATAAAAATATTATATGAGATTGCCATCAAAGTCTTATTCGTGGGTGTGGAATTCTAACAGTCTGTTGGCAGAAGAATCAGCAAATAACTGTATTCTATTACTGTATATTATTTGCCTGTCTCAGATGCACAGACAAGCATGCATGTCCATTCATTACTGAATGATTACCCAAGCAGTTCTGAAATAATTACTGAAATAACATTTGTACAGTTTGCTTTATTCAAAACTGTTCAAACTTTGTGTCCTTAATATAAGTGTCTACTAAACACTACGCTATACTATACTACACCACACTGATGATCCAAAACATTATGACCACCAGGGATCCGGTAGTTTACTGGTAGGTTGGTGGAGGTATTTGGCATCAGATGTCTGTGCACAGGTCATGTAATTTGTGTAATTTCATTTGCGTATGTGGTAATGTCATCTGATAGCGGCCCAGACGGGTTCCACTGGATGTATGTCAGATGGATTTGGTTGCTGAGACATCAATATGAGTTGACAATAATGCTCCTAAAACTACTGTAGCACACTACTGGCTCTGAGACACAGATAATTATTGTAGTGTCGGCAGACTTGCCAACACTACGTACACTAATTGAAAGAGGCGGCCAAGATGCACGCGCTAACTCACGAAGGATGGAGTGAGGTCTGAAACAGGAGACTTAATGAATGCTATAAAGAAAAGTACGTATCTTCTGGACTACTTAACTTTTAATCCTTCCTTTGTATACATCGTTCTTGATGAGACATCTGGAGATTGTGGCGATACAAGTGAGACTCTTTAGATACAAGCTATCTAAGGCTAATGGCGCCTTGCTAGGTCGTAGACATGAACTTAGCTGAAGGCTATTCTATCTGTCTCTCGGCAAATGAGAGCAAAGGCTTCGTCAGTATAGTCGCTAGCAACGTCATCGTACAACTGGGGCTGAGTTCTCGTACGTCTCTCGAGACCTGCCGTGTGGTGGCGCTCGGTCTGCGATCACACAGTGGCGACACGCGGGTCCGACATGTACTAATGGACCGCGGCCGATTTAAGCTACCACCTAGCAAGTGTGGTGTCTGGCAGTGACACCACAATTATACTGCTAAAAGACCGCATTACCATTAGGGAAGACATCAATCATAAAGGGATGCAGGCGGTTCACAGCAGTCAGCACGTCTTCGATTACTACCAGAGGGCCCACACAAGCTCAGGAGGATGCCTTCCATAGCATAATACTGCTCCCACCAGCCCGTATCTCTGGAAACAAACAAACTTTTTGTTTTTTATCCTCTCGACTGTGGATTAGAAAAAAACAGCGCGAAAACTGCTGTGCCTTTCTTTTCTGCATTGTATGCAGAGGTTATGACAGTACCTAATTGCAGTCTTCCCGTTCAACATGAACATACATCACCTTATTAAAAACATTCCTTGACGCCATTGACAGCAGACGTTCATTATTCTGTATATATTCTGTACGTTCATTATTCAGTTTTGGCTGAAACAGTTAGCCATTATCATTATATGTGCTGTACCATGCATCAAAATTATATTTACAACAAGCAATCTGACGATATCTGGGACTTCAGCAGTTGGTACAGTCTTGGTGGGCAAGGCTGTCAGGGTACACTATTTATCCACTAAGTCCTACGTCAATTTGGGAAACCTTGTGAAGAGGTCAATTACAAAGTATATACCATGAGGGTAACTGACGGACATGCTCCCATAGTTCGCATTCCCTATAGTGTCTTACATAATGTCTGACAGACCAGCATAGATGACACATACAATACCTGCTTCTGATTCTATCAAGGGTTTTCACATGTAACAGATGCCCGATTTGGAGGGTTGTGAAAATACTTCGGTATGGTTGGCCATAAGTGAGCTGCAATAATGAGCTTTCCATCCTATTGGGTTGTTCTTGTAGTGGCAGCAGTTGGTAATTGAAATCCTTTATGAAGTGTCTGTAGTCAGACCATATTCAGAGGAAGTCTCACACGTATTATATATACAGAGTGGTTGCAAAATCTGTTATGGTTCTTACATTTTCTGGATCAGGATGGGCTCCATTTCCATTAACCAGGTGCCCCAAGATTTTTATTTTTTGGACAAAAAAGAGATACTTTCTCTGACTGAATTTTTGACATGCACTTCAGCACAGTTGTCAAATAGCTTAAATTCTCTTCAATTGTCTGAAAGAAAACAATAGTTCTATTCGGATACAAAAGATACATCATCCATTTAAGTTGTCTAAGTAGGATGTCCATCATGCACTCAATGCTGCATTGTCACACAGACCAGACAGCATTACTCTGAACTGGTAGAGGCTGAAAAATTTAATAAGAGCAGTCTTCTTATAAACAGCCACACCAACCTTGGTTGTGAGGCTTGCAAGAAGTCTCATCTAAGATTATCATCGTTGCCACATTCTGGTAAAATGACAAATTACAGTGGCAGTGTTCTGTCACTGATATTTGCTCTCACACAGAAGTTCCTGCTGGCTGGACATATTTTTCATTTGGAGCCTTCAGCACAATGGTCCTTAATCTCAGAACATAATCATCGTGTGACTATAGCCATCTGTCACCACAGAAAATGACGACCCAGAATAGACTAGTATCAGTACAGGTCAGAGATCGCTCATGATGTCAATGTGATTTTCCAACATCTTGCCACTTGCCATCAGTGGAGGATTTTCATTTGCTTTAGGCCCACACCTGCAGGTGATCGCCTCATTTAGTTTTCCTGACTTTGGAAGCTGGACAAGTGACTGGAACCTCTGTATTATGATGGTGAACACCTGCATGACTATAGCGCACTGAAGAGCAACCTAGATTAGGATATGGTGAGGAGCTGTGTCCGGCAGGGCGGCAGCACATAGAACTGCCCTGTATGGTGTCTTGCAGTACATTAGTCACTGAACATTCTTCTTCGTTCTTTACACTTGAGTATGACAGGCCCCGACATCCACAATGGAAACATACTGACCTGTTGTCATTCAATAACAAAATGTCCATTTTTCTGCACACTAAACCAACTGGTGATGGAGCCAGTTATATCTACGACAAGGAACTTAGATGTTGTCTTACAGCTCCAGTATAAGTCCGGGGTTTCCAATTCTATTTCTAAATGAACTATTTGGCTTTCAGACATTGGTGTCAATGAATGTCCAGCTCCTTTGTGATTTCATGATGCTATCTCCTACTTACGAGGTTAAACATCCAATGCTGCTACATCTGGCTATCTAGGGTTGCCATTAACAGATGTCATAAATCCTCATATCTCTTTTCTGACGATCTGTTAACCTAGCAATGCGAGGCCCATAAAGACTGCCATTGACACCACAACAGGACATCTATGACACATAATTCAGGATTCTCTATTGTGACCCATTTCTTCGTGCCAGCAGCGCTTGATGAAGTCCTCTGGTGTAGGAAGATCTTTCAAAAGAAGCACCTGATGGATGTTCTCTGCCACACCCTCCATTAAGTGTGAAACTTTGTTGGCTTCTGTCATATTTGGTTGGTTGGCTGATTTGGGGGAAGGGACCAAACAGCGAGGTCACTGGTCCCATCAGATTAGGGAAGGATGGGGGCAGGAATTCGGTTGTGCTCTTTCAAATGAAACATCCCGTGATTTGCCTGAAGTGCTTTAGGGAAATCACGGAAAACCTAGGATGGCCAGACGTGGGTTTGAACCATTGTCCTCCCAAATGGGAGTCCAGTGTACTAACCACTGTGCCACCTTGCTCAGTATCATATTTGGATACAATGACTGACACAGTGCCAACACACTTCGTTAACAACTGTGTAGTCTGCCCTTGGGTTCAGTTGTACTTTGCCTACACCAACCTGGTGCTGGATGTCACCAAATGTTTTGTTAATTTCTACCAGACATTTGGCCTGCTCTTGAGCTTTACCTCTATTCACAAACCACTGCTGGGCTGAACCAGCCAAGTAAAAGCAGATGCTGGAAAAAACCATTAATGTCATCCTATCACTTGGATTTAGTGAGAACACTGAATCTCTTTCAGCCATTGCATTGGATCCAGGCCAGCTTCTTCCGAAAACACTTTCGATTGCTTGAATGTACCTGACTCACTGACACTTTTGTAACCATTGATACCTTGACAATTTGGATTGTAAGAGGAATGTACTATTTATATTCAGTCATGTGTCAGTGAGGGTGGCAGCTTTTACATAGTCTTATTGGAGCCATCGTTATCTCAATGACTAGATATGCCCAGCATCTCTATTAATGTTTTGTACGTACTTGATTACAGATGAGGTTTTTTCCCAAATTTGTGGTTAGAAAACTACGGGGCCATCTTACATTTAAGCCAATGGCTATGCTGCTGTAGTAACACCGGTTCCCATCAGATCACCGAAGTTGAGTGCTGTCAGGCTTGGCTAGCACTTGCATGGGTCTCCGTCCGGTCTGCCTAGCGCTGTTGGCAAGCGGGGTGCACTCCGCCCTTGTGGGGCCAGTTGAGGAGCTACTTGACTGAGGAGTAGTGGCTCCGGTCATGAAAACTGACAAGGGGGTGGGGGGGTGGGGGGGGTGCTGGGGAGTGGTGTGCTGACCACATGCCCCTCCATATCTGCATCCAATGACGCCTATAGCCTGAGGATGGAATGGCGGTCGGTCAGTACCATTTAGTTTTTCATCTTACATTTGCATATTCAACTATTGCTGCTGAGGTCAAATTTTCATGTTGTTTAATAGATTGATACAGGTGTCTTCTTACTGTTTCAGATGACACTTTGGCTATTGAGATCATGGGCAGATTTATTTTGAAGAATGCAGGTTAGGTAGGGCAAATAATACATGCACTCCAACAAGTTCAAGATTTCCTGACACGCTGAAGTGCTCAATACAGTACCAACCTCGCTCGAACAATTATGTGACATTTGACTTACGTGGCATAATGCAAGGGATATACGAGAAACTATGAACTACCCAGCAGAACAATCTATTGCTCTGCTTAAAATCTGACATTTTGTGAAACACAGGAAGACATAGAATTTAATGCTATTATGTTACAATTCTTGTTGTACTTGAAGAGGTTTGTGATAAAAGTTCTCATACCTGTATGGCTACCACAACAAACAATTATGGTACTTGTTAAGTAAAGTTAACATTGAAAGATGAAAATGCTGCCCTTCCAAAAACATTACTTTATTCTGAATGCAAGCCAATATTTTGTTTGATTATGAGATATTATTCTGTGCAGCCAATGAGAGAGCAGAGGGTAGACGATATGTTAGGAAGCAAGAAACATTGTAACATTCTCACGTCAGTATAGAAGAGAAATCTGATACATATTTGGAAAAAGACAGCTGCATTCCCAGGTTCCACTGTAACCACAATTTTAGATATTGCAACATATTTGGAAGAAACAGCAAAATATATAACCAACTTTGATTCCACCAACCGTTGCACACAGTGACTGTAAACTATAAGGAAGGGGAGGCACACAGCAATTAGTCGCAATCCATTAGCTTTTATTATTCTTGCAAATCTAGATTTCAGCTATGAATATAGCCAAAATCCACATTTTTAAGAATATACTAAAAGCTAATGGGATCACGACTGACTGCTGTGTGCCTCTCCTTCATTAGCGAAATATTTGTGATAATGAAGATATAAATTACACAACTATGCTATTGGGATGATGGTGATGATTAAAAATAGTGATACCACAGCCCGGGCTTATTAAGTGAAAAAGGTTGTGGAGATTAGAACGTCCTTTTTATTTTATTTCTTCCTGCATTATTAAATTGTAGACACTGAAATGGCCTAAATTTAAATAGGAACAATTCTAACATTGCAGAGAAATATTTAATGTCAATAAAAAAGTTTTTAATTTTGTTTAGTCAGAATACACTAAAAATATAGTTTTTTCAACAAAACTCTTAAAGAAAAAAGGGATCGCCTTACAATCAGGTAAATATGTCACGTAGAAACCACCCACTTATAACAGCAGGATCATAATCACAACTAGGATTTCACACTGAGAGCATGTTTATTAAGAACACATAAAAGCACAGACAGAGCTGAACTGTCTCCCTCAGCAGAGTTTGTGATTTATGCATACAGATGATGTTCTAGTAAATTCCAATATTCCATAAATAAATAACGGACAGAAACTTCCAGAAATTACAGTTCTCAACTGATAAATAATTGTAACAGGCAGAAATGAAATTGGTGACCCAGATACCACTATACAACAACATTAACCACTACACCATAGCAGATGAGTTATTCCCAATGTTTTAACCTCCAAAGATAATTTTTTTTATTTAATTTTGACCAACAACAGTTTGTTTGTTACTTTTCCAGTGAGCAAGTCCTTCTTAACACTTCTTCAAACTCAAAATTTTAATGCACTTATTTTTATATTATTGCACAGCTATATTTCGTTATTAGAAACATTATCATGGCCAAGACATACACAAATCCTGCCACACAAGTGTAGTATGAGTTCATGTGCCAACTAGCTCTGCAGATCATGAGGAAATGGAAGTAATTATGATGAGAGAATGGAATTTGATAGGAGGAAAAGGAAGAGAAGTTAAACAGTAGAACATAAGAGAGTTTGAAGGCATTTGTACTATTTTTTGACCGTGAGTGTCTCAAAAAATACGTAAAGGTTTTTAACTACCGCTACCAGCCACAAAATTTGTTAACTAATGTGTTATTTATTTATTGTGCGACATGTTGTGAGGATATACCTCATCATTAGGCTATATGGCATAACAAAAACAATTTTACAATAGGATCATGCAGATGTTAAAAAGTCTCTTCATAAATGCTGTGCTTCTCCTGTGAAAGAAGAGAAAACCTTGTAAGAGGCGAAGTCACTTTGTAAGCTGGACTGACGTTTGCATGAAAATGTTTTGTAAGTCACTCACTTTGTTCTTATGGTGTGGCAGTCTCGTTGTGATGAGCTGAGGTGTTTCGATTGCTGTGGCTTTCTCAGCTTTCTTGATCACTGTTCACAAATTTTCACACACATATCAGTGATCAAGAAAGCCAAGAGAGCCACAGAACTGGAAACACCTCAGATCATCACAACAAGACTGTCACGCCATAAGAACAAAGTGAGTGATTGTTACAAAACATTTTCATGCAAACATCAGTCCAGCTTACAAAGTGACTTCGCCTCTTAATAGGTTTACTCTTCTTCCACAGGAGAACCACAGTATTTATGAAAAGACTTTTTAACATCTGCATGATCCTATTGTGACATTGTTTTTGTAATGTCCTATAACCTGATGATGAGGTATACCCTCGAAACATGTCGCACAATAAATAAATAATACATTAGTTAACAAATTTTGTGACTGGTACCTGTAATTCAAAACCTTTACAGTAGAACATAAACATGGAGGAAAGAAATGAGAGGGAAGCTTTGTGTAAGTGGTAAAGACCTGGAGACAGAGGATGGTTTCAGACTGATTATATAATGATAAGATAATTATTTCAATCCCCGATTTTAAACTGTGAAACACTTCCAACAACAGATGTGGAATCCTCCAGTCTGTCATTACAAAAGCAAAAGTCATGTACTACAGTATAACCTCGTTGACACAAATCCGACAGGACCAAAAAATCAAGAGTTCCTGTTAAAAAAATTCAGGTTACAGCAGTACAGTAATCCGTAATGCACTACAATATCAATCACTTTACATTACTATAGACTTGTAACACTATAAAGCGACTCTAGAAGTACAAGTACTCACAAATTACACTATTTTCTTGGGAATAAATCGAGCATGGTTTACTGACATTTACGGGAATGAAAATATCTAATAATTTCACAACTAATAATAACTAAAGCGCGCGTAAACCCAGCAGTGACACTGAATGTTTAAGCAAATCGTTCTAAACTGTCCAAGGTTGTAAACATATCCTGAAGTATAGGTGGAATGGTACCTATATTCTCTTCCTCCTCATTTTTTCTGATGACCCTTCTTGCACCTCAGTCACAGCTTTCAGCACATTAGATTCTACAGAAGCACATACAGCAACACTCATATGCACTACTGAATGTCTCAAAACTAATCCCAGGGTTTCAATATCTTGCAGAACTATCCATTCATCAGGTGACGCGGCATTGTTTAACTCGTGGGCATCTTCAGTGTTGCTATGTCCCCATGCTCTGTTAAAGCACTTCCTTATATGATGTAGCAACAGAAGAGTTCCAGGCTGCTGCAATGGTTTTTATTGCACCAAGCAGTGTTGTTTCCAGCAGCACAAACTGCAGTGCTTACAATCTGCTTGCGATAAAATCTCTTCATGAAAGAAATGATGCCTTGGTCCAGGGGCTTAAGGCAGCTTGTCACATTTGGTGGAAAAAATTGAACCTTTATGTTGGTTAGGTTCAGATACTGTATGTTATGGGTGGTACACTTGTCCAATGTAAGGAGAACAGTCCGCAGCTCATGGTCGTGCGATGGTGTTCTCGCTTCCCGCGCCCGGGTTCGATTCCCGGTGGGGTCAGGGATTTTCTCTGCCTCGTGATGACTGGGTGTTGTGTGATGTCCTTAGGTTAGTTAGGTTTAAGTAGTTCCAAGTTCTAGGGGACTGATGACCATAGATGTTAAGTCCCATAGTGCTCAGAGCCATTTTTGTAAGGAGAACATGTTCGTTTTGCGCAACCATTGGAATGCTGAATTGAAGAAGCCACTAGCGAAATAACATGCTGTTGATCCGAACTTTCTCATAGTGAGAGTAGATGCAACGTAAAGTGTCAATATTAATATTTTTAAAACAATGTGGTTTCTCAGACTTACCGATAACCTAGGGATGAAATTTCTAACGCTTGTCTGCACTATATTCAAGGGCAACAGTTACACATTGTTTGCTGTGTCCTCCACCATGACACTTACCACCTTCTACCCCAGCGTGCAATTTAGAACCAGTTTCTAGAAAAGTCCAGTTTCATTCATACTAAACACATCACACAAGGCATACTTTTCCTTCACTCGGCTGAACTCATGCAACCAGTTGTTTGCACTTTCTTCATCTACTGTATTTACTTCACCACAAATTCGTAAAGATAAAACTGAATGTCTCTTTAGGAAACGATACAGCCAACCAGCAGAACAACTGAAGTTTTCGATGGCTATACTTTTGGCAAGCTCATTTGCCTCTGACTGAATCATCAGGCTACTTTAATGTGTGTTAGATGCACACAGTTGATTGAACCATTCTAGCAGTAAGGTCTTGTATCTTCATACTTAGCACTACAAAATTGTTTAGATCTGTTTCTGGAACCTGATGCAGCAGCATTAAATGGTTTTTTCTCAATTCTTAATCATCGTAGAATAACGTAGATTTAGGAATTCCAAACTATTCTGCAATTGCTCTTTTCTTTGTACCATGGTCATCTCACCTAGAATCTTAAGCTTTACTTGTACTTTTAGAGCCATCTGTTTCCTCTTTGCCACATTTAGTGTGTTTCTGTTTGTAGATTTTTATTCAGTGTTCTAAGTTGATCTGGCTATGACTAAAAGAACACCTGGCATCAAATATGTTTCTAAATGTTAATGCATGCATTACTGAATTTATTTAAATGTACTATACACACTGATTGTTGAGATGACAGTTGTGGCTGCCAACCTACAATAAGTTAGAAATAAGTCAACAATGGGTTGTTAGCTTTGTAGTTACATTTATTGCATTCACTTCAGAAAAAATTTAACTATGCTAGGGTTATGAGTCGTTCTTTAGTAAGTTCGCACTAATGGGATTATACTGTATGCTCAAAAAATAAAATACTTCTAGAATAAGGCTGAAACATCAAGAATAAGGGAAAAACTGTTATAAACATTAGTAAACAAGAAACACACAAAAATAGTGATGCAAACTAAATTGAATTCCCAGAATATAGCTCTGTCAGACTGGGGAAACTTTTAAATCACACGAATCACAGGTCACCAACTCCAGTTATTACTTCTTGCAGTTGCAGCAAACACTGAACACAGAAATACACAACCAAATAGAGATGCTTTACATTTACTTGTGCATAACTGTGTGCACCATCAACAGGGATTAATGTCCGAAATTCAACTCCTAAGAAGATTACAGAATTCATTAGGTAGCTAAACAGGCATAATTCTGCTGACTTTCACTAACTCTGGGTATATTTCCGAATAAACAAATATGCATAGGTGACCCCCTCCCCCTCCATGAATTACTGACTTCACGAAACGGGGTAGCTTAAATATCTCATGGATACGGCAGCCTTTACTATGGGTGCAACCACAATGAGGGGATATCTGTGGAGAGACAAGACAAAGTTACAGTTCCTAGAGGGGCAGCTGCTTTTTCAGTAGTTGCAAGGGCTATGGTCTGTATTGTTGACTGGTCTGACCTTCTAACACTAGCCAGCATGGCCTTGCTATGCTGGTACTGCAACCAGTTCAAAGTCAAGGAAACTACACCCATTATTTTTCCCAAGGGCTTATGGCTTTATGATTCTCTTGGGTAAAATATTCTGGAGGTATAATAGTCCCCTATTCAGATCTCAGGGCAGGGACTGCTCAGGAGGACGATGTCATCAGGAAAAAAAGAATGAGCATTCTATGGATCAAAATGTTGAATGTTTGATCCCTTAATTGTGTAGGTAGGTTAGAGAATTTAAAAAGGATGGGCTGAAGCCAGATATTGTGGGAATTACTAAAGTGTGGTGGCAGGAAGAATACTACTTCTGGCCTGGTGAGTACATGGTTAGAAAAAGAAAATGAAACAGGGCTACTGCAGGAGTAGGTTTAATAATTAATAAGAAAATAGGAATGCAAGTTGCGTACTACGAACAGGATAGTGAATGTCTCCTAGTAGTCAAGTTGGATATAAAGCCATCACCCACCACAATAGTACAAGAATGCCTAGTTTCTCCACAGATGATGGAGAAATTGAAAGACTGTGTGATGAGATAAAATAATGCTACATACAGCTAGGGGAACAAAACTTACACTGTGATGGGAGCTGCAATTTGAAAGTAAGAAAAAGAAGAGAAGGAAAAACAGTTATAGAACATGGACAGCAAAAGAGCAGGACGGGGGTATGAAAGTGGAAGTTAATGTGGCAGAAGCTTAATTTTGATTTAAGAACAATGAAAGAAGGTTTTATACATGCAAGAGACCTGTAGACATTAGAAGGCTTAAGAAGATATATAATGGTAAGATGGACATTTAGAAACCAGATTTTAAGCTGCAAAACATATTCAAGGGTGGATGTGAACTCTGACCAAAATTTACTGATTCTGTATTACTGACTAAAACTGAAGAAATTGGAGACAGGCAGGAAATTAGAGATGGGACCTGGATAAATTGAAAGAAACAGATGAGAGTTTCACAGGCAGTATTTGCAACGTTTGACTCATGCGTAAAGGAGTACAATAGAAGACAAATGGATAACTATCAGAATGGCGGATCATGGAGGGCTTGGCAGTTTGAACAGACTGTCTTAATAGTCCTCAACATCTGCTGAGGTGTCATCAGATCAGATAGATAAAATTAAAGTTGATTTGTCTTACAGATTTTGACTCCACCTCTTATACCTATAAATTTTTATCCCTTGAGTAATAGACAAAGCAATCAAACAATGTAAAATCCAGGAAAGTTGCTACCCACCATATAGCGGAGATACTGAGTCGCGATAGGCGCAATAAAAAGGTTCACACAATTATAGCTCTCAACCATTAAGGCCTTTGTCAGCAATAGACAAACACACACACACACACACACACACACAAACACACACACACACACACACGCAAACACAACTTGCACACACGTCTGCAGTCTCAGACAACTGAAACCCGACTGCGATGGGAGTGGTGGCTGGGTGGGGGTAAGGAGGATGCTGGGGCGGAGAGGGGGAGGGGTAGTATGGTGGGAGTGGTGGACAGTGAAGTGCTGCAGTTTAGACAAAGGGCAGGAGAGAAGGTGGGGAGGGGGTAAGTAGCAGTGCGCAATTCAGAAAAGCTGGTGTTGGTGGGAAGGATCCATGTGGCACAAGCTGTGAAGTAGTCACTGAGATGAGGGATATCATGTTTGGCAGCGTGTTCAGCAACAGAGTCGTCCACTTGTTTTTTGGCCACAATTTGTCGGTGGCCATTCACCGGACAGACAGCTTGTTGGTTGTCATGCCTACATAGAATGCAGCACAGTGGTTGCAGCTTAGCTTATAAATCGCATGACTAGTTTCACAGGTAACCCTGCCTTTGATGGATTAGGTGATGTTAGTGACTGGACTGAAGTAGGTGGTGGTAGGAGGATGTATGGGGTAGGTCTTGCATCTAGGTCTCTATTAGTAGGTTTGATAAGGCATTACCTACAAACAAATCTGGGGTACAGCTATGGGCACCCACATGGCACCATCCTATGCCAACCTATTCATGAGCCATCTACAGGAATCCTAACACAGAATCCTAAACCCCTCACCTGGTTCACATTCACTGATGACATCTTTGCTATCTGGATTGAAAGTGAGGACATACTATCCACATTCCTCCAGAACCTCAGCAACTTCTCCCCCATTTGCTTCACCTAGACATACTCAACCCCACAAGCCACCTTCCTAGACGTTGACCTCCACCTCAGAGATGGCTACATCAGTACCTCCGTCCATATCAAACCTACTAACCACCAGCAGTACCTCCACTTTGACAAATGCCACCCATACCATACCAAGAAGTCCCTTCCGTACAGCCTAGCCACCCGTGGTTGTCGCATCTGCAGTGACGAGCAGTTCCTCTCAAAATATACCGAGGGTCTCATTGAAGCCTTCACTGACTGATTGTCCTCCCAACCTTGTACAAAAACAAATCTCCCGTCCCTTATCTTTCCTGTCTCCCACCACCTCCCAAAGTCCCACAGTCCAGCCACAGAGGAGCATTCCCCTCGCAACTCATTACCATCTGCGACTGGAGCAACTGCATTATATTCTCCACCAGGGTTTCGATTACCTCTCGTCATGCTCTGAAATGAGGAATGTCCTGCCCACTATCCTTCCCACCCCTCCTACAGTGGTATTCCGCTGTCCACCAAACCTACACAATATACTTATCCATCCTTACACAACCGCTACTCCAGTCCCTTATCTCACGGCTCATACCCCTGTAATAGACCTAGATGCAAGACCTGTCCCCATACATCCTCCTACCACCACCTACTCCAGTCCGGTCACTAACATTACCTATCACATCAAAGGCAGGGCTACCTGTGAAACCAGTCATGTGATCTACAAGCTAAGCTGCAACCACTGTGCTGCATTCTATGTAGGCATGACAACCAACAAGCTGTCTGTCTGCATGAATGGCCACCGACAAACTGTAGCCACGAAACAAGTGGACCACCACGTGGCTGAACACGTTGCCAAACATGATATCCCTCATCTCAATGACTGCTTCACAGCCTGTGCCATATGGATCCTTCCCACCAACACCAGCTTTTCTGAATTGCGTAGGTGGGAACATTCCCTGCAATACATCCAATGTTCCCATAACCCTCCTGGCCTCAACTTCTGTTAGTCACTGTCCTCACCCATCCAGCCCCCTACCTGTTCCCATTCCAACACTACACAGCCATCATTTCACTGCCACACCCAATCTTTTAGTTTCTCTCCTTTCTGCTACTTACCCCCTCTCCACCTTCTCTCCTGCCCTCTATCTAAACTGCAGCACTTCATTGTCCACCACCCCCACTATACTATCCCTCCCCCTCCCCACTCCAGCCTCCTCCTTACCCGCACCCAACCACCACTCCCATCATGCACTGGTGCTGCTGCTCGCAGTGTGATTTCAGTTGTCTGCGACAGCAGACGTGCGTGCAAGTTGCGTTTGAGTGTGTGTGTGTGTGTGTGTGTGTGTGTCTATTGCTGACAAAGGCCTTAATGGCTGAAAACTATAATGTGTGAATCTTTTTCTTGTGCCTATCACGACTCAGCATCTCCACTATATGGTGAGTAGCAACTTTCCTTCTCTAGTATTGACACAGCAATGACAGATATAAAAGCAAGGTTCAAGAGTGGGATTAAAATCCATGGTGAAAGGATATCAATGATAAGATTCACTTATGACACTGCTATCCTCAGTGAAACTAAAGAAGAATTACAGGATATCTTGCACTGAAAGAACAGTATAGTACAGAATATGGACTGAGTGCAAATCAAAGAAAGTGAAAATAATGAGAAGTAGCAGAAATGAGAACAGCAAAAACATACATCAGAATCGGAGATCGTCAAGTAGACATAGTTAAGGAATTCTGCTACTTAGGCAGCAAAATAACAGATGATGGATGGAGCAACAATGACATAAAAAGCAGACTAGCACTAGAAGAAAGATCACACTTGGCCAAGAAATGTTCACTGGTATCAAACATAGGCCTTAATTAGAGGAAGAAATTTCTGAGATTGTATGTCTGGAGCACAGCATTGTACGGTACTGAAAGAGGGACTGTGAGCAAACCAGATCAGAAGAGAATTGAAGTATTTGAGAAGTGTGGCTACTAAATAAGAATGTTGAAAATTATGTGGACTGATAAGGTAAGAAATGAGGTGGTTTACACAGAATCAGCAAGGAAAGAAATATATGGAAAACACTGATAGGAAGAAGGGACAGGATGGTAGGACACCTTTTCACAACAGGAAATGACTTCCACGTTATTAGAGGAAGTTGTAGACTGTAAAAATTGTAGAGGAAGACAGAGACAGAGATTGGAATACATTCTGCAAATAATTGCTGATGTAGGTTGTAACTGCTATTCTGACATGAAAAGGTTGACACAGGAAGCTGCATCAAATCAGTCACAAGACTGATGACCTAAAAAAAAAAGTTATAAAAAAGTTATTTGTATGGAGATTTAATTACTGCACAGACACCTGTAGTTTGCTTTTGTCTGTTCTTTATGTTGGTGTGATATGCTATGCACTATTTGTGTGTGCTCTGCTATCAGCTTGGAGACAGTAACTTGCTACGTAGTCACTGAACCTCCACAAATAGGTATATATATTTTTGTTTCATGATTGGTCTCTCTTCTACTCTGAATTGCTAGCATTTTGTTACATGATCTTCACAGTGTGTGCAAGTGACAATGCAGAAGTAGGTTGCTGTTGTGGCCTACATATCTTTTTTGCTTCACTGTATGGTACTTTGTCAGTAATTTTGATTTCCTGAATCTTCTTCTCTCCCAAATAAACGGGACAATCTCGACTCCAGTACTGATGGCTCTCACCACAATTAACACCCAATGATATGCGAGTTTCATAATGTCTTTTCCAAACTTTTTCAAGTTGCCTGGCCCTTGCACGTTAATGTAGTGTGTCCAAATTCTGCCATTCACATGTCTTAAAAGGTTTCATGTGTAGGACCAGAGTTTTAAGCAGATAGACCATGCCATGATGAATTGGGGAGAACAAAAGCATGAAAAGTCAAAATAAATGCAGCTGTCTTCCATAGACTTTTTTCACAACTGTAAATACATTTGTGACTACATTAGCCTCCTATTCTTCCTTCATTAGTGGCTAGGTCTACTATGCCCCTACAAGTCACATCACTACTAAAGTTTAGGTGGAGCTCCGGAATGACTGGGTGCTCACTATGATATTTTTTATCCTGCAGCAGTGTTGTTTGACATGCAGCAACTGACTGGTGTTCTGGTACTGTTATCTACTTGCATCTAAGATTGAAAGTGTTCAGGAGGGCTGAGCTCCCTTATTGATTTGGGTGTTGCTACTACCCAAAGGCCACCCGAACACGTATTAATGGGTGTCCCAAGAGCATCTAGGGATACACATGTCAACTCAGACAGAGCTCTCTGCTTGCTGAGTAAGCCCGATATAACTGAGATGCAGCAGGTTTCCCGGACATTGCCCTTTAATGACTGCTTTGCCGCAACAGCCATCCATCTCAAAGGCATGTAGCACACCACAAGGTTGAGATTTTCATTTTGTTTTAGAGAAATGAACTGCACGTGTGATCCAGGCAGTGAAGCCAATATCCATGCTCCCTGTCACACACAATATTTCACAGTGGTTTCTCAAGCTGAAGTGTACCCAGAGCTCGCAGTTACAGTAGACTGTGGTCGTTACTTGGCACAGCCCAGATTATAGCTCTTAACATATTCATTTTAGAGCCCATTTTTATTGGACTCTTTTTCTTGCTTTGACCCATACTACCTCCACTCATAATATGGAAAGCAAGATGAATGCATTTGAAGAGATATGTTACTGATATTGTCAAAAGTAATGTTGCGAAACAGCTACGCACTTTCGAGGGTTACACTCTTGTCATTCCGATGTTTATATTTAAACACTTAAACAGACATAGTTGAACAAGTGGGTGGTATTTGTAAGGTAAACTCGTCTGGACAAAAAGCCCTTGTCTTACTGTGAAAGCCATCCCATCACACTACTGCTCCTTCTCCAGAGTGTCCTCCTTCACTAGTGTCTCCAAAAATGTCCACTTGTTATCACACAAGCTGACTACCAGTACAATGGCTTGGCCAACTGTTCCCTCCCATTCCATATATAACAACATATTGCTGCAATGAGATGTACATTTACATTAGTTCTCTATTACAGTCTTTTTTTTTCTCTTATAACTTTCCTTATAGCAATTCCATTATGGACATGTGATCGTGCAAGAACTGCATTTGGACAGAAGGATATCAGGAAAAAAAATAATAGCGTAAAAACTGACAGAAAACTAATCCACTCTGAATAAAAAATGGAATGCATAATAACAGAGTTCCCAGCACAAAATAATGAATCAGAATTTAATTATAAACTCAAGTAGACTTACCTTTTTCATACTCTTCAGTCGGTAATTGCAAGATGAAAGACAGTACCGGTCAGGTGGTAACCTTAGCCCACAATGTGGTTTCACTAGTGGCAAAGGTGTACTGTTTTTCGTCCTAGCAACGTCTAAAAGAATCTGCAAAATTTTAAATCCAATACTAAATCATTTTATCACATCCAACTACAAGAAAAGGAGAAACTAAATAACATACTTCTCGAGGCGGAGGGTTGGTAAATATCCTATCTGTTGTCATCTGGACAGCCAGTTTCAGATCATCCAGATCAATTGCCTTCTTTTTGGCATGGTTTGCAAGCACTCGTGCGTCCTCCAGAACAGTTGTGACATAACCTATAAACAAAGACAATAAACATCATTATTCAGTTATCCTATATTACCCAGACATCCTCAAAATACTTAAAACAGGAAGAGGGGTGGGTGGGCCATGTGTGCTGGACTACAATAGGAAAGAATATAGGTATAGGAGTCAAAAGCAATGAAATTCATTCCAAACTCAGATTACATGAGAGACAGAGAGATTTCCTGTGAACACTGCAGCTGTCCACAGACTCTTGTACTGGAACTTGATCCGCCTGGGTTCCCGGGTTCAATTCCCGGCGGGGTCAGGGATTTTCTCTGCCTCGTAATGACTGGGTGTTGTGTGATGTCCTTAGGTTAGTTAGTTTTAAGTACTTCTAAGTTCTAGGGGACTGATGACCATAGATGTTAAATCCCATAGTGCTCAGAACCATTTGGAACTTGATCTTTGCAAGAAAAAAGTTCTCCTATTTCACTCATTTGTTAAGTCTAGTTAAATTTGAAATGCACAACAATATAAAATTAATTTTACTTAATGGCTATACAAACAGACACACATTAAATATTCTAAAGTTGCTAGATATTTGTTGTTGCATAATGTTATTAGAAACCCAGTTCAATCTCATATCAGACCTAAATCAGTAGTATTTCTTAGTGACAGGTAGTATGCATATTCTCGAGGATTATCATCACAAGAATACTTCTTCACAATACACATGAGTTGAGAATATAATATCTCTAGACCAACTTCTATGGGTGTAACAAACTTACTGACAGATTAATAAGTGTGTCAGACCAGGACTTTTTAACTTTCGTCATATTATCGAGTGGTGGTTACTAGCCAAATTGAAATTTACGGGTGCGGCTTGAGGGAAACAGGTGGCAAGTAACCCTGCCTGAGAGCAAATGGTTGTACATATTGAAATTAAAGGAGAAAAATAGACTGTCATCAGACCTTCAGTCATAAAATAAGCCTTAAAAGGGTAATGTCATCTGGTTGTATTGCCAAGCCATGTAGTGTTGGTATCTGCGGAAATTACGATGTTTGGCATTAACAAGACATAATGTGAACATAGGGCTGAGTCGGCTTGTAAGCTTGGGAGCAAATGGGGGACCCTCAGGGCTCATGCATGATGACGAGTGCCCCCGACACCTGATCCCCATCCCCATCTGACATGATGCAGGGATGAAACAGTGATGTAATAAACAATGCTCCTCTAGACTGGTGGAGTGGAAGTCAACACAAGTAAAAACATAGTAAAGATCAGAAAGGCATAGATTGTGATAAAACAATATAAAAGACCAGAGAGCCTGGCATGTCAGACATAATAAAGGCATCAAAGCTACCGTGGTGAGGGGCAGGAGGCAAGGGGTTTGTACTCATTATGCAGTACGAAGCCCAGGGTCAGATGAGCATGTCCAATACAAAGTTGACAAAAAATCGTGGAACAGAAGATGGAATACTCCATATCAGTGGTTTCCTTGATAATACATAGTTCATTAGAAGTGTCACCCACCATTCCCTGTTTGTGCTGCAATAGACTGCCTCTCACAGGCGGGCTCGTAAGTAAGGGCTGGATATTCCTTTTACAAGAGCCGATAGTGAGCTTAGTTCCCTAGTTAGGCAATCAACAATCTGATTCTCATACTCGAGGGTTCAGATATGACTCAGGATCCAGTGGAAGACAACTGAATGGCCAGCGTTATCAGATCATATAGAAGATCAGGGATAGTGAACAGTACTGGGTAGCATTGCCTAATAGCCTGCAGATTACTCGTTGAGTCGCTGTGTACCAGACACTGGACACAGTCTTTCTTCTCAATAAAATAAGACAGTATGATATTACATTTACTTCATTAGGCATTTAAACTGTAAATTAATATTTAACAAAAGCCTGCCTCCCACTTTTCTGTGTGTCTTCAAATGAAAGTGAGATAGAAATTAATTAACATTGATCCTTACATAAAAGAGAAATTTTAGGTCAGGGTTATTTAAGGCAATGCATTTAAAACTGTAATTATTGGTGATTACCAAGACAGCAGTGACCGTTAGAGAAGCTCCTCTGTTTGAAGAAGGATGTTAGGAGTACAGGGACACATTCCTGGACGGTAGTTGGCAATTAGGACCAGCCATGTAATGAGGTAATGGTAGCCTAATAGGTCTCGGGAGTTTCCTCAGAAATCGCTGGTAATACAGACATAGCTTTTTTAGAAATGGTCATTTCGGGAGTCAACAGAAAATAGTGCCTATCGTGATAGTCTGCAGTTTTCTTGCTGGAACTGTGTTTTTACATAGGGCCCAGCAGGTCAACCAGCCTCACTTTTGTCGGTATCCTGGAGCAGCCAAAACAGAGCATACATGTCTTCCACAGAGGACCTCGTGGACAACTGCTGGCTACTCAGCATAACACAGTGAGACGCTATGGCCTACAGCATAGCTAAAGCACCATCGTGTTCCTCTGTTGTTCCACACTACTAGCACCTCTTAACACTAACTCTCTTTCTCTCTATTCTTAACTTATATGGCCTTGCAATTTCATACCTTTTTTTAGTTGATGGCTGATAACATGTGAACTTGATATTGAACACTAGTGTGCTCTTACATTCCAATTTTAGTGCTTAGTAACTGTTTCTGTCACTTTGTAACTCTTAAATGCAACATACATTACAATTAAGGAATTGAATTTGGGCTCTTCCCACAGTTGTGATTGTGGCACTGTCCTCCTTTTTCACCTGTATCCCCATGATTAGCTTTGATTAATCAATGGACACTGCAAGGGATCAAAGTTTAAGGTCATGGGATAGATCCAGCCAAACATGCAGGCTCGGTACACACCAATGCATGAAATGATTCAATGGATATAGTCGAGTGAGGGAAGAGAAATATCTCTACGGAGGATTTCCAGTCAAATCTCAATTTGGAATCCTGCTCTTCGTCAAGCATCAGGGGGCTGGGACTCCTGAGAGAATATGGAAATTGGCATGGTTACAAAATTGATAGTCAATGGAGGCATTGTCAAGCAGTAACTGGTGATGCCAAAACCACAAGGAGACTGTTTACTGAGCTCTTTCGGAAAGCCCTGATGGAAAGCTTCACCCCACAATGGCGTACTGCATCCAGCGGTTGCAATGCTGACGGTGCCACGGATCGTATACCTGCCACCCACAGTACAATTGTGATAATTTCGAGGTCCAAGTGGATTGTGGTGCGAAAACGAAGTGTGTGATCCATGCTTTGTCAGGGGAGAAATGAGGTTCACGATCCAGGACCCAAGACTACACCCTCCGTGTGGCTCCTTGGAGTTGACTGTTACTGAGATCATTATGTATAACCCATTGTAATAACATAACTAAGTTGGGTGAGCAAAGAATAAGTACTATGGCGTAGAACAAGCCTTTTGCTGTGCTGAAATAATGTGTGTCAGAAATAACAAAATTCAAAATCATTAAGCAACTGTTCATCAAGGAGAATCCTACCAGTTTGTCAGAAACTCACCCACTCTTTACACTAGTCTATCCTGTGTAAGTCACTTCATTGCATAAAACTAATGCAATCAATATCTGCTTGAATCTGCTCACTGTATTTGGCCCTTGGTCTCTCTCTATCATTTTTAACCCTCACACTTAATTCCATTACCGTACTGACAATTCCTTGATGCATTATGAAATGTGCTATCAACCAACTCCTCCTTTTAGTGAGGTTGTGCAATAACTTTTTTTTGTCCATTTCCTTTAGTACCTACTCATAAGTTATTTGATCCAACCTTCAGCATTCTTCTGCAGCACCATCACATTTCAAAATTTTCTATTATCTTCTTGTATTAAATATTTATATTTCCCATTTCACTTCTGTTCAAGGCTACACTCTGGACCCTTAACTAAGCATTCTAACATTTATATTTGACATTAACAAATTTCTCTTTTTCAGTTATTCATTTTTTGCTATTGCCAGTATGCATTATATATCCATTTTACTTTGAACAGCATCAGCTATTTTACTGAGCAAACAGCAGAACTCGTGACTTCCTTTTAGTGTCTTGCTCACTAATCTAATTTGCCCCGTATCATATAATTTAATTCTTTTAGATTCCATTAGCCACGTGTTACTTTTGTTGATACTGATCTCATAATATCTTTCTAAGACACTACTGAGCCATTTAAAGGCTCCCCCAAGTCTTTAGAGGTCTTTGACTGAAGTACAATGTCATGAAATTTCCAAATTTTTTTTCTTCCCTCTGAACTTCCTCTACATCTACACTCTGCAAACAACAGTAAAGTGCATGGCAGAGGGTACATCTCATTGCAAGAGTTATTAGGGTTTCTTTACATTCCATTCATGTATGGAGCATGGGAATGACTGTGTTACTGCCTCTCTGTAAGTATTCTAACCTTGTCATCATGATCCCTATGTGAGCAATACGTAGGGGGTTATAGTATATTCCTAGAGTCACCATTTAAAGCCAGTTCTTGAAATTTTGCTAATAGACTTTCTTGGGATTGTTGATGCCTATATTCAAGAGTCTGCCAGTTCAGTTTCTTCAGCATCTCTATGACAGTCTCCCACAAGTCAAACAAACCTGTGACCACTTGTGCTGCCCTTTTCTGTATACGCTCCAAATCTACAGTTAGCCGTATTTGATACCAGTCCCACACACTTTAACAATATTCTAGAATGGGTAGCATGAATGATTATAAGCAATCTCTTTTGTAAACTAACTGCACTTCACCAATATTGTAACAATAAATCAAAATCTACCACCTCCTTTACCTGTGACTGGGTCTAAGTGGTCATTCAATTTCATATCCCTACAAAATGTTACATTCACGTATTGGTATGAGTTGGCTCATTCCAATTGTGAATCATTAATATTACAGTCATAGCATACTATGCTTTTCCACTTTGTTAAGAACACAATTTTACATTGCTGAACATTTAAAGCAAGTTGCCAATCTTTTTATTTTATTTTTATTTATTTATTTTGCACCACTTTGAAATCTTATCAAGACCTGACTGAATATTTATGCAGCTTCTTTCAGACAGTACTTCAATATAAATAACTGCATCATCTGCAAAATGTCGGAGGTTACTATTAATATTGCCGTCCGCCTCGACAGCTGAGTGGTCAGCACGATGGAATGCTGTGCAAAGGGGCCCGTGTTTGATTCCCGGCTGGGTTGGAGATTTTCCCCGCTCAGGGACTGGGTGTTCTGCTGTCATCATCATCGTCATCGTCATCATCTCATCCCCATCGACGCGCAAGTTGCCGAAGTGGCGTCAACTCAAAAGACTTGCACCATGGGCGGCCCTACGCCACACGATATTTCATTTCATTAATATTGTCTGCAACTTCATTAACAGACAACATGAACAACAAGAGTCCCAACACACTTTCCTGGGGGCACACTCAAAGTTACTTCTACATCTGACAATGGCCCTCCATTCAAGATAACATGCTTTGTCTTCCTTACCAAAAGGACCACAAATTTCACTCGATACACCATATGATCATACATTCTACAATAAGCATAGCTGTGTTTCTGAGTCAAATGCTTACCAAAAATTAAGAAATAATGTGTCTACCTGACTGCGTTGATCCAAAGCTTTTTGTATGTCACATAAGAAAAGAGTGAGTTGTGTTTCACATTACTGATGTTTACAGAATCCATGCTGGTTGGCGTGGAAGAAGATCATTATGTTCGAGCTCATAATATGTTTTAAGACTCTACAAGAAATCAATATCAAGGATATTGGATGGTAGCTTTGTGGATAACTTTTATTACCCTTGCAACAGAGAGATGTGACATGTGATTTTTTTCTACTTACTGGACATGGTTTTTTGCTTGAGGAATTAACAATAAATTATAATTAGGAGACGCGCTAATTCAGCTGCAAATTCAGTACAGAATCTGATAGGGATTGCATCGGGGCTTGGAGCTTTGCTCAATTTTAACGATTTCAGCTGTTATTCAACAGTACTGATACTGATATGTGATTATAGGTTTTCCCGGCATACGGAAATCTTGAATATTTCTCGGGCAAGTGGCGAAATACAAAAGGCACAATATTTCAGCAAGGTGACTTCTTGCCATCTTCAGGCATTCCTGGAGTTCGATATCTGACGGATGCCGCCTCTATACAGGCTTTACCCTCCTCCCGCAGTCTTTGTCTCAGCACCTCCATGGTCCGTGGCTAGTGATGGGGAAAGCACAGTGCCTGCGACAGATGTTGAAATACAATCCTCACATGGTCATGGCCATGTGCAGATCTCAGGCGCTGTGGTGACAAAGCATATTCTTCTTCAGATGTCCTGGCAGGAGCAGATTTCTGCGCAGACTGCCGATGTGATTTGATCACACTCAAGGCCTGATCCCAGGCCTCACTTAACTGAAAGCTGCTGTCCTTATTTATTAGCTCATCATGCAGTCAGATCTTCACTGCCTATTCAAGAATACAATCACAGAAGATATTTGATTGCTGAAACACCTTCATGCTACTGTAGTTCATGTCATGTCTATGGGAGATGCAATGCTCTGCCACAGCTGATTATGTTGGCTGTGCATTGTGTATGTGGCATTTATGCTCAGTACATCTCTCCTATACCATTCCGATGGTCTGGCCTACGTACATTTTCCCACACTGGCAAGGAAAGTGCTAAACTCCTTGTTTCCAGAGTTCTAAGTTGCCCTTGACTGATCCGAATTATGTTTTTCTCTTGGATGGAGGGTGAAACACACACCTGACATTGTGTTATCAGAGTATTCTGCCGATCTTTGCCAATGTGTTCCTGACGTATGGTATAATCGCCATCACAGCTGGTTTGTCTTCATCCTCAGTGTAGGCTGCGGTCTCAGCTTCTTCGGTCTTAGGGGCATTTTATCTGGCAGTAGTTGTAACTGTTTGTGCAGAACATTGCCTTTATGCACTGCAATTCAGTTGCTAAGTTGTCATGGTCAAAGATTTTGCTTGCTCTGTGCTTTTGCTTAGGACACATTCTCACTATAAAAGAGCATGACAGTTGGAGGCATGGTAGACACTGTGTCCTAGTGTGCCATCTGGTCTTCACTTGACGGGCACATCCAGATATGGAAGATGGTTGTTTTCTCCTACCTCAATCATGAACTTGATATTCTTATGCAGAAAGACTTGTAGGCAACCTCATCCATGCGGCCGGATTATGAATATATCATCTACATATTGAAAAAAGCAAGAGGGCATGTGAACTGCAGACACCACCAGGGCTTCTTCCTCAAAAGCCTCCATACACATATTGGCCACTACTGACCATAATGGACAGCCAGCCACTACTCCACGTGTTTGACCACAGTAGTTCCTGTTGAATAAAAAATATATTGACATAAGTAACAATTCGAACAGTTATAGTAGCACTGGTCTGAACTTCTCTGTTATGAGGCTTACAAAGTCAGAGGTATGCTAGTAAAGAGGGATACAATGACAGAGTTCACCATGTGGTCTTCTTGGCCCAGTTGGAAGTTCTAGATCTGCTGGACAAAATGCACCGAATTTCTTATGTGGTGTTGACATTTGCCCACAAAGGGGTTGAGTATGACATCAGTTATTTTGCTAATTCATATGTTGGTGCTCCAGTGTTGCTCACAGTCGAGCAGAGAGGCATTTGTTCCTTGTGGACTTAAGGTAGTCTGTAAAGTCTAGGAGGAGCAACTGCTCGTGGATGAAGTTTCTGCACGGTCTTCTTATCTGGGAAGGTGTGCTGGAGATGTGCACTGAACATGTCACACACACAGCCGACATGGTCTGCCTTGGCAGAGCATTTCATCTCCCACAGACATGACGAACTACAATGGCATAAAGGTGTTGAAGAAATAAAATATCTTCTGGGATTGTATTCTCAAATAGGCAGTGGAGATCTGGTTGCATAACGAGCCTAATAAATCAGGACAGCAGTTTTCAGTTAAGCAAGGCCTGGGATCCAGCCTTGAGTATGATCAAATCACACTGATAGTCTACAAAGAAATCTGCTCCTGTCAGGACATCTGAAGAAGACGCATTGTCAGCACGGCGACCAAGATCTGCACGTGGCCGCGACCATGTCACGGAGCGCCACACTTCCCCACCACCGGGCACAGACCTCTCAGCGGCACAGAGACAGAAACTTTGGGAGGAGGGGTAAAGACTATACAGAGTCAGCATCCATCAGAGATCACAGACTTCAGAAATGCCTGAAGATGGTAAGAAGTTGGCTTGCCTTTTGGGCAATGCCTCCTGGCTGAGTAAGTGAGAAATATTCAATACTTCCACACACTGGTAAAATTTAAAATCCACATCAAGTACCTCTTCATGCATGAGATGCACAGCAAAATCAACAAGCTTGAAAAGCTTTGGAACAGCAAGAAGCGTTTTTCGGTCTCACTTGTCTTTGCACTGAGATGGCGAGAGGACCAAATCATACCATATTTTGTGAAGGTCGTGCACCATATCAGAACTGCAGCAGCCAACTGGATCATCATAAAAGCCATCATCATCCTTGTTAGGTAGAGGATCCAGTACACTCAATGAGACATCATGAGAACTCTTCTCACTCCACTTACAGCGGGCCTTGACGCCCTCCTCTCACTCAGGGTAGTGGATAGATACAGTTAGCTTGTCTCAAGCTCCAACAGGGCATGGCAATCGACCACCTGCACACAAACTTCTGAATGTGAATGCCTTGCAGCCAAACCACCACAAAAGAGCCTGAGAGAACTGTTATCACCTTTATAGAGAAAATAACTGACAATCCCAGCTTATCCCATTTGGATAGGGGCTGCATTTCGCACCAATGCTATCAACACCGACAGTGCAATTCACCACCAAGGTAGAACACGTAAAAGACGCTACAGGACAACTGAAGATAATCCTACCAATTTACAGTGATCGGTCGAATCCGGAGTAGTTTCCTTGGGAAGCAAATGAAGTCCAAGATGAACATGGGCCACTGCATGAAGCCAAAGCTGTGAAGGCTTCACACCCATCAAGAATGTGGCAGGTAGTGTGAAGTTAAGCTGCCTGAGCAGTAACTGAAAGCGAACTCCAGGAGGTAACAAAGAAGAAGGGCACGCCCCATATTGGTGGTCAAGGGAGTCATCGAGAAAGAGGACATAAGATGTGTGGCTGGGCATGGGAGACACTGGGCAACAGGGTCTAAAGACACAACAAGGTGAGAGGGAAAGAAAGTAACCTGTGGTCATGTGGGGGGTACCCACTGCAGGACGACACTCCCCCTCACCCCCAACCATTTCTAACAGTGAAAGTGGAGTATTACAGTTTAGTGCAAAATCTGCTCTCCCTCAGGAAATGCAACACTTTGATAGTGGCTGTCTCATTATCTGAGGTAGTGAGGTAGGCAAAATGAGAGAGTGTCACACATCGGCCAGCAGCGTGCACTCAACAAGAACATGCACATTGTCAGTAGACTACCACAGCTGCAGTGAGAATGATCCTCTCAATGCACAACACATTGGCTCCTTCCCGAGAGGACTGGAAAGATGTATGCGACACCTTAGTGGACCCTCAGTTGCTCTCAACTTGTTTTGGGTCACAATAGTCTGTCATTCCAGTTCCTAGAGCCTCAAAATATTGTGCCAGTATTACAATGTCAGGTTGATCTCCTGTAGTTGCACCTTTAGCCACATAGTCGGCGAGTTCATTTCCTGGAATGCCTATGTTGCTTGGTGTCTAGATGAAGGTCACTGTCTTTCCAGAGCTGTTAAGGTCAACCAGAAGGTCCTCGATGTTGGTGACCAAAAGCCAGGGCTACACCTTTTAAGCAACTCATGGAATTGTTACAGATCGGAAAGTTCGTTGTGGCCAGGGATTTCATGTACCGCAAAGCCTGAGATATGGCAAACAACACTGCAGTGCATTAGTGTATACACCGCAAGCACTTGACTTTTGATCTGTCCGTGTAGATGCATGCCGAATTAGAATAATCATGGAGGATTGAATGCAACAGATGTTGGAGAAGAGTAGGATCAGCATCCTTCGTGAGGCCACAAAGAGGTTCATTCGTATCACAGGAAAGGGGAGTGTTGAGAGGGAATTCTAGGAACACAGACTAAAAGAGGCTGTTGGAAGTCCTTCAGCAAAGTACCGAATCGGTTCCCATATGGTCTATCCAGTTCTGGGCAATGCGCAAAAAGTCTGAACTGTTGATTGTGCAACAGAGCTGAGTAACATGGATGAATAGGCATCTGACAGATTGTGACTGCGTAATTTGCAAGCAGCTGTTGTCCAACCCGCAGCGGTGGGACACTAGCTTCCGCCAGGAGGCTGTCAACAGGCTCATAGGGGAGGCCCCTTTGCTAACCACACATCAATGTGGTGAACAGGGTCCATCCAGCTTAGTACATACTGTGCTGCTGACCCATAGGCAACACACCCATAGTCCAAGCGGGATAAAATCAGTGCTTTGTAAAATCTCTGAAGAACTATACGGTCTGCAGCCCACGAGGAATTACTACGAAAATGGAGAGCATTTAGCTTCTTCATGCAAGTTGTCTTGAGCTGGCTGACATGTGGCCACCAAGTTAGCTTGTTGTCAAATAAAATACCTAAGAATTGAAAAGTTTCGACTTCAACTAACTGGTCACCCAGATAAATTTCTGGGTGCGGGTGCACAGTCCGGAGTCAGCAAAAATGCACAACTCATTTTGCAAGAGAAAGTTGATAGCCGTAATTCAGGGCCCAGTCATGAATTTGCTGCAAAGTCCCCTGAAGTTGGCGATCAGCAGTGCACAGTGATGCAGAGGCATAGTACAGGCAAAGATCATCCACATACAGTGATATAGAGACTGTGGGGCTCACTGAATTTATGTTGGAGATAGCAAACAGCATTACACTTGGAACCTATCCCTGAGGGACTCCAGTTTCCTTTACATATTGGTTACTGAGGGTCGAACCTATCCAGACTTGAAAAAGTTGGAGAGATAGGAAATTCTTGATGAAATTGGTAAACTGCCCTGGAAACTGCACTCACACACTGTAGACAAGATATGACATCACCAGATGGTATCATATGCCTTTTGTAGGTCAAAGAACACAGCAATCAATCAGATATTGGCTGTGGGTGAAAGTATTGCAAACTGCAGATTCCAAACACATTAGATGATCTGCAGTGGACTGGAAAGCCCGACAGCCACTTTGGAATCACGATATGTGCATATGCTTCAAAAGGCACCAACAAAGATGTAAGTTGACCATTTGTTCAAATAACTTACACAGCCCATTCATCAGAGAGACTGGCTGGTAGTTAGTTAAAACATCTTCCAGCCTTTGGGAAGGGAATTCTCCTTCCTGCCAAATACAATCAAAAAGCCTGAGGATATGTTCATGCAGTCAGCACAAAGATGTCTGCATTTATGGTTGTGGTGTTTGTTGGGTCCAGGGGCCGTATCTCAACACCCTGCCAAAGTGCTCTGAGCTCCCATCCATTAAATGGGACACTGTACGAAAGAGAGCTGCGAGCAAGGAAGAATAACAGGTGACACTCAGTAAGGTGTTTCTGGGTCAGGAAACGAGGAAGGTAATTACTGCAAGTGGATGCTTCCATGAAGTGTGCCACAAAACATCCAGCAAGTATCATTAGATCAGTGGAAATGTTACCATTGACAAGGATGACAGGAACCGCAAATGGTGGTGGATGGCCGCAAATGCAAGGAGGTTTGTCCATGCTTAGGATAATCGCATAGATGATACCTATTGCTCCCAACAATCCTGCTTCCTTCCCTTTATCAAAAACCATGCTTTCGCCCAGAGCCTCTTGAATGCTATTAAATTATCCATAGAGGGATGGCACTTGTGCCATTGAAACAACCTGTGGCAATCCCTAATAGCTGTGGCTGTATCTTCAAACCACCACAGTCTTCAAGATGAGCAGGAGGAGTAGCATATCATTGCTGCTGCTGCATGAATAATAATATCAATGATATCCTATGCCATTTTGTCAACATCTGTTGCACAACTGGCTGTAAAAGTGGCTGTAGAGGAGAAAGCCACCAGTCAGCTTTCTGAGCGACCAACATGGAGCACGTTCCAGATGTCTGTGAGTGGAGAGGGAGAGAACAATAGGAAAATGGTCGCTGTCATAAAGATTGCCATGTATGCGCCACTGAATCAGGGGTAGCATAGTCGGGCTGCGGACTGTGAGATCAACAGTTAAGCTTTTTCTGTGGGCTGCAGTAAAATGTGTTGCAGCTCCAGTGTTCAGTAGGCATACGCCCTATTTCAAAAGCAAGTGTTCTAGTACTTGGCCTCTCCGAGATATAGTGTCACTACCCCACAGAGGATTATGGGCATTAAAGTCCCCCAATAAGAGGAATGGGGGAGGTAGTTGTTCCACAAACTTTAACAGCTCATGATATTGGAAAGGCCATCTGGGGGTAAATAAACACTACATACTGTCATTCAATCTGATAAGTAGAGGCTAATGGCCACAGCCTCTAGTGCATGACCTCACCGGAAGTTCTATCAAAATTAACACAATTGGTACAGCAGGGTTTGTAGTTTTTCAGAGCAGGGAGATGTGCTGCTGTAAACTGTATTTCCAGAAGTGCTATGCCAATTACAGAGTAAATAACAGTTAAATGACAGAGTTTAGTCAGATGGCAATAGTAGCTGTTACAGCTCCACTGACGGAGCATTAGTCAGATCTGAGAAAGTGGTGAATGGAAAAGATGGGTGTGATTACTTCGCTACCAAGTTGTAGTCCACCTGATTGCTTGATCTGTTGTCAGTGTGCATAGGCCCGACCTCTGCAGGGATGGAGATTGCTATATCTGCAGCCTCAAAAAGTATTTTATCTTTTTGCTTTTCCTTCTTATCCTTGTGAGACATGATTTCTGTGAAGATTTCCCCATTTTATCTTCCAGAACTTAAGAGGACAATACTTTTCTTTGGCCCATAGCTTGTGCCTGCTGGTCCTCATCTCAGAGAGTAGGGGTACCTCAAAAGGTGTCCTCGTAACTGAAGATGCCACAGGATGACTAGACATTTCTGGCCACACCAATGGTACTATACATTGAGGGGGCAAGAGTGTTGACATTCCCTCTGATAACTGTAGTGCAGGACATGGGACACAAAGTGGGCCAGGTGGCATCATGGGAAACCTCGTCATTGTGTGAGGTATGGACTGTGACACAACAGCTGAAAAATTTGAGGTCCTAACAGTCGGATTAAGTCTTTCAAACTTTTTCTTTGCATCTTGACAAGACAGATGCTCAAGCATTTTATACTCTTGAATTTTCTATTCTCTCTTGAACAATGAGCACTGTGGTGAATGAAGAGGGTGTGGTTCCGGACAGCTGAGACACTGAAGGGGTTGGTCAGCAGGAGGACATTACCTTTGGCACTTAAAACATCAGAAACTAAGGCCTTACATAACACCTGCAAACCATGACCTAAACCTTCTCAGGTAACATGTTGCCTTCGAAGGCTAGCATAAAACCTCCAGTGTCCATCTACATCTACATCTACATCAGCATAGAGACTGCAAATCACACTTAAGTGCTTCACAGCCACCTACACAATAATTCTGTGTTATTCCAATCTCGAACAGTGCGTGGAGAAAACAAACACCTATATCTTTCTATGTGAGCTCTGATTTCCCTTATTTTACTATGATGATTGTTTCTCACTATGTAGGTCAGTGTCAACAAAATATCTTCACATTTGGAAGAGAAAGTTGGTGATTGAAATTTCACGGGAAGATGTCACCACAACGAAAAATGCCTTTCTTTTAATGGTGTCCATCCCAAATCCTGTATCCTGACTGTTACACTCTTTCCCCTATTTCACGATGATACGAAATGTGATGCTCTTCTTTGAACTTTCCCAATGTATGCCGTTAATCCCATCTGGTAAGGATCGCAGACCGTGCAGCAGTACTCCAAAAGAAGATGGACAAGTGTAGTGTATGCAGTCTCCTTAGTAGATCTGTTACATTTTCTAAGTGTTCTGCCAATAAAACACAATCTTTGGTTTGCCTTCCCCACAAAATATTCTGTGTGTTCATTCCAATTTAAATTGTTCGTATTTAGCAGAATTTACGTTCTTTGGATTAGGCTGACTTATCATGTAACCAAAGTTTAACAGATTCCTTTTTCATTATTTAATTTCTGTACCATACAAGGTATCATTTCTAAATCATTTTGCAATCTGTTTTGATCTTCTGATGACTTTACTGGACGATAAACAACAGCATCATCTCTAAATTACCTAAGACAGCTGCTCAGATCATCTCCTAAATTGTTTATATAGATAAGGAACAGAAGAAGGCCTGTTCATTGTGGAACACCAGAAATCACTTCTGTCTTAATCCACGACTTTCAATCAACTTCTACGAATTGTGACCTCTCTGACAGAATTCCACAAGCTTGCAATTTCCAACACTTCAAGTGAGTAAAGAGCTAGTCGTGTATCACAAGAATTATGTTTTCTAAATCCGTGTTGACTGTACGTCAGTAGAACATTCTCTTCAAGGCAATTCATAATGTTCCAACAAAATACATATTCCAAAATACTACTGCATGTCGACATTGATGATATGGGCCTGTAATTTAGTTGTTTACAACTACTACCTTTCTTGAATATTGGTGTGACCTGTGCAACTTTCCAGTCTTTGGGTATGGATCTTTCATCTAGGCGAGTGGTTGTATATGACTGTTAAGTATGGAGCTATTACATCAGCTTACTCTGAAAGGAACCTAATTGGTGTAAGTCTGGACCAGAAGACTTGCTTTTATTATGTGATTTAAGTTGCTTCACTATTCTGAGGATACCTTCTTTAAGTTATTCATGTTGGCAGCTGTTCTTGATTCGAATTCTGGAATATTTACTTAGTCTTCTTTGGTAAGGCTTCTTGGAAGGCTGTTTTTAGGAACTCTGCTTTGGCAGCACTGTCATCAAAAGTATTTCCATTGCTATCGCACAGAAAAGGCATTGATTGTGTCTTGCCTCTAGCATACTTCACATACGACCAGAATATCTTTATATTTTCTGCCAGGTTTTGAACTAAGTTTTACTGTGGAAACTATTATAAGCATCTTGCATTGACGACCATGCTAAATTTTGATCTTCTGTAAAAGATCGCCAATCTTGGAGATTTTGCATCTGTTTAAATTTGATCACCATGATAAAATAAGGGAAATCAGAGCTCATACAGTAAGATATAGGTGTTCGTTCTTACCGCACACTATACGAGATTTGAATAATAGAGAATGAATCCTCTGCCAGGCACTTAATTGTGATTTGCAGAGTATCGATGTAGATGTAGCACAATTTCGGATGATATTTTATGCATACCTCTGGGTTTAAATATGTATTTTCGCCAACATATCAAAAGTGAATTAAAGTTACTACCAACTATGTTCAACAGCTACATGTTCAAAATTAAACTCTACTGTTCTTCGAACCTGTCAGTAATTGTATCATCTGAGGTGGGATGTCGGTAAAAGGATCCAATTATTACTTTATTCCGGTTGCTAAAAATGACCTCTGTCCATACTCATATGACTGCTGTAGGACTCTGTCGACCTGGCTTTATAAGCACGCCTACACCGTCAGACCAGTAGTGTTTACCAACCACTAGGCACAGCTCCGGACAGTACTTATGCCGGCCCTAGTTTTGTATTCACTCGCTGTACTCCTGTAATAGTTTAAAACTTAGTGTATGCCAAGAAGGCGTTTTTTCTTTAATTATAATAAAGTGTGTTAAAATTGACTGTTAGTTCTTTTCTGCCAACTGCAGGGCACTACAGTTATTGGCAATTAGGATAAAACTTTCATTTTCGAACGGAATGGCCTCCTCTGAGGAGCTTCTTCAGTCCTTGGTGGAAACTCTGCAGCAGATTCAGGCAATGCTCGCATCTTCAGAAATTCCCTCTCACTCGCCAGCGTTGCAAGGAGTAGCACATAGGGTCGATTCCATCGCAGGTAAATTGAACACGCTGCACATGGCTCCACTGAAGTTTCCGGTTTTCAATAGGTCTGTCGAACCATGGTCAAATTATGTCGGACGGTTGGAACTAGGTCCACAGGTGTGTCGTTTAGTTCAACAATTGAACATAGAGCAGTCCCCTCGAGATCTCTCATTTACTCACATTAAGGGCTCCCTTTTTGAGTATGCTGACAAACAAATACACGTCACCTCTACCCATCAGACTTCCTTTTCTTGTCAAAAAAGTCTCCAGGTCAGACTTATCAGGAATGGATTACAATGCTCCAGGGTCTCTCTCGCATTATAAATTCTGGTGCGGCCATGTCTCCTGCAAGCAGCCTATGCCTCTTCATTTATTCGCGATATGGTGGTATTTCACACACCAGACGAGGGTCTTTGGGCTGAAATTTTGAAGTTACAGGACCCGTCCCTCTACACCTGTCTGCCAATCATTTGTGCATTTGAACAGTCTCACCGGCTACAAGCATCACATCTTTATCCAGCTGTTTTCGTGGCTTGCCAGTTGCCTAGCACCGAGCGGGAGCCTTATCAATCTGTTGGCCCACTCTGTGACAGGAAGTCTTTCACCTGGCTTCCATCCTGTCCAGACTGTTTCTGGACTTAACAACGGTAGAAGTGACCCCACTGGTGCGCAAGGTGCATGGCTTGCAGCCGAGCAGGCCATATTGCCGTGGTGTGTCAGGCTTTACAAAAACATCGCGTTGATGCCACTCTTCCTGTGGACGCATAGGCTCGTCACGAATTGTTACCTCAGGAGCCTTGCATTCCATTGATGGCCAAGTATTCTCTATCATTCTCCAGTTGGGTGCCTGTTTTCTCATTACCTTGGAGGTCATGCATATTCCAGTGGTCTTCCAAATTCACATGGCATCATCCCTTTCTATAGTGGATGGTGCCCCATACCAACGTTTGGGCTCACTGGCTTTATACCCGTACACTCATGCCTTGCGCAGTTTCAGTAATCACGCTATATACGTCGATGGTGTTTTTTTCCACACAAATCTCTTACAGCGGTTGATCCTTCACCGCTCTGTTTTTGGTGGTCGGATCCCCTGGAGCTACTAACCTTCTGGATGTGGAAATTTTTGGTCATCTGAGTTTATCAGTGCAGGACATAGTACAAGCAGTGTAGATTCCCTCATTGGATACCCTCCTTGCCCCGTTGCTCAGAAAATATGACATATTGTTCTCATCCTCCACACCAGGGGTGAAGGGTTTCACCACGCATGTTCAGCTTCTTCCCTCTGCTGTTCCTCGTTTTTTTAAGGCCTGCCTGGTTCCCTTTGCTCCCTAAGACAGGCTCCAGGTGGAACTTCGCCACTTATAGGATGATGGCATCCTTTCTCCCGTCACGCGCAGTCACTGGGCAATTCCTATCGTGATAGTC
Organism: Schistocerca nitens; assembly: GCF_023898315.1. Lineage (NCBI taxonomy): Eukaryota > Metazoa > Arthropoda > Insecta > Orthoptera > Acrididae > Schistocerca > Schistocerca nitens. The sequence goes on along the minus strand of NC_064615.1, from coordinate 1,110,694,270 downwards.
GAGAAGCCGAACAGTGCTTTATGCATCTGTGGTGATTTTAAGGTTACAGACAATTCTCAGTCCATCACCGATGCCTATCCTGTCCCATCAGTGGATGAAATACTCATACGTCTTGTGGGCTCGACCATTTTTGCCGAAATTGATTTGTGCAATGCTTATTTGGGGCTGCCATTGGACAAGGAATCGTAGCAGATCCTAGTCATCAATACCCCATATGGCCTTTTCTGGTACAACCACATCCCGTTTGACATTGCCCATGCCCCCGCCATTTTCCAATGTTATTTGGAACGCCTCACAAGCCAGGTGCTCGGGGCGGCCAATTACCTGGTCGATGTCATTGTCGGTGGCTCGTCTGCAGTGGACCTCGTGGACAAGCTGGACGGCTGTTTCATGTTTTTTCCGAGGCTAACCTGTGTTGCTGGAAAGAAAAGTGTGACTTTTTTGCGCAAGAATGTGAAGCAACAGTAGTCTGTCCTCAGTCAAATCAACTATTATCGGCTTTTTATACCTCATGCCGCCAAGATTTTGGTGTCCCTGACAGAGTTATTGCGCAAGGGTGTGTTAGGTTTGGGACACGTCTCAAGTCAGCTCTCTCCCGCCCTCCTTGTCTGGCCTGCCCTCATCGTCCCCACTGATGCCTTTGACTATAGCCTGGGCGTGGTCCTCTCACAAGTGGTTGACAGTGTTGAGAGGCTGGTAGTATTCACAACCAAAAAATTGACCGACACTAAAACCAAATATAGTCGAATTGAAAAGGAAGCATTGGCGCTGGTTTTTGCCCTGTTGAAGTTCTACGATTTCGTGTATGGTCGTCATTTCACACTGCAGTCCAATCACAAACCTTTGATTTCTTTGTTCCACCTAGGTGCTGCAGTGCCCACCCGGATGGCGTGCCGCCTCCAGCGTTGAGCGCTCTTCCTGGACTGTCGACTTTAATACTGTGTACCGCACCTCTGAACGGCACGCAAATGCCGATTTTCTGTCCCGGCTACCTGCTGGGGTGGACCGTGAGTATGACGCTTCCCCTTTGGTTTGTTTCCATGTGGATCCGGGCATGAACGCAACTCTGGATGCGTTTCCATTGGATGCTAACGTGGTCCGGCGGGCCACTGCTCAGGATCAGACACTGCAAGCTCTCTGCCACCAAATCACTGCGGGTTGGCCGACCAGCCGTCGTAGCGTCCGCAATGCAGAGGTCCAGCACTTTTGGGATCATTGGCATAGTCTCTTTTTCCGCAGTGGTGTTATACTTTTGCAAAGTGATTCCGATGTTCCCCGGGTGGTCATTCCGCATGCGTTGCACCGCCGTGTCCTCGAACTTCTCTATGCTGGCCATTGGGGCATCGTCACCAAACAGCTGGCCCGCTGACACCTTTATTGGTGCAGTATGGATAAAGACATTGTCTCCCTCATGTCAGCCTGCATCACATGCCAAACAAGTCAGGCAGCACCCCTGCATCAGTATTTTTCATGGCCGGATGCTGCTGCTCCATGGGAACATCTCCATTTGGATCTCGCAGGCCCATTTCATGGTTCCCAGTGGCTCATACTAATTGACTCCAGGTCGCGATACCCTTATGTCTCCTGCATGATGAACACCAATTCTGCTCAGACTATCAACATTCTCCGGCGCCTCTCTGCTGTCGAGGGACTCCCCAAAACGATTGTTATGGATAACGGTTCACAGTTTACTTCGACCGAGTTTAAACAATTCTGTACTGCCAATGGAATTTCCCTCATCCATACTGCCCCATTTCACACTGCATCAAATGGCTGGATGGAATGTTTTGTGCAGACATTCAAGACCCAGCTCAATAAGCTGCTGAGCCATCACCCACTGGAGGAGGCCGTGCTGCTTTTCTTGACTGCGTACCGCGCCGCCCCCCATGCTGGTAGAAGTCCAGCAGAGATACTTGACAGTCGACCACTCCACTCCCCCTTATCTGTTCTGGCTCCTGAGGCTACTCACCCTCCACCCACACGCCGACACACTCCTTTCGCGTCGGTCAGGAGGTCTGGGAGTAGACCTTCTCTCATCCACGGGTGCACTGGGCGACTGCCGTCATCACTGAGCTCTGTGGCCGGGCAATGGCATCTCTCTAGTGGACCGACAGTTCCGCCACCCGCCAGCACTTCAACCACCTCCTCCCCTGTCTGGTGGACCACGACGCCCCAGGGGAGCTGCCAGTGGCCATCGCCAATTGCCCTGTGGCGGAACCCCCACTTCCACCTCTGCCTCAGCCGCTGTCTCCGCCGCCAGCTGCCCGTGCTGCATCGCCGCCTACCGCCCCTGCCAGCCACGAACCTATGGATGTCAACCAGGACGCCCCAACTCCTATGGATATTTGTGGTGCTGTGCATTTTTTTTCTTTTCCAGGGGGAGGAGGAGGAGATTAGTGTTTAACGTCCCGTCGACAACGAGGTCATTAGAGATGGAGCACAAGCTCGAGTGAGGGAAGGATGGGGAAGGAAATCGGCCGTGCCCTTTCAAAGGAACCATTCCGGCATTTGCCTGAAGCGATTTAGGGAAATCACGGAAAACCTAAATCAGGATGGCCGGAGACGGGATTGAACCTTCGTCCTCCCGAATGCGAGTCCAGTGTGCTAACCACTGCGCCACCTACTGCTAAAGACACCTGCTGGATTCCTGAGCAACATATTTTCGTGACTTTAGATGCACCATGATCATCATCATCAGGAAGACAATACAGTTATCCACAATCTGTCCTTAACAAAATTGTAGAACTGTTTAACCAAAAATGGAACTGACACTTTAATATTTTTGTTTTGCAAATTTGTTGTGTTGTGTACTATATTTATTTTCATGGTATGTGTTAAATTAATGTTTGAAACTGATTTATACACTGGAACAAAAAAAAATTAATTATAGGACTTCATGAGCAAGATATTTCACCTTTTTATCTTCTCAAAGTGCTAAAATAATAACTTTTGAAATGTATTCTAACTCATCAATATGCAAGATCCAGAAGCTAAACAACATAGCTTTGAAAGCTTAAAGCATGCTCTTTCCAGCCATGGAAAGGAAAGGACTGAACAAGACACAGTTGAGATACTGCTGTCCAAAAATACCCAAATACTTGCACTTAGAAAATTTTGGTCAACTTTGCAGATGGATATCTTTTCATTCAGGCATCCAATGTTAGTTAAATTTGATCCATATACAGAAATCGCAGCTAGGAATAGATCTCTTAAGTTTTTGTGTGATTGCTTCATATGAAAATTAGCTGTGGTCGGTCAAACCTTGGCTCTCAGAATAGTGCAACGAATTTTTTAGCCACTTTAGAGGCTTGTATCTATATTTAGGTGTGGTTAAATCCCTAATTTTTGCCCTGGTGTGAATCAGCACAAAAAGGTGTCTATGTTTATTAAAGCAAATGACCAAATGTTTTCTAGAACGTCTAAGAAATGCGAGCAAACTTGGCACATTTGCACCTTCGTATGTGATGCGAAGATGAGTAGCCTCTCTTTAAAAGCACCTAAAAATTTAACCAGTGGAGATACTGGACTGAAATTTGGTATACAAGCATCCAAGTCCATATAGAACCTTCACACCAAATTTCACTAGATTTGGAGATGGTCGAGTGGGGACCCTTGGTCCCCTTGATGTGGAATGACCCATTTCCCCTTACCTGGTTCTCGTCTTAAAGCATGGTGAAAGATGGAAATGCCATAGGATTGTAAACCTCTGCATTAAAATCATGGTTTCTGACTGCTGAGATGACTGTGTTGGTCATCGTTAAGTTCAATCCGTTTCATTGCAGATCATCTGCCCCAATGCCACTCACACCGATCAGAGGCTCTCCCAGTGGTGACAACCCCGCCAAAGCAAAGGCCGCCTGGTGCAGTAGCTGTTGCCCAGAGCCCTGGCACCCTGGAGTGGATAGGTACCTACCCCTTGGGTGACAAAGGGAGGTTACAGCTCAGGCATTGGCAGAGCATCCCTGCATTGTGTCAGGGGGCTACCACTGAGAGGGTACATGACAACACTGCAACGGACTGGATACTGCACTGGACTTCGGGTGCAAAGAAAAGATCCACTTGATTGGTGTGTGCAAAAGATAACAGTGCACAGTGGAGAGTTCGTGCACCACAGTTAGGCATCCTTTTCCAACTGGCCCGCACTTCTGTAAAATTTGGAAAGTGGAGACCAGAATTTAAAAAGCCAAAAAAGGTGAGGGAAAAACTATTAAAAAACTGAAAACCTTCAGAAGTCCAAAGAAAAGTCAAAATACCAAGGTAAAAACGTGACCAAACGAAAAAACTCAATTAGTTGCTTTTAATGCCAGCAAGGAATGGCTGCATGTCTATTCTATCCCCTACACCGCAGGGTGGAAGAAGGGGCTGGGGAGGGGGGAGACACACTTTCCCAGGCAAGATAATGGTGAAGAAACTCAGTCCATGAGTGGCTAAGCCTGCAAGACTTTACAGACTAGCTACAGTCCATAAGGAACAAATGCCTCTCTGCCCAACTGTGAGCAATACTGGAGCACCAACATATGAATTAGCAAAATAACTGACGTGATGCTCAGCTCCTTTGTGGGCAAATGTCAGCAGCACATAAGAAATTAGGCGCATTTCATCCAACAGCTCTGGAACTTCCAACTGGGCCAAGAGACCTCATCGTGAGCTTTGACGTAATATCCCTCTTTACTAGGATACCTCTAAGAGACTCCTGAAGCCTCATAGGAGAAATGTCCGGAACAACAGTAATGAAACTTCGAATTCGTGGTTACATCAGCATGCTTTCTGTTTGATGGGAACTACTATGAATGAACAGGTGGAGTAGCAATGGGCTGCCCACTATCACCAGTAGTGGCCCATATGTTAATGGAAGCTTTTGAAGAAGCAGCCCTGGGGTCTGCAGTCAACAAGTCCTCTTGCTTTTTCAATGTGTGGATGATACATTCGTAATCTGACTGTACGAATGACATAGCCTACGATACTTCCTGCACTAGAATATCAAGTTCACAATGGAGGTAGAAGAAAACAATCAGCTTCCATTTCTGGATGTGCTCGTCATGTGAAGACCAGATGGCTCACTAGGACACAGTGGCTACTATAACCCGACACACAAAGATTTGTATCTGCATGCCTCCAGCTGTCATGCTCCTTCACAGTGACGTGTCATAAGTACACTGGTGTACAGAAAACATGAAATCTCTATGACAGCTTAGCAGCTGAATTACAGCACTTACAGCCATGTTCCTCATGAACAGTTAAAACAACTGCCCAATTAAAATGTACCCTGAGACTGAAGAAGCCTAGACCGCAGCCTACCGAGGAGAAAGACAAAATGGCTGTGATGACAATTACACCACACCATACGTTGGGAACACATCGACAAAGATGGGCAGAATCCTCCGAAAACACAATGTCAAATGTGAGTTTTGCACTCCATCCAAGATGAAAACCTTGTTAGGATCAGTCAAGGACAACTTAGGACTCCAGAAACCAGAGTTTATCTCATCCCTTGCCTGTGTGGGAAAATGTACAGGACAAATGCACTGTGCATAAATTGACACAATCCGTTGTGGCGGGGCACTGCATCTCCCATGGACACGACATGAACTACAATGGCATAAAGGTGTTGCAGCCATCAAATGCCTTCTGGGATCGTATTCTCCAAGAGGCAATGGAGATCCAACTGCTTGACAACAGCTTTTAGTTATCAAAGCCTGGGATCCAGCCTTGAGTGTGATCAAATCACATTGACAGTCCACACGGAAATCCACTCCTGTCGGGACATCTGAAGAAAAAGAAGAGCTGTCACCAAAGCAGCAGAGATCTGCACGTGACCATGACTGCAGAAGGACTGTGGTTCATGATCTGTCACACGACACCACGCTTCTCCCACCGCCCTCCAATAGCCGTGGATTGCACAGAGGCACCGAGACGGAGCCTGCGGGTAGAGGGTAAAGACTATTATAGAGATGGTATCCGTCAGAGATCACTCAGATTTCAGGAACGCCTGGGATGGCAAGAAGTAATTTTGTCAAAATATCACGCCTTTTGGATGACATCAGGTAGTTGAATACTCGAGAAATATTCAAGACCACTGATACTAATACCTATTTCACTCATATTTTCAGTTGTACGGGGATTAAAATGAGGCAAATGTTCTAAGTTTTCCTTTGCAAAGGAACATTTGAAAACAGTTAAGCATTTCAGCTTTTGTTTTGTTACCACCAATTTCAGTTCCTACTTCATTCACTAGGGACTGAATACAAATTTTGGTGCCACTAACAGACTTTACATACGATTAGAATTTATTTGGCCTTCGTGAAGCGTCATTTGAAATATTCTATTGTTGTAGTCACTGAAGACTTCATGCATTGCTCTCTTGACAGCCAAACGCATTTAATTCAGCATTGCTGTATCTGTGGTCCTGTGCTTTGTTTTACAACTATTATGCAGTAGTTTCTGTTTCTTTAGAGGGTGCTTTACAGTGAAATATACCATGGATGGTCCCCTCCCATTATGAGTTGTTTTACTGGGTGGATATCTATTCTTTTAAACATGAGGCATAGTTCCTCAGCATGCTCCTGCCCGGTGCTGACAGTTTCAAGTTTCTTATTGAGATATGACATTACTGACTTTATCTATAGTTTACTGAACATATATAGCTTTCTGCTTATTTTCTTTATCTGCTGTATTCTGGTAATCATTGATGCCACAACTACGTCATGGTTACAGATATAAGTTCTGATGCAAACATCCTCAAAGAGGTCAGGTCTATTTGGTGCCATTAGATCCAGTGTATTACCATCACGAGTGGGATTCTGAACTATCTGTTCCAGACAGTTTTCACAGAAGGCATTTAATAATGTTTCACAGGATGTCTTATCATGGCTGTCACTAACAAAACTGCAATTTTCCCAATTAATTGTTGGATGATTAAAGTCTCCACCAACAATTATAGTATGACTGAGGAACTTAGGTATAAGCGAACTGATGAGTTTTCAGTTATATCAGGATTAATCTGGTGGCTAACAGAAGGATCTCACTGGCACTTGATGCCACTGCCAATACTGAGTGTTGACTAAACAATCTCACATGTAGCTTCAATTTCCATCACAGATCTGAGTTTCTTGTCTACTGAGACAAATACACCGCCTCAAGTTCCCATTTCTTATCTGTTCGATACACACTTAAGCTTTCTGTACTTAGTATTTTATGAGCTGCACCAATTTTCAGAAGCTGGATTTCCTACAGCTATTGTTATCTGGATTGGATGGAGAGCTGCCTAATCTAAAAATCCCAAATGTGCACCCCACACACAGTCAGCTACCTGGCTGGATGCCTCTGTTGTGTAGTGCACACCTGATCCTTTTAGGGGGACACTACAGTTCTCGAACCCATGGCACAAGTCCCTTTCCCAATTTATCCTTAGTTTCATTCACCTTTCTTTTTTCTTTTTTTTTCTTCTTCCAATGCATAGATTGAGTAATACCAGGGATACTCTAAATTTGATATCACTCCCTTCTTAATCGCTGCTACCCTTTCATGTCCTAATAACATTTCTCTCTCTGAATTTACCCCTGCTACCTTCAGAATTTCGAAGAGTGTAGGCTTGTCAATATTGATAAAAGCTCTCCCTAAATCTACAAATGCTGTAAACATAGGTTTACCTTTCTTCAACCATCTAAGATAAGTCTTAGAGTCAGTGTTCCTTCATGTGTTCCTATATTTGTTCCAGAACCAAAACTCATCTTCCCCAACATTGGCCTACATCAGTTTTTCTGTAACTAATGTTAGTATTTTGCATCCACGACTGACAGCTCGGTAATATTCACCCCGTTAGCACCTGCCTTGTCTGGAATTGGAATTATTACATTTTTATTGATGTTTGAAAGAATGCTGCATCTCATATCTTGCACACCAGGTGGAACAGTTTTGTCATGGCTGCCTCACTTACGGACCTTAGTAATTCTGAGGGAATGTCATCAACTCCAGAGGCCTTGTTTCAACTTAGATCTTTCAGTGTTCTGTCAAATTCTTCTTGCAATATAATATTCCCCAGCTCATTCTCATTTACTTTTGTTTTCCTCCATATTTTACTGTATTAGAGTTCATTTCCTTTGTATGGTCACACTATATATTCCTTCTATCTTATGCGGTTTTATTCCTTTATTAGCACTGGCTTGGCAATTGTGCTCTTGATATTAATACATCTGCTTTTCTTTTCTCCAAAGGCCTCTCCAATTTTCCTATAGGCAGCATACATCTCACTCCTAGTCATATATATTTCTACAGACTTGCATTTGTCCTCCAACCATTTATGCTTAGACATTTTGATCTTTGTTAATCTCAAGTTCTCGACGTCTGTAGTCCCATTCACCTGCTTCATTTGTTGTGTTTTTTTCCCCCTCCCTCTGTTTGTCAATCAAATTCAGTATGTCCTGTGTTAATTAAGGATTTTTACTTGGTCTTTTTTTTGTGTATGTTTGATACTCTCTGCCTTCACTGTTTCATCTGTCAAAGCTGGTCCCTCATCTTTTATTGTATTCCTTTCCCTCGTTTAAGTCAAGTGTTGCCTAGTGCTATCTTTCAAACAAACTCTCAACAACCTCATGTCCTGTCAATTTTTCAGGTCTTAGCTCTTTAATTTCCTACCTTTCTGCAATTTCTTCAGTTTTAATCTGCAGTGCAGTCTACACCTGCCCCTGGAAATATTTTGTAACGCATCTAACATCCCACATTTTAAACTTACAATGACAGTTCTGTTTTTCCTAATGATAACATCTACCTGAGTACGCCCCTTCTGGAGATCCAAATGGTGGACTATTTTGTCTCTGGAATATTTGAGGTTTATCCACACAGTAAGTTCTGTTTGGTTATATAAAACAAATGTGAACAGATACAGAAAAAATATTTATTGTACAAAAATCTACAACTGTTAAACTACTTTTCTACATAGCTTTCGAAATTTTGTAGGCACTTGTCATAGCGTGGCACAAGTTTTTGTATGCCTTCTTCATAGAAGGTTGCCACCCGTGTATACAACCATGTGGTAACATGTTCTTTCAGCTAATGATCATTGTTGAAGTGTTGACTACCAAGGACAGATTTTAGGTGTAAGAAGAGATGATTCGTCCCAGTGGAATTCCCGTAAGAGTTGTTTGGTCACATTCGCCATGTCAGGTCGCGCATTTAAAAAAAAAGAACAACCACACACACACACACACCACCTTCAGACAGTAAACCTCGGCATTTGTTCTGTTTCTTAATGGTCTCGCAATAACCATGTGCATTGATTGTTTGGCCTCGTGGTAAGAAATCAATCAGCAAAATGCCTTTTTTGTCCCAAAAAACAGTGCACATGACTTTTCGAGGTGTCAAGATTTGCTTAGACTTAACCTTTGTTGGGGATGAAGTGTGCCTCCATTCCATTGATTGCCATTTTGTTTCAGGGGTGTCATACGATAGCCAAGTTTCATCCCCCCTGACTATCCGAGAAAGGAAACCATCGCCTTCTTCATTGTAGCATGTCACAAACAGAAGTGCACAGCCCATTTGTTGTCTTTCGTGTTATTCAGTAAGAATTTTGGGTACCCAACGTGAGCAATGTTTTCGAAATTTCAGTTTTTCAGTAACAATTTCATGAATTGGTGATCGTGAGATTTGCGGAACTTCCATAGAAAGGGCACTAAGTGTAAACTTATGGTTGTGCTTAATCTTCTCTTCAATTGTGTGAAGCAGTTCATTAGTAACCACAGACGGGCATCCACTTCGTTCTTCATCGTGCACTTGATCACGTCCTTCACTGAACAGTCTGACCATCCTCTAACCATTGAATCACTAATAACATTTTGTCCGTGCACCTCGAAGATTTGCTGATGAATTTCCTTTGGTTTAACTTTCTTTGCATTTAGAAAATGAATCACAGATCTGATTTCACATGTGGTGGTATTTTCAATTATGGCTGACATTATAAAGAAGCACTACAAAGCACAAGTCGGCAGCAGTGATCTGAAAATGGCGTACATGTCTTCTCCTCGAGTCAGAGTAACTGTTGCGCTTGCTCGGAACTACGATCTTAGTGCTGCCGCAGAGAGAAATAGAAACGGAACTTACTTTGTGGACAACCCTCGTATTAACCAAGAGGATGCCATCATCATTAAACCACACAGTAAACCTGTATGCCTTCAGAAAAAATAACAGCTCTTGTTTCCTGTTGCTTTCAGCCATTCACAGTACCAATATAGAGGGGACATGCCAACTAATGCTAAAAGGCTCGATCAGTCAATCATCCAGACTATTACCCCTACAATTACTGTCTTCAGGAACCACAGGTTTGCCTGTCCTCCCTATACATACCCCTCCATTGTGGTTGTACCTACTGTACGGCTGTCTGCTCTCTGTATAGTTGAGGCATGCAAGTCACTTCATATCTCTGAAGTCCATGAGTGATAAGGGTTCACGGGTTACGCGCACTGAGATCTCCAGGGAGGTAGGGTTGAGGAACTTGCCCTATCAGGTTCACCAATGCATTGTATCTGTCTGGTGACAGGTAAATATGGCAAACAGTGCTATCAACACTCTTTCCAATCTGCACAGTCACTACCTCTAACTATGTTTGGAGAGGCACCCACTGACTGTGAACATGTGTGTGAGAGCAGATGTATAGATGCCTCTGGAGATCCTCTAAGGAGTGTCAGGTTTCTACATCAAGTGTAGTAAGACTACAGCTTAGGATAATAATTACTAGAAAGGCAGATTGGGGAAGAATGCAGTAGTTGCCACAGTTCAGGGAGACAGTAGTGGCACATTTAACCACTATAATCACCCTGGAGGTATAGGTGGGGGAATCAAAAGCCCACAGTAGCAAATCATGCTACAGCCTTCACTCACAATCACCTGTGTTTGTACCAGATCCAGGAACACAGGTTCCATGCCACATAGGAAAGGGAGACACTGGGCCACTGGGCCTGCCAAAACCACATTCATCTTGGATTTATTCATCAAGTTGTCTTTTGAAGTTTTGGAGACTTCTAAGTCTGCAAAGGCTTGACCAATTTAAGATCAGGAACAGAATAAGGAGGGGCAGCTCTACAGCTTCAGTTCCTTCAATGGACTGGCAGTGTCAGGCTGCAAATATCTACAGTTCTTGGAGGAGGGTTCCTCAGAGGGGATGCCAGATGAGAACAACACATTTCCGTGAGTGTGAGGGGGCAGGGGTCCCCAACGTTGGTAAGAGAGGAGAAACTGATCATCATAGTAACTGTTTGAAGAAGTTCATACTTCTTTCTAACATCAATGTACTACCAAAGGTCTTATATTCTTGGACTGTCCATTCCTTCTTGCAAATGGGACACAGTGGTAAACAGTGGGTGTGTTGAAAACCTTGTGGCAGATTAAAACAGTACACCAGGCCGAAACTTGAACTCGGGACCTTTGCCTTTCATGGGAAAGTGCTCCGCTACAAGATGTTTCCCCACCAGGCTGTGGCTAAGCCGTGTCTCCACAATGTCCTTTCTTCCAGGGGTACTAGTTCTGCAAGTTTTGCAGAAGAGCTTCTGTGAAGTTCGGAAAGTAGGTGACAAGGTACTCGGGACAGTAAAGCTGTCAGGACGGGCCATGAGTCGTGCTTGGGTAGCTCAGTCAGTAGAGCACTTGCCCGAAAAAGGCAAAAGTCCCAAGTTCAAGTCTTGGTCCGGCATGCAGTTTTAATTTTCCAGAAGGTTTCATATCAATGCACACTCTGCTGCAAAGTGAAAGTTTCATTCTAGTATGTATGTTGGTCCAGACAGCTGACACAAATTGTAGGATGGATACAAAGTGTTCCATCATGCTAAATATGTTCACAATTGAAACAGGCAGGTTCACTGGGACACTGGGATGACATGTCTGAAATGGTAGCCCTTAAAGTACTGTGGTAGTACATCCTACATTCATGTGCCAAAGAAACTGGTATAGACATGCATATTCAAATAAAGAGCTATGTAAATGGGCAAAATATGGAGCTGCGGTTGGCAGCACCTATATAAAACAACAAGTGTCTGGTGCAGTTGTTAGATTGGTTATCAAGATCTAAGTGAGTTTGCATGTGGTGTTGTAGTTGGCACATGAGCGATGTGACACATCTCCCAAGTAGTGATGAAGTGGGTATTTTCCGGTACGACCATTTCACGACTGTACCGTGAATATCAGGAATCCGGCAAAACATCAAATCTCCAACATCGCTGCAGCCAGAAAAAGATGCTGCAAGAATGGCACCAACGATGACAGAAGAGAATCGTTCAACGTGACAGAAGTGCAACCCTTCTGCAAATTGCTGCAGATTGTTGAAGGCCTATTCATGTGCCCTTGATGACTGCACGACAAAAAGCTTTACACCTTGCCTGGGCCTGTCAACACTGACATTGGACTGTTGATGACTGGAAACACGGTGCTTGGTCAGACGAGTCACTCTTAAAATTGTATTGAGCTAATAGATGTGTACGGGTATGGAGACAGCCTCATGAATCCATGGACCCTGCACGTCAGCAGGGGACTGTTCAAGCTGGTGAAGGCCCTGTGTGGGGCATGTGCAGTTGGAGTGATATGGGACCCCTGATACATCTAGATACGACTCTGACAGGTGACACACGTACGTAAGCATCCTGTCTATTACCTGCATCCATTCATGTCCATTGGGCATCCCGAAGGACTTAGGCAATTCCAGCAGGGCAATGTGACACGCCACACATCCCGAGTTGCAACAGAGTGGCTCCAGGAACACTCTTCTGAGTTTAAACACTTCCCTGGCCACCAAACTCCCTAGACATGAACATTACTGAGCATATGTGGGATGCCTTGCAACGTGCTGTTCAGAAGATATCTCCACCACCTCGAATTCTTACAGATTTATGGACAGCCCTGCAGGATTCATGGTGTCAATTTCCTCCAGCACTACTTCATACATTAATCGAGTCCATGCCATATGCCAGGTTCCAGGTTGTGTTGTAGCATTTCTGCGTGTTCTTGGGGAGGGGGGGGGGGGTGTACATGATGTTAGGCAGGTGTACCAGTTTCTTTGGCTCTTCAGTGTACTTGACCTGTTCTGAGCAAGTATTTCCCTTGAATGTTAGAGTAAATGTTATCTTATACCTCTCTTATGCTTCTACCACTTCTGGTTATGGTGGACAATTACACTCCAAGCCATTCCAGGTCAGTACATATTTCTTCACCCGGTTGTAATATCAAGTCCCAATGAAAGATTATGCCGTGTGATTTGTTTAAACTTTTACTGAGAATAGAAGGAACAGGACTGTCACATAAGGAAGTATACATGAAACTAAGGCTTGAAACTGAATGGAGTTCACTGTCTTGCTCAGGGGGGAGCCTCTTAATGTCTTTCGCAATACTGCCACCTCTCCAAACTTATCTTCCATGAGTTCCACAATGAATCAGCATGGTTTAAGAAAGTACCACTTGTGCAAAACTCAGCTTGTCCTTTTCTCACATGATATATTGAGAACTATGGATGAAGGGCAAGAGGCAGATTTCACTTTTCTATATTTCTGGAAAGCACTGCACACTATTAACGAAAGGAGGAGCATACGGAATAAGTTCAGAGGTATGTGAGTGGCTCGAAGACTTCTTAAATAATAGAACCCAGTATGTTGTCCTCGACAGCGAGTGTTCATCAGAGACAATAGTATCATCAGGAGAGCCACAGGGAAGTGTGCTAGGACCACTATTGCTTTCTAAATACAAAAATGACAGGTTGGGCAGCAATCTGTGGTAGTTTGCTGATGATGCCGTGGTGTTCGGAAAGGTGTTGAAGTTGAGTGACTGTAGGAAAATACATGATGACTTTGACAAAATTTCCGGTTGGTGTGATGAATGGCAGTTAGTCCTAAATGTGGAAAAATGTAAGTTAATGCGGACGAGTAGGAAGATCAAACCTGTAATGTTCGGGTACAGTATTACTAGTGTCTGCCTGATGCAGTCAAGTCGTTTAAATATCTGTGTGTAATGTAGCAATGCGACATGGAGTGGAATAAGCATGTGGGAACTGTGATAGGGAAGATGAATGGTCGACTTTGGTTTATTGGGAGAATTTTTGAAAAGAGTGGTTCACCTGTAAAGGAGGCGGCCTACAGGATGTTGGTGTGACCTATTCATGAGTACTGCTCAAGTGTTTGGGATCTGTACCAGGTCAGATTGAAGGAAGACATTGAAGCAATTCAGAAGTGGGCTGCAGATTTGTTACCAGTAGTTTCGAACAACACGTTTCAAAGATGCTTTGGAAACTCAAATGGGAATTCCTGGAGAGAAGGCGACATTCTTTAGAGAAAAAATATTGAGAAAATTTAGAGAACCAGCATTTGAAGCCGACTGCAAAACGATTCTACTGTTGCCACCATACATTGCGTTTAAGGACCAAGAGATTAGAGCTCATACGGAGGCGTAAAGACAGTCGTTTTTCCCTTGCTCTATTTGCAAGCGGAACAGGAGGGGAAATGACAAGTAGTGGTACAGGGTACTCTCCCACCAAGCACCATATGGTGGCTTACGGAGTATCTGTGTAGATGTACATTTTTGAGGTTTGGTTGGTGCAAAGGTCTCATCCTAAATTCTCCATGTTAATGCTGCTGTCCCTCTGCCCACTGCATAGCCAATGGCGGTGACATTTTGGTGTTGTACTAGTGAGCATCACAGTGAGTTCCAACATGAGCAGACTACTGCCTCAAGCAAGTTTGGGTTGCCTGATATCACCCAATCTGAATATGAGCTCTCCACAGGTACTGTGCAGCCCTGGCAACAACCACCTGCCATGGTAAACGTTATTCACAGACCCAGTGCATTAATGGGGTAGGTCTCTACTCCTTGGCGTACACATCAAGTTTGAAGCTGATACACCAGCAGCAGGATTCTTGCATTATCAAGGATACAACAACAGTTACAGGTAAATTTGTCCCACAACAGATTAGTAACTACATTAGGTTTTGGGTGTGGCAAGTTGTCTGCTCAGAACCGGGTGTCAGATTGATTGTGCACAGGTAAATATTTATGCATCACATTGGGCACCATTCCCACCACAGTTCAAATTTTGGAGAATTTTGGTAAACAATGGATGGTAAACCAGGGTAGGCCAAACAACCTGAAGGAATTAATGTCAGACTCTATACAGAATTTGCAGCTGAGTTAACCCCTGTCTTAACCATGGTATACTGTAGACTCCACTGAACAAAAAACTAAGCCCAGTGGTTGGAGGAAAGTACATGTCACACTTGTCTACAAGAAGAGCAGTATAAGTGGTCCACAAATATGCTATCCAATATCACTGCCATCTATCTGCTGTCAACACTGCCATCTATCTGCTGTCAAATCTCAGACCTTTTCTAAGTTCAAATGTGATGAGGTGTCTCTAACAGAATGACCTTCTCCACGGCATCTGACATGGATTCCAAAAACTTTAATCATGCAAAAACCAACTTATGTTTCTTCTCAACAACATCCTGAGAGCCATGTATTGAGGCAATCAGGTGGTTGTTGCTTTGTTTTACTTCTGTAAAGCATCTGACCCAGTACCACACAAACGCATATTAATAAAGTACACTTGTACGGAATATCAAACTAAAGTTGTGACTGTACTGAGGATTTCTGGGCTAGATGGATGACGTGTGTTATCTTGGACAGAGGGTTCTTCAGACACACCCCACAGGTGTTGGTACACTTGCTGTTCACACCGTATATTAATGACCTGGCAGACAACATTAATAGACAACTTACAAGGGGATCACATGGCAATCAGACTTTTGTAGTTTTTTATATTTAATGTACAAAGTTCAGAACTCAAATATCAATTGGCCAAACCAGTTCAATGGAACCCTCAAAAATATTTTAGAAAAACTACTTTAAAGTTCTCTGAGCAACTTTACTTCTCTAATGGCGGGACAATTTTCTAAGGGCTGCATGGCTCTATCAGCAGTGCTTGAGAGTAGTAGCCATTGGATAGAGTCTCACTTCGGTCATTGCTTTTATCCTTTTTACTCATTCACTGCCTTGATTCTCGCAGAAGGAAAAGGCTCTCCGTGGCTGCATCTAGCACATTAGGTTGACTGGTACCCTTCTGTTCATAGAGATAACCAGTGTCCCTAAAACTTCAATAGCACGGTACAATGCCCTGTTTACATGGTAGTTCTTTCCCATAATTCCTTCTGAATAAATATTACACTGTTGTAACAAATAAACATCTCAGTCTATTTTTTTTTCTTTTTGTATGTGCTGCAATCTTAATGTCAACTGGGGAGCACAACGCAAACTTGGTGAGTTTAGAGTTTTAATCCTGCATCAATCATATTTGTACATGTAATAAGTTGGTAAGTACAGAACTCTGAAAATGAATTAATCATTTACAGTACCCCAGAATTACAAACAAATCCTCACAGAAAATAACCTTCTCAAATCAACACCACTGGTGGAAATTGAGAGAATGGCATCAAGTTTGAGTCATCTGCTGCACACCATGAGGAAGAGCACACAATTCTGTCCCGTATCATCACAAGAGACAAACGTGGTATCACCATTTCTAGCCAGAGGGCAAATGTCAAAGGCAACAGTAGAAACATCTCACTTCTCCACCACAAAAGAAACCGAAAGCTATTCACGCAAGTTCCAGTAAGGTAATGATGACCTCCTCCTTTGACTGCAGGTGCCCCCTGCTCGTAGAGGTCCTTGAGCGTGGAACCACAATCAATGTGTAGCGCTACAAAGACACACTGCAGAAACTGCAACATGCCTTAAAATCAAAACACTCAGGAATGCTTTTGGATAGGAAATTCCTGTTGCATGATAATGCCCGCCCCCACACTGCAAATCTCATGAAGGCTTGGTTGTGAGACATTGCAACATCCTCCATACAATGCAAATCGTTCACCATGTCTTTCACACCTTTGGCGATATGAAGACAGACTTGCATGGATGTTGGTTTCATCAGGTCGAGGAAGTGCAAGAGTAGGTGCAGTTGTGGATCTGTCAGTTGCTGATCATGTTCTGTGAAACAGGAACCAATCATCTCATATCCCAAAGGGATAAATGTCTTAATACTGGTGGTGATTACTATCGAATGGAATCTTTCTATGGTCCCACTGTGGCGGGTGTTCGGTTTTCAGTGACTGCTCCTCATATGTAAATTATGAATGTTAAAATGTAGCTTGCCTTATTCCTGCAATTTAGTGTTACAAATTAATTATTTTGCTGCGCTGGTACTAACAGTTTATAAGCCCAGGGAACACATTCCGAATAAGCATCTGGTCTACAGAAGAAAGCAATTGTCAGAATACTCCTGGATATGAAAGTGTGAAGTGAAAGCTATGGGGATGAGCTGGTTGTGCAGCAGTTCACATAATTTAATACTGTCAATGGTAATTGTAAAAAATAAGTACAGCATAAATACTGCAAATAGAGCGACCTATAGGTTGTGAAACTACACTGCGTGGAAATTTGCTGTGGAAGCATACTTGCATTTACATAGTTTAGGGGACATTGTGAATGATACACAGAAGCCCACTGAGCAAAATTATGCAAATAAGGAATGGAAAGAATTCAAGGTTGATATTGCTGAAAGATCCCGTTAACAACGTATACATACAGAAGTTGACATGGCAAAAGAATTTTAGTACATGTTAAGAAGCACATTTGAAGATGGTGGCCTAACAAGAAAACTCTGTGAATTTATAACACTCAACTCAAGAAGTCCAGTATCATGGATGAGTATGGTTGGTAGGTCGGTTGGTTGGAGAAGGGACCAAACTACGCAGTCATCAGTCCCTCTGACCTTAGATTAACTAAAACCGATAAAATCCCACATTAAAAGAGTGAACTACAATACCCATAAAATGATAAACTATTGACAGGGAAGGAAGGAAAAGGACAGAAGAAGAGGTGAGGGAAAGAAAGTGACTAATGAAAGGGGTGTGAAGAAAGAAACACAGGAGACAAAGATGTTTAAGACATAACAGACCCCATAAGGAAAGGAGTGGGAAGGCAGAGGGCCGGGGTGAACCACCAAGCCCAGATGAAGCCAATCCAGCTGGGGCGAAGGGGGGAGCAAGAGGGCCTGCCATCCCCTCCACTCACTGGTAAGGCGGAAGGTCCCTCCCTTAAATAAAGCGATAAAAACCCCCATCACGAATAAAATGTAAAACGAGTTCCGCCGTTGAAGCATTGTCAGCCAACACCAGGGATAGTGAGTCTGGAAAGCTAAAAGTCCGTCCAGGGTGGCTAAGTTGGGGCAGTCCAATAAGATGTGAGCCACAGTCAACATCGAACCACAACGACAGAGAGGCAGGTCCTCACAACAGAGGAGATAACCGTGAGTCAACAAAGTATGGCCAATGCGGAGCCGGCATAGGACGACAGAGGCCTTACGAGACACCCAGAAGGAAAACCGCCATGGAGTTGTAGAACCCTTAATCGCCCTGAGCTTGTTCGGCGAAGAAAGAGTGTGCCATTCTGCATCCCAAAGGCCCAAAACCTGATGACGTAATGCAGAGCAAAGGTCTATTTCCAGAATGCCAATAGCAAGAGTTGGCCTGGTAGTAGCTAACTTAGCCAGTCGATTGGCAAGTTCATTGCCAGTAATCCCAACATGGCCTGGGGTCCAAATGAAAGTAACTGAGCATCCACATTGAGCAAGGAAAGAAAGGGAATCCTGAATAGCGATGATCAATGGGTGGCGAGGGAAGCACTGGCCGATAACGAGCAAACCGCTCAATGACTCACAACAGATAGTGAAGGATAGCCCTGAATAGGAGCAGATTGGTCCAGTGTGTGCAAGATGGCTACCAATTCTGCAATAAAAACACTACAGCCATCGGCAAGGAACAAAGTTCTGTGTGTCGGGCATAGGTGTAAGCAAAAGCAGTGCCACCAGAAACCATAGAGCCATCAGTATAAATCACTTCTGAACCGTGGAATGAACTGAGGAGAGAATAGAATTGGTGGCGAAGAGCCATCGGAGGGACAGAATCCTTTGAATCGATTGAGACATCAAGACACAGCTGTGGCCGAGAGACGCACCAAGGAGGGGTATGTGCTGGGGTTCAGAAAAGAGCAACTGGATGCGGACAGCCATGGTAAGCCCACACCGTGGTCGCCGCTACAGCAGGGTGATCTCTGTGTCTGGATAAAGGAGACCATAATTAGTGTGCTTTGGGGTGCAGCGAATGCAGAGCGCCTAAGATATCAGCTGTTGTTGGCGCAAAACTCACAGTGGTGGAATCCCTGCCTCTGCGAGAAGGCTAAGTACGGGGCTAGTCCGGAAGGCACCAGTCATAAGTCAGACCCCACAGTGGTGCATGGGGTCTAGGATTTGCAGTGTCGAAGGTGATGCAGAACCATAGAAAGGACTTCCATAGTCTAAATGAGACTGGACCAACGCTTGATACAATCGCAGGAGAACAGAGCGGTCGGCACCCCAGGCGGTATTGCACAGACAACTAAGAACATTGAGATGGGACCATCACGTCCTCTTCAGCTGGTGAAGATGAGAGCATTGAAGACCAGATCCAAGAAGCGATGGGTGTCCACTACCTCGAGGGGCTGGCCATCGAGGAAAAGTTCCGGATGGGGATGGACTGTATGGCGACGGAAGAAATGCACGACACGAGTCTTGGCCACTGAAAACTGAAAGCCATGGGAGAGAGCCCATGAGTGTGCCCAGCAGATTGCCCCCTGTACACAGCATTCTGCAGCGCCCATTACAGAGGAAGCAAGGTAGGTACAAAAATCGTCAGCATACAAAGAGGGAGACACTGCCGGCCCAACAGCTGTCACCAGACCATTAATGACTATTAGAAAGAGAGGGACGCTCAGCACGGAACCCTGTGGAACCCCATTTTCTTGCCAATGGGGAGTGCTGTAGGAGCAGCCAACTAGGACCCGAAAAGAGCGACAAGAAAGGAATTTACGGATAAAAATGGGCAGAGTGCCACGAAGGCCCCATTCATGAAGGGTGGTGAGAATGTGGTGGCGCCAGGTGGTGTCGTAGGCTTTATGCAGATTAAAGAAGACTGCAAGGAGGTGTTGCTGATGGGCAAAAGCCGACTGGATAGCAGACTCCAGGTGCACCAAGTTATCCACCATAGAGCAGCCACAGCGAAAACCACTTTGAGTCGATGACAAAAGGTACGGGATTCAAGGATCGAAAACACCATGCGTTCAAGGAGCTTGCAGAGGGTGTTAGTATGGTTAATTTGACGGTAGCTATCCAACTGAAGAGGCGGCTTCCCTGGCTTCAACACCGGAACAACAATGCTTTCCTGCCACTGGGTAGGAAAGACTCCCTCACTCCACAGATGGGCGAAGAGGGTCAGTATACGATGGTGGCCAGCCACCGGTAAGTGTTGGAGCATTTGGTTATGTATCCGATCCAATCCAGGAGCCATGTCAGGACAAAGGGCGAGGGCGCTGGCAAATTCCCACTCGCTGAATGGAGCATTATATGGCTCCGAGCAGCGAGAAACGAAAGACAAAGGCAGTCCTTCTGAGCGCTCTTTCAGGAGACGGAACATGGGAGGATACTGAGCTGATGCCGAAGCTTGAGCAAAGTGTTGAGCAAAATTTTCTGCTACAAAGTCCGTACCAGTAAGGACAACACCATGCAAAGAAATTCCTGCAACCCCATTGGGAGGACGGTGGCCAAAAATTCGCCTGAGTTTCGCCCAGACTTGTGAAGACGGGGTGTGTGGTCCTATGGCAGCACCATATTGTTCCCAGGAAATTCGTTTCTGAAATTTGATTAGGTAGCAGGCTCGGACGTGGAGTCGTTTAAAGACCAGAAAAAGAGCAGTAGAAGGGTGCTGCTCGAAGTGTTGAAGAGCATGGCGGCGGTCTTTTATGGCTGCAGCAATTTCCGGAGTCCACCAAGGGACCACCTTCTGGCGTGGGAAACCTGAGGAAGAAGGGATTGCTGAAACAGCTGCTGAAAGGATGGCAGCAGCCAAAGTCTGAGTAGATGCATCAACAGTGTCATGTGGCAATACAGGAGGGATGGGAGCAGAGGAGAAGGCACCCCAATCAGCCTTAGATATGGCCCACCCGGGAGAGTGACGGAGCGAGAGACACTGAAGCAAGGTCAAAACAATTGGATAATGGTCCCTATCACGTGTCTTCATGGAGTCCCCACTGAACGGAGGGAAGAAGGCCGGGACTGCAGATGGAGAGAGCAATGGTAGAGAAAGTGCCGTGTGCCACAGTAAAGTGTGTGGGAGCACCTGTGTTTAGTAAACAAAGGTCAAGCCCTGCCAGAACAGCTTCAACTGTCCTGCTCAGGGCAGTAGTCGTATGACTACCCCAAAGAGGATTGTGGGCATTAAAGTCCCCTAATAGCAGGAAGGGAAAGGGAGTTGTTGAAGAAAGGTGGTGAGGGCATGGGATGTGGGCGGCCTGTCAGGTGGAAGGTAGAGATTACAGATTGTGAATGGAGTGGCCAGATGGACCCTGACAGAAATGGCTTCCAGAGTGGTATGGAGGGGAACCCATTTACTAACAATGTCCTTGCGGATCAAGGTGCAAACACCATCAGAAGCCCGCAAGGGGTCAATTCGGTTTAGACAGAAAGCTTGGAACCCATCAAGGGTGGATGAGTAAGAATTGACAAAATGGGTCTCCTGGAGAGCAATGCAGGCAGCAGAGTAGGGAGGAAAGAAGGGGCTGCAACTCCGGAAGGTGACACAAATACCCATTACAATTCCACTGGAGGATTCTCAAGCCGGAGTCCAAAGGGGAAGCAAAGGGACTGGAGTCTGTCATACCGCTGAGTCGCCATCCATCACCGATAAGGATGGGGTAATATCTATACAGGTGGGGTCAGACTCTGTTGGTTTATTGACTGGAGGAGGGGAAGGCTGCACCTCAGGGGGTACCGGAGGGGCTTTGCCCATGTTCTTGCATTTCGGCTTCTTCTCCTGGGAAGGAAGAGAAGGGCAAACTTCAGCGAGGGTGGGCACGGAATGACACCGGGCAATCTTGGTGCCCACCGGCCGTGGAATGCACTGCCTATGTGGAGCCATAGATCGCCTTTCAAGGGGGCGCCGGGAAGAGGAATCCTGGGAGTGAGCTCCAGTACTGGCGGCTGCCGAAGGAGGGGAACACTTCTCCAGCGGGGGAGGGGGAGCAGCACCCGAAGGAGTGGATATGGGTACTGACGGGGAGGGGGAGTGGGAGAGGGAGGAGAAGGCTGAAGGCATGGGGCGAATGGGTTGGGGCTGGGATGAACAGGGGGTAGGAGGGGGAATGGACATAACAAAAGCAAAAGTAGAAGACATAGACACGGGATGGTGCCGGTCATACTTTTGATGAGCCTCAGTGTACGTGAGCCGATCTAAGGTTTTGTACTCTTGAATCCTCCTTTCTTTCACAAACACTGGGCATACAGGTGAGCGTGGAGAATGCTGTCCATGACAATTTACACACAATGGTGCGGGAGCACAGGCACTCCCCTCATGGAGGGGGCACCCACAGTCACCGCAGAGGGGATCAGTGGTGCAGCGGGAAGACGTGTCCAAACCGTAAGCATTTGAAGCATCTCATCGGTGGTGGAATATAAGGTTTTACATCACACCGGTACACCATTACCTTGACCTACTCTGGGAGGATGGTAGGTTGGTTGGTTTAAAGGTGGGAGAAGGGACCAAACTACGAGGTCATCGGTCCCTTGTTCCTAATAAAACAGTGCCACAAGTTTGAGAATAAAAAGAACGAAACATATAACACAAAATGGAAAGAAAGGAAAAGCCACAAGAATGAAGGGAAGGCAACAAAAACACTTAAAGGAACAAAAGAGCTCAAGAAAACAGAGATGCTAGAAATAGAACAGAGTAAAACATGAAAGCAGATTACAGCGTCTGGCCAACCACGAGAATAAAAAGGGAAAGCCAGCCACTCTGCAACACATTAAAACCTCCACCCCAAAAGCATTAGGGTGGAAGAGACAGAGGGACAAAGCACACGAGCTAAAACTTACATAGAAGTATAAAACCCACTCTCACGGATAAAAGGTAAAACTAAAGCTGCTGTGGAGGCATTGTCGCCCAACACCAGAGGCAGGGTGCTGGGAAAGTTAAAAGTCTGCCGCAGAGCAGCTAAAGGTGGGCAGTCCAGCAAGAAGTGGACGACTGTCTTTTGGGAGCCACAGCGACACAGGTGGGTCCTCGCGACGAAGTAGGTATCCATGCGTTAACCACGTATGGCCAATGCGGAGCCGGCAGAGTGCAACTAATTCCCTGCGACCCTGCGAGAGACCTGCGTGGAAGACTTCCACACATTCATAGTCTCCTTAATGACATGCAGTTTGTTATACATGCTGTTATGCCATTCCGTCTCCCAAAGCTGCAAAACCCTGCGGTGGAAGACAGAACGCAGGTCAGCTTCGGAGATGCCTATCTCCAGAAGTGGCTTCCGCTTCGCCCGTTTGGCCAGCCTGTCGGCAAGTTCGTTGCTGGAACCTCCAACATGTCCTGGGGTCCACACACACACACACACACACACACACACACACACACACACACACACACCCCACGGAGCAGTGGGACTGTTCCAGAGCATAGATGAACTCCTGAATGGAAGCTACCAGAGGGTGGCGAGGGTTGCACTGGTTGATAGCTAGTAGGCTGCTCAATGAGTCAGTACATAGGAGAAATCACTCGCCAGGGCATGAGCAGATGTACTCAAGAGCACGAGATATGGCCGCCAGCTCTGCAGTGAAAACACTGCAGCCAACTGGCAAGGAGTGCTGCTCAAAATGTCCTCCATGAACATATGCGAAGCCTACGTGATCATCAGCCATTGAGCAGTCTGTGTAAACCACTTCAGAGTCCTGGAACACATCAGGAATCGAGAGGAATTGACAGCGGAGAGCGGCAGGTTTTTGTTTTGTGTTTTGTGGTTTTAGGGCGCACAACTTCAACGGTCATTAGCGCCCAGACTACGTGAGGAATGCACCGCGAGTCACAAGTTTAAAACAGCAACGAAACGGAAAACACGATAGAAGACAGACTGACAGGCATAGGATTAAAAAAGGAAAACAGCAGAATCAAATGTCCTTTGAGAGGGTTGTCAAATTGATAAAATGAAGAACGCGAGCAGCTGCTCGTGGGTCATCCGCTAAAATGGCTTCTACAGTACACGGCAGGCCAAGATCAAGACGCAGGGTGTTAAAATCCGGACAGGACATTAAAATGTGGCGGACCGTCAGCAATTGCCCACATGGGCAGAACGGCACCGGCGCAGCCGTCAGCAGATGGCGATGGCTGAACCGGCAGTGGCCAATTCGTAACCGGGCCAAAACGACCTCCTCCCGCCGAGAAGGGCGTGAGGAGGACGTCCAAGCCACGGGAAGAGGTTTCAGGGCCCTAAGTTTGTTGTCTGTAAGTGCAGCCCAATCGGCATGCCACTGCGATAAAATGCGCCGACAAATTACCCTGCTACAATCTGACGAAGGGACACAACAAGAAGCTGTCCGAGGCTGGAGGACCGCAGCCTTGGCCGCGGCATCTGCAGCTTCGTTCCCAGGGATACCGACATGGCCAGGAACCCACATAAAGCTAACCGGAGAACCGACGTCCACCAGCTGCTGAAGAGAGCGTCGGATCCGGTGCACGAAAGGGTGAACCGGATACGGATCACTGAGGCTCTGGATTGCGCTCAGGGAATCGGAGCAGATGACATATGCAGAATGTCGGTGACGGCAGATGTAAAGGACAGCCTGGTAGAGGGCAAAGAGCTCAGCTGTGAAGACCGAACAAAGGCCATGGAGCCGGTATTTGAAACTTTGTGCCCCGACAATAAAAGAACACCCGACCCCGTTAGTGGTCTTAGAGCCATCTGTATAAATGAAGGTCATATTAATGAACTTCGAACGAAGTTCGATAAAACGGGAGTGGTAGACTGAACCGGGGGTAACCTCCTTCGGGAGCTAGCAGAGGTCAAGGTGGACGCGAACCTGAGCCTGGAGCCACTCGAAAGGTTGCAGGGAGTGAAAAATTAAGGTGTTGAAGGAGGCGACGAAAGCGAACTCCAGGGGGTAGCAGGGCAGAGACATACAACCCGTATTGACTGTCGAGAGAGTCATCAAAAAAGGAACGATAAGACGGGTGGTCGGGCATTGCCAGTAGCCGACAGGCATACCGACAAAGCAGTATATCGCGCCGGTAGGTGAGTGGCAACTCACCAGCGTCAGCATGAAGACTCTCGACGGGACTAGTATAAAACGCTCCGATCGCAAGTCGTAAACCCCGATGTTGTATGGAGTTGAGGCGGCGTAAGATGGATGGCCGTGCAGAGGAGTATACGAAGCTCCCATAATCCAGCTTGGAGCGGACGATCGACCGATATAGGCGAAGTAGGACGGTTCGATCCGCTCCCCACGACATACCACTGAGAACACGGAGGACATTTACAGAACGGGTACAACGGGCAGCCAAATATGACACATGTGGAGACCAACTAAGTTTCCTGTCAAATGTAAGACCTAAAAATTTTGTTGTCTCCATGAATGGGAGAGCAACGGGACCGAGTCGTAAGGACGGTGGGAGAAACTCTTTGTAGCGCCAGAAGTTAATACAGACCGTCTTCTCGGCAGAAAAACGGAAGCCATTGGCGACACTCCAGGAGTAAAGACGGTCAAGAGAACGCTGAAGACAGCACTCCAGGAGACACGTACACTGCGCGCTGCAATAGATGGTAAAATCGTCCACGAAAAGGGAGCCTGATACATCAGCTGGGAGGCAATCCATTATTGGATTGATCGCTATGGCGAAGAGAGTGACGCTCAAAACTGAGCCCTGTGGCACCCCATTCTCCTGGCGAAAGGTGTCTGACAGGACAGAACCCACACGTACCCTGAACTGTCGATCCATTAAAAAGGAACAAATAAAAAGAGGGAGGCGACCGCGAAGGCCCCATGTATGCATGGTGCGGAGAATGCCCGCCCTCCAACAGGTGTCGTAAGCCTTCTCCAAATCAAAGAACACAGCCGCGGTCGGGCGCTTCCGCAAGAAGTTATTCATAATGAAGGTCGACAAGGTAACCAGATGGTCAACAGCAGAGCAGCGCCTACGAATTCCACATTGTACATTGGTAAGTAGGCGCCGAGACTCGAGCAGCCAAACCAAACGAGAGTTAACCATTCGCTCCATCACTTTACAGACACAGCTGGTAAGCGAGATGGGTCGATAACTGGAAGGCAAGTGTTTGTCCTTCCCCGGTTTAGGAATCGGGACAACAATAGACTCGCGCCAGCATGCGGGAACATGTCCCTCAATCCAGATGCGATTGAAAGTACGAAGAAGAAAACCTTTACCCGCAGGAGAAAGGTTCTTCAGCATCTGAATATGAATAGAATCAGGCCCTGGAGCGGAGGACCGTGACCGGGCAAGTGCGTTTTCGAGTTCCCACATGGTGAATGGGGCATTATAACTTTCACGATTCGAGTTGCGGAAGTTAGGTGGCCTAGCCTCCTCTGCCTGCTTGCGGGGGAGGAAGGCAGGGTGGTAATTAGCGGAGCTCGAAACCTCTGCGAAAAAGCGGCCGAAGGCATTGGAGACATCCTCAGGGGCCACAAGGACGTCATTCGCGACCATCAAGCCAGAAACTGGTGCGTGGACCTTAGTGCCAGATAGCCGGCGCAGGCTACCCCAGACAACAGAAGGAGTAAAACTGTTGAAGGTGCTTGTGAAAGCAGCCCAGCTGGCTTTCTTGCTTTCTTTAATAATACGACGACACTGTGCACGTAACCGTTTATAAGTGATACAATTCGCCACTGTAGGGTGGCGTTTAAAGGTGCGTAAAGCATGTCGACGAGCACGTAAAGCATCTCTACATGCTGTGGTCCACCAGGGGACCGGTACGCGATGTGGAGAAGAAGTAGGGTGAGGGATGGAATATTCAGCAGCAGTGAGAATGACTTCCGCGAGGTGTGCGACCTGACGATCGCAGCTTGTGAAGGTTTGATCCTGAAAGGTCGCCCTGGAAGAGAAGAGCCCCCAGTCTGCTTTGGAGATGCTCCAACTAGATGAGCACGGAGAGGGGGTATGCTGCAGGAGATGGATAACACACGGGAAGTGGTCGCTCAAATATGTATCAGAAAGTGCATACCACTCAAACCGGCGTGCAAGTTGGGTAGTACATATAGAGAGGTCTAAATGGGAATAGGTGTGAGATGTGTCCGAAAGAAAAGTAGGGGCGCCAGTATTGAGGCAGACAAGATTGAGCTGGTTGAAAAGGTCGGCTAACAGGGAGCCCCTCGGGCAGGATGCTGGAGAGCCCCAAAGGGGATGGTGGGCATTGAAGTCTCCAGTTAACAAAAATGGTGCAGGTAGCTGAGCAATAAGCTGCATCATGTTTGCCCTGGTAACGGCAGATGACGAGGGAGTGTAAACGGTACAAATGGAAAATGTAAAAGTGGGGAGAGTAATTCGGATGGCAACTGCCTGCAGGCCGGTGTGCAATGTGATGGGATCGTAGTAAATATCATCCCGGACCAGCAACATAACCCCTCCATGGGCCGGAATACCTACCACAGGGGGTAGGTCAAAACGCACAGAGGTGTAGTGTGCCAAGGCAATTTGATCGCATGGGCGTAGCTTCGTTTCCTGGAGGGCTACGACGAGCGGACGGTGCAAGCGGAGCAGCAACTTCAAGTCCTCTCGGTTGGAGCGAATGCTGCGAATATTCCAGTGAATAAGTGCCATCGTAAGAAGAAAAAGAAGATGAAAGAAGGGGTCACCTCGAAGGCCGCTGAGGGCCTGGCTTCGAGTGAGCACTGCCGTCACTATCAGTAGGCGGACAGTCATCGTCCATTGGTTCTATAGGTTCATCGGCCATCTTGGTAAGATGGCCGGGAGGGGGAGCTTCCTCCGCCGGTGAACGGCCAGATGTTCGGCTACCAGTGGTGCGGCCAGGCGAAACGGATGACGGCCTGGGGCGGCAACCGCTTGTTGGCGCAGGAGAAGAAATGCGCCATGGCGGAGAAGGAGAACTGTACTTCCTATGAGCCTTCTTGGAAGGTCGTTTGGTGGAAGTACTGGTTGATGGCTGGGAGGTTGAGGTACGTAGGAAGTCTGCACGGGACGGTTCCTTCTTGAAGGCCCATGCATCTGACTTCTGGGTCTTCGTCTTAGCAGAAGCTGATGAAGGGGCTTGTGTCTGTGGGGTGATGGGAGGAGGAGGGGACGTCGACCGCGCGATCTTAGCACTGGCCGAACGGACGACCGTGGTGCTGAAGGTCAGATCGCATGTCTGGGTTGCCACCTCCCTGGTAGTCCGAGGAGAGGCGAGGACAGTACTGTATTTCCCCGCTGGGAGCAGCGTGGGCTTCCTACTAGCAAACAGCTTGCGAGCAGCCGAGGTGGACACTTTCTCTTTGACCCGAATTTCTTGGATACAGCGTTCTTCCTTATGGATGGGACAGTCGCGGGAGGACGCTGCATGGTCACCCTGACAGTTCACACAACTAGGAGACGGAGGTAAACAGTCACCCTCATGGGCATCCCTGCCACAAGTGACATTTAGCCGCATTGGAACAAGACTGGCGAGTGTGATTAAAACGCTGACACTGGTAGCAGCGCGTAGGTGTCGGGACATAGGGGCGAACAGAAATAACCTCGTAGCCCGCTTTGATGCGCGATGGCAGCTGAACACTATCGAAGGTCAAGAAAAGTGTCCGGGTCGGTACAAGGTCATTGCTGACCTTTTTCATGACCCTATGGACAGCCGTCACGCCCTGCTCAGTGAGGAAAGACTTAATCTCCTCGTCAGTCAATCCGTCGAGGGATCTAGTATAGACCACACCACGAGACGAATTCAAAGTTCGGTGAGCCTCCACCCGGACAGGGAACGTGTACAGGAGTGTGGCTCGAAGCAGTTTCTGTGCCTGAAAGGCGCTCTCAGTTTCTAGTAACAAGGCACCATTACGCAACCTGGTACACGACTTGACAGATCCGGCTATGGCATCTACGCCCTTCTGGATAACGAAAGGGTTGACAGAGGAGAAATCCTTTCCGTCCTCAGATCGAGAAACGACGAGGAACTGTGGGGCAGGCGGTAGTACTTTTGTCACTGGTGGCTGGTCATGTTTCCGTTTGTGGGCAGAAGTCGAGAGAGAAGAAGAAGAATCCATTGCGGAGGAATCCCCCATGATTGCCAGCGTCTCCGATGGCGCGCTCCTTCCTTATGGGGACCCTCTCAGAGGGCACTCCTGCCTTAGGTGAATGTTTACACCTCAGGTCACACCTCCCGAGAAACAGACGGAGGGACCAATCGGCATGGTCAGAAGGTATCAGCTCAGGCAATCACCCCTCCCCGGGCCTGGCCTTTACCAGGGGGTACGTGCGTGCCTTACTTGTCTACCCAGGGCGGGGAATTACGCGTTACCCCGTCACCGGCTACGCGTGCGAACGCGTGGGTCGGCCTTCAGGCGCGCACAGGGAGGAAGGAAGAAGAGGAAAAAGAGAGAGAGGGAGGGAGAGAGAGAGGACAGACTGTCTCAAACGCCGAGGCGGAGACCAGAGAAAGCAAGGAGAAGAAGGCAATGAGAAGGCAAGGAGAAGAAGGCAATGAGAAGGCAAGGAGATTTTGCAGGGGAAAGAATAAGGAAGACAGTGAGGTGGAGAAGAGCAAAGAAAGGAACCAACCAAAGGGAGGAAGAAACGAGAAGTGAAAAAGCAAAATGACCGCAGATAGAGGTCGTGGAACCGTCCGTCTCTGGACGCAGGCGCTAACTACCCCCTTGAGGGGGAGGGACTCCTTTTAGTCGCCTCTTACGACAGGCAGGAATACCTCGGGCCTATTCTAATCCCCGGACCCGCAGGGGGGGGGGGGGGAGCGGCAGGGTTAACAGAGTCCTTGGGGCCATGCAAAAGGTCCAGGCGAAGCTGCGGCCGAGGTGTACACCATGGAGGCGTACGTGAATGTGCCATCAGCAGAGGTGGTAAAGGGAAGGACTCCAGTTCGGAGAGAAGGTACCGCACACGAACTGCAATCGTTAGCCCCGACCTGGGCCACCGATGCAGAAGATGGACTGCCATGGGCAGGAAAAGCAGATGGTTATTCGGATGCGCAGGGGAACTATGAATGTGTGCTGCGTAACTGGCGAGCAGTTGTGCACATCTGATCTGTAGTGGAGGGACACCAGCCTCCACGAGTACGCTGGTCACCTGACTCATCCTAAAAGCTCCTGACACCAATCGAACCCCACAGTGGTGCACACGGTTGAGTAAATGCAATGCTGTCGAACCATAAACCACACTCCCATAGTCAATTCGGGATTGGACAATGGCTCTGTACAGCTGCAGCAGTGTGCAGCAATCTGCACCCCAATTGGTGTTGCTCAGGCAACGGAGGGCATTGAGGTGCTGCCAGCATTTCTGCTTAAGCTGACGAAGATAAGGGAGCCAAGTCAATTGAGTATTGAAAACCAGTCCTAAGAATTGATATGTCTCCACTACAGTGAGTGGATCGTCATTAAGGTAAAGTGCGGGTTCCAGATGAACAG
This sequence comes from Schistocerca nitens, assembly GCF_023898315.1. NCBI lineage: Eukaryota > Metazoa > Arthropoda > Insecta > Orthoptera > Acrididae > Schistocerca > Schistocerca nitens. Next base: position 1,110,663,765 of record NC_064615.1, on the reverse strand, counting down.
TACGACGCTGACAGAAGTGCACGACACATGACTTTGCGGCTGAGAACTGGAAGACGTGGGCTATAGCAGCCCATGACTGCGCCTTGTGGATGGCTCCCTGGAGGCGCCGTTCAGCAACAACAGTACTGGAGCAGCAGTACAAAATGCAGAAGTCGTCAGCATAGAGAGAAGGGGAGATGGAGGACCCAACTGCTGCTGCTAGACCATTAATTGCCACTAAAAATAGACACACACTCAATATATAGCCCTGCGGGACTCCATTCTCCTGGATGTGGATGTAACTATGGGAGTCACCAACTTGGACAGGGAAAGTACGGAGTGACAGGAAGTTTTGGATAAAAACTGAAGAGTGGTCCCCAGAGACCCCACAATGTGGTAAGGATATGGTGTCGCCAAGTCGTGTCGTATGCTTTACGTAAGTCAAAAAAGACGGCAATCAGGTGTTGCTGTCTGGAAAAGGCTGTTCGGATGGCAGACTCGATGGTCACAAAATTATCAGTGGTAGAGTGACCCTGGTGGAAGCCGTCCTGACATGGAACCAGCAAGCCATGTGACTCCAGGACCCATCCCAACCGCTGACATACCATACGTTCCAGCAGCTTACAAAGAATGTTGGTGAGGCTGATCGGTCGATAGCTGTGCACATCAAGAGGGTTTTTACCGAGTTTGAGCACCGGAATGACGGTGCTCTCCCGCCATTGCCATGGAAAGATGCCATCACACCATATCCGGTTGAAGATGACGGGAAGATGTTGCTTGTAGTTAGATGAGAGATGTTATATCATCTGTGGATGCGGTCAGGCCCAGGAGCTGTGTCAGGACAATCTGCAAGGAGCTCCCACTCTGTAAATGGGGCGTTATAGGATTCACTGCAGTGTGTAGTGAATGAGAGAGCATTCTGTTTCAGCCGCCGTTTGAGTGTGAGAAAGGCTGGGGGGTAATTCTCCGACACAGAGGCTCGAGCTAAGTGCTCAGCAATTGCGTTTGCGTCGGTACATAACTCGCCATTTATGGTAACACCAGACAGCTGTTGGGGTCTGGTACCCGAAAAGACGTTTGATCTTTGCCCAGACTTGGGAAGGTGACGTGTGGCACCCAACGGTGGAGACGTATCTCTCCCAACACTCCTTCTTCCGTTGTTTCATAAGGTAGCGAACACGGCCATGGAGCCGTTTAAAGGCTATGAGGTGCTCCAGGGAAGGGTGCCACTTATGCCGCTGTAGAGCTCGCCGACGCTCCTTAATTGCTTCAGCGACTTCCAGGCCTTAAGCCTTGAGCACAATAAAGAGAGAGGGATCGCATTTTCTGCAGCAGAAACAACTGTGCTAGTCACTTGCTCAACCGTCACATCCATGTTACCGTGTGGGGGAGTCAGTGGTGACAGCAGAGGTGATAGTTCCCCAGTCCGCCTTGTTAAAAGCCCATCTGGACAGATGTCCGTGTGCCTGATGCTGGGGCAGTGACAGGAAGATGGGGAAACGGTCACTACCACACAGGTCGTCATGTGCTCTCCAGTGGATATATGGGAGAAGTCCTGGGCTGCAAATTGATAAATCGATGGCCAAGTAACTACCATGAGTCACACTGAGATGTGTAGCGGCCCCAGTATTTAAGAGGCAAAGGTCGAATTGCGTCAGTAAAGTTTCGACATCTCTGCCTCGGCCAGTAAGCATGGTACCACCCCACAAGGGGTTATGGGCATTAAAATCTCCCAGAAGTAGGAAAGGTTTAGGGAGTTGATGAATCAGTGCAGCTAATACATTCGGCGGTACTGCACCATCTGGAGGAAAATACACATTGCAGACAGTTATTTCCTGTGTTGTCCTTATTCCGACAGCCACAGCTTCAAGAGGGGTTTGAAGGGGGCACACGTTCACTACAGATCGAGTTTAAGACATAAATGCAAACTCCACCGGACACTATTATAGTCGGGTGTCGTCTTTTTCCCACTAGAAGAAACCTGGGAAGGGAGTGACCCAAAGGACCCCTTCCAAGCGAGAGAAGCCGAAGAAGACTTATACTTCTCCGGCTTAGAAGTGAATACGGATGTCGCCAATGGTTGGGGGGGGGGGGGGGGGGGGTGTTGCTCCCGAAGTAGGTGGTGCAGGTCTAGTCTTCCGGCTCTGGGAGGTGACCTGCATTGGTGGAGCTGATGGTGCCAGAACAGTTGTAACAGCGGCGTAAGACGGTGTCATATGCACAGGATGCAGGGGTTCAAATTTTCTCTTAGCCTCATTGTAAGTCAGTCTGGCCAGGGTCTTGTACTCCACGATTTTCCCTTCTTTCTGGAGAATCCTGCTGTCAGGCGAGCAAAGCGAATGGTGCTCTCCACAGTTGACACAGATGGGAGGTGGGGCACATGGAGTATTTGGATGTGATGGGCGTCTGCAATCTCAGCATGTGACACTGGAAGTACAGCGGGAAGACATTAGGCCGAACTTCCAGCATTTAAAGCACCGAATCGGGGGAGGGATATAGGGCTTTACATCACACCGGTAGACCATCACCTGGACCTTCTCGGGCAATGTATAACCCTCAAAGGCCAAAATGAAGGCACCGGTGGCAACCTGATAATCCTTCAGGCCCTGGTGGACTCGCCAGACGAAATGTACACCTCACCGCTCTAAATTGGCCCACAGCTCATAGTCGGACTGCAAAAGCTCTTATGGGCATGATGGTTATAGAAACATTCCCCAACTTGTCACAAGCAAGTAACTCCCGTGACTGGGCAGAGGATGTTGTTTTGATCAAGACTGACCCAGATCTCATTTTGGACAAGCCCTCCACCTCCCAGAACTTGATCTCTAAATGCTCAACCAAAAACTGAGGCTTCATCGTCATGAAAGATTCCCCATCAGCTATCGAACATACAAGGTACTGGGGCGAATAAGATCTGCTGCCATCCTTAGCCTGATGTTCCTCCCATGGTGTGGCCAGGGAGGAGAACGATTTGGGGTCATACTTCTGTGCACTGAATTGAGCTCGTGATCGCTTAGAGACTGCTGGTGTTTCACCACCAGCAAGAGATGATGGACTACACTTCATTGCATGTCATCCGCCCTGATGCCACCCACTCCGACCAGGGGCCCTGCCCACGGGTGCCACCCAGTCGCAGCATGGGCCACCTGGCAGGATGGCCCTTGCCGGGAGTCCTGATGCCCCAGGGGGATGGGCATCTACCCCCTGGCGTATGTGGGGAGTTAACAGCGCAGGCATCAGCAGAGTTATCCATGTGTGGTCAGGGGGCTACAACCAACAGGGTACATGGCGGCCCCACCACAACGGACTGGCTACTGTGCTGGATATCAGGTGCAAAGAAGGCCATGGTCATCATCGACTTTATTATCCTTTCAAATGGGAGAATCCCGAGGTAGAAGTAGGATTTTCAAAATTTTGTTTCTTGAGACCTAAATGGTGTATCCTTGCTGGTGCTGCAGGCACACACACTTATGTGTATGCAGTATCCACCAGAATGTTAAACTATTACTGGATGCTGTGAAAATTGAAGAATCTTATAAAGACCTAATTAAGATGCTTGTGTGGAACACGGAAAACCAAAACTGCATGCTACATCATTGCGACAGCTGTCCTGCAAATACTGCACTAACTGAGTACTTAACTGAAAAACTAAGTGAAGATTATGATTTAGAAGAAGAAATTGTAATCAGTCAGTGGGTTAACACAGACAGGGCAGAAATGATCAAACAGTCTATCAGTGTTGAAGACTACATTTCTTTATTTGTTAGGTCATTGGAAAAGCTCACCCCGCACTCGTTTATAGCAAAATCCCAATCAGCAGCCTTTAAAAGATTGAAAGAAGACCCACCACCCAAAACAGCAATTATTGTGATGGATTTCAGTGAAAATTATTCCATTGTTATACAAAATGAGATCCAAAGTTACCACTGGAATAGAGGTGGTTGGACTCTACACCCAGTTGGAGTTTTTCTAAGAAATGACGAAAACAATGTTTTTGTTTCCAACCACTGTTTTATTAGTGATGACCAAGAACATGACACTGGTTTTGTTAACTTTGTACAAAAAGAAATTACAAAGTGGCTGTCATTACATCATACTGACATTGACTCAGTTCACTACTTTACAGATGGTTGTGCTGGGCAGTACAAAAATAGAAACAGTTTTAAAAATTTGACTGAACACTTGAGAGACTTTAATTTGAAGGCCCAACACACTTTTTTTGCAACAAGTCATGGGGAGTCATTTTGTGATGGCCTAGGAGGAACTTTTAAAAGAATTTTAAGGAAAGCCAGTCTACAGTTTTCAGACGAAGAACAAATAATGACAGCAATCGATGTGTACAAGTTTTGTGAAAAAAATTTTGAAAACATTCATTTTCACTTTATTGACAAAAAAGAAGCTGATTTGCTACGGTTAAAACTAGAAAAACATTTTTCAGCAACCCGAACCATTCCTGGAACAAGAAGTTTTCATAACTTCAAACCACTTCCAACAAACAACCTTGAAATTAGAAGGACTACAGATAGTGTAAAACCCTCCTTAGTCTTTTCTTTCCATTCTTCTTCTGATTGGGTTCGTGTTGAACCATCCATAAATAGCTATGTGGCTGCAAATCATGATGGTAACTGGTACTTTGGACTGGTAAAAACAATATTCAATGATGAAGAAGATGCAGAAATTCTATTTCTACATCCTTCAGGACCAGCTGCATCATTTTATTGGCGTGAAAGAGAAGATTCTTGCATAGTGCCTTTGGAGCACATAGTCTGTGTAGTAGACACACCTCAATCAAGCGGCACTGGAAGAATGTATTACTTCAAAAAAGACTGTATCAAAAGAACTGAAAGCTCTTGGATGAAGTGGAAAAACAGTTTGAATCAGCATTAATGTTTATTAAAAAGACAAAATTACTCAAAAAATTCAATGTTTCAAGCAATCAGTTGGGTTATACATAAGTGTCATAAGTACACTATCTTTGTACATAATTCTAATGTACTCTACTATAATTAATAAACATGTTAAAAAGCCATCATTATTTTTGTATTATCAAGTAGCCTATATGTTTAAGAGTAAATTAAAACAAATGTGACCAGTCTATCAGGTCTGAGACTCTAGATATTGCAATTCTTATAAAACAAAACATCCGTTAAAAAAAAAAAACGGCCAACATATATACAGTTTCGAAAACTGGTTCATGTAGTAAAGCATTATTATTGAAAAAAAGTGACTGGTTGCAGTTGTGTGTGTGTGTATATATATATATATATATATATATATATATATATATATATATATATATTCCATAGAAAATATTAATATATTTTAATAGTATTATTTTTATCTTCAAATATGTATAATAAATAAACTTGCTGCAAAAATTCATGATGTTATCTAAAAGAGTTTTTAAGATAAGCAATTTTAAAGTTTTGAATACAAATTAAATTTACCATTTCCGAAGGTTCGGAAAACGCAAAACATAAAAACTTTAAAAATTTATATATAAAAAAGAACTATAAGAGATACAGCAAAAAAAAAAAAAAATTGCAGGTGTTGTCAGGATGGTATTAGAACCATTTGAGCCAAATTTCATGAAAATCTAAGGAGGTGGGTGTAAAATTTATTTTTTATTGGGTGATTTGATATGGAATGACCCATAATTATGTTTAGTTTACATGACTGGTTATAATGATGCTGTGACGATAGCTGCAATTTCTTTCTGTTGAAATCTAGAGAGAGAGAGAGAGAGAGAGAGAGAGAGAGAGAGAGAGAGAGAGAGAGATATGACATTATGACCAATGCTGACCTTCTTTCTGTCCTGGATTACGTCAAAGTCATGGGGCACAATAATTCCCATGGAATCAAACATGTACATTAGATATTGAGGTAAAACTTTACAAAAGGCCATCAGGAAAATCCACGTTTGTTGTCTATTTTTTTGTGATCAGTTTTTAGTGTCGAAAATAATAACACATTTGCTCTTAACCATAAACGCATAGGCGCTGCCAAAATCTGCGCCTGGGCAGGCCATACCATTTTAGCCGATATTGCTACAAAGGTCACATGACTATTCCGTAATCTGACAAATGCATCTGACTTGGTAAATCACTCGTTACTTACCTAAAAAAATAAGGATGTATATGATAATTGAGAGTGGTTCAGCTCATTTGTAACAGAAGGGAAGGAAAATTGTAACATTAAAGTCAAGCAATCATGCCTCTGAAGGAAAAAAATTTACACAGTAATCCCACAGGGTCAATAGTGTGCCCCTCTCTTTCATGTTTCTATGTAAATGACTTACCGACATTATTTATGTTCATTTAGCCTTATTTGCAGACTGAAGATTAATTCTAATTCACAATAAGTTGCCTAGAAAAATGTAGTGTGACAAAAATACCGCAATGAAGAAAAGCTTGAATTTTGGTTGCATCAAACTGGACTAAACCTAAAAACCCAGATGTTACAACATGAAACTAAACAAACAGAATGGAGAGATCCATTAAACTGCCATACCGGCTGTCATAACTCTGATTAGAATATCCTTTTAAGTTTTCTTGCATATAAAATACATCATTTAAGTTGCGACAATTAGTAGCTATGACTGATTAGAGTCATACACAAAACTTATTTTGGATGTAACCTTAAGGTAAATAAAAGATTTACAGTTGTTAAGCTAAAAGCCTGACAAAAAGATTAAACTGTAAGATCCCTATAGCCTAGGCCTACTTAACAAATAAATTAAGCAGCTTAGTATTTACAATGTGTTTGACACGTGCCAGGAACGTGAACAAGAAAAGGAAAATTCATTACCACTGTTACTGCAAATTGGTAATTTGTTATGACACAATCATCTGGAGAAAGTCAACAAATGTCCCAAAGCTGGTAAGGTGATACTAAAGAAAGTCATGGGAAAAATACGTATCGGCAATCACATTTATGCGGTCTTGAATTTGTCCCCCAAAAAGCAGCACACACTTGAAAGTTTTTTTCCTTACTTGAACAGCACTACTAAGAACTGTAAACTCTCTACACACTGTTTAAAACAATATTCCCAAACACCAGGACAGAGGAAGTCAGAACTACTAGCCTATTCAACACGAAGCTTGGTTGCTTGAACGAAGTACTCTCTCTCTCTCCTAAGGCCGAAAACGACTATTAATCTCATGTAGAATCCACAGATGACAATTTCGCAACTTCCTACCGTCTTTGAAACTAGATTATAAATTTTCCAATATGATGAAGCACTCAAGCAGAGGATATATCTTCGTAACAGTTTAACGTAAATTTCGCTTTTACAGCATTTTACCAATGTTATTTTCTTATTATAGTGTAATACAGTTATGTCATTCCAGGCAATAACACCTAGAAATGATGCACTAATTCCGAAGAATATTAACAAATAGTCGCTGTAATCAATTCGATGCGACAATATTGCACAGGATCTCTAGTGCATCAGGTCACAGAACAAGTAAAATAAATTACGAACTGTGTAAAACAAATCTAGCTTCTAAGAGATCAGTTGCGTAACCTCAGAGAGAGAGAGAGGATGAAGCTCTTCAAGATATGCAACTAACTGGAAGGAAGTACAATGTCACTTAAGCATGCTTCTGCTGAGAGTAGCCCAGATAGAGTGGGCTGTCTGGCTTTGAGCAATGACACGAAACATGCGACAAACGCCGTAAACAATACGACGACTATAACGTTATGTTATGTTATTGACCTCCTCAAACGGCCAAACCTACAGATCTATCGATCACCACAAACTTTTTTTTTATACCAGATTCGTTTGCTTCACCAGCTCACAACCAAACTGTCACCTTCTTACACAGCAAATAATTTATTGACATCAGTTTATCAATATGCTTACGATACGTGAATTCGAGAAGTTGTGTCAGAACTCGTTGATCATAGTCCTGGATGCCCATGTCTTTCATTATTGCCAAAATTACTTGTGCATCTTTCGGCATGTGCCTCGGCACTCCCGCCATAATCAACAAACACAAGAACTACAGAATTTCACACAATGAAATATAAACACCAACAAGCGCACACACGCTCCAAGAACTATTCCATAGACTCAATTGGCATCGAATCGACTGTCGAACGGACCGATATATGTCTTTGTGATGATCGAACAGTGATCTCTTTATGTGTTGCTTTGCAGTCTGTTCGGTGAAGCGTCTAGCCGCGGCATATGCGGAGGGCTTCGGACTATCGGCGGCACCAATATACCTAGTAAGTCTCCGCGTTGACAGCACCGTATCCCACACTGCGGTAGACTTTCTAGCAGACAAATAAAAGCAACAGCTGCTTAAAAACCAATCTGCACGCTCTGTCACGTCAAGCCACGCCTATACATTCCGCAATGCACTTCAAATGGTAGCAGTCACACTGGTCGTCAACGGAACGTCACATCATGTCATGTCAGTCAAGGTTTCTCGGGAAGAAAGTTTTGACGGTGTCGTCGTCTGCTAACATCGGACCTTAACACATTTTCGCCGCACTTACACATCCTACAGTAGTGACTATTGTGTTTTTGTATCTTCTCAATCTTTACCATTTTGCTTTGTATTTGTGACAAATTTCAAATATTTCACGACGGCTTGAATATTTTGTCCATTGAGTGTTCTTCCATTTGCGAGGTTAGATATCTGGAAGAGAAAAATGATGTATGTTTTACAATACCGGAAGAGGACAGCTCCATGTTTGTCACATTACTGTGCCACCATGATGAGCATGCTGAAGTTATTTTGTCACCCCTGGCTACCAAAAATGCAACATGGTGAATATATTGTTTATCCAGTGCCTCATACGAATGCTGCAACAACACTTGCTTCAGTTTATTTATGATGATCGCCAGAGATGTCTCCAAATATTGATCGATGCAACATTTGTGCTAGATTACAGTCCATGAGCACTGTGGATTATAAATTTATCTCCCCAGGTACAGCTAATTTTTATGGACTGACTCGTAACCGTATGACAACAGTGACAATGCTTTAATTCACCAAACAATAATGACCAGCCCTACCTCATTTGGGAACCATGTTATGACACGCAGCAGCAGGCAGCCAAATGACTCTGAGTCAGTGATCTCTATACTAACTAGATGGCGAACTTCGGCTGTCACAGCGTGCCGTCGTCTGTTAGCGCCGCCATATTGCAGTTAGGCAAGAAACTGTATGTGATATTTTAGTTAGAAAGGCGGCAGTCGTTTTCGTTTGGAAGTATCTACATTTTAGTTAGAAAGACGGCAGTCGTTTTCGTTTGGAAGTATCTACATTCTTGACGATAATAAAACTAACTAGATGAGCATTAAAGCAACGAACTACCAATTTCGTTTTACGCTCATGAACACTAAAGTCTACTGTAATATCGGAAATATTAAGTACCTAAAAGCGAAACAATATTTTTCCCAGGCGTAAGGAGCAGTTTTATTCACATATGTAATGCACCTATCAGTGGCGACATCATCTTTGGCGTCGGCAAAAAACGTAATGGGGTTTATTTAAACGTGAATTTGGATATCTACAACAATATGCTAATTATTCTCAGGCACCATATGAAACAACCAAAATTACGTGTGACACTGACACCAAAATTGTTCTCTTCGTTTACTGAACTAATTCACATGTACCAACTTGGAAATTGCGATGAAATCAGTTAGTTTAAAGTGCATATTTAACTGAGAACTAACATACATAACCTGTTCAGTCAATCTGGGTAACATTGCACCACTTTTTTCCGTCTTTTTGGAAGTACTGCACACACAATCTACATCACAACAGACACCAAAAGTTCACCCGTATTGCTAAGGTGTGCTTGGCAATGAGGAAATATGTACTAGAGACGCTCTCTTGGAGTAAAATTTCAATTTTAATACTGGTACAAAATTACTCAGTCATTCTAGATAACTTTATTCTCAAAAAACATAGTAATTTCCCATATCTAATGTTCTGAATAAATTTACATCCCAACAAAAGGAAATCAGGTGTTAATAAGAAGTAAAAACAGTTTTGGTGCAGTTTCCAGATTTACTTTGAAACAACAAGATATTTGTATCAACCTGATTTTGTTCAACTTAAATCACTGTCAGAAGCTAACTTCATAGTCAAAGCATTTAAAGAAAAATCACAAACCTAAGAGCTTTTAGGGAGGTGGAAAGACATTTGAATGAAACACAGAGGTAATAAAAATGTTACATTTCGTACAAAATAATACAAACAGGTGGAACACCAGCCATTTGAAACAAGAATAGCAATTGGTACAAAGATATTTTGATTAGTTAAAAGTTACCCTGATTCTAATGTTCCAAGGAACACTTTCATATATCTATGTACTTTTTTATCATTTGTAAAATGATGACTACTGTAAACATTAAGCATGAGCAAGGGTATTGAAATGAGAACACAAAAACACATTGAAACACGAAATTTATTTTTGTCATTTCCAGACATTTTTAACCACTGCTGCAATGTTTACAGGCACAACACTACACATTACTGAATAAAATAATCTTACAGAGTTTTTGTCTTACACTAGTTGTATTGTGACCTATTTTCTCAAGTAAAAACCTTTTCCCATATGTTTTCAGCCGCACCTGAATGTACCTGGATGCAATCTTACGTACAAGCTGTGTCTCATGCAAATCTTCAATTCCGCATTCATTATGGAAGTCATGGTCAAGTTTCGGGAATGAATAGTTCACAAATTTTTTTAAGAACACACATGACAATCTTACTAATTAAATGCTTTTGCCTCATGTCACCATTGACAACAAACATTTGAAACAATTTTTCTGAGTGCTCCACCACAGAGTATACAACATTACTTGTTTCGATAAGCTTGCCTCGGGTTACAAATTTTGTGAATGAGCTCTTTTCTGCAGTACTAAGAAGTGCATATGTTGCATCATTACAAGCAACGGGTGTCCTAAGAATGTAGAGGCAGTCTTTACATGTAACTTGTTTTGAAATTGTGAGGGCAACATACCCTGCAATGCAGTACTAAATGTTCTGCTTGTATGTGGAAAACAGAGTACTGTCTTCAATAAGTGAGCACAATTTTTCTACTTCGTCAAACATACAAGAATCATCTACAAGAGGACACTTTTGTGATCGGAAATCATACAGTCCTACAGGTACCATTGAACACATGTTAAAATTTGTACAGTTTCCCCCAACAGTGTTAACATTAGTGCCTAAAAGCAACTTGTGCATAGCACACTTCAACTGATATGAATTTGGGTTGTTATTCCAACCCCCTCTAGATCTCACACATGAGAAGAAGAGTTCAATATGATCTTGGGAAAACTTATATGTCAATAAATATTGCAGAGGAGAATTTTTCCCTAGTCATTATTTCCAGTGCAATGGCTTTAATCGAATGCATGTTCAAAATTATGCCAAAGGCAAAAGTATTTCTTGGGTGCTGCAGGAGAGAAACACCATTTACTTTTAAACTTCTTATATAAGATTCTGTCTGATGAAAAATATCAAGCCAATATGCCTGATTACTGAGTTTCAGGCTGGCTTTATATCCTGAAGCTAGAGGATTTCAAGAGTTAAAGACATCAAAAATTCTGTCTATAAATCTCAAAAACTCCACTGTTGCCTCACTACCATGGAATCTGCGATTGCCAGCTCTTTTCAAAAAATCTATAGTATCTGCAACACTAGAACTGAGTGTTTGAACTGCTAAGCTGACATTCATCTTTTTATTAACATAATTAATACGTTGTCCTGACAACTTGTTAGCAAATGTCATGCCTTCCTCAATTTGCAACTCATTTAGTTTTTTTAAGTACTGCCACTTAATATGGCCATTTGTAGACTCTATAACACCTACTTCTGCTAATGCATTTCGAGCAAGTTTCACTAAATGACACATATCCAAAACACAGTAAACACTGTGGTTTGAAACTGGGTGGAGGAACTGAGAAGAAAAAACGTTTTGACGAAAATTAATACTGCATCCCAATGAACGAAGAGTACTTATATTTGTCCTTGTGCCATCACAAGTGACTGCCCAAATTCTGATGCCTGAATTGCTTAGCCTCTTCAGAGCAGAGTTTATTAACTTCGCCTGCACACTACCATCAAAGCCATTCACTAAAAAATACGCTACAGGACACTTAAATTTACCTTTTATGGACACAAGCATAAAAACTAATGCCTCTGAAGCTTCTTTCACTTCTTTTGATTGTTCAACTTCTCCTCCAAAATCTACAAAACCTGTTTACCTCTTAGTTTCCTGGTCCCACACTACCAGTTTTCTAATTGCCATACTGTCTATTATGAGGCTAGTATCTTTAAATTCAGTCCTCACTTGATGGTTAAATTCAAAGCACCTGAACACATCACTTAAAAAGCCAGGATCACAATTCGCAGTCCCTGCCCAACGAGAAATCAGTGATTTGTGAGGTAGAGGCATTAATGTCTGTAAATATTCATACGCCTTAGGAGAGTAAAGAAACACTGTCATTGCAAACATTTTAATGTCTGTTTTGTACCTGTTTCCCTTGGATGACACACTATTATTCAACAAATTGCACACTAATTCCACGTGAGTCCCTGTTTGTTGATTCAGGAATTCATGCAGCTTCTCCGTTAGGTGACCCTTCTTTTTCAGAGCACTTATGATGTCTTTCATTGAATAGTTTTTCTTCTCTCTTCGCCTAATTTTTTCCTGCAGGCACTTGATTTTTCTTCTCAGTGTCTCCACAACATCTTGTAAAAAACTGCATGTGTCAGTGGCCTTGTCAATCATTTCTATTTGTGTTTGAGATCCACATTCATTAGATGTTTCACAACTCTGAGAAAACTGAAACAAGAATAGAATACAAGTAATACTGGCATGAAACAAAGTTTGGCAAGTACTTATGAGAAAACATGTTTGTTTGAAAACAGAAACAATGTTTATGGGAAGTGACTAAGCTGTTCAATATAATCATGAGTTTCTACAGTAGGCTGTTCAGTTGTTATTCTAATCTGTCGCCTTGGTTGCTTTTCCTTGGGCATTAAATACGTCGGAAACGCAAACTGTAATGGCACTGCATCAGGCTTGAGATGCCTTCTCGAAGTACCAGGCCTTACTAAATAATCTTCTTCCAAGAAGTGATCTGCACACAAGAAACTAGCCCTTGTAGGCGTGAAACCTTTGCGTTTAGTGGCAATGACCCAATGTTTCAGCAAATCGTCTTTTTGCGGAGGAAACCTGTCCAAAACAGAAGACACATTGTATCATGCAAGGCAACGACCAAGATATTTACGAGATTGTTGTCATTTCTTGACATTCAATTATTACCTGTGGAAAGTTAAATTACTTTCCTTGTTCCTCCGGTTCGTACAGTTGTATGCAGACCACGAAATAACCATTTTACACTCACAACATACACTTCGTTAACACCAAGAGAAGCTTTTTGCCTAACTAAAAGATGGCGGACGTTATAAACAAACACTCCTGAGACGGCACGGATAAGCGCTATGGTCAAAGACAGAAGATGTACATCCAGTTAGTATGGAGATCACTGCTCTGAGCATACACGGACGCCATCAAGGATGACGTCACCTGCACGCACTGGGGCAGGGACCTCCAGCCAGCCATAACAAATGCATGGCCAACTAAGGACAACTGTCCGTTCACCAACAAGAAGACGTGACTAGGCCTCTGTTGGTTTCATGACCGTTTTGGCGAGAGAGAATGAACTGTGCAACATTTCATGAATATCCACTTGGGATAAAGATCCAGCTCATTGCACCAATTCAAGTCCTCTAATGCCTTATCATGTGAGCCAATCTCGTTACACACCATCTACTGTGTTCAGACTAAGCGCCTGCAACTCTCGCTTCCCGCGAAGCAGACCGGTACAGGGTGCCCTAGACCGAGTAGGGGTCAGCCTGGCCGGTCGTCTAGGAAACACAGACGCTTCCCAGAGACCACCAGGAGGCATCCACGGCGCCGCAAGAGGTCGCTACAGCCGCGGACCTCTTTCCTTCCGCTAGACACATGACTGCAAATAGAGCCAGCCATATCCATGCGCCAAGCAGTATTTAGGCTGGCGCAGGAGCCTGGAGAGGCAGTTCACGCCGACCGAGCTCACTGGTGTCATCGTAGCCGCCGCGTCATCGTCCACCGCCGCCAGCGTACCGGAGCCATCCTCGCAGGGCCTCTACTCGTCCTCGGACTCAGGTGACGGCAACATGGACTCCGCGCCGCTCTACACGAGACGCCCGGGGCTTGGTTTGGGGAAGTTGTATGGTTACTGCAGACAGTTTGTGTCAGACAGTTTTTGTCTGGAAGAATCTCTGGTCTAGTTATTGGTAGGCTTGTAGGATCAGTCCTACCTTACAAATATTGTTTTGTAAATTTTGGAGAAAGACTTTAGTTTAAATAAATACGCTATAACTCACACTCTGAGATTTTCCTATCCACAGACAGTCGGATATATTACCATCCTCTTGTGGCAGACTCTAAACCGTGGATTACCCTTGCAACCAATATTTTCTCATTGACACTGGGTCTGAAGTGAGTGTCATACCATGTGAACTGCCACAAACAGGAAATCCTTAACCTCTGTTTAAACTCCAGACTGCAGACGATTAGTACATTGTTGTGCATGGAACTACATATCGAACCTTGGACTTAGATAATTCTCTTGGCAATTTTTCATCACTGACATCAACGATCCAGTACTTTGTCTGCCTTTCTAAATCGTTTTCATCTCTAACCCGATTTGGTAAAGGGAACTCTCCTACACCATTGCAGTGAACATTCTGTGACAGTAATCATCAGCCCCCTACCGTGCCACATGCAAACACAACTACAGACTCCAGCTCCCAGACTGTCAATTCCTTTGACAGATACTACGAGACTACCTATCATCAACGCTAAAATTGCAGCAAAAGACTCGGCAATACATCATCAAACAACACGAAAAGCTTCTCCTACACGAAGAGAACCACACTATACGCCATATAATTTGCGCGTCTACACACGAACTCACAGCGACGTGTTTGTACTTGGAACAGCACACTCAGGAGCAGTCTCATCCTGAACGAGTCTGCGGACGCCGAGCAGCGAGCAGCAGACATCCACACACCATTGGTGCAGCCTGCAACAACTTTACCAACACCACCATGGGTCGGTCCAGGGCTTTCTTCTTCTGGTGCTCATGCACCTATTGCGTGTGCTTACGCTCCTGCATCAGATTTACATGTGCAATTGAGACAGTGTGATATTACGAACGAAACAATTCATAAAATAAACAGCACGCTGGCCTCATCAATCTGACTCAGAGCACATAGGTTAGCTCCAGGTAAACTTTGTGTGGCTAAGCTGGTTACAGAAGAACTATAGCAAGATGGTATTGTTAGACAAAATGGCACCTATATACTGTGCAGCGACTACTGGACTCTTAACTCTTGTACAGTGCCGGACATTTATCCTGTCCGTCATAAATATTCAAGGCTTCGCACATTATTGGCATATGGCTCAGTCTTCAGTGCGCTGGATTGTGAGAATGCGTGTTTTCAGATCTGTATGAACCCACAGGGCGTTCTGAAACAACTATCATCACCACTTTAAGGCTTTAAAAACTGCTTTATATACCTTATGGACTTAAAAATGCAGTGCAGCCTTGCCAAAGATTAATAGATAATTCTCTTTTCACATTTCTCTTCTGCTGCCGCTACTTGGATGATCTTTTATTCTTCTCTGCTTCCCAAAAGTAACATGACGAGCATCTGAGATTTGTTTTTGATGCTTCACACAAACTTTACATCGTCGCTGATGACAATAAGGATGAGGCAGTCTCGTGTTCTCAGTCATTTGTTTTGCCATGATGGCATACAACCTACACCATAATATACGAAACTCCTTCAGATCCTACCATAGCCACAGACCTTTACGAACTATGCAATTTCTTTGCATGATACATTTTTATCAAAGACACCTGTCTAATGGAGCTGCCATCCAGGCATCTCTTACAGAAGTAGGCAGGTACACCACAGGCAAAAAAATATGAACTGTACCCTGCAGATGCAAAACGGACTGTAACGCTAGCACTCCCACTACCCTCTGCCCATCTGACGATCACCTCTGATGCAAGCGATTTTGCGATTACTGCTGTTCTCTAATAGTCATTAGAAGTCATGCAACAACCACTTCTTTTCCAAAAAGTTGATTGGTGCCAAGTATAAGTGGTCGGCCTATGACAGGGAGCTGTTGGCAGTGTACAAAGCAATACAGTGCTTTAAAGACAGCATGGACAAGTGCAGATCTTTGACAATCTGTGTGGATCATCACCCACTAGCATATTCTATTCACAACCCAGCAAAAGATTGTTGCCAACGGTTCTTCTCCCATTTGGATTACATCAGGCAAATTACAACGGATTCCATCTTCTTTACAGCCCAGGGATTTTCATGGCTGATTTCCTTTCATGGGCTAACACTCTTTCAGTAGATACTGATGTTGGCCAAGGGGCAACAGCTCAGCTATAGAACCCAAAATTACAAAAACACCTACACAACGACACAATGGGATTGCACATCGAATACTGTGATGTCTCACAGAGATTCAGCAACTGCCATTTCGTGGATCTGCTCTCCTGCTCCCATTTATTGGACAGTATATATTTTCAATTGCTTGTTTATGTAGGTAAATAGTTACTTTCATGATAAAATAATGGACTTAGTCTTCAACTAAATAAATAAGTACTTTGTAAGATGGCAAAGTGATCATTACCAGTGCAGTGGGAATCTTATTCTGGTATTCCGAAATTCCTTGTAATCTCTTGTTTGTAACAAAATAATACAGCATTATTTGAAGTGATGTACATATTGAAAATACATTGTAATAGAGAGTATGGACTTGCAGATGCTCATATTATTGCAGAACAATCAACACTGTAAAGTTCTCTTAATTCTATGTAATGATGATAAGTTTTTGCTTTAGTCATTGAGTATAAACATTATAGTGAAATAGAATTACAGAATTTGCGCCTTTAAAGATTTAAAGCTAGTCTTGACCCAAGTTAAAATCTTATATAATACAACAGTGTTTGTACTGGTGCAGTCGCTGAGTAATGACTATTCTGCAAAACAATACAAAGTTAGGTTGCAAAATTAAGTTCTTTACCAGTAAAATAAACGCTATATTTACAGCACCTGTGACCTAGTATAATCTTGACTAACTTTAGAAATAGAAACAAAGCAGAATGCAGAGACAAAACCCTTACTTTCTGTCGTACCTTCAGTGCACTGTAGGTAGCATAAAAGTACTTAACAAAAAAAATTGGAAATAGGGCTGTTCAGAATGTTATATATGTTCTGGAATGATGAATGTGTCTCCAGTTGTTAGATACCGCACTTATACTCGTTATTTAATGTGATCTGGCGTGGCATTTCGCATAAGCGTATTACATTTCAGCATAGGTTCACAAACATGGCTCAAAATTAGTTACAAATTGATTTTACTCATTGCAAAATGATGACTGTAGTGATTTTATGTACTCAGCAGATAACTACCTTATTGACATATTGGATGTCTCCAAACAGTTCCTACGAGATACTCATCTCTGTACCCAACATTTGTGTTTTTTTTCTTCTTCATCAACGTCAGTATAAGCTCTTTGTCTAAAAGAAGCGCAACCATATTAACTCCCATATGAAAAGGGGAAGCGAGTTTCCTCAGAAGTTTACTGGTAAGCTTTGGATAAGCTTTAGCCCTGCACACCTTGTAAATTACGGCAAGTTTCTTGCATGAATACAGCACGCTTCAAGAAACGAACATCAGCAATTCTACATGCGTAGTAGATATGCAGCGGTGGAAACAAATCTTGAAACGATTGGGCTGCGTTTCTGGAGATGCAGCCTGCGAATGCAGAAAATCTCAAGATGATGTACCCCTCTTGGTCTACCCAAAGTTGCCTGAATCTTGCACACTTGATGACTTGATCGCAGCTAATGTTCCAGCAGTCAAAACTGCCAATTTTCTTTGCCTTTTTTCATTCTCTGTGTACTTGTACATATTTACAGTTTTAGCTCTACTTCTTGACTGTTCTTGACTGTTTTGATTGTTTTTAGATCTTATTTGACTATTCTTCATGTCTTGGATCCAAATGTGGGTCGTTAGGGAAGCTGTGAAAATGTTTTAGTACTTTCATGAAGATATTTACTTTTAGTATTTTCGTCTGTTACTATGTTTCTTTCGTGGTATAATGGTGGCTCGGTTCTGTATTGGATTTATGCAGCTTTTCTAAATGCATCCCAATACCTATTTGTTTGTTTATGGCCTTGGTTTTTGCTAAAGAATTTTAAATTCCACATTGGTGATCACTTGTATACCACAAGTTTCTCAAAGAATTTTTCCAGTGGATCACAATGGATCATTGGCAGCGTACTGAAACAGCTGGGAAATATCTGTACATAGTGAAACTGCCTCATGAAACCGTCAAAAGGCATTAAAACCAACGCAGAAATAGTGGGCTATGTTGAAGTGAAAATGAATTGCATTTAATTCCACTGTCTGCTAAACCAGCAGTAGTCCAATATGATTAGGGACCCCACGACAATACTTCAGGGATTGAACCAGAAAATCCACAGGCTAAGGGACACCTACCAGACTTAGAAGACCAACAAAGATTCGTTGAAATGTGTTAAGCTACTGCCCATCGTCAAATTAACAGTGGAGGAAATGTTATATCTGAACTCTTCTACATTTATAGAACTTCTATCAGGATATAAAAGTGCCATGATTGTCAGTTTTTCGCCACTGAGAGACGCTATTGTCAGAATACAAAAAAGGCGAATAAGTTCCTCTTCAAAAGAGTAGGGAACCAGCTACCTCTATCCTTATCCACCTTCCTCACCAAAAATTTTGGCGTGTGAACATACTCGGCTTTTTTAGCACAAAAGATTCTAAAACCTTTTTTCTTTGTCTCTCTTTGTAGTGAAGCCTTCATACTGAGCATCTTCGTCTCACTGCCACTGTCTTTATGTGTCTGTTCTCCCACTGTCTCCATTCCCTCCCACTGGCACTTTCTCCCATCAGTATCCCCCACTGTCACTGTCTTCTTCTCTTCCTCTCTCTCTTCCTTACCACTGTGTCATCCTCTGTCACTTCCAATGTCTCTTTGTCCCACTGTTATTGACTTTGTTCCATTTCGTTTCTCTCCCTTTGCCATTGTCGCTTTCTTTCTCATTTACAGTCTGCTGTCTTTATCTTCAATCACCATTGTGTCCTCTCCACACAAGTCCTTGGTGATGGCTTGCTTGGGTTCTTCAACCCTAGGACAGGAAACTTTTAACATGTAGGTGTAGGGGATGCGAGAAAGTGGGCAAATTTTTTCATTTTAGAGTTCGGCGGTCTGTGGGAGATTCAGCCCCTCCCAAGCTTGTATCTCCAGCCATCTCTCTTTCTTTTCTACTGCCACTGTCTCTCACTGACCATCACTATCTGGTTTCGCTTTGGCTCCCACTGCTATTGTCTTCATCTACCTCTTTCTCTCTTTCACTGCCACTCTCTGTCTCCTACTGTCTTCATCTACCCCTCTTTCTCTTTCACTGTGATTCTCTCTCTCTCTCTCCTACGATCACTGTCTCCTCTCTCTTTCTCGTCCGTTGCACCGTGTTTTCTCTCTCTGCTACCGTCACTGTATCTATGCTACTCTCTTTCAGCATCAAAAGCGCGAAAATTCCTGGTGAGGAAGGTCGAATGAGGATTGAAGCAGCTGGTTTCCCACTTTTCTAACAGAGTTTTTTAAAGAGGAATATATTCCCCTTGTTTGTACTTCGTCAGAAGCATTTTTCAACTGGTTCCCTGCTTTTTCCTATTACAGGAGGGTATGTTCCTTATATCAAACGAACTGCGTAGATCAGGAAGTATTTCGCAGCTTATTTGTATACTTCAACATTTTTACATAGTTTGACATTTATAAACAACAAATATGTATGCATAATTATATAAGTTATGCATAATTATATAAGGTTAACATAAAATCGTCTCCCATCCAGCGCAAGTTCATTTTACACTGCTTTACATAAAAATGTTTATTTTTAGGGTACAGGTAACATATACCAAAAAACGTGCTGTTTGCTTTGAAGTACAAAGAATTTCGTATTACAAAATAATTTTTTTGAGGTGCTTTCGCCATCATGTGCTACCATCAAAAAATTTCCAGGTCAAGACATCTTGTATAGGTGTGAAGTGCCCATTATACAGAGACAGCACGTCATAAAGTTTTATTAGTGGAAAAAGGCTCCTAAAACATAGTTTCATCATCTCAGAACCATTATTATGAGCCCAAAACCATGTGTTCACAACGTCAGTTAAAACTATATTTACACATCAAACTGAATATTACATGAGTATTTTGTGTGCATAAGAATGGTTGCTTTGAACCTCTGGATCTTGTCAACGGATAATGATACAGAACGAAGTTTTAAGATTCCCTGAGAACATAATCTTAAGAACATATGGTAAAAATTTCGACGATTTGCCATGAGTAGAAACCATAGAAGTGGCCATCCCCACACTTGGTACTTTGGGTACCCAAAATCATGGCTTTTCGGGTCTCTTGACAACGAATAAAGATTTTCGAAACCGAGAAAATGGTTTTTCTAGATAAATATCTAAGGAAACTACGTTTATCATTTGAGCCATTTGCTATCCGTTACTTATTTCGGTAACTGCGGCTCACAGTGCAAAAACAGCAAAAACCAACCTTTGCGGTTTGCTGCATCAGTTGGGTACCTTTGAACCATGGACCTCGGCAATTGATAATGACATCAAAAAAGTTTCGAAGTTTCCGAGAACATCACCTTAAGGACATCTGGTAAAAATTTCGATGATTTGCTATGAATAAAAATTATAGAAGTGGGTACCCTCAAAATTGGTACTTTGGTACCCGAAAATCATTGTTTTGGAGATTTTCTTCAGGAATAGCCAATGACCAAATGGTGCTTTGTACGCTGCCGAAGGCCCGCCCTAGACCATACATAACACAAAAGAGCCAACCGATTTGCTCAATTTTCCTGGGCTGGAGGACCAGTTTTACACTTATTTTTGATCCTGTATCATAGGTTAGATACATTATGCCAGTTCTTCCAACAGGTATACAAACGGTCGCTGGGTCAAGGGGTGTCCAAATTACTTGAGCCCTTATCTGTGTGATTAACAGAACTTGGCATGACCCCCTGAAAAATTGCCTCTGTTTGGAACAATAGATGGACACTGGCTGTAATCAGCTCAATAACCCAAAATCATATTACTATTAGAAGAAGACTGCTAACAAACAAGTTTCCAATGCAACAAACCACAATAACTCGACGTCCAGTTTTAATTAAGGCTTCACACATAGCACAGAAAACACAGAAATTGTGTAACAATAAAACCACGTTATTAGCCAAAGAATACCCTCAGTTACGGCACATCATCCCTCTAACATTAAAGCACAATATAAGAGCAATATCTAGTAGAGAACGTGCAGTAATCAGGTTTCAGCCTCCTATATATTTTATGATCTGTTGTGATGGCAGTTACTGATTGCTGTATTGCATACCAAGTAAATGCCACTTCCTCTCAGGATGACTAAATGATTACCATGTCAGCATTAATAAAAGTTACCACATTTATTCAGTGCACAGTATGTACAGTTTGGATAAAAATGCAAGTTCACGAAAGATCACTTAATAGCAAAGTCCAAACAGAATAAGATATACGTTCGTGATTTAAAATCCAATTTAGGCTAGTTGGCTTGCAGTGTGTAGACCAGACTGTGGTTGTTGATAAACCAGAGTAGAAATCTGGAAGGTCACTTGAAGGTTACTCGATGACCACTTTTAGACTACTCTTCGTTACACAATTACAGAATGCAGAAGTGCTGGAGACACAATTCAACCTCTTGTTGTGGAGCAGGATGGCCTCCTGAATACCGGCCAAGTGGAAGGTTACTTGTCCTGCTCTGTTTTCATACATGCACAGCGATGTTAATGCTACCTGTCCAAGTGGCACCTTCTGTAAGCCTGACTGCAAACATGTTATTGTTGTTATGCTGTTGATGTCTGGTGAGTAGGCAACATGGCAGACCTGAATGTACAGTGGGAAAGGCAACAACAGACCACCTCCACTAGGACCTCGCCCAGAATGGTGATCCAAGCTTCCTGCACCTGCTTTCATACACTGATTTCCTGAGTATGGGTCCTTTTTTATGTTTCTGTGGGCTGGTTGTACAATCTCCTGCTGGCAGCCAGTTAAGCTCTATTCCCAGAATAGCGCAAGAACCGCGTTGTACGAAACCAGAATAACGCCTAACCAGAGAATAAAATCAGGATAACTTAAATGTCGATTTTTGGCCGGTTACTGAAGTCAACTGGGGATCAAGTTTTCAAGGGGGCAGGAATAGTGACAGATGAAGTCGCAGACAGCAATGATTAGATTTTGTCTGAAGTGTTCATGAGAATGAGGAAGGAGCAAAAAATGAGACGACACCAATTCCGAATTTACATCCAGATTTTATCAACTCTTTTCAATCTTGTTTGTGAGAAACTGGAGCATATGAGGGACAGGTGAGACTATTTCTCTGTTTTGTAAATTAGTACTGTTTGTTTGTTGTAGTATGTATTTAACTCCAGTACTTCTTTAATACTGTCAAGTTATTTATGTAAATCAGGCAGATTAAAATTACAATTCGTGCCAAAATAGTCTTTTTTCTGATATGTGTTACAATTCCTGCAGTAGTGCAAAAGACTGTTTCCTTTTATTTAGCAGTGCTTAATAGACTTAACTAAGTTGAAGAATCACACCAGTTATGGGTACTATTTGTTTTAACAGCTGTAACAGTAACAGGAAAATTAGTATTAAAAAATGGTGCTGCCTCCTCAGCTACAGAACTTAACTGTTGTTTCTCAATTATCAGTATTATGCACATAAGCCCACCCATATTTATCATAAAGTAGTAGCTATAAGTACCATTTTTCTGAAATTGATGGCTTATTACGACCGTTTAATGTGACATAAAGTTTGATACTATACTAATATCCAGAGTTCACTTAGCCACACCTATAGCAGAAAATACTGTTCACTCTTATCTCTCATTGGGACAACAGCTTTCCATTTTTTAGGGAATGCTTTGGAGCAAAAAATTATGCACCACCTAGAAATATTCTTATAAACGTATGAATTATTTGTGCATACTCAAGCTTTAACATAATACACTTGATAGAAAAGTCAGTCTTTTTAAGAAAGCAATAGGAAATGGCTGTTGTGTTTCTCTGTTATAAGTATTATCCACATAGCCACATTCACATTTGTCATAAAGTAATTGTTATCTGTGTGTCATAAGAACATAGGTATCTGTTATTCAGCTAACAGTGAATCTTTAATTACTGAAACAACATAATCATAACAGTAGAAGGAGTGGCTAGCAGATTACGTTTTTAAATTTCTCTTGAATTATCAAACAAACCATCTTATGTAATTGTTTTTCTTTCTTTCAGGAATGAGTGTTCCACGAATGAAGCAGCTATTACTGACACTCAAATATTTTGCCTCTGGTGATTTTTTGCTGTCTATTGGAGACTTCATTGATATTGGCAAGGAGACAGCCAGCAGGATTATTAAAAGGATATATAAAACACTGGACGACAGTTGGAAACTCTGAAAAAACCAACTATTTCATAAACGCATTTCACAGTTGCGTTTATATTATGTCCCTATTTGTACTGTGGCGTCCTTCTCTTGACAACTGTAACAAATCGCAAATATTATTGTCCGCAACTTGGAACTTACATTTCGCATATGGGGTGCCACCGATCTGTAGCCTCAGCTAGCTTTTATAGGCATAATATTTAAGTGTTTCTTTCTAGGGAAAAAAATCGTATGTCTGTTGTAGCTGCTCGTTGATCTGTGTGAAGCTGTTCATGAATGGAAACTGTTGCACATTTTTTCCCAGACTTTATTCGGAAATCTAGAAGGATCTCTTACTGGTCTAAAAGAAATACCTGGTCCTGTAACTAATTTCACAATAGATCGTTATACTGTTATACATGCAAGTATCCCACAAACTTCATTAAATTTTTCGCACTAATGTTTTCCTTGAATGAGACACAGAAGTTTTCGTACTTTCTACTACACTCTTGAACTCTTTTACAGTATCTACCAGCCTCAGAGTATTCTCAAACGAACAACTTTACTATCAGAAACACTTATCGCTCACATAAGACACACTATTTCTGCAGACGATAACTAAAATAAATATGAAATGACGCACGCGAAAATACACTGTGTGCCCTTAAGTTGCCAACTTAACTGTATGGGAATGCTGTTCCAGGAATAAGTAACCGGGGGATAAAATGGTGTCATACAATGCGCGCTCCAGGTTAACGTGTGTTAGCCTGTTCCTCGGTCAGCTATCAGTGAATTTAATCCGAGATTGTACAACTGGCCCTATGGAAATTAACATTTTTACAGCAGCAGATTTTGCCATGAAGGATGAGGTCGAGTGTGGCATACCATGGGGTGACAAAATTTTGATTTTAACAGATTCAAAAACTGCTTTACAAACTCTAGAGCAACAAAATGGAGTCTATGAACGATTGGTTATATATACGATGCTCTGGAATTGGATGTAAAAGCTAAAGCACGCCAGAAAACCGATAAACTAGTGTGGATGAAGGCTTCCAAAAGCAGAGAGTAAAGCATTGAGGAAGGTATTCCTAATTTCATTCATCTGTCTTACACAAACTTTATGTACAATATCAAACGATACTTTTTTCAATGGCGGCTTCATCATTGATCTGAATCACAAACAGAAAAGTGTAGACGCTTTCCTACAACCCAACAATCAATGTTAACACATAAATGTTTCAAACACACTTTTAAGGTCAACAGAGACTAAAAGTCAGTCGTCAGCTGCACAAGAAACTTTTATTTGGTTCACTTTACCGTTTTAAAGTTTAAACTGTAACCTTCAGTAGTGAAATGGCCCACATCATTGATAAGACAACATAAAAATAGGAATCGGATGGTATCGTCTTACAAAAGGATTGGCAAAAAGTACATATATATATATTATAGCAATTATGTTAAAACAAATGTGTCCTATTGTTATAACACTCTACATCTTCCAGGGTGTATGCTACCTTTATGATTACAACTTTTGCAAACGACTGATCAGTAAATGTTGTTATTCTGTAGGTTTTAAGCTCTGCAAACGATTCTTCTGTTACTGTCTGCACACCATGCAGTCCACCTCATTTAGATACAATGTAATCATACTTTTTAAGCAGATCCAGGTGAGAATGGAGCTTTATAAACAGATTTTCATGTGTCCTTTAATGAAGTGAATATGCTCCAATGCATCATTTCGGTCAGAACTCCAACATGTGGCCACTTAACAGTGCTATTTACAACAAATTAAGATATTTTATACTCCCCTGTAGTAGCCCATTTTCACCATAGACTATGTTTAAAGCAATATTTGAGCCTTGCCTGCACATCTTCTACAGTTTTTTTGTTTTTACAATTTGCAGTTTATATTCTTCCTTAATGTCAGTTATCTACACTGTATACTCCAGTTTTCGTTTTTTGTCTTCGACCTTTTATATTTCCAATTATTTTTCGTACATCCACCAGAGTAACACCATTTAAAAGCGTAATTTCTATAATGGGCAATGAGTTAAGTCTGTGTGATGTATTTACTCTTTTTCTTAGGACTTGTGGGATAACATTGTTTGTGGGTAGCAGTCCTAATTCGGCAATATAGTGGAGACCCGATTATCCGGACCTCCATTATACGGATTCGCGATTATCTGGATTGTCAACCTCGAGCAGATATCTTTATAGTCTAGTTAGTGCGTGCATGGACACATCATGCTAGCACTACATGATAGCACCCCGCGTGTTTCATGAATGTTTAAGTTACACAGAGCAGGTTTCATTATTCTTTGAGTTACATAGTTGCCAGTCACTATCTCACTGTGCCATTTTGCGTCTGTGCTACTAAAATCTCAAAGTGCAAGAGAGAGGTGTTATCACTTAAACATAAAAGAAATAATATTGATTCATTATAAAAAGAAGAAATTGGTCGTAAGTTAGCAACAAGTATGTTGTAGGTACTTCTGGGATAAGTGATGTTAAGAATACCGATTTAATTTTGAAATAGACATGCACATTTCATAGTAAAGATGGAAGTAAACATCGAAAAGTTATGAAGAAATCCGTAAGTGAACTTTTGTAAGAAGCTTTGTATTGTTTGTTTTTACAAAAAACGGTCAACTGGGCAACCAGGTCCTTTGCTCTGTGGAAATTCCTTACAGTTAACTAAAAATATAGGTGGCGATGAGTCGTTTGTGACAAGTAATGTATGTTGGTACAGATTTAAAACTCATTATGGAATTCCCGAATTGTAAATACAAGGCGGAAGAATGTCAGCTGATGTAGATGTAGCAAATTATTTGAAAGATGATTTAAAAAAGAATTGGGCGAAACTGACTGACTTGGAGTTTGTTTACTGATGAAACCAGATTAAATTGGAAATCATTACCACGAAAATCTTCACCTTCTCATTGAGACAGTTGAGCTCCAGTATGTAAAATTAGTGTAGAGCGAGTAACAATATTAGTTTGTGCAAACATATCAGGGACAATAAAATGGATTCATTCCTTATCAGAGAATCCAAGAACCCCAAGATTCATCAAAAATATCAGGGTTCCTTAATTTATGAAAACCAAAAATGCACATGGATAAAAGCTGAAATATTCAACAATTCAATCCTTGAAGTAAAAAAAAAAATTCAAAACGTAATCGGTAAACAAGGAAAAGTCCTACTTTTACTGGATAACATACCAATCAATTCTTCGGCTGAAATGTTAAAGAGAGAAAATGGGATGCTTACAGTAAAATTTTTACCTCCTAATGTAACATCCTTGCTACAACCAATGGATCAAAGTGTTACTGAAACATAAAAACGACTTTATAGGGAACAACTTTTAAGTGGATGTTAACAATTGACGAAGATAATATAGAAGCCATTTTGTCATTTTCCAATTTAAAGGAGTGTTGTTATATGGTTGTAGATGTGTGGGATTTGATTGAAATGAAGAGTTTGAACTAAAAATGGAACAGCATATTAAAATGTGGGCAGGAATGATATGGATGATTCTGTTTTTAGGATATAAACCACCTTGTGATAAACATAGAAATATGCAAGGAATGTGACGCTGATGATATTAAAGAGTGGCTTACTTGCGACTGTAATGTTCAAGATTTTCAGATCATGTGGGATGACGAAATTGAAACTGGAAACAGCTTTCAAACAGTTGGAAAAACTGTGCATGGTACTGTGAGTGTACAACAACTAAAAAGAATTCTTGGTGTTGAACCAATGAAGAGAAAAAATTGTTCATGTTAAATGACAATTGCCAAATATTTGAAACAAATTTAAAGTACAGTGACCCTCCTATTTGACTTCTGTCAGGTATTTCATGATTAAGGTTGAAGTATTTTAGTAATTTTAAAAAATACACTCCTGGAAATTGAAATAAGAACACCGTGAATTCATTGTCCCAGGAAGGGGAAACTTTATTGACACATTCCTGGGGTCAGATACATCACATGATCACACTGACAGAACCACAGGCACATAGACACAGGCAACAGAGCATGCACAATGTCGGCACTAGTACAGTGTATATCCACCTTTCGCAGCAATGCAGGCTGCTATTCTCCCATGGAGACGATCGTAGAGATGCTGGATGTAGTCCTGTGGAACGGCTTGCCATGCCATTTCCACCTGGCGCCTCAGTTGGACCAGCGTTCGTGCTGGACGTGCAGACCGCGTGAGACGACGCTTCATCCAGTCCCAAACATGCTCAATGGGGGACAGATCCGGAGATCTTGCTGGCCAGGGTAGTTGACTTACACCTTCTAGAGCACGTTGGGTGGCACGGGATACATGCGGACGTGCATTGTCCTGTTGGAACAGCAAGTTCCCTTGCCGGTCTAGGAATGGTAGAACGATGGGTTCGATGACGGTTTGGATGTACCGTGCACTATTCAGTGTCCCCTCGACGATCACCAGTGGTGTACGGCCAGTGTAGGAGATCGCTCCCCACACCATGATGCCGGGTGTTGGCCCTGTGTGCCTCGGTCGTATGCAGTCCTGATTGTGGCGCTCACCTGCACGGCGCCAAACACGCATACGACCATCATTGGCACCAAGGCAGAAGCGACTCTCATCGCTGAAGACGACACGTCTCCATTCGTCCCTCCATTCACGCCTGTCGCGACACCACTGGAGGCGGGCTGCACGATGTTGGGGCGTGAGCGGAAGACGGTCTAACGGTGTGCGGGACCGTAGCCCAGCTTCATGGAGACGGTTGCGAATGGTCCTCGCCGATACCCCAGGAGCAACAGTGTCCCCAATTTGCTGGGAAGTGGCGGTGCGGTCCCCTACGGCACTGCGTAGGATCCTACGGTCTTGGCGTGCATCCGTGCGTCGCTGCGGTCCGGTCCCAGGTCGACGGGCACGTGCACCTTCCGCCGACCACTGGCGACAACATCGATGTACTGTGGAGACCTCACGCCCCACGTGTTGAGCAATTCGGCGGTATGTCCACCCGGCCTCCCGCATGCCCACTATACGCCATCGCTCAAAGTCCGTCAACTGCACATACGGTTCACGTCCACGCTGTCGCGGCATGCTACCAGTGTTAAAGACTGCGATGGAGTTCCGTATGCCACGGCAAACTGGCTGACACTGACGGCGGCGGTGCACAAATGCTGCGCAGCTAGCGCCATTCGACGGCCAACACCGCGGGTCCTGGTGTGTCCGCTGTGCCGTGCGTGTGATCATTGCTTGTACAGCCCTCTCGCAGTGTCCGGAGCAAGTATGGTGGGTCTGACACACCGGTGTCAATGTGTTCTTTTTTCCATTGCCAGGAGTGTATGTACATAATTACGAATATGTGTCTCGAATGTCTTAATAAAAGCATATTTTTGTTGATTTTAATAAGAGTAATTTGTTTTCGTTGTTTCAGATACACACCTATCATAATGTATTAACCCTAGAAAGATACAACTATAGAAAGGCGACAAAGGTTATCCTTCTAGACTTAATACTACAAAAATCGGTTTCATTCATACCTTCAGTTATTTGGATTTTCGATTATCTGAATGACTTATGACAACAGTGTGTCCAGTTAATTGAGTCACCACAGTAACAGTATTGTGGAAAGAATGTCCTGGATTGAGAGAAATATATTTCCCCTGCTTTACTATAGCACTTCCGTGTGATACTTATATCATCGTTTTTTATATGAGTTTTAAGAATCATCACATAGTTTACAGGTACATAATTGAAATTGTATGCAGACATAACATAATTTATAAGCTCTTCTCTGTCTTGAGTGTCAGCAAGTTTATTTATACACCAGTCAATTTTCGTGTATTCTTATTACCCCAGTGGACAAACTGAGAACGTTGATAAACACCACACAACAGCTGTTCTGCTATTTATTTGTTGAGTGACACCACATGTACATCATTGGCACATAGTACATTGTAAATACTGTTTCTTAGAGATTAAAACACGTAGTCTTGCACAGGGTCAAGCACACGATGCGTTCTGTAGCAGTATATTGTAGCCTCCAGCCTGGTAATAGAGTGCTCTATAGTCAAGGAGGGCACAAAACTTTCTCATACGTGCATGTACTACATATATTATGAAATATAGAAGGTGGTTAAAGATAACTTTTTTCATGCCTGGACTTGTGCTTTGACACATAATTTTATTATGCAACTTTACAATTCGAGATCATCCACATTTGTCAATCCCAATCACATTGCTGTTTCCCTGGCAGTCCCCTTCCACACAGAAAACCTGGTTTGATGTTAGGCAGTCGCAGGTCTCCCATTTATTAAAAACTCCGACAAAAACCTTGCATTATGTGCAGATCCAAAAGATAACGAAAGTACCCTCTTTCTGTGGGGTGATTGAAGACGCTTTTAAAAGAAGAACTTTATTAATAAAATGAAATTCAGTTATAATGTCTTTTGATGAATATGTGCATAACTACACACAACAGAAATACCTCTCCTGTGACACTCTCCATGATGTGCCTATATGATGAAACCCAGAGTTGTAGCAGGTGGCAGTGTGACGACCCAGGACGTTACTGGGCCGGTGCTGGAAGAATGTGATGGCAAATGTGCTGCTGGTGCAGACCAGGATGAACAGGACTGTGTCTGCCGATTTGGAGCGCTGATACGAAACTGTTGGAACTACCAACTGGTAGCGATGAGACTGAACTGCTGGTGTGGCTGGCTGGACCTGCTGGCACTACCAACATGGGGCGTAGGATGTGACTGACTTCTCACGGTTTGGCGGTGGCCTAAATAGTGGGGAGAGGATGAATATGTGCGTGGTGCTGCGAGAGCACGTGAACTGGCGCGTCTAAATAGTGCCCTGCCGACGGCGCACTCCGTTGTGACAGGAGCGGTGTCTGTCGGCGAGGTTGGCGTCCCCAGACGCCATGAAGGCGACAGGTGAACAGCCCAGGCCGTACAAAGAAAATATCTGTTTTGATGAGAGCCGTTTAACCGTGTCCTTCTGGCTAGGAGGCTGTCCACTAGCCTGCCTGGTATGCAGAGAAATCGACTACCAGTCGAGCACACAAAGCTCGTGCAGCATTCCAGGCAGCTCTTCCATTAGAACGTCCAATTTAACGTTGTCTGATCCCACTTCACATGGCACAGCTGCAGGATGTTTATATTTCCTGGAAACGGTTTCCAGTGCTTCCTTGCCGATTCTTTTCCAGCATTCCTCTTCCTGTCACACAGTCGTTTCCATGTAGGGGAAAAGATAGCTTTGCGTTGACGCCATGTCTCACAGTGACGAACCTGGAGAATTTGCCACACAGATAACAGTTAAATGATCCACACTTTTCCTTCTTAACATTACAGACCGCCCCTTCTCTAACTGCTGCTGACAGTCCACTTGATCACGGATTTTAAAAATCATAATATTACCGCAAAACGTTCTGTAATGCATGAAAGCATATTTAAATTCTTCCCAGTAAGGAGCATGCCATATTTGGTGTAATTTATACTACCAGTATCACTAACAAGATATCCAGTTTCTCCAGTAACAGACGTGGGATGGAAACATTACCACATTTGGCGAGGAAGAAAGCACCAGTGACGTCACAGCCCACAGACTGTGGGATTTTAACCCCCTGACGTAGCTGTAAGCCTGAGGAGGTTTTATTAATTCATATCGCTGTGAGATCATGCGTTCATACATACCTTGTTTCCCTTGTTTTTCCACTGGTAACACAAACCCCGGTAGGAAATTCCTTCTTTCCATTGTCTGAAATAGGCACAGGTTCATGTTGCTTCATATCACCCGACAGCCTTTCAGATGGATCTTTATGTGGCGCTCCCTCTGTTCCACTAGGGGATGGGCTGAGTGTATCTCTCCCTGGATTCGGAGGGCCTTCAGTATCATCATTGGTGACCCAGTATCCTCCGAAAGGAGAAACTGGTTATACCTTTTTTCTTTGGACTCAGGGTACTGTAACTTTTAAATGAATTGAAAAATTACGGTTCAGTAGGTATAGGACGATCTTTTGTCCATTTAATCAGTTTCCTTGGAATATGATAGTACAAAAGACACTGATCCACATGATCAAGTGGGCATTGTACTGATTTACAAAAACGAGCTTGCGTATATCCTCTCCAGTTTTTCAGTTTTACTTCTCTGTACTTGAGGCAGAAGCCTCCCGACTTGTTGATATCATTCTGACATCCCGCTTGTCTTTCCATACGAAGAGAAGAATGTCACCTTTTCACAGAAGACTACACCAACTCTCCATTCCTGATGCGTTGGTTTTCAGAGTTTGCGGTAAATCTTTGTTCATAGTAATAGTACCACAGACAGTGGTTTTGTATTGTGGTAGAGGTTCTCTTTCAATTATTATCCTGGTAGCTATAGTACAACATTGCAATATAAGGGCCAAGAACTGAAAGATTTAGATTCTTTCATTTCTTCCCTTCTCCAGCGTAAATCTCTGTTACTGGTAATCTAGCTTGGGTCACTGCCATACAGCAGTTAACAATTAACCCATGGTTTGGAATCTTCACAGGATTGTACGTTCAGAACCTCAGGTGTCCTCTCCATAGAACCATCACCTTGCCTAAGGATAACTGTTTCTTTGGTTCGTTAAATGCCCTGAATTTACTGAGAGATAGACCAGTATAGGTTGAACTCTGAAGAGTCTCTCAGAGCTGTTGTTCAGTTTAGTGTTGTCATTAAAGTGCCACAAAGTCAAAATATGTTGTTACCTATTACGACTCATAATCTGCGAAAATATTGGGGTAACTATTTGAGGTCTGTTGACCAATAATCTTTCCATCTATCTTTTACGCCAGGGAATTTCTCCATGTCTCTTTGTGTGACAGGTAACCACTTTAGTGCTTTAGGTGTGGTTTCACTGAGGTTTGAACACGATAGGTGCTCAATTCCTTGCAAAACAGTTGAAACAGATCATTGACAAACTTCAGGCTGATCACAGAGGCTACAGAGACATACTGCATTCGAGATGTACGGACTCCAGGATGACCTTTGAACGATTGCACTTGACAAATTTTTCCATTTTACGCTTCTTTAAAGATCTAAAAATGTCACTGTCACTGGAATCGTCCTCATAAACATAAATTCGTTCCCCCTTACAGTCATCTGGATCTTCATTCTCACTAAGAACATGTGAATACACATCAGCCAAAACCTCCAAAAGTATTTCAGAGTCCTTCATTTCCCCCCATTTACTTAATAGGGTCATCCCTAAACGCAGGAGGAACTTCAAGATGGAAATCGTAACTATTCGATATATTGAAATATACTCACAATACTAAATAAGCGAAAGGTTCATGGAGTTTCTACGTTGTCTACGGGTGTAAACACGTAAGTCGACGAAATTTACAGGCAGCACGTAGTAAACACGAGATATCTCGCGATTCGTCCGCAGCCAATGGCGCACGGAAAACGAGTAAACTCGGGATCCGACCGAAATGCGGGGATATTGAGGAAGTACTTGCGTATCTTCTGGTTCGCGCAGAACAATTTGTACATGAGAACAAGTATGCGGCAGCAATAGGAATCCGAGAAAACATCGACATGGAAGCGAAGGGAATCAGGGAAGCATTAATTTTTTTCTCCTTCGAGGGAGCATTATACTGTATGTCTATTGAGGTACCAGCGATACACGTGCGGTTCTAGGCGCTTCAGTCTGGAACCGCGTGATCGCTACGGTCGCAGGTTCGAATCCTGCCTCGGGCATGGATGTGTGTGATGTCCTTAGGTTAGTTAGGTTTAAGTAGTTCTAAGTTCTAGGGGACTGATGATCACAGATGTTAAGTACCATAGTGCTCAGAGCCATTTTTGAACCAGCGATACACGTGAGTTGACTACTGTATTTGACGCTTTTCAGGAAGGCAGAGAACCATCCGCCTCTAAACTTACTTGCATCGGTGATGGATTGAGATGGAGCTGTAATGAGGTACGATGTAATGGTAGACTGATGATGCATTCTAGAGAGGGAGAAATTGCTGCAGGTCAATTTTTCCACTGTTCTGTCAGCATGTATCAGTGACATAGTCTGCGTTCTACTCGTATACAGCCACGTGTTCTGTATGTGGTTTAAAGCACTGTCTACTTACCACAGTCGTTAATGGTAAACCTATCGATCATCAGAGGCATTCCTCTAAACGAGCTATGATTTATGTGATGTACTCCATCTCCCTGTCGCATCTTGGGTGTAAAATCAAGACTTCAGATTCATAACTAAGTTAGCGATAGGTGCTTGTGAGGCACTGCAATCCCCGTGTATACATTTGCCTGAGAGATGTGGTGTTTACAGAGTTAGTGGCTGAATGACTTTTGATTTTCACGTGTTGGACGCTACTGCTATGCGTTTATCTGTTTCCTTGTAAGAAGTATCCCCTGTTACTAACGATCGTTTTATATAGGGCTGATGCAGGCCTCGTATAATTTCTGAACCATGATTGGATGTGAACAGTGGACGCTATATGTCTCCAGAAAGCTATATTGTGCTCGTATCACGCAGAACAAATGTTTTATGGAAGTAGTTTTTTCGTTTTACGGTTCGATAACATAGTTTATCGTAGAGAAATCGGGAAGACGAATGTATGCCATGTGCTTGAAATATATTTATTACATTGGAATATTAACAGCGCTACATTCCATACGACTTATAGGTCTTAACGCAAGTGATCTAATATTATAGCCCATTTTAAGTGCAGAACGTTGTAGCCTTAGGAGTGCGTGTTTTTTTTTTCTCTCCATTACCTTCCAGGTCCTGATCCTAGACTCTGGAATAACACTTTGATTGCTTGGTTGATTTATGTAAAAATGCTTCGAACTCTGTCCGTCTAGAGCTCCATCATGCATAAAAATCGTCTATTTCTTATTCTTCTTAACTGTCTGCTATTACATCACAACACTTTCAAATCTGTTACCATACATCAATGAGGAGTGCTAACGTTCTCGACATGGATGCATCTCGAGAAATCTTGTGCAGTTGGATGGGTGAGGACTCGGTATGCTCCATTCATTCACGAGACCTGGAATGTAGCAGTCTTCTCCTGGTCGGTTACAGATTAAATCGGTAACAGTGCTGCAGGGTGGGTTGGTCAATGTTAGTGTGAGGGTGGTCTTTCACTCTCTAATTTTACCCTAAGACAGCGAGAATGCTCTGTGACTCCCACACGTAGAGAGATATATCGTAAATTAAGCACTATGCTCGAGGTGTTAGAAATATATACAGCGCTGTTTGATATACTTTGATGGTGTATGTTGTTGTTGTGGTCTTCAGTCCTGAGACTGGTTTGATGCAGCTCTCCATGCTACTCTATCCTGTGCAAGCTTCTTCATCTCCCAGTACCTACTGCAACCTACATCCTTCTGAATCTGCTTAGTGTATTGATCTCTTGGTCTCCCTCTACGATTTTTACCCTCCACGCTGCCCTCCAATGCTAAATTTGTGATCCCTTGATGCCTCAAAACATGTCCAACCAACCGATCCCTTCTTCTAGTCAAGTTGTGCCACAAACTTCTCTTCTCCCCAATCCTATTCAATACCTCCTCATTAGTTACGTGATCTACCCACCTTATCTTCAGCATTCTTCTGTAGCACCACATTTCGAAAGCTTCTATTCTCTTCTTGTCCAAACTGGTTATCGTCCACGTTTCACTTCCATACATGGCTACACTCCATACAAATACTTTCAGAAACGACTTCCTGATACTTAAATCTATACTCGATGTTAACAAATTTCTCTTCTTCAGAAACGATTTCCTTGCCATTGCCAGTCTACATTTTATATCCTCTCTACTTCGACCATCATCAGTTATTTTACTCCCTAAATAGCAAAACTCCTTTACTACTTTAAGTGTCTCATTTCCTAATCTAATCCCCCCAGCATCACCCGATTTAATTTGACTACAATCCATTATCCTCGTTTTGCTTTTGTTGATGTTCATCTTATATCCTCCTTTCAAGACACTGTCCATTCCGTTCAACTGCTCTTCCAAGTCCTTTGCTGTCTCTGACAGAATTACAATATCATCGGCGAACCTCAAAGTTTTTACTTCTTCTCCATGAATTTTAATACCTACTCCGAATTTTTCTTTTGTTTCCTTTACTGCTTGCTCAATATACAGATTGAATAACATCGGGGAGAGGCTACAACCCTGTCTCACTCCTTTCCCAACCACTGCTTCCCTTTCATGCCCCTCGACTAGGTTTGCCTTTTCTTAATCTTTCTTCTAAGATAAGTCGTAAGGTTAGTATTGCCTCACGTGTTCCAACATTTCTACGGAATCCAAACTGATCTTCCCCGAGGTCCGCTTCTACCAGTTTTTCCATTCGTCTGTAAAGAATTCGCGTTAGTATTTTGCAGCTGTGACTTATTAAACTGATAGTTCGGTAATTTTCACATCTGTCAACACCTGCTTTCTTTGGTATTGGAATTATTATATTCTTCTTGAAGTCTGTGGGTATTTCGCCTGTCTCATACATCTTGCTCACCAGATGGTAGAGTTTTGTCATGACTGGCTCTTCCAAGGCCATCAGTAGTTCTAATGGAATGTTGTCTACTCCTGGGGCCTTGTTTCGACTCAGGTCTTTCAGTGCTCTGTCAAACTCTTCACGCAGTATCTTATCTCCCATTTCATCTTCATCTACATCCTCTTCCATTTCCATAATATTGTCCTCAAGTACATCGCCCTTGTATAAACCCTCTATATACTCCTTCCACCTTTCTGCCTTCCCTTCTTTGCTTAGAACTGGGTTGCCATCTGAGCTCTTTATATTCATACAAGTGGTTTTCTTCTCTCCAAAGGTCTCTTTAATTTTCCTGTAGGCAGTATCTATCTTACCCCTCGTGAGACAAGCCTCTACATCCTTACATTTGTCCTCTAGCCATCCCTGCTTAGCCATTTTGCACTTCCTGTCGATCTCATTTTTGAGACGTTTGTATTCCCTTTTGCCTGCTTCATTTACTGCATTTTTATATTTTCTCCTTTCATCAATTAAATTCAATATTTCTTCTGTTACCCAAGGATTTCTATTAGCCCTCGTCTTTTTACCTACTTGATCCTCTGCTGCCTTCACTACTTCATCCCTCAGAGCTACCCATTCTTCTTCTACTGTATTTCTTTCCCCCATTCCTGTCAATTGTTCCCTTATGCTCTCCCTGAAACTCTCTACAACCTCTGGTTGTTTCAGTTTATCCAGGTCCCATCTCCTTAAATTCCCACCTTTTTGCAGTTTCTTCAGTTTCAATCTGCAGTTCATAACCAATAGATTGTGGTCAGAATCCACATCTGCCCCTGGAAATGTCTTACAATTTAAAACCTGGTTCCTAAATCTCTGTCTTACCATTATATAATCTATCTGATACCTATTAGTATCTCCAGGATTCTTCCAGGTATACAACCTTCTTT
The DNA here is from genome assembly GCF_023898315.1 of Schistocerca nitens. Taxonomy (NCBI): domain Eukaryota; kingdom Metazoa; phylum Arthropoda; class Insecta; order Orthoptera; family Acrididae; genus Schistocerca; species Schistocerca nitens. Next base: position 1,110,626,765 of record NC_064615.1, on the reverse strand, counting down.
TATGATTCTTGAACCAAGTGTTAGCTATGATTAAGTTTTGCTCTGTGCAAAATTCTACAAGGCGGCTTCCTCTTTCATTTCTTCCCCCCAATCCATATTCACCTACTATGTTTCCTTCTCTCCCTTTTCCTACTGACGAATTCCAGTCACCCATGACTATTAAATTTTCGTCTCCTTTCACTACCTGAATAATTTCTTTTATCTCGTCATACATTTCATTTATTTCTTCATCATCTGCAGAGCTAGTTGGCATATAAACTTGTACTACTGTAGTAGGCATGGGCTTTGTGTCTATCTTGGCCACAATAATGCGTTCACTATGCTGTTTGTAGTAGCTAACCCGCACTCCTATTTTTTTATTCATTATTAAACCTACTCATGCATTACCCCTATTTGATTTTGTATTTATAACCCTGTAATCACCTGACCAAAAGTCTTGTTCCTCCTGCCACCGAACTTCACTAACTCCCACTATATCTAACTTTAACCTATCCATTTCCCTTTTTAAATTTTCTAACCTACCTGCCCGATTAAGGGATCTGACATTCCACGCTCCGATCCGTAGAATGCCAGTTTTCTTTCTCCTGATAACGACGTCCTCTTGAGTAGTCCCCGCCCGGAGATCCGAATGGGGGACTATTTTACCTCCGGAATGTTTTACCCAAGAGGACGCCATCATCATTTAATCATACAGTAAAGCTGCATGTCCTCGGGAAAAATTACGGCTGTAGTTTCCCCTTGCTTTCAGCCGTTCGCAGTACCAGCACAGCAAGGCCGTTTTGGTTAATGTTACAAGGCCAGATCAGTCAATCATCCAGTCTGTTGCCCCTGCAACTACTGAAAAGGCTGCTGCCCCTCTTCAGGAACCACATGTTTGTCTGGCCTCTCAACAGATACCCCTCCGTTGTGGTTGCACCTACGGTACGGCCATCTGTATCGCTGAGGCACGCAAGCCTCCCCACCAACGGCAAGGTCCATGGTTCATGGGGGAAGAAAAATGTGGAACGCTTCACGATTTTGCGTGTCATCCTTGCGCAGGGGCCGTGTTCGAGAATTAACAATGAATGGATGTACTGCACAGTCATCTATCCATGTTTGCAATGATACTCGCAAAGTGGAGAAGGGATGGTTTAGCTATGATACTGAAATTGGAAAACACGCTGTCACATCGTTGGTTGGTGTTGAAATTACTGTAAAATTGCTAAGTTGTGAGCACTGTCAACTGTGATGTTTATTATTAGAGTACATCAATGGTGTCTTTTCCATCCCATCCGTGCACTGGCACGCTGTTGATTAACACATGATGATTGACTGATACCGCTTGTTTGAGTCGGAGAAAGAGTTTGGTGGATGGACATCACCTTCTGGGGTAGATAGCACCGAAACAGTGATCGCGTGCATGACTGCAATATGAGGAATCAGTCGAAACGGAACGCTGAGCCATCAGCTATTCAGTCAATGTGACGGATGAGTTTAAATGTAGAGATAGCCCAGTTGGCCTATCTTCCCTTCAAAACTCAAACTTCCCGCCAGCGGGGCTTGGCAAGGGGTGTGTCACTTTCCTGCCAACTTGGCTAACAGTACTCGCGTCATCAGCTGATGTCACAGCAGTCACCTTGAATGACGTCAATCGCGTCACAGTGCAATGTCTCGAATAACTGTACTTTGTGGTGTTGTCTGCGAGAGGACATGGATCAGGACGTCTTAATGTCAGTTTAGAACCTGACACAGATCTCGAAGTCGTGGCATAAGAATAAAATATTTGGCAGTGTACTAAGTGTGATAGAAAATAATGTTTCAAACAATGAGACAGTGCCATAGGGGGGCGTCTCTTGTGACTTACAGTATAGCTTGCGGGATACGGTCATTCTCCTACAGTACAGGTGATGGGGCTTTAAACTGGTCTGTGCAGTTGATCAATACCTGTATATTTAATAGGATCGTCACATGAGCTCGATGCCTGCACGCATGTGCTATTTGTTTTCGATATATGGGAGGAGGGAGATGTGTTAAAAATCTGATGTAGTTCTCTGTTGGATGAAGTTAGTTGTGATTTTATAGTTCATAATTTTTCTCTGATGGATGGTGCAGAATAGCGAAGATAGCATGTTGGGGAGATAGATTTGAATGGACATGGACCTGTAGTATCTGTATCTAGTTGGAGGCGCGCCACAATGCGCCCATTTCCACCGAATTTCCTGTCGCACTAACTCAGGTCGCTCTGTTTCTACACAAATTGCATGAGGTGGTGGATATGCCTTTCTCCGACGTCTACCCAGTTCTGACTTACATTGGAACAATCACATGCGCAAAGCTGCGAAAATAGCAGCAGACGCAGGATGCGTAGGGACTGACTAAAACCACATTGTAATTTTACTGTAGCAGACAAGTTCGAGAAATGTGACTCATTCCGAGATATGAGAGTGCCAGAAATATGATTCACTTGTGGCTATAATCATTAAATGACTTCTCCATAGGATCGAACGCAGGTATGTGGTTGAATGGAAAGACAGCATTTCTAGTGGATAGTGTAGCATTAGAGATCGGAAAAGTTAGTCTACATTTCTTACGACTTCAATCAGCACACCGTCTACTGTTTGTGATCCTTCTCAGTCAACCATCGCCTATAGCCCAGTGGATATTGAGACCTGATAGTCAAGGGAAGGTAGGATTCGGTTAAGATTGTGGACGGGGCCGTAATCAGTTACTATTGGTTGCCTTTTACAATTACACACAATTTATTTTAAACTAGTAATTCCAGACTCAACAATAAATAAAATACCACACGTTATTAATGAAGGAATAAACAACTGTGCAAATAATAGTGTTTTCAGTGAGCTACAATTTAGCAGATCACCATTAAATACAGATACAAGAGACAATATTTTAAAAACAAGTCACTGTGATCTGGGCAGAATTCTTTACACGCCAGGAATGGCAATAAATTAAGAATTGTTTAAAATTCGCTGCAGTTTACAAATTACAGGTATTCAAATATTAAAGGCAAGTCGCCACAAACACAGCAGAAATCATCAGACGCCAGGAATGGCAGTAAATAAGATTTTAAAGGCCTACGGCGTAAATATAAATACCAAAATAGAATTTTAAGGCAAGTGACCACAATTATGGCCGTAGGCCGTACACGCCAGGAAACGCAATAATATAAAAAACTTAGAAACCTGCTGAAAACAGCAAATACAGTAGCAAAGGTTAATTTAAAAAAGCAAGCAACTGATCAACAAACGGGTGAAATAAAATGATGGTAAACTTTGTAACACGAGAGGCCACAGACGGTGCTCCAGGAATCGACCTTTGAGAAGGTCCGGCGACAAACACTTTCGCGAGCGATGAGGTAGGCAACCAAGAGTTGCATTCACTTCACAAGATGGTAACTCAGACTAGTGGCAGTCTAACGAATGACTAATGATAATCTTGCTGAAGATACCTGACATCTAATAATCCAAATGCAACGATGGAACAATACGCCAAAGCCAGAACTGGCGGTCTGCACTAAGTCCCCAGAATACTGTTTAGAGCGCCTGGAATGAGAAAGGAACCGCTACCACCAGAGTAGAAAGCACTTCACTCGCTGCTCTACGCCTCGGCGACACTACGAGCAGCAACACGAACCCAAGTCACTGGAGAATCGCGAGATATCACAGTGGTGGAGGTTTCTCTACTTGGATTGAAATGCAGTCATCTTAAGGTTTGCTGGATCCGGTTTACGATGAGGTCGTGCATCCTCGTGACCACAGCCCTTCCATCTGGCAGTCCACATGTCCCACCAGCGGTCCCATGTTCTGGCACTGCGCGGACCTGGCTCCTCCTGAGTCCCCAACCAAACTGGCACACTCACATGACCTGGAAAATCAACGACGTCACCCCAAAGAGAGGGCAACAATTACTACGTATCGATAACCGCCGTTGCTGTCACTAACGGACAGGCAACGCTTGCGAAACCGAATGGCGCCAGCCAACATTAGAAGAAGACAAACAATCGCAACCATGCCAACGAAACAATACTGTCTGGCCTGCAACGCGGCTCACATATATCACCGAACCTCTGACATGGGATCGAGGCAGAATGCACTACAAATACTGTAGAAATATCTAGCTGTGGTGAAGTGAGGGATTCGCAAATACCTGTTTCATACCACGTTCCTTAGCCGAATCACTCTTTAAATTGAATAACTTTATTACGAGGTTGCACCATCGGTTAATGTGTAAGCACACTGTCGGTCTGATACTATATACTCCAGCGATCGCCGTCACGATATTTGTCTGGACAAAAAACAATCTCATTCAGAGGTAATGTTGTACCTCGATTTGTAAAGTGGGTATAGCTTTTAACATGGATACTTGTATGCACCTGTATAACCAAGACCGCTTGTGACAGTAACATACAGTAGTTGTTGGCATCGGTTTTTTTAAAATATGGTGGTTTGTAAGATGGTAAAACCTCTCTTTCTAAGACACGGTGAAAGCACTTGGAAGAAAAACTTATGAGACATGTCCACCGATGGCTGAATTTATCTCAGTAGTTTCGTATCGCCAGCGATCCGTTATTGATGAAGTATTGTACTTAGTAGTTGGGGGTGCATGATAAGTTCGCATTTGAGCATCAGGCTTATAAAGTATGTGTTTGTGTTCCAACATGTGCAAAGGAAATGACTATGTCTAGTTGTAAGGAAGGTATGGATTTGATGTGGAGTACTTTGATAGCAAGGGAAGAGTATGTTAAGTTATAAGAATGGGTATCGATATTTCTATTTCCAGAGCCACAGCCATCAGCAGGGTGTATTTCTGATACTTCGCTCATTGTCGAGTGTCATTCAGCTGAGACCGCAATGGTAACATTTAGTTGTAAGTACAAGGATAAAACGATTTTGTAGGATCATTCTGTCTGTGCATGCTTGGCCTGCAGCGCCGGTGACTTGTGCGGGAATGATTCACGTTTCCCGTTAACGGCAGCAGCAGTCTGAATGCAAAGACTTGTTGGAATTCAACAATGTAGCTGAGTTAGCTTTGTCGTTCTCTAGACGGTATAATAGTGAACTAATACTTAGTTTGTGTTGGGCACCTTTCGTGATCGCGTGGAAATTTGAGAAGATTGAATGTGGAGGTGTGTTTGAGCTGGAACGTTACTCCCTCCCATGTAAATTGGCTCTGAGCACTATGGGACTCAACTGCTGAGGTCATAAGTCCCCTAGAACTTAGAACTAATTAAACCTAACTAACCTAAGGACATCACACACATCCATGCCCGAGTCAGGATTCGAACCTGCGACCGTAGGGGTCGCGCGGTTCCAGACTGTAGCGCCTAGAACCGCTCGGCCACTCCGGCCGGCCCATGTAAATTGTTCGGTTGACTGCATCTGCACATTTCGCGCCTTAATTTAGTTGAGGGAACATCGACTGTGGTGTGTGCATCTAGCAGGTGAAAGAGACATTTGCTTATTCTCTAGAGATGAGAAACACCTTAGTTGACTTTGTAAATTATAGGGATGATTTGGAATATCTTACATCACCGACATCGGTATTCGCGAGTGGAAATATAATTTTCCTCTATTTCTTTCGAGTTCTCATAAAAGGTCTTCGCAGACGGGATAAGCGCTAAGGGTTTGGGTTTGTAGAGAAATAATTTCCAGTCTGTATCTTCGGGATTACGTTGCGGTCGGTAGGCCACTGCTGTGTGCGAACCATGCGAAAATACATGTGTTCTTGTAATCCCGAAGTCTGGAGATGCGTGTAGAAAAAAGCAAGCAAGCAAGCAGGTCCGGACCAGAAACAGTAACGCGTTTGCGCCGAGGGGGAACGAGCCCGAGTTTGTAGAACAGTTCTGCAAGTGACTTCGATCCACTGAGGGCGCTCTGGTTACCCGTCAAGGGTGGCTGACAGCCAGCCTCGCAGGGGAATATCTAGTGCTGCGAGGAGTATACGAGGTGTGGCTAGAAAAAAACCGGACTAGTACTGGTGAAACAATAAAACGAATGCAATAAGGCTGAAATTCGCGTGGCCTGTCACGTGACTCTCGCTCCGCCTACTGCTCGAGTTTCATCTGCCTCCTACACTCAGTCTGCCCGTGGCGTCTGTTTTAAGTAGTTGACGTTTTGTCTGTGCGTCGGAAAATGTTGAGTGTACAGAAAGAACAGCGTGTTAACATCAAATTTTGTTTCAAACTAGGAAAATCTGCAAGTGAAACGTTTGTAATGTTACAACAAGTGTACGGCGATGATTGTTTATCGCGAACACAAGTGTTGGAGTGGTTTAAACGATTTAAAGATGGCCGCGAAGACACCAGTGATGACACTCGCACTGGCAGACCATTGTCAGCAAAAACTGATGCAAACACTGAAAAAATCGGTAAACTTGTTCGACAAGATCGCCGTTTAACAATCAGAGCAGTGTCTGAATTAACAGGAGTTGACAAGGAAAGTGTTAGGCAGATTCTTCATGAAAGTTTCAACATGAACAAAGTGTGTTCAAAAATGGTTCCAAAGTGTCTCACAATTGAACAGAAGGAACGCCGAAGAATGATTTGTTCTGACATCCTGGAAAACATTGAAAGTGATCCCACCTTCTTACAAAATGTTATTACTTGCGATGAATCGTGGTTTTTTACTTACGATCCCGAAACTAAACGCCAATCGATGCAATGGAAAACTCCTGGTTCTCCACGACAAAAAAAGCACGAATGTCAAAATCGAAATTCAAGGCAATGATGATTGTTTTTTTTGACATCAAAGGGATTGTGCACATTGATTGGGTACCAGAGGGACAAACAGTGAATCAGCATTACTACATTAGCGTCCTGGCTACCCTACGTGAGCGAGTACGGAGAAAACGGAACGATTTGTGGAGAAAAAAGTCATGGATCCTTCACCAAGACAATGCCCCAGCTCACAGTGCGTTGTCAGTGAAGACGTTTTTGGCAAAACACAACATTCCCATCTTAGATCATCCACCCTACTCACCTGATTTGGCCCCCTGTGACTTTTTTCTTTTCCCTAAAGTCAAGTCAGCTTTGAAAGGAACTAGATTTGAGACTGTTGAAGCAGTAAAAGAAAAAGCGACGGAAGTAATGTATGGACTTACCGAAAATGATCTGCAGCATTGCTATGAACAGTGGAAAATTCGTATGGAGCAGTGTAGAGACCGAGGAGGAGAGTACATTGAAGGAGATAACATGAAATTGTAAATAATTGTAAATAAATGTTTTTTCCAGCATCAGTCCGTTTTTTTTCTAGCTGCACCTTGTATACGGTGCTGTCTGTCTTCACAGTATATGTACGAATGACGTAAAAGGGGCGATTTTGTATGTTTACTTCATCGACACGATACCCGGTGATATATTGCTGGGTTGGAGACTGGCTTCACGCTCTTATATTCAAGCTCCTGTCCTCAGTGGGAGAGCAGTGTAATTGAGCAATAGTCTTTCCGTATTTGACGATATGTAAGGGGAACTTTGCATGGTTCAATTGTCAGTGCAATATGGCTATCTGTGCAAAATAGTTTGTTGACACTGAAAGTCTCATCTGCAGAAAGAAAGAAAAGGTGGACACTGCTCCCACACTGGTTGCATCAGTAATTCAGAGGGTAAATTCGATAAGAGCCAATCTTAATGCTTGATTCATCCTTTGTGCTGGGATACAGGAGTCTCTACATAGCAGTGAGAACGTATGTTGAAATCAGGAAGGGTAACATGTGATGGACGGGGTGCCACGTTAGGACCATGTGGAAGAATGCATTCGACGTTATTCTGCACAACAAGAATTTCCATGTATACAAGCCAAGATATCACGAAAGCTCTTGCAAAAGCTAGTGTTAACTATTTCTGGGACACTATACAATTTCCGAGAGTTCGACTTGGTTCTTATTTTTACATAGCCATGTGATATCAGTATAAGATTGAGAACCCTGTTAGATGCGCTTGCGGTGGTTTGTAGCTATGTGAGCGCATTTTGCGGCGCTGTGTCAGTTATGCTTGGCAGTTAAGCACGGATAGATGCATCTCGCGTGTTCCATTAGGAATCGTGAGTGGTGGGGCAGTTTTCTATAGCATTTGCGAGGGTGAGTCGCTCTGCAAATAGGTCTTCGCTGGACTGCAGGTAGAGAGAGGAGATGACGTCAGCAGTGGTGAACACACGCGCGTGCGGTCCAGAGGATGATTTGGCACTTATTTAGATAGACATATGACATCAGTGTATCATTCAAGAACTTTCACATGCCGTCGGCAGCGGCGTGAGGCTGATGGCTCGTGCTCGCTTGCGTCCAGCGGTGGCTTGCGGAGGCGTCGACGTACGGGCGCTCTTGGAGCGTCTGCGCTCTGGAAATAGGTCTTCACTCCCGTTTGGTCTCATAAGCAGTGGTGCCCCCATGAACACGTATTTCAAGAGGAATTTCTCAGATGTCAAATATGAAAGGGGTGTCGCCGCTTCATGCTTGTGGGACCAGTGCATCATTTTGCTGGGGCTGCCGGTGCATCTCGACTTCTGGGTGCGTGTGCGGTCCAGTGGACAGGGGGTGGCGGTTGGTGCCTGAGCGTGTCTGTTGCATTATTTTGCGAGCTGGTCTGTAGGTTGCGATATGCATTATTTGGACGGTTTATGAGTTGATTTCGTGCCTGCACATCAGTGTGCTGCATTATTTAGGAGGAGTTTACATGTCAGTACTAAAATATTTTGGTAATTTAGGAGTTGTTTGCGTGTCTGCAGAGCTTTATTTACGAGTAGTTTACAGGTCTGTGGGCTGTGTGGCGTGACCCCAAGCATGTCAGAGCGTGTGTTTTGTATCAGTGTGGTAAATATAATATCTTTCAAAATCGCTTCCTAAATAAATTGTTCCAAAATAAATAAGGTACACTCCTTCCTCTCTCCAGCAGCCCAGCGCAGGCTGAGTCATATTCCCATCTGGTCGCATAAGCAACGGTGCCCCGTGAACACGTATTTCAGGAGGAATTTCTGAGGTGTCAAGTATGAAAGTGGTGTCGCTGCTTCATGCTTGCGGGACCAGTGCATCATTTTGCTCAGCTGCCAGTGCATCTCGACTTCTGGGAGCATTTGTGGTCCATTGGACAGGGGGCGGCGATTGTTGCCTGTGCGTGTCTGTTGCATTATTTTGCAAGGAGGTCTGTAAGCTGTGCTACAAGTTATTTGGACAGGGGGCAGTGGGTGATGCCTGCGCATGTCTGTTGCATTATTTTGCGAGCTGCTGGTGGTACTGTGTATTAGGTCAACTGGAGTCTGGACCTCGTGGTGAACACACTGGATGGCAGTACTACATCTTGGATTATGTCATGGAACAGACCATTGCGCCCTCTGGTGACAGTACTGTGTACTAGGTCCAGATCTTGTAGTAACCACACTGTTTCCCGCTATTTTCCCCCACCGTCTTGGGTTATGCCATGGAATGGACGGCAACACACGCTGGTGGCAGTACTGTGTACTAGGTCCAGACCTTGTGATCAACACACTGTTTTCCTCCCTCTTGAATAATAGTACTTGTGTCATCGGCTGATGTCATAGCCGCCATCTTGCATTACGTCTTGGATGAGAGTGCTCTCTGCTGGTGGTACTGTGTACTAGGTCAGTTGGAGTCTGGAACTCGTGTTGAACACACTGAATGGCTGTACTGCATCAAATTGTTTAAATAAAGACTGGTGCATACAAAATAATAAAGACTTATGTCCAACACAGGCTGAGTCCTTCTCCTGCCAGTCCCTTGGAAGAGGTGGTGGTCAGGTGACTTAGGTTAGTGGAGGTAGCCCAAGTGACCTATTTTCCCGCCATTTTCTTAGGTGTGTTGCATTGTCCTGATGGAATTTGAACTTTCCGCCATTTTCTTGGGGAGTGGGGTTAGGTTAGTGGAGGCAGCCCAATCTTCCCGCCAAAATCAGCCATCTTGAATGACGTAATGGCCGCCATCTTGGTTGACATCATGCACTGTTTCCAAGTCTACACACCGCCATCTTGGATGACGTCATCGCTACTATGTTGGATGCATCTCACAACAATGGTGAGTATGAACTTTGTCCCATTACTTTCTGTATTTAACTGTTAGTCTCAACTTCCTGTACATTACTGTGGCAAACAATGCTGATGACGATGTTTGAATAATACTGAAAACAAATAACAATGTACATTAAATGTGTTCTATCTCGGATACCATTTGGAATAGGGCATATGTCCACAAGAAGTTTTTTTTTTTCAAATCACTAATACTATCATCCTTCAAAACATGTACCTTTCCTCCGGACTCACCCTGCATATTAAAACATCATACACGTTGCTGTATTTTTTTAAGCATCTCTTGAACTACACTACTGGCCATTAAAACTGCTACACCACGAAGATGATGCTACAAACGCGAAATTTAACCGACAGGAAGAAGATGCTGTGATATGCAAATGATAAGCTTTTCAGAGCATTCACACAAGGTTGGCACCAGTGGCGACACCTACAACATGCTAACATGAGGAAAGTTTCCAACCGATTTCTCGTACACAAACAGCAGTTGACCGCCGTTGCCTGGTGAAACGTTGTTGTGATGCCTCTTGTACGGAGGAGAAATGCATACCATCATGTTTCCGACTTTGATAAAGGTCGGATTGCAGCCTATCGTGATTGTGGTTTATCGTATCGCGACATTGCTGCTCGCTTTGGTCGAGATCCAATGACTGTTAGAGAATATGGAATCGGTGGGTTCAGGAGGGTAATACGGAATGCCGTGCTGGATCCTAACGGCCTCGTATCACTAGCAGTCGAGATGGCAGGCATCTTATTCGCATGGCTGTAACGGATCGTGCAGACACGTCTCGATCACTGAGTCAACAGATGGGGACGTTTGCAAGATAACAACCATCTGCACGAACAGTTCGACGACGCTTGCAGCAGCATGGACTATCAGCTCGGAGACCATGGCTGTGGTTACTCATGTCGCTGCATCACAGACAGGAGCGCCTGCAATGGTTTACTCAACGACGAACCTGGGTGCACGAATGGCAAAACGTCATTTTTTCGGATGAATCCAGGTTCTGTTTACAGCATCATGATGGTCACATCCGTGTTTGGCGACCTTGCGGTGAACGCACATTGGAAGCGTGTATTCGTCATCGCTATACTGGCGTATCACTCGGCGTGATGGTATGGGGTGCCACTGGTTACACGTCTCTGTCACCTCTTGTTCGCATTGATGGCACTTTGAACAGTGGACGTTACATTTCAGATGTGTTATGACCCGTGGCTCTACCCTTCATTCGATCCCTGCGAAACCCTACATCTCAGCAGGATAATGCACGACCGCATGTTGCAGGTCCTGTTCGACTCCTGCCCTGGCCAGCACATTCTCCAGATTTCTCACCAACTGAAAACGTCTGGTTAATGGTGGCCGAGCAACTGGCTTGTCACAATACGCCAGACATTACTCTTGATAAACTGTGGTATCGTGTTGAAGCTGCATGGACAGCTGTACCTGTACACGCCACCCAAGCTATGTTTGACTCTATGCCCAGGTGTATCAAGGCCGTTATTACGGCCAGAGGTGGTTGTTCTGGGTACTGATTTCTCAGGATCTATGCACCCAAATTGCGTGAAAATGTAATCACATGTCAGTTCTAGCATAATGTATTTGTCCAATTAATACCCGTTTATCATCTGCATTTCTTCTTGGTGTAGCAATTTTAATGGCCAGTAGTGTATGTGTCGTACAGTGATGTATTTGTGTAGGTACATTTAGCGGTGTGTGCGTGGATACAGTCTGCTGAATATATTCTGAACAGAGTTATTAGCGAAGAAATAATAAATTTATATGTCATGCATGATGAAGCAGTTTTTCACGCCTCTCGGTGTTTATGACGTCGTATCTCCTGAACTAACCAGGGTTCCTGAGCTGGGGACTGGCAAACGCCACCAGTCCTCTGTCACTGTAAGCTCTGGGCATGCTTCAGTGACCACTGTGCGACGTGGCGGTGGAATGTTGTGTGTCTCAGGGAACAGGGATCTTGACTGCTCAGATCTATAAAAAAAACCTCAATCTCAAGCTGTGCTGCACACTGATGAGATGCATGGCTGTTGAGGTGGAACAGTCATTAGTGGGCAATCTCTGGAGAACCTGCCACACCCCAGTTGTTTAAGTCTTACTCAGGCAAGTGGGGCTCTGTCTGTGTGGACCTTTCCCTAGCTGCTCGTGGTAGCAAGATGGACCCATTGATATATTCCTCTTCTCCTTCCAGTGTGATGGGTGTACCGCCAGGGAGTACTCACACCCATTCATCCAAAAGAATGAGGGAAGCTAGTCCAGCTGATAAACAACTTGTTCTTAGTAATGGGGTTCAAGGAATCATCAATCAGAGTCTCTTTCTATCGATCAAGAGGCAGCAGGGAACGTCTGAAAAAGTGTCCCCCTTCTTCCATTAAAGCTTAGAAGGGCTTTCTGGTACCCTAAAGTCTATCAAGCAGTTGCGAAATGGTTCTGGTCTAGACTAAGTGGGCGAGGCAGGTGGAACTATTTAGGAGGTCACAAAAATTGGGTGATTATGACATCAGTGTTGAGTTGCATAACTCTCTTACTCCAGCAAATGCGTGGTTACCTGCCATTATATTATGGACATCGACATTGCCGAACCCAAACTAGAATAGGTATCACAGGTGATACTGGATGTGGAGCAGAGGAAACGTAAGAATAATGGAGAAATAGAAAAGACTGCCACCTTAATTGGTACCTTCAACTCTCCAAGGTTTCCTCTGACTTAAGGTTAGGCCCTATGTACCTAATTCTATGTGGTGCTTCAAATTCCAGCATTTTGGCCATACAACAGGGGCGAAGCGACCTGTGGGAAGTGTGGAAAGACAGCCCATGAAGCTGGGAGTGATTGTCTATCTCCAGCAGACTGCAATAATTGCTCTGGGAGCCACCCAGTCTGAAGCCAGAACTGCTCTGTTTTTCAGAGGAACGCAAAATTCAGGAAATAAAAGTGACCAAGCGGATCCCCTATGCAGAAGCCAAAAAGGAATACTAGGCGATGAAACCCCTGTCTTTGCCACTTTTTGGTGCAGAAACCTGTTCCTAAGGTCAATACTTCGACGCAGACAATGTCCAACTTACCATTATCTACCACCAGGACCTGTACTTGCACCTAAATGTGTCTAAGTAAAGTTAAAGATATAGCGATCCAGGCAGCCATGACGGAAGAGAACAGTAATGCTCTGGCAGTAAGCATTTCGAAGACAGCCCAGAAGCAGAGCGACTCTCAGTGCCCATTTTCTTCAAAGAAAAGTGGCTCTCACCACCCACTTTCCCCCCCTCGTCCTTACTGAGAAAGAGAGCAGGGAAAGGATCTCAGCATTTTAGTCGAAAGCTGTCTGTCCTGGACGCCACCAGAAGTCATTCTTTCACGTCTGAGTGATAATGAGGACATCATGGATTTTAATGCCTCATCATTGGACCCAGGCAGCTCCTCCACCCCACCTCATTCTACAAGTGCCTCACCACCAAGTCACAATGTCAGGGGTAAATCAAGACCACACTGATGAAACGGTTCCCATACTCAAATGAAACATAAATGGATACAGGACTCATGTGGAGGAAGTGAGACTCCTTGTACAGAACAGACCCTTTTGCCTCTGTCTTCAAGAGACTCACTTTAAAGAGGCTGTCACACCTGTACTTGGAGGCTATTACCTCTATAGAAAAGACGACCTTACTTGTGACAGGGTGGAAGGTGGTGTTGCGGTGTTCTTCAAGGACACTTTTCATTCCTCAATACTACATACAGCTGCTGTTCGGATAGTGCCAGTAATGGTGTGCTTTTCATGCCTACCGCCCCATTAGCCTCTTGACAGTACGATCCTCACTCATCTTCTTGATGAACTACGCTGTCTCTTTCTCCTTTTTGGGGGAGTTCATTGCACACTGTGCACTGTGGGGTTCTAACATCATTTGCCCCAAGGATGTGACACGCTCTAGCGATATAATAATGAACATGGGTCAAGCTACACATTTTAGCACCGCTACTGGTTCGTCTACATACAAAGTCCTCTCCTTCTGCTCGCCTATCGTTGCAGACACTGATCAATTGTGAGTGGATGATGACCTTCATGGTAGCGACCACTATAGCGATCGCTATAGCGAACACTACCCTATCTGGATCCATATGCCTGAGGGAACAGATCCCGAAAGGAAGCCATTGAGATGGTTGTTCAAAAGGCTAACTGGGTGCTTTACATGCTATTAGCTGATTTCTAGCAGTGTGATGGTCTCCAGAACTGAGATAATCAAATCACAGCTGTGATTCACCATACCACTGATGCATCCATAACAAACTCAATGGGAACACCTAGGAGATGACCTGTCCCTTGGTGGAATGATGAGTGTCGTTCTGCAATCACGCATAGGTGGGCGGCTATGCACCGATTCAATCGATGCCCTACAGATGAGAGTCTTGCAAACTTTCGAATGGCGTGTGCAAAGACGAGGCGAACAATTCTTGAGAGTAGACAGAAGTCTTGGCAAGAGTTCGTGAACTTCATCAACAGGTCCACACTTGCAAGTGAAATATGGAAAGCCATCAGGAGGACCTCTAGGCGCAACCCTCGACCGCCAATAGGAGCTGTATGAATACAGGGGTCTCTTGTAACATCGCTGAGAGGTATAGTTCAGACAATGGCTGAATCATGTAAGTCCCTTACGGCCAGTTCTAGCCAAGATCCTACTTTCCGCCGATACCTGGAGATACATAAGAAGACTGATTTTTATTTCCGTTTGACCAACATGGAGGAATACGACCAGCTTTTCTCTCTATGGGAGCTGGACTCTGCACTGTCTGTAGCTTGTGATAAGACTCCTGTAAACGACCTGATAAAGTGCAACACATTGAAACAGTGGACCTGCGATCAAAGGAGTTCCTCCTGCAGCTCTTTAATGAAATTTGAATGATGGGCGACTTTCTCAACTCGTGGAAAGATGTCCATAGCTTGTGGTCTAGGGGCTAGTGTTGCTGCCCCTGGATCATGGGGTCCTGGGTTCGATTCCCAACCAGGTTGGGGATTTTCTCTGTCTGCATACTGGGTGTTTGTCTTGTCCTCATCATTTCATCATCATCATCATTTGTGAGAGTGAATAGATTGGATTTTGAAAAGAACATGGACTGTGTAAAAATTGGGACTTTGTATGGGGGCTGATGACTGCGCAGTTGAGCGCCCCACAAAGCAATCATCATCATCATCATCATCATCATCATCGTGGAAAGAATGTATTTTAATC
The DNA here is from genome assembly GCF_023898315.1 of Schistocerca nitens. Classification (NCBI taxonomy): domain Eukaryota; kingdom Metazoa; phylum Arthropoda; class Insecta; order Orthoptera; family Acrididae; genus Schistocerca; species Schistocerca nitens. Next base: position 1,110,611,507 of record NC_064615.1, on the reverse strand, counting down.
CCAATTTTAAATCCAGGGAAGGATTGGGCAGACCCCAGTAGTTATTGCAGTATTAGCCTGACAAGCTGTGTAGGAAAGACACTGGAGTGTATGGTCAATTGTAGATTCTCAAAACCAGTTCCATACTCAATTGCTTCCAGTGTGGGTTCAGGACGTATCACTCCACACTCGATACCCTGACCCTTCCTGAAGTAGCAATTCAAGCTTCCCTTCGTAATTAACACCTTATCGGTGATTTATTCAATTTGGAAAAGAGCTACGATATTAGCTGGAGGCATAATATTTTTTCGCAGCTCCATCAGTGAGAATCCTGTGGACATCTACCCACCTTGATACGGTCCTTTATCTCGGACAGATATTTTAGATAGAAGGTTAGAAATTGCCTGGCTCTGAGCACTATGAGACTTAGCTGCTGAGGTCATCAGTCCCCTAGAACTTAGAACTACTTAAACCTAACTAACCTAAGGACATCACACACATCCATGCCCGAGGCAGGATTCGAACCTGCTACCGTAGCTGTCGCGCGGTTCCAGACTGCAGCGCCTAGAATAGCACGGCCACTCCGGCCGGCAGAAGTTTCCTGTTCGACCATTTTAAGCAAGAGAATGGTGTCCCTCAAGGGATTGTTTTAATTGTCATGGCATTTGCCATTGCAATACGCAGTATTATGTCCACAGTGCGACGATTTCTCCATCTTCTGTGTATTCTCCAGCCTTGCAACGGCTACTCGGCAATTGTAACTGACGATCAGGTGGTTGGAGGTGTGGTCTTACACCACAGGATTTAAATTCTCTTAGGAGAAAACTGTTTGCGTTGATTTTAAACATTCCCATTCTCTTTTTAAATTACCCACTTTAAAATCGGGGGACACCATTCTGACTTTTAAGGAAAAGTATCTGTGCCTTACTTTTGATTAGACGTTAACTTGGCTGCCACACCTTAAAGAACTGAAACTGAGATTTATAAAGACCTTAAACATCCTTAAATATGATAGTCATAGGACTTGGGGAGCCGACAGGGCACGTCTGCTCCAACTTTATAAGGCCTTTGTGCGACCTGGCTTGAATATGGATGCCAGATTTATTGGTCAGCTTGGCGTTCATAGCTCAATATGCTGGATGTGGTTAACCACGAGGGTATAAGGCTGTCAGCAAGAGCCCCGTTGTTAGTTTGTTTGTGGATGTTGGTGAGCCTGTGCTGTCCATCGACGTCTTCTTCTCGTGGTACGCCAAGCATATAATGCTTTGTCCATTCCTACATCGCAAGCATCCAGCTATGTTGCTCAGCCGCCACTGGAATGACAGTTCAGTCTTCAGTCACAGGCTACAAGGCCATTTGGAATCAGTGCAAGGGAGAGCCTTGAGCTATTACAGCATTAAGGTCCAAGCCCATGGGTGGAGTAGGGCATCCCTTTGGCTACTACAGAGGCCCTGATTATTTCTAGAACTGACTCTTTACAGTAAGCGTTGGACACCAGACTATATTTTTGCGATCAACTCTAATGAGATTTTGCGTCGCCGCTGGTCTGTCGTGTTCACCGACATTGTCGCAAGGGTAGGCTCCCAGAGAAGTTTCCAGTTTACTACGCGGAATTGTTTGCTATCCTGGGGGCAATGGAACACATGAGACGAGTCAGGACAAGAAATTCCTCATCCGCTCAGTTTCTTAAAGTACCCAACAGTTCGGATGGTGCTACAAGTGCAGGACGCTCTCCTTCTCTTGCAAAGACAAGACAAGGAAATCATTTTCTGCTGCCCTCCAAGGCACATAGAGATTTTGGGAGACGAACTCGGTTATGCGGCTGCCTAGGAGGCTTGCTCTTTTCCCCCTCCTGCTCGCTGGTCAGCCCCCCTGCAGGCTGTCAGTTCATTTGTGACCAGGAAGGTAAGGCGTTGGTGGGAGGCTCAGTAGCTGGAAATGAGGAACGATAAACTAAGTTCCATAAAAACGTGAGAGCGGCAGTGGTTTACCTTCTTCCAACCACGATGGTCTGAAGAAGTAGCCCTTACACGACTTAGAGTGGAACATTAACCATCGACGGCTTCCTCTCACTTCGGAAGGAGGCTTCAGTATGTAGGAGATGTGGGTCAGTTGTAAAAACGACATATTTTAACTGAGTGTGTTTTCTTTGTCGACCTGGCCGTTGAACTGGGGCTCCCACAGGATCTGTCCTCTTTTTTTAACTGCTAACAAGGAGAGTGTTGTTCGTGTTCTAAGATTTTGTGTGGTGTGCGGAATTCTTCCCAAAATATTGGGTGTGAGGCTGGGTCACTCATTGTTTATAAGCAATCATCCAGCCACAGTTATCTGTCCCTGCCTTAACAGCGTTTTTACAGTTATTTTATCCCAGGTTTTACCTAACTATTCTGCTGCGTCTCACTGGGATTTTATTAAGAGTTTTTCTGAAGCTCCCCTTGTTGGGGTTGCCTTGCAATTCTTGTGGTGGGATGAAATTTGATTTTACGTTTATTGACCTATTTTCATTGATTTTCACCATGCTCATCGTTAAACCATTACTGCAATGGCGCTGATGACCTTTCTGTTTACCACCCTCAGCCCTCAATCATTATCATCACCATCTCCTGAACTACGTGACCGATGGCCGTAGCAGTCTGGTCCCTTTAATCCCACAATCCTGAACTACATGTAGCACCAAGATATAATTTTGTAGGTGCATTTAGCACCATATGTGGATACCATCTGTGAAATTTACCAAGCTTGTTTGAAACTGATCCAGTGGTTCAGGAGATACCATTGTCCACTATATGTGGCACCTTGTTACCGTTATCCATTGTAATAATACAGTTTGTTCCATAATCTAAGACACCATTCCTTTTACAAGTTGATATGGTTCTCCTAACAGTTGTAACTTTTGTAATAGGATTATCTGAATATTGTTGTAGGCTCTTATGGTGTCAGAGAATAGAGCAGCTGAATATTTGTGCTCACTAAAGCTGAGGATACTGGAACAGGGATATTATCCCTACAACTTCTACCTCTAGGAAATTCGAATTGAGAATCGGCTAACATGGCCAAGTATTCTAACCACCATTCCAAGCGCCTTTTTGTTAGCTTTACCGTTGTTTTTGTGATGCTTAATGATAATGTGATCTTTCCCCATTTTGTGTATAGGTATTATTTGGGCTAATTCTTGTAGTAGGCTATCCATTATATACTTAGAGAAGCAGCTCTAAGAAATTCCCAGGAGTAGTAGGGCAAAGAGAGCATCAGCCCACTGTGCATTGTTGCCAAATTTATTCAAGATGGTGGTGGTAGATATGGCAACATCATAATGTCATCATGGTGAGACGTTCAAATTTTGGCGTGAAGATAGGTCACTTGGGCTACCTCCAGTAATCTAACCCCCACCCCTCTCCCCTCCCCTCACCTCCCCTCCCCCAGAAAAATGGCGGGAAGTTCACATTCCAGCAGGACAATACAACACACCACAGTAGCTTCCACTAACTTAAGAAAACGGTGGGAAATAGGTCACTTGGGCTATCTACACTAACGTAAGTCATCTGACCGCCACCTCTACCTAGGAATTGATGGGAAAAGGACTCAGCCTGTGCTGGGCTGCAGGACAGGATGTAGTGTTTATTTAAACAATCTGAGGCAGTAGCTCCATCCAGTGTGTTCATCATGAAGTCCAGAGTCCAACTGACCTAGTACACAGTACTGCCACCAGAGAGCTCTGTCGTCCCATGACATAATCCACAACTGTGGACAGTTGGGAATGTGAGTCTCACAGGAGGTGTGCAAGGGATAAGTCCTTGCAGTCGCGTTATTCATCTGTGTCCTCGGTGGCTCAGATGGATAGAGCGTCTGCCATGTAAGCAGGAGATCCCGGGTTCGAGTCCCGGTCAGGGCACACATTTTCAGCTGTCCACTTCGAGGTATAACAACACCTGTCGGCAGCTGAGATTGTCAGTTAGTTATTATTGTGCATAAAGTTGGAGGTATGCACAGGGAAGTAGAGATGTATTACCAGACCCTTCTGAGAATGGTGAATGCGTTAAATGAGTTAGTTAATGAAGTCGGTAAGAAAGTAACCGACTTAACTGAAAAGGTCGAGGCTATTGAGGGGAAAATAGATGTAGAGTTCTATTGTTGTTGAGAAGGGGTAGCAGGCACTTAGCGAGAGGAAGAAGAAGAGCTCATATACAGGGTGTTACAAAAAGGTACGGCCACACTTTCAGGAAACATTCCTCACACACAAATAAAGAAAAGATGTTATGTGGACATGTGTCCGGAAACGCTTAATTTCCATGTTAGAGCTCATTTTAGTTTCGTCAGTATGTACTGTACTTCCTCGATTCACAGCCATGATTTCATACGGGATACTCTACCTGTGCTGCTAGAACATGTGTCTTTACAAGTACGACACAACATGCACGATGGAGCTCCTGCACATTTCAGTCGAAGTGTTCGTACGCTTCTCAACAACAGATTCGGTGACTGATGGATTGGTAGAGGCAGACCAATTCCATGGCCTCCATGCTCTCCTGACCTCAACCCTCTTGACTTTCATTTATGGGGGCATTTGAAAGCTCTTGTCTACGCAACGCCGGTACCAAATGTAGAGACTCTTCGTGCTCGTATTGTGGACGGCTGTGATACAATACGCCATTCTCCAGCGCATCAGGGATTCCATGCGACGGAGGGTGGATGCATGCATCCTCGCTAACGGAGGACATTTTGAAGTCACGCTGGTACGTTCTGTTGCTGTGTGTTTCCATTCCATGATTAATGTGGTTTGAAGAGAAGTAATAAAATGAGCTCTAACATGGAAAGTAAGCGTTTCCGGACACATGTCCACATAAGATATTTTCTTTCTTTGTGTGTGAGGAATGTTTCCTGAAAGTTTGGCCGTACCTTTTTGTAACACCCTGTATAAAACTTCACGTTGCAGAGATGTCTGATTAATATACACCGAGATGTCAAAGGACCTACCAAGAAACCTATAAATTATTCAGTTAATGATAGGAAAACGTACCGTGAAATACTGTTCAAGACTGATGTACAAAAGATCGCGAGGAGCCTGAGCAACAAGAAATATAAAACCATTATAAAACCAATATTTGATGGCGAAAACAACAACAACAACAGCAGCAGCAGTGGTGATGGTATTGACATCGAGCATAAAGCAGTGAACAACCGAATCCCGCAGTATATATATTATGACGACCCCAACGAGCAAATAGACCGACTGCGGCTGCTCATGGCATCAGCTGCTGCAGGTAGCAGAGCTCATTTGAATGAGGCTGTTTCAATAACCTCTGTGCTTAGAGAGAGATGTATCATCGAATAAATATAGGGACAGTAGTTCCAGAACTGCACAAACCAGCACACAAAACATACCCTCGTAGGCATGTTATGATTAAAGGTTTGGATGACTTATGGCAAGCTGATCTTGTAGATATGAGGGAATATTCACATGAGAATAATGGATTCAAATATATTTTAATGGTTATTGATCAAATTTGCCTGGGCATCACCTGTTAAAAGCAAAAACGGGTAGAAATATCACGGATGTTTTTGAGCGTTTGATACAGACAGGGACGAATCGATGCCCAGACAACTTCCAAACTGAACACGGTGAAGAGTTTTACAATAGGTAAATTTCAAGACCGTAATGCAGCGGTACAGAATACATCACTACTCAACATTCACTCACCTGAAGGCAAGTATCATGGAGCGTCTGAACAGAACCATAAAAGGTCGAATGTGGATCCGTTTTAACCTTCGCGGCTCAGAAAAGTGGACAGATATACTCCCAGAAATAATTGCTCAGTATAATCCAACCAAACATAGCGCAATAAAAATGAGACTAATCGACGTTTGTGATAATGGACTCATGGATACGGTGCACTACCGTAATAAAATGCTGGGTCCACGCAGTCAGAAATTTAATGTAGGTGATTTGGTGCATATCTCAAAACACAAGACGGCATTTGAGAATCCATACTACCGAACTGGTCAACAGAGATATTTACAGTTTTAAAGGTGCAAAGAACGAATCCTGGAACTAATATATTAAAGGATGGTAAAGGTGAAGAAATTGCAGGCTGCTTCTACACCGAGAAGTTGCACAAAAGCTCAGAACAGGATGTTTTTTGGGTGGAGAGAGTCATAAGACGTCGGGGAAATAAAGCAGTAGTCAAATGGCTTGGTTTTTCTGCTACACAAAACAACTGGATTGATGCCCTATATAATGGGCGTGCATAGTCCACAGCCACCACAGTGGCGTAACATGCGTGCTAGGAGACGCATTGGAGGAGGTGGTGGTATTCTAGACACTCTGCCAGTGGAATTACATATCCGTGGGTATAACTACTGTGAACCTGGGACAAAGCTTCAGAAACGCTTGGCGCGAGGTGAGAAGGGAGTTAACCTGCATGACGAAGCGTGTATGAAACACGACATTGCATACGCTGCAAATAAAGATCTATCAAGTCGTCACACTGCAGATAGGATTTTAGCTGATAAGGCTAAGGCAATACGGAGAAGATAGGATATTGGTGTAGGTCAATGCATCGCAGCATTTGCAGTCGATAAAACCATACGTGGAAAAATTAAGTTGGGTTTAGGAGTGATGAATTTCAAGCGAGTTATGAATGCTGCACGTTGTGCACTAAACAAGAAGAAGAACAAGAAGAGCGGGAAGCAGGCCTGTTTGAAGAACTGTATCCTGATGGCGATGTATTCAGCTAAAAACGCACTAAAGCGGAAAGGTGCGGGAAGAAGAAGAAGAAGAAGAGGATCGGTTAACGCATCTCGAGTTCTACCAATACCCAAGACACCCCGCGGTTTTCTTTCATTTCTCATCCCGACCCTCACCGCGCTCTCGGCGGTAGGTTCCCTCGCTGGTGATGCTGCAGCTATTGCTTGAATCGTCACGAACGCGCAAAACTGCCAAGCGCAGTTAGAACAGGCGAGAAGATATAACTGCATGATGGAAGCCGCAGCCATCGGAAAAGGACTATACTTGAAACTATACAGGAAAGGGCTTAGTCTACTCATAAATGAAAAAAGCGCATTAGCGGGCCTACCAGATAGACCACTCACAAATACTGATCTCCTTAAGTTTGTTAGAAAGAAATTCAGCATCCCAAGATTCCGTGGTGGGTTTACGCGGAATACATTACCGAAGACTATGTGGAAAACGTGAATGTGGCATTGTGAATTTAGATGTTGGTGGAGGCCCCGGCACCCACTGGGTATCATATGTTATGAAAAGTGCAGATACCGCCTACTATTTCGACTCATTTGGTGATCTGCAAACGCCAGAAGAATTACAGTGATACTTCACTCACAGAAGACGCGTGTTCTGCAATTATCGGCGCTATCAGGACTTTAATACATATCTCTGTGGACATCTATGGATCATGTTTAACTTGACATTTACCAAGAAGAAGAAGCGTGCTATATAAGGAGTCATTCAAGAAAACCGACTTCAACAACATAGTGGGATCCAAGCTTACACGTAATGCTTTAACATTCCTGTTCCAAGAGATACGCTATGAACTCAATGATTCTGAGATCGACCGTACATGCAATGTCGGCATAACATCAACCCTTAAAACATACGCCTCTGCATCACCCGCGGATTTGCATAGTTTAGAAAATGCGGGGTGGTTCGTAGACGATCCGGCGGATAGAACAGTTTCAACGTACTAGCGATTTACTGCATGCATACCTCTAAAAATGCTTATGGGCTACTTTGAGGACATGAGACAGATTATTATGAACGCTAAACAAGAACTCATTCTGGTACAGAGTGTGGTGGACAATAAGTCATACATTCAAGGAGCTCAATAAGAGAATGTGATCACAATCAGCAAGATAATATGGAAAATGCCTCACGTCAGTGTATCAGACGAGGAGCGTTTGAAGCTTTTAAAAGTCCTGAATTCCGGTACATTTCTATCAATGACATTTCGCTCGTGGGAGGTTTTCGAGTACCCAGTGTTACCAACTGTGAGCAGACAAACATGGGCTATTAAAACCTCCTCTCCGCTAGAGACACCTAGATTCATCATACTTGCGTTTCAGACTGATAGAAGAGGTAATGCCGGTCAGTGTGGCCGTGAAGTTCTAGGCGCTTCAGTCTGGAACCGCGTGACCGCTACAGTCGCAGGTTCGAATCCTGCCTCGGGCATGGGTGTGTGTGATGTCCTTAGGTTAGTTAGGTTTAAGTAGTTCTAAGTTCTAGGGGACTGATGACCACAGATGTTAAGTCCCAGAGTGCTCAGAGCCAATTGAACCATTTTTTTTTTTTGAAGCGGTAATATAACAAATGATTCCACTGTGTTTGACAACTGCAAGTTAACTAATGCCAAAGTCTATCTGAATGCAGAATTCTGCCCATATGAGAATTTACATCTGCAGTGGAATGAAAATGTATACAGTCTAGCATATGACATGTATGCCTGGTTTCGTGCTTCTTACTATGAAACTGCTGAAGGAGAGGCAGGACGGTGTCTACTCAGTCCACGGAAGTTCAAGGAGCTTTCACCGATCATCGTAATAGACTGCTCGTAACAGAATGTGATAATTAAGTCTGGACCTATGGATGTGCGAATTGAATTTGAATCTTTGACAAATTTCCCAGAACACACTGCCGCATATGCTCTAGTTCTGCATGGCCATGTGATCAACTACTGCCCTCTCACCGGTGTTGTGCAACGAGCTGTATAAATGAACAGGTGCTGCACCATACCTAGAGCATTTCACAATGGCATCTCAAGGCATGAACATCATTGCAAACGCTCAGGGTTTCTATAATGGTGAGTGTAGACAGTTCATATTTAAAGATTTTGCATTTGTAGCATACACACAAGATATGGGAATAATAGAGACATTCTCAGCAAACATTGCGTCACCGGGGTGTTTTGAGTATGTGAATTGTGCTAAGACATGGAAGAGTGCAAAGTGGTTAACACATTTCTACTATGAAATTCACTGGGATGATCCTGGCATACCCTATAAAGATATGGTGACGGCGCTTAAATTATTCGATCACACGGATACCATCATCTATGTGAAGGGGAAGGAGAAGATCTCATGGATGCGTCGAATTTCTTACTTCTATTCAAGACCTGGAATTCTACGGGTGTCCTTCTCTCCATCGACTCAAGAAGAAGACGTGTGAAAATGGTGTTGCTGTGTCTGCTTATGAAAATGTAAAATTACTTTTAAGTTGGATAAGAAATAAATGAATTTTTACCTTACAACCTCTGTGGTTTTTTTTTTTTTCAACCCTGTTCCCGCTTTGACAGTGTACAGTTTTAACAACATGTTGTCTGTGGTTTTCTTCAAGGAGAGGAGATATAATTTTAGACATGTCTGCTATATATCTTTAAAAAGCCGACACGGTCACGTGCCTCCTGCTCCCATAACCCATATTTTTCTGTTTTCGCTTTTTAATAATTTTTTGTTTAGCCTCCTCTTAAAATTTTTCATTCTTTCACACACACACACACACACACACACACACACACACGCAGTTACTTACACTATGATAAAAGGGTCATACTACTACTCTGCAGACTCTCTCTCTCTTTCTCTTTCTCTCTCTCTCGTTGTTTGTCTTACTCAATTAGGGTCCCCCACCCCCTCTCTCGCTACAAGTGAGTAGTGTGACTATGGGAGAGTTTCAATCCCGTCATCACAAATGATCCTTTCATCGACATGTGGCGAGAGACTGATTTTAGACTGCAGCACAGTGTACACCTCGTGTCCTCTCGATCGAATACTGGTCTGCTGTACCATATGGGGCGGCTGCGGTGCTGCAGCGTGAACACCAATGTACAGGCACAACAAATAGCTTTCGATAGAGAGGGCTCTCAATGCCATACGACGCATGCCCTTAGCCCGCCTCTGGGTGGCACCTTACAATATGCAGTACGCATACATTTTTGAGTGTAGACCTACAAACACCACAATCAGCAATCCATTGGCCTCGTCCTTCATAAGACCGATAACCTTCTTGTGCTGTGGAATAATACCATAACGATTATCGGTCGTGTATGAGGACGTGTCGAATTCATTACTGTAGCACCTCATTACTTCATATGGTTCACAGTTCTTCACCCTTTAGATAAAGTTATCTGTATCCTTATAAAGTAATTTAGGGTCTGTGAAATAAGTTTTTGCATACTCATTATGAAAGCGGTACATGTGGAGTTTGGATAGGTCTAGTATGCACATTCCCACATAAATAAGTTTCATAAACTCTACTGCAGTCTTCGCCACCTCCACAGCAACAAAGTTCTTATTGAATATTGTAACCTGCTTAAAACTTGGTCTGGGAATGCATTTTCTTACGCCCTAACGCCCATCCCATTCGGTTCTAATCAAAATTTCACATCGTTCCTTAAAATTCTCCATTGTTTTACCAGAAATTGAATTATTCATTAATTTATAAAAATCTTTCTCAAAGTCACACGTCTCTCTGTCTTGTATTCAAATCAATATACTCTTCAACTAGGGGGACTGCTTGAAGGAGATGGTGCGGGTGATTCTAACCAGCTCCATCTCTGAGCTGAGACACTGCTGGAAATCACGATAATGAATAATGTATCTTCGCTTATCCCTCTGTGTTGTCACCTTTTTTGTTGTGGTGCCACCTCGCGGAACTAGTTGCTCTGGACACAGCGGCAAATCGGCATGCGCATCATGCAAACTAATAGTGTATGTGAGTTCTGCCTCCACCACATACCCTACATCAGAATCAGCTGCCGTACCCCCCATGATTTTTTCACCTAATCCCTTGCATTCGTCTTTGGGCACCCATCAAGACTCACCAATCGGCAGTGATTGCTACATGGCATGCCCATAAAAGTTACTTACGTTCAGGTACATTATTTAACTCAAATCAAGGGATGCGTTGAACATGTCACCCATCTGCAAGTTATTTGCATTTGCGTGCCTATGGACACATTGGCAAAGTCCCCCACGGATCCCTTGCTCAAAGAAAATAAGCATGTCGGTGTCGGTCAATAATTCAATGCTGCTGTTCATTTTCTTGAGCATTGTGTCCCAAGACAACCCAGGTGCTGTATAATAAAGGGCAGGATCCAGAGAATATGTGGCCATGCACAGGCTCCGGAATTTCTCGAAAACGTCCGCAAGCAGACGCATGTCTATGTCTATGTTAAGCCGTGCATACTCTCCTAAAGTGGAAATTCACGGCATGCTCATACTTTGCATCCGTTATGGCATGACCTGTAAGGTCACTGGAGAATGCAGTTATGTCGGATAGCCTGGTTTCGTTGAGTTTCGCCATACTATCCACATACTCATATGGGAAAATTCCCTTCCTAGTCACAAGTTGAAACTTTTCCTCGTCAGGAAATGCTGCTCGAGTGATATGCATATCCTCCCGAGGTAGCATTTCAACGATTTTCTGGAGTGACGCCTGCATAAAACGCACCGTATCAAGGAAGCATATCGTAATTCTTGGCGTTATTTGCTTAGAGAATGAAATGTATCTCTCCTCGCTCTCAGGTAGGACACTGACCTGGTTTTTCTCCCAACCGAAATTAGCCAAGTGCACAACTAGAAAGTGAGCGTCATACCTGTTTAAATTGTGGAAGAAAATGGGTATGTGTCTTGGTAGCTGGCTGGTACTTCAAATTGCATGTATTGTGAACTGCGCCACGGAACTTCCCCGTAAGATGACAGTGGTCCCTATGAGGAGTTGCCACTTTTATGTCTAACGGCAGCCCACAAATATGACAATCGACCGCGTTATTATACAAATCTTCATTCCGCTTCGATCTGGTCATGGGAACATTGTCACTGTAACGCTTATCAACCTCCCATGAAAATTTTTCGAGCTCAGTGAGCAGCCAAACCACAGGATTATCCCTGACATAAGATTTGTAGCGATTAATACTGGAATCATAGGACGATAGAATTTGGTACACTGCCGCATATGGTACGTGTTTTTTTGAAAAGGTGGTATGTGAGGCTGCAGGGTCATCTTCACAGCGGGTCACAGGAGCGAGGAGGCATTTGAAGTCGGCGTACGCTACAAACAGGTATCGTTCCTGGTGGTGAGAATTCTTAAACTTTATGGATTTGTTTTCCTCAGTAGGCATAGTAACACACACTGGGTCCTTGGAAGCGGAATCTACTAGATTCGCCGCTAATAACATGTCTGAGTAAAAGGCAATGAGGAACCTTAATCAAATATGCTGCTTACCATTATGATTACTCAGTTGGGCGGAAAGGAGTCGGGACATGTGTTTGATCCAAACATAGTGATAATTATCACCTTCAGAGAAGAGCAGCATGTTTACATGCAACTCATGCTCCCCGGAAAATTCTGAGAAATGGAGGAGGCCGACGACAATATGCTTATCTTGCTCATCTGACTTCCTTTTCTTCTCCAGGTCATAAACATGAACCGATATGACGGTATTCTGCGCCTCAAATTTAGGTATGTCCTGGATCTCGATAGGGAATTCGATACCATCAATGTGATAATACCCACGAATATTATCACGTATATGGTATGTACTCGGACGCTCAGGGTGATCTCCGATCGCAAGCCAGGGTAGACCACGCAAAACAAGCCTGATCGTTTCTTTTTCTTTGACATTAATGCATGCGCTCTTGTTAGCTATCTCTTTAGGGAGCTTGATATGGCTTGACCCTCCATTTACCGCATTATAGGCACGTGTTTGCACCTGTGGTCTAGGGGTAGCATCTTTGATTCATAATCAAAACGTCGTCGTTCCGGGTTAGAATCCTGCCGCTGCTTAAATTTTGATTAATGTCAGTATTGGCGGCCGAAGGCTTCCTGCATAAGAAGTCACCCTCATTCTGCTAACGGTCCTGCCAAAGAGGACAGTGGAGCGGAGAGAGGTTCAGGGCACTCTCTTGCCCTAGAGATTGGAAACTGCCCCTAAAGGAGGAAGAATCGGCAATGATCGACGGCATGAGGGTGCAGAAGGCAATGGAAACTGTGGTGTCACCGCCAGACACCACACTTGCTAGGTGGTAGCTTTTAAATCGGCCGCGGTCCGGTAGTATACGTCGGACCCGCGTGTCGCCACTGTCAGTAATTGCAGACCGAGCGCCACCACACGGCAGGTCTTGAGAGACGTACTAGCACTCGCCCCAGTTGTACAGCCGACTTTACCAGAGATGGATTACTGACAATTACGCTCTCATTTGCCGAGACGATAGTTAGCATAGCCTTCAGCTACATTGGCTACGACCTTGCAAGGCGCCATTACCAGTATATAAAAATGGAGATTATATCTGTACAAGAGCGATGTACACTGATTATGGATTAAAGTTAAGTATTACAAGATTTTCGTACTTTTATTGCAATTCTAAAGACATTGTCCTGTTCCAGACCTCACGCCAATCTGCGTGAGCTTAACGCGTGCCTTTCGGCTTCCTGTCGTTGTGACTTGGCTGTCTTGCATAGTCACAACAGAAACCACTGCATTAAAGACACGTAATGTGTATCCACAAGACATGTGGCCTGTAATTGAAGAAGTGTCATGATGATCTCTCCATTGGCAAAAGATTCCGGAATAGTCCCCCATTCGAATCTCCATGAGGGGACTGCCAAGGGGGAGGTTACCATGAGAAAAAGACTGAATAATCAACGAAAGGATAACGTCCTACGAGTCGGGGCATGGAATGTCAGAAGCTTGAACGTGATAGGGAAACTAGAAAAATCTGAAAAGGGAAATGCAAAGGCTATAGTAGGCGTCAGTGAACTTAAATGGAAAGAAAAAGAGGATTTCTGGTCAGATGAGTAAAGGATAATATCAACAGCAGCGGCAAATCGTGTAATGGGAGTAGAATTCGTTATGAATAGAAGGTAGGGCAGAGAGTGTGTTACTGTGAACAGTTCAGTGGCAGGGTTGTTCTTATCAGAATCGACAGCAGACCAACACCGACAACGATAGTTCAGGTATACATGCCGACGTCGCAAGCTGAAGATGAACAGACAGAGAAACTGTATGAGGATATTGAAAGGGTAATGCAGTATGTAAAGGGAGACGAAAATCTAATAGTCATGGACGACTGGAATGCAGTTGTAGGGGAAGGAGTAGAAGAAAAGGTTACAGGAGAATATGGGCTTGGGACAAGGAATGAAAGAGGAGAAAGACTAATTGAGTTCTGTAACAAGTTTCAGCTAGTAATAGCGAATACCCTGTTCAAGAATCACAAGAGGAGGAAGTATATTTGGAAAAGGCCGGGAGATACGGGAAGATTTCAATTAGATTACATCATGGTCAGACAGAGATTCCGAAATCAGATACTGGATTGTAAGGCGTACCCAGGAGCAGATTCAGATCACAATATAGTAGTGATGAAGAGTAGGCTGAAGTTCAAGACATTAGTCAGGAAGAATCAATACTAAGGAATGACGAGATACGTTTGAAGTTCTCTAGCGCTATAGATACAGCAATAAGGAATAGCGCAGTAGGCAGTACAGTTGAAGAGGAATGGACATCTCTAAAAAGGGCCATCACAGAAATTGGGAAGGAAAACGTAGGTACAAAGAAGGTAATTGCGAAGAAACCATGTGTAACAGGCGAAATACTTCAATTGATTGATGAAAGGATTAAGTACAAAAGTGTTCCGGGAAACTCAGAAATGCAGAAATACAAGTCGCTGAGGAATGAAATAAATAGGAAGTGCAGGGAAGCTAAGACGAAATGGCTGCAGGAAAAATGTGAAGACATCAAAAAAGGAATGATTGTCGGAAGGACAGACTCAGCATACTGGAAAGTCAAAACAACCTTCGGCGACATTAAAAGCAAGGGTGATAACATTAAGAGTGCAACGGGAATTCCACTGTTAAATGCAGAGGAGAGAGCGGATATACGGAAAGAATACATCGAAAGCCTCTATGAGGGAGAAGATTTGCATGGTGTGATGGAAGAAGAAACAGGAGTCGATTTAGAAGAGATAGGGGATCCAGTATTAGAATTAGAATTTAAAAGATCTTTGAAGGAATTAAGATCTAATAAGGCAGAAGGGATAGATAACATTCCATCAGAATTTCTAAAATCATTGGGGAAGTGGCAACAAAACGACTATTCGCGTTGGTGTGTAGAATGTATGATCCTGGCGATATACCATCTGACTTTCGGAAAAGTATCATCCACACAGTTCCCAAGACGGCAAGAGCTGACAAGTGCGAGAATTATCGCACAATCAGCTTAACAGCTCATACATACAAGTTGCTTGCAAGAATAATATACAGAAGAATGGGAAAGAAAATTGAGGATGTGCTAGATGACGATCGGTTTGGCTTTAGGAAAGGTAATGACACGAGAGAGGCAATTCTGACGTTGCGGTTAATAATGGAAGCAAGACTAGAGAAAAGGCAAGGCACGTTCGTAGGACTTGTCGACCTGGAAAAAGCGTTCGACAATGTAAAATGGTGCAACATATTCGAAATTATAAAAAAAGTAGGTGTAAGCTATAGGGAGAGACGGGTTATATACAATATGTACAAGAGCCAAGAGGTAGTAATAAGAGTGGACGACCAAAACGAAGTGCTCACATTACAAAGGGTGTAGCATTTCGCCCCAACTGTTCAATCTGTACATCGAGGAAGCAATGATGGAAATAAAAGAAAGGTTCAGTAGCGGAATTAAAATTCAAAGTGAAAGGACAGCAATGATACGATTCGCTGATGACATTGTTATCCTTAGTGAAAGTGAAGAAGAATTACATTATCTACTGACCGGAATGATCAGTCTAATGAGTACAGACTATGGATTGAGAGTAAATCGAAGAAAGACGAAGGTAATGAGAAGTAGTAGAAATGAGAACAGCGAGAAACTTAACATCAGGATTGATGGTCATGAAGTAGATGAAGTTAAGGAATTCTGGTACCTAGGCAGTAAAATAACCAATGATGGACTGAGCAAGAAGGGCATCAAAAGCAGACTAGCAATGGTAAAAAGGGCATTCCTGGCCAAAAGAAGTCTACTTATATCAAATATCGGCCTTAATTTGAAGAAGAAGTTTCTGAGAATGTACATCTGGAGTACAGTATTGTATTGTAGTGAAGCATGGACTGTGGGAAAACCGGAACAGAAGAGAATTGGATCATTTGAGATGTGGTGCTACAGACGAATGTTGATCATGTAAGGAATGAAGAGGTGCTGTGCAAAATCGGAGAGGAAAGGAATATGTGGAAAACACTGATAAGGAGAAGGAGCAGGATGGTAGGACATCTTTTAAGACATGAGGGAATGACTTCTATGGTACTGGAAGAAGCTGCAAAGAGCAAAAACTGTTGAGGAAGACAGAGATTGGAATACATCCAGGAATCATGGTGGTCAACATCAAACCAGTCATCAGAAGACTGATTAAAAAAAAAAAAGTGTTTGGATTTCAAGATGTAGTAGTCGGCTGAGTGCCTCACCTGACCCTCTGACTTCCACCTCGGAAAACCGGGCCAGTACAGCACTGAAGATGGATTTATGAAACCACTCAGCGATAGAGGTGCTCCACGTTATCACGCCATTTTCCCCCCAAAGATAATGAAGAGTTGTCTCTTCAGCACCAGACTCAACTTTGGGGGAGTGCGATAATTCGGTAGAACGCATCGCCCTGCATTTAATGGCGGGATATCACGGATCATTGACTACCCTGAGGAGCTCTGTTTCCACGACAGGAAGGCACGCCCTTAGAAAATCAGCAGGGCCGTGGTACCCTCCTGCCGGATTCTCCATCCTCGTGAACTATATTCGCTCCTCAAAAGCGTCTGCAATCAGCGAATATTCTAACTGTGGTACGGTATCACTGACCTGATGTCCTTCACTAAAGGGACGGGAGAGAGAACTGCCACTAGCCACAGGATCATCAGTATTAATATTAATACTATTCTGAGTCCACGCCATTGATGATGGTGTTGGGGAGTGCAAGTCAGTATGTGCTGACACACACGTACCTTGCGTTTACGCCGATTCTGACGAGGCTCATATGATGATGATGATGATGATGATGACGAAGGAGGATGTTGCGTTGCTGCTGGGCCAGAGCGATGGGAACAGCCAGGCTGCGGCGATGGTTCCCGATGCTGCTGTAGACCCGACCCGGTAACCTGAGGGGTGGTGGTTCGTTGCTCGGCCCACGGACGCCAGAGCGGCGGCGGCGGCGGTTTCCCGCGCAGCGAGTAGCGGCCCCCTGTCACGCGACGGAGAACGAACGTACCAGGATCTGGGCACAGACTTCCAAATACTGGGACAACGTCGTTAGAGTGGCCACAATGATTAGCACCGAGACTGCGGCTATAATCTTAGCAAGGCTTGGGAACGAGCACTGAGTTTAATTAAGAAGACGCTCAGCAAACAAAACGATATGGTGAGACCAGGACGGACAGAGGACGTACCATCAGCGCTATCACAAACGCCGACGCCTGCGCCTCCGCGACCGCCGACGTGGTGGCTGGTGGGGGCAGCGGGTGTCAGTGGTCCGCGCGCCCTCAGGAGCTCAGTTTGTCAGCGCACCTGACGATGGCGACACGTCTGATCAAATGGTTCAAATGGCTCTGAGCACTGTGGGACTTAACATCTGAGGTCATCAGTCTCCTACACTTAGAACTACTTAAACCTACCTAACCGAAGGACATCACACACATCCATGCCCGACGCAGGATTCGAACCTGCGACCGTAGCAGCAGCATGGTTCCGGACTGAAGCGCCTAGAACGGCTAGGCCACAGCGGCCGGCCACGTCTGATCACCGAATTTTTGTGTCCGCTCGACACTACGAAACGACATTGCACCCGTGGCCTCTTGGATCAACAAAGACGCCGAGAGAAACTGGAGAAATGTTTAAAATTATTCTCTGAGTATACTTTCCTGGAAGACTCAGTATATTACTTCGAAACTTATACCTCATGTAAAGACCGTGAAGGTACAGTTAGAGAGAAATGAGCTCACACGGAGACTCACCAACAACTGATCTTCACTCACCTCATTTGCAACTGCAACAAGAAAGGGGATGAGCGACAATGGTACACAGAGTAATCTACACCATGCATTGTAACGTGGTTTGTGGAGTAAAGATACAGAGGAGAAGTGGGAGGCGTCCTAGACATCTACTCGCTCAATCCCCGTGAAACAAAACGTTGGCAGAAAACGTTTGCAGTCTCAAAGTGTTTGGGCTCCATTACTGACAATTTGTATTCAAATTTCAAGCTGCGACTAGGATCGAAGTAAGGATCCAGGAGGTTCAGTACAATACCGGTAAACTCCAGATACCTTAGACAATGGAACTCCCATGTATAAAGGAGCTCAAAAGTACTAATTGCTTTCCAAATGAGTTAACGTATCAAATGTTTGGCGGTAAACGTATTAGCGACAAAAACCGTACAAAATAATTGAAATTATGTTTAAAATTTGTTGAAAGTCGCTAAGTGCTCTCATTACGGAACACTGCACGAATATTGTCTGTGGTCGAGCGCTTCTTGGCGCTTCAGTCCGGAACCGCCCTGCTGCTATCGTCGCAGGTTCGAATCATGCATCGGGCATGGATGTGTCTGATGTCCTTAGGTTATTTAGCTTTAAGTAGTTCTAAGTCTAGGAGACTGATGACGTCAGATGTTAAGTCCCGTAGTGCTTAGAGCCATTTGAACCATTTGAAACTAGTTTCTCAGGTATCTTAATGTTTATGACGTCATATCTCCTGTAGTGTGTGTTGCACAATGATATAATTTTTCATGCATATTCAATGATATATGTAGGTTTTGTTTGTCAAGTGTGTTGCGAATAGAGCTGGTAGTAAAGAAAATAAACTGGAACGTCACTGAACTATTACTGCACGCCAGTTTTAGCAGAAGTTAGTTTTTCACTTATCTACATGTCTGCGACGTCATACCTCCTAAACTTCGTATCGCATAATCATATAACTTTAGTGGCACGTTCACTGGTATGTGGATACAGTCTGGAAACTGTGTTCAGAGTAGAGTCTATAGTGAGGAACTAATAAATTAAATCGTCATGTCTGATGCAGAAGTTTGTCAAAATTTAGTATGCCAAAAAGATTTATCCTATTCGTCATTTTACAATGGGTGTCAGAAAGAAAGAGTTCCATAAAGGTTTGATATTATGTGCAAAGTCCGCTGGAAGTCGCTAAGTGATATCATTCTCAAATACTTCATCAATAAAGTCCAGGTATGTAGACACCATCAGTCATTCTGCTTCCATACAAACATGTGATTTCTGTCTGTATACTTTTCTTATTGTGTTAAACTTTTAACTAAGATTATACTTCTTAATAAGTACATTGTGATAGCATTTTAAATTTTTAAATTCGGTCAATAATTACGTGAAATATTGAAAATCAAATTTTTCTTTCCCCCGGAAGCCTAGGATAGGCAGCAATTGCTGTTGATATCTGGCTTCGGACATAGACGTATAGTTGGTCCGTTGGTTGATTCGAGGGAGGGGACCAAACAGTGAGGTCGTCTGTCCCATCGGATTAGGGAAATATGGTGCAGGAAGTCCGTCGTGCCCTTTCAAAGGAAGCATCCCGGCTTTTGCCTATAGTGATTTAGGAAAATTACGGGAAACCTAAACCAAGGAGGACGGATGCGGGTTTGAACCGTCGTCCTCCCGAATACGAGTCCAGTAGACGCATAGTAGTATCGATTCTATAATGCTAGCCGCACAACAATTGAACTGCTGAAAAATTTGCAATAAATGATATTGATCAGCGACTACATTTTTGGAAGCGTCTGAGTTGTTAAATATATTTGAAATGCACATCGATGTCTACGACTGCAGTAAAGATGGAACATATCGAAAATCTAGACAGTATTGCGATGTGGGTTATGTGCACGAGCGGTCGCAACCACCCCCCGCCTGCTGGCCTCACGGGTACACTCTGTGCCGTGTATATGAAAGCTTCGCAACTGTTGCAGTGTGTTAGTTCAGTGCATAACATCGTAGCATTCTTGTTTTGCATGATGATATTCCGTATGTCATGGATTTATTCATCGATTGTCACTTTTTAATTGTATTTCACTGTTGCTATTTTAGTTTACGTATTGCCATTCTGTAATTTGGATCCAGAAAAATGGTTCAAATGGCTCTGAGCACTATGGGACTTAACTTCTGAGGTCATCAGTCCCCTAGAACTTAAAACTACTTAAACCTAACTAACCTAAGGACATCACACAAGGTCGCGCGGTTCCAGACTGTAGCGCCTACAACCGCTCGGTCACTCCGGCCGGCATTTGGAGACAGTGAGTGGAGCTGTGTACGCTAGAAAGTGGAGTGCCAAATAGAGAACTTTGAACATTTTCGACAAATACCGACGTACCTTCTAATATCATGTCGGAACTCCTTTCACCCAGCGTAGAGCAACAACTCGAAGTCGCATGGACTGAAGCAGACTTTGGAAGTTCCCTGCAGAAATATTGAGTATGCTGCCTCTGTAGCCGACATAATTTGTGAAAGTGTAGAATGTTCGATGGGATTCGTGTCGGGAGATCTGGTTGGTCGAAAAATTCGTTCGAATCGCCCACAACGTTCTTCAAACCAGTCGCGTACATCTGAGGTCCACTGATATAAGGAGTTGTCCACCACAGGAGAAGCATGAACGCTACCACTCAGCCATGGAACGTGATGATAATAATTGTGATACGAATAAAATTATTATGGATGGATGTTATTAACCTCAGGCTATTTCAACTTATGAATTACGTCCGCTCTTCACAGCAAAATAATGAGCACTACGTCATTGCTCAGTGATGAGTAATAAACTATTTACGTGCGCAGAACTGCGCGCGCTAGCCTGCAGTGTCTGCTCCCTTCTTTTCTTCCCCAAACCATAGTCTGCAATGACTTCCAACGTGGAACCAACACGTGAAGCCAGACCACAGCGTTCAGTTGGTATCTTCGAGTGCACTTGTTCCACGGTAGTGTGTTGTTCTGAGTACATTCGTTCAGCACTTTTTTGAGATTTATTCGATTTATTGCCTGCACAACGACCAACTGTATCACGAAATTACGTGTGAAAAAAATACATTATGTAGCACATACCGTCAAAAACGACAAGGGAAACAAACGAAGGAAATTGTAAAACAATCGGAGAGTATGAAGGTATTTTTACGTCGCCTTCAACAAGCAGTACAAAAAGTCGTGTGAAGATGTTCTTTCATCGAACAGAAACACTGTGAAACTAAGTTGTAACCTCCTTTCAGCTATAACTGCGAAAGCAAAGAGAGCTTCACTCCAAGTGTAAACTCAGCCAAAACCTCTCAGACAAACAGAAGCTACACGATGTCAAAGTTAGCGTAAGGAGGCCTATGCGTGAAGCGTTCAGTGAATTCGAAAGGAAAATTCTATGTACCGACTTGACAGAAAATCCTAGGAAGTTCTGGTCTTACGTTAAATCAGTAAGTGGCTCGAAACAGCATATCCAGACACTCCGGGATGATGATGCCATTGAAACAGAGGATGACACGCGTAAAGCTGAAATACTAAACACCTTTTTCCAAAGCTGTTTCACAGAGGAAGACCGCACTGCAGTTCCTTCTCTAAATCCTCGCACAAACGAAAAAATGGCTAACATCGAAATAAGTGTCCAAGGAATAGAAAAGCAACTGGAATCACTCAACAGAGGAAAGTCCACTGGTCCTGACGGGATACCAATTCGATTCAACAAAGAGTACGCGAAAGAACTTACCCTCCTTCTAACAGCAGTGTACCGCAAGTCTCTAGAGAAACGGAAGGTTCCAAATGATTGGAAAATAGCACAGGTAGTCCCAGTCTTCAGGAAGGGTCGTTGAGCAGATGCGCAAAACTATAGACCTATATCTCTGACGTCGATCTGTTGTAGAATTTTAGAACATGTTTTTTGCTCGCGTATCATGTCGTTTTTGGAAACCCAGAAACTACTCTGTAGGAATCAATATGGATTCCGGAAACAGCGATCGTGTGAGACCCAACTCGCTTTATTTGTTCATGAGACCCAGAAAATATTAGATACAGGCTCCCAGGTAGATGCTGTTTTCCTTGACTTCCGGAAGGCGTTCGATACAGTTACGCACTGTCGCCTGATAAAGTAAGAGCCTACGGAATATCAGACCAGCTGTGTGGCTGGATTGAAGAGTTTTTAGCAAACAGAATACAGCATGTTGTTATCAATGGAGAGACGTCTACAGACGTTAAGGTAACCTCTGGCGTGCCACAGGGGAGTGTTATGGGACCAATGTTTTTCACAATATATATAAATGACCAAGTAGATAGTGTCGGAAGTTCCATGCGGCTTTTCGTGGATGATGCTGTAGTATACAGAGAAGTTGTAGCATTAGAAAATTGTAGCGAAATGCAGGAAGATCTGCAGCGGATAGGCACTTGGTGCAGGGAGTGGCAACTGACCCTTAACATAGACAAATGTAATGTATTGCGAATACATAGAAAAAAGGATCCTTTATTGTATGATTATATGATAGCGGAACAAACACTGGTAGCAGTTACTTCTGTAAAATATCTGGGAGTATGCGTGCGGAACGATTTGAAGTGTAATGATCACATAAAATTAAATGTTGGTAAGGCGGGTACCCGGTGGTCTAGCGGTTGTAGGCGTTCAGTCCGGAACCGCGCGACTGCTACGGTCGCAGGTTCGAATCCTGCCTCGGGCATGGATGTATGTGAAGTCCTTAGGTTAGTTAGGTTTAACTAGTTCTAAGTTCTAGGGGACTAATGACCTCAGAAGTTGAGTCCCATAGTGTTCAGATCCAGTTGAACCATTTGAACCAAGGCGGGTACCAGTTTGAGATTCATTGGGAGAGTCCTTAGAAAATGTAGTCCATCCACAAAGGAGGTGGCTTACAAAACACTCGTTCGACCTATACTTGAGTATTGCTCATCAGTGTGGGATCCGCACCAGATCGGGTTGACAGAGGAGATAGAGAAGATCCAAAGAAGAGCGGCGCGTTTCGTCACAGGGTTATTTGGTAACCGTGATAGCGTTACGGAGATGTTTAGCAAACTCTCTTGCAGACCTGCCACGTAAGGGAGGCGCTCTGCATCGCGGTGTAGCTTGCTCGCCAGGTTTCGAGAGGGTGCGTTTCTGGATGAGGTATCGAATATATTGCTTCCCCCTACTTATACCTCCCGAGGAGATCACGAATGTAAAATTAGAGAGATTCGAGCGCGCACGGAGAATTTCAGACAGTCGTTCTTCCCGCGAACCATACGCGACTGGAACAGAAAAGGGAGGTAATGACAGTGGCACGAAAATTGCCCTCCGCCACACACCGTAGGGTGGCTTGCGGAGTATAAATGTAGATGTAGATGTAGAACTGTTTCTTCAAGAGTTGACCCATTGTTGGTAAAGATAAGAGATTATTTCATTTACTTGTGGCCAAACAATGTTTACTAATTCTAGAAAAATACGAAAGGGTAAGCTATTGAGGTAAAGAATTAGATAATATCTACCGAGGATATCATGAACATGAATTAGCCTGGATGAAGTTAAGCTTGAAAAATCGCTAAAAATGGTAATCGGATGCTTCTATATATAGCCTTAGTTAGGAGCTGTGGTGCTAAATCCTTTAGAGAGATCTTCCAGAATATCGCTAACACTTTTCCTGATCGTGCCGTTGTAATAAGGGGGGGGGGGGGTGACTTCAACTTGCCAGGTACAGATTAGTAGAGACATACTACAAACACTGGTCCCAGAGGTAGGGATTCGTGAGGCATTATGGTGAATGTTTTGTCCGAAAATTACTGATAGCAGACAGAGAAAAAATTCCAGAAGGTAACGTCTTAGACCTTCTACGAACAAGCAGACCTGGAACTAAATGTAAATGTCGTGTGACTAGGGCCTCTCGTCGGGTAGACCGTTCGCCGGATGCAAGTCTTTCGATTTGACGCCGCTTCGGCGACTTGCGCTTCAATGGGGATGAAATCATGATGATTAGGACAACACAACACCCAGTCCCTGACCGGAGAAAATCTCCGACCCAGCCAGGAAGCGACCCCGGGCCCCTTGGATTTTCATTCTGTCGCGCTCACTACTCAGCTACCTTTTTTTATTTTTTTTTATTTTTTTCGCGTCTCCGTCTACCCCTTATAGTCCGTCCTTCCGCTCGCCATTAAGTCGCCTTCTTCGGCGCGGCTTCAAATGCCTTGACAAAAGAAAACAAAACGTGTGTGATTACATCCTCTTGCATTATTTAAGAAGATACAGTCATCCACGTAAAGGAGACGTTAACTGAATGTCAATTCGGCTCCATTGCCTTGTGGTAAAAGAAAAACACAATGAAGTTAAACCAAAAGGGAGATTACATTCCTTTTAAAAATAAAATTAAAAGGTGTATTCTGAGCTATTAGAAGTTAAATGAAAACTGATATCCTTCTCAGAACAGAAAACTTAATTTTCTTCTTCTGACGAAATGAAACTTCAACCCTGCCAGTCGATAACTTCACTGTGTTTGCAACTTAATATATGGTCATTTATACATTTTATCTGCCTATAGATGATTTGTCTTATCTGGAGTGAGTATCTGCTGAATGATCGTTTACATGAAGTTCAATCAATTAATCTGTTATGCTCCTTAATTTTATGTTACAGTCTTGAGCAAGTAGTTTGCGAATTTGTCGTTATAGTTTATTTGTTTTCATTAGCATATGGTACTAAGTTGTAAGATAGACATAGAAGTCTTCCTTATTCTTATCTTCTTTTGTGAATAAGTAGTGTACTGTTATTCCTTTTAACCAGTTGAGTGCGTTTCTTCTCGTCTGTGGTTACGATGTATCATCCGTCGTCAGAAAGTCAGCAGGTGTTATATAGCTGGGCGATGTCCTACTGCTGAGTGCTAACTTATTCGTAATATATTCCCACACATATTTTACTTTGTCACACACGAACCTGTGTTTATCAGTATCTATTAAATTGCGTGTTGCACACAAAGGTGAATCTGCGAGGTGGATGTTACGTAGTTTGGAGTTAGTTGCCAGTTTTCTGTTAACTGCAAAATACCAAGTGGCTCTCATTGTGGACGGCAAGTACCGACAATGGATGTTCTCCCAGATTACCTTCCAGTTGTAAAGTTTGTATTTTTCTTCGATGTTATTTTTCTTCTTATCTTTCATGAGTACCTGGTATACTTGTTTTACTTTCTTCATTTCGTTTTCGGGGATCCTTGTTTGTACATAAGTGTACTCCAGTAAAAACCATTTTAAATGGTAAGGTCCGTTCGGAATATGTTGCACCGTGATAGGTGGACTGAGGTCGGCCGGAGCTATCTCAGTAAGCAGATGAGCAGCGAGACTATCAGCTGAGTGTTTCCATTGGTGTAAAGTTTTTGAGATGTATAAAAGTTGCGCCTTATTTCCAACATCTATAAGATTTAAGCTACCATTTTTTGTAGAAAGCGTTAAGGTGTCAAACTGAACTTTAAAAATGTGATGACTGCTGACAAACTGTGCTAATGCTGACATAATTCGTTTTGCTGTGATTGCAGACATTGGCAAAAGTTGAGCGACATAATTGAGATTTGAGGTGAGGTAGACATTTGCGACCGTTACTTTCTGAATTTCATTTAATTTTCGTACACTGTGTTCCCGTATGCTGGCACGTATGATCTGGAGAAGCTTTCTATAGTTGGTTACAATGTGTGACGGATATTACTCTGAAAATAAATTCCAAGACACTTGAAGATTTTCAGCTCACGTAGTTGTCTGTGAGGGTGCGATCCTAGGCCGCGGCCAATGTTGAATATTCCAGACTTTATCCAGTTTAGTTGTGCACTGATGCTTGTTCATATTGCCTGACTATCTGTAGTGCGGTCTCCACATCGGTTCTGTTGAGTACAAGGAAACCGACATCGTCTGCATACGCCTTGCACACAACTCGGGATCCATGTATTAGTATGCCCTGTAAACTTTGCGTCAGGGTAGTCAACAACAGCTCAATGGCAATAACAAAAAGCGCCATGGACATTGGGCAACCCTGACTGATGGAACTGGCTATATTGCTCGAGCAGGCTGTCCATTGATTATGACATTGGATAAATTAGTCGCTACCACCTGTTGTATAACGACAACGAACCCAGGTGGAAAACGCATCGCATACATTGTACGAAAGAGATACTGGTGGTTAACACTGTCAGAAACTTTATCGAAACCCAAAGGCTACCGTGTGCGGACGCCTGGAACTTATAGAATCAGTAAACGTAGATGAAGGTATCAGTCACAATAAAGCTGTTCCTGGCAACTATGAGCAAGGGTTTTACAAGAAACTGTACAGTATGTGTATAGTCAGTGTAGTGTTAGCAGTTGGCCAACACTACGCACACTACTTGGTTGAGGAGGCCGAATGCACGCGTTAAGCTCACGCAGGATGGCGTGAGGTCTGAAACAGGATACGTAATGAATGTGATAAAGGAAAGTACGTAGCTTCTGGAATACTTAACTTTAATCCATCATTTGTATACATCGTTCTTGATGAGACATGCTTCATACGATAACTATCAATTGCTATGGCGCCTTGCTAGGTCGTAGCCATTGACTTAGCTGAAGGCTATTCTAACTATCTGCTCTGCAAATGAGCGAGGCTTCGTCAGTGTGCATCGCTAGCTAAGTCGTCCGTACAACTGGGGCGAGTGCTAGTCCGTCTCTCGAGACCTGCCGTGTGGTGGCGCTCGGTCTGCGATCACTGACAGTGGCGACACGCGGGTCCGATATGTACTAATGGACCGCGGCCGATTTAAAGCTACCACCTAGCAAGTGTGGTGTCTGGCGGTGACACCACATTCCTCCCCCGCAAATCGGCGGACGGTCGTGTTATAAGGCTTCCGCCCACCATGGGGAGGATCCCATGTTGACGTATGCGACGAGGTGGGGAGCCTAACAACAGGCGAGGCTGTGCCACCCTCACCCTGCCATTCGGTCCGAGGGGAGCTAGGAAACGCCTGAAAACCTAGTCCAGGGTGCACGTCAACATGCGGTGTATGCGCCCGTAGAGATACAGGAGGGGCCGAAGGGTCGACCTCCATCGAGGCGGAGCGCCCGACTGGCGAAGACGACAGATGGTCCGGAGCGGGCAAGAGTTCCATGCCGGAGGACAGCTGGTCACGGGAAGCGATCGGCGGCGCGTGACCCAGGGAGGCGCATGGCGGCTTCAGCGACGCGTCCACTGGGGGCGGCGCCGGCGGGAGAACAGGTGGCGGCGGCGGCGGCGGCAGCGCGTCGCCATGGGGCAAAATGGAAGGCAGCGTCGGTAACACCTGGGGATGAGGCGAGCCAGTAGATGGGTCCCCAGGGCGCTGACCGGACGGCACCGTCGCTGAAAGCAGACGGGGAGCGGCAGAACCCGTGCGACGACAGAGGCGCAGCTGATTGAGATGCCGGCGCACCTCACCAGAGGCCCCAAAACCAGATACATAGCGCGGCCGAGGCAGCGAAGAATGCGCCCTTCGAGCCAACGCCGTGAACCGCGATAGTTACGATAGAATACAACGTCGCCTGGAGCAAAAGCAGGCGTCTGCCGCTGCACAAGAACCTGATGCGGCGGATGCAGCAAAGACATCAAGGTTCGATGAGGACGACCGTGGAGCAACTCAGCCGGCGAGCGACCATCTCGGGGCTGAGAGCGATACGAGGACAAAAAGAGCACTAACGCGTCCTCCCGAGAATGCGACGCTTTCAACTTCAACATCTGTGACTTAAAAGTCCGGACCAATCGTTCAGCGGCACCATTCGACTGAGGCGAAAACGGCGCGGATGTCAGATGTTGAATACCATTGGCCTTGCAGAATGACTGAAATTCTGCAGACATGAATTGTGGGCCATTGTCGGAAACAATAGTCTGTGGAAGACCTTTAATGCAAAAGATAGCAGATAACGCTTGGATGGTGGCAGATGAGGTCGTGGAGGACATTCGGACAACAAAAGGAAAATTACTGAAAGAATCGACCACAACCAACCATCGAGCGTTCCAGAATGGACCAGCAAAATCGATGTGCAATCGTTGCCAAGGGGAAGTGGCTTTCGGCCATGCAAAGAATTTCCGCGGTGGGGCGGATTGTTGTTCGGCACACGCCATGCAAGAAGAGCACATATTCGTAATTGCAGCATCGATTCCGAACCAAGTACAGTGCTGACGAGCAAGTTGTTTCGTTCGCACTATACCCCAATGTCCTTGGTGAAGAAGCCGTAAGACAGAGGACTGTAACGAACGTGGGACCACGAGTCTGGACTGATCATTATCAGAACGCAACAGCAAAACACCACGTCGTACAAAAAGTCTCTCCTTGTGAGCAAAAAATCGGCGAACCAACGGATCCTCGATCCGTGATTTTGACAAGTGCCATTGCGTAGTAACAAAACGCAAAACGGTAGCAAGGACAGGGTCAGCAGCTGTGGCTGTAGCTACACGACGAAAATCAATCGGAAACGATTCGACCACGTCATCTGTTTCCGCATCAATGAACATGCAAGCAAGTTCGGAGGAGTCGAATGCTCTATCCTCAGCAACAGGCAAACGGGACAACGCATCAGCGTTGCCGTGCTTAGCAGTGGGCCGATACCAGATATCGTAGCGGTACTGTGAGAGGAAAATTGACCAGCGAATGAATTTCTGCGCTGTACGTGGAGGTACAGGCTTGTTCAGATGAAAAAGCGATGTCAAAGGTTCGTGGTCTGTGATGATGGTAAAGTGACGACCATAGAAGAAATAATGAAACTTGGTAACACCAAATACGAGAGCCAAGGCTTCTTTCTCGATCTGTGAATAATATCTTTGCGCAGACGAGAGCAATTTTGACGCAAAGGCAATAGGGCGATCCTGCGAGCCATCTTTGTGCGCAAGCACAGCACCGATCCCGAAATCCGATGCATCTACCATCAACAAAAGGGGTTTCAGGGGATCGAATGGCGTAAGGCAAGTATTGGAAAGCAACGCCGATTTCAACTGGCGAAAGGCGCGTTCGCATTCCGTCGTCCAGACGAACGGAACACCTTTACGGCGTAAGCGATGAAGCGGAGCTGAAATAGAAGAAGCGCGCGGCACAAATTTATTGTAATAGTTAATTTTTCCCATCACACTCTGTAGCTGCTTCAAATTCTGCGGCGAAGGCAAGTCTTGTATGGCACGGAGGTGCTCTGGACTGGGGTGTATGCCTTGGGCATTGATGACATGTCCCAAATATGGTAAGTCACGAGCAAAAAACACACATTTGTCCTTCTGCATGCGAAGACCATTTTGTCGCAACACCTGAAAGAATGTTCGGAGATTTGCTAAATGATCGTCTGCTGTCTTTCCGGAGATCACAATATCGTCCAGATAGTTCGCAGCAGTAGGGACCGACGCACAAACAGTTTGTAACTATTGCTGAAACAATGCAGGGGCGGATGCACACCCGAATGGCAGTCTTTTGAATCGGTACAAACCAAGATGCGTGTTGACCACCAAGACGCGCTGGGATTCGGCGTCCACAGGTATTTGCAAGTACGCATCTGCTAGGTCCAACTTCGAAAAGTATTTACCCGGGCACAGTTTATCAAAAAGATCTTCCGGGCGGGGTAAAGGAAATGTTGCAATCACTAGTTGTGGATTCACAGTGGCCTTGAAGTCCACACAAAGTCTCAATTTTCCGGAAGGTTTTGGCAAAATCACTAAGGGTGAGGCCCAGAGAGAAGCCTGCACACGTTCAATTACACCTTGTGATTCTAAATCGTGTAACGTTCTTGCGACCTCATCACGAAATGCGTGAGGAACATTGCGCGCTCTGAAAAATTTCGGTTGCGCGTTTACTTTCAGTTCCAAATGTGCTTCATAGTTCTAAGCGCAACCAAGGCCCGGTGCAAAAATGTCTGCAAATTCTTCACATAGACTAGAAACACTGGCGGAAGGCACAGTCTGATTCACTGATAGGACCTGATTGACTATAGACAAGTTAAACAACTGAAATAAATCTAAACCAAACAAGTTCACTGCAGTAGAAGAACGAAGAACGTAAAATGACAAGTTTTGTTTGTCCCTTGTATGTTGCAAGAAGGGTGCACTGCCCTAACACAGGGATATTCTGATCCGAATAGCTAGTTAATTCAACATTTGCGGCACGCAACGGAGGTTTGCCCAGTTGTTTGTACGTGTCGTGATTGATCAATGAAACTGCAGCTCCGGTATCGAGCTGGAATGGTATCACTTTGCCTTCAAAGTCCAAGTCTACAAAAAGTTTATTGTCCTGCTGACGACAAGAGCGACTTTCTCGTGCAATTTGAACTGATACTGGTACAGAAGCACTTGCGACCTGACGGGATTTCCGGCGACGTCGACGCACACTCTTTGTGGGACGAACACAGTCACTGTTAGAAAGAGTGGCACTGGGCGGAGTGGAATGAACTACATGAATTTCCATGGGTGAAGGTTCACTAGCCTGAGTATTCTTGGTTCGATTCCGGCGCGAAGCAAAGGGCCTGGAATGGTTGTGATTGTCTGATCTGAGCTTTTTCTGGCAAACAGTTTGAACATGTCCTTTCTTATTACAGTAAAAGCAAATAGCTTGGCGTGACGGGCAATTATCACGCGAATGCCTAGTTGCACACCGTGGGCATGATTTGAGAACTGCATTGGCATGCTTACGCGGCACACGTGTTTGAGAGCTAGGCCGCAGCTGCGCGGACGGGCGCGAGGGCTGGTTATCGTTCCGTGCAGCGCGCCCGGCGGGCCGGTTAATGTGACACACGGCTGGCGAAGTTTCAAATGATTCCTGAGCAAAGTCAAGTGTGTCTTGCCTATCCAATATGTTTATCACATGCTGAAGGGAGGGATTGACTAGTTTCAAAATCTGTTCCCGTATACGAACATCAGAAACGTTCTGCGCAATTGCATCACGTACCATTGTATCTGAATAAGGGAGGCCACATTCACACTCAAAAGCACAATCCCTAGTAAGGCCTTGCAATGATGCAACCCACTCCCTATTAGTCTGACCGGTCGTACGTTTTGTACGAAAGAACGTATACCTTTTTGCAACGACATTGACTGTTTCTTTGAAATAGGCATCTAATGCCGACAAAATTTCTTCGTAGGACAGAGTTGCGACGTCTCGTCGAGGAAACAATTTCACTATCACACGGTACGTCTGCACCCCGACACACGACAAGAAGTGAGGCTGCCGCTCATTACCTTGAATTCTGTGGGCGGCGAGATGAAATCCAAATTGGCGTGACCACTCCGTCCAGGATTCCATGGCCGGGTCAAATGGCCGGAACGGGGGTGCAACAGGATGTTGTTGCTGCGGTAGCGGTGAAGCGGTGGCGGCCGCATCGTTTTGATTTGCACGTTGACCCTGGACGAGCTGTCCAAGGGCATCCAATAACGCCTGCGTCTGCTGATTCTGAAAGCGATAAAATTCGGACAGTACATCGGGAGATTGTGGCGAAACCATGACACAAGTAATTTAAGCAAAGCAAGAATAAAGAAGACCGTTTTTACTCTCGTCGCCAATATATGTAGTTTTAGCAGTTAGCCAACACTACGCACACTACTTGGTTGAGGAGGCCGAATGCACGCGTTAAGCTCACGCAGGATGGCGTGAGGTCTGAAACAGGATACGTAATGAATGCTATAAAGAAAAGTACGTAGCTTCTGGAATACTTAACTTTAATCCATCATTTGTATACATCGTTCATGATGAGACATGCTTCATACGATAACTATCAATTGCTATGGCGCCTTGCTAGGTCGTAGCCATTGACTTAGCTGAAGGCTATTCTAACTATCTGCTCTGCAAATGAGCGAGGCTTCGTCAGTGTGCATCGCTAGCTAAGTCGTCCGTACAACTGGGGCGAGTGCTAGTCCGTCTCTCGAGACCTGCCGTGTGGTGGCGCTCGGTCTGCGATCACTGACAGTGGCGTCACGCGGTGCGACATATACTAATGGACCGCGGCCGATTTAAAGCTACCACCTAGCAAGTGTGGTGTCTGGCGGTGACACCACAGTCAGCATCAAATATTCAGTGTTGGCACAATGACGTGGAGCACAAATGAGGAAAATTCAAAAGCGTTCTTCAGGTATGTTCCGAGCAAGGTTTTAATGGACGCGAAAGATCCAACGTGGTTTAACACCAGTTTAACATCGTGGTATGTAAACACAAATTCAAGAGAATTCAAAACCTAACTGACAAACGAAAGCTGACCGAAGCGAAAATGAGCGTAAGGAGAGCAATTGCAGAAGCGTTCAGTGACTTTGAAAGTAAAATTTTGTCAAAACATATGTGTAAAAACCCTAGGAGGTTTTGGCCTTACGCACTCATAAAATCAGTAAGCGATCCTCTATTCATTCACTCAGCAATGATGCTGACCCCGAAACGGAAGATAACAGAGAGAAGGCCGAAATTCTGAATTCGGTCTTCCGAAATTGTTTCACTGCGGAAGATCGTAACACAGTGGCTCCCTTCAATCATCGTAAGAACGTCGAAACGGTAGATACTGAGATAACCGATCGTCGAACAGAAAAGCAGCTACAATCGCTTGGTAGTGGAAAGGCATTAGAACCAGATGATATACCAATAATATTCTATAGAGATTATGTGAAAGAAGTTGCCCGCCTTCTAGCAGCAATTCATCGTAGATCGTTGGAGCTACCAAGGGTAACTAGCAACTGGAAAAAAACACAGGTCGTCCTCGTTTTAAACAAGGCACGCGTAACAGATGAACACGATTATAGATCCATATTATTGGTGTCAATCTGTTGTAGAATTACGGAACATGTTTTATGCTCAAGAATTATGATAATTTTGTAGAACGAATATCTCCTATCCCATCAGGTAGAAAACCAATGAAACGAAAGCGAATGCTTTGACAGAAATACACCTGCGCAGGACACCAATGTTTGACGTCAGAATATGTCCGATAATAGAAGAGAACAGACCACAACACTAGATCGTAACAGTCTCTTCCTCACACAATAACTGCCGAGCAATTTGTTATAGATGCGTATTCCTAAGATGTGGCTGTACTATCCAATAAATTATCATGTTAAGGTGTTCCTATCTCTGCTGCAGAATCAAAACCACAACAGCTAGGAAACTGAGAGTTCGACACATATTTTTGATGAAAACTGGTGCTAGTGATACAACACTTCCTGAATGTTTGCAAGAAATCTAGTTCTTAAATCCATTTCCCCTGTATTTCATAAACCAAACGATAACTCATCTATAGCTCTGACCGGTTTTTCATGATCATAATAGTAACAACTAGATGTATTTCACACAATTTCACATGTTTAGCGGTGCTAAATCTCTCGAGTACACTACGTTTACGTATTTAGTTGCTGGTATACCTATGTCTGGCAGTCTCGAGAATGATATTGCAGACAGTTTACACTAATTTCAAGCTTTATACCTCCTCGCAGTACATTCCTTCTGTAACCTCGAATTCTCAGAATGGGTGAAACTTGTAGCTGTAGTTCTGGCACGTGGTACTACTATACACTGAATTGTAACATTGAGTAAACACATTTTTGCCACAGACTCAAAACCGCTACAACTTTGAAGCTGAATGTTCAACACATATAATTGTTTGGACGCCTTCCGTTCGTCCGAATGTATCATTAGAAACTCTCTCACATTATATGTAGATGGTAAGAGATGATGAAAGTATCATATTTGAAGTCACATTTTATGGAAACTTTCACTGTAAAAATAAAGTAGCTAACCATTAGATTACGGTCTTCCTTTCAATTTTTTCCAGAGATACAGCTAATAAGAATGAACTGTGTATCTCTTAAGAAGTAGCGAACATTTTAGTGGTGACAAATTATTATACCATAACATCTGACACCTTTTTCACGCCGAGTGCAAGTATTTTTATATGGACTTACATTCCAAGTTTACTATCAAGTAGCTCCATCAGTGTTGTGAGGAAACTGATCAGCTGTCTAGACAGCACTTACAGATGGTTGTACCGCAACCCGAAGTACTTAACACCAAAACTCATCAAAAATATGTGTGAAACATTCAGCTTCAGAGTTGTAGCGGTTTTGAGTCGGTGCTAAAAACTTGTTTACTTAAGATGACAATTTAATGTATAGCAATACCAAGTGCCAGAACTACGGCTACAAGTTTCCACTTATTCCACGAATTCAAAGTTACAGAAGAAATGTACTGCGAGAACGTATAAAGTTTAAAATTAATGTACACTGTGTGCAGAGTTGTGGCGACTTCTGCCACCGAACGTATCAAGATGACCAAATGCAGTCGGAAGACACCAAATGTAGTGATCAGGTGCCAGGAGGTGTCGTATTAAAACTCGGCGAGAACTTTCCAAATGATTTATTTGTTTCCACTACAGTGCTCCATCCACCTCGGTGTGTGTCACAGGGCCCCACAATGCTGAGGAAGCACCCCAGCCGCCTGTGCAACGCAACGCTGTGTCGTGCCATCCTTGTACACCAGCTGCAGAGTTCCGATTACGTCAGGATGGCTGCGCCAGCAGCCGACTCAGCGGCCACCGTCCTTGTTGTTTCCGTGCTGCTCCCCGTGAGCCGTAGGCCAGCCCCACTGCTGCTTCTTCCTCGCTGGTGAGGCTGAGAATGTGGCGACAACGACTGCCCGTGATCCGGTGTCTGAATCTGCGGCCCTCGCCTCGGGAGTCTCCGGCGTTTGTCGGGTGCCGAGACGACTGCCCGCAGTAGTTAGCCGAAGAGTGGCCCGCCACTGGCTGGCTGCGGACACCGTGTCAGCCTCAGAGGGTCGAACCAACGACCTGCTGTGGACTGGGATGCTGGCACCCCATCTGTTGCTGCGTGTAGCCCCGTGGTGTGATACGCCCCACCGTACAGGAGAGCTGCCACACTTGAATGAATCTCGTTAGAAAATGGTGCCTAATTATGCTCGGCCTTGCGCCTCTGTTTTGCCAAGCGTTATGTTTTGCATCACGTATTCATAACACTTAGGTTGGGGAAACTGCTGTGTGCACCCTCTCCTGCAGTTCTACGCCCCTGTGGCCTCTATTTGCCTTCGCAACTGCTGGTCTGTGTAACTTACTGCAATCTGTCCCGCACCTGGCTGTAACTCGTGCTCTGAATATAAGACGAAACTAACTTTCCCTATCCTAAACGGTGGTTCCGCTACATTATTCCCCTCTTAGGAAAGACCCAGTCCCCAGGTCAACCCTTAACTTCCTCTTAACTTGTTTGGGTCAGCACCTATGGCATATTTCCTTACTACTAGAAAACTTAAATGTGGTCTAGTGCCCTCTTAAAACCATGACATCAAACAAAACGTAAAAATTCCTTACTGGACGACCACTGCTCGATCAACCCCGTACTTACTCACCTCACGTGCTCTGTATCAAATCCATTGGGACTTAGACTACCCTTAGTTCCCTCATGGAATTAGCTCTCCGCCTGATCAGAAAGAAAATAACACATAACAAAGTTAAGGCTGCGATGATATTATTTGCCATGGCCTTTCCCTATACTGAGCGACATGTTGCACAAGCTGTTCAGCTGATATAAGCCCTTCTTCCTCTAAAACTAACTGGTTTACAGATCTCAACAGATCCGGCTAAGGTGTTTGATTGAACAAGGTCAGATTCTGCCTTCGCAAAAACTCTAAGGTGGTTTCTGAACAGCACATCCTGTGGCTGCGTAACATGCAGTTGCGTGACTTCTGAAATTGACACTGGCAGATGGAGGTTGGTCCTGTTATGATACACTTAGTTCCATTGATTAAAATTCCGCTCCCCTCGAGCTCTGCACGTTTTGCTTCTGTAAACACACCTTGCTCAAAACAACTTGCTACTACTACCAAATTCTCGTATGTGGAGAAGATCCAATGGATCCCGACCCGTTACAAGCTCAAGTTTGGCTCCACAATGTGCCTTGGACAGTCTATTCCGTTACCCCTGGCTAAAAATAACTGCACCGTGCATGTGTCCCATATTTGTAGTTTGACAGATTTTCCTCCGACATTCACTATTTTTGATCCAAACTCAACACCAATTTTGGGACTACTTTCATCCTTAAAATTACATTACGTGAACTGGTACAATAAACACGACTTTCCTGACCCAGCACTCTCGATAACTAAAAATTTAAACAAGAAATCGTACTCTGATATCGTTCACCACATATTTATTACGGCTTTGCCGCAAAATTTACTCCGACGCATTTATTTCTCCAGAACTGCGTTCGATTTCTCCTCCAACAACACTCCACATACTTCAGACACTACACTTCCCTTTTCAGTGACCTGAGGACAGGGATCACCATCACCCTTCCTCCCTCTTCTGCTGCCCCTAGCAGGCTCACAATACTCGAAAGCACATATAAAATACAATTCCTAATTAATCTACGCAAACCCAATGATACATAACAAGAAAACAAAAAAACTACAAATACTCTAATACTTTCTGGATCGCAAAGCATTCGGTACTTCATGCTGTACTCTATCTTTCTGGTTTTCTCTGTGCTTATCACCTCTCTTCACTCTCTCTTTCTTCCTCTTTCCTTTCTGTGTCACACCTGGAATCACATCTGGGCAACCCTTAAATGGCAGTAACCGCCCAATGTGTACTATCGTCGTTCTAGTTGGCAGCTGAAGCTTAACATTAACGGGAGATGTGGTTTCAAGAACTTGGTATGGCCCTTGATACCTCGAGAGGAACTTCTTCGTTTTCCCTTTTTGCGTATAGGGGCTGGACAGCATCACCCATTGCCCCACTCTATACTGCAGTAAACTTCCTTTCCACTTCACTGCGTCTTCTGTCTTTCCAAAGTCTTCGTATTCGGATTTTGTACCCGTACAGATTCACCGCTCCTTCCTTTCTGTAGCTTCAATAAATCAAACTGTGACGGCATTTTTCGCCCGTAAACTACCTCATACGGAGACAAACCGGTATTAGTATGGACTTTTGCATTGTATGCGCATACAATATGCTTCAAATACTCGTCCCTCTGATGGTGATGAGAATCCATAAAAAATCTCATCTTCCCGATTGTTCTGTGTACCTTTTCTGTCATTCCGTTGGCCTGTGGATGCAACGCGCTCGTCCTCAACTTCTTTACGTTCAACAATTTACATAATTCCTTCATTAAATCCGACAAGCCGGCCGCTGGTGGCCGAGCGGTTCTAGGCGCTTCGGTCTAGAACTGCGCGACCGCTACGGTCGCAGGTTCGAATCCTGCCTCGGGCATGGATGTGTGTGATGTCCTTAGGTTAGTTAGGTTTAAGTAGTTCTAAGTTCTAAGGGACTGATGACCTCAGATGTTAAGTCCCATAGTGCTCAGAGCCAAATCCAAATCCGACATGAAATCGGTCCCTTGCTCAGTAATTGTTGCCTCTGATACACCAAACTTCAAAATCCAATTACTCACTAACGCTTGCGCGACCATTGCTGCCTGTTGATTTGACATAGCCACCATCTGCACATACCTCGAAAAATGGTCTGTTATTGTGAGAACGAATCTGTTCCCCGATGGTGTTCGCCTGAAATGTCCTAAGACATCAATTCCGAGCAAAGTGAATGAACATGTCGCTTCCAGTAATAGTTGTAGCTGTATCGGTTTCCGACTCGAATCTGCTCTCTGCGCACATGGTATACAATTCTTGACGAACTGATCCACATCTACTTTCCTACCTCTCTACCAAGACCTCTCCGCCACTCTCCTATTTGTCGCTCTACACCTCCATGACCAGATAACACGTGGTCATGTGCTTCCTTTAAAACCTCATCCCTCAACTTCGCTGGCACTACTACCCTTGGCCCTAACTTTGTTTCCCTGCACAGAAGACCGTCGTACATATTAAACTGTGGCTGTGTCCGATATAATTTACAACCGTTGTCCTCGTCCTGTAATTCTTGCCATACTGCTAGGTCATAACCTATGACTTGTACTTTTGCCACCTTTCTACTTAGTGCATCTGCATTACCGTGCTTCTCCCCAGGCTTGTGCACCACCTCGTGGTCGAATTCACTAAGCGTCACAGCCCATGTAATGAGTCAAGTGGACGGATCATTCAACCCCAACAACCACTTGAACCCAGCATGATCTGTCATTACCCGAAATCTTCTCCCATATAAATAACATTTAAAATATGTGATTCCATACATTACTCCAAGCATCTCCCTCTCTGTTGTTGAGTAATTATTCTCTGCTGCATTCAATTGCCTAGACGCGTAGGCTACAGGATGTTCTTTGCCATCAATTTCCTGACTAAGAACACACCCTAAGGCTTGATACGATGCATCGCATGCTAGTATAAACTCCTTTTCCAAATCTGGAAACACACAAGAACCGGAATTCTTGTTACAGCAGTATCATTCTCGAGACTGCCAGTGACAGGTATACCAATAACTAAATTCGTAAACGTAGTATGCTCGAGAGATTTAGCATGGCTAAACATGTGAAATTGTGTGAAATACATCTAGCTGTTACGATTAAGATTATGAAAAACCATTCACAGGTAGAGATAAGTTATCCGTTCATACATGAAGTACAGGCAAAAAGAATTTGAGACTAGATTTCTTGGAAGCATTAGGGAGGTGTTGTATCACTAGCACCAGTTTTGTTCCAAAATACGTGTGGAACTCTGTTTCCTAGCTATTGTGGTTTTGAGCCTGTAGCAGAAAAAGGAACACCTTAGCGTGATAATTCAATGGACAGAACCGCCACATGATAGGACTACGCATCTTCCTACATCCTCATCTACATCTACATGGATACTCTTCAAATCACACTTAAGTGACTGGCATAGGTTTCATCGAACCACCTTCACAATAATTCTCTATACTCCAATCTAGAACAGCACGCGGAATAAACGAACACCTATATTTTTACGTGCGAGCTCTGATTTCTCTTAGTTTATTATGATGATCGTTTCTCCCTAAGTAAGTCGGCGTCAACAAAATATTTTCACATTCGAATGAGGAAGTTGGTGATTGATATTTCGTGGGAAGATTACGCCACAGCGACTAACGCCTCTATTTTACAGATGCCCACCCCAAATCCTGTATAATATTAGTGACACTTTCTCCCCTGTTTCGCGATAGTAGAAAGCGTGCAACTATTCTTTGAACTTTCTCGATGTACTTCGTTAATCATATCTGATAAGGATCCAGAACGCGCAGCAGTACTCCAAAAGAGGACGGACAGGTGTAGTGTAGTCAGTGTCTTTAGTACATCTCTTGCATTTTCTAAATGTTCAGCCCATAAAACGCATTCCTTGGTTTGCCTTCCGACAAAGTTTTCTTTGTGTTTTTTTCCAATTTAAGTCTTCGTAATTATAATTACTAGGTGTTTAGTTGAATTTACGGCTTTTAGATTTAACTGGTTTATCGTGTAACCGAAGTTTGCCGGATTCCTTTTACCACTTGTGTGGATGACCTCATACTTTTCGTTATTTAGGGAAATTACCAATTTTCACACCACACATACATCTTTTCTAAATCGTTTTGCAATTCGCTTTGATCTTCTGTTGACTTTAATACACACTAAACAAGAATATATCCTACAAACAACCTATAAGGCTGATCAGATTGTCTTCTAAATAGTTCATGTAGACAACTTCCCGTTAGTTACTACGGTTTGTAACCTCTCTGACAGAAAATCATGAATCAAGTCGTATAACTGGGGCGATATTCCAAACACAGGCAATTTCACTACAAGCTCCTTGTGTGGTACAGTGCCAAAAGCCTTCCGGAAACCTAGAAATACGGTATCAATTGGAAATTCTTTGTCAAAAGCACTCTACGCTTCATGTGTGTAAAGAGCTAGTTGCGTTTCACAAGAACAAAGTTTTCTAAATCCTTGTTGACTCCCTGTCAATAGACCATTCTCTTCGAGGTAATTCATAATGTTCCAATACAACACAGTTCTGCTACATGTGACGTTAATGATATGGGTCTGTAATTTAGTGGATTACGCCTAATACCCTTCTTGAATATCTGTGTGACCTTTGCAACAAGCCAGTTTTTGAACACGGATCTTTCGTCGAGTAATCAGTTGTATGCGATTGTTAAGTGTGGAGCTACTACATCAGCATACTCTGAAAGGAACGTAATTGATATACAGTCTGCACCGGAAGACTTACTTTTATTAAGTGATTAAATTGCTTCACTACTACGAAATAGCTGCTTCTAAGTTAGTCATAATGACAGTTGTTCTTATTTTGAATTCTGGAATGTTTACTTCGTCTTCTTTGGTGAACGAATTTCTGAAGGTTGTGTTTAGTAACTCTGCTTTGGCAGAAATATCGTCGATGATATTTCCATTGCTATCGTGCAGAGAAGACAATGTCTTGTCGGTAGCATACTTTACACACAACCAGAATCTCTTTGGATTTTCTGCAAGAATTCGAGGCAAAGTTTCGTTGTGTAAACATTTATAAGCGTCTCACATTGAAGTCCGAGCTAAATTTCTAACTGTTTTAGGAGATCGCCAACCTTGGAGATTTTGCGTTCGTTTAAATTTGGCATGCATTTTTTCGTTTAACAAACTGCTTGACAGTTATTATGTGACAAAGAGACTTCATTTCCTTTATTGTAGCTGACTTGAATTGTTGTCTGACTTTATAAAGTATTGAATAAATTGATGGACGACTTAAATTTTATGGAAATCCCATTTAATGTAAAGGAAAAGTGGTGTAGAGGAATGTGTTAGTGTCAGTTGTAGAGTGCAAGACAGATATCGAACGAAATCAGAGATGCTGTGTTAGAAGCGTATCTGCAAGGCTACAAACTTTAAAAAAGCGATCATGCATGCCGTGGAATCCATCAAAGTACACATCGTGGAGTGTATCTTACATCTCTGTTAGTCGTTACCTTTCCTATTCCACTCACAATTGGAGCAATGGGAGAACGAGGGAGTGCCATCGTGCGTTAGGTGTTCTCTTTCGAGTAAATTTAAAGCATCCAATTGCGTTGCACCTGCTCTGCAAAAATGATCACTAATCCATAGCAGGTATCTCATAAAAAACTTTTCGATGAATGTCACTTGTGTGTTGAAACAAAGTAAGTGTTCCCGACTTCCGGTTGGTGTTCAGTACAGCTCCGAGATGTCAGACATTAGCAAAATAAGGAATATCACGACGGATTTATGATTGCAGAGAAGAGTTCCTACCAAGCAGCATGTTGTCATTAGCAGTACCTATAAAATTCCATGACTTCGGAACCATATTCGCTGTTTTCGAGGTAAAATTCAGTCTTTTTGTTACACTAATTGTTCTAAAAGGCGCAAGAATACACCTGGTGTTGAACTTCATGGTACGCTGTAACAACGTTGGAACTTCTCGTAGGCGATTGAGGGTGAGAGTGTCGGTTGAGTTTACAATTTTTCCTGCACCTGGCGCCACACAGCGTCGGTTTGCAACGCTTTTCTGGGTTGTCGAATTGCTAATGTCAACATCAGATTTGCTTGTGTCTTCTGTGAATAGTGAATATGTGGTGCAGTCGAAACTCCGTACAACGATTACCGATACAATGATAAACCCGGGTGTAGCGATAATTTTGTAGAGTTACGGCTGGTTTCCTATATGTACTATTCTGTATACAGCTGATTAAAACGATGGACAAATTTCAGCAACATCCCGTAATAACGAAGACAAACTTTCGTGTATATAACTGTTTTCAGCTTCTAAGAATTTGCCATAAGGGTACGTATTGCTCCTAAAACCTCATTACCTTCAGCGTCATATTTTCGAAAGCTTCGCTACGTACAGAGCTGGCAGTAAGCAAGTAGCGAACTCCTTATAGCCGCGGGCGACCCCTTCTCAGCGTCAGTTACACAGTCATAGACTTCCTGCGTTTGAACCATCGTTATATATTTAAATGTGTACATTGTCGAACATGAGTTGCGTTGTTCAATGTTGTGTGGGGCTCAAACGAACTTTACTTCCGGGACTTTCACGATTTTTGAATGTTTTTATCTTGTTGCAAATACGCCATGGACTTGAATAATAAGATTTAGGGTTAGAAACTAAAAAGCAGATTTTCAAAGAGATCGATAACGGAACGAAACAGCTAGACGTCGCGAGGAAGTATCAACGTTATCTGCATTCCTCAATAAACAAAAAGAAATTGAAGAAAGTTCTCTAAGTGGCAAGTTTAACCTTTCAAGAAAATGAATCAAAGCGGATCAGATGACGATGTGAACAGTGCTTCACTGCCATTTAATAATGAATTGCGAGCACAAAACCAATTAATGGCTCATTGAAATGTCAAAAAGCCTTAGATTGCGATAAGTTGCTTGGTGATTCTAATTTTACGGTAGTAATATCTGATAGCAGATATTTAGAGAAAGACATGAGATCATTTTTAAAGTGATTTCAGGTGAAGAACAATCAGCTCCTTTAGGTGATGCAGAATGTTGGCACGTGTAAACTGGTGGAAAAAATACAGTCCCAAAAAAGGTACAATCTATAAGAGACCCAGCTGTTTTACCAGCTGATGTCCGAGAAATCGATGGCCTTTAGAGGAGAAAAGTGTAAAAGAGGGAAGCAATTTAAACTACTCCTCAGGATTCTTCTTTGGAAACAACGAGTCACTGAGACGGAAGTTGGCACCACTCGCGATCACATGATCAATAAATACCTGATGCTTAAAAAATATAAGAAACCTAGCAGGTAAGAGTACATACATTTTATCTTATCTTCCTTTAATTTTAAAGTTGATTGAGGACCTTCATCTGTAATGTAATGCGTGTGCATGAAGACTACATACAGTACAGTACTATCCCGCAGTATTTTTATATATTTCCCTTATTATAAATGTGATTTACTTTATTGCATTAGTTACAAGGCATATTGAAAAGCATGGATGACGTCTGCTTTCATTATCGGGTGGCTGCTTTTTCTTGATAACGAGATAAAAGAAGAAATAAGTATACTGCATTTCTGTTGGATAATTGTAGTGCACGTAACAAAGTGTCAGCGTTGAAGAATGTAGAATCATGCTACTTCTCACTGAAATATACTCCGATGCTTCAGTCATTAGACATGGGGATAGTTAAGAACCTCATGCCGAAATACCTCTAATTCAAGACGTGATCGTAAAACTTGAAATAAATGTGGACAGTTCCTCGTGTAGCAAATGCGAAACAGGCCTGTGACATGATTCTAGAATCTGTCATCGAAGAGTTAAAGGGTAATTTTTCCTGCTGAATGGACTGATGATGACAGTGATGTGATTAGCGAGAATCCTTTTCCTCTGATGGAACTAATAGGTCAATTGGATAATGTTCAGCAAGTAGCATATTCAGTCGCCAGTGTTTCAGCGGAACAGTTGATTGCGTTAGAGAAGATAGAGACAATATTTACACGAAAATCTTTAAGGAAAAATAAGCTAAGGAATATAAGCGAATTCTTCTCTACATGTGGGTAAGGTAATCTACTGATAAGTGTTGTGAACAAATTGTGTTTTATTATTTGTTTTTAGTGTTATTCCTCATCGGAAAAGGGCTACAATTACTTTATATACCGACTCTTAAGATACAGTATTGTAGTAGTCATTATTAAGAAAACTGTTGTGTTGGCAGAAGAGCCAACACCGTGTTACGAATGGAGGCCGAAGTGCACGCGTTTCAGCTCACTCAGGCTGGCGTGAGGAGGGAAGAACTATACTGACGTGAGGTCTGGAACATGACAAGGAATTAGAATTCAGTTTGATACTTAACTTTAATCCATTAATGACGAACGTCGCTCTTGACGGTACATGATTCACAATATTGTCTGTTAGTAACTGAATTTGGAGGGCAGCGTGGAGGGTAAAAATCGTAGAGGGAGACCAAGAGATGAATACACTAAACAGATTCAGAAGGATGTAGGCTGCAGTAGGTGCTGGGAGATGAAGAAGATTGCACAGGATAGAGTAGCATGGAGAGCTGCATCAAACCAGTCTCAGGACTGAAGACCACAACAACAACAGTAACTGAATACGACGCCTTGCTACTTCGTAGCAAATGACGTAGCTGAAGGCTATGCTAAACTGTCGTCTCGCAAATGAGACCGTATGTAGACAGTGAACCATCGCTGGAAAGTCGGCTGTACAACTGGGCGAGTGCTAGGGAGTCTCTCTAGACTAGACCTGCCGTGTGGCGGCGCTCGGTCTGCAATCACTGATAGTGGCGACACGCGGGTCCGACGTATACTAACGGACCGCGGCCGATTTAAAGGATAGCACCTAGCAAGTGTGGTGTCTGGCGGTGGCACCACAAAAACTGTGGTGTCACCGCCAGACACCACACTTGCTAGGTGGTAGCTTAAATCGGCCATGGTCCATTAGTACATGTCGGACCCGCGTGTCGCCACTGTCAGGATCGCAGACCGAGCGCCACCACACGGCAGGTCTCTAGAGACGGACTAGCACTCGCCCCAGTTGTACGACGACGTTGCTAGCGACTACACTGACGAAGCCTTT
Source organism: Schistocerca nitens (assembly GCF_023898315.1). Lineage (NCBI taxonomy): Eukaryota > Metazoa > Arthropoda > Insecta > Orthoptera > Acrididae > Schistocerca > Schistocerca nitens. The sequence goes on along the minus strand of NC_064615.1, from coordinate 1,110,567,130 downwards.
CTCTCATTTGCCGAGAGACAGTTAGAACAGCCTTCAGCTAAGTTAATGGCTACGACCTAGCAAGGCTCCATTTGTACCATTGCATGTATCTCAAGATAGTCTCACTTGTATCATCAAGAATGCTGTATACCAAAGGACGATATAAAAGTTAAGTGTTCTAGTAGCTACGTTCTTTTCTTTATCACATTCATAACGTATCCTGTTCCAGACTTCGCGCCAGTCGGCGTGTGTGTACGTGTGCCCTATCGGCTACCCGTCTATGTGGACTGGCTGCCTTGTCAGTCCACTACAAAAACCTCATTATAAAAATGACCCTCCTATAACAATGTCTTTTTCTTGGTCTCATGAATATTTTTCTAGCGAAGTTTCACCGTATTTGATATGCTGGACTTACAATGTCTGAAGTCTTTCCTAAAACTGCAGTCATCTTTTAACGAAGGTAAGCTATAGAGAAAGCATATATTTGAAAATAGTGTCGTAGTGTTTCCGTTCGTACTACAGTGATGTAGTGTTGATACTGTCAAATATTTGCGATGTATAAATGTCTGAAATAGACTCATTATTCGTTACAGATGCCTTACTGCTGTGACCATTCTGTAAGGAAAAAAGGGGAAAAACGAATTTAATCAGTTACCACGGTTTTTTGGTTGATAATGATCTAATAAATAGGCGGTTACGAGTGATTTTTCTACAAAACGTCACGACAAATACGTTAACTAATTCATTAGTAAATTGTAGTTAACATTTTACCGAGTCAGACTATAATCTGAGGTATTACTCCCAGCTAAATTAACCTCTCCCCAAAAACCATTAGCAGCAAAATCTGGTGTGTTTCAAACATAAGACAAGCGCGTGCCCTATGCAAGAATGTTGCATAATGAAGAGAAATATCAAAACTGGCTGATTATCGGTCCCTTCGGGTATAACCACAGATACGGGCAAAACAGCAGTTTCAGTATAGAAAATTTCGTTTATGTAAACATCACCACTTTATATTGACGGGGAAAACAATGAGAAACTGCTACTTAACCACGATATTATTGCAGTTGGCCGTTAACGGAAACAAGCGGTGATGTTGCAGTAAACAAGTAGAGTGTTGACTGAGGAAAATGCATCATACTGTCAGTGATGTCAGGTGGGTTGTGCATATACTATCAACCCTGATTAAGCGCTGATTCACGATAAGACGACCGTAGCTTCCTGAACACAAAGTGCAATAACATTGTGGTCGGCCAATACAGCTATCTGCTCATATTGTCAACGTCTTACCTGCCATGCGTGAAATTCAACATAATAATTGTTGACTGATGCTCCTACCGGTGTTAAAATAATTTAATACTACTGTCTCATAAAAGCAGATTTTACATTTTCTCTAAATTATTCACTTTTAATAACAACTGAGAACAAAGAACTCTACCGAAGCCGTCTCAAGCCCCGTTGAAAAATGAGGAGTGAGAGGAGTAACGCCTCGTTAAAAAACCTTGGTTCACCTGACCTGGGTGATAGTACCTTGTAAGGGTTCCTTGCCAGGATAACGGCGAACACCTCAACAGCAGTGTAAGCGGAGCAGCAGATCATCGGAACGGTGGAATTGGTGGAAGTGGCTAGCTTTATAAAGAAGATAAATCATATTTAAAAGTCCCGACATGCCTGTGTGGTTTACACCGCTACCCTGGCCGGCGTCTGTTCACCGTGTGAGGTGCGGCCTAACACTGAGCTCCAGGAACTAACAGTCCATGGTTCAGTCCAACCAGCATTAGCTGGAACCTAACTACAAGCAGAAGAATTCGTACAAGTAGCAGTGAAATTACTCCTGTGGTGTCAATCAAGCCATCGTATTGTGGGGAGCTAGGGGTCGTACGCCGCAGAAAGTCATAGTTCTCTGGTAAACTTCCATGAAAATCTTAAGGATATATTGGCACTCTTAACTTCCGAACACTAATTCAGACGGGAAAATTACAGAATCTTACTACAGAACTCAACAGACAGATAATTCAAGTCCTCACACTGAAGGAAACTAGATTCAGTGATTCGAAAACAACAGACTACAACAACTACCGTATCTTTAAAAGCAAAACAGATTAGGAGCTGTATTATTTGGTATGGTCTTTATTGTGAATAAACAGCAGCAGACTAATAATCATGCGAATTAAGCGCACAAACAAGACATATACAATTATTAATGCTCTTCGCGCCTACTAACATTTATAACAAAAAATAACCAGACAAGAAAGAAAAATTTTGGGACAAACTTGAAACTGAGATGTCCAAAATTCTGAAGGAGTACATAATAATTTAATTCTTGTTGGTGATTTCAACGCACAAATTGTCAAAGAGAGGATATATATATATATATATATATATATATATATATATATATATATATATATATAAAACGGCACACAAATTCACGAACAAGAATGGCATCAGGCTCATCGAGTTGTGCCAACAAAACAATCTAAAAATTATATCAACATCACTTCGAAAGAACCCTAAGAAGTAAAAAACTTGGTGATCCCTGATCTTTCAGCTACGTGAATTTCAAGTAGACCACGTTACGGTCTCCTATGATTTCCGAAAAGAAATACACGACGTTCAAATCTGCAGAAAAGCTAATATAATGACCTCAACCTTATCAGAGTCAAAATTAAATTCACATCAAAATAGGAAATGCCAAAGAAGAACACAATTGATTCCCAAATTTGATTTGGAAAAAAAAACAAGAATCAAAAATTACAGAAGTGTGGGAAATCAACCTGCAAATAACTGGAAAGATTTACAAACGTAGATTATACAGAAATCAATAGCACTTATCCCATTAAAGAAAAAAATCGAAGCACCCTTGGTGGAATTCAAATTTTGATAATGCAATAGAAGGGAGGTAACGAGTCTTCTTAAACTATAACTGTGATAAATAAGAAATGGCACAAGAAAAATTTTTTGTAGTCAGAAAACAAATATTTAAAATACTTAGACGAACTAAAAGAAAATATTTTAATGACGAATTAAACTCAATTGAAGAAGACTTTAGGAAACACAAAACACAGACTTTTACAAAACGTTTCATAATCAAATCAAAGTATACACCCCTCGAAACTTCTGTTTCAGGAAACAAAATGGAAAATTAGCCCTAGCTAACAAAGAAAATTCTCAATAATTAGCCAAATATTTCTCACGACTTCTAAACTGCTCACAACGAAGTACGAGATTCCCCAGCACACACTAATGAATCTTCACTAGCGCCAACTTACGAAGCAATTTGTAGTCACAATAAAATGCTCAATAATAATAATAAGTCATTGGGAGAAGGTGGAATTGTAGATTAACTACTAAAGAACGTTGGTCCAAATTCCTGAAAAGAAATCAATCAAGTCATCCAAGAAATTTGGCAGACAGAAAAAATTCCAGAGGATTTGAAATGTGCACTAATTCATCTATTGCACAAAAAGGGTGATAGATAAGATACAAAAAAAGCACAGAGCCATTTCACTTTTGATGTCACTTGCAAAATTTTATCCTCGTGTCTTCTAAAGAGAGCAAAAAAACAGCTAGAACATACAATTTCAGGTTACCAAAGAGGCTTTCGTTCTAATAGATCGTGCCCGGAACAGATCTTTAATCTTAAAACTATTTTAAAAATTAAATCAATCACTTCAAAACCGATGCTCTGCACATTTGTTGATTTTTTAAAAACCACACGATTCTATAGCTAGACCCTATGAAACATCGAAAATCACCTGATTATCGTTCTCCAATTCGCACACTCGCTAGTAAAATCATAATATTGACAACAAACTCGAAATTTTAGAACTGTCAAGTAAGTATGCTCATAAACAGTTTTGCACATTTTTCCTTATACACATCTCATTGCTGTCAATGTCTCATCATTGACCAATGTTGGTGAATATGTTCTAATCCAAGTTCTAAACGAAATATACCTTTCAACTTGCCAAGATACCATTTCAATAATGCGCATAAATATTCATTAATGGATTTGACGTTCTCCCGTAACATCACTGGAGGCAGCAATTATCCATTAGTGTAATTCGTGAATTTCCTAAATGCAGTTTTCTTTCGTACTTGTAAACCTTTGGTGTGAGAAAAGAGTTGGAAATGTATATAGTATCAGAAATTGAAATCCGGCACGTTTTTGTTGTAACAGTGGGGAAAACCGTTCAAGACTTACAAGTGCTCTTATGTATGAATATTTATCCCCAGTTGTGCTTAAGCATATAGTTCCTACGCTACAGAAGCATAAGAAAAACAGAAGATATTGGAGTCCAAACGGTTGAATCAGAAGATGCTGCTACTTTAACACCAGGCTCTCCACTCAGTAGCAGTTCTAAACAGTCAGCTGTCAGTGCTTTGCGGCTACAGGTTGAACTTCACAACCTGACAAGCCCCTGTAAGAAGTGTCGAGGCTAGCAGAGCTTACTAGCGGGCTGTGGCTGAATTTTCACTGGTGATAACGGAATTCCACCCTTAGAACAAGTGACCAGCCAACTCCTTCTGTCCCAGCATCTTGGATTCTAGAGATTACGGACAAAAAAGACAGGCCGTGGAGCGTACGTCACGATGGTAGGTCTGAGCTCGCTCGCTCGCTCAACTCATAATTCATAACTAGGGGAGCATGTGCCAACGAGAACTACATCTTCCACTGGAATCTGCTGTTATGAAGTCTGACTGATTATAAGCCCTGAAATAAAATTTAAGATCAATTCTCGACATAAATGGTATAACGGCTTTCTTATAGCATTTAGTCTCTTCTGCGTAACAGTCCTCATTTCACACAAGATGTGGCACCTTGTGCAACTGGTAATCATTTGGCATGATTTTTATTTCATTGTACCCCAGTACAGCGGTAACAAATTATTAGTAGGTCTATGGACTTCATATCGTTATGAGACTACTAAACAATAAAGCTACATAATAGTGGATTCCAGTAGAAGATGCAATTCTCGTTTGTAGATGCACACCCAGTTACGAGTTAACAGGTGTAGAAACGCAGTTTGTTCCTGAGCTGAGCGAGCTAGCAAGCGAGTTCGGCCTGCCTTCGTGGCGTATGTGCAGCGGCCTGTTTTTCTCACAGGCCTCGGTTGTACCAGTCTTCTAGAGGATCCTATACTTAGGACAAAAGCCCTTCTTCCACAGTGAATGAGGGGAAAACACAGTGGCCATCTTGAATTCTGTATTCAGTTAAAGTGGCCTATTTCTGTCACTATGACAATGTGACATACTGGATTTTGGAATTTCCTGCCATTTTATGCTTGGATAACTTCTCTGCTTCCACCATGATGTCAGAGGAGTGGAGCAAAACATCCATTTTTTTTTACTTTCCTCCTAATTTTCAGCTTTTGTATAAAAATGTATCTGTAAATAAACTCTCTCTCCTTGTGGGATGTGCAAGTACATATTATATTCAACTACTGCGGAATACTGACTGTTGTTTGGCCCTGCGCTGCGCACGTGAACAGTATTATGTAACAAAACTTTAGAATCACTGGAATACTGAATCTGAAATAATCAAAACTAATCTAATTAAATGCCAAACGTAACATACTGTGCTTTCAGAGCGTAATGTTTAACTGAAAGTCAATACTGAACTACATTATGATAGTTGCATGACATGAGGCGCAATTTCTGACAAGAAATATCCACAAAAATAAAATGTTGTTCTACTAGGAAGAAAAATTCTGTAAATTAATCTGCTTGCTTGACTCAACACGTGAGAAATCTGACTATGAACTGTGCGCAGTGAGATCTGCCCTGAAAAAAAAGTAACTTACTTCTTGTGATTCTTGAAGTTTTCCCGGCGGACATAATGTTTCATCATCTTTCGGGCGTGCACTCGGGACAGCGACAATTCTTCTTGCGATATTTCGGCTAGAAACCTCCAACTCGCCTTGAAGATGGCTGGGAGGTTTCTAGCCGAAATATCGCAAGAAGAATTGTCGCTGTCCCGAGTGCACGCCCGAAAGATGATGGAACAAAACTTACTTCTTGCTCACCATTCTATTTTATGTGTGATATACTGGCGTTCTGGAAAGCAAACTGAAATCAGCAGAAGCAACAGCTAAAGAAAAAAATAAACTAATCACTACAAAATTTGTTTTTGCTCGTCAAAAACAATCTGTGGCTTCATGTGGAGTAAGGTGCAATGCACACTGGATAAAACATTCAAAACTTCACTAAGAATAATGGCCATGACTTTTACTTTAAAGATAATCGTTCTTGAAAAATTAACCATTGATTATTGACAAAAAGGGACTATATAACATAAGATGACTAAAAATTACGAAATTCTCCAATAACAAAAATTACAGACATTTAGTCATTAGTGTTATTTGTGACATAATAAAAACAAAGAGATCACATTAACGCTAATCATGAATCTTATTCGTCATTTACGGGGCAAAAATTTTCTCAGTTAACAGTTCTGCCAAGCAAGCATTTCATTCCTACTTGAAATATTTCTCCAGAAATCTTCTCTATGAGTAGGATCAATGACATATGTTTACAAATAAGTTTTCATCTTCGTAATAAAATATTCTAGATAATTGCTTCAGATTCACAATTATCGAATCTACTTCTCTACAAAACTCAACTGTTCACTATTACACTTCAAGTAAGAACGCCCTAGCGCTGTACAACTGACAGGCGAGCAACCGAACCACACATAAACACAGTCAAGGATATTATTCACTGCTCCTGCAGTGCGCTCATTCAGCTTTGTCACAGTATAGCAAAGCTGTATTATTTTCAGTGGCAGAAAACATACGAAAACCTTACAATTCTTGAATATCCAGCCATTTTATACATGAGGCAGCTAGACTTTGTCACGTGGCTGGAGGGACAGTGGTGAGGATATCCGATGTGCCAGCCGGCCGAAGTGGCTGTGCAGTTCTAGGCGCTACAGTCTGGAGCCGAACGACCGCTACGGTCGAAGGTTCGAATCCTGCCTCGGGCATGGATGTGTGTGATGTCCTTAGGTTAGTTAGGTTTAATTAGTTCTAAGTTCTAGGCGACTGATGACCTCAGAAGTTAAGTCGCATAGTGCTCAGAGCCATCCGATGTGCCATCGGTGACGCCATAAGTCAGGTACTCTGTTCAAGAGCCAGCACTGCCCGAATACTGACGTTGATGGTTTCAGGCTTAAATGAAGTCATTTGAAAAGAGATTCAAAGACAATTATCTGTGAGGTGTCACCGCCAGACACCGCACTTGTTAGGTGGTAGAATTTAAATCGGCCGCGGTCCATTAGTATACGTCGGACCCACGTGTCGCCACTGTCAGTGATTGCAGACCGAGCGCCACCACACGGCAGGTCTAGAGAGACTTACTAGCACTCGCCCCAGTTGCACAGCCGACTTTGCTAGCGAAGCTACACTGACCAATACGCTCTCATTTGCCGAGACGATAGTTAGCTTAGCCTTCAGCTACGTCATTTGCTACTACCTAGCAAGGCGCCATTACCAGTTTATATTCAGTGTAATAATGTCTAAACAAGAGCGATGTTCTCCACTTGTGGATTAAAGTTACGTATTCCAAGATCTACGTTCTTTTCTTTATAGGATAATTACTTTACCTTGTTCCAGACCTCACGCCAATCTGCGTGAGCTTAACGCGTGCCTTTCGGCTACCTCCGAGTGGCTTGGCTGGCTTGCTACGCCACTACAATCTGTAGCCTATGATTGTGGCAGCTTGTGTTTCCTTGTTTCTCCTAAGTAAAACATTGTTTAATGCCAAAACGATATGAGTGACAAGGTGGGTTTACCACTTTGACATGTCCTATAAGTCAACTAAAGTGTCGCTGACGACGTCCACAGTCAGTGCCTGCGAACACTGCACAACAGCGCAATTTACAAAACGTGTATCACTGTTGTTTAGTGTAAACCCAACCTCAATTAACGTTACACAACAGATTTCCTGTTTCCAGTCAGATACTAGCTCCGCTCGATTGTAAAGAGTTACATTTTATGATAGGACTGTATCTAAAACACCTTCAGGTCAGAGTATACTAACTTGATATGCGCATTAGAAGTCGTTGTTCTAGCATTACGGATAATTAGGCGAACAGCACTGATAAGAATCCAACTCTGAACTGGATCGGTAGTGATAGCAACAGTCCTGTGCAAGAAACATAAAGTAACAATGTTGAGAATTTTTCTGTGTTTCTCAGCGTAATAATAAATCAGTAACTCCACCTGTATTGCTCGTAGTAGTTGCGATAGTAAGTTTATGAGGTTGTGATACTTGCTGTAAGTGGATCATTAAATGGGTGTGTTATGGGATTTGGAAATGGGAGATACGATACTGCGTGAAGAGTTTGACAGAGCACTGAAAGACCTGAGTCGAAACAAGGCCGCGGGAGTAGACAACATTCCATTAGAACTACTGACGGCCTTGGGAGAGCCAGTCCTGACAAAACTCTACCATGTGGTGAGCAAGATGTATGAGACAGGCGAAATACCCTCAGACTTCAAGAAGAATATAATAATTCCGATCCCAAAGAAAGCAGGTGTTGACAGATGTGAAAACTACCGAACTATCAGTTTAATAAGTCACAGCTACAAAATACTAACGCGAATTCTTTACAGACGAATGGAAAAACTGGTAGAAGCCGACCTCGGCGAAGATCAGTTTGGATTCCGCAGAAATGTTGGAACACGTGAGGCAATACTGACCCTACGACTTATCTTAGAAAATAGATTAAGGAAAGGCAAACCTACATTTCTAGCATTTGTGGACTTAGAGAAAGCTTTTGACAATGTTGACTGGAATACTCTCTTTCAAATTCTGAAGGTGGCAGGGGTAAAATACAGGGAGCGAAAGGCTATTTACAATTTGCACAGAAACCAGATGGCAATTATAAGAGTCGAGAGGTATGAAAGGGAAGCAGTGGTTGGGAAGGGAGTGAGACAGGGTTTTAGCCTGTCCCCGATGTTATTCAATCTGTATATTGAGCAAGCAGTAAAGGAAACAAAAGAAAAATTCGGAGTAGGTATTAAAATACATGGAGAAGAAATAAAAACGTTCAGGTTCGCCGATGACATTGTCATTCTGTCAGAGACAGCAAAGGACTTGGAAGAGCAGTTGAACGGAATGGACAGTGTCTTGAAAGGAGGATATAAGATGAAGATCAATAAAAGCAAAACGAGGATGATGGAATGTAGTCGAATTAAGTCGGGTGATGCTGAGGGAATTAGATTAGGAAATGAAACACTTAAAGTAGTAAAGGAGTTTTGCTATTTGGGGAGCAAAATAACTGATGATGGTCGAAGTAGAGAGGATATAAAATGTAGACTGGCAATAGCAAGGAAAGCGTTTCTGAAGAAAAGAAATTTGTTAATATCGAGTATAGATTTAAGTGTCAGGAAGTCGTTTCTGAAAGTATTTGTATCGAGCGTAGCCTTGTATGGAAGTGAAACATGGACGATAAATAGTTTGGATAAGAAGAGAAAAGAAGCTTTTGAAATGCGGTGCTACAGAAGAATGCTGAAGATTAGGTGGGTAGATCACATAACTAATGAGGCGGTATTAAATAGAATTGGGGAGAAGAGGAATTTGTGGCACAACTTGACAAGAAGATGGGACCGGTTGGTAGGACATGTTCTGAGGCATCAAGTGATCACAAATTTAGCATTGGAGGGCAGCGTGGAGGGTAAAAATCGTAGAGGGAGACCAAGAGATGAATACACTAAGCAGATTGAGAAGGATGTAGGTTGCAGTAGGTACTGGGAGATGAAGAAGCTTGCACAGGATAGAGTAGTTTGGAGAGCTGCATTAAACCAGTCTCAGGACTGAAGACAACAACAACTGCAATGGGATTTATAACTAGGTTCACGGGAAGAAGAGCTTCATTGAGGCAACTCGCTGCCGATTTTGCTTTAGGAAGGGCAGTGGCATGTTTGTGGAATGGGACAATAAAAAGCGGAGGTATGTCACTCGATAGCGCGAGCAACCTGAAGAACAATGTTTTCGGCCACACTACGCTTCTTGTGAGGGACAAAAACTTTTTAATTAAAATTAAGCGTGTATTAATTGTTTATTCTGCAGCTGATCTCTTAAACAGCTTCCACCACGTATTTGTAAATACACTAATATTTATGTTTTACTTACATCTTTAAAATATTTCTGTAGAATAACCAGGATAACGGATGGAACTACAGGTTTGTTAGATATTACTTATTGCTTCCCTACTGGTAAGTTACATTTAGTTAGAACATGAACCATCACATGGAAGGGTTTTCATCTTTTTTTACAAGGGTGTGGCAAAATTAAATTCATGATAAAGTCCCTCGGTATAGACTTTTGCTGCTTCATCTGTTGCGAAGTTTTACACGTCAAGTGCCTGTGCTGTTGAGGAAGAAATGGCAGCGTCTGAAGTACGGCATGGCATGGATCTGCCATGGTGTTTTCTCTTTTGAAAACAGTGACAGTTTTCTATTCTTCTGTGTCAGAGTAAATTTTTTTAATAGCTGTTTGATATGAGTGAGGATGAGACACCTTGAAGAGAGTGCGTTTGGAGATCTGACCGCATGCATGACAATGTTTCAGCAGCGTCTTTAAGTTCAAAATACTGAGTTGTACACATCTGAATCGCTTGGAACGAGTTCGTAACTTTAGCTGATGGAACTGCTGAGGTATTCACTGCTTCGCACAAAGACCATGTAGCTTCTGGTAATGAATGTTTCAAAGTATTTTTCCGTGATTTGACATTTGGAACAAGTATAATGTCACACAATCCAGTACTAAAAACACAACAACTCTGAAAACACAGTTTTGAAAACAAAATGTGTTTATAACGTTGAAATTTTCCACTCTTCGTATATTTTTTGATCTTACATGATTTCTCTTGTCTTGAATAACTCTCAAATTGCGAATCTATTCAATTTGCGTGACTTATTTCGTAAGTAATCAGTCACTCACATTGGATGGCACCGACGTTACATATATATTTTAATTTTTAATCTTTCACTGTGAGAGAAGAACCTTAGGAACATAGACACATAACAAAAGGCTGATGTTAATTAAGTTTGTTGATATATGAGTAATTAACCAATGATCTTACGGAAATTCGCAGGGGAGCTTCACATGCATAAATTGATTCAGTTTGTGTGTCAGGTTTATTTTCATCTGTGTATTTGTTTACTGTGTTACTGGTGATGCCATAGACGTAGTCTCCCACTCGAAGGCTTTCTGAGCTTTATCCAGTGTGAACTTCGCTATTCATGAAAGCTGAACGTTTAACAACAAGCTATAATCTTAAGAATTTCGTTACAAAGTACTATAGCGAGAAACTATTTTCTTGGCTGTTTACACTTCTATAGCATTTTGCGTCGTATACGTAAGTACGACTCCTGGAAGAGGATTCGCAACGTCTTCGGCAAATTTTATGAAGCACTTAATTATTTCGTCAGCAATATCCTGTTGGACGAATGATAATATCGTACACCTGCAACAGAAAAAGGATAATTATACATGCAGACAGAAGACAAGACACCCACGTAAAGAATTGAGAAATCGAAATGCACCAAAGCAAAGACATAACGCGGCATTTTCTTAAAGCCATTTTACAGTATGGCAGGTCATGTCATGTCACGCCCGATGTCGAGACGTTAATATCATTGTAGCAGTATATTATGTAATAACTTGTTTAATATATGACAGTAATAAACTGCGTTTCTAGCGTTGGTTGCTACAACTGTACACAGCACGAAAAATCTGCATACAGTATTAGAAAGATTACTATCATATATAAATTTTAATTTTGTTCAAGTCTGTGAAGTATACACATCCTAAGCAAGTTAGTAAATACATAAATATAGTATATACTGTAACTATCAAATATGTCTGTCACAGGCAGTAAGAAATCAAGAAACAGACGTTTAAAGTGCTGCATTAGTAGCAAATATGTATTATCGTACGAACACAGATTCCCAAAAGCACTTCCAATTTTGTGAACAACATTTCTGCTGTAAGGTGCTATCTGTTGCGTCAGCTGACACACAAGTTTTCAGGGTACAGGGCACTCATTGTCACTAGATAACTAAACCAGATGCCTTCGCAGGGGAAGGTCGCAGCAACCTTGGCTGGAACATCAGTTTTGCCTTTCAGCGGCAGTTAAAACACAAAGGACCAAAAAAAAAAAATGGCCGCTCCCAGAAGACATGGTGACGTTTATACCGAGTAACACTTCCTACGGCCTCAGTAACAGCCTCACTTTCCTTGACATGGACGCATGCTCAGATTCGGTTAGGAGGTGAGCGGTAAGGACGTTGTGTCCTCTCCCGAGGCATGTTGGCCCTCAGTAACGGCTCCTTGATACCTTGGAAAATCTTACTGAACGGAGTTTACGACCGAGCTGGCCATACACATTCTTTGTCCAGGAGAGATCTATCGATCTTTCTGGCCACAAGAGTAACTCAGTATAGAAAAATTACAACAAGATTTTGTTGCATGAGTGGTAACACTTGAGGACGCAAGACGTCTGCTACGTACCGCTCTGCCGTCAGAGTTTCGTCAACGACGGACAGCCTTGACCTGAACTCACACGCGATGGCTCCTCACACGAAGAGTTTGCAGTAAAACCACTTTGCTTCTCCGAAACACTGAAGGTAACTTTATCCTACGCAGGGGATGGTAATTCCCTAGTCTGCCTGCTGCTGCTCTCTGACCACGGGTGCGAGATTAGGCAGAATGCTCAGTACCTTCTCTCGGATGGCAGGTAGGGATGTGTGCAAGATACGGCGATCCTCCCTTTCCGTGGTCTGTTGTAGAGGTCCGGAACCTTGATAACAAGAATGCCTGCCCTCATATTCCCACGCCGTCCAATGCAAGGCAACATCGCAGATCTGGACAGTGCACTATTCGCACTAGCGGCCGAATGGAGACTTTTCGTACTTTTGTCAAGGGCTGATAACGCTGTGTCACACGAGTACGTGGTATCTCTGTGTCCCTCACAGTGATCGCTCAACACTTGGCATTGTTCATGCCCTTCGTAAACCCTATGAGGACTGGACATGAACGACACTGACGCACTGCAGTGCCTATTCTACCAGTCACAAATTTGGAAGTCTGACCATTTATGGACGCACCGATGGTATGTACATATACAAAGCTACATTGACATCCGGTCATATGTTCTGGGTGCTTCACATACTTTGTCAGGAAGTACAAATGATTATAAAAAAAATGAAGAAACTAAAAATGCTCTCGAAAGTGGGATCGGTAGAGTTGAGTGGTTTGGGCGTGAAAGTGTTCCTGTTTATGTGCTCCAATAGCATGTGAACAGTGCAGACCTGTGAAGAAACAGCTTTCAGAGTAGAGCTCATATTACCAGAACTGTCTCACTGTACTGACGTGGTAGTAAACAATCTATCTGTGTCCGGTGTTTGCATTGTTATGAGACTTTTAGCATTTCTTCAAACGACAATGCCACGGAGTTAGGAACAGATCTTACTGAAGCTTCAGATAGGCGATTTAGGCTGCAACGAACTTTTCTGAGGCCTATCGAAGCTGTATTGACAGCCGAGTAGGGAACAAACTGTAAAATAATTGCAGCAGCACAGGTGCTTCCTTTCATTATTCCAGTCCTGGCCGCGTGCAGAGGTAGCTTTACTTCCTCTCTACTCGAAGTGAGAAGACGTCACAGGGAAAACTATTATAAAAGAATAAAGACTGCTGTAACGTCAACGTGTGAAAGATATTCGTTCTACAAGACTTTACTTTTCCATAGTACAGCTGAAAGGAAGTTTTTTACTGTTCATTCAACAGAACTAACTTGACGTAGCAAGCATTTTAACTGAAAGAACAATAGTAACCACCACCTGGCGGTCCACATTCGAGAATATCATTTAACGTTGTTACTATCACTTTCCTTCAAGATTGTTTATTTAGCAACAAGAGTCCACCAGCGTGTATATCAAAAGATATTTTAGACAGCCATCCTCTTAGGCTGCGTACCTTTGACATTATTTTTCAGTATTAGCTAGTGTTAAAATCCTGTTTTCTTTTGTCAATGAGCCTCGCACTCAAGCTACAGTTTGTCATTTTAATGAAAATATTTGCTGTATGACTAAGTATTCGTGCTGATTTTCTGGGGCGATATTCAGCACATACTCGCGGCTAGCCATGCAGAGAGCAAGGCTGGGTGTCCCTGCTGCTCGCAAATGACCATCCGCTCCCACATTCTGGCCTCCCTCCTGGCAGCTGCTGAGAATATGTGGGATGTCTTTGATGTGAAAGAAGTACGGCTCGGTCGCAACTACAACCCTGCTGTGCTCAGAGTCAACACAGTGCCCAGAATCCAAATCACAAGAACTTTATTTTTAACAAATGTCGCAGCACTTTCCGTCATTGAGAAACAGACAGAACTGTATCTCCATCTGCTCTCTTCACACACTACAAAGTCTTGGCAGAAGAGATGAAAAGAGAACGGGGATATTCAAGCGTGGACTCAGAGCGGCCCAAATCATTTGTGTAATTCCCGTCAAAACCCGAAAGCCTTCACAGAAACATCTACACTGATGAGACATAATATTAGGACCAGCTGCTTAGCTGCGTATTGGTCCACCGTTGATGCGCAATGCAGTAGCCGTTCAGCGTGGCATGGAATGTTGAAGTTCTTGGTAGGTTTCAGCAGGTATGAGGTACAAGACTGCAACGCACAGGTCATTCAATTGCCACAAATTACGAACCTACTGTTTCTGGGAACGAAGCTGAAACCAATAACATTCCAGATGTGTCCTATATGTTCCAGAGCAGTTGAAACTGGTGATGACAGTCATGTGAATGCACTGTAACACCCCTCAGACAACTTTTGCACAATTCTGGACTTTTGACACGAACAGTTATCCTACTGCAAGATGTTACTGCCGTCGAACAAGCAAGAAGGGATGCAGGAGGTCCACAAAAACGTTCACGTAGTCGACAGCTGTGTGGGTGGCTTCGGTAACTTCCAGTGGTAGCCTACATAAATCTCCCTCACAGAACAATATTGCCCCAACCGGGTCTATCCACAGCGAACAGTTCGTCACGACCAATAACCTGGTGACGTAAAAACTTGTGATTCATCCGACCAGGCTACACTTCTCCATTGATCCAAGGTCCAATCACGACGATCTAGTACCCGCTGCAATCGTAATTACTTCGGTTGATGTGGGAATGCCTGGGAGTTGCCTGCTGTTGAGGCTCATGTTGGAGGATGTGCACCGAATGCAAACACTTGTGCGTGCACCAACATTGTGCTCTGTCGTCGCATCTGCCACAAATGGCGCCTAGTCTGCTTCACGAATGGGCAAGCCTCGAACTTCACCATTCGGTGGTGAGGCGTGAGGTTCGCCACGTTGTGGCCCATTCGTGGTACACCGTCGTTCAACCACTTTCTGCATCGACGTATGCACTCTGCGAACCACCGTAATGCACATTTTCTTTCCTACTCATTTCCTTTCCTGTTACACTATCATAAAGGGTGAGGGAACAACAACTGCCTATAAGCCTGGTTCTCTCATGTTATTTTCGTGGCCCTTAAGCAAAATGTAGACATGATGTAAAGTAGTCGAAAAGAGCGTCGTCGTCTCTCCAGGTATTCCCATTTGAGTTCCGTAATAGTTGCGTGCTGATCAACCTAAGGGTCACAAATCTAGCAGCGCACTCTGAACTGGTACCACGTCTTATTTTAATCCGACCTCTTGGGCATCCCAAACACTTGAGCAGTAGCCAAGAATGGATCACACTAGCGTTCTGAACACCATCTTATTTACAGATGATCAACTTTTCCTCAGAATTCTCCAAATGAAATGAAGTCGATTTTCGCCTTCCCTACTACCAGTCTGAGCTGCTGAATCCATTTCATCTCCCATTTAACTGTTACGCCTAGATATTTAATTGATGTGACTGTGTTAAGCAGCACATTACTAATACCACGCATCAGCATTAGGATAAATTTTTCCACATTTAGAGCAAGCTGCCACTAATCACCAATTAGAAATCTTAAGTCACATCATTTACGTATGTGGAGGTTAAGTGCGGCCCTATCTTAATTCCCTGGGGAACGCCTATTACTTAAAAATTCCTCAGGGCAGTCATATAACTGCGAACCTAAACAGTATGCTCGAACGTTCGTCAACAATGTACAATTGGTACCCGCAATATACAATTGGTACCCGAGTCAATCGGTTTCTAGCAATCTAGGACAGAAATCTAGGAATATGGAGTCCACCTCTTGTGCTCCGTCCATGGCTCGTAGGAAATAATGTGAGAAAGGAGCAAACTGAGTTTCTTAGAGAAGATGCTTTCTAATTCTGTTCTGATTCGTGTCCAGAAGCTTTCCTGTTTCAAAAAAAATTAGATTATTCGAACTCCGTATGTGTTCAAGAATTCTGCAGCATATCGATGTCACAGATATTTGTCTGTAATTCCGCTGGTCAGTTTTTTACGTTCCTTGTGTAGAGGAGTCGCCTGCACATTTTTCCGTCGCTTTGGACTTTGCCCGCGGCTTTGGACTTTGCCCTTATCTGCTAGGATCACTGCATCATCAGCATATAATAAATTATTTAAAAGAATGTTCCTGTTTATGTAGATGCCTTTCTGAAATTCTCATTTCCATGTATGTATTATTTCATTAATGTAGGTGTTGAACAAAGTTGGAGAGATGCAGCAGCCTTGTTGTACCCCTTTGTTAGTTGGTATCTCCTTAGTTGTTCTACCATTGAGATCTAGAGTGATATTTGTGTCTTGATATAAACATTTTTACACATATACTACATGCTTTGGATATCTACGATTCCTCATTATTCCCAAAGTTTCTGTCTATTGACATTGTCAAAAGCTTTTTTAAAGTCAGTAGAAGCAATGTGTGTTTCTTTATTATACTCTCTCCGTTTTTCTATTATTTGCTGTTGAATAAAAACTACATCTATTATGGAGTGTCCCTTCCTAAAGCCAGTTTGTTCCTCATACGGTACTGCTTCTGCTATGTTTTTAAGTCTTGTATTTAAAATCTTAGCATACATCTTGTATTCTGAGTCCAGTAAACTTATTCCTCTGTAATTATTGCATAGGCTTTTATCTCCTTTTTAAAAACTGATATCACTCTAGATGTTTTCCAGTCTTTTGGAATACTCTTCTTCTTCCAACATTCGTTGAAGAGATGTAGCTGTCGTTGGTGTAGCATCATTCCTCTATATTTTTATAATTCATCATTAATACCATATTTTCCTGTTGATTTTCTGTTCTTAAGTGATGTTAATGCAGATGTTAATTCGTCAGACTGTATTTCATCGAATCCTTTCTCGTCTTGTTGTTCAATTTCAGTTTCTTGTGCTGTATGTTCATGCCACAGCTCGCTGTAATGATTTATCCACTATTCTTCTTCAATACTATTTATTTGTATCTTCTCTCTTTCTGCTGTGTTTAAGGTTTTTAAAACCTTAAATGCCATTTGTTGTCTTCCTTGGATATCATGTTCGATAGAAATAAAGCTATCCCAGTGTTCCTGATGTGCTTTCCTTACTACGCATTTAGTGTTATTTCTTTTCTGCTTATGGTATTGTTTCTTCTCAATAGTGGGGCTGATTAAGTATTTTGTATATGCATCCTGTTTCTCTTTGACTGCTGTCATTATATACTAATTCGAAATTTTTTGGCGTTTTCTTATTATAATCTTTTTACTGCTTTGGTCTGGGATGTCTTCAAATTTTTGGAAAAAAAATTCTACAATGATTCGCATTGTTGGTAAAGGATTCTTTGAGGTGATTTTAGCTTGTGAATGTAAATATCTCCTGTAACCCTTTGTCTACAGTATGTGGGGCACAAATTGTTATTGTGGTCACCAGCACAGAGTTCATGATGAGCAATATAGGATGAGAATCGGGTGTTATTTAAGTTTTTGCATCCAAAGGCGTCTTTATGTTCTTCGTAGCACGTTGCAAAATTTTTTCCGTGTGTCCTATACGGAAGCGAGAACAGGAGCATGTCACTTTACATATGTTAGGCTTTCGATGCCACTCTCCATTGGATTCATGTGAATAATCTTTATTCTGTAGTTTAATGTCTGCGTGGAACGGTATTTCTTATATTATGTGGTCTGAAAAGACTTGTAAGTTTGTATGACACTTTGTCAAGGAATGTAAAGTGGGCAAATTTTGTCGTTTATGTCTTGGCTTCTGATGGTGGTAGTTGCTTAAATTTACTTTCGGTTTTTGAACTAGGGTGTTTACGAGGGAACTGTTATATATTTTTGGCTATAGATTTAAATATGTTCATTTATTTACATTCATCTGTTTCGCTGATGGCGATGCATATCGTGAACTTACAAGATGACCTGAAGTATTTTTGTGTTGGTTACGATGTCATGAGTTATTGGTAATTGTAACATCAGCAGTGGTGGATTTTCTCTATATTTGAAAGATATGCTTGTTATTGTAACTACAAATTAATTCCTTCATGTCCCTGATCTTCAACTATGATACTGATATTTAAGTGCATTCCATTCATGTCATCGACTAAATTATTTACTTCCTCTTTTGGACTGGTGAAAAGTGGTATTGAGTAATTCAGATATCTTTTATAGCATATAATTTTGGGGAAAAATTGTGGATGAGTTAATAGTTTTTATTGTAGATTAAGTATAAATAAGCCTGCAAGCAAACGCGCCAGGACGCTACAAATTGCCAGACTAGTGTCCTGTGTATAATACTTACTACTGAACAAAAATAGTTATGTTAGAACATTAATTCAAGTTATATCCTGAGTTCACAATGCTTACCACTGAATAAAAATAGTTATTTTAGAACATTAATTCAAGTGATATCCTGAGTTCACAAATTTCTCCATTGATTAGCTTTCTGTACCTGATTCAAATCTTTTGTATTCCTGACAGGTTGTTTTTGAAGAATATATTTTTGTAGAGGTTCAGTATGTCAATCGAGGCAAATACTGCAGTGTATAGCGTTATTAGATACTTAATGTTGATGATTAACACAAAAACATTGTAAATTGAAAATATGTTTTCAATAGTTTAATATTTCTTCAGTACATTATTAATATTTGTGGTAATTTTGTGTCCTGGGTTGTTTATGACATCTATAATTGGACATATGGGACAACGACTTTTGTGAATCTTAGGTTGAGACCTACGTCCTCGTGGACTGTTTATCCATTACAACATGGTACTGGGCTTCATTAATGGTTAATAGACAATTTAAATTTAAAGAATTTTTTTCAGCTGATCCTTATAATTTAGGGGTGTGGGCTGGTTTCAGTTCAGTGATACTGTTAGATTCAAAAAATTAAAGTGGTTTGGAATTGTAGTCACTGTGATACACGATAACTGCTGTGTTGCTGTTATCCGCCTTTTCAGAATGGCGTCATACCTCGAAAAGTTCCTGTTGATGTCTGTATTATCTCTTAAATTTGGATTGATATTGAAAATTGGTTTCCCTTAAGATTTTCTTTGATGGTTTTATTTGCTTTATGAGCTACGGCACTCTGTGTGTTATGGTTAAATTTAGCTGTGGCACAGGCTATTTTGTTCACAATTATTAAATTGTTCACATTATTGAGTAAATTGTATCGTTCCTTTGCATCAGGTGTAGTCTAGTGTGGGCTTTATTACATTACTCTTTGTTCAATGACTGTACTTGAGAAAACCCCTAAACACCATATTTTTGGGCACCAAAAGTACTAGTCGTGGGTCTGGCCGCTTCTGTAATGGTAAATCGTTGAAATTTTTACCGTATGTACTTAACACGATGTTCTCTGGGAACTTCTAAACATTTTTCGATTTTAACATGTGTTACAGGAATCCAGAGGTTCAAATTCACCGTAAATACTGAACTTAGCCGTAAATACAGTTTTAACTGACGTAGAGGTCGCATGGCAAGGGTTCTGGGGTCATTGTAAGGGTTCTGACTTGACTATCTTAACCTGGAAACTATTCGTTGGTGCTACTTGACATCGTAAGCACCTTACAAAAAATTGTCATACGAAATTTTTTGTACTTGTAAATCAAACACCGCATGAATTGGTATACTGTAGGCGTAGCCTAAAAATAATGAGCTCTTCTGTGTAAAGTACTGTAAAGTGAACTTATATTGGACGGAAAACGATTCTGTTTTAACCTAACGATATGTGTATTTATTTTTCGTGTACATGTGTGGAAGTATGTAAATATGTCGAAGTATACAAGTAAAATGTCAAAACATTACTGAGATACAGACTTCATCTTATACAAAGAGCAAACCCTACTGTAGCAGGCAAAAGAAGGGAACTAGCTGAACAATTCTTCTGTCGGAGCACAGAAAAGACAAATACGCTTACCCAGTAAAAGATTCAGAGAGAAGTGGGGATCCAGCTGCCTCAGTCCCCTTTCTGCCTTCCCCACCAAAAGTTTTTGGCATGTGAACATATTCGCGCTTTCTTGTGCTGCAAGACAGTAACAGAGAGACACTGACCTTAGAAAAAAGAAAGAGGGAGAGGGGTTGGGGGACGTGGCAGCGAAGGAGAAAGAAATGGGTGAATGTAATAATAGTGGGAACTAAAGAGAGAGGAGACAATGGAAACCAGAAAGAGAAATGACTGGAACCACACATAGGCTCAGAGGTCTGGAACCTTCCCATTCTCCCTCCCAACCAGCAAAAGTTAATAAGAAAAGCCTGCCCACTTTCTGCCACCACACCCACGCTTTAACGTTTCCTGGTGTAAGGCCAAAGCCTCAAGGAAATCACCCCCCAGGACACATGTGGAGAGGAGACAATACTGGCTGAAAAGAAAGATAGCAATGGTAGTGTGACAGAGAGAGACAACGAAAGTGAAAGAAGTAGACAGTCGTAAGGAAGAGCGAGAGAAAGGCATGAAGGCAATGACAATGGGAGAGAGACAGACAGGAAAAAGTCCAATGGGAGAAGAAGTAGACATAGGAAGGAGACGTATTTATGCAAAGAGTAGCAGTGAGAGGGAGATGATGAATATAATGGCATCGCTACAAAGAGGGATTGGATAAAAGGAAATAGAATGTTCTGTATTAAAAGAGTGCGAATAGTTCACATGCCAATATCCTTGTTGAGGTCGTCGGAATGAGGACTGACGCAGTTGGTTACCCACTTTTCAGTTAAATTCTTTTATAAAGGACTACATTTGCCTTCTTTCCGCTAGAAATAGTGGTATTTTACTGCTGGTATATACGTGCTACATTTAACAACAAGTCGTAGTTTTTCCTATGTGATCGTGGTAATGTTGCCGATCAAAGTTTCTTTTCTTTTTCACAGGTAAACAGAAGAAAATACTGTGTTATTGTTCTCACCCTTTTTATACCCTCATTTATTTCCTTTTGAATTATCTGAAGTAAATACACCACTTTTATTTCTTACCCAATAACTTGTTTCCATGTATGTCAATTTCATCTGTGTCACATAAAATCTTCATGAGCACTACTACTCTGTCAATATTCAACATCCTATTATCGTATCTCAAGATGGTTCCTCAATTGTTATTATTATTATTAATGGCCCTTAATATAAATCTAATATTGATCTGAAATGGGCTGTGTGCGTTTGTAACAACCAATGTTTCCTTTATTAACATTATAAAACTTAATGAAACTTTCATCAGACTTCGAACACCTATCCATTCAGTGTAAAAAATCTGTGCAAGATGTTGGATTACCTATGATAGTCTGTAATTTTCGTAGGAAGAAGAAATGCCTAATTAAATAAATATTTTATACACAGAAAAGGTTATCTGCATCTTTTATGACCATTATCAGTACGTACTTGAACACGTGGAGGTTGCGATAACATATAGATAACTGCATCCGCTATATCTTCAGGTTCAATCATAGGCGTATGCATATTTTCCAGTGCTTCAAGCGAATACTTTTTTAAGGTATTATATATACCTGTTTTCACAATTCCTGGCGATATTTCCTAAAACAAAAATCAAAGGTTAACAAACAAAAGACCATATTTAGTTTTAAAAACTGTTTTATTTGCCCTTGAAATTTATTATTTATCTAAGGATCATTTATATATTTCTCAAACTTATTATCCTAGTTCAAGTATAGTACACGTACGACGGTTATTCGGCAAGTAAGAAACAATCGGTCACAAAGTGGAAACCACAGTGAAAATCAAAACTGTTTTGCAACAGTTAGTTACAACTTCCACCTCCTTCGCTACATAGTCGCCGCTCCGACTTACACGTCTGTTCTAGCATTGTAAAACCTTACAATACACTCATCAAGAAGGCAGCCTGCTGCATTTTCCGACAATTTTCTACTCTGGTCTCCTGCTCGTTGTCTGTGCCAAAATGTTGTTTTCACAGCCAGCAGTTCCTCTGAGCAGGGACGAAAATCTTAGGGAGCAAATTGCGGGCTGTATGGTGGGTGATCAAACACTTCCCATGGAAAACGCTGCAGGAGCGTCCTCACTGTCCTTGAAGTGTGCGGTCGGAAACTTTCATGAAGAAGATAATGCATGACAGTTACGTTACTTGAAGTTTAATGAAACGAAGCCAAAAACTCCCGGCACGCATCATATTTTGCGGAAGTCACTATTCTATGGGCATCTTCATACACTCATTGTGCGCTCAGAACTAGAAAGAGCGACTTGACACTATCTACTGGCATACTAGAGACACAGCCCAACATATCTGTGCAAAGTCTGATAAGATTTTCACTGTGGTTTCCATTTCACGTCCAATCATTCCTTACTTTCCAAATTAGCCCTCCTACATTGTGAAATAAAGGTTTTACAACACGTTTTACCAATAAATTACATGATTTGTTCAGTCTAGAAAACCTAAAGTAGAGTTGATAGGTAAGATTCACTTTTCCAAAAGTGTTAAACTCATAAACAGAGAATAATTTCTATTACATAATTTAGTGTTCCCTAATCGTCGTATTTTAGACGCCATCGAAAGTATGAAGTTGACTTTAGTAAACATCTTTATTTTGTGATGGTGCCTGTCTTGCGAATTCAGTGGGTCAATTTGATTATTACATTGTGTGAATTGTTCTTTGACAATACTAAGAGTTGCCTATGTTTGGCATATGTACACTACAATTCAAGACTGGTCTTACTCAGTCAGATTAACGAGCTACTATTTTTCCAATAGTAAATAAGTATTGTGAGGCAGATGCTTTTGAGTAAGTGTGTAGTGTATCCACAGAATGGTGTGTGGTCTTAGCTAATGAAAGACTCGGCCAAAAGTCTTCAGAAATCCATAGCAGTTAGTTATGTTACGTAAGTAAAATTACATAAAGACTCATTTCGCTACTTTTAGACAGTTGAACTTTCATTGTCAGTTTTTCATTACGTTCTGAAGGCATGGATTTGTTTTAACTCTTCCTCAAACATAGGTAAGAATTCTACATGCGTCTTTAGAGTAGCTGATCTGGCAAGAGAGTGAAACGGAAATATAGGGCCAGAGCCTTATACACTCGTGCGCACACAGCATCCCAGGAATACTACGACCAACTTCGTCTGGGGGGTTGCTGGAGGGGGGGGGGGGTGAGGGGCTGTTGAAATGTGTCTTGAGGAACAAATCTAGATTAGAACCCGCGCTCAGAAACATCAGAAGAATGCAGTAGAAACTAAGTCAGTATTTTCCAAAATCCTAATGTGGAATACAAGAGGCAGGTCAAACTCAAATTTTTCCATCCATTAAAAAATTGAAAGCTACTTCTCACCCTTCTTTCGCTGCTCCCCGAAATTTTACTGGATAGACATTGCAAAATTTGTATGAAATTCTGTTTGGCAGCAATGAATCAAATTTGGAATTCCATCTCGTCGAGCGCAGTTTCCTCAGAGCCTAACACGTCTGTTACTTCATCAGTTTCTTTTATTTGTCATCTCTGAAACACATAATCACTGAAGAACACATACATTCGTGGCCCCATTGTCGTAAAGCTGTTGCAGTTCCTACTTCCTACATATTCATTACGGAATCAGTTAGTAGAATATTTTGTTGTGTAATGAGCAACATGTAAACCCAGTATCTAGGTAAAATGACTTACTTCCTGACTGCAAACCTGAGTATTTGCCATTCATACAAACAATGTAATCGTATTATTGACTACTGCGTCTATCCAGCTGTATTTTCATCTTCTCTAAATCATTTTATTTTTTACTTTTCAAAACTCTCAGTATCATAGCCACTTACACCACTGATTCCCTCATTTCAAACTTATTTCCATTTGAGTTACTAAAATTTAAGTGTAAATACTTACAACACAAAGTTGGTCCATTCTAGAAGTAGTAGGGCTAAGAAGAGAAAGAGACATCCTAGAGTTCGACCTAGAGGTCATTCTGGGAAATCTCATGCAACTGAGCTTTTCGTATTTTGCTGATGTCAGCATCAGTATTTTTTTTTATCTCCAGTCATTCGAGGAATCATGTCATACTGCCTCGTCCGAAGGTCAAGGAGGAGAGGGCCTGTGCATACCTACTGCCATTGTGGAAAATTTGCATTAAGTACCCACCGCCCCCCCCCCCACCCCCCCGACACATACACACACTGAGCAGCCCCCGCATTCGTGTGAGAAAGATTCAACTGCAGTTCATATGCATGCCATATTACACTGACTTCAGTAACACCCCCCCCCCCCCCCCCACACACACACACACACGCACACAAACTGCGCTACTACACAATTTGCGTGAAACACCCCACTACACCACTTCCCAACACTCCCGCAAACCTTGGCTTCCACTCTGCAGCTATTTTTGCATTACTAACTTAAAAAAAAATTCGTTTAAGGACTGCCTATGCCAGTCCTCACGTTGGTATCTAACTATGCATACCTCTAATTTACAAATAAAAACCAACATTTGCTCGAAAATATAAGTAATGATTTAAGAATTCTTATTCACTGAAAATGAGTTTTTTCCTTAAACACTTCCCCACAAGGTCTGTAAACATAAATAAAAGCAAGTCCATCTTCACATCCTACTTGCTCCTGCTACTTACCAGGTAGCTACATCAAAAATCGATATTTCTCTGTAAATAATTAAAAACCAACATTTGTTTCGAAAATATAAATAAGAAATTGAAAATTCGTATTTGTTGGAAGTGATCTGTAGCTTAAATGCGACTCCACAAACCCAGAAAACGCGAAATAATTGCAAATCCCAATTCCTCCAATCACCAGCAGAATACTGCACTGTAAAATCGAGACCATAGTTCGATCTTTGTAATACGCTCGTAGATGGCTCCAGTATCAATTAAAAAACAGCAGCAGCGCAAAAATGCAAAATTTACATTTTTATTAGACGTTAAAACGATGTCTGATGTTGCAATATTGCAATACTGTATCGTAAAAGAAAGTATGAGTTAATTTCCACATATATATATAGTCGTTAAATTAGTGACCAAAGTCTGAAGTATGCACCCCAGTGGTAAAGATCAACAGTCGACATTTTAGAAGCTAGGCCTTAAAATTCGACGTCGTAAAACTACCCTATCCGGGCCTATAGCTGCAGAAAAATATGTGCTAGGTTGGCCCTCAAATAGAGACACTGAATCTAATTACTCATAACACACTCTCAAAGTATATATTACAGTGTTTTTAAATGGTTAGAAGCACCAATTGAGGACGGACATCGATGATGCATCGTGTTATTCACTATAAAATATATAAATGAAGCTTTACTCTGGCAATTATTACTATTGCTACAAATAGCACAGGCCTATTAAATTCCATGTAAAAAACAGCAGTTTGCAGTCAGAAGGTCCTGTAAAAGCTTTATAGACTGTATTTGACCGATATTAAGCTTCGTAACACCGGAAGGGTGGGAGGGGGGATGCAGTGCTTTATGCCTACCTTTTGAAAATATTGAAATCTACTTAGGTACTTTATTTTTTAAAATTTTGTAAAAAAATATTTACTTTTTTTGATGAAGTCTTCTTCCAGATTCTATGATTGTTTCACATTTCTCGTTTAAGCTTAACCGGAAAATTTAAGTTTAAGTGAGATGGTCATAAAGTCTCTCGCCCTTGGTAGTAATGCAAGTTCCCACAACAGTCGTCTTACGCCACAAATAATAACAATGCGTGAACTTAGAACACATGTAAATTATCTTTCACTGGGTTGAAAATTGTCTCAACAACGATTCATTTCCCCTTGGTTATTTCTTGTTTCCTGTTCAAGGGCACTTAATTCAGTGCTAGATACAAGAGGAATGTGTTGCACGCAAGGATGTGAACAGTGGTAGATTACATAAGACTCTGGGCGCCTGAAACTGATGACGCAGCTTGCGAGTTTAGTGACAGTCACAAGCACTTGAAAAATTCATAGCTCCAAACCTCCTCACATTAGAAGACTAGTGGCACAAAACATAGAGACAGAAAGAGAAGACATAAGAGACGAAGGTAAAGTAGGAATAATAAGAGACCCATTTGAAAAGTTTTTGTCTCCAGAAATTGTCAACATCATAATAAAAATAAAGCGTACCAATGAAGAGGCATTGAGGCAGAAAATATCCAAGACAGACAATACTGAATTCATGGCGTATATAGGACTACTTATTGTTACAGAGAAGGAAAATGACAGTAATCATCTGTTACAGATTTATGGTCCTGCAGTTCAGGAAGGTTTGTTTATACTGCTACCATTAACCGAACCACTTTCCAGCAGCTTACTAAAATTGTAAGATTTATGAAGTTGCAAAGAGAAATCGTAATACGCCTAACGCAAAGCTATTTATGACTACCCTCGATTGCTATAAAGACGAAAGAAATGCCACAATACTTATTAATGGGATGCTATTATATATAACGCAGAGATATGTAGGTGTGGAAGTCGTCGTGTTCTAAAAAGAAATTAGTGGATCACATCGAGAGGTTCTACTAATCTATGATGCTGCCTCAGCTAGAATATAGGCATAATATCAAGCCCTCTCCCACATCATTCATGCTAGGACTTCCAATAAGAAAAGCGTAAACAAAACACCTGCAAATATTAAGAGGCACGTACCTCAACATCACAATGTAGCAGTATGACGGTGCCGGTTTGAAGAGACGAAGATGACAAAATGACACTGCACGGGAAATAAAGAGATGACAGCGGCAATAGTAGTGCGGGATTTCCAATAGTTGCCGACGTGACGTCATTGTATTCCATAACAGAGTAGTTGAAAAGACATCAAGTTATTACCTGAACGGTGTTGCACAGGTATTAAACACACGACCATGATCAGCCACGTTCGTCGTCACTTTGTAAAACCTATAAGCTGGTTACTAATAACATTGCCCGCTCCTGGACTTCTCATTTGACATGTATAATATATAAAAGATAACTTTCACTCTACATTTGGAGGTCATCCACATTAAACACTGTTATGGTATAGTACAACCCTAGGTGTCGCTTATATGGAAGATGTCCCCTCGAACATTCAACGCTCTGCCCTGTAACAACTTTGTAGACCTACTGAAGCAAGCTGCTTCCGTTAATGCAGATTTATAGAGCAGTTTCGCGAGGCAGAATACGTGCGCTGTGTGTAAATTAACGGCATCATCTCAGATTCCGGAAAAAAAGAAATGCTGGCCAATAATAACGTAACGGAGTAATTTAGTGGTAAATTCCTCGATTTGTGTGACAGGGTATCAAATGGCGACGGCCAGACCGTACCAACGATGGTACTGTGGAGAATAACGCTTCCGATTATTTTGGAGTCCGAGAATCTTATTATAAAAGCAGGCGGGCAGAATATAATAGTTAATGGTCTACCGTTAATGCAGTAGACAAACTGTAGAGGGGCTTCCGACCCAACGCTAGCAGCACTGCAGACACAGCCTACAGGAGCAGGAGACGCAGACTGGGTGCTCGAATACAGTGAGCGGAACCTGCTATAAGTGCGTGATGGTAAATTGTCATGTGTTACCCAGTTCTCATGAGCTGAAACGATTTGACTGCAGGAGGAAGGTAGAGCCGCAGCCGTGTTAATGATCAGCAACAAGCCAATACTGCTGACATAGTGATCTCAAATCATGGCAGTCTACCTATAATACGTCATAAAGTTCGGGTATACAGCCCTTCAGCAAGCCTACCGGCTTCTATAACAATAACACCATATGCTGGTGGCGATGTAAATACTGCTTGCTTATACGGATTTCCAAATCAGGTCCCTACATTATAGTCTGAGCATTGATGTATGTGATTCAGACACTCCGTATAGCAGTTTTCACTGGATGTATATAAAAGCGTATTTTAGTTCGTGTGCAGGGTTATGAATTGCATATGTGAACTTGCTTACAAAAACAAGTACATTTATTGCGCATTACAACAGTTACATATCAATTTGGTGAACTGTGAAGTTTAACGTCTCGCAAAAAGTAACATGCACCATTCGAGGAAATGAAGAGTGCACAGTCAACTTTAACACAGGTAAAAGCGTCTCCACGTAATGGAACATTGCGTTTCCCTGGTCCTGAAAACAAATTTTGCACAGACGGATACCCTCGTTGCTTTATTCAGAATATTTGCCTCAGGTTTAATATTTCACACATCGTTTGCAGTAATTATCACCTTTTTCGGTCGACAGATGGTATCCACAGTGTGAGTGTCCTTTACACGAATCAGAAACATACATTTGGAGAACCACAGAGCGTGTGCTGTCCTTGGATCATCGTTTTCACGCCAGTACTTCGAACACAACCACAATGAAAACACACTGTTCCAAAGCCACGCCCATCCGCGTGCTGCTTAGCAGGGTGGGGTCACTCACTGAATGTTGTTAATCTAACCTCCTGCGTGCTTTATTACGCCCACACTTTTCTCGGCACAATTTCGGCAGAAATATATTGAGATATTTATTCTGGAAAGAAATTTGGACGTATTTTCGGTTTGCACAGTTTGCCTCTCACTCCTATAAATACATTACTGGCCATTAAAATTGCTACACCAAGAAGAAATGCAGATGATAAATGGGTATTCATTGGAAAAATATATTATACTAGAACTGACATGTGATTACATTTTCACGCCATTTGGGTTCATAGATCCTGAGGAATCAGTACTTAGAACAACCACCTCTGGCCGTAGTAACGGCCTTGATACGCCTGGGCATTGAGTCAAACAGAGCTTGGATGGCGTGTACAGGTACAGCTGCGCATGCAGCTTCAATACGATACCACAGTTCATCAAGAGTAGTGACTGGCGTATTGTGACGAGCCAGTTGCTCTGCCACTATTGACCAGATTGGTGAGAGATCTGGAGAATGTGCTGGCCAGGGCAGCTGTCAAACATTTTCTTTAACCAGAAAGGCCCGTACAGGACCTGCAACATGCGGTCGTGCATTATCCTGCTGAAATGTAAGGTTTTGCAGGGATCGAATGAAGGGTAGTGCCACGAGTCGTAACACATCTGAAATATAACGTCCACTGTTCAAAATGCCGCCAATGCGAACAAGAGGCGACCGAGGCGTGTAACCAATGGCACCCTATACCACCACACCGCGTGATTCGCCAGTATAGCGATGACGAATACACGCTTCCAGTGTGCGTTCACCGCGATGTCGCCAAACACGGATGCGACCATCATGATGCTGTAAACAGAACCTGGATTCATCCGAAAAAATGACGTTTTGCCATTCGTGCACCCAGATTCGTCGTTGAGTACACCATCGCATGCGCTCCTTTCTGTGATGCTGCATCAAGGGTAACCGCAGCCATGGTCTCCGAGCTGATAGTCCATGCTGCTGCAAACGTCGTGCAGATGGTTGTTGTCTTGCAAACGTCCCCATCTGTTGACTCAGGGATCGAGACGTGGCTGCACGATCCGTTACAGCCATGAGGATAAGATTCCTGTCTTCTCTACTGTGGTGTCACCGCTAGACACCACACTTGCTAGGTGGTAACTTAAATCGGCCGCGGTCCTGTAGTACATGTCGGACCCGCGTGTCGCCACTGTGTATTCGCAAACGTAGCGCCACCACAGGGCAGGTCACAAGACACGGACATGACCTCGCCCCAGTTGTACGGACGACATAGCTTGCGACTAGACCTACCAAGTATTCCTCTCATTTGCCGAGAGACAGATTAAATAGCCTTCAGCTAGTCCATCGCTACTACCTAGCAAGGCGCCATGTGTATCATTGCTAATTGCTTACTACTATGCAAGAGATGTATTTCAACAAGAACAAGACTACATTAAAGTTAAGTATATTAAAATCTCTCTTCTTTTCTTTATAGTTTTTCATCCAGTCTCCTGTTTCAGAATTTACGCCCGTCTGCGTTAGTTTCGCGTGCTTCTAGCAACTCATTGTGTCGAGACTTTAGGGAAGCGACACAACAAATATTTTGGCGCCGAGGAGTGGTGCCGCGCCCACGTTGCAGTCTTTGTGTTATACTTGCTCTAATTTGCTTGTGTCATGGCTTCGCCGCATTCTCCAGATGTACTGTCCGAATTTTTTCGCTTGCAGAATCAGCAGACGCAGGCGTTATTGGAAGCCCTTGGACAGCTCGTCCAGGGTCAACGTGCGCTGCAAACCGATGCGGCGGCAGCCGCTTCTTCGCTACCGCAGCCACACAACGCTGTCGCACCGCCATTTAGGCCCTTTGAGGCCACAACCGAGAGCTGGACTGAGTGGGCCGATCAGTTCCGGTTCCACCTCACTGCTTATGGAATTCAAGGTAAAGAGCGGCAGCCGTTTTTGCTTTCTTGTGTCGGTGTGTCTACCTACCGGGTGATAGTGAAATTGTTTCCCCGACGCGACGTAGCAACTCTGACCTACGAGGAAATTTTGTCGGCTTTAGATGCCTATTTCAAAGAAACAGTTAATGTTGTTGCAAAACGGTATACGTTTTTTCGTACAAAACGTACGGCCGGTCAGACTAACAGGGAGTGGGTAGCAACTTTGCAAGGCCTTACTAGAGACTGCGCGTTTGCCTGTGAATGTGGCCTCCCATATTCAGATACTATGGTGCGTGATGCAATTGCACAGAACGTTTCTGATGTTCGCATAAGGGAACAGATTTTGAAACTAGTTAATCCCTCCCTGCAACAAGTGATAGACATATTGGACAGGCAAGACACACTTGACTTTGCTCAGGCATCATTTGAAACTTCGCCAGCAGTGTGTCACGTTAATCGGCCCGCCGGGCCCGCTGCATGGGACGCTAAGCGGCCCTCGCGCCCGACTTCGCAGCGGCCGCCTAGCTGGCAACCACGTGCGCCGCGTAAGCAAGCAAATGCAGTGAAATCTTGCCCGCGGTGTGCAACTAGACATTCGCGTGAAACTTGCCCGTCACGCCAAGCTATTTGCTTTTACTGTCACAAGAAAGGACATGTACAAAGTGTTTGCCAGAAAAAGTTAAGATCGGACAATCACACAAATTCCAGGCCCTTTGCTTCGCGCCGGAATCGAACCCAGGACACTCAGGCTCGTGGACCTTCGCCCATGGACATTCATGTAGTTCATGCCCACCCGTCCAGTGACACTTTAGCTAACAGTGACTGTGTTCGTCCCACCCAAAGTGTGCGTCGACGTCGCCGGAAATCCCGTAACGTCGCAAGTGCTTCTGTACCTGTATCAGTTCAAATTGCACGAGACAGTCGCTCTTGTCGTCAACAAGACAATAAACTTTTTGTGGACTTAGACTTTGCAGGAAAAGTGATACCATTCCAGCTCGATACCGGAGCTGCAGTTTCATTGCTCAATCACGACACGTACAAACAACTGGGCGCCCCGCCATTGCGTGCCGCAAATGTTAAGTTAACTAGTTACTCAGGACAGCATATACCTGTGTTAGGACAGTGCAGCCTTATTGCAACATACAAGGGACAGACAAAACTTGTGTCATTTTATGTTCTTCGTTCCTCTAGTGCAGTGAACTTGTTTGGTTTAGATTTGTTTCAATTGTTTAATATGTCTATTGTAAATCAGGTCCTATCAGTGAATCAGACTGTGCCTTCCGCCAGTGTTTCTAGTCTTTGTGAAGAATTTGCAGACATTTTTGCACCGGGCCTTGGTTGCGCTAAGAACTATGAAGCGCATTTGGAACTGAAAGACAACGCGCACCCGAAATTTTTCAGAGCGCGCAATGTTCCCCACGCATTGCGTGATGAGGTCGAAAAAACATTAGCCGAATTAGAATCTCAAGGTGTAATTGAACGTGTGCAGGCTTCTCTCTGGGCCTCACCCTTAGTCATTTTGCCAAAACCTTCCGGAAAACTGAGACTTTGCGTGGACTTCAAGGCCACTGTGAATCCACAACTGGTGACTGCTACTTTTCCTTTGCCCCGCCCGGAAGATCTTTTTGACAAACTGTGCCCGGGAAAATATTTTTCAAAATTGGACCTAGCAGATGCGTACTTGCAGATACCTGTGGACGAAGAATCCCAGCGCGTCTTAGTGGTAAACACGCATCTTGGCTTGTATCGCTTCAAAAGACTGCCATTCGGGTGTGCATCCGCCCCTGCTTTATTTCAGCAATATTTACAAACTCTTTGTGCGTCGGTCCCTACGGCTGCGAACTATCTGGACGATATTGTGATCTCAGGAAAGACAGAAGCCGAACATTTGCAGAATCTCCGGACATTATTTCAGGTATTGCGTCAGAATGGTCTTCGCTTGAGGAAGGACAAATGTGTGTTTTTTGCTCGTGACTTACCGTACCTGGGCCATGTCCTTAACGCCCAAGGTATACATCCGAGTCCAGAGCACCTTCGTGCCATTCAGGACTTGCCGTCACCGCAGAACTTAAAACAGCTACAGAGTGTGCTGGGTAAGGTAAATTATTATTCAAAGTTTGTGCGCAATGCTTCTTCCATTTCAGCTCCGCTTCATCGCTTACGCCGTAAAGGTGTTCCGTTCGTCTGGACGACGGAATGCGAACGCGCCTTTCGCCAGTTGAAATCGGCGTTACTTTCCAATACTTGCCTTACGCCCTTCGATCCCCGAAAACCCCTTTTGTTGATGGTAGATGCATAGGATTTCGGGATCGGTGCTGTGCTTGCGCACAAGGATGGCTCGCATGATCGCCCTATTGCCTTTGCGTCCAAATTGCTCTCATCTGCGCAAAGAAATTATTCACAAATAGAGAAAGAAGCTTTAGCTCTAGTGTTTGGTGTTACCAAGTTCCATGACTTCTTGTATGGTCGTCACTTTACAATCATCACGGACCACAAACCGTTGACATCACTTTTTCATCCGAACAAGCCTGTACCTCCTCGTACAGCGCAGAAATTCATTCGCTGGTCTCTTTTTCTCTCGCAGTACCGCTACGATATCTTGTATCGGTCCACTGCTAAGCACGGAAACGCTGATGCGTTGTCCCGTTTGCCTGTTGCTGAGGATAAAGCATTCGATTCTTCCGAACTTGCTTGCATGTTCATTGATTCGGAAGCCGATGACGTGGTCGCATCGTTTCCGATTGATTTTCGTCGTGTAGCTACTGCCACAGCTGCTGACCCTGTCCTTGCTCCCGTTTTGCGTTTTGTTGCTACGCAATGGCCCTTGTCAAAGTCAAGGATCGAGGATCCTTTGGTTCGCCGATTTTTTGCCCACAAGGAGAGACTTTTTGTCCGACGTGGTGTTTTGTTGTTGCGTTCCGATAATGATCAATCCCGCGTTGTGGTCCCACGTTCGTTACAGTCCTCTGTCTTACGGCTTCTTCACCAAGGACATTGGGGTATAGTGCGAACGAAACAACTTGCTCGTCAGCACTGTACTTGGTTCGGAATCGATGCTGCGATTGCGAATATGTGCTCCTCTTGCGTGGCGTGTGCCGAACAACAATCCGCACCGCCGCGGAAATTCTTTGCATGGCCGAAAGCCACTTCCCCTTGGCAACGCTTGCACATCGATTTTGCTGGTCCATTCTGGAATGCTCGATGGTTGGTTGTGGTCGATGCTTTCAGTAATTTTCCTTTTGTTGTCCGGATGTCTTCCACGACGTCTTCTGCCACCATCCAAGCCTTGTCTGCTATCTTTTGCATTGAAGGTTTTCCGCAGACTATTGTTTCCGACAATGGCCCACAATTCATGTCCGCAGAATTTCGGTCGTTCTGCAAGGCCAATGGTATTCAACATCTGACATCCGCGCCGTTTTCGCCTCAGTCAAACGGTGCCGCTGAACGATTGGTCCGGACTTTCAAGTCGCAGATGTTGAAGTTGAAAGAGTCGCATTCTCGGGAGGACGCTTTGTTGCTCTTTTTGTCCTCATATCGCTCTCAGCCCCGCGATGGTCGCTCGCCGGCTGAGTTGCTCCATGGTCGTCCTCATCGAACTCTGATGTCTTTGCTGCATCCGCCACGTCAGGTTCCTGTGCAGCGGCAGTCTCCTGCTTTTGCTCCTGGCGACGTTGTCTATTATCGCAACTATCGCGGTTCACAGCGTTGGCTCGCAGGGCGCATTCTTCGCTGCCTCGGCCGCGCGATGTATTTGGTTTTGGGGGCCTCTGGTGAGGTGCGTCGGCATCTCAATCAGCTGCGCCTCTGTCGTCGCCTGCGTTCTGCCGCTCCCCGTCTGCTTTCAGCGACGGAGCCGTCCGGTCAGCGCCTTGGGGACCCATCTACTGGCTCGCCTCATCCCCAGGTGTTACCGACGATGCCTTCCATTTTGCCTCATGGCGTCGCGCCGCCGCAGCCGCCGCCGGCGCCGCCAGCAGCGGACGCTTCGCTGCAGCCGCCTCGCGCCTCCCTGGGTCACGCGCCGCCGCTTGCTTCCCGTGACCAGCCGTCCTCCGCCATGGACCTCTTGCCCGCTCCGGACCAGATGTCGTCTTCGCCCGTCGGGTGCTCCGACCACATGGAGGTCGACCCCGCGGCTCCTCTTATATCATTACGTGCGCATACACCTCATGTTGACGTGCACCCTGGACTAGGTTTGCAGGCGTTTCCTAGCTCCCCTCGGACCGAATGGCCGGGTGCGGGTGGCACAGCCTCGCCTGTTGTTAGGCTCCCCACCTCATCGCATACGTCAACATGGGGTCCTCCCCACGGCGGGCGGAAGCCTTATCTCACGACCGTTCGCCGATTTGCGGGGGAGGAATGTGGTGTCACCGCTAGACACCACACTTGCTAGGTGGTAACTTAAATCGGCCGCGGTCCTGTAGTACATGTCGGACCCGCGTGTCGCCACTGTGTATTCGCAAACGTAGCGCCACCACAGGGCAGGTCACAAGACACGGACATGACCTCGCCCCAGTTGTACGGACGACATAGCTTGCGACTAGACCTACCAAGTATTCCTCTCATTTGCCGAGAGACAGATTAAATAGCCTTCAGCTAGTCCATCGCTACTACCTAGCAAGGCGCCATGTGTATCATTGCTAATTGCTTACTACTATGCAAGAGATGTATTTCAACAAGAACAAGACTACATTAAAGTTAAGTATATTAAAATCTCTCTTCTTTTCTTTATAGTTTTTCATCCAGTCTCCTGTTTCAGAATTTACGCCCGTCTGCGTTAGTTTCGCGTGCTTCTAGCAACTCATTGTGTCGAGACTTTAGGGAAGCGACACAACATCTACTGCTAGTGATACGAGGCCGTTGGGATCCAGCACGGCGTTCCGTATTACCCTCCTGAACCCACCAATTCCACATTCTGCTAACAGTCATTGGATCTCGACCAACGCGAGGAGCAATGTCGCGATACGATAAACCGCAATCGCGATGGGCTACAATCCGACCTTTATCAAAACCGGAAACGTGATGGTACGCATTTCTCCTCCTTATCACAACGACGTTTCTCCAGGCAACGCCGGTCAACTGCTGTTTGTGTATGAGAAATCGGTTGGAAACTTTCCTCATGTCAGCACGTTGTAGGTATCGCCACCGGCGCCAATCTTGTGTGAATGCTCTGAAAAGCTAATCATTTGCATATCACAGCATCTTCTTCCTGTCGGATAAATTTCGCTTCTGTAGCACGTCATCATTGTGGTGTAGCAATTTTAATGGCCAGTAGTGTATATCCGGGATGGCTGAATGACCATTATAGATCTGTAGCTGCCGTGAGGTGGAGTCACAAGTCACACTTCTGCATCACGTGCAGCTGCAGTCGATTTGGAGAACTGACTCAGCACAGCCGTATCATGCACGATACGACCTTCTGACGCAACCTGAGACACAGGTGAGGTCCACAAAACTCTTCTCGGTATCTTGAAAGGTCGAGAACCTGAGAACCGACGACTTGGCACCGTGGCTGTTGTGACCAGCCTGCTGCAACTAGAGATCAGGCGGGTCTTCCAGTTGCAGCAACAGAGCCATGAATGCTAACATGCGAGTATACACTCCCGACCATGGACCCTGTGTACACATCAATTTACGTTTTGGACTATTGGGATTTTAGATACACAGAGAGGTTTTCAAGGGACCATGGATGCAACGAGCAATCGACCACTAGTACTTTAATCGTCGTACTGACGAAGTATCCAAAATTATTTCTCCAATGACGTGACGTGCGTGATACGAGTGCGTCCACGTAGTATATTTAGTAAATTTCATGCGTTTCTATGTTTAATAGGGTTAATCTCGCGTTTTTGTAAATGTGATTTCCTCCAGTCATCAGCGCAATAGTTGCTCACTGAACAGCCAGTTGCGCAGCTCTTGAAAGCAGCAGCGACCATTGGTGACCCATCACGAGTCTGGAAAGTCGCATTAGACACCTCAGGTGTCACTTGTTTACCCCATGTGCTCTGTTTCCGAGGCACCTCCTAGTGCACCCGACGCGGTGGATCCGCCCTCACAGCATCGTCAGTGGCAGGTAGTAACGCTGTCGCATAGCACGAGGTGGACGGCCGATGTGGAGACTGGCCGCCTGGCCTCGCCCGTTCACCCTGAGAGTGGGCAGATGGCCGCTCCTTCAGGAGTGCCCAAGCAAGCTCACGGGGGGAGCTGTTTACTGGTTATTGGGAGCTCCAGTGATAGGCACGTTATGGAGCCCATTAGGCAGGTAGCGTTCAGGGCTGGAAAGAAAGCCCATGTGCACTCTGTATGTCTGCTGCAGGGTCCTCATAAGAGATGTGGAGGCGGCCTCGCCTGTGGCTACAGAGCATGCGTGTTCCAGTCGTCTGGAAGTTGTGGCTCACGTCGGCACCAACGACGCCTGTCGCATGGATCCTGAAGCGATCCTCAGTTCGTACAGCCATCTGACAGGGGAAGTGAAAACTGCTGGACTCGTGTGAGGGGTGCAAGCAGAGTTCGTAGTTTGCAACATCGTTCCCAGAGCTGGTCGGTGTTCTTTGGTTTGGAGCCGAGTGAGGGAACTCAACCAAATTCTTCGTCGACTCTGTGACGACCTAGGGTGCAGATTTCTGGACGTGCTTTATCGTGTGGGGATTTGTAGGACACTCCTTGACAGGCAGGTCAGGGGTGCGCTACACAAAGGAAGCAGCTACTCGGACAGCAGAGTACTCGTGGAGAGCACATGACGTTTTTTTTTTTTAGCAAGGCGGTAGTCTGAGGTTCTCTGATGAACACTCGTCAGTCGATCTACAGACAGGGAAGTCAAACTGACTTCAGAGTAGAGCCATTTCGACTGTCACAATTTTATGTGTAAACTGTCGAAGTATACGTAATAAATTTCCCAAATTTACTGTCCTCCAAGAAAGATGTCGTGCTCATACTATTCTATCACGAAGCCTGGATACTTATAATGTGCTTTTAACATCCTGTTCACTACATTTCCTTTCCTGCAATTTATATATACTTGTTTGAACTGTATATTTACCGGGTTGGAAAATTCTCTATGATTGAATAGTATATTTACGTAACCGCAAAATTAAGAAACACCAGTCTTGCTCGGAGACTTTGAAATGTAACAACGTAATGCTTTTGAAACTTACCCCACACCGTATCTTGCTGTTCCTGGCAACCAGGTCCTTCCGCAGTCCTTCTAGCAGAGCCTTGACAGCATGCTTGCTGGCGTAGTACATCGAGTACAGTGGATCGAATGGCATGATGTGACCTGCTATACTGGAAGCAAGAAAAAGAAACAAACTTGTACTGCCTGTACTATATGGATACAAATTGTATACTGTGTAAGACGGCAAGATTTAACCACCAAACATGAATAATTTTCACAATTCGTATTTCATTTACTTCGGGGAGCGAAAGCTAGCGAATTCTTAACCGTTTCTTGGTTGATACTTGGTAGCCTCATACTGACATTTCTGTGGAGATGCAAGCTGAGACTCTAATTTTCTGACAGAAAGGCGAAAGTGCGACTTCACGGCCACAGTGATCGACATGGAACAAGGGCTGTGGGAAGCCAGTTTCCTGGATCTAAAAGCAGAATGCTGGTAGTTTACAGCCCAAGACAGTCGACTCGTCGCGAGGCCGGTGGGAAAGGACTTCTCGTGATTGACCTGTGGTCGCCAAGGAGGCCTCGGTGAGATGATGCTGAAAGTATGAGATTGTAGAGATAGAATCTTACAGGTGCCATGAGCAGTCTTTTTTAGCATAAGGAACGTACGTGGGATGCCTGCCGCAAATGAATGCTAACGTCCGAAAGAAGTTCTTATGCGAAGTGCCAAGCCGCATTTCTGCCAAAAGACACGTAAACGTATTCGGTTAGTTCCATTGCAGATGGTGGAGGTGTCATAATATTTTCTAGAAGTTTCTATTGACCTGAACATGAGCTGAAAGAGGTTGAGTGATAGTTTCATGACGTGTAGAGTGGAAGATACTCCATTTGTATCGGGGGCTGTGATTGGCTGTAAGGAGAATTCACACTAACTATGCGAGATTTACTCTAAACTGGACGCTTCTGGCGGGGGACGTCTCTTGGTGGTGTCGGTGGGACATATTTGGCTAGACAGCGATTTTGAGAGCTCTCTGGTGAGCGTCAGTGAGTGATAAACTTAGGTGGATAGAGTTTTGAGACATGGCTGGCGAGGTGTCAGCGAACTGTCTCAGCATTAGATTCGAATGTGCAGACGTTGCCACTAGGAACGGCATCATTCGTCTCTCTATGGACAGAGATACGAACCTGTGCTTGTGCGTGGGGGCGGAGGCATTACAAAGTGCTTCTTTACGAGCTCACACTTCAAAAAAGTCTCTGATCCTGTTTTATAAGCAAGTCGAATTTTTAATTCGTCATTACACAAGTGGCCTCGACCTCAGGAGGTTGCAGACGCCATTTTACGTCCTCTGTGTAGTCAGAATTTTCAGCTACGCAACACAGTTTGTCTCTGCGACCACTGGCAGCAGTTCCCAGATAATCGCTGCAGAATTGTTCTTCACAGAATTGAATTCGGCAATATACGCACCACGAATCGGCACATAGGAACTCTTTTAACAGTACGTGTGTTAAGTTCCATTTCTTTGATCGCAGAGCCGTTCATTGTCAGTGCCGGTAAGGGTAAAGGCTTTCGTAACTTCCATGTTAATCAGTGTCAGCCGCCTAAGTGTTTCTGTCGTATAAGCGAGGACGCGATTCCGAGTCACGTCATGAACGTTTTGACAATCTCAAATTTAGGTTAGTGAGTTGGAGTTAACGTTCTGTCTCAATGAATGTTCACTTTGCATTGTATCTTTGATAGTTGTTTTTATAATAAAAGTATTATCAGTGCCCGGTTGTTCTACTCTTCCTAGAATTAGACTCCAGTCACCGATCTTGGTCAATTTAGAGTGGAGTATCGTCACAGCTTGGGGACTACCGCAGCTGGGGACTGTCATTGGCATGACTAACTTAATTCACTTATTCGGCGATGCCACAACGTTGCCATCACGTCATTTACTGCTATCACACATAATCACCCGCATTTAGAAGGGGTAGTATTGGCACTGAAGTGACAGGACCCTTACGAACACAAGTCTGTATTTATCATTATTTTCTATCCTTAAAATACATAAACTTCAGTGTGATACTTAAGAAGTTCCAGGTTCCTCCCTACCAACCATTGGAACGAAACAGAGGGTTAAGTGTGAGGAGAATGTTTGATAGATTCGACCTGTGCAGGAACTGATACACCAGATGTGCTGTACATTTAGTTCCTCCGTGGAGTTTTTCGTTGATGAATATTACTAATGTTAGTTTCAACTCTGCAGCATGTTGTTGGTCGTAACAGTGAGCAAGTCACAGTATTTATCACTACTGGGCAGTGGTTTTGGCACATGATGCGTTAGTACACAGATATAGCAAAATGCATGGAGCTCTACAAAGAGTAGGTTATGAAGATCTGTAGGTTACAATAATTGAGCGCCTTCGTTTCTATAGTTCGAGTGAACACAAAAAAGTATACTATGAGTTTGTTTTTCTTTTTCGCTAAATGGTCCTACACAGGACAGAGACGGTGCCTCGCATTAAAGTCTACTCTATGTTGCGGACTTGAAACCATCTGTCATGCACTTCCTCAGGTCTAAGCGAAGAAGTTTTAATGCTCCGTCGATATCGGGGTTACTAGGACAAACACTAGTTCAGTTTAACAATGATCTTGTTAGGAAATTAACGGTGGTGACCCTGAAGGAATTATTCTGGCTTGGGCCTTAAAATAAACAAAGAAACCACAGGAAATTTTCATGGGGATCGCTGGACGGGGGTTTAAAATCCTCACCTCCGCCTTTTTTATCCACCGCACCGTCTCACGTAATGCGAATTTTCCTGTTTCCTTAGATGCACGAGAATTCTACATCGCAGCAGAATGCTACATTACTTTCACAG
The DNA here is from genome assembly GCF_023898315.1 of Schistocerca nitens. Lineage (NCBI taxonomy): Eukaryota > Metazoa > Arthropoda > Insecta > Orthoptera > Acrididae > Schistocerca > Schistocerca nitens. The sequence continues at coordinate 1,110,526,526 of NC_064615.1, read as the reverse complement.
AATCCGTCTTTTAAAGGGAAGTGAAAATAGACCCGTTGTAACGATTCCTTCAACCGGGAAAACCTGATATAATGCGAATATTTTCTTCTGACAATCAAACGTCTTATCTACACCGGTGTCCAAAATTCAAGAAACAAACGGAAATAGTGCAAGACTGCGTTAATTTTGCAACAAAACAATTTGAACCGGTGACAGTAAAGTAGAAACAACGTAAAAAATGCAGAAGGCAAACAACTGCACCATTTATAACGGTAGACAAAGATGTTCTTCGTTTTTTCCAACTTAATGCATTTTCACACACATTCCGACAACTGGTCAATGTACTTAGCATGGGGTGTTACCACCTCTGGCAGCAATATATGTCTGACTAAGAGTGGTGATGCTGTGAGTGATGTCATCAGTCTCACGTTGAGGCAATAACGCCAATTTTTTCTGCAGAGCTGTTCGGAAGTTTTCAAGGGTGGTTGGGGGATGCTTCCTAGCACATCGCAGACGTGTTCCATAGGATTCAAATCGGGGGAGCGAGCAGTATCATCCGCTTCCAAAAGAATATCAATCACCCGTGCTCTAAAAGTCGAGCAGTATCATCCATCAGTACGAAGTGTGGGCCCACAACTCCTCGCAAGAACCACACATGAGGCCCCAGGCTCTCGGCGCGATACCTGGCATCAGTTAAGCATTGCCTGTTCACTCGTACAATTTTATGAAGAGGTGTTCGGGTAGTCAGCGTAATCCCTGCCCACATCATTAGGAATCCTCCTCGATACCGCCGTCTTTCCTCAATGTTTGGATTCCGAAAATGTGTTCTACGCTCCCTCCAGATGCGTCTGCGTCGATAATCACTCTCCAGACCAAAACGGGACAAAGAACATTGGCCCACTGTGGCATGTTGATGGCCCTTCTGAGAAGACGCGTCAGAGGTACACATACAGCAGATCTCAGACAGTAAAGACCTCTATGCTGTAGCCTTCCACACAGCGTTTGCCTCGCGGGTGCTGCGATGTCAGACCCCAGCTGCCATGCACTACTAAGGCGGTCCGTCGTGCTCTTACAGCCAAATAATGGTTCTCTCTTTCAGATATTACACGTGGTAGGCCCTGCCCTGGTCATCGGGATACAGTTTCGATCTCTGTAAACAACAGAACGATTCACATTAAGCCATCGGGGTACATTAGTTTGGGACTGTCCTGCTTCCATTCTTTTTACGGCTCTCCACTGCAAAGAGTCTGATATGCGACATCTCTGTGCAACATTGCACCGTCTGTGACAGTGTACACCACGACCGTGGATGTTGGGCGACTCGACAAATACTATCTCGTTTGATGGGTGCACTGACGTCATCGTTGCCGTGCTTGTACGTTGACCGGAATGCTATCTTTCATGCAGATAACGATTGTACGGACATCTGTTGACATTTTGTATGATTATATCGTGAATCAGACACAGGAAGGGAAAATAATGGTTTGTTCCTTTAATTTTGAACACCAGTGTAGACTGTGGAGATAAGAGTCAGCTTTCATGTTCGTTAATAAACACACAAAAATACAAGAACTTCTAGCCCTTTTCTAAACATGAGACGTTGATTGGAAATTGAGCAACGAAAACGCCCAACAACAACAAAACATAATCGTAATGAATATTTTGTAAATTGCGCAGTTGTTAAATTTTGAATCAAATGCAGATGAAACTAAAGTCTGACGAGGTCGGCTGTCATAGACAGTAGATAACCGCCCGTCACTCTAGCGCACTCACACACATACACACACACACACACACACACACACACACACACACACACACACACACATACACACACACACACACACTACCACCAACAGTAACAGCAGCGGATTTACAGTAATGATTAACAGTGATGTCAATAGTTAAGTGAAAGATTATAAACTCTAAAAATAAAACACCAACTGCAAATCTTCAAGTGTTACCTTAACCCAGATAAAAATTACACTGTTTGTAAAAAGTGAGGTAGTGTTTGTTATTTCGGTAGCTATAAATATGTACCAGTACTTCGAGAACCAGGTATTCGGGAAACAGAAATCATTTTATTATTCTTCAACGACAGTACACAGTGATATCACCACCTGTAATTGTACTGTCCGAATTGTAAAGAAAGTAGCTGGTCTTCTAATAAAGAAAGCTAAATGCGGTGTAATGTTAAGCCTAACAGGAAAAGTATCACGCACGTGTATAACCCTGTACGAATATTTGGAAGAGTGTATTTACAAGATGACATTGCTTGTGGTTTTTCAAACCAAGATTCAATTTTTATATCGTGAAAAATCTTTCTAGTTTTATAGATGGGTAGATAATCTACATATCGTGAAATAAAGTATATTTAAAGATGTTCATTTTTCTGCTCTGAGAATCTGGTGAACGTGTAAAACCGAAATAGTTACGATAGCTCTAAAAAAAAAAAAATGGAAAAGTACTAGAACACAAATATCTGTAACCTAAGAGCTAGCGTCAACTCAGGCGTAATGCAACAATATAATTTAAGCTGTGTGGTAATAGAAACTTGGTTTACTAAGTGTAGTAAAAAATCATGGAAAAAAGTTTGCTCGGTAAACAACTCACCTTACTTGTTGACATTGTCTCTTATGAGGGACACACACTTGGTCCAGCGATCTTCCATCTTTGTCATCCCATCAACAGAAAGAGGTTCTGTCAGACTCTGCGAAATACTCGTTGACTGCAGCTGTCAGTTTTTCATTTGTTGAAAATTCCTTACCAGCAAGCCAAAATTTAAAGTTAGGGAACAGGAAAAAGTAACTTGGAGCTGAGCTTGGTGTACAAGGCGAATGAGGAAGCAGTTCAAAGCCCATTTCACACCATTATCGCTGATATTTGGGATGGAACATTATACTGCTGAAAGAGTACTTTTTCGTGTGCCAACCTAGGTTTTATTCAGCCAACACAAGTTTCAAACGATCGAGGAATGGAGCATAATAGGTTTCAGGTTCGGGTCTACGTTTTCCCAAGTAATCTATGAGGATTATTCCTTGAGAATCGCAATAAACAGTACGGCACTGGAGAATTCTGAACCGATCTCACTTTACATTGCAACATGTATTTGCTACATGATGAAGAGGAGTACTGTAATCCAAGAACTGTCAAGAAACTTATTAGTTCCTCCCTAAGGTACCTCATGAAATGTTCTTCATGTCAGAGCTATCGCAGGTGTCAGTGCAGAATTCAAGCTTAGGGCGGTTTTGAGGTACCAGAGACAATGATTCTCACGCGGTACCTGATGTCGACGTTTATTGGAAGCTAAATGCTGATTGGCTCTATGTTTAAGAATACCTCTATACAGTCTCACAAGACGAAAATACATCGCTATAGACGCTTTGAGGTCTACCGGCATATGTGGATGACGAAGCCGTCGTCGACCCCCCTGTCCAGCATGCTCTGGACGGCCTCCCTCGTGCAGACGGACAGCCCCAGGACGTTGACGTCCAGTGTGTGCCGCCACTCGGCTGTCTGTCCAGCTGGGAACACAGCATGCCGCCATCATCAGTCAGCAATAAAGCGAAGGACGAGGACTGCAGTGAAACCGTGCAAACTGACACAGCATTCGAAATACTTATGCTGTTAAAGTTACTGACCCTGTATACAATGAAGCTACTCACAACAGTCACTATTTTAAATGTAGTTACACAGCATCGTCGTTTAAGCTTATTCTGCAATCCTCGTCGCAAGAAGTCGAGTGCACACTGTTGTATCTACTTCTTCACAGCCACCATACGTCACCAATATAAACAATTTGAGACGCTGAAGACTGTGTTCCACGGGGTCCAAACTGCAAAAGTCGTAGGATGTCATATCTGGACTGTGCGATGGGTAAGGGATCTTGATCCACTCTAGGAAGCTGCCAGATTAGCTGCCAAAGATTCGTGCGGTTCAGCATTACCGTTGTGAATTTGGATCGCGTCCGTGTTCTTGTGAAATCTCTTCGTGGTAATGACGCCTTTATGCTTGTGAAAGGCGAATGTGTCTCTCGCTATTTATGAACAGCGACATTACAGAAAATGAAGAACTGCGTCCTTATCGTTCCAAAAATAGTAATAATGATTTTTTTTGCCGCTGGGTGTCTCTTACATTTGTTTAGTATTCCGAAGGAGATACGTCGCTTGTACCTCGATCTTTCTCATTCTGGATTATATACAGGGTGGTTGGAAACAGTCTGAAAAGCTTTAGAGGGTGTTGCAGAGTAGGCTGAGTTGAGAAATAATTGTTAAGAAAATAACTCGATTCGTTGCGCCGTTTCGGAAATAATAAGCGCTGAAGGTCCCTGAGCGCGCAAATTTAAGCAGACCTCCAGATAAAGTTAGTATGAGTTGTTATAGCATGGATGCCAACTTACGATACTGCTCAGCCTTTGGCCCTGGTTCGATCCTTACTACCGTCCCGTGTCTAATTATTGTGTCGCTCTCTTGCTCGGTATTCGGGAAACAAACGAACATGTTTGGCGGCACTGTCTCTGGCGAGCCTCTTGAATTTGCGCGCTCAAGCCCCAACGGCCTTATTGGCTAACTTCCACTGTCTTTTATTCGGACACGGCGCAACTTACCCTGAAACAGGATGACGTGCTATTCAGACAGTTTCTGACAACTCTTTATATTCACGTTTCGTCAGTAGATGGGATACAACCATGTTTTTATTGGCTTCCAATACTTGCAAACATCATCACGATAAAGAAGACAGCCAAAACAGTTGGCTGTCATCCTTTATCGTGAAGAATTTCAACAGTTGCTGTTGCAGCCATGTTTAAAATCTTGACTTGCAAACATCTCTTTATCAGTCTCAATCGAATAGGGCCACGGTTTCTGACAGTACAAATTTTCTTCCACTCTGCGTAATGCTTTTGGAACGCAGACCATGTTTTTAGAAAGCTCTCAGGTTTTTAAACCATTGTCTGCGTAAATAGAGTCGTCTTCTTGGTCAGGATTTGTATCAATGATTTTTGTTTAAAGTGTCCCACTTTTGAAACAATATGTAACACTGTAATTCCGTTACTATCAAAAACTTTTATTTCATTATATTTCATGAATCTGATATTTTATTTTTCAATTTCAGTATTGCGTAAATGTTTTGAAGGAATCATCATAAATCATTTGTAACTGATATTTTATCAGAAAGGTGTCTAAAATCGAACATGCAATAAATATACGAATTTGAACTACAAAGAACACAGCTAAAACAAAACAAGTTGCCTCTAGTGAGACGATCGTAAAAATAAATCAATCGTACTGTGCGAATGGAACCTGTTGCCTAATTGAAAAAGACTCAGCTTAAACAAAAATTATTGAAACAGGTTCTGTAGGTTAAAGATATCTATAATACCAAAGGTATACATAATTGCTGCGTTACAAAATGGTAAATACGAACAATATTGAAGAAGGAAGTTAATGCAAGTCGCATCACAAAGCTGCACTGCTAGTACACAACCTGAACATCCAGGTCTTTTACCTGCCTTGGTCCACTGTCTAGTCGATGAATGTTCGTTCGTCTCGTTATTTACAAACTGCGTTTGAGAATCAAAGTGGTTGTGCCAAACTTACAGTAATGAATGCGGCAGGGAATGATTCCATCGTATAACACTGATTAAAAATAGTTAAAAGTAAGAGGGCAGATGGACAAGCATTAGCTCGCCCTCTCGGATCAATCCAACAAGTAAAACGGTATTAAGAATGAGATATTCACTCTGCAGCGGAGTGTGCGCTGATATGAAACTTCCTGGCAGATTAAAACTGTGTGCCCGACCGAGACTCGAACTCGGGACCTTTGCCTTTCGCGGGCAAGTGCTCTACCATCTGAGCTACCGAAGCACGACTCACGCCCGGTACTCACAGCTTTACTTCTGCCAGTATCTCATCTCCTACCTTCCAAACTTTACAGAAGCTCTCCTGCGAACCTTGCAGAACTAGCACTCCTGAAAGAAAGGATACTGCGGAGACATGGCTTAGCCACAGCCTGGGGGATGTTTCCAGAATGAGATATTCACTCTGCAGCGGAGAGTGCGCTGATATGAAACTTCCTGGCAGATTAAAACTGTGTGCCCGAGCGAGACTCGAACTCGGGACCTTTGCCTTTCGCGGGCAAGTGCTCTACCATCTGAGCTACCGAAGCACGACTCACGCCCGGTACTCACAGCTTTACTTCTGCCAGTATCTCATCTCCTACCTTCCAAAATTTACAGAAGCTAGGTTCGCAGGAGAGCCGAATGGACGTACTCTAGTACTTTGCTCTCACATTGATGTCTTGGGCAAGGAATTTGTATGATCTTTGTGTTAGGTGTACGATAGTTATGCGTTTAAACATGATATAAATCTGAAATCCACTACCACAAACTCTAACATGATGGTCCGAAAGTGTAAGACGCCACTGAGATAGATGGATATACAAGTATAAAAAATACGAAAGGGTTTCGCGGAAGTTGTGAAATCTAGAAAATAAAAAAGTTGTGGAAGCTTTTTAATTGTAATTACATCCTTTATTCCTTGACAGATATGTAATAATGACAATATGGCGTGGGGCGGTGGGAGGGGAGAGGGAGTCTGCTATTGGGCAGAACGACGCCCAACTGGTGCGAGTGTGGACATATAACTTTTTCTGTCGCTATACACCTATAAATGATAGTGCTGCTTGAACGTAAAGTTACTGTAGCTTATATTCCAACATATCACCAGACGTTTGTGGGAAGTGCTCAGACTACTATTCACGTAAGAAAATTACATATGTGTAGTTGTAAGAGGAGGATTGATTTGACATCGGTAATTGTAATTTCAATCCACTGAAGAGTATAGCCGACATAGGGAGATGATAGACTCAATTCGTAAACAGCTACACGGTACAGCAATGCAGGGGTTCAACTGGATCTGCTATAGTGTACAAACAGGGCGGGCAATATAGCTGTAGCAAAATGGATCGCAGAACGTCCTCTCATTAGCTCCCCTATGCAGATCCTGACATGTTCTTTGTGGCACTATCGACTGTGACGTTTATTACAGTACACCAACACATACTGGTGATGCCTTTCTATCCCTTTTGTCAGTGGGAACACTTTTGATCATCACATATTGCCGGAGGCCTGTGTTTTATAGCACTTGTTTGAGAGAGTCGTGGAGGAGATGCAGCAGTTCCCAGAAGGGCTGAATGAAAATACCTACAGTCCATTCTCGACTCTCACTGGCTAGGACACTTCAAATCAAGTAAGTTTCTAAAAATGAGGGGAATCGAGACACCTAGCCTGTGTGTGTGGACATAATTTTTCATTGCACCGATTGGTGTAAGGGGCAGGAAAGGTCTTATGTGGAAAATTATGTCCACTCATAACAATGGTATAGATATGGAAATTTCCAGAGCCCAAGCCGTCAACAGAAGTCATTTCCAATACTTTGTTCATTGGCAAATGTCAGACTGGTACGATGATCGTAATATTTAATTGTAATTACACTGATGTATATGTGGTTGGTTTCCTAGGACGACTTTGCTTGATGTCCAGGTGTTTGGCAGAGGTAGCTAGTGACGGGAACGAAATGACATTCCTGGCTTAAGGCGCAAGCCGTCGCTAAGCCTCTGAAACCAGTCAGGCGAGATAAAATCATGCCGCCCTCTAGGCGGGTGAAGAGCGGACTAATACTAATACTAATGTTTCGGGCAGCCTTTGTGATCATATTCAGTGTGGGTATTCACCGGTTTTGACGTGGATATTTGAGAAAATTCAGTATCAATCACTGACAAATGTTGGCACTAGAGATATTGATAAAATCCAAATTCCTACCATTCCACTCGTCCCTAGACGCCTCCACATCTGGACATTCCTGTCTGGAATGCCAAGTCTGGCTGCAGACATGGAGCGATCGCTGAGACGCGAGTACACGGCGGCAATCAGTGGTGGCGTGAGTCTCTGGCCTGCTGGGGCACTGCGTGTGGACATCCGGACATGAGCGCTTCGAATTAACGCGTGTTTCAGCGATCTCCGACATCTAACAGTGACAACTGTCACTACAATATAGAACGTGGCTTAACTATGAGTTATATAATGCTTCTCAATAGCGTCCAGTGACTCCAGCTTCTGGTGTCTCACCTGGGGGGGGGGGGGGGGGGCTGGTTATCTCTTCTAACAACATCCCAAATTTTAGTAGGATGTTGACACATTTGTTCCCTCCCTAGTTACAAGCCCACTCCAGTGTGCAGACACGGTTCTAATATGACGTAATGTTTAAGCACACACACTCCTGAAGTGTTACATTGATTCCAAGATCAGTTATTCAGGCTGTGGGTAAGTCATTTTTCTACAATATTCTTTTTTCCAGGCTTTCTGGTTCTACAAGAAGGCATGCAGGAGTTCCATGAAGTGTGGAATCTATGATAGAAGTACAGGTTTGTAGGAGGGGCGTGAGTTGCGACCTGCGACTGAATAGCTCAGTTAGTAGAGCGCTTACCGGTGTAGCACGAAGGTTCTTGGTTCGAGTACTAGTCTGGTACAAAGCATTAATAGCCAGGGCGTTTCAGATCAGCAGGTATTCTGTTACAGACTAAAATTCTTTCTGGACGTCAGGAAGACACTGCAAAAATAGTTCCCTGCCCTCAAATTGAACGCTGAAACTGCTTGGATGTGTGTGTGGGGAGGGGATATGGACGGCTGCTACTCGCAATCCATGAGGTTCAGAATTGCATGCATGCATATCCGGAAGGACAGTGTATCCTCCTTCTTATCACGACAGGCACTGCAATATCAAATTTATCTGCCAATGCTGGACAGCGACATTCAATTAAACTTTCCTCCGCTGCACGGGAATTACATAATGTGTGTACGAGTACAGGTTCTGTTGCAGGAACGAAGACATGCGGAAGTTTAGGTCAGGCCACGAGTCCTTCACGGATAGCCAAAGCGATTAACGTGAATGCTCATGTAAAGCTGGAAGTAAAGGTTCGAATGTCGGGTCGGCACAAATTTTCACTGTCATCATTCCCTTATTAAGCTGATGTTTCTTCGCACTCGCAAATTCGAATAAATTTTGTGTGTTTCATAACACAATGCCTGAGATGCATGTATGTCCGGAAGCACATTGCATCGTTCTTCTTATCAACACAGGCACTGCAATATCGTAAAACTGGAAAGGAAGTTACTCATCTAGGCTGAGGCACAAATTTCTTGTCACAATCAATAGCTACGGCCCTGTGCTGATAGATAACACCTTTCATCGTAAACAAGAACCGAAAATTCAACCCCTGTTCTATTCGCTCTGGTGCTCTTTGCATTGACTGCAGGAGCGGTGTACAGTACCATAGCTAGGACAGGTAAAGTGGGATGTAAAAAATTACTTGTCCTTAGTATGATAAGTTCTATATTGGACAGTCAGGCAGAGGGATAGCAATCAAGCAAAGGGATAGCAGCTTGGCTGGCAGAACATGAAATCAACAGGAGGTCGCAGAATGATGACCCCACATTCGCTGAGCATGTACTGCGAAGACCCCAGCTACCAGTTAGTGTCACATGTCACTTAGCAGACTAACACAAATTCACCTCCATACGTTAGCAGATCTTGACGAGGCCTGGAGAAAATTCTGGCAGTGCATAAAATTAGTAACTGAGTCAAAGGCTTCTATCCAGTAACTCATCGAAAAGTCCAGTCTGGTGTGACAACAGAAGACAGCAATAGGAACAGTAATTTTAAATTTCGCGTTTAAAAAATCATTCACGTAGGAATATAGTACAGACATCGTCGTTTGACCGCCACACATACCCCAGTACGAGAAACATAGTTATAGTCATCTCTGATATAGAGAAGCATCTGAAAAAGCTGAAAAGAAATCAGTCGCCGGGTCCGTATGGAATGCAGTATTCGGTGTTACGGGGAGTACTCTTTGGCACTGAACCCGTTACCTAGCTTGCATAATCTCCGGCTCAGAGTGAAGTCTCAACTGAGTGGAAAAAAGCGCAGGTGACTCGTGCGTGTAAGAGGAGTATATGAACGGATCCCTAACGCTATCGAGGAAAATAATAAATCTCCTTTGGACACAAAAGTTTGTCCGCAAATCAGCACAGATTTAGAATGCACCGCTCGTGAAAAATGCTTGTCCTTTTCTTGTATGAAAACCTGCGAACCATTGTTGAAGGGCAACAGGCAAATTCAATTTTTTTAGATTTCCAGAATGAATTCCACACATTGCCACACAGCACTCTATTGTGGTTTAAAGAAGGTCCTACCATATGGAACAGTACGTAGTTCGTTGTTCCAGAGTGCAAATGAGACGAGGTTATTATCTCGAGTATGCCAGGGACGAGTGATGAAACCTGTCTTATTCTCTATATATGGATAAACGATGTGATGGGTAAGGCAACGGTTTTCTGACTATACTGCAGTGTAATGGACAGTGTTTTCGTAGAGTGTGTTAGAGGCTACAGGATGAGTCGGAGATAATTTCAATTTGGTATGATGAATGACAGCTTGATGCAAATGTAGAAAGGTGTCAGTTAATGCGGATGAGTAGGAAAAACACTCCTGTACTGTTCGGTACATTGGTGGTGTTGTGCTGATGGACACAGACATGACGATTATACGGGCTGTAACATGTGTAGTTGCGGATATTGTTACACATGGGACCTTGAAGTGTACACACATCAGCGTGCTGGTTGTTGTTTCTCTGCGTGTAACAGTCTTCCCGCAAACACATCAGAAGCTTTACGACCTGAGGCTTTCTGCATGACAATGCTGCACCACTAAGAGGACTATGCCTGTCAGTATGCACTAAGCGTTTTGTGTCCACACGTCCACGCCTCACACCTGACCTGCTGCCCGGGGGAAAGACAGTCATTCAGTGCTTTCTCTTGCCTTATGTACTTGGAGGTACTAACCAACTAAAAGATATATGACTTGTACTGACTATGACTTTTAGTCTGCAGTGACATAAATAAAGAAGTAATATTGCTCAGTATGCTGTCCTCAGCAACCAGTAGAAATATCTGATCTTACTTAAAGCAAGTCCCTCTAACTAAGGGCTCACCTTCAGAGGACGTCATGTTTCCAAATAGAGAAGGAATTAGAATATTTCATCAAAATATAAGAGGTATTAGAGACAAAGTTAGCGAACTGCTTGTAGATTATTGGTGTATCGGAGCTCCACTTAAATAATTTCACACTTTGCAATATTTTCTTTCTCTGTGAGGTACTGGATGAGTTAAACAAAAGGTTTCGAACGCTAGGCATATTTTTTTGATTTAACTAAGGCGTTTGATTGTGTTGATCACAAAATATTGCTGCAGACGTTGGCCCATTACGTAATATTGGGAGTAGCTCACACTTGTTTCACCTCTTACTTTAGCAATAAACAGCAAAAGATTATTATTCACAATGTTGAGAATGGCTGTGATGTGGGGTTTGAGTGGGGTACAATCAAGTAGGAGGTGCCCCAGCGATCAGTGTTGGGGCCACTCCTATTCCTTATTTATATAAATGATATGCCCTCTGGCATTAGGGGTAACTCTAAAACATTTCTGTTTGCTGATGACACTAGCTTGGTAGTAAAGTATGTTATGTGCAACATTGGCTCGGTTTCATATAGTGCAGTCCATGACCTAGGTTCATGGCTTGTAGAAAATAAGCTAACGCTATATCACAGTAAGACTCAGTTTTTACTGTTTCTAACACACAATTCAACAAAACCCGACGTTTTAATTTCACAGAATTGGCATATAGTGAAACTGAGCAGTTCAGATTTCTAGGTGTTCAGATAGATAGTACACTGCGATGGAAAGCCCACGTTCAGGATCTTGTTCAGAGACTTAATACTGCCATTTTTACTATTCGAACGGTATCTGAAGTGAGTGATCGTTCGACAAGAAAATTAGTCTACTTTGCTTATATTCATTTGCTTATGTCGTATGGTATTATATTTTGGGGTAACTCTTCCCATTCTAAAATGATATTTTTGGCTCAGAAACGGGGAGTTCGGGCAATAAGTGGTGTAAGTTCACGATCCCCTTGTCGACCCCTGATCACGATATATATATTAGCTTATTCTCAAGAATAAGCAACTTTCACTTAGTTAATACATGTCAGAAATCAAACCTGCATTTGGATCGGACTTCCTTGACTCCTGTGCAGAAAGGTGTGCCGTATACTGCTGCATCCATTTTCAATAAGCTACCACTCGAATTAAAAAATATTTGCACTAATACACGCGCATTCAAATCAAAACTAAAGAGTTTCCTCATGGGTCACCCCTTCTACTCTGTCGAGGAATTCCTTTAAAAATTAAACTCATTCTGGTTGAATTGTTGATCGCGTCTACTTTAACTTATGGGCTGACATTTTTCTGGTTCATAAAGTTTTGATTTTTATCTGTTATTACCTCTATGTTGTAATTTCAAGTACTGACACGTTCCATGACCTTGGTCCTATGGAACTTGACGTGTAAATAAAAATAAAATTGTTGTGGCGTAACAAGCTAGCTACGCCACACTGAGAAGGGAGCCGAAAGGCACGCGTACACACACGCCGACTGGCGTCAAGTCTGGAACAGGATACGTTATGACTGCTATAAAGAAAATACGTAGCTTTGGAATATACTTAACTTTTAATGCTTCCTTTGGTACATCTCTCTTGACTATACAAATGAGACTCGTAAGATACATGCACTGTGACAATTGGCGCCTTGCTAAGTCGTAGCCATTAACTTAGCTGAAGGCTATTCTAACTGTCTCTCGGCAAATGAGAGCAAAGGCTTCGTCAGTATAGTCGCTAGCAACGTCGTCGTACAACTGGGGCGAGTTCTCTTACGTCTCTCGAGACCTGCCGTGTGGTGGCGCTCGGTCTGCGATCACACAGTGGCGACACGCGGGTCCGACATGTACTAATGGACCGCGGCCGATTTAAGCTACCACCTAGCAAGTGTGGTGTCTGGCGGTGACACCACAAAAATAAATTACACCCGTTACGCTCTATATGTCTACGTGTAACATTGCAAAGCTACATGAAATGAAAGGAGCAAGTAGTGTCGGCAGTAGGGAAGGCGAATTATCGATTTAAATTTATTGGAAGAATTCTGATGAAACTTTGGCTCAGATATGGAGGAGACCGCGAATAGAACACTTGTGCGACCCATTCTTGAGTAGTGCTCCAGTAATTTGGGTCTCCAAAAGTTCGGATTAAAGGAAGATGTCGGAGCAACTCAAAGACGGTCTGCGTGATTTGTTACTACAGGCTCGAGCAACACGCGGGCATCACCAAGATGCTTCGTGAAAAAAAATGAGAATCCACGGAGGTCGACGCTGTCATTCCGGTAATGAAAATCTGGACTCTATTGAAGGATTTCGCTAGTGTGAATATAGAAGCCAAACGCAACATTAAGGTAAGTCTTGGTTTGTTTGCTTGCCGACATTAGATAGTGTGTTTTGAATCTCTGAGAACATGACAAGTTCAGACAATAGTGCTTACAGTGTTACAGTCCTACAGTCGGACTCACTTGTTAGCAGCAAGAACTGTTAATACATTTTGGAAGAAACAACATCCTGTTTGTGGAGACGGTGACGAGCACTTGTCCATCAAATGCCGCTCATATACATTGTTATAGCACATTAATAAGCTCACAGGTAAACCAAATGAAAAAAATAGCACTTGTTTCAGGTCTTACTGTAACCTTTCGTATTGTCCATAGCAGCATTGGTGATGCACAAGTGGTCGAGGGGTATCGTCTTTGATTATTGATTTGATTGACGTCTTCGGTCCCAAGTTCGAAACACGAAACTACTTAAATATTGATTAATAACCATCATAGGCGGGCGAAGACTTCCGACATAAGAATCACCCTCTTTCTGCCAACGGCCTTGTCAAAGAGGGCGATGCAGCGGACGGAGGTTAAGGCCACTCTCTTGTCCTCGGTTTAGGAAACTGCCCCTAAGGGCGGAAGAAACAACAATATCAAACGTCCAAGGTCATGGAACGTGTCAGTACATGAAATTACAATATAAAAGTAATAACAGATAAAGATAAAATGTTTATGAACCAGAAAAAAGTCAGCCCATAAGTTTAAGTAAACGCAATCAACAATGCAGAAGGCAATGGAAATCACTGCATTAAAGACACATAACGTGTATCCAGAAGATATGTAGCCTGTAACTGAAAAATTTTCATGATGATCTCTCCATTGACAAAAGATTCCGGAACAGTCCCCCATTCGAATCTCTGGGAGTGGACTGCCAAAGGGGAGGTGACCATGAGAAAAAGGTTAAATAACCAACGAAAGGATAGCGTCCTACGAGTCGGGACGTGGGTTTGTCAGGAGCCTGAACGTGGTCGGGAAGCTAGAAAATCTGAGGAGAGAAATTCAAAGGCTCACTATAGACATAGTAGAGTTCAGTGAAGAGAAATGGAAAGAAGACAAGGATTTATGATTAGATGAGTATAGGGTAATATCGACAGCAGCGACAAATGGTGAAACGGGAGTAGGATTCATTTCAAATTGAACGAAGGGAAGAGAGTGTGTTACTGTGAACATTTCCCTGATAGAGTTGTTTGTATGAGAATCGACAGCAAACCAACACCAACGATAGTTCAGGTATAAATGCCGACGTCGCAGACTGAATATTTAGAGACAGAGAAAGTATATAAGGATATTGAGCGGGTAATACAGTATGAATAGGGAGATGAAAATATAATAGTAATCGGGGACTGGAATACAGTTCTAAGGGAAGGAGAATAAGGGCGCGGGACAAGGAATGAGAGACTAGAAAGATTGATTTAGTTCTGTTATAAGTTTCAGCTAGTAATAGTAAATACTCTGTTCAAGAATCACAAGAGGTGGAAGTTTTCTTGGAGAAGTCTGAGTGATACGGGAATATTCAGTTCGATTAAATCATAGACATGCAGAGATTCTGAAATCAGATACTCGACTGAGTTGATATAGACTCAGATCAGAATGCAGTGGTGATCAAGAGTAGGCTGAAGTGTAAGAGATTAGTCAGGCAGAATCAATAAGCAAAGAAGTGGGATACGAGAGTAATGAGGAATGACAAGATACGCTAAGTTCTCTATGGCTGTAGATACAACAATAAGGAATAGCTCAGTAGGCAGTACAGTTGACGAGCAATGAACATCTCTAATAAGAGCAATGATAGAAGTTGGATAGAAAAACATTGGTTCAAAAGAAATAACTCCGAAAAAACACAACTTCAGTTGATCGGTGAAAGAAAGAAGTACAGGAGTGTTCAGGGAAATTCAGGAATAAAGAAATACAAGTTGCAGAGGAATGAAACAAATAGGAAGTGTAGTGTGCAGGGAAATTCAGGAAATACAAATTGCTGAGGAATGAAGCTAAGGCGAAATGGCTGCATGAAAAACGTGAAGAAATCGAAAAAGAAATGATGGTCGGAAGGACTGAGGCAGCAGGAAAATCAAAACAGCCTACGGTGAAATTAATAGCAAGAGTGGTAAGATTGAGGGTGCAACGGGAATTCCACTGTTAAATGCAGACGAGTGAGAAGATAGTTGGAAAGAGTACATTGAAGGCCTCTATGAAGGGGAGGGTATATCTGTTGTGGTAGAAAATGAAACACCAGTGGATTTAGAAGAGATTAAAATCAGAATTCACGAGAGCTTTGGAGGACTTAAGATCAAATAAGGCGGAACGGATAGATATCATTCCAAGAGAATTTCTAAAATCCTTGGCGGAACTGGCAACAAAACGACTATTCAGGTTGGTGTGTAGAATGTATGAGTAGTCTGACGACATACCATTTGACTTTCGGAAGAATATCATCCACACAGTTCCGAAGACTGCAAGAGCTGCCAAGTGCGAGAATTATCGCACAATCAGCTTAACAGCTCATGGCTTTAGAAAAAGGTAAAGGCACCAGACAGGCAATCCTGACATGTCGGTTGGAAATGGATGCAAGACTAAAGATAAATCAAGATACATTCATAGGATTTGTCGACCTGGAAAAAGCGTTCGAGAATATAAAATGGTGCAAGATGTTCGTAATTCTGAGAAAAATAGGGGTAAGCTATAGGGAGGGGCGGTTAATATACAATACGTACGAGATCCAGGAGGGAATAATAACAGTGGACGATCAAGAACGAAGGGCTCGTATTAAGAAGGCTGTAGCCTTTCGCCCCTACTCTTCAATCTGTACATTGAGGAAGCAATGATGGAAATAAAAGAAAGGTTCAGGAGTGGAATTAAAAGACAAAGTGAAAGGATATCAATGACAAGATTTGCTGATGACATTACTATCTTGAGTGGAAGTGAAGATGAACTACATGATCTTCTGAACTGAATTAATAGTCTAATTAGTACAGAATATGGTTTGAGAGTAAATCGTAGAAAGACGAATGTAATGAGAAGTAGCAGAAATGAGAACAGCGAGAAACCTAACATCAGGACCTATGGTCACGAAGTAGATGAAGTTAATGGATTCCTCTTCCTAGGCAACAACATAACTAGTGTCGGACAGGACAAGGTGGACATCAAAAGCAGACTAGCACCGGTAAAAAGGGCCTTAATCTGTTGAAGGAATTTCTCAGAAAGTACATTTGGAGCACAACATTGTGTGGTAGCGAAGCATGGGCTGTGGGAAACCCGGAACCGAAGAGAATCGAAGCATTTGAGATGTGGAGCTACGGATGAATGTTGAAAATTAGGTTGAATGGTAAGGTAATTAAGACGAATTTTTGCACAGAATCGGAGAGGAAAGGGATATGTGGAAAACTTTCACATGCAGAAGGGACAGGACGATAGGTCATTAGTTTAAGACATCAGAGAATGACTTCCGTGGTACCAGACGGAGATGTAGAGGAGACAAACTGCAAAGGAGGACAGAGATTGGAATACATTCAGAAAATAATTGGGGACGTAGGTTGTAAGTGCTACTCTGAGATGAAGAGTTTGGCACAGGAGAGGAATTCGTGGCGGGCCGCATCAAACCAGTCAGAAGACTGATGACCCAAAAAAAGTAGCATTTGAGGATGACCTATGAAGGCTGAAACCCAGTTACGATTGTGTCATAAAAAAGTGACTGAGCTAAAAATAGAAAAAAGTAATACCTTACTCTTAATACATCACATTCATTTCTCTATGGCACTGAAACCCACGCTATTTCTGTTTCAGTTAGCTAAATAACACTTCGAACAGAAATACTTGCCCAGTTTTCGAACCAGTCCGATTTTCAGATGCTGTACCGAGGCTGGTGGTTAGTTAACTACCTGGACCCTGTCGATCCTCTTGTCGAGGCCGACGACCTCGAGCCCCCTCCTGAGCAGCGCCCGTGCTGTGGCGGCGCCGATGCCGGAGTTGGCGCCCGTCACCAGGGCGACGCGACCTGCGTACCGCTCCATCCTGACAGCAAGTGGCGCGCCTCAGCGGCTGTTCGCCTCCAGAGGACAGGCGGCCCGCGTAGCTCCGGCAAGGGCAGCCCTTTATCGCCATATCGCAGTCCATATTCCTCTCCGCTGGCGCGCAAACAGATCTGTGTGTCCGATGGACGACTTCAGGGGAACGCTACGGACAGACGCATTTGTGTCCTTTAGGCTTCATCTGTAACGAGTAGCTTTTAGAGCCTGGAACTTTGTTTCATTCATAACGACAATCGGTTGACCGCAGTTGTATGTAAATAAATAAATAGCAGCATTTGTTCCAAACAAATTGTTTGCTGACGACGGTTTTGTAAAGCTACATAACGTCGGTGGAGTAAGCTCCACATTCGAAATAAAGGTATCGTTCTACGAGGGGCGTTCAATAATTAATGTAACACATTTTTTTCTCTGTCCGTTTCTGTTGAAAACATGAAGACTTTGCTGGGGGACATCGTGGAATACCCCGCTTCAGCTTCTGTAGTTTCATGAAGTTCCGATCTGTGGTGGCGCTATATGTAGCCCTCTGTAATGCAGGTGCGTTCAAAGCAGAGCGCTGTCAATACGTTTCTTTTGGTGGAAAACCAGAGTATCGCAGATATTCATAAGCTCTTGCAGAATGTCTGCGGAGGCGTAGGAGGGTGTCTGTCATCACTGCAACAGAGTCGTGCAAACCTGACCGATCTCAGGCGCTCCGGTTCGTTGCACACGGCTGTGACTCCTGCAGTGTTGGAACGTGTCGACATTTTCATTCGAGGTGATCGATAGATCACAGACAGCCACCTCGCTGCAGAGCTGGACACCTCTGTTCGTAGTGTGGACACTTTGATATACCCTCTCATGGTGCAACGATCAACTCTGAAGTTTACCCTGGTGCCCTCATGACACTGAAGGAACGACTTCAGTGTGTTGCCACAAAAATGTAAACGACTGTCTCCTTCTCCATAACAACAGAACACCTCACACAAGTCTGCACATCCAACAGGAGCTCAAAATAGTTCACTGGATTGTTCTTCGTCATTCACCCTACAGCCTGGATCTCGCACTTTCCGAGTTCCATGTCTCTGGTCGAAAGAGAAATGGACTCCGCGGGAAGCAGCACGTGGATGATGCTACAAGACGTTGGCTCCGACGTGGACCAGCAGGTGGTACCGTGCGGGCATACAGGTCAGCGTGGTAGGGAGGCGTAAGGCCGTCTCATCGGACCGAGATTATGCTGAAAAATAGAGTTTCGTATCCAAAAGAGAGGGAAACAATATCCTGCACTGGAATGGTAAATCAAACCAACCTGCCTTCAGAAATATCTGTTGCATTACACACTGAACGTCCCTCATATTATTATTTCTTCAAATAGCTTCAGGCATTGGTCCACACAACCAAGTACTAAATGTGTAAACACGAAAAAAATTAAACTGCAAACCCTTTGGGTATAGGGTTTCTGGGCAGGTATGTTGACTTTTCAGGTATATCAGAAGAACGATCATTTGAAGGCGAAATATTCATATGGACATATTCTGGAATTGTTTCCGAGATAGTATAGCTTCATATTCAGCTTCAGTGCTGTTCAATAAAATATCGGGTGTACACATGTACAGATGTATAACAGGAAGTAAATGTTACAACGTATTTTACAAAGTGTCAATTGAAAAATATCATTTTTTGTAACAGATTCACCTTAAGCCCTCTTGTGCATGTCACATTACACGTGTTTTACAGTTGACAATAAATTCTAGAATATCCCACCGTCAGCTTCATTGGATATGTACTGTTGGTTGTGCGAGTGCTTCTGTACGTTCCCTAATGAGAGCAGCAGCTTCAATGATGCCACCAAGCAGTTCATCTCTCGTATTCACCTTTCGTTTCTACACCCCACATTTCATGTAACACCATAAACAAAGACAATTCCCAATATACTAGAATCTCTACCATTTACTATGGGACACTAAAAAGTGGTTCTTTTAAAATTAATCTCTGTATACGTTTCTTCTTCTTCTGTTTCGTCTTCTTCTTCATCCTTGTCGTTTCCTATTTCTCTATAATGCAGGTTTAGGCGACGTGCACCTGTTCGTCTTTCCTGTCACGTGCTCATGACAGTTGTGTTAAATAGTAAATATTATAATTCTTATGCTAGAAACATCGTGTCAGGGAGGCATTTTCAAACCTTTTTTTTTTCCTTAAAGGCGCACTTGATTTTCCATCTTAAATATAAATTGCCCTTTGTCTCTTCATTCAAAGTAACCAAAGAGAGAAGCCTATGACATGAATAGGATGCTTTCGTAACGCAGTTAAATAATCTTTTACTGTATTTGCGTCGATAGCTGATGAAGCTAGAGGACCTGTTACTGATTCTTACTGTCACATTTTCAACTTTCAAATCAAATGCACACTATTTTTAATGTTTACGTTTGCAAAAAACCTTATTACGTCTCCTTCGTTAGGCTATAAATGTGTGTGTGCCTCCTCAACGCCCGTTCAGTGAATGTTGCTGCATTATGCGCCTCCGCAGCAGGCGCTTCCTTCCTGCACCCATGGCGACTGCTGTTCATCGCCGACGGAGGCTGGAATTCCCACTCCAGAACCGCAACTGAAGGTCCACTGAGCGCCGACAGGAGGCCTTTCCAGGTGGATCACGTTTTCTGCTTCATCGTACAGACTGCCGTTGGCACGTACGGCCCTACAACGTTCGTCGGAAGGTTCTAAGCTGGAGGAGCCAGCATCAAGTTCAGGAGTACATTTTGGTGGCATTCCAAGGGTGACATTATTCTCGAACGTGAAATGGATCAACACAAGTATGCATCTATCCCTGAGGACATGGTCACTCCTACATGCAGTTTGCTTTTCCTCTACACCACTGCATCTACCAGCAGGACAATGCAAAGCATCACACAGCTCGCAGTGTACACGTGAAATTGGAACACCAGGGTGAGTACTCCTCTAATCAGCAAACTCCCCCTATTTAAGATCAGTCAAATTCTGTGGGACCACGTCGATCGGGCTGTCACGCCGTTCATTCTCAAGCTGTCACAGAGTGATGGACTTCGGGCAAGTGAGAGACTGCTTGTTTACTCAGAGGACAGTGTATGTTTGACATGTTGTATTGTATGTTCTGTGACTATGTAATAAAGTGTGGTTAGACTGCTAATCGCTGCTCTACTGTGATTCACGACATAAAAATTTGGTGCCGAAACCCGGGAGACAATGAATTTCCAAGTAATACCGTGGTAGGCGAGGAACTGATAAGTCTTTGTGGTCGTTAATACCTTCCAAAGTTGGACTAGTCCCAAATTCGTAGATTGGAATGTTTTCGCGTTATCTGTATATATCGTGTGGGGTAGCCCGCGTCTTCCGGCGAATCGCTGAAGTGCCATAAGAAACTTGTCCGTTGACAAGTCTGTACAGAGTACGAGGTGTACAGCTCGTGTGGCAGCACGTGTGACAAGAGTGATATATGACTTGCGCGTTTCTTTCCCCACTTCAAATTTTTATGTCGTGAATCACAATAGAGCAGAGATTAGCAGTCTAACAACACATTATTACATAGTCACAGAACATACAATACAACATGTCAAAGATATACTGTCCTAAGAGTAAACAAACAGTCTCTCACTTGCCCGAAGTCCATCACTCTGTGACACAAGCAAAGTACATAGAACAGCTGGCCACGCCACGTCCTTGTCGGTACCTTCCAGAGCCTCACTGACTTTCTACCTTCAAGTATGCGTTACGTTACAAAAGGTGGTTGTTGAGCGTTTTGACAGGTGGTCACATAAATGGTTCAATGCTTCAAATTGCTCTGAGCACTACGGGACTCAACTGCTGAGGTCATTAGTCCCCTAGAAGTTAGAACTAGTTAAACCTAACTAACCTAAGGACATCACAAACATCCATGTCCGAGGCAGGATTCGAACCTGCGACCGTAGCGGTCTTGCGGTTCCAGACTGCAGCGCCTTTAACCGCACGGCCACTTCGGCCGGCTCACATAAATGGGACTGGATCGTCTGTAGTCATGAAAATAAAGACTATGAAATCTGTGTCATTCAGAGTTGGGCTTTACGATAAAATAATAAAATGAAAGAACAAGGTAATAAGTATAAACATATATTATCGTAAAAGATACCCTTGGCGATAAGTAATTTACAGATTCGATGATTTAGAGAAATTAGAACTTAATGGCGTGAGAAGTAATAAATACCATCCCGATTTGGGTTTCCGTGATTTCCCTAAATCGCTCCAGGGAAATGACGGGATGGTTCCCTCAAAAAGGGCACGGCCGATTTCCTTCCACACCCTTAACAGAATGCCCGCTTGTGCTCCGTCTCTAATGATCTCGATATCGACGGGGCGTTAAACACAATCTTCCATTTTTCCTTTTGTTTTCACTTTTTTATGTTTACACATTCCAGTAAAATGGAGACTGTCATCTTCAACTGCAATTTGCATTTGTCTTCACTGCAAGCCTTTGACACTTATCTCAATACGGGTGGGATATTAGTGTGAGTGTGTGCTGTTGTATGGGAGTTGAGTAAAAACAAGGGAACACCGCGAAAAATGCATGCGTGAACATGCCCAGCCAAGGCGGCAGGGTACGCCGTTCTATTTGACCACGAACGGCATCTGCGCATCGTTCACATTACGTTGAAAATGTAAGTTGTACAAAAAAAGAGTTTTCTGCGTGATTGTGACAGCATTATGTCGCAGTTAAGTGTATTCCGCGGCTGTTGCTCGTAATAGTCTATCTAACAGACTGTTTGTGTCAGTTGTTCACATTTCTTTTTGTCATACTCGTCGTATACTCACTGGTGATTGTAGCAGTTACGCGGACCGATTAAATCCACAACATTGCATCCAATCGCTCCAGACGTCCTTCAATATACTTCTATATTAATTATCTCTTCTACGTATAATTCGAAGAAATGCAAGCTACTGGCTCATTACTGACTACAATAAAAGTTCGTTTCTGCGTGGTCCCCGGCAGAAATATGCTGCCACATGTTTTCAAAGTTCAACCGTAATCGGCCATTGTCGATTACTGCATTCGTTATGATTTATCGCCCCATGAAAGAAGAACAGTACTCATCTTCTTTAGCAGGGGAATAAAGATACCTTTTAGTTTCACAATCAGCTTCATCCCATTAAACTATGGGTATGTTTAATAACCTCTATCGTGTCCCTGCATATCGTATGACAATACAGGCGCGTGACTTCCAGGCCAAGAGTTTTACCAAACAGAATGTGATGCTCTCCTGATCGCAGAACATTTCGTAACAGCTGATATATCCGTGTTTCTCCATTTTAAAGTTGGGTTTCTTCACAAAAATTCAGCTAACAACCCCAGTAATAACCCAGAATATTTTCGGCTATGGAAGCCACACCCACAAACTGATAAAAAAAGACAGGAAAGTCATTAAAAAAGCATGGACAGTATTTCTATTTGTCCAAAATAGGAAACAGTCATTGTCATCCCGTCTCAAGAAAGACCTTCGAAGTTACATCCTCACAACATAGGACAATCTCGGGAGAAACATGAATACTATCACATATTATTTGTATCGGTGACAAAAATAATACATCTTTCAGTGAGAGAACATATCAAAAGATATGACAAGAAATTTTAGATCGCACAGATCAGATGAGGTTCAGAACCACAGTTCTTACATCATCATCCGTGGATGGTCTTGCATTGAAATTCAGTGCAACAGGAAGTAAGCCAAAATATCACATTGGGTGTGACGGTTATCCAAAAATTTGCTTCAAGTACTGAGAGCAACAGAGAAAACAAAGAATTCAGCCTTTATTTTGCTAGATTTTGCGAAGAATACTTTTCTCAATTATCGGCTTTCCTAGCTGATTACCATCTGTAAATAATTTAGCGTTACACATTTCTGCGTCGTTGTGGAGATCAGCCGAAGACTGCTTCGTGCAGTCCTCTGCACTAGTCTGTTATTAAAAGCTCTTCAGCTCTGAGTAACTACCGCAATTTACATAAATTTTAACCACAATTTACATCAATTTGAACCTGATTACTGTACTCTAGCCCTGGTCTTCTACTGTACTTTTAACTCTCCACTCTTCCTCCATTTCGAAACTGGCATTCCTCGATTCCTTTTGGCGTGTCTTATCAAAATGAAATTTGCTTGTTATATTTGCACATTGCTAACCTTCAGTTACTTACGTGTCGCTTATTCGCGACGAACTTCTGTTGTTATCGCAGAACCCACTCATAAACTTTCACTGCAGCGTCTGTTACGGTAGTTTCTCTGCTTGAGCTCTTTAGGATGTGAATAACCTAAGCCAACTAAGGGAAAGAGAGCTGAGACGTTAGGCATGCTTTTACAAATTCCGAAGGAAAACAGAGCCTGCGTCTTCTTTCTTTTCTGTTCGAGGCTGTGACAGAGAAAGGTGTCCTTTCTTACGGTGTAAAATGGTGTACCGTTGAGACCGACAACTGTGCGGCTGGTCCCGGCAGAGGTTCGAGTCCTCCCTCAGGCATGGGTGTGTGTGTTTGTCCTTAGGATAATTTAGGTTAAGTAGTGTGTAAGCTTTGGAACTGATGACCTTAGCAGTTAAGTCCCATAAGATTTCATACACATTTGAACATTTGAGACTGACTGTATATACGTGAGGGGCGTTCAGTAAGTAACACAACCATTTTTTTTTTCCTGAGAGCGTATTATGGATTCAAATACTCCATACTATTCCCCACAGGCTTTGCCTACAAAATCCTACTTTTCAACATCATCTCCGTTCAGTGTGAGAGCCTTATGCCACTTTACTGGGAGGGCCTGTAGTCTAACATGGGAGCATTCTACTGGCCAACGTCTGAGCCATCGTCTTGCTATATCAGTAAGCTCACCATCACCCGGGTACTTTTTCCCGCAGAGTGCGTTCTTCATTGGTGTAATAGATGGTAGCCGGAGGGTGCGAAATGTCAGCACACGATTTTGAGTGAGTCAGCACTAACAACAGAGACACACAGTTGTGCAGCCTGGCGTCTGATTGTGACTCATCGATCACTTGCAAACAGAGAGTCCACACATTGCAAAACTGCAGGAGTGACAGCTGTGTGCGGCCGGCAGGCTGGCTGTCAGGCAGACTTACGCGACCCCGTTGTGACGATGACAGACACCTCGCCCAGTGACTCGCCGTGGTTTTGTTCACTGCCAGATCTCCGTAGACATTCTGCAAGCGGCTAGAATATCTGCGATACACCAGTTTTCCGCCAAAAGAAACTCAGTGACAGCTGTCTGCTTGTAACGCACCTCCGCTACAGGCGCCATTTTGAAGGCCACGTATAGCGCCACCACCTATCGGAATTCCATGAAACTGGAGGGTGTGAAGCAGGAATATGCCACGATGTCTCACAACAAAATATTTTTTTTTTAACCAAAATGATGGAACAAATAAATGCGTTTCATTACTTATTGACCGCCCCTCGTACATGATGAGAAGTCTGTGAGAGTTGTAATACCCACGGCTACATTTTATTCAGAATAATATTCACGACAGCATTGTGTGTGGAAAGTGAATGAACGTTCTTGCGATATTAATAAAAACGACTTCATCGTTAGTAAAATAACAAATAATTATTGTAAATGACATAATTTAATATTTTGTAAGAAACTATATCTCAGACAATACCCATGGAGAAAGATAATGGCAATCTCAATCTTTTGTTTTCTTATGATTCTTCTAGAATAATCCTTCTTCTTTTTCGAACTGTTGTACTGATAGGATGTGATTGATGTCTGGTAACACAGATGTCCGTAAAAGAGTATATTATGTTGCTAATTTTATAGTTCATAAATATAGTTTATGTGTCACTGAAATAAATCTTCTTTGATTGGAGTTTTATTTCATTTTGACTCTCGTCATATGTAAATGTTAAGTTTTCTGAGCAGCTACAAAGAAGCGCAGCCATTGGAACTATTGATCTACAGTGCGGTTTATTGGGAAATGCTGAATAATAAGCGATTAACACTAAGAAATATTTTCAAATGTTAATACATATAGTAAAGATACAAAAAGATTTAATATATATTATTTGTTAATAGTAAAACAGGGGTAGGAGAAGAATCGGTAAGTCACTGTCTTACGTTAGCCGCCATCTTAGTGATATACTGCAGCGGTAGTTTTAAATTAACTTTCTATACAGACATAAATGTTGTTGCTCATAATAGTGGTAATAATTGTGTATTGGTGGCCCAGAACCCAATCTTAGGTAATAAATTCCAGTTAGACTGTGAGTAATCCCTAAATATTGTGAACTTCTATAAATGGAAACAGCATCTTATGTGATACAAATTCTTATATGCTGATGTATGAAGCCTGGTTATTTCGTAAAGACTTTTATGAAATATTTTGAAGCGAAAAAATACATTAGTGTTGTGTGAGTGTGGTATTGTGTGACAAAACTGTTCATTTTGCTGAAAGAAAACGTGTTACCACCCCGAATAACAGTAGCGTTAAATTCGATAAACGATCTGCAACTAGTAAAGAGACTATTATGGAATACCACTGAAAATTACTAAAAATCATTACTTTTGTTTAGTTCAGATTACGTGTCATACATTTAGCTTGTTTGCTGATATATATATATATATATCATTACTATTGTGCGTGAACTTCGTGCCATTTACACTGCTTGACAGACAACATTGCTACACGTTCCCAGATGGAGATTTGTTTAACAAAATAACGATCATTAGCCGGGAAAAGCTGTTATTAAATAAAACTTCATATTCCATTAATAGTAAGTAACTTATTTTATTGTAATCTTGCTGAAATTGTACAACAAGCAATCAAACCACAATACAGCACGCCACAGAGTAAGCAATATATGAAAGCGGTAGCGGGTTTGTATGTGTGAAGTACTTGTGTGAAATTAAAGGTCCTCTTATATGGCTACTCTGCGTCAGAGATGTCCATTCTTTGTTTACTAAATATATGGCGAGAAATGTTGGGTTGTCGACGTGTATCTGGGTCAGAGACAGAATGCTATGGGAGAGTGCCTTTCCGCAGTTACAGTTCAGTTTTGCAGTTTCCGTTTATAAACTGCGTTTAATTGGCCATCAGGATAAGCAAGTCGGCATTTCATTCACCACGTACCTTCTCCATCTTTTATTCTTATCAAACCTTTGTGAAGGAACTGGTCTTTCTATGCTGTGCTGAGACCAGGAATTGTTTCAACTAACCTTAATTAGATTCGTCTAGGTTAAAACATGCCTATTGCTAAAAAAATACTGATACGTCTAAATTTTGATAACTGAGTATACTGTGGGACGAGGTTTCAGCATATAACGTGGACATTTTCGAAGTTCTATGTTTCCTTTTGCACAATGTTGTTCTGGCGTAACCACAAGCGCTGGAACGAAGCTGAAGAACGCTAGAGAAGAGAAGGCGGTGAAACGATATCGGCCAGTGGTGCACTGATTAGGACCGCACCACGACAGCAGCGGCCACTACAAGAGGAGAATATAAGCGCCACTCCTGCCTGCCTCGGCCGTTCAGTATTCGGACAGCATCAGCATGGCCCAGCAGAGAGTGCTCCGGTAGCAGTGACGTGTCATCCATATCAACTGCTTGCATTAACACTGTATATAGCAAGGGACACTTATTTGCATGTCGCCCATTGCTTGCGACCACTTGTTGTACATAGAAGTTAAGTTTTGTCATTCTTCTTATTTGTCATAAAAATAGAATGCCTAAAGGATGCTGCGTTCTCGGACTGCTGTACAACAATTCAAGCAAAGAGACGAATGACAGGACCCCACAAATGTCCACCATTCTCGGACACCCACTGCGCCGAACTGGTTGAAGTCATACGATATCTTAATTGAATTTGGTCGTAATTACTTTTTTTGTTTTTACTAAAGTTTGCAATGGGAATTGGAACTCAAACTTCAGAACGGCCGATGAGGAATAAAATTTAAATATATGTCTTCTCATGGATTTTAATTACAGGGCAGTTGGGGGTTAATGAGCACAAGAATATTGGATGGTGTGCTGGAATGCACGTTAGGGAGAAGTTTGGGTTAGTAGTTCACTCCAAGCTACATTTATTCACGAAACAGAATGAAATACTCAACTCCTGTAAACACTTATAATTTAAAAAGTCCTTTCACTATCGATCCTTGAGGGGTGTCTGCTTTAACAATTTTAGTCAACAGTATTCCGTAAGGATTAGGTTAAGTGAAAAATTCGAAGTGGACACACTTAAAGAGACACCTAAAGAGAGCAGACGACTAGGTCACCATCTCTAGGGTAGACGAGGTGTGAAAACTGGCTTGAAGCCGACAGTGGAAAGACATCAAGAAACTTAATAAGGATCGCGATGCAAGAAGTAAATCATGACTGGATGAGGAACAAGGCCTTCCCTAACTGAATCTAGTTAAACGACCAGATATTTATCACTCATGAAGTGTCCAAAAAGTGCTTCTGACATATGAACTAAAAATCGTAGATACTTCCTAACATGGTAATACTTACTATCTGACAACTAAAATCACATTTCCAGTGAGCACAGCAGTGGCAGTCACACTAAACAGATCAAGAACAGCGTTTGCTGCATCTGAACAACTTTCAGTCTGTAGCAACTCCGAGGAAAGAGACAGATAAAAACTTGGAAGTGGCGAACTGACCAGTCGACAAAGTGATTTTTCAGTGGTTCCGAGAGGCTCCTCCAGTCAGGAGACAGCAGACACAGCAGCTGGTTTCTCGTTTCAGTATTTCCTAAGCATAAAAAATTGAAGCAATCGTTTTTCTTGCGCAGCGATCTTCAAGAAACCATTCGTGAAGCCACTCGTTAAGAATGAACAAGCAGACCGAGCTTCCCCCCTCTGCTCGCACCCGCTAGACTGCCGACACAACGTAGCCTCCGGTAAAAGATCCTACGGCCATTCCAAGGCCCAAAGACGGGACCGAAGAGGACCATCTAAATTCATCGACGTGCGTGCGTTCGTATTTACACAGACGTTCACACAACCAAGCAATCATCCACGTTTAGGAAGGGTGGCTAAAGGTACGTAATATGTTGAATATCGAGCGTAATAAAATGAGAATAAAAGTCAAATCCGTTCAAAAAATGGTTCTCTGAACACTATGGGACTTAACTACTGCAGTCATCAGTCCCCTACTTAAACCTAGATAACCTAAGGACATCACACACATCCATGCCCGAGGCAGGATTCGAACCTGCGACCGTAGCGGTCGCGCGGTTCCAGACTGTAGCGCCTAGAACCGCTCGGCCACCCCGGCCGGCGTCAAATCCGTTCGCAGTGTGAACTTTGCCCATGATAAGATAAAAAATCTAAGAAAACGTAAGCAGAAAAGAGACAGTCTGCAGAACATAACAAAGTTACTGCGCCCTTCCAACGTAAAACATTTGTCTGACCGAGATACAACAATAATATTATTAAGGTAACGGAAATCTAAAATCGTTATTTCTGATTCGCACCTTTCATCCATTAAATTCAGTACAAATTTTGTAGTTAAGCCGAAGTACACAACCCTGATAGTAATGAAACAAAATATTGTCATTGTAGTATATACTTAAATACTTTCCTTATACTTGATGCGCCAAAGATAACGATTAGCGTCCTATCTTTGAGCACGCGCCATACATCTAAATCATACTCCTAAAGCCACCAAACGGCATGGAAGGTAATTCTGGAGCCAGTAAAAGATCAGCCATTCCTTGTTACACTAACGAATAATGTGTGTGTCTGCTACTTCAAGTTTATAAATACAAGCTCATTTCTTATTGTGGTGTGCATACTGTAAGACCTTTGGCACACACACCATCAAATTATTTGACTTGTCGCTCTAAGGAAGTAGGTGAGTGTCAGCAATATGTCTCGTGGTCTGATCGTGGCGTGTTTATCTTCCGCTGTTAGGTCAGACGATAGAAATGCCACTTGCACGCTTAGAGTAGCAGATTGATGGTGACCAACTTTAAACAGAACTGGATTAATTTTCACACACATTTATTAAAATAATAAAAAGCATAGACATAACGCAACTTGATTCTTGATGCTGTTTACAACTGACAATCTGAAGTTCCTTTGGTCTTGGTGCGTTAATCTTATTCTCACATATCTCTGATACTTGACAAAGTGTCTATACATTTCTCTTCATGGCTATGTACAGGAATATGACAATATTATTAGGCGCAGACTGAAACTTGACTATAGACTGGTACAGACAATTGCAGACTAATGCAGACTGGTACAGACTAATGCAGACAAATGCAGACTGACTAATCGGAGGTCTGTACACTCGTTATAATACCTTGCGCGTTCAGGTATCACTGCACGAGTGTGATCCGCGAGGAGAAAAGGTTCTACGTTAGCAGCAATCTCATTGGCTGCTTACATATTAATACGCGGATCGGCGGAAGCAGAATTTGGTCCATCTCTAAGGCAGCGCCATATCGTAGTGCGGAGACAGACGAGCGCTGCGCCTGCGCTGTTGTGCTTAGCGGGGCGCGCGCTATTGGGAAAGTTGTGTACACGCTGACTACGCGGAACTATGTACACAACACTTATCCTTCTATGTTTCACAGATGGCGAACTGTTATGTGTTGCATGACACTTGTAACTTCATCTACGGTAATTTAACAGGACAACGGCCAATTCTCTAGCATTGTGGACCATCTTGATTCATTAATGCTCTCACGTACTGAGCCTAGGTAATTACAACATTAGCTAAGTAACTGCACATGCCACCTGAGGCAAATTTTGTGTATCACTAGGCTATACTGGAAGCCACTTCATAATGCTTTGCAGTAATATCATTGGTATGATAAATAATCGGGTCTCGAGTATTAAGATTTGTTTGATCTCTTCTGTATAGATTATCTCCATCGACTTAGTGATTTTACACATTTAATGTGTCCTTCATGTGACCATGATGAAGTTGCCAAAACAATAATCTTCCGTTTTTCGGTATATACAATTCTACCCCAAAGAAGAGCATGAATGAGATGGGTGCTCAGATTTATAAAATAGTTAAGATAGTACACGTAAATTACATATCTGTAAGTTAGCTATTGAGAGCAACCTTAAGCTTCAGCTTCTTAGAGTAATTCTGTTGATTTGCTAGCTACGTATGTTTCATTTACATCACATCCACAGCGAGGTCTTGAGTTAACATTTTACACTATTTAATATCATATTTTTGTATTTTGTATTACTTTCACATATTAGCTGTTGATGTTCACTTACATCACGACAACAGTGGGGCCATAGCTTTGACTAAGTCATTTCATTTTTGTGACGATTTACATTTGTCTCTTATGCAAGAGCTTTTTCAATCTAAGTATTTTGCACAACTTCTACCGTTAATTGTAAATATGTTAAATCATATTACAATCATGTCTTCGATATGGGTAACATCTTTCAGGTATCATTGCTGGGAACTTCTCACATTTTACTAGATCAGTGTTGCACGTAGAAAATTATTACTTATGTTGTTAATCAATATCATATAATAATAAAATTACCCTCACAGACATTGATGATAATTGTGGGAGGAACATGTTGAAATTTATCAAGACTATTTATCAAAGAAATTTTCTGCTATTTAGTCGTTATTGAAATATTTTATTTCTGATTGTACTTGCAAATAAATACGACTTCCTAGCAGTAGAGGTTATGAAAAGGGGTCACCTTGGAATGTGTTCTTCCTTTTAGTTCAAAAAAAATGTTTATAGCCTGTTCTCCCTTTTTAAGAGACTCTGATGAAAGTTGTCCATTATATTTGGATATTTGCCAAATTCTATAGATTCGGTTTGTTTCATCTCAGGTATCTCCAATTGATTTTTTTCTCTCACCTTTGAACCCACTGATTGACTTTCGTTATGTGATCTGCTGTGATAGTGTACATAATAAGGTTAATAAGAGCAAGAGGGCCCCAGCCAACGAGGTAATAAGGGTCAAAGTCATTGGTCATATAAAAGCAGAACAATAATGAAGGCTTCTTATTCATCTGCCCATGACTATGGTACGGATACGATGTTCTGTCTTATAGCGTGAAATAATGTGTTGTTGAAAGTGCCTGCATTTACACATGCTGAGAATATATATGACACATTGAAACTATTGCTGCTTTCACATACACACAAACAGGTGTGTGTCTTTACACACACACACACACACACACACACACACATTGGCCGTTAATATTGCTACACCAAGAAGAAATGCAGATGATAAACGGATATTCATTGGACAAATATATTACACGAGAACTGACATGTGATACATTCAATTTGGGTGCATAGATCCTGAGAAATCAGTACCCAGAACAGCCACCTCTGGCAGTAATAACGGCCTTGATACGCCTGGGGATTGAGTCAAACAGAGCTTGGATGGCGTGTACAGGTACAGCTGCCCATGCAGGTTCAAAACGATACCACAGGTCATCAAGAGTAGTGACTGGCGTATTGTGACGAGCCAGTTGCTCGGCCACCATTGACCAGACGTTTTCAGTTGGTGAGAGATTTGGAGAATGTGCTGGCCAGGGCAGCAGTCGAACATTCTCTGTATCCAGAAAGGCCCGTACAGGACCTGCAACATGCGGTCGTGCATTATCCTGTTGAAATGTAGGGTTTCGCAGGGATCGAATGAAGGGTAGAGCCACGGGTCGTAACGCATCTGAAATGTAACGTCCACTGTTTAAAGTGCCGTCAGTGCGAACAAGAGGTGACCGAGACGTGTAACCAATGGCACCCCATACCACCACGCCAGGTGATCCGCCAGTATGAGGATGATGAATACACGCTTCCAATGTGCGTTCACAGCGATACTATATATATGTATATATATATATATATATATGGTGTTAGAAAAAGGTACGGCCAAACTTTCAGGAAACATTCCTCACACACAAAGAAAGAAAATATGTTATGTGGACATGTGTCCGGAAACGCTTACTTTCCATGTTACAGCTCATTTAATTACTTCTCTTCAAATCACATTAATCATGGAATAGAAACACACAGCAACAGAACGCACCAGCGTGACTTCAAACACTTTGTTACAGGAAATGTTCAAAATGTCCTCCGTTAGCGAGGATACATGCATCCACCCTCCGTCGCATGGAATCCCTGATGCGCTGATGCAGCCCTGGAGAATGACGTATTGTATCACAGCCGTCCACAATACGAGCACGAAGAGTCTCTACATTTGGTACCGGGGTTGCGTAGACAAGAGCTTTCAAATGCCCCCATAAATGAAAGTCAAGAGGGTTGAGGTCAGGAGAGCGTGGAGGCCATGAAATTGGTCCGCCTCTACCAACCCATCGGTCACCGAATCTGTTGTTGAGAAGCATACGAACACTTCGACTGAAATGTGCAGGAGCTCCATCGTGCATGTACCACATGTTGTGTCGTACTTTTAAAGGCACATGTTCTAGCAGCACAGGTAGAGTATCCCGTATGAAATCATGGCGGTGAATCGAGGAAGTACAGTACATACTGACGAAACTAAAATGAGCTCTAACATGGAAATTAAGCGTTTCCGGACACAAGTCCACAGAACATCTTTTCTTTATTTGTGTGTGAGGAATGTTTCCTGAAAGTTTGGCCGTAACTTTTTTTAACACCCTGTATAGATATATAAATATATATATATGTGTGTGTATGTGTGTGTGTGAATCAGCAATAGTTTGTAGGTGTCAGACACTTTATTAACAACAAAACTCCCCTGGGCAAATCTAACCGTTATGCACTACGAAATGCTGGCAGTGGGCGAGCCACGTTGGCTAGTGCAAATCTGTCTAGCTCAGGGCAGACTGACTCTCAAAGAATACGATTCTTTGAAATAGCTTGCGTTCTGTTTGTGAAATATCTTTATCTTGCTGTCGGTAGTTCATTCACCGAATAAGCTGTACCTGAAATGATCTTCTAATATCCGTTGAAAAACTGATTTTTGTAAGGGTGTGCTAAGGACAACTTGTGATTCATGTTACTTTAGGTGATGTCATTATGGGGAATTTTGTGTATATGAGGCACAATAATAGCCCAAGCGATAAATCTTATATGTTTTATTTCAAATCCATACCAATGGTAGATTCAGTTAAATGAAGCACAGTTTTTGTGAGTCAACATGCGGTAGTTACTAAAGAAGTCTTTTAGGAAGCCTTGAGTGGAAGTAACAAGTTAAATACTCTCGTGACCAATTCAATTTATATTTCATTCAGAACTAGTTGCCCATAATGAATATTCAGAAAAACGATACTTTTTGTTTTATTAAGCTATTTTTTTGAGAGGGCAGCTGCATAAATTTGATTACACTTTTTGTGGTATTACAAGCTCGCCACAGATACATCATCATATTATGTATTAACGCACAACTACGACTTCTATCTTACTAATCAGAGGAAAGCTAGATCCTAGGAACATTCAGTCTGATTTCAGTAAAAGGAAAAGTTAACCAGCAGTAAATATTTTGAATCACTCCCTTTGTCAGAAAAGTTCTAGGACAAGGTCTTTTCTTTCTGAGATTGCAATACTAAAAAGGACAAGTGTTATTTTTATGTTACCTGGCATGTGTCCATTCGTGAAATGACCTTGGCCCTGTTACCGTGCAAATTAACGATGTAATAGTGGTGTGCTTAGCAACACACTGTTTGGGTTTTTGGCACATTATTTACGCTGACACGATGGATACTAATGGTGAGCAAAGAGTGAATGTAAAGTTCTGCATCAAGCTCGGGAAAACCTCTAGTGAAACTTGGGTAATAAATGCGGGTGAGGCACTTTCAAGAACACGAAGGGTTTCGTGAAGACAGAGATTCGAATGAACACGAACACGACCTGGTCGCCCGTCTGCAGCACATACCGATGCAAACGTGGAGCGTATAAGGCTTTTATTGCAAGCGACTTGCAACTGTGCGTGTGATATCAGAAGAACTCAATTTGAATCTTGATGTGTGTCTTAAGATTTTATGCGAAGATTTAAGCAAACGGAAAATTATTGCAGTACTCGTCCCTCACACACTAACAGACCAACAGAAAGAGGAAAGAGAAGAGTTTCCGCTGAACTACTGGATAGTTATTCCACATTTGTGTCAAAGATTATTGTTAGTGCTTAAGGTTGGTCTACCGTTAACACCCTCACATGAAGCGTCAAGTTCTGAATGGAGGAAGCCGGCCGGAGTGGCCGAGCGGTTCTAGGCGCTACAGTCTGGAACCGCGCGACCGCTACGGTCGCAGGTTCGAATCCTGCCTCGGGCATGGATGTGTGTGATGTCCTGAGGTTAATTAGGTTTAAGTAGTTCTAAGTTCTAGGGGACTGATGACCTCAGAAGTTAAGTCCCATAGTGCTCAGAGCCATTTGAACCATTTTTTTTTTTTTGAATGAAGGAATTTTCAGGATCATGAGCCTCGAAAATTGTCAAACGACAATCTTCGAGAAGAAAGACAATGTCGAACGCTTTCTTTGATACTAAACGATTAGTTCGCCACGGGTATGTCCTCCAGGTCAAACAGTGAACCAAACTGCTTACATCGAAGTCTTGAAAGGTTTGCGACAATCAAATCGACATCGCCGCCGTAATATGCGGCATTCACAAGACTGCTTCTTACTGCACGATAATGTAAGACCCCTTAATGCTTTATCTGTTATCGAGTATCTGGTCAGTCATTCTATTACTGACATCCCACATCCACCAAATGGGCTGTGAGAAATGATCTTACAAGCACCACAGTTGAAACTTTCCCTGCTTGCCTCTAAGACCTCCAGCAACGTTGGCTACTGTGTGTAGGTAGCCAAGGGGACTACTTTGTGGGAGCTAGGATCAAGACTTGGTAAGCGCAGATTTCTATTCTTTAAAAAAAACCTTTCCTGAAGTTTTTCTGACTAACGGACTATTTCAGACATCAAATTCGGAGTCCATTGCACTTTTTTAGTGTCAGAGTCTGAGAATCGTCAGTGAGAGTAGATTCGTTTTCGCAGGGAGGGCAAACTTAATGCAGGACATAACCAACACCAACCGTTGCACTATAAAGTACAAGAAAAATATTGACTATACAGAAATCATACTTATCTAATAGCATGAAAACAACATTTAATTGCGAGACAAATCTTTGTTTCAGTGAATATAAAAATATATCAGCCCAACGATTGTTCTTCTGGATAAGATTCTCCAACCTTCAAAATATTTTAAATGTCTCTAATTATAATTAACGTCTGCACATAATGTGTGTTGAGAAACACTCTTCAAATAATGTGTGCCTTGGTCCTCATTACAGGTAATTTTTTAATAGACAGTCAATTCTCAGATCTAATTCTATAACAACGGTAGGCCGCTAAACAGTCACTTTTCACAACACCATCCATGTTACTGTTGACGTTCATACTCTTTCCTCAATCAAAATAAAGCCGATAACTATTCAATGTACTCAGCCTCGGCAAATTCACTGTACGCTAGCGTTTTGTGATGACTGCTAGTTCTTCTCATACTTCTGATGGCTTGATTTTTCTTTTCTCCTGCATCGATTCATTATCAGATTTTATAGTCTTGAATCGACTTTTTTTGATATTTTTTCTTGCTATCTTTTTGCTTGAAATCTTCTTGTCTTGTCGTCTTGTCTTGCATAGATAACATTAGAATCTGTGTCTATTCTTAAAACTCCCTTGTCTCTGTATGGTCAAACTGCATTCTTCTCCTCGTTAGGATAATTCCAAGCTCTACATATAATCTTGTGACTTTCATCACAAAGAAACTCCCTAACGTTCCTCGAAATTATCACTCTTTCTCACTGGTTAAATTTCTTGTCCTGTCTGTTCGTCAGTAAGTTACGAGCCCCATCATCGGCTGACTCCTATCATTTCTCGATTCCTCCTTAACAAAATTTTGCATAAATAAAAGTTTTCCTGCTAGACGAAAGTAGTCTCTATACGTGTAAACTTCATACAAACCAAAGTGCTTGTAACATTAGAATATCAAAAATACTTCATCTTTCATTTACACTTAAATACAAAATTTAAAAAATAACTTGTGGTACAACTTATTTCACATAATCATTTACGATTGACAAGTTAAACAACTGAAATAAATCTAAACCAAACAAGTTCACTGCAGAAGAAGAACGAAGTACGTAAAAAGACACAAGTTTTGTTTGTCCCTTGTATGTCGCAAGAAGAGTGCACTGGCCTAACACTGGGATCTGCTGTCCTGAATAGCTAATGAGCTGAACATTTGCGGCAAGCAACGGAGGTTTGCCCAGTTGTTTGTACGTGTCGTGATTGATTAATGAAACTGCAGCTCCGGTATCGAGCAGGAATGGTATCACTTTGCCTTCAAAGTCCAAGTCGACAAAAAGGTTATTGTCCTGCTGACGACAAGAGCGACTTTCACGTGCAATTTGAACTGATACTGGTACAGAAGCACTTGCGACCTGACGAGATTTCCGGCGACGTCGACGCACACTTGATGTGGGACGAACACAGTCACTGTTAGAGAAAGTGGCACTGGACGGGGTGGAGTTAACTATATGAATGTCCATTGGCGAAGGTTCACGAGGCTGATGGTCCTTGGTTCGATTACGGCGCAAAGCAAAGGGCCTGGAATGGTTGTGATCGTCTGATCTGAGCTTTTTCTGGCAAACACTTTGAACATGTCCTTTCTTATGACAGTAAAAGCAAATAGCTTGGCGTGACGGGCAATTGTCACGCGAATGTCTAGTTGCACACCGCGGGTATGATTTCACTGCATTTGCCTGCATGCGCGGGACACGTGGCTGCGCGGACGTGCGCAAGGGCTGTTTACAGTTCCGTGCAGCGCGCCCGGCGGGCCGGTTAATGTGACACACGGCTGGCGAAGTTTCAAATGATTCCTGTGCAAAGTCAAGTGTGTCTTGCCTATCCAATATGTCTATCACTTGTTGAAGGGAGGGATTGACTAGTTTCAAATCTGTTCCCGTATGCGAACATCAGAAACGTTCTGTGCTATGGCATCACGTACCATAGTATCTGAATAAGGGAGTCCACATTCACACTCAAAAGCACAATCCCTAGTAAGGCCTTGCAATGTTGCAACCCACTCCCTATTAGTCTGACCGGCCGTACGTTTTGTATGAAAGAACGTATACCTTTTTGCAACGACATTGACTGTTTCCTTGAAATAGGCATCTAAAGCAGACAAAATTTCGTCGTAGGACAGAGTTGCTACATCACGTCGGGGAAACAATTTCACTATCACACGGTAGGTGGACACACCGACACACGAAAGCAAAAACGGCTGCCGCTCATTACCTTGAATTCTGTAGGCGGCGAGATGGAAGCCAAACTGTCGTGACCACTCCGTCCATGTTTCCTCGTCCGCTTGAAACGGACGAAACTGGGGTGCAACAGCATGTGTTGGCTGCGGTAGCGATGAAGCGGCGGCGGCCGCATCGGTGTGCATTGCACGCTGACCCTGGACGAGCTGTCCAAGGGCATCCAATAACGCCTGCGTCTGCTGATTCTGCAAGCGATAAAATTCGGACAGTACATCTGGAGATTGTGGCGAAGCCATGACACAAGCAAATGAATACAAACACTAAATCCACTTTTAAGCCTCGTCGCCACTTGTTGTGTCGACAGAGGTGCCGACACAGTGTGTTTGAGGGGGCCGAAATGCACGCTATAAGTGCATGAAGGATGGCGTGAGGTCTGAAACAAGATACGTAATGAATGCTATAAAGAAAAGAACGTAGCTGCGGAAATACTTAACTTTATTCCATCCTTGTGGTACATCGCTCTTGACGAATCAAGTGAGACTCTTAAGATACATGCAATGTTACAAATGGCGCCTTGCTAGGTCGTAGCCATGGACTTAGCTGAAGGCTATTCTAACTGTCTCTCGGCAAATGAGAGAAAGGCTTCGTCAGTGTAGTCGCTAGCAAAGTCGTCGTACAACTGGGGCGAGTTCTCGTACGTCTCTCGAGACCTGCCGTGTGGTGGCGCTCGATCTGCGATCCTGACAGTGGCGACACGCGGGTCCGACATGTACTAATGGACCGCGGCCGATTTAAAGCTACCACCTAGCAAGTGTGGTGTCTGGCGGTGACACCACATATGCCAAGCGACATTAGCTTTACTCCGAAGGTTCTGATGGCATTCAATTGATCTGTAGTGTGAAGATAGCAGAACAGGTTTACGAAAATGACCTCACTCAAAGTTATGAATAAGGTGAGATAAGTGCAGCTGGCGTACACAACGAATAACAAAGATCAAGCAGAGCCAGGATTAACAGAGCTAAAATCATTTTGTGCCGACCTATGACCCAGTTCTGCACTAGATGATATCCATAGGTGCATACACAGGATAAGATCACAATTTTGGTATGAGCTTGGCAAGATGCAGCACAATTAATCAAACTGACATTAAAGAGCCAACACTTTCCATGTCTATAGGGGATAAGTATTGTACTTTTACATTAATGCGTATGTATTATGCACACTGAACCATACAGCTATCCATTGCTGAAAGTAATGGGAGACAAACCTCTTCCCTGAGAGCTTGCCATTTATTAACAGTTTAACTTGTTCTAACTGCCTTTCCTGAAGTAACTACCCTGCGTATCAACGGAAGACGGAGGTGAGAAATTCGTGTAGAGCATGTATACAATATTCCCAAACAAACTACGAGTACAAAGGTATGGTACTCTTTGAAGGCGTAAGGAGCATCACAGAAAATATATTACAAATGTCCCAAAGATGGGACTGAAGGCGCCGATTTATATCGGTACGAACGCGCAGTCTTCAGATATGTACGCATCTGCTACATAGAAGTAAACTTCGTAGGAGAAAGTAGATTACGAGAGTTCTTCGCAAAGTTCCTTCAATGTTTTATCCAACGGACTCTTAAACATCTTATGGCTGGTATATACCCCCATATAAGTTGTTCACAAGTGTGGACAAATTTCCAGGCCATGATTTTACCCATAGTCATTGGAGATATTGTGTTACACCTCATTACACACACTCATACCCACTCTAAATACTATAAAAGTAAATTGAGCTTCTCAGCATCATATGAAGTGTGTCATTGTGAAGTGAATGTGGTATTCTAAACTAAGCTAAAATGATGGGAGGTACATGTTTACCCTATTTATGACACTGTACTGAGGTTTTCAAGTGCCTTAGACTGTCTTGTACGCACATCGTAGTGGTTGGTGGTAATACAGCTGCATTTGGTGATCAATTACAAATAAATAAATAAATAAATAAATAAATATATATATATATATATATATATATATATATATATATATATATATATATATATATACCCTTCCATTTTCACATTCGCCTGAAGTACAAGTCGAATAGATGTTGTATATTATTTCTCTGAATACTATTTCTCTGAATGGCATCGGGCTGTCTACGAAATGAGAAGTGTACTATGCCCACGTCTACAAGATTACATTAAATGGCCCAACCGTGAGGTGACATTCTATTTGGTACTGTGGACGTGGGGCTTACGTGTTTGGCATTCGGTTGACAGCCAGAAGTGTTGTTTTATTATAAATAGCTATCTTTGATTGGTTTACAGAATGCAAAGCGTCTATTATTGATTGCTATTAAATACAGGAAAATTAACTTCTTAGCAAGTATGTTCATGAACTATAATTTTAGAGTAACAGACTTAAAGAACTAGACAACAGTTGACGAAAAACAAAAGATTTATTTTTTGTTTATAAATGTGCCAAAGAATGGTAATGAAAATTCAAAAGTAAACAAAAATGAACTCGAACACAAGAACAAGGAACAAAACTGAACAAATAACTCGAAGAGAACAAAAAACTCGAAACAAACAAGAACTATTGGAACAAATAAATCTTTTCTTCAGTTGCTGGAAGCAGCAACCGAAGCATGGGTGCTGAGATCCTCGGCTGCCTCCTCCTCCACTTCTTTACGAGGTTTCTCCTTATCAGCAGCGTCCACCTAGGCAAACAGCACAGCTATAGTTGCGACAAAATCAGTAATCACGTAGCACATACATAAATAATAGTAGCAAAGCATACCCAGACACTGTGACAAACAAAGAGTTAATACGGAATACCGTTCTTGTTATTACCCGGGTAGTGCAAAGAAGAGAAAAAAGAAAAAGGAGCTTTAACGATATTTATAACAGCTG
Organism: Schistocerca nitens; assembly: GCF_023898315.1. Taxonomy (NCBI): domain Eukaryota; kingdom Metazoa; phylum Arthropoda; class Insecta; order Orthoptera; family Acrididae; genus Schistocerca; species Schistocerca nitens. Next base: position 1,110,486,034 of record NC_064615.1, on the reverse strand, counting down.
ATAGCTAATAAATAAGACACTTTTACATGTCCTCTCCGGTCTGTTACAATTTATAAACTAGTAAGCTGAGGTATTTAGCAAACGATGTTGTGGCACAGTGAATGCAGCCATAGGCCGCCTTTAGAGGCAATCTAACTGTCACAGAGCACCGGACAAAATATAACATGGTGCGTCTAAGTGCTGATAAGAAACGCTTAGTCCTGTTCTCTACAAGAAGACCAGACCTGAGGGGCTGACTACAAATCAATAACAGACAGATACGGGGGACTAACCACGTCAAATACCTAGGTGTATTATTAGACAATAAATTTATATTCAACTTACACATACAAGTTAAGAAAGAGAAGACGATCAGACTATTTGATGCCCTACATCCCTTACTAGACAGCGAAAACGTGAAAGTCAATACAAAAATAAGACGTTATAAGGCACTCACGATTAAGGCCATGACATACAGAAGTTCGTTTTGGGACACAGTACTCCAGACAAATATAAAATCTTTTCAAGTCATGTGAAAGAGATCCTTAAGACTCATTTTCAAATAACTCCGATGGTCTGGAGCCAGAGACCTACATAATGATCTTAATGAAGTCATGATAGGTTAGTTGGTTGAACAAAACAGCATGAAACTGCTTGAGAAGATTGAAAATCTTAGACCAGCCTCACAACATTTATAACATACGAGCACAGTCAATCGCCAAAGATGGCCTCATGTACGAGTTCCACGAGCAATGATAGAAGCTTTCGAGTTGTAGCAGCAGAGTATAATCAAATCCAGGACAGGAGCACAACGTCCTGTTAGCGTCAGAGAAGCGCTAAAATGATACTAAGAAGTCCAGCCTTCAGAGAATACAGTACGGCTGCTAACCGTTAAAAATATGAAAGAGAACTAAATTGTTTACAAACAGGAGTCTTCGTCTGTCGCACAATGTTCAATGGAGTACCGCTGAAGATCTCTCTATTAGCAACGGGACTTTAACTAGATACACACTGATACGATTTCTGGCAGGTTATTAATTAAGTTGTCCTTTCAATGTAATTCATTGCTTGTAAGTCAATCTGATGTTGGTGTTGTTACTGTTATCGAATTATCTGTTCTGAATTTGTTGATGTTAATCTAAAACGGATAGTTCAACTGCTTGCGAGCAGTCTTGTAACTGGGAATTACCCTACTCGGTGGTTTACTGTTATTTAGTGAAGAACTGTGTGTCAGTTATAAGCATCGTTTGATTTCAACTGTTACGAGTCCTCCAAAATTACCCATTTCTTCTCCTTCCCCTAGTGCACATTTGCTTATTCAGTGCATTTTGCGGTTTCTGGACACCCAACATAAAGTAAATACGGAAATATGTGATATTGTGCTGGGCGTCAGGGTATGAGGGAATCTGTTGCAATGAAATGATGGAATAGCAAACGAAAAGACAACACACTGCCTGCCGGTGCATAGTGTAAAGTGTCACTGTATGCAGCTGCCTCACTCCTGAGCTACAGAGCCCCGTGTCACTGGGAGGAGGACCAGCTGGGTGAGGCTGGTGAAGCCTGATACCTGGCTGAGGCGTGCCTCATTCCAGCCAGCTGGACGAAGGCACTTTCCTCTGATACACGTATTCCTGCTAAAGGGAGCTAATATGATCAGTGAGGTGGGGTTTGTTGTGTGGGTACTTCCAACAGCGGAAAGCAAAAGGAAATTTCTCAGGAGATGATTTATTTATGAACAAGAAAATAGGAATGCGGCCGAACAACTTAGAAGCCAGATGAACATGAGTAGCCAGATAAACATGAGTCCTACACCCACATGATGTTAGTATGATAGGCCACTAGCTTGTAGATCATTAGAAGGTGGAAATAAATAAAGTTTAATTAGAAAAAATATTCATTGCATGAAAGGAGAGAAAAAGTAATTGTGATGCAAGGCAGGAATTCGAGAGCAGGACAATATAAAATATAACAGAGCACCATGAGCTATGGGAAAGTAATTATAGAGAAAGGCGCCTGGAAAAATGTGCACAGAAATCAGTTGAATTTGTATTTTTTTAAAGTATGGAAGCAGGCTACGTATCTTTTAGAAACCTGAAGATACTAGAAGACTTCAGAAGACTATCGAGTGTTTCAAAGGGAGCTTTAGGCAACAGCTGATTCAGAAAAGGAGGTTTATTGCAAAAGATGAGGAACGGTTGGTTTGGAGAGAAGTGACAATGAGAGCTGCATAGAATCAAATGGAGGAAAAGACAACTCATCAGTAACGAATTTTATTCACGAAAGAAGAAAATACCTAAATACAGAAAATTAAACCAGCAGATGTGAATAAACAAGTTTAAAAATAATGGAAAAGAAACTCTAAACTTGACTGTGCGAATAATAGACGCCCCACACAGGAAAATTTAAGAAAACTTTGGAGAAAACTCAACGACATAAATCAATACCTAGGGCTCAGATAGCAAGACAGTATGAAGCAAGAAAGGAATTACTGAAACTGGGATACAGTGTACGGACAGGTTCAACAAAGAATACCAGCTTGAAGTAATTATTATCGAAAGGAAAGAGGAGTTAGACGAGGGTAAGATGAACACATTATACTGTGAAAGGAATTTCACAGACCACTGAAAGACATATGTCGAAGAAGGACACCTAGAGTAGACAAAACTTCTTTACTGTTATTGGGGGCATTGTGAGAAGCAAGAAAAAAAAAAAAGAGTTCACCAGACATATAACACGTGCAAGGTTGGATACATACTCTCAGTCATCAAAAACATGTAATGACCCCACTTCGAAAGTGGGAAAATTCCAAAGGAGTGTGAATGTTAATGGAATGGTTGGAAGAGAACTAACACGAAATTATGATTAGACTGGCAAAAGATGAGTTTAGGTTCAAGAGGGATGCAGAGATGCACGAACCATTACTGACTCAATTCTACGACTTGGGAGATACACTGAAGCAAAGCAAACGGACGTTCATACCTGCTGCATTTCTGAAGGTAACAAGGATAAAATGCGAGTCACGAATTAGACAGGCTTTTAGCCTATTCCACGTGGACATTCAGCAAGCAATACAGAAAGGAAACTGAAACTTGGAATGGAGATTTAAGTTCTGGGAGAAAAAAATAAAACTTTTAGTTTAGTCGACGACAATGCAATTATATCAGAGACGGTACTTTACTTGAATTATCAGCTGAACGAAATGTGTAACGTATTGAAAATATGTTGTTAGCTGAATGTTAAGAAAGTGAAAGTAAGGTAGTAAAATGCAGTAGAATAAAATCGAAATTGTGAGCTACAGAGGGAGATGGATTAGGAAATGACATTGAAAGTATCAAAAGAGTTTTGCTACTTTTGTGGAAAAATATCAGATGGATGCTGAAGTGCAGAAGATGTAAAACTGAGAACGCCAATAACAAAATTTTTTAACATAAAAGGCACATTTCAGTGTCACATGGTCTTTTCTGATGGTATTTGTCTGCAGTCTGGCCTTGTACATGAATGAAACGCGAACCGTAAGCAGTTCAGGGCAGAAAAGAGCAGATGGTTTTGAAGGGAAGTGTTCCAGGAGAGTGCTGAAGACGAAGTCGACCTAGGGCGTGGCTTACATTGGGCAATTCAATCGAGCCGGGGAGAAAAATATTTTTATGACAGAAAGTGAATAAAAGATGGAATCTGTTGATAGCATGCATCATGAAGCCTCAGGAGGTTACCAGGTTGGTGAAAAAGGACTGAGTGAGTGTGTGTGGTCGTGGAACGTGGGATGTTTGTAAAATTCTGCTGATAGATGAAGACTTGAACATGTAAATTGGACTCACATGAATGACGCTTGCCATAGTTATGAAGAAACCAGGAGGCTCTCACTCGATGGACTACTGTGGCGAGCTGCATAAAGCCATTCTTGAGACAGAAGACAACAAGAGCAACGGTTGTGCCTCGGGTTGATATTCTAATAGTTGGCTGTTCCGTACCTCCTAAGGGTTATAGCTGTACTGATGCTATTTACAGCAAAATAGTGGATGAGGCTAAACAGACGTATCCTTTTACGAAAAATATATATATTCTGGTAGCAGTGGCGACTGAACTTACGGAACATAGGAGTTGTTCTTGTACCTTCACATGCAGTAGCTTTATTAATCTTCTGACATTCAACACACTTGATCATACCATTCTCCTTTAAACTCATCGTTGTTAATTCTTGTTGTCATATCACATGATAAAACGTTCACCGTTATTTTGTGTGTTAGGTTATCCGCATTCTTTGGTGTAACATTCAGTGAATTATCTCTCTGTCACAGCAGGCAAATCTGAGAGAAAAGAAACTGAAGTTGCAGAAAGGCTCAGTACCATTGTTCGTCATAAAAATTTCAATCAACCTTACATCTGTGCCCGACATGTCCTTAGATGTAACTTTGGATGAAACGAAAGTCCTCGTTACCAAGCTTACTGCATTAATGTCATAATTCCGTCGGTTTCTAAAGTCTGCGTTACATGGGACGTCAAATTCTCGTGGGTATCAGGCACTGGAGTGTTGTAATTGTTTTTGACTGCTTTATCGATGACAATCTACTTCATAGCATAGTCATCTGTGGTATTCAGGCGACATCTCATTCTGCCTCCCGGTTTGATATCCTATTACACTGGCATACCCTACTATGGCGTCCAGTTCAGCTAATAGTTTTCCTTACGTCGCTTAGACATGTGAGTATATCGCAATCTTTTCCTTTGATAGTGATACATCTTCGCTTTAATATTTCTGTTTGGTGCGTAATCGAGCAGACGAACCTATGCTACTGCGGTCAATGTTTACATTACTGTCCAGCAAGTGGGTAATTTCCTCTGTTCTTTCCAGTAAATAGCTAAGGATGTAATCTCGTTGAAGCAAGAGGTACTTGACATCACTTGAAACTAGTGGAAAAGTTCATCTCTGAAGGAGTCGACTTCGGCGAAGTCTTACATCTCTGGAAGAAACAAGCCAGATACAGACGATATTCCAAAGAAAACTACAACGTGGCGAAGGTGTGAGTTGACTAAGACACAGTACTCGAAATCAGTACGTGCCCTTTTAAATGTTCAACGACTATCCAGATTTAGACTATTCACGTTTCCATAAATTACGTAAAACATTAATCGTCATAGTTGCGTTGAATGTGAGTCAGTGGATTTGAGTATTCGTCATTTCCCAATTAGAAATCACGCTACGTAAATAACGTATTTGTCGCGGAATAAAAGTTAACTGCTTATCTTACACCATTACCCCGAACCCGCCATGTAGACGGAAGGACGTGACTCCAGTCAGCAGTGACATACCGTCACTTGTGATTCGCTATAACTGTGGTCTACAACTGGCACGACTCAAGTAGTTGCAGGGTTTTTTCTGGTACCAGTAGGAGGAAGTGAGGATTCGCGCTCAGCTAGTGAACGAGTGGAAAGCACGCCATTTTAGCGAGTAATTGTAGACCACCATTTTGGGGTCGCTATAAATAAGTGAGGAGTATGTATTTCATGTGTGTACCGTTTAGAAAAATACAGTATTGTTTTATTAACAGAAAGGTCGTGTGAGTTGTTATTTCAAATAGTACAATAATTACAAGAACTGAAGCCCACCTGTGTACTTTGGAAAATTACAAAGATCCGATAAGCTTAATGGGAACACGGTCAAGACTTCAAAGGTGAACACGGCGACCAAACGTAGCATTATAAAGAACGGTAAGCACAAATTTACAGCGGAGAAAGAAACTACTTCGTCCTGCAAAATAATATGAACTAATACGAACTTATTTCCAGGCATAGCTCAGCTTGTTGTGCTTGTCATTCATGCCGAAAAATTAATCGCACTAATTCAATACATTTTAAAAAGCCACGCATTTCAACATTTTATTATCACCTATTCCATTATTTTAATATATTATAAAGCTTATAATCACAAGTGATACCATCGCGTTAGACTTTGGATTCATCTTAGTGTCTAGTAACAAAAGGACATGAGTACACTCTAAATAACCAAGTGATGTGCATGTATAGACAAACAAATTATTACAGTTTCAGTGAAACTGAATTATTTATGTAAGATAAAGGGCTTCACCAATTGAGGGAGTGAGTAATGCGCTGTTCCTCCTCTGGGCTTTATACCAGCAGTTTTTCGACGTGGCACAGATTATTGCAGTTACTGGATGTCTTCCTGGCATCGTGGCATATTCTGCCAATCGGAGTGTTGGAGCATCAAGACCCTACGCATAACACCCCGAACGCTCTGAATTGGGGAGAGATCCGACGAACTTGACGGCCATGGTAGGATCTGACAAGCAAGAAGGGAGGCAGTATAAACACTCGTTTTGCTGAAATATAAGCCCTGGATAGCAACAAAGCGTTGCGTGGAATATCGTCGACGTACTGCTGTACTGTAAAGGTGCCGCGAATGGAATCCAAGTGGTTCCAGTTGTGAAAAGGAGTGGCGCCCCAGACCGTCACTCCTGGCTGTCAGACTGTGTGGAGGGCGGCAGTCAGAGGATTCTCGAAACACGTCTTCTCTGGTCATCGGTGGTCAATGCGAAGAGATATTCCTGGCTGAAGACAATTCTACTCGTGTCAGAGAGATACCTAGCTGAAAACGCATCTATACGCCCGAGACACCGGTGAGACACCAATGGACCGACAACCAGAAATAATGCTTAGTGCGCTTTTTCCATTCATAGCAGGCCTCGGTTGGTTGTCATCCGTGGCAATCTTACAGCACTGCGGTGCGACGAAGGTATTCTGCACCTCGTTTTATTGCCCTTTATGACAAACCATCCTCGTATTAAATTTCAGCAAGATAATGCTTTTCCGCACAGGGCGAGAGTTTCTGTTGATTGTCATCGTTCTTGCTAAACCTTAACTTCACCAGCAAAGTCGCCGGATCTCTTTCCAATTGAAAACGTCTGGAGCATTGTGGAAGGGAACCTGCAACCAACTGAGGATTTTGACCTTCTAACCCGTCAGTTGGACAGAATGTGGCACGATATCTCAGGAGGACATCCAACAATCATGCCAATCACTGCCAAGGCCACCAACTGCCTGGAGAAGGTCCAGAGGTGTACCAACGCTTTTCTGACTTGCTCAGTTTGTTAAGATCATCCAATTTTTTTGAAAGCGTAATCATTTGTTTGTCTGCACCTGTACATCACGTCTATCGATATCCTTCCCATTCTAATAAGTCGTTTGTGGTGCGTCGTTCTTTTGCTTTAGAGTGTATGATAGGATTGTAAAATAGTGAATCCCTCGTTTAGTTCTTCATGTAAACGAGACAGTCGACTACATTTTACAGTCGTGAAAGGTAACCGCATTGTGAGAAGTTCGCAAAAATTATCGTCCGGCAGGGTGACTGTTTCTGAAATACAGACAGTATGAGATGTATTTGTCTCTTCATCGCTCCAAACTGAGTGGCTATTTATTCCTGCTAGCTCTTCATTGTACTAATATCACTAACTTACCTCAGCGGGGTCCTCCTTCGGCAGATCAACGAATTCCACCTCTGCTTTCTTGCAAATAGTCTCGGCGTTCACAGACAGTTTACAGGCGTCGTCCTCGAGCGGTGGAATATCTTCTAGCACATTGGTCACGTCGAAACGCCCAATGACGCGGACCTGTGGATGGTTTGACTTCATCATCACTGACTCTGCTGTAAAGGCAAGCGTCTAACCTACAGAGAACCTTACACACTGACTTAACTTTCTAAAATGGGTTATACGAGATCTCTATGTGTAGGTTGTAATAAAGCTGAAGAACAGTGCTACAGATGCCTGTTAAAAAGTAAGATAGAGGCAGAGAACTGACAGGTACAGGAATGTAATGGAGGGGGAACACTTTCATGGGCCAGACTGATGAGAAAGGCTAACGTGAATACTGGTAAGGCAAGGAGGAATAGTTAATCGGGCACTTGAAAGTAAGAATTGTTAAGATATGTTCAGGTTCGAACAGGCAGGTTATTGCCCATGCAGTGCTTCGTGCACACCATGACACAAAATGATCGAGCAGAAAAATGAAACTTGCTAAGAGAATGATGATCTAAAAACATCAGACATTGTCTGTGGTCTATATGGCATGTAATGATTGTGATGGTTTTTGTTTACTAGTTACAATAGAACACATACAGACGTACAGAAACTCTAAACAAGGGAGCTTGCTAAAGAAAATGTAGAAATATATTTATTTTTTATTTCTATTCTGAATCATGTAGTAGCCGGCCAGAGTGGCCGAGCGGTTCTAGGCGCTACAGTCTGGAACCGCGCGGCCACTACGGTCGCAGGTTCGAATCGTGCCTCGGGCATGGATGTGTGTGCTGTCCTTAGGTTAGTTAGGTTTAAGTGGTTCTAAGTTCTAGGGGACTGATGACCTCAGAAGTTAAGTTCCATACTGCTCAGAGCCATTTGAACCAATCTGAATCATGTAGTAAAGTTAAGTAACACATCCAATAATCGTGATATCGTTTGGAGTTAAAAGGAAGCATATTTCTCAGTTGTACAGATAATTAATTTCATTTACAATAAAAGTGTTTAGTCAAGTATAAAACGTTCACACGTCTTTCACGTTCATGTGTCATATATCAGGACTTGTATGATTGTTCTGAAGTTGTTAAAGATTTATGTTTTAATTTACTCCAATAAAGTTTCATCCGCTTCCCCCCCACAGATGTTGTTCTTCTACTTAACAGATGTCTGTTATACGTATGATTTCATATTATTAACCTCCAATAAATAGAATTACTTCCTAATGCATTACTAGTAATCGTCTTGTTGAGCAATATATTCCTCATCAATGTTTTCTGTTTCGTTACGTATCACACATTTGTATACATGCAGTGGTAACATTTTTATATCTAGAATTGTTACTGTGTTATCACGTGGATCTATTTTGCACGCATTTATGTGCGTCACTCTCTTCGGTCAAATCATCCCGGGTAATAAGTGTGAGGAGTGTTTTTAGCCGTACAGAATCTGTCCCTTATCGAGTCATTCAATAAAGTATTCGACTTCTTTAGGATTTCGGACGAGCAGTGCAACACCATCAACCACACAGTAGTAAATTTCACAAAGATGTTATCCGACGTATCCCTAACAGCACAGCTGTGGCGAGGCAACATAACATGTAGAAAGTACGTGCAGTGGCAGCCGCAATGACGGGAGTATGCTGATTGAGACGTAACGTGCCATCGTTGACGAGGTCATTAGAAAACTTCGTCTAGATATGGGAAAGGATGATGGGTGAAAGAGCATGTGTTCTTTTCCATTCGATGCATCTCGACTATGTTTTATAACAGGACCAGCGGAACCCGTAACACAGTTTGCACAAATTTCCATTTCCTTCTAAATTATTCATTTACTCTGATTAAGTATCTGAAGTAAAAAGTAGTCAGAGGTAATACTCTTTTGTGACTAAGAAGCGCAGCCTTTTGGTAAACACTACTATGTAAGTCGTATTTCGCACATTCGTTGTCTTCGGACTACATGGTTATGACGTTTGAAGTGGGACACACTTGCAGATAGACGACGAACTAAAGGGAAGGGGCTGCTCACTAAATTCCAAAAATCCTATTTTCGCCGAGAATGTAGAGCATATATTATTACGACCAACTTTCAAATCCCGAAAAGATCACCATTCAAAGATAAGGGAATTTACAGTTCGTACTGAGGCATTCAGACAGTCGATTTTCCCTCGTGCGAACCGCGAGTGGAAAAGTGTGTGTGTGTGTGTGTGTGTGTGTGTGTGTGTGGTGGGGGTGGGGTGGGGGGGATAAATATGACTACAGCGCGAGTAGTGCCCTCCGCCACACACCGCATGGTGGCTTGCGGAGTATATATGTAGATATAGAGTTTGCCCCATAAGATGTAGCTCAGCCTCCGACGGAAGGTGATCCAAAACACTGTTTCATTTAAATAATTTATCCTCGAAGGCTGCCTACTACTGACTGTACAACTCAAAATTCTTGTCATATTTCTTTTTATGAATTGCTATCCAACAAAGACGTCGTAATACTATAGTAATTATCTATAACTTCGGCATCAAATCCGATAGATACCGGTGTGGACGAACAGATGGGATGGCACAGTTTCAGTTCTCGTGGTACGTCTGTCAGAACCTGTACCGAAAATGCCTGGGCCACCCGTCATTCGCCCTTTCCTTACGGCTTGTGCCATTGATTCCATGTGGTCTCTGCCAACTGCTCGTATGCTCTTACAAGTTTTATACTCTTACAGTCTACTTATCCAGATCGTTTTCATCAAGAACGTAATTAAAAGATCACGTGAGCGTCAGCATTAGAACAACCGGTGACGGTATCACAATAAGGCAAAACAGACGCCACGAAAGTTTAGCTGGAGCAATTAGGTGTGAACTATGTTAGAAGGTAGATAAAAGAGTCCCAGTAGAGCGCCTTTGTGGATGTTATAGAATATTCCATAAGTTCATTCGGAATCTTTATGTCGTCACATTTATCGTGTTGAACTTTCACAAGGATTGAACCATCGTGCCCGTTACCACGCATACTGATTTGGTGTAATAGTCATTCCGTTTCTATCATCTGTCTTAGGTGGCACGTTCACCATCTAGTTGGCTACAATCATTGAGATGCTGTGATTCCTTCTGTCTTCTTTATCTATCCCTTACTGCCACACAACATGTTAATTTATGGCGTTCATAGTCATTTATTTCCAGCTCTTGGTTTCAAATCCCCTGCCTAATGTCACACAATTACAGAACTGCATCGCAGCTTTTCCCTTTACTATTGATACGTCTTCGCAATGATACCTCTGTTTAGTGTGTGTTGATGAGACAAGTTGTGCAACTGCGGTCTACATTTACAGTACAGTGAGGCCTGTAGCCGACCTCGTCTTTTTCTCCCACAAAATGGCTGAGGACGCAATCTACTGGCAGTCACAGGTCAACCTAAGCTTAGTGGCAAGCATCAGAACAGTCCAGCTTTGATACGGTCGTATGCTTCAGTAAAGTATTATATCTTTCTTAAAGACACAAGGTAAACAAGGATTTATTTCCGCAAGAAGTATGTTATGTGATAATTTCACTTTTGCCACGCGGATTTATGTGCTCCACGTTTCCATAAATCGCTCGACACTATCCTCGTCGTAGTTGGGTTAATAATGAGCCAACCGGTTTCAATCTCGCTCGGCCCACAATTCCAAATCGCACTGCGTGTGTAACGCCATCGTCGCAAACTGAAAGTCAGCTTCTAATCCTACACGTTTGCGTCGAGCTTACGACACCGATGGACAGATGAGTGTCTGGCCAGCAGTAGAGCTCGACCAGCTGCGACTCTACAAGGCTGTCGTCTATAATCGGTGCATCCCAACTCCTTTTAGACCGACATGTGTCACGCTAGTGGCATTCCGAACTCATGGCAATTTTACAACTGAAGCTTACTGTACCTCAACAGTAGTATTGAGTTCGATCTGAAGTTTACCTTAACAGCTTGTAACCAATGGACTTTAGTATTACTGAGTTGTAATAAAATGAATCCCTTGTACAGTCCTTCATGTAAACTTGATTTTCGACTGCATTTTGCTGTCATGTAAGAATGTCTGGAGCGTGAGACATTCCAAATAAATAAACAAATTTCGCAGAGAGGGTGATTCTGCAATGCATGCAGACAGACGTGTAATTGGCTTTTCTCCGCTGTAACCCTGTCAGGCCATTTCTCCCTACTAAGTATTCATGGTAGTAATGCTACTGACTTACCTCAGTACGGCCCTCCTGCGGAGCATCGAACAACTCTGTCTCAGGTTTCTGCGGTAAAATTTCAGGTTGAGCACTCAGTTCGGAAGTGTCGTCCTCAAAACGTGGAATCTCTTCAGTCATCTCTTCCTCACCGAAGTCCCAAGAAAAATTGACCTGTGGGAGGTTCGAGTTTATTATTCATTAGTGACTGAGCTAGAATAGCATGTGTCTAAAGGACAGAAATCTTTAGACGTCTGTCTCAGCATTCATAAATGGATTACATATTAAGTAACTACGGCTTAACTGTAGGCTGTAATGTACGTGAAATACAGTGTTTTTAATGTATGTTAAAATTGCGAAGATATGGGCACGTTAGAAAAAAAGAATGAGACCATCGCGTATACAGTGGGATAGGGCGTGTCATGACGTAAAATGATTAGACCATGGAAAAGAGTGAAACCAAGAAAGACTATGATGATCTAAAAACAGGACGCATCCTTTTATACCCGTATGATATGTAACGTCTTCGATGGTTTTTGGTGGTTACTACTTGCGATCTTAAAGTAACTGTGCCGGTAGATTTAAAAAAAGGAAGATTACTAACGAAAATATAAATATATTTCGATATTGCTACACTGTATCTTTCGCCAGATTGAAATACTACGCCTGATTAACAATACTTCATGTAGAGTTATTTACTATATGTTTATCAGTGTCTCGATATATTGTTTTTTACATATTTTAAATTCATTCTCCTTTCACACTGTCCTGCTATATTATAAGATGATGCATAATTCCTCCGAACATATTAATATCGTATTCTTTGATTAATTTACACCAATTATACTGGAACCACGTCTCCCTATGTGTATTGTTCTTCATCTTCCTTCTTCTTCAGTTTCATAGCCTACTATTTCTTTCAACATTTATATTCTTACATGCAACCTTAGTTTTACCTTAGGGCCTTGTAACAAGTTGAGGATAATATTATTGGTCTGTAGTAGAGTGAATGTCTCTCTCTGCTCTTCTTGTAAATCTGAGTGCCAGCTGCGGTCTCCCATGCTCTGAAAGCACGTATGGAGCCTGAGCGATTCCCAATAATACACTGAAGCACCAAAGAAAGTGCTAAAGGCATGAGTTTTGAAATACAGAGATATGTAAACAGGCAGAATACACCGCTGGAGTCCGCAACGCCTGTATAAGACGATAACTGTCTGGCGCAGTTGTTAGATTGGTTACTGTTGCTACAACGGCAGGTTATCAAGATTTAACTTAGTTTGAATGTGGTGTTATAGTCGGCAAACGAGTGATGGGACACGGCATCTCCGAAGTAGCGATGAAGTGGGGATTTTCTCGTACGATCATTTCATGAGTGTACCGTGAATATCAGGAGTCCGGTAAAATATCAAATCCCATACATGGATGTGGCCGGGAAAACACCCTGCAAGAACGAGAACAACAACGACTGAAGAGAATCGTCCAACGTGACAGAAGAGCAACCTCTCCGCAAATTAATGAAGATTTCAATGCTGAGCCATCAACAATTGTCAGAGTGCGAACGGTTCAACGAAACATCATCGATATGGGCTTTCGGAGCCGAAGGCCCCTTGTATATCCTTGGTGCGTGCACTACAGAAAGCTTTAAGCCTCGCCTGGATGCGTCAACACCGACATTGGACTGTTGACGAGTGGAAACATATTTCCTGGAAGGACGAGTCTCTATTCCTGGAAGGACGAGTCTCTATGTTTAAACTGTATCGGGCGGATGGACGTGTACGGGTATGGTGACAACCTCATGAATCCATGGACCCTGCATGTCAGCAGGGGATTGGTGGAGGCTCAGTAATGGTGTGAGGCGTGTGCAGCTGGAGACAGACATGAACATTTTTGAGACTTACAATGTCTTGTTCAGAAGAGATATCCATCCCCTCGAACTCTTACTGATTTATATACAGGCCTGCAGGATTCATGCTGTCAGTTCCCTCCAACACTACGTCAGTCGTTACTCGAGTCCGTGCCACGTTGTGTTGCGGTACTCTGGGTGCGTTGCAGGAGCCCTACATGATATCAGGCAGGTGTACCAATTTCTTTGGCTTTTCAGTGTATTACCTGGCAGAGTGGCGGATTCCGCAGTGCATACCATCTGAAATACTATCTGTGCATTCTTCCCTCTCACGCTGTCTGGCCGTTCCCTCCTGCTTATTTATCATGGTAGTAATGATATTGACTTACATCAATTGGATTCTCCTGTTTCTTCTCTCGTCTCTTCCGGCGGTTGCGAGGTTCTACAGGAAGCTTGAAATCGTGGGAAACAGACGGAGGAATTTCTTCGTCCACATTTATCACCTTGAAGCGCCCAAATATACGAACCTGGGGGAGTTTTATTTTTACCATCACTAATTTAGACAAGACGTCATGTATACAGCAGATATAAAGGTTTAGATATCTTAATTGTAATAATTAAACAGACTATATATTCAATAAGTAGCCCGTAATTGTAGTTTTAAAACAATTTTGGTACGGTGCTATTGATGTGTGCTGAAAGTTAAGATATCGAATAAGGCAGAGAACTAAGAGATACAAGGGGAAAAGACAAAGGAAGATGGTTATGGAGCACACTTAGTAAATTATGTGTAGTTTGTTGCTACTAGTGCTAAGGCATCAACAAACAGTTAACGTATGACACAACATCAAATAAATTTGAAGTGCCAGTACACAATTAAATACGCAGGGAATTGCAAGTGAGAGTGCTTATTCTTACCATCGTCATTTGAATTTATGTTTTGTGTTCCTTCACACCGCCTAATCAACCTCCAATTTCGATTCTGGAACATTACAGGGGGTCTCTACGACAGCACTGTTATCTTTTGTTTAAGAATCCCCACGCTCTAATACCTTCTCTAACACGTCTGTGTTCTCTGTTCCGGTTATTTATTTTCTTATCAGCTATTCTTCAAGTTTCTAAACTTTCTCCTGCATGAGCTCTTGGTAAGCGTCGCAGGCACTGGAACTGTAACATACGTTATATCGTTGTGCCCTTGTGTACATTTTTCTACAGTGGATACGTACTACTTCCTGAAATTTCTGCACGCACATTATAGTCATCTTTCGTCTTCTTTTTAAACTGATGGTATACGCTTTTACCTATGTACGGAAGTGCTTAGTTTTATGCACAGGTATCCAAACTAACACTCCCTATGTCCGTATCTTGCCTACTGGAGACTGAGGCAGCACGTCGAAAGCTCTTGCCAGATTTTGGTGCACTGAGTCACTGTTAACCTTCGTTTTTCATTTGGTGGAGTGCGGAAGAACACTATTGCGTGTGAGACGAGTGACATATTCCGAAACCCTGACAGTTTTACAGACGAAGCTTAGTGCACAAGTACTATTGCTCCTTTGCACCTTAGAATTACCTTAGGTTCTTGTAACCAGTGCACGATACTAATATTGGATTGTAATCAAATGCAATTCTTATTTAGTCCTTCATGTACAAATGATAGAGTTATCCGGCAGAGTAACAGATTCTGCAAACCATACAATTTGCTACTTTATTTGGTCATTCTTCGCTCTCGTTCTTTCTTACCCTGTCTTCGAGTTTACTTCACACGGCTGTACTGATATTGACTTACCTCTGCATGGCCGTCCTTCAGCGTACAGTCCACACTATTATCTCCATTACTGATGTGACTGGCTGATTCTGGGGTCCACTGGCAGGGAAATATCTCAAAGACAGAAGGCACTTGTGACACCCTCCCCTTTTTCAAGCGGCCATAAATCTGGAAGAGTGGGTTGCATATTTTTCTACCAGATTCGAACTTTCTAAACACTTGACTTACAATACTGAAACAGATTTTATACAACATATGCAGTCCATAACTGTATCGTTTAAGAGATGTGCAGTATGGTGCTACAGATGGCGCTTATAAATTAAGACATCAAATAAGGCAGAGAACTAAGAGCTACAAGAATGAAAACGTGAGGTAAGATTTTAATGGAAAACACTAGACAAAACTGTGGCACGGTAATATGGCTACTGCTAAGGCATCCTGGCGCTTGAAAGGAGAAAAATTGTACGTACAATGAAGGTTTAGAATATGTGAAGCAAATGTGAATAGATATATACAATAAACACGTGGTGAAATATGAAGGCCGGGATACGCCGGACTGGAACTCGAGTACGAGACCTTTGCCTTTCTGTGAAGTTTGGAAGTTGGGAAATGAGGCACTGGTGGAAGTACACTTGTGAGGACAGGTCGTGTGTCGTTCTTGGTTAGTATAGTCGATGGAGCGCGTGCCCGCAAAAGGTAAATTCATTCTGCTGCCATCGTCCCACTGTGATCTCTATACTACTGACGAATGAGACGAATTTGAAAATTCGTTAAGAACATAAAGACTGGAAGCCTCTCTAGGTTGGAGAATAAGCCTGCTACATAAAATATCATTTAAGGAACACACATCTGTGTGCAGCCGGCCGGTGTGCCCGAGCGGTTCTAGGCGCTTCAGTCTGGAACCGCGGGACTGCGATGGTCGCAGGTTCGAATCCTGCCTCGGGCATGGATGTGTATGATGTCCTTAAGTTAGTTAGGTTTAAGTAGTTCTAAGTTCTAGGGGACTGATGACCTCAGATGGTAAGTGCCATAGTTCTCAGAGGCATTTGAACCATCTGTGTACACTAAAAGCATATTCTTATTGATGGCGTCATGAAAATAATGCTCTGTCATATAGCTCTGGTTAAGATCATGATGTCAGAAATGGGAAACATGTGACATTACTCGCAGTACCACGCTGGGATGATGACGTAAATAACTGTAGACGTTTTACAATCTACTGTGCACCTATTTTAATACCGCGTAGTCTGCGATTGTGTGACATGTCTGCGTTACATCCACTAAGGGAAATGAACTTATCCATTAAAAGATATAAAGTTTCCGTAAATGTTTGAACCATTCATCAATTGCTACTCCTGAATATTCTCAAAAGGAACGATGTTTAATCCTACCAGGCATGTTTTTATGGTTTGACCCACAAATCTGTAACAATATCGACTGAATGTAATTTTCGGTTGCCTTCATGCGTACTTCACTTTACTATTTATTAAAGACAGGATGCTGCTGTCCGCAGCGTTGCGACTGATTGCCACATTATGTATAGAAGTTGCCTCCTAGTTGGAAGAACGTAAGTACGCGGTCTTCTTTTCTCAAACCGTTTATGACTGCATGCTTGACTGAAGGAAATTGTAATGTAATATACAGACATCGTATAAACGCAGACTGTGTGATGGTTGTAATAATTAGTCTCTCCCTCCGCATGCACAACAAAATGCGAACATAGAAAATATGGGCAGTATGTGACATATGGAAGTTTTGGTCGGTCCGGGATGCGTACGTGTATAGCCGAAATGTTTTCTTCAGTTCAGTTTACTAGCTTAATTCCAACCATTAGTGTTGTTACCGTTGTCACCAGTTATTACGAGTCATTTTGTAAGCAGGTATAGCTATTACGATGATCCGAAGATCATAGGAAAGTGAGCGGCTAGTGTTATGGGGGTGATGGATACGAAGACGTGTGGCTGCAATTGGGTTACGTGGCTCGATCCACACTTATTTCACTGTCGCTGAAAATGCACTTATAAAACGGTGGGGTCAGTGTGCACTGTAGGAGGAGCTGTCGTTTGGTGATGGCTTGTTTATGACGAGTAGTTGAAAGAGTTTAGCCGAGTCCAGAAGCTGATACAGTGAGATTCTGTATGGTGCTGTATCAGTGACTATATTAACTGTAATGTAACTGGTCGTTGGCTTCATTGTGGAACTTTTCATACACCTTAGACTTGCTCAGTGCTTACCTTCTCCATGTCCACATTTCTGTAATCATAGACTTCCGTCGAACGTGCTTTCTTTGATTTCTGCCCCAAATCACGTGTCTTCTTCCTGCAGGGAAGACACAGACAGCACAAAATGCTGTAAAGCACCTGCGAAGACAAAAGAACATTAGAACACGTGTGATTCAGAGTTTATGTATTCAGACAGCAAAATGACACCGCCTCAAACTCTTGTTGCACAGCAGTCAGTAAGTTACGAATTTTTTGTGGACTACCTCTCACATGGACTTGACCCTTTCCTCAATAAGTTTGAAAAATACCCTAAAACTACCAAATACCACATGAATAGTGCCGGAAACTCACAGACTATCCCCCTGCCTCCTCTATCCCAGGAAAGAACGACATGTCATGAAGCAGGCACGCAAGTAATCTTCACGACGTTCACGACGAATGGCAGCCACTATCAGTACACGCGTAACACCAGCAGCATCACATTAACAACCGAGGTACTCTTCCCCACCAAAGTAGAGGTACACATGAGAGATTTAAGAAATGGAATTGCATGTGCTATCACCTATCACGGTTTTCGGGGTCGTTCAGTGGAGCGTTCGGTCAGCCAAAGAAAATCAAGAAAGTCTTCCGAGAGATTTCATATCCAATTATATCTGCAGCTTGCGTTTCCGAAATCTTTTTGGCAGAAGACAGACGTATCATTTCTAGAGAGTTCGTCATTATCAGGTCGAGCACACCAGAGTGGAAAGGCGGTGTCCCTGTCCTGGTGTGGGAAGAAAATACTTTTTTGGAAGCACAGATCAGTTCCCGTACTATAAGACTGTAGATACCAGTAGCACAGATATAATTACGTTTTGTATCATTCACCCTGTTATCGGTATGTTTCTCCCCGTAAAGCAATGTAAGCGAAGTCATCTCATCTCTCATTCCGACAAACTCCCCTCCCTGCAACCCACACCCCTACTACTACTGTATCCCCTCACCGTCATTGTCTCCCTCTTGCTCTCTCTTACTGCACTGTTTCATTCACCCCTTCAAACTGCCGCCGCCTTCTCGCTGTTGCTATCTCTCTCGTCCTCGATGTCACTATCGTAGACGCTGTCTCTCTTTATCACTGGCTGTCATTCACTTTCAACTGCACCTTCCCTTTACTCCTGTATCACTAGCACAGTCTCTTTCACTCATTTCCTAGCACTGTCAACTACGAACCTATGCCACTGTACACTCTCCTTCTCTCACAATCCTAATGTCTCCTTCGATCTTTCTATGCCACAACCAGCTTTTACTATCTTCCAGTATATCTGTGTCTTTTCCACTGCTGCTTTAACATTCTCTCTCTGCATAAAAAAGCGCGCGAATTTGCCTGCATGCCAAAATTTTTGGGAAATTTTTTAAAGGTGCTGAGGAAAGTAAGATGAGGCAGCTGGTACTCCACTTTTCTGTCAGAGTCTTTAAACAACAGCGTGTTCGCCGTTTTCGTCCTCCGGTAGGAGCATTTTTCCGCTACTTCCCCACTTTTGCCAGCCACAGTAGGGCAAGTCACTCTTATGGAGAGAATTTTATGGGTCAGTAAAATTTTGATACATTACTTATATGAAACTGAAATATTGCGCGACTAATTTTACACCTCACAGAGGATTTAACGCGCACAAGACTTTCCTTGTGCCTCAGTACTACAACGTGGGCTTCCCAGAACTCTTCTGATGTTAGTGAAGACACTTTACAACTTGTTCATCGGTGCTATGCCACTTCATAAACTACGTTTTCGGCTCACAAGGTATTACGCTTCTTCGTTACACGCCAACACCCCTGTGATATCATAGAATACGGAATCTTCACAAATGATTGCGTAGCGTTGGCTAGCACGTAAGTAACATAAGATCTCCATATCTTAAAAAGACAACCTGCAATGCTGGAAGACCGATGCTACAACTAACAGGTTGTAAAAATAAAAAAAAAGTCAGGAACGTCTGAAACAAATAGTTATTGTGAAACGTTGAATAGTGTTATTAAGCTGTCCGATGTGTTGAATACAGTATGAAAACTCAGAAATCGCAAATGGAGCCCGGACCAAATGTTTGTCTTACGACTGCAGTCCCGTTATTCCACCAGTGGCCGTAGAATCTGGCCATATCCTGTGATCACCTTTTCAGTTAAAAGAGCTGAAGAAAATGCTGCAGTCCTCGACGAACTCTGTCCTTGTAGTGGATCATGTTCACCATCTCTCGCTGTGTAATTCGCCAAATAGTGCATTGACAAAGTTTCTACGAACTTTGAACGGTATTTGGATGACACTCCTCTCCTCACTGTTCAAATAATTATTCCAGCTCCGTGACCTAAAGCAAAGGCCGGAAGTACAACGTCGTCTTGAGCCAGAAGGACCCTTGGATAGTTTATTAAGACCCACTCAGAGTGGTAGCTGCGATAGAAGTATTTGCTTTCAGAAAACCAGGTGGGATTTACGAAGGGTAACGGAAACTATGCGTTCTTCGTATTATACAATTTGAAATTTTTCGAACGTTCAACACTAGGCAACATTTTTGAATTAGCGTTTATCGACGTAAAAGTGCCCACGACAATGTTTAAAATTCACTTCTATTACAAAAATTAAGGGATATGTGTATTCCAGAGACGTTTTTGTTTGGTATTCAAACCTTCCTAAGATACAGTGCTCTGACTGCAGAACAAATTGCTCGTACAACCTAGAGAGGACTGCCTCAGTGCTCCATGCCCAGCCCTTATATGTTTTAAACGTACACACGAGATACGGACCACGTACAACATCATTTCACCCGGCATTGATACTCTCCGGGTTCAAATGATTTATACCTTTCTCCTATACACCACGATCTTGAAGCCTATTCAGCGTCTTGCATCCTGTACAGCATGATCTTGAATATCTTTGCATGGCTTTAGACAGAGTCGTTTACGCATTAACACGCTATTACAATGTCAACGACCTAACACTTTCAACTCAGAAATGTTCGATAGTTCTCTTCAACCGGAGATGGTTGCGACGGTGTAATTAATCCATTTTATTACATAGTGTCTCCTTCCCATAGGTAACTGAAGCCTGTGGTGTTTGGAACGCGCTTCAAATGTGATGATGACAAAACTCTTCTAATCAGGAAACAGCATTAACATTACGATATCTGTAGATGTTACTTGGTAGGGTGTGGAGCCCACCATTCTCTTGAACGTACCCTAGAGTTTTCTCCGCTCAGTCATCGATTGTGGATACCAAAGGTGCACCTCATAAACTTGAAGCAGTACATCTTGGTTGCCAGCGACTCTGCCTTGCAACAATGCGATCAACTTCGACAAATACATTACCAGTAGAAACGCTTGAATCTCCTCAGTATAAACTACTATTTCGCCTCACACCCCGTTACACATGCATATCTTACTTGTTCAAGTAGGGTAACTTTCGACCTTCGTCTCACGGATACGGATAAAGATATGAAAACAACTTTCAAGGTTATCTGGGCTCGGTATTGTAGGAGTATATCGTAGGAAATCCAGTCATATGCTATTAAAATCCGTCTTGGAATCCGCGGCTCGGTTTTGGTAGAAAGAATACATGAAAAAAGTTTTGGG
Organism: Schistocerca nitens; assembly: GCF_023898315.1. Classification (NCBI taxonomy): domain Eukaryota; kingdom Metazoa; phylum Arthropoda; class Insecta; order Orthoptera; family Acrididae; genus Schistocerca; species Schistocerca nitens. The sequence continues at coordinate 1,110,464,922 of NC_064615.1, read as the reverse complement.
TGGTTTTCTGACAACCGCCCATAAATTAATGGTGCCTCCACAAGTCTCTTAAGACACACCATACACAATATCAAACGCAAAAAACACCAAACGATTGTGTCCGTTTGCCACAGCAAGACATATTGTGAAATGTTCATATTTTGAGCCTGCACTGTGGGACAGTGACACTAAGACGATGCTCCTGTTGGGTATACAATATAGAAGAGCATAGCACTTAACGAAAAAATCTGTTCGTCAACTGCCATGTTCTTCTATATTGATCCCAACTTGGCCGGCCGTGGTGGCCGAGCGGTTCTAGGCGCTTCAGTCTGGAACCGCGCGACCGCTACATTCGCGGGTTCGAATCCTGCCTTGGGCATGGGTGTGTGTGATGTCCTTAGGTTAGTTAGGTTTAAGTAGTTCTAAGTTCTAGGGGACTAATGACCACAGCAGTTGAGTCCCATAGTGCTCAGAGCCATTTGAACCATTTTTCGTACTCCAAATTTTTTATTCTGTTCACAAGATCGGTTGGGGTATTACGTGTCATGCAAATTGTTCGGTTGACTTTTCAGCTTCACATACGGAAGATGAAATACGCTGGCGCTAGAGCAGCTCCGAGTTTAACGTGTAACATGTCTGTGTGCATCGTAATTATGTCGTTGCGTGAGAAACAGAATCTCAAAAAACAGAAAATACGAATTCGGAGAGTTCGTCTACACATGGAGCACAGACGAGGGCTGCGACATCTGCAACAATCCGTCGGTTGTGTTCAGTGTCATGGATCATCGCCCGTACAGTCCCGACTAGATCTCGCCTGTTTTCCATCTGTTTCAAAAACTTAAAGATTACTTTCGAGGACTTCGCTTCAATAGTAATGAAAGGATGCAAGCAGAGGTGATGTAGGTATGAAGAATAAAGGTGTAGAATGCTCTCTTACACTTCAAACTGACACAGATACATGAGACAGTTTAGCAACATAGTTACCAAATCTCTGTAAATAGGCCTCGAAGCCTTCTATCAGTCCTCCAATTACTCGACGACAGAAATTCGCTGGTTGGTCACGGAGCCTTTCCAGAACTGCTATGTGTTTGTCTTCATCGCAGGAAACCGCGACTTCTTTGAAACAGTTCCTCGATGGTCTGGACATTGTCGTCTGCGGCCGAAGTCGTTATCGACGGCGTTCCTTTCCTATCAGCGTCATACAAGGCTGTTCAGCATTGGTTAAATTGATAACACCGTTTCAATACAGCGGGGCGCGTCATTGCATTTTGTACACACAAAGCCAGAATTCACGGTTAGTTTTTGTGCAATTTAGATGTTTTGCCCACAAGAATCGGACTGTCTCGCGCAACTAAACTTAGTAGCAGCTTTCCAGTCGCCGTTCCATTTCACTCTGAAACTGTGACGCAGTTAGTATCCGTACCGCAGTGTAGCTGTGTCTGCAGGAGTCTCAAGGATTGTCTCTCTTCTCATAACGCGCCAGTCCAGTTGCGCAGTGATCTTCTGCTATTTTTATGGTATTGCAATAAGCAGTTCGTTTTTTCTGCGAGACAAATGTATTTAGTGCACTGCATAACGTGAAACCCTTACATCCAGGCAACAACCATCTGAATCAAATTCTCCGTGTTGTATTCAGTATCTCAGGTGGACACGGCACATGGCATGGAGCATCTTTACTGTCAGTGTTGGCTCAGGGTTTGGTGTTCTAGAGCATTTCCTCGTTCGAAATGCATCGCTTTTGTCATCACATTCCACCTCTTCTTCCTCACTCTCTTCTGCGCCTTGCATTCTCTACTGTGAATGTGAATGTGTATGTCGTTGCCGGATGTGTACAAAGCGCTGAATCTCTTAAGGCTTTTTAAATAAAGCGTACGTTATTAACATTCTACACCTTTATTCTTCATGCCTACTGTGGTGTCACCGCCAGATACCACACTTGCTAGGTGGTAGCCTTTAAATCGGCCGCGGTCCGTTAGTATACGTCGGACCCGCGTGTCGCCACTATCAGTGATTGCAGACCGAGCGCCGCCACACTGCAGGTCTAGTCTAGAGATACTCCCTACCACTCGCCCCAGTTGTACAGCCGACTTTGCTAGCGATGGTTGACTGCCTACTTACTCTCTCATTTGCAGAGACGATAGTTTAGCATAGCCTTCAGCTACGTCATTTGCTACGACCTAGCAAGGCGCCATATTCAGTTACTATGTCTTCTGAACAGATAATACTGTGAGTGATGTACCGTCAAGTGCGACGTTCATCATAATGGATTAAAGTTAGGTACACTCCTGGAAATGGAAAAAAGAACACATTGACACCGGTGTGTCAGACCCACTATACTTGCTCCGGACACTGCGAGAGGGCTGTACAAGCAATGATCACACGCACGGCACAGCGGACACACCAGGAACCGCGGTGTTGGCCGTCGAATGGCGCTAGCTGCGCAGCATTTGTGCACCGCCGCCGTCAGTATCAGCCAGTTTGCCGTGGCATACGGAGCTCCATCGCAGTCTTTAACACTGGTAGCATGCCGCGACAGCGTGGACGTGAACCGTATGTGCAGTTGACGGACTTTGAGCGAGGGCGTATAGTGGGCATGCGGGAGGCCGGGTGGACGTACCGCCGAATTGCTCAACACGTGGGGCGTGAGGTCTCCACAGTACATCGATGTTGTCGCCAGTGGTCGGCGGAAGGTGCGCGTGCCCGTCGACCTGGGACCGGACCGCAGCGACGCACGGATGCACGCCAAGACCGTAGGATCCTACGCAGTGCCGTAGGGGACCGCACCGCCACTTCCCAGCAAATTAGGGACACTGTTGCTCCTGGGGTATAGGCGAGGACTATTCGCAACCGTCTCCATGGAGCTGGGCTACGGTCCCGCACACCGTTAGGCCGTCTTCCGCTCACGCCCCAACATCGTGCAGCCCGCCTCCAGTGGTGTCGCGATAGGCGTGAATGGAGGGACGAATGGAGACGTGTCGTCTTCAGCGATGAGAGTCGCTTCTGCCTTGGTGCCAATGATGGTCATATGCGTGTTTGGCGTCGTGCAGGTGAGCACCACAATCAGGACTGCATACGACCGAGGCATACAGGGCCAACACCCGGCATCATGGTGTGGGAAGCGATCTCCTACACTGGCCGTACACCACTGGTGATCGTCGAGGAGACACTGAATAGTGCACGGTACATCCAAACCGTCATCGAACCCATCGTTCTACCATTCCTAGACCGGCAGGGGAACTTGCTGTTCCAACAGGACAATGCACGTCCGCATGTATCCCGTGCCACCCAACGTGCTCTAGAAGGTGTAAGTCAACTACCCTGGCCAGCAAGATCTCCGGATCTGTCCCCCATTGAGCATGTTTGGGACTGGATGAAGCGTCGTCTCACGCGGTCTGCACGTCCAGCACGAACGCTGGTCCAACTGAGGCGCCAGGTGGAAATGGCATGGCAAGCCGTTCCACAGGATTACATCCAGCATCTCTACGATCGTCTCCATGGGAGAATAGCAGCCTGCATTGCTGCGAAAGGTGGATATACACTGTACTGGTGCCGCCATTGTGCATGCTCTGTTGCCTGTGTCTATGTGCCTGTGGTTCTGTCAGTGTGATCATGTGATGTATCTGACCCCAGGAATGTGTCAATAAAGTTTCCCCTTCCTGGGACAATGAATTCACGGTGTTCTTATTTCAATTTCCAGGAGTGTATGAAACTAATTACGTCCGCTTTCTAAATTATAATTCCTTGTCATGTTCCAGACCTCACGTCAGTATAGTTCTTCCCTCCTCCCGCCAGCCTGCGTGAGCTAAAACGCGTGCAATCCGGCCTCCTCTCGTAACACGGTGTTGGCTTCTCTGCCAACCCAACACCTACATCACCTCTGTTTGCACCCTTTCATTACTATTGAAGCGAAGTCCTCGAAGGTAATCTTTAAGTTTTTGAAACGGATGGAAAACAGGCGAGACCTAGTCGGGAATGTACGGGCGATTATCCATGACACTGAACACAACCGACGGATTGTTGCAGATGTCGCAGCCCTCGTCTGTGTTCCATGTGTAGACGAACTCTCCGAATTCGTATTTTCTGCCTTTTGAGATTCTGTTTCTCACGCAACGACATAGTTACGATGCACACAGACATGTTACAGGAAAAAAACTCGGAGCACTCTAGCGCCAGCGTATTTCAACTTCCGTCTGCGAAGCTGAAAAGTCAACCGAGTAATTTGCAAGTTACTTGGCCTATCACGACAATCTCTAACTTACTACTTGAGGGCCCCTCGTACGTAAAATTTTCTTATCTTTCCTTCGCATATAATAATAAATTAATATTCTGTGGTACTTGCACATTTATATATCAGTCGGCAGTTTATAAGTAAAGGTCAGCAAATTAATCCGCGGAAATAAGTCATTACCAGGATGAAAAACGTGTGTGAGTACTGGTGTAAAATATATACTATGTGTCCTAATATTTGGTGGGTATGAAGAATTTTTGTAATTTAGTATTTCAGTCTTTTTGGTCCCAGAAAAAAAATTGACCACCCACATAAAATTTTCATTCACGATATCTAAGTTCAATATTCAGGAGGATTCAAAACATTTTTTGATTTACAGGAGGTAAAAACATGATTAAATGAAATTTGTGTTTATCTGTGATTACATAAAGGTGATATTGTCCATGTGGATGCTTCTCATTCTCTCCTGAGTTGTGTTTGGTATATTCTGTCTGTACCTGATATGTGTATATTTATTAGCTACAAACCATGGCCCTTCAAGGAAATTCTACAATAATTTGAAATAATTGTTTGCACTGCTTATATTCTGCTTACTCGGCGTATATTATTTTGTATTTGTACCAGGCTTTTCGCAGTGTGGCTCAATAAACCCAATCCAAATAAAAGGAGTAATAAAACTCCTACAAGGGAAAACTCCATTGGTGTTGCCTGTTCTATTTATCTCTGTTTCGGATAAATCTACACGTTGTCTGCTCAGCGACCCAGCTGGTTTCAGCCTATTTGGCAGATTAATGTACGAGTACTGTTGTTTTATAAAAATCCGATCGGTCGCGAAATGCAAATCACGGTGATAGTCAAAAATGATTTATTTGGAAGAGTTGGTTGGTTTGGGGGATGGGACCAAAGAGCGAGGACTTAGATCCCTTCGGTTTATGGAATGACGGAGAAGGGAGACAACGGTGCCCTTTCAAAGGAACCATCTCAGCATTTGCCTGAAGCGATTTAGGGAAATCACGGAAATCCAAAAATCCGGATAGCCGAACGCGGTCTTGAACCGTCGTCCTCGCCACCCCGAGTCAAGTATGCTAACCATTGCGCCACATCGGTCGGATCGCTAAACGTGGCTACACCATCCATCTACTTATCTACATAGTCGCCGATCAGCGTTAGACAAATGTCGCACCCTTGTACTACACTTGCAGTACCGTCGCCTTATAAGGCAGTTGCCTGCGCTTTCCGAGAATTCTACAGGCTGGTCTGCAGTCTTTTCTAGTCGGGACTGCATGGTGGATGATCTGTGACAGTTGACACAAGGCGCCGATTTGTTGCAGGTGTTGCAGTGCTCGTCTCTGTTCCATGTGAAACCAACTCTTCCTCATGGAGAGCGGTTCATGTGAGCAGAGATGACACCCAGAGGGAGCCATTTCTGGCTGTAGGGCAGGTAATCAAACAATTTTCAGTGAAAACGCTGCAGGAGCATCTTCATTGCCGCTGCAGTGTGTGGCCAGAAGTGTCATGGAAATGCCTAACAGTTACGTTACGTGAGCTGCATCTAATAAGGCGAAATCCCTCGGCAGGCAATTGTTCTTGGCGGGGAACACTATCTTCTGTGCATTTTTACTTGATCTCCGTTCTCTCAGAACTGAAAAGAGTGACAAGACGCTATCGACGGGCATATCTGGGACACTGCCGGAGACATCTATGCAAGGTTACATCGGATTTTCTCTGTGATTTAGACTTCACGACCCAGCAGACCTTAATAATGGAATAGCCCACATCAATCTTAATCAGCTACGACGTATATTTTGAATGTGGACGAGTAGGAAGAGAAGCACACGTTGGCGGAGAGGTTAATGCACTGGAGTTTCCTACGGTTCGAGCTGTTCAGCGATCTGAGCTGGAATTTACTTCATTTCCATAAGTCAGTTCAGTCAGGTGCCAGATTGGTACACCTAAGAATAGATGATCCTTATGGTGGCACAGCTTTGTTGGATCCGCATATCATCGAGAAGCCAAAGCCATGTTTTCCTTTCAGCTATATTGTGATCCACCGCATAAGCTGAAGTTCCAGCAATGCTCTAGATATCCTTTTAATCTGTTGGCAAATTTTAGGATCGTTAGTTGACAGTTTGACTGCTAGTAATTAAGTGTGAATCTTCCTAATTCGTGCCTGGAACTCAACAAAACCACTCACTATTTTAATTGGAAACTTAGTAACTTCCCACACAATAAATGGTTCACAGGTATCATCCATTTCCAAACGTCTTTTATGAGTTTGTGATGTCTCCGTAAGTAGTGAGGGTATTCTGTTACTGACAACGCTAAACAATTACCTTCAGTGCATTAGTCATAAATTTCAGGGAATGTGTCAACGACAGATACATAATGAACAAACAACTGAGATTCGAAAATCAGCTGCTAGTTGCCTTTACTACGAGTTGTTGCGTTGTCAATGTACACCTCAGCACAAAATGCAGCTGTAGCAAGATGATAAAATACGGTGCCACTGCCACGCGTTTTTTTATGATAGCAGATCTTTTAATGTATACGCACAACAGACTTAGAGGCGTTTAACTAATTATATTCCATAAAGACCTTACTTGTGACTAATATACCGTTGTGTCCGAATGAAAAAACTAAAATCAAGATTTCAGGAACACGCAAATAACATTTAAAAAATCTAAATTCTCTTCTTATTCGCAGTACTTACCTATAAAATGCTGTCACAGGAGGGATAATTGTTATGTATTGCCTACGTGACAACAGCTATAAAGGGCAATTTACATATTTTTCTGAGCATGTCAACCTGTATAAAATATTTCGAATCACTTTCAGTAAACAATATAATTATTGCTAAGCTGATCATAAGTTGCTATACGGACGTAGTTACTTCGCAATGCTTCAGCTCCATCTCAACTATATGTGATTCTAAGCAGTGGGAAAACAAAATTCTGGTACTGTGAGGAAAGAGAGATAATAACTTAAAGCTGGAATATATTTTATTTTCCATTCAAACCTATCTTCTTGTGGATTTAACACAATTTATTTGTGGTGACCGGTTACACAGGCTTTATTTAATGAAAAAATATCCTAACTTGGATGCTGATATTGCTACCACAGTGCTACATTCGGATTACACGTACTAAGGAATTAATGGATCGCATTCAGACAGTCCTGGTAATCAAAAAGTTTAATTTGGTTGACACCGGATGAAAGGCAACCTATTTGCGAAGCACATACGGCAAAGCACGTATCTGTGGTGACGGTAGTTCGGAGAATTACTGATCAACCATTTTACCGGACGTAGATTCACTGCTCTTGGGAGAAACATGAACACACCAGAGACGATGAGAGAGAGCTAAAATTTAGCAACTTCTTATTCCCGATTACTGCATCTACTCTGTGGACTCGTGATACTAGTTTCAAGTGAATTAGCTCAAGCAGTTTTATAGAGTTTTATAGAGACCAAACGGGCCATACTGCGACTCCCTTAAGTGGTAATCCTTTGCAGAGTTAACAGTCGTCCGAAAATCGCCTTAAATAATCGGAATGTTTTATTCGGTCTTTCGATTGACCATGCTTGCACCGAAATGGTAGACAATAAGGAGAAAACCAAACTAATGAATTCGATATTCAGAAAATCTCCCACCACGGATAATCGCAATAGGTTACCTCCTTTCAGTCACTGGACAAACGCCGTGGTAGTAGTTTGAGACAAATTATCACGAAAAAGAAAATCAACTAAAATCGCTCATCAGAGGAAACACATCGGGACCTGATAAGATGCTGGAATATTCTGTAGAGATTACTCTAAGAACTTGTGATCCTTCAAGTAACTCTTTACCGTAGGTCGCCTGAGCAACTGAGGATGTCAACGGATTGGATAAGAATTGCAGGCCATTCCCGTTTTCGAGAAGTTCGTCCCGATCGATGCATATAATTATATCACTGTATTGCCAAGACAATCTGTTGGAGAATAGTGGAATATTTTTTTATATTTATGCACTAATTTATATTAAGCTTTTGCAGGAAGAAAGTTCAAAAAGAGACTTCTGAAAACACAGATCTTGATCAGCTTAGTGGTTAACGTCGAAAGTTCCTTGAGGCTACGCGGAGGTGAATCTATCATCTATAGAAAGTTTGAAATGCCAAAAGACTATAAGCAAAATGGAGAAATATCTGCAGTGAATCAATTAGTCGCACAGGAACAGGTAGTACCGTGAAAATTCTTCTCATTATAACACATTGTGTATAGTTAGTTGAGGAAGTCCATTATTGTTCGATTACGGTACTGGCGATATATCAATGGAAAGTGAAACAACGATAAAACACGCAGAAGCGGCATGAAGTCGAATGATGGTGTACAAATAATTGTAGGAAAAACAGATCCAAAACTGAGACTCACTAGAAGAGTCTTGAGGAAATGCAATGCATCCACGAAAACAGCTACTTATAAAAACCTTGTTCGACCAATTCTTCAGTACTGCTGATTACTCTATGCCCTATATCATCTTGGAATAATAGAGGAGTTGCAGGAGATCCATCGGAGATGGATATCTGTCGTCACGGGATCGTTTAGCAGGTGCGAGACCGTTATGGAAATGCTCAAGTCCAGTTGGAGACGGTAAAAGGGTTGTTGTGTACAGCGGAGAGGCTACTGTTGAAATTGCGAGAGAGTAAGTTCCGAAGAGAATCGGACAGGATATTATTTTCTCGATTCCAGTTCTCACGAAATGATAATGATGTGAAACCCTTAGCGTTTAGAGATGTTACGGTAGCGAATTATTATGTTATCTTCTCAAGCACCTTTCGCGAATACAACAGGAAAAGTGGGAATTCAGAAGCACTCTCGGCCACACGCCGTAAAGTGGCTTGCGTAGTATAGATTTCTATGTACAGTGATAGGCGATTCACGCTGGAGACTGTGAGTCCCACATACGAAGCTCTATATTATTCTGATTAGGACGTATGAGATAATAGCATTCAACAGTAACGGTGTTTTTGGTTGATGAACACTGTCGGGCTTTCTGCTTGGACATGGATGATGGCTGAGTGTAGACAGTTATTGGTCACTTACCTCCTCTGGCTTCATGGTTTTCTCTTATATATGCCTCTCTTCAGTAATCAAACTTTTTTCGGCGGCGAATTAAGCTCCTTCTAGCACAGATGTGCAGCTCACTTCACTTTTCAGCAGATTCTTTTTCTACGATCACTGATACGGACTTCAATAGCTTAAGTTCACCAGGCAGACAAATGCTAGGCAACGCACGCACGACGTTGCACGATGTTTTATTGTTGTGAGCCTGGCCTGGGAACAATACTGAAGAGTTACCATCCATCGTCTGTGACTGTAGAAAACTTTCTAACCATTCGCGATTTGTTTGTAACTGTCTATTATCCATTACAACAATCCTCGTAAGAAAAGAAGAAAACATAAAAAATTTATTTCTTCATCACCGAAAATCCGGAATCTAATTTAAAGTTCCCCCAAAACAACGAAATAAATGGGTAATAGAGGCATTCAGCGAAACCCACATTTTTCTCAGGTAGTATAGCTAGAACCGTTCCTCGGTTTATTTTATTGTGAAGAGATCGAAACATTTTCATATTGTGATATTCTGACGAAACTGTGCACGAAATATGATCGAAGAGACATTCCCCGTGAAATTTGTAAATTTATGCATTAAAGCAACGCTAAAATCTATAGTTCGTTCAGTGTATTGAAATTTATTTCTGATTTTGGAGAAAACATCCGTCATTTAATGGCGTGAGTGTCAAAATCACCTAATCGTGAGAGGTAAATGTGTTAAGAAGAGTGGACAGTAGCACACATTGATAATACGTTTAACGTGTTAACAAATTAACGAAGGTGTAATGCATATAGTTGTTTCTACATTAAGTCAACTGGACAGGTTGAGCGTATGAAGTACTAAATAGCAGAGCTCCCTGTGAAATATCTTCATTGAATGTGGCGTGTACACGTACGACTGAAGTTCTTTAAATTCGAAACGTGAGCTAACACAAAAGTGCTACAGATGGAGGTTTCCGCGCCCCTTTCTGTATCAGTGCAGTGCATGAAAAGTACGGGGAAAATGAGAAAGAAAGAGAGAAGGAAAGAAGACAGCGTAGACGTTCCAGATGAAAAGGATGAGAACGGAGTAACTGAATGAATAAAGACGTTCATAATAAGGGAAAAGGAATGTACCAGGGCAAAGGTGCAGATACGTTTCACATCGAAAATTATACCTGTACCCAATAGTTGAGAGAAATCAAGAAATGACAAAAAGCTTTTAACTGGATAACTGAAGAGCTTCAGAATAAAATGAACTTAATCATGCGATATTTATCTCACAAATATATCGAAAACCTTTAAACAACCACCTTCATAATTCGAAAATACTCATTTAAAAGAAAGAAGTATGTATAGGAAATTTCTTCCCTTAAAAACGTTACACTTAATATGGTACGTGATTATCCACCTGGGCCTTCTAGTGGCGTGTCACATTTTCGGTCAATACGTTTCAGATTCAGAGACGTAGCTGTCATTTTAGATTGTGAATACTTTCCATCACGCAAAACTTACGTCCCGTCGCAGTTCGATGTGAGCGCTTATTACCACGAATGAGAAGCAACTACTAAAAACCGTCCATTAAGTATGGTCAACTCTACCAAGGAAAAATTGGGCTTGTGGTTGCAGTATCTCAAGATAGACATCAGCTTCTCTCCGTGGATAACCAATAAAGATGTACAGCCACGGAGAAAATTGCCTTGCCATACCCGGTCTGAATCACAAGCAGCCGTTTATCCTGATACCAACGTCGACGAAGCGCAAATATTTCACGGACATGTAGTAATCTTCTGAGAGAGCGGTTTTAAAATCCTCAATGAAGTAGCAGCAATTGACCAAAGAAGTTTTCTGCTGTCTCTGCGACCAGAAAGAAAGTACCGCAAAGCAATCTTAATCGCTATTGTGGGCTACAGATCGAGCGTTTGGGCTCACAGAGCCACAAAGGTTAGGACAGCACAGGCTCTACTGGGAGCACAGAGAAGTGTACTCCTGCACTTGACAGGCCATAACACCGTCTGAGGCGCTGCAGTGGTAATAGGCTTGCTGTCTCTAGACCCGAGCTTAAAAAAGGCAGCTCCACAGTTTTGGCTGACAAATGGCGAACATGATAAGCTAAAAGAGATACTGGACATATGAGCCACATCGAATAAGGAAATGATGGCATAAACTGATAGAGAATGACGTGAAATCTGAGCAGGGCAGAAATAGCTGTAGGGACACGGTCCATACCTAACTGCTTACTGAGTACACTTGTTGATGTGGAGCAATCGGCACCCTGACCACATCGTCACAGAAAGTGCCATCAGCCTACATGTTACAGACAACGAAAGGAACGTCTTTAGCATTACTACAGTCTGTAACATAATAAGGAATGAGGAACTGTGGAATCAGCTGAATTCGCTTAAGTCTAAAACATCAGTTTATGAACTTCAAGCCTACATAGCAGAGAGGCAACGAAGACGAGGCCACGCATCATGGAAACGACACACAACACGGCAGAAGATCCACCTACGACAAGCTTCCAGAAGCAGTGAGGAGATGAGCCTCGAGGAGGACAAGGAAGGATTGCCTGAGACCCTAACAGCCACCTACAGCTCTCTACATCTTTCGTGGCACAGCAGCACAGCCCCTGTGAGTCCCGAGTTGTACCTCAGTGCCGTATGGGATAACTATCCTGACAAACAAGTAATCTAGCTTCGTTCTAATACGAAGTACTGTAGTGGAGTGTAGTTTAGTGCTGTGTAGGACGTAGGTTGCAAGTGGTACTCTGAGATGAAGAGGTTGGCACAGGAGAGGAATTCGTGGCGGGCCGCATCAAACCCGTCAGAAGACTGATGACCCAAACAAAACAAAAAAGGTTTTCATTCTAGATTGTGGCCTCTGTATGTGTATGGGAGGGGGGAGGTGATTCAGTCCGACTTCTCGACACTCTTGTGGATGACTTGGCGTTACAGGCAGATTCTCAAACCTTATCCGTGTCCAGTAAATATTAGTGGGAGAGTGTTTCGTGATTGCTCGTATCATGCCTGTCACGCACGGCAATCTCTTTCCCTTTTCCACATGCCCCAAGGAGATTTAAATCCACTTTATTGCTATCCTTGTCACCTATCCCAACTGCCAGACATATAATCTATACTTCCGGATGTCACTCTTTCACTAAATCCCAAGCGTTTTCCAAAGGCATAAGCCATTCGTGCTTAGTGAACTCCGTGAGTTTTTCCCCAGTTTCCTTCTTAGCACCTGCTAATCGCCACACAGTTACGTAAATCACAACTTAGAACTAGGAGTACATTACCCCAGGAACACATAGCATAAATGATAATTGTTAGAACCTCACCCTATATCCCTAAGCAAATAAAGTTAAGTGAACTACGCTATCATTACAAAATCAAAGTAGAGAATGCTAAAGCGGAGTTTTAAGTTAATCCATGAGCGTGAAGGGATGATCAACAGCCTGATATTTGCAGTGTTCTGTAAGCCTTTCACGCCACCGCTTTCTGGGTCGACAACACGGTAGCGGTGGTCGCCCAGAAGATATATGACTCCGCAGGGACCGTCATACAGCGGACAGATCTTGAATACTTTCTTTTCTGAGAGATCATATAGGTGATGGTTTCGGACTAGAATCAAATCGGCTTCCTTAAACGCAGGATGCTCGGCTGTCTGATCATGTTGCGCCTTCTGGTGAGCTTCCTTCCTCCTCATTCTTGTTAGTGTGTTTGACAATTTGGTTTGCAATACCTCTCCTTGCGAAGGAGGCAAATGCACCGTAGCACTGAGAGGCGTAATTACTGGTCTCTGAAGCAGAAGTTCGGTAGGGGAATAACTTGTAGAATCGTGGATTAAACTATTAAATGATCTCTTCGAACTGCGCGATATACTGTACCCATTTGGTATGTTGAGCTGAACAGTGAATCCGTGTCAGTGTCCCCACTTCGAGGGAATGCCGTTCAATTGTGTCTGCGGTTGCTTGTTAAAGGCTTGTCCGGCTAACAGTGACTTCTCACTGCTGCATTTCGACGCTCCAGGCACGAGAAGTAAACTGTGGGCCACCTTTCCGGTTGTCGAACCTGTAAGTGTAACGCCACGAACAACTCACGAGATCATCCGGATACCTGCACGTGTGCCAACGAATATCTTTCATGTGGATTCAGAATAGTGGCAAGCTACGTGTAGACTTTGATACGCCTGTACTGATACGAGAAATTCTTCCGCCAGTAAGCATTCCAAAGGATTTTGCGGGCAGTTCAGCTCCAACCATAAATCACTAGACACAGACAGCGGGAGTACCTTGACTCTGCTCGTTAGCTTTCCTAAGCAACGTCTGTAACGGAAGCGGCTGCCGTTGGTTGTGTACCATCATTTTCTTTCTGAGGCGGCACAGAGCGCCAAGTTTTCTTGATTTCCTTTCTTACTGAACTAAAACACTGAGGGGCAGCGGGAATTAAGTCATTTTCATGTCAACGATATCACTCAGTAAAGAGCGGCCAACAACTGTAGCTGGAATGAGCGTTTGAAACTCACGACCGTTACAAACCCAAAATATGTTGGAGGAGATATGTAGTCGATCCTGACACAGTCGCCACGTCTGTAGCCTTCGGGTGTTGGTGGATGTGACTGTAGCAAATTAGTAAAGAACCACAGACTAACATCTGTTTCAGGCGTTCGACTTAATTTCTTACAGCAGATGTTTCATCGCCTAGAAAGGAACTGATTTACGAAATGGGAATCAGCGAAGCTACAGACAATGAAATTCGAGATAATTTGTAGAAATGTATACTCAAAAATGTACACATAAGTGAGAGGAAACACTGTACAAGTTATCATACACGGAATTCAGCCGCTGGGCGAGCATTACATTTGCCAAAGGACAAGTTGAAAGTGTACAACTTCACACAACAAAACCGTCTTCAGAATACAGACAACACAACGGACAGAGCACTGGAATGAAACAACGGGTATCGCTATACCAGAAAAAAAAACAACGGCACACACGATAACGGTAACAGCGGTCGGCCCAAACAGCTTTCCAAGCTACATGTCAGTCTGCAGTACCAGTACCTCTCGGCGCAGACATAGCGGTAGTAGAGTCCCTAGTAATTTCGATGTGCTTAGTACCTCTAAACATTACGAGTGGTTCGAGGATGACTAAACTAGGCTGTCCCCATGGTAATGGAAAGCACTAGCTGCCAAATGTCGGTAAGTACCGTACAGTGAACCTGGCGATGTTGCACCTCTGCAGACTGCAACGGAATGGACTGGAGAGCTGCAACTATGATTAGTTACAGACTCGGTCAATGAGCTATGGCACAGCTCCGCGGTACACGAGAGAGTCCTTGTAGCCAACCAAACAGGTGTGTGAGGTGGAACGTCCCTGCTGTCCTGGCCGCCTGGGGTCACCAAGTTCTGGTTCTCACGTTGGGTGACCTGAACTGGAGAGAATTCTAAGAACGCAGGAGTAGTGTGTGTGACTTCGTCACGGCGTGGCTTCAACAACGACACGAAATAACGGCTCGAGGACCGATTTCACCATCTTGGGCGTTTCCTATATTAATTAATCGTGAAATGTTAAATTTGTCCTGAGTCTCCAACTGATGGAACTGTATGTAGACAATAACTCGATGGTGTCTGTGGACGTGGGAAAACTAATTTAGTAGTGTCAGTTCAGTATTTGAGTTTGATGAATTGTGAAGTAATTAATCGACTCGTCTCAGCTAAGCGTCAGTTTATTCGGATCTTCCTCTGTTTTTTTCTGGGTTAGAATCTGTGATTTGAATTGAAGGATTAATTTTATTACTCTCTCTTCCTTTGTGGTGGGGAATGGTCTGGACATATGCTGTGGCCTCGATACGTCCGTTTTGTGCTTGACAAAAGCACTGTACTACAAACTGAAACGAGATTCACACTTTTGTAGTCATTCACTTCGTGCCTCTTCGTACGAGCCAGCCTCTGAAACACCAAGAAACGGACGCACGTCGAGGGCCGTCTGATGAGTAATACACAATTGTACTGGACGTGCATCTCATCAAATTTAAGCTCTCCAATAACCTGTCTTGTATTCTTGGCCTTCTGTGTGGTGTTAATCGTAGATATTGCTCCTGTTGTGGCATTGGTGGTATTCTCGATACATTCATCTGACACTTTTATTCGAAGCCTGGAGTTCTCCTTTGCAGTGCTGTTCTCACATTTGCGTTTTTTTTTTTTTTCAAAATCTTGACTGCCAGTCATGCGTCTGCTCACATCTTCTTGTTATATTTATCTTAATTGGCAGCCAGCATCTCGCCACTAGCGTACTAGATAGGTGGATTGCTGACACAGACTGCCACAGTTCTGGATAACCAAATCCAGCAAAAAACCTGTCGTTACTGCAAACATGTAAAGTAAAGAGACCGAGCAAATAACTGTAACAACTCATAGTGATAAGCAGCCCACAAAGCTGGGACTGTTTTGATCCGAGATAAAGGTAAAACTACGGGCACTGACTGTTCTGGTCTTCAGGGAAGCTGTGAAACTGGAGTCCGCAAATGTATCCACCACTTAAAATGGGTGTTCAGCCAATAGAAACGAAAAGGATTTTACACCAGGAGGTTTTTTTACAGAGGTCAGGGCAATCACGTGAAAGGCCGTGAAAAGCCTAGAATCATCAAACAAATTCATGTCACCAGAGACTGTGTCGTTATTCATGGTGAGTCATCGTCAGAAGCAAGGGTAGGTACTTCTGTTTAATGAGACAGCGAACTATTATCACAGTATACAGTAGTATCGCTACACTCCACTCTAATGCGTAACTAATGATTAGATGTCAGAAGAGGCTGACCTGGCAGTATAAAACGAGTTGGGGAGTACTGGATTGTTAGCAGACCGAGTCTGTTAGGAGACATCAGCAACTTTGAACGTGAAGTAGTCACTGGATGTCAACTGAGTACAAAGGAAATTGTGGTGCTTTCTATAGTTAGGTGTGGTCCTGTTACTACGGTTAAGATAACGCTGAAAGCACAAGGATGTGAACCCATATTACAGTACAGAGAAGTACATATAGTAGAGGGTCATTTTGCAGACAATGATTGTTCATTATAGTATGACATTCTACCCTATAATAAAGCTGCATCTTTGAACCAATCGTCTGCCGACTACAACGTTGCAGAAATGGACTAGATTCCCCAGAGTCCTGGCATCAAACCGGGTTATTTAGAACGCCGACTTCACTCCAGATTCCACTGTCTAAGCTTACCACCTTCTCTGGCAGGTAATGGTCAATTTCATCTCGTAGTTACTGTGGAAACTAAACAGCTACAAAATGGTTTTCAATATTTGAGGGTGGAATAAGAAAGGAATAAATGACGCTGGTCAAAAAACTTGAGAGGGTATCTGACTTGGAAGTGGTAACTCAAATTCAAGATCAAGTTTCCAGTCGTGCTGCATTACTACAGTTCAGGAAAAAGTTCTGAAGGACTGGGGCCAGTATGTCACCGATTAAGGAAGAAGCGAAGCAAACATTCAAGAAGGCATATGGGTGTGTTTTGTACAGTTGTAAAGAATTATTTGGTGATGATTAGAATCATTTCATATCCAACAAAAATATTTATGTGCTAAGTGACATTCATCCTCATGCTTGCTTGGCGTAGTTTGATTTTCCAACTCGGTCAGGCAATTGCCAAGACTGATTAGTGTGTGGTTACTTGGTGGGTAACTGCAATGCAGATATCTGACTTAGAGTACAATTGCGAATAATATGAGAAATTTTGATGCTTCTTTTTTACATACTGGTCTCAGGAAGCACAAGACAGAGTAAAGCATGGTACACTAATGATGAAAAACTTTTTCAGTCTGGCTTTAAAACTCCCGCTTGGTTTCTTGAGAGTGCAGGGTCAGGAAATCAGTTTTTGCAAACTTCCTACATTCCTGATGAACGAACTTGCATTTGGATTATGAAATTTCTCTCAGAGCTCCACCAAATCATTCTGTTTGGTGTAAAGCCAATCTCTAAAGAGTTCCAATGTTTTACCACAAGAGGTATGGTCGTGTTGAAAAGGACAGTGCTGGCCAGAATGATAATGTTTTCTCTGCTTCAACTGAAGTCACAGGGAAACGCAAAGTACGATTTCAGGTGACACAACTCACTTTTAGGTCGACATGGCGTTGAAACTTGAAGTGGTTGATGGAGGAACTCCCTGCTAGAAATGATGAGGATAATTTTAACTAGAGAGAAATCAGTGAAATTTTAGGGGTGTGTGGCAACAGTAAACATCATTTGTTGTTACACTGTGGTGTATATGATATTGTTATATTTTAATTAACAGTTTTCTTTTGTGTGCAACAAAGTAACGAATGTGTGTTCTTCTAAGGGGACACTGTACGTGAAACTTGTTGAAATTTGACATTTTCTGTGTTCTACTTCATAATGTATTTTGGACTTTTTTTAAAAAAATTTTGGTATATAACACGTTAAAAACAGACAATTGTGTGATCTTGAAATAATATTCTGAATGTTGACGTGTGACTGTCAAATTTGGCGGCTAGATATACACTGCCACAGTTGAGCAGTCATATCTTGGGAACTACACAGCCTAGGAGGCTGTGAATTGCTTTGTTTGGTGCCTACTGCTACGTCTCAGATGTTGGCAGTACGAAAAGACAAATCAGTCCTTTGTTTCTGATACCAGTTTTCGTTGAAAGTAGTGTAATTATCGGCTATTTTTGTAGTACGCTAAATTCTATTATTTCTTATACATAAATAAAATGACTAAGCGTAAAAGTAACTTCAAGAAACGCAGATTTGCGGATAACAGATATGTGAGACCTGCATTTTCTTCTGAAGCACTTAAAAACACATATGCTAGCAGTGAAGAAAATAACGATAATGTTTCTGAAATGACTACACCCCATAGTGCATCTAAAAGCAAAGTAACTTATTTAAACATAAATATTCTGTTCCTTTGGCAGGAATGGAGGCAATCAACCCTATTTACAGATATGTGGCAAATCCTCAGCTACTGAGTTAGTGTTTACATGGAAAGATCCAGAATGTGACTGAGTCCTTCAATAATGTTGTGTGCTGCAGCGTGCCTAAAAATGTATTTTTGGCCTTATGACTCTAAAGTAAGCAGTGTCTGATGCTGTAATAACTTTTAATGGTGGGAACTATGAAAGACGTTAGGTTCTGAAAGAAGTTAGGGTATGATTTGGACAGACCACAGCTAAAGGAATGTGGAAACTGGATGAGCTTCATGTACATGTAGCAGAGTAAGCTGCTCAGCAAATGACAAAAGAAGTAAGAAAGAAAAGGAGGAGGCAAGCACTGGGCTGTTTTGACACTAAATGAGACACAGACTATGGGCCAGGGCAATTCTAGTGCATAAAAGACTCAGAAATGTAAGTCTGTATAAGAATTTGTAATAAAGTTTTTAACATCAATATCTCTCAACTACACTTTTTGCCATAAATGACCTGTTTTCTAAAAATGTACTGGTGGTAGAAGCACGAAATTTTCACAGCATGCCAAGTGTGAAATTCAAGACATATGGAACTAGAATAATTAAAACATCCTGCGTTGTTTTGTTTTTATGTTCATTTATTTACAACATTCTGTCAAAAAAATTAAGTGTTTGAAAAAAAAAAAGATAACATGTCCTACAACACAATTTTAATAAAAATTCTAGTTCTGTGTATCTAGAAAGGTGAA
Organism: Schistocerca nitens; assembly: GCF_023898315.1. NCBI lineage: Eukaryota > Metazoa > Arthropoda > Insecta > Orthoptera > Acrididae > Schistocerca > Schistocerca nitens. The sequence goes on along the minus strand of NC_064615.1, from coordinate 1,110,445,965 downwards.
TTCAATAATCATAGAAAATTGTAAGTTGGCATCTTAAAATGTTTCTAAGATAATGGGACACAAAATTCGGTAATTTAACATCGGATGCATAGGACATACAATGTCTCCTTAAAGAGTATTTTGTGTGCCATGATTCATTCACCTGATTAGATCTTCTATGTGCTATTACTTTTTAGGAGGGCTGGAGTCATTTTTTTGGTATGATAATGTGGATGGACTTCCGTAGAATATTTCTTTGTATGCCACATTTTATTAGTCTTTCTTATGATGCTGATGGTGAATGTAATGCTATGGAAGCTACAGTCTGTGAAAAACAATTCCAACGACTGAAAACAAATAAATATGCCTATGCAATGTTACAAAGCACTCAAAATATCACAAAATACAATAGAGGCAGTACCATCATCAGAACCTCAGTAACGTGGTTTGATAAGCGAATTTGAATGAAATCAATTTTTACTTCCAGGTAGCCTCAACCGAAGTTATACATCTGAAGTTTGCAACCATTAAAGTAATCTATGAGAGCCATTACACTTGAAATCTCTGTGTGAAAAAAATGCTGTGTTTATGAATATCTTTTATGAACAAAATCCAGTCCCAGAACTTGCTGAAAGATGAGACTTGGAAGAGTGACATGGGTCCCAATGCTCAGTCATTGGCAGTAATAAAATATGCTTCATTATATACAATGGAAAACAAAACAGTATGGGCACTGTCTTAACAGTGTGTTGGCCCACACTGGAACGCAGTACAGCCGCTGCTCTGATGGCACCGACTCGACACCCCTCCAAGGGTATGTGGTATGAGATATCCATGCACAGGTTACAAAATTGCCATACATTATGCTCGATGTTTGAATGTATGGAGTTCACGCCTGATAACACCCATATGTTTGTCATCCGTATCACAGCAACCAAATTTGTTGGCCAACACGTCAATGTGAGTAGGTGCTCAAAAATGTTGAAATGTGCGTGAAATCTTATGGGACTTAACTGCTAAGGTCGTCAGTCCCTAAGTTTACACACTATATAATCTAAATTATCCTAAGGACAAACACACACACCCATGCCCAAGAGAGTCTCGAACCTCCGCCAGGCCCAGCCGCACAGTCTGTGACTGCAGCGCCCTAGACAGCTCAGCTAATCCCGCACGGCAGTAGGGAAAGAAACTGTAACAAAACTGTAACAAAAATATCGGCTTGTGACACAGACAGATATCCTGCTGACAGGTGCCATCGCTATCAGAAAGACATGGTATTCAGGTAGTCCACAGCTGCCTTGGTGCTTTTGATTACAACCATAAATTTCGTGAGATCTCAGATGAATGTCCCCTCGGAGGATAATACTGACCCTGTGGACTACGTCCCTGGGGCAGTGCATACATTGACCTGGATAGCGGTGTATCCAGGCATGAACATGAACCCAGTGTAGCAATAAAAACAATAAACGTGATGCATCCAATGAAGTGACACGATTCCACTGATTGTGAGGACAATCTCAATGCTCCTATGCCCATTACAATCTGAATTGATGATGTTGTCGGATCAACATGGGTGTTTGTAAGGGTCGTCTGCTGCAGAGGTCCAATACTGTATGCTGAAAGGTACGGGCCGAAAAGCGCCTGCACCAACACTCTAGTGTCTTGAGATTTCCTGCAGACATCCGCCTATACGGCTTTGCAGAGCAGGAAAGCCTCTGTACTTTACATTCTGTGATGATGCCTACTCTTGGCTAAACATTGTGTCAAGTGGACCTGCTCGTGAAAAATAAACAAAAAAAAATCTTGTTCTGCAGAAAAGAGCACTTCTTGCTATATTCAAAAACTGTGTAATTTATCGACATTTTGATTTACCATTTACTTGTAAACATAATTTGAACGTAATGCTGCACAGGTGGTACACTCATTTGTAATTTTAAAGTCCGTTAGAATATGTGATGTAGCCTTCTTTTCCTTCTTCTGGCTTTTAGACACGGATCGTAAACACAGACGTATTCTAGAAGGCTCTGACTACCGGAACGTAAGTATAGGTACATCTAGAAGGCTGTGGCTTAGCTACAAGTAAAGATCTAAATACATTTGTTTAGCTCTTCCTATCGGAATTTCAAACACGTGAACTTTGTAGTTACCACTGTGTTGTTCTATTTCAGAGTACGGTTTCCTGCGCTAGAAATACGGAGACTGGAAAAATTTAACACTAAACAGAGGTTTCGAGGAAATCAGTTCAAAGCAACCTCGAATAATAAGCTGAACATTATTTGTGATCAGTTGTGACTTACTGAAACAGGGTGTACATGCATATAATTCCCTCACAAGTATTCCATCGTGTTATGGAGAATTAAATAAAGGGATCAGACAAATACAAACCTTCTTAGAAGATATTCCCATGGTCTCTCATTGAATTCCACCGAAAGTATCAACAGCTGCAGAGGGGAGCGAATATCGAAAACAGTATTAGTCGGGCTGACAGTGTCGAAGATAGGTGTAATGGATGGAGTAATAACTTTCAATGATAGTGCAGTTTGTAGGATTTATGTTCTGAAAACGTTAGGTATCCAGACTGGAAAGAATACAGTTTAAGCTGAAACCGTTACCGATCAGTTGCAAGTAACTGAAGCGAAGAGAGTAGCAGGAGGTGTTACCCAGGCGGTTAGCATAATTCAGAGAATGAAGGGAAAGAATATGGAGGATACAGAAAAAAGTGAGCAACAGGAAAATGCAGCTTCGAAGTTCTAAAACGGCCGACTGATTATTAATCTACATTTTTAAATATATTTCCTGCAGTAAAATAATATTTGTAACGTTTTCTGTAGCTTGACTGATTTTTAAGCTATGGTGTCAGAGATACGAAAGAAAACGTTTGCTCTGTTATACAATGTTCAGTTTTTTTAGCCTTTTATAAATATTTTTGTCAACATCACTATAAGATAGCTAACTGATTTTCTCAGAACTGCTGGGAATAATAACGTTAATTGCAAGTACAAATTTTAAGCTGCTTCTGCTTTATAAATCCGAACTACTGTGAGTGAGAAAGGAGCGTTAAAAGTGCAGCCCTTTCACAGATAGGTCCCCTCAGTCTCTTTCCCTGGACGCAGACGGCAGCAGCACGCGGACAGTCGTCTGTTTCGCCGATTCCGAGATGCTCGTTCCCAGCCAGCTGGCCACAACAGTCGACTGAATTCGTAAATATCTGTGGATTTCCCATCTATGGCCCGTATTGTCGGTAAAATGATTCCCTCTTTTTCTCTACTCGAGTTATATATTTTTCTTAGCGCGTCACTTGCTCGTAAAGCCACCGGGCGGCATTCAGTTCGTGGTGATTTGCCTCATTAGTGCATCAGTATATTGGAAATTAATTATTAACATACAAAGATTCCAAATAGCAAAAACCTAACAAGGTGAACTCCAGGTAGATCCACCACTTACAAAGACAGTTCCCCAGCGGCGGGATAGACAGTTTGAAACTACCTCTACGGTGATATAGCCTGAAGTCCAGCGCCATTCAGCATGGTAGGCCCTCGTTTAGGAGTAATGGAAGTTAAATTATTTGATTTACATGCAATTTATTATATTTTTATTGCTCTGTCACGTAAATTTAATCCACGTATTAACATCTTCAATAGTTCATTTTTATTCTTATTGGAATATCTGAGCCCGTAAATTTAATTATTTTAATTTACCCACCATACCGTTTAAACATTTTAAAATACCGATATGAATACCGATATGTCGATTAAAAAACAGAAGACGAAATAATCAATTTATACTGATTGCGCATTGGTGCCGAGAACGTGATTTTCGTTACAAGATGTACAATTGTTGAATGTTAGTCGTCACATAAATGTTTAAAACATATTAAACTAAGATGATATAAACGAAAGCGACGATTATAAGTAAAACGGTATTCACAAAATGAGAAACAGAAGTAACGAATGCAGTAACATGGAAGAACATGGAAGATGATGAAATGGAAGACATTAAAACGAAGTTAACGCATAGCAATAATCCAAATCAAACGAACAAGGATTCAAAGTGGAAAAACACTTAAAATTTTGTATTTGTGGCGAGCCACAGCCTCCAGATCCTTAATAAATGTAAACATGGTCAGTATTAGGCTGTAGCGCGAAGTTTAATCGTGCGATTAGCTAATTTCGATTAAGTGTCATTGTCAAGCACGTTTGTAACATCTGTATGTCATGTCATTTTCAAATCACTCTTATGGCTAGTATTTACTTTTAATTTAGAGTGATTTGAAAATGACGTGAAATACCGATGTTACAAGCGTGCTTGAAAATGACGCTTGGTCGAAACTGGCTAATCGCACGATTAAAGAAACGTCGAATTATAGCCTATTACGGACCATGTTTCGTTTACATCTACATCTACATCCATACTCCGCAAGCCACCTGACGGTGTGTGGCGGAGGGTACCCTGAGTACCTCTATCGGTTCTCCCTTCTATTCCAGTCTCGTATTGTTCGTGGAAAGAGGGGTTGTCTGTATGCTTCTGTGTGGACTCTAATCTCTCTGATTTTATCCTCATGGTCTCTTCGTGAGATATACGTAGGAGGGAGCAATATACTGCTGGACTCTTCGGTGAAGGTATGTTCTCGAAACTTTAACAAAAGCCCGTACCGAGCTACTGAGCGTCTCTCCTGCAGAGTCTTCCACTGGAGTTTATGTATCATCTCCGTAACGCTTTCGCGATTACTAAATGATCCTGTAACGAAGCGCGCTGCTCTCCGTTGGATCTTCTCTGTCTCTTCTATCAACCCTATCTGGTACGGATCCCACACCGCTGAGCAGTATTCAAGCAGTGGGCGAACAAGCGTACTGTAGCCTACTTCCTTTGTTTTCGGATTGCATTTCCTTAGGATTCTTCCAATGAATCTCAGTCTGGCATCTGCTTTACCGACGATCAACTTTATATGATCATTCCATTTTAAATTACTCCTAATGCGTACTCCCAGATAATTTATGGAATTAACTGCTTCCAGTTGCTGACCTGCTATTTTGTAACTAAATGATAAGGGATCTATCTTTCTATGTATTCGCAGCACATTACACTTGTCTACATTGAGATTCAATTGCCATTCCCTGCACCATGCGTCAATTCGCTGCAGATCCTCCTGCATTTCAGTACAATTTTCCATTGTTACAATCTCTCGATATACCACAGCATCATCTGTAAAATGCCTCAGTGAACTTCCGATGTCATCCACCAGGTCATTTATGTATATTGTGAACAGCAACGGTCCCATGACACTCCCCTGTGGCACACCTGAAATCACTCTTACTTCGGAAGACTTCTCTCCATTGAGAATGACATGCTGCGTTCTGTTATCTAGGAACTCCTCAATCCAATCACACAATTGGTCTGATAGTCCATATGCTCTTAATTTGTTCATTAAACGACTGTGGGGAACTGTATCGAACGCCTTGCGGAAGACAAGAAACACGGCATCTACCTGTGAACCCGTGTCTATGGCCCTCTGAGTCTCGTGGACGAATAGCGCGAGCTGGGTTTCACACGACCGCCGATTTCGAAACCCATGCTGATTCCTACAGAGTAGATTTCTAGTCTCCAGGAAAGTCATCATACTCGAACATAATACGTGTTCCAAAATTCTACAACTGATCGACGTTAGAGATATAGGTCTATAGTTCTGCACATCTGTTCGACGTCCCTTCTAGAAAACGGGGATGACCTGTGCCCTTCTCCAATCCTTTGGAACGCTACGCTCTTCTAGAGACCTATGGTACACCGCTGCAAGAAGAGGGGCAAGTTCCTGCGCGTACTCTGTGTAAAATAGAACTGGTATCCCATCAGGTCCAGCGGCCTTTCCTCTTTTGAGCGATTTTAATTGTTTCTCTATCCCTCTGTCGTCTATTTCGATATCTACCATTTTGTCATCTGTGCGACAATCTAGAGAAGGAACTACAGTGCAGTCTTCCTATGTGAAACAGCTTTGGAAAAAGACATTTAGTATTTCGGCCTTTAGTCTGTCATCCTCTGTTTCAGTACCATTTTGGTGACAGAGTGTCTGGACATTTTGTTTTGATCAACCTACCGCTTTGACACAAGACCAGAATTTCTTAGGATTTTCTGCCAAGTCAGTACATAGAACTTTACTTTCGAATTCATTGAACGCCTCTCGCATAGCCCTCCTCACACTACATTTCGCTTCGCGTAATTTTTGTTTGTCTGCAAGGCTTTGGCTATGTTTATGTTTGCTGTGAAGTTCCCTTTGCTTCCGCAACAGTTTTCTAACTCGGTTGTTGTACCACGGTGGCTCTGTTTCATCTCTTACGATCTTGCTTGGCACATACTCATCTAACGCATATTGTACGATGGTTTTGAACTTTGTTCACTGATCCTCAACACTATCTGTACTTGAGACAAAACTTTTGTGTTGAGCCGTCAGGTACTCTGTAATCTGCTTTTTGTCACTTTTGCTAAACAGAAAAATCTTCCTACCTTTTTTAATATTTCTATTTACGGCTGAATTCATCGATGCCGTAACCGCTTTATGATCGCTGATTCCCTGTTCTGCGTTAACTGTTTCAAATAGTTCGGGTCTGTTTGTCAACAGAAGGTCTAATATGTTATCGCCACGAGTCGGTTCTCTGTTTAACTGCTCAAGGTAGTTTTCAGATAAAGCACTTAAAAAAATTTCACTGGATTCTTTGTCCCTGCCACCCGTTATGAACGTTTGAGTCTCCCAGTCTATATCCGGCAAATAAAAATCTCCACCCAGAACTATAACATGGTGGGGAAATCTACTCGAAATATTTTCCAAATTATCCTTCAGGTGCTCAGCCACAACAGCTGCTGAGCCAGGGGGCCTATAAAGACATCCAATTTCCATGTCTGAGCCTGCTTTAACCGCGACCTTCACCCAAATCATTTCACATTTCGGATCTCCGTCAATTTCCTTCGATACTATTGCACTTCTTATCGCTATAAACACGCCTCCCCATTCACTGTCCAGCCTGTCTCTGCGGTATACATTCCAATCTGAGTTTAGGATTTCATTACTGTTTACGTCTGGTTTCAGCCAACTTTCTGTCCCTAGTACTATATGGGCGTTGTGACCGTTTCTTAATGAGAGCAGTTCTGGGACCTTTCTATAGACGCTCCTGCAGTTTACTATTAGCACATTAATATTGTTATTCCCTGTTGCATTTTTCCTACTCCTACCTTTCCGCGTCTCAGGAGGCGTCTTGTCGGGCCTAGGGAGGGAATTCTCTAACCTAAAAAATCCCCATGTGCACTCCACACGTACTCCGCTACCCTTGTAGCCGCTTCCGGCGTGTAGTGCACGCCTCACCTATTCAGGGAGACCCTACATTTCTCCACCCGATAGCGGAGGTCGAGAAGTTTGCACCCCAGATCTCCGCAGAATCGTCTGAGCCTCTGGTTTAAGCCTTCCACTCGGCTCCAAACCAGAGGACCGCGATCGGTTCTGGGAACGATACTACAAATAGCTCTGATTCCACCCCGCGAGCGAGGCTTTCCGCCTTCACCAATTCCGCCAACCGCCTGTACGAACTGAGGATGACCCCTGAACCCAGACGGCAGGAGTCATTGGTGCCGACATGAGCAACAATTTGCAGTCGGGTGCACCCAGTGCTCTCTATCGCCGCCGGTAGGGCCTCCTCCACATCTCGGATGAGACCCCCGGCAAGCACACAGAGTGAACACTGGCCTTCTTCCCCGACCTCTTCGCTATTTCCCTAAGGGGCTCCATCACCCGTCTAACGTTGGAGCTCCCAATAACTAATAAACCCCTCCCCCCGTGTGCCTGCTCGGACCTTGCTGAAGGAGCAGCCACATGTCCAATCACAGGCAGAGCGGGCGATGCCACATGGCCAGCCTCCACATTTACCCTCCGCCTCGTGCGCCGCGAACGCCGCTGAACCCGCCACTCCCCTTGGGTAGAGGGTGGCCCAACCGCGGCCGGTACCCGCGAAGATGTCTCGACAGCAGGGACAGTGGGTGAAGCATGTAACACCTGGGGTGTACCTTGCGACGCACCAGACTCCCCACTGCCGCTACACTCCGAGGCAGCAGCCTGAAAACGGCTGACAGCGGCCATCAACACGTTCAGCTGTTCGCGAACAGTGGCCAGCACCTCCTGCGTCCGTGCACAGCAGTCACACATCCTATCCCTCCTAAAGAATCAATTTACTGAAGAGAGTTAATCAACTTTTAACTAGATTAAAGGCGGCTGACTATTGACTAAACTATGATTGCTAGCCAGTTCTTGTAGAAAACAAAGAAAATAGCACTACCTGTCTCTGGACTGTATTGAAAACAAACACTAGCACTACTGGCACTATGGTTGACTAAAGGGACTCTCTCTTACTGTATTCAAAACAAACACGAAATCTATGGAACACTATTAATAGCAATCGACAAATAAAGCTTCCTAAAAGCAAAAACACACGGAAGAAGAAGTGACAAGTAAGAAAAATACAGTTAATACTAAAATTAAGGTAGCTCGCTGCACAGCAGACGTGAAGCAGACGGTGGTTAGGACGACACTTTACTATGGAAAAAGGCTGATAGGAAGAGAAATGAAATCAAATAATGTATTTCATACGATTACCAATACGACGTGACACAGGTATAGAAACAAGTTACATTTAAACCAGTTAACGAATAAAAGTAATGATCAAAGTCATCTCGATAAAACTTAAAACTAAAAAAAAGTTGAAGGCACCTCACAAGACTGAAACCCACAACCTTCTGCATGTGAGGTCAGACTTTAACAGTTTCGCTATTATGCCAGTCTGTACTGTACTACTATTTTCAAAGCCATGCACCGTCACGGGACACTCCGATATATTTTTTCGTCTGTTACTCGCAGACGAAGGCATACCACAGTGAATGGCTGCAGACCGCGATTCCTTAGACCTGAAAATACATCATCGTATAGAATGTTTCAAAACGTTTTACCCCACCCCTGGGGATCTCTCCACGTAACTAAAAATAACGTAAAAAGGGGAGACAAAAGGGACGCAAAAGTTAGTACGTTTATCAGGGCGAAGACAGTAAGGCGTAGTATTGTGTGCCAAGAAAAAACGTCATTGCCTCTAACATCGGGAACATATAAACTGATACGCCAAATGTCCAAGTAAAAATATGAAACATAAGAAATCACTTCTTGCCTCAATAAAACGTATACAGGTTGGATAAAACTTGTGTCACGTAATTTTACCCCTAGATAGATGATGTCAGTAAGAACCAAAATTACTAATTATGCGTAGGTCGACAACACACAATTTTTACACTACAGAAACTTGGTGCCACACGCTCCAATGCCCGCTGGATTGCCATGTTGTCGGATGCTCTGGACAACACATGACCGCGAATGCTTTGCCAACCAGAGATCGCGATACATCCAAAGTGTCTCGCATGGTCGGTGATAGCGCGCCAGGTCCTGGGGGCGAATCCGCAAGGATCACGACACATGCATTGTAGTTTCATGATAAGACGTACCGGGAACAAACCCGTCAACAGCTGTTAGTTCGCGTACAGAAAGTCCTTTACAAATTGTGTCGACCTTGAAAAGGGCCCTTTTTGGAGCTAGGACATTGTTTACTTAAAGCAGGTGCTGTAACTGACGACTCTATGACGCGACACAAGCTTGGTAAAGTCGAACAGTGTTTTGCGAGATCTCTTTCAAAGACTGCTGGCATTGCCCTGATGTGATTGGCGGTATGTGGAATGCGTTTTGCCGAACTCTTTCAAAGACTGCTGGCATTGCTCTGATGTGATTGGCGGCATGTTGAACGCGAACCATTAATTCTTCTTCGTTTCTAGGTGGTTCGCGTCCAGGTGGGTGAACTAGAGCCCTGAAGAATCGCCATAGGATAAAGTCTGGTGGCGTGAGGTCTGGTGATCGCGGGAGCCATTTCCTGTGAGCACCTCTGCCAATTGCCCGGCCGTCGAAGAGTTCATTGAAATATCCTCGCATAGTACGACCGGTATATGCGGGCGCCCCAACATGCTGCAAGCACATGCGTAGCCGTAGGTCCAGGGGAACATCTTCCAGCAGCCCGGGTAGAGTTTCTTACGAAATGTGAAGGTAATTTGCTCCTGTAAGTCGAGGAGGTAGCTGAACCGACCCAGTCAGATGGTCACCCACAATGGCTACCCAAACGTTGAGGGAAAATCGTTCCTGCTGTTCGTGGACGTACATGAGGTGAGGATTTCCCCTTGCCCAGTAATGAATGTTTTGCGTGTTGTAAAGGCCATCCCGATGGAAGGTGAACTTGTCGGTAAACAACACAATGGCTGGTAAGTCGGGATCTCGGGCAACACGTCGCAGAAACCACTGACAAAACCATAGCCCGTGTTCATAGTCCGCCAGAGGATGTAGGTCTTGGACGGAGTGGATACTAAATGGATGCTGACCGTCATTCCTCAAAACCTCCCAGCCTAACCGATGAGTGAGCCAAGTCGTGTTCAACTTGTCATATGTGCTTCATCGAAACGCTCGAGTACAGTCTCTTCAAATGGAGCATCTCGTCGTGTTCGATGTCTTCCAGCATCACTAGGATATGCCGCCGACGAATATGTTTTCGCCAAGTCGCCGGTGACTTGCTGTAAACGTCTACGGATGTGGGTGGCGTCTTAGGTGTGAATGCCTTTGACATGAGCGGGAGTGCTATTCGACGCGTGTGCGTATCACGTGGGGGCAGTGGCAGGGCGATTGACGTTTGAATGTGTGAATGTGAACCGACAACCACAGCACTGCCCGTCAGACGACGAACAGCAACAGGGCAATCCCACGCCCAATCGGAGCGCGTGGCACCAAGTTTCCGTAGTTTAAAAACGGCGCATTGTCGACCTACACAACATTAGTAATTTTGGTTCCTACTGGCATTAGCTATCCACGGTTAAATTATTAGACACACTATTTCTTCATCCCTAATAGTAGATACAAGCCCGATACATTTGAGGATGCTATGGTAACATAACAGACGATCAAGAAGAAGGAAAAATATATGGTTTATTCGTGATGGACTTCCAGATGGAAGAGCCTTCAAACATTTTAGGTAAATCACTTGTGCTATCAGTTCTGTAGTACTCTTCTAGTGTTCGGATTCCGTACCAAGGTGGTACTGGAAAAGGGAAAAATGATCCTAGAACACGAACACAAGCTCCTAATACGATACAGTTCTACACTTAGACATGCTATAATGTTAAAGCAATGTAGTTTCAGATGTACTAGGTGTGGGGAATGCAACACTGTTAATACCCCAATTCAGGGAATATATTTTCTGCACCTACATTAATTCGCCCTACGAGTTTTCTATTCCACTCATTATTATGAGAAACTTTAAGATGATAATAAATTACTACCCTGTATTCCAGAGGAAAAGACGATACATTCTTTGTGATGCATGCACTATATAGCTCTCTGGAGGTGTGTAGCACTCAGTTTTCACATCCAGTTACGATTATGAAATTATGCTACGCTCGCATCAGTCCTATAAAACGATCGTCAGAAATGGAAAATGCATGAAACAACGAAATTTTATGGGGAAGTAGACATATGAATAGCAGCAGGATTTGACATGTGAAATTATACTCATGGTGCACTAGCTCCATGAACAGAACACAGTCTCTTCCACACACAACATCTGACAAACAATTGAACACAGGGATTGCAGTACCTCAAATTGCAGTACCTCACCAATGCTTTGTCACTAACTCAGAATCACTGCAGTTATGAAACTGAAGACTCGATTTATGTCCAAGATGTGACAGATGGTGCTGAAATAAGTTTTCCATCGGTTAGGTGGACATGATTCATCAAACGTGCGTTGAAAACCCTCTGCTGACTGTGGTATAGACAGATTTGCTGTTAACGATTGCAGGTAGAAAGCACTCTAAGTCACACACTGAACACGCAATTGCATAAAAGTCGAACACAGGTTATAGCACACAACTAAAACATCCCGCAGAACAACAGAAATAGTGGTTAAATGTGTTCTGAATGACCTACCGCAACTTCTCCCTCTCTCTAGAATGCATCATCAGTCTACCATTAAATCATACTTAGTTACTGCTATTCTCAACCGACTTCTCCATCTACTTTCAATTAGTCTTTAACGCAAATCCATGTCAGTTTAGAGGCACATGGTCCTCTTTTTTTTAAGAAAGCAACTTGTATGTATCCCTGTTACCTCAATAGACATACAGCAGAATGTTGTTAAAAAACCATGCAACAGCTGTTTTGTAAGGTACTTGCTAGCTGACACCGAGTGGTTGTGATTGGTAGAGAATACGTAGAAACACATTGTAACTGCTGTTTATTAGAGTTTACAAGACATAAACACTTTTGCAGAGGGTGAATCATGTGCTCCATTCTGTAGCTGTATATTGCAGTCCCCAAAATGATAATACAATGCTGTTTAGCTGAGGACACTTTATAAAAGTCTACAAGGTAGTTGCTCATAACATTGGGGTCTCACCTGTGCTTGTAATCTGACTTATATAAATTTATTACTCTGCATTTGGTGTCATCCATGTTAAACATTCTGTTACAGCTGTCTTATTTCTGTGCACGGAAAATGATTGTTTCCCTTGTTCCGAGTGTTCCCATGTCACCTTTACTCGTATTTCTCTTGCTGCCGCATACTCGTTCTGATGTACAAGAACTTTCCTGCATGAATCAGACATGTAAGCACTCCCTCATTGTCCTTCAGTTTCCCCAGTTTCCCATGGGAGGTCTCCATACCACGCTCCGAACCTACCACCAATAAATCCACGACCCCACACATACAGCGAGTGGATTAACTTCTGAAGCACTTCATAAAGAAATCCTGGCCATAGCGCATGGTGGATCCAGTTTCGAACACTATCCCACCCGTAATGCATGATAAATTCATATTCGAACCCTATCCGGACCATAATGCGTGGGGAATACACCCACAAACACTATCCCTGATATAATGCAATCCCTATCCTGATCATATCCCCAAGCAACCTTGTGCCACGAAGGTCCCCGAACGTGAAACCGATACAGGCACAAACAGATAGAAAAAGAGCGTAGTTGTGCTAGGTGGTGACAGTTGTACTACATGTACAAGCAGATTTAGAATACGTGGTGAGACGTGATGTCATGATTACACGAGCAGAAGTGACATAAAATCTGTAAAATTAGCGAATTTGACGGAAAATACATCTAAATTGAGGGAAAATACGCCAAATTCGGGAAAACTGTAGGGCAATGAAGGAGTATTTACATGTCTCTTTGGTGCAGGAAATTTCTGGTACATGGGAAAAATGTATGTGACAATAATATGTATACGAGAAAAAGTTGACATGGAATCAACGGGAACCAGGGAAACAGTCTTTTTCGTACACAGCGATAAGACGGCTGCCGTAGAATGTTTAACGTGGATCATCAACAAATGTAAAGTAATAAGTATACATACGAGGGCTGCTCAAAAAATTCCGGAACATTTGTAATTTTGCGCCAGTGGTGTGTTGCAGCGAAATGCGGTTGGCATCCCTGTACACGCTTGTGCTTATGTGTAACTGCTGGAAGTTTCACTGTTGTATGTCTGTTAGTGATTGTTCTGTGTTGTAGTGAGTAGAACCTTATGCCTCACAGTTTGTGAATTTCGAGATGGAAGAGTTAGAGAAGCAGTGTATCTGCTTTAAATTTTGCATGAAACTCACAAAAAACGTTTACAGTGGCACATCAAATGATGCAGGGAGCCTACGGCGATGAGTGATGAGTATTACGAATGGTTGACACGGTTTAAAAATGGCCAGACGGAAGTTAAAGACGGCCCTCGTTCAGGACGCCCTTCGACTTCTACTGACGGCGCTCATGTGAGGAACGTCAATGAAACTGTGCGTGCCAGTCGAAGACTGACTATCCGAGATACTGCAGAAGAATGTAACATTTCACTTGTGTCATGTCACGAAATCCTGACACAGCATCTAGGAATAACTTTTGATGGAGTACACTCTAAGGAAAAAAAGAATACGACGCACCACACAGAAACTATCCGAAAGGGACGGAAATCGGTATATGTAATGTACAAGTGAAAACAAACGATTGATTACAATTTCAGAAAACTTGAATGTTTATTGAAGAGGAAGACCTTCGCAAGCCGCGGAAGGCCGGCGTATACCAGATTCAATGCCAGTGTGAGAAGACAAACAGGGCGCAGCGTCGGGCGTCGTTGCCGAGAACACCAGAGGCACAGTCGACTGATGTATGCCAATAAGTCAGCTGTGGCAGAGCACTGTTTATCCTACAGTCACGCGACGGAGAACGAACGTACCAGGATCTCGTCACAGACTTCCAAATACTGGGACAACGTCGTTAGAGAGGCCACAATGATTAGCACCAGGGACGATCTCATCAACCGAGACAGCGGCTATAATCTTAGCAAGGCTTGGGAACGAGCACTGAGTTTAATTAAGAAGACGCTCAGCAAACAAAACGATCTGGCGACCGCGATGGACAGAGGACGTGCATCAGCGCTGTCTCAGACGCCGACGCCTGCGCCTCCGCGACCGCCGACGTGGTGGCTGGTGGGGGCAGCGGGTGTCAGTGGGCGGCGCGCCCTCAGGAGCTCAGTTTGTCAGCGCACCTGAAGATGGCTACACGTCTGATCAAATGGTTCGAATGGCTCTGAGCACTGCGGTACTTAACATCTGAGGTCATCAGTCTCCTAGACTTAGAACTACTTAAACCTACCTAACCGAAGGACATCACACACATCCATGACCGAGGCAGGATTCGAACCTGCGACCGTAGCAGCAGCATGGTTCCGGACTGAAGCGCCTAGAACGGCTAGGCCACAGCGGCCGGCCACGTCTTATCACCGAAATTTTGTGTCCGCTCGACACTACGAAACGACATTGCACCCGTGGCCTCTTGGATCAACAAAGACGCCGAGAGAAACTGGAGAAATGTTTAAAATTATTCTCTGGGTATACTTTCCTGGAAGACTCAGTATATTGCTTCGAAACTTATATCTCATGTAAAGGCCGTGAAGGTACAGTTAGAGAGATATGAGCTCACACGGAGACTCACCAACAACTGATCTTCTTCACTCACCTCATTTGCAACTGCAACAAGAAAGGGGATGAGCGACAATGGTACACAGAGTAACCTACGCCATGCATTGTAACGTGGTTTGTGGAGTAAAGATACAGAGGAGAAGTGGGAGGCGTCCTAGACATCTACTCGCTCAATCCCCGTGAAACAAGACGTTGGCAGAAAACGTTTGCAGTCTCAAAGTGTTTGGGCTCCCTCCATTACTGACAATTTGTATTCAAATTTCAAGCTGCGACTAGGATCGAAGTGAGGATCCAGGAGGTTCAGTACAATACCGGTAAACTCCAGATCCCTTAGACAATGGAACTCCCATGTATAAAGGAGCTTAAAAGTACTAATTCCTTTACAAATGAGTTAACGTATCAAATGTTTGGCGGTAAACGTATTAGCGACAAAAACCGTACAAAATAATTGAAATTATGTTTAAAATTTGTTGAAAGTCGCTAAGTGCTCTCATTACGGAACACTGCACGAATATTGTCTGTGGTCGAGCGGTTCTTGGCGCTTCAGTCCGGAACCGCCCTGCTGCTATCGTCGCAGGTTCGAATCCTGCATCGGGCGTGGATGTGTCTGATGTCCTTAGGTTAGTTAGGTTTAAGTAGTTCTAAGTCTAGGAGACTGATGACCTCAGATGTGAAGTCCCATAGTGCTTAGAGTAATTTGAACAATTTGAAACAAACTTCTCAGGTATCTTAATGTTTATGACGTCATATCTCCTGAAGTGTGTGTTGTACAATGATATAATTTTGCATGCATATTCAATGATATATGTAGGTTTTGTCTGTAAATCTAGACAGTATTGCGATGTGGGTTATGTGCACGAGCGGTCGCAACTACCCCCCGCCTGCCGGCCTCACGGGTACACTCTGTGCCGTGTATATGAAAGCTTCGCAACTGTTGCAGTGTGTTAGTTCAGTGCATAACATCTTAGCATTCTTGTTTTGCATGATGATATTCCGTTTGTCATGGATTTATTCATCGATTGTCACTTTTTTATTGTATTTCACTGTTGCTATTTTAGTTTACGTATTGCCATTCTGTAATTTGGATTTTAAAAAAATGGTTCAGATGGCTCTGAGAACTATGGGACTTAACTTCTGAGGTCATCAGTCCCCTAGAACTTAAAACTACTTAAACCTAACTAACCTAAGGACATCACACAAGGTCGCGCGGTTCCAGACTGTAGCGCCTACAACCGCTCGGACACTCCGGCCGGCATTTCGAGACAGTGAGTGGAGCTGTGTACGCTAGAAAGTGGAGTGCCAAATAGAGAACTTTGAGCATTTTCGACAAATACCGACGTACCTTCTAATATCATGTCGGAACTCCTTTCACCCAGCGTAGAGCAACAACTCGAAGTCGCATGGACTGAAGAAGACTTTGGAAGTTCCCTGCAGTATTGAGTATGCTGCCTCTGTAGCCGACATAATTTGTGAAAGTGTAGAATGTTCGATGGGATTCGTGTCGGGAGATCTGGTTGGTCGAAAAATTCGTTCGAATCGCCCACAACGTTCTTCAAACCAGTCGCGTACATCTGAGGTCCACTGACATAAGGAGTTGTCCACCACAGGAGAAGCATGAACGCTACCACTCAGCCATGGAACGTGATGATAATAATTGTGATACGAATAAAATTATTATGGATGGATGTTATTAACCTCAGGCTATTTCAACTTATGAATTACGTCCGCTCTTCACAGCAAAATAATGAGCACTACGTCATTGCTCAGTGATGAGTAATAAACTATTTACGTGCGCAGAACTGCGCGCGCTAGCCTGCAGTGTCTGCTCCCTTCTTTTCTTCCCCAAATCATAGTCTGCAATGACTTCCAACGAGGAACCAACACGTGAAGCCAGACCACAGCGTTCAGTTGGTATCTTCGAGTGCCCTTGTTCCACGGTAGTGTGTTGTTCTGAGTACATTCGTCCAGCACTTTTTTGAGAGGCTATTCGATTTATTGCCTGCACAACGACCAACTGTATCACGAAATTACGTGTGAAAAAAATACATTATGTAGCACATACCATCAAAAACGACAAGGGAAACAAACGAAGGAAATTGTAAAACAATCGGAGAGTATGAACGTATTTTTACGTCGCCTTCAACAAGCAGTAAAAAAAGTCGTATGAAGATGTTCTTTCTTCGAACAGAAACACTGTGAGACTAAGTAGTAACCTCCTTTCAGCTATAACTGCGAAAGCAAAGAGAGCTTCACTCCAAGTTTAAACGCAGCCAAAACCTCTCAGACAAACAGAAGCTAAACGATGTCAAAGTTAGCGTAAGGACGGCTATGCGTGAAGCGTTCAGTGAATTCGAAAGTAAAATTCTGTGTACCGACTTGACAGAAAATCCTAGGAAGTTCTGGTCTTACGTTAAATCAGTAAGTGGCTCGAAACAGCATATCCAGATACTCTGGGATGATGATGGCATTGAAACAGAGGATGACACGCGTAAAGCTGAAATACTAAACACCTTTTTCCAAAGCTGTTTCACAGAGGAAGACCGCACTGCAGTTCCTTCTCTAAATCCTCGCACAAACGAAAAAATGGCTGACATCGAAATAAGTGTCCAAGGAATAGAAAAGCAACTGGAATCACTCAACAGAGGAAAGTCCACTGGTCCTGACGGGATACCAATTCGATTCTACACAGAGTACGAGAAAGAACTTGCCCCCCTTCTAACAGCCGTGGACCGCAAGTCTCTAGAGAAACGGAAGGTTCCAAATGATTGGAAAAGAGCACAGGTAGTCCCAGTCTTCAGGAAGGGTCGTCGAGCAGATGCGCAAAACTATAGACCTATATCTCTGACGTCGATCTGTTGTAGAATTTTAGAACATGTTTTTTGCTCGCGTATCATGTCGTTTTTGGAAACCCAGAATCTACTCTGTAGGAATCAACATGGATTCCGGAAACAGCGATCGTGTGAGACCCAACTCGCTTTATTTGTTCATGAGACCCAGAAAATATTAGATACAGGCTCCCAGGTAGATGTTATTTTCCTTGACTTCCGGAAGGCGTTCGATACAGTTACGCACTGTCGCCTGATAAACAAAGTAAGAGCCTACGGAATATCAGACCAGCTGTGTGGCTGGATTGAAGAGTTTTTAGCAAACAGAATACAGCATGTTGTTATCAATGGAGAGACGTCTACAGACGTTAAGGTAACCTCTGGCGTGCCACAGGGGAGTGTTATGGGACCAGTGTTTTTCACAATATATATAAATGACCTAGTAGATAGTGTCGGAAGTTCCATGCGGCTTTTCGCGGATGATGCTGTAGTATACAGAGAAGTTGCAGCATTAGAAAATTGTAGCGAAATGCAGGAAGATCTGCAGCGGATAGGCACTTGGTGCAGGGAGTGGCAACTGACCCTTAACATAGATAAATGTAATGTATTGCGAATACATAGAAAGAAGGATCCTTTATTGTATGATTATATGATAGCGGAACAAGCACTGGTAGCAGTTACTTCTGTAAAATATCTGGGAGTATGCGTGCGGAACGATTTGAAGTGGAATGATCACATAAAATTAAATGTTGGTAAGGCGGGTACCAGGTTGAGATTCATTGGGAGAGTCCTCAGAAAATGTAGTCCATCAACAAAGGAGGTGGCTTACAAAACACTCGTTCGACCTATACTTGAGTATTGCTCATCAGTGTGGGATCCGTACCAGATCGGGTTGACG
Source organism: Schistocerca nitens (assembly GCF_023898315.1). Classification (NCBI taxonomy): domain Eukaryota; kingdom Metazoa; phylum Arthropoda; class Insecta; order Orthoptera; family Acrididae; genus Schistocerca; species Schistocerca nitens. The sequence continues at coordinate 1,110,427,185 of NC_064615.1, read as the reverse complement.
GAGGAGATACAGAGGAGCCAAAGAAGAGCGGCGCGTTTCGTCACAGGGTTATTTGGTAACCGTGATAGCGTTACGGAGATGTTTAGCAAACTCTCTTGCAGAGTCTGCCACTTAAGAGAGGCGCTCAGCATCGCGGTGTAGTTTGCTCGCCAGGTTTAGAGAGGGTGCGTTTCTGCATTAGGTATCGAATATATTGCTTCCACCTACTTATACCTCCCGAGGAGATCACGAATGCAAAATTAGAGAGATTCGAGCGCGCACGGAGGCTTTCAGACAGTCGTTCTTCCCGCGAACCATACGCGACTAGAACAGAAAAGGGAGGTAATGACAGTGGCACGAAAAGTGCCCTCCGTCACATACCGTTGGGTGGCTTGCGGAGTATAAATGTAGATGCAGAACTGTTTCTTCAAGAGTTCACCCATTGCCAGTAAAGATAAGAGATTATTTCATTTACTTGTTGCCAAACATTGTTTACTAATTCTAGGAAAATACGAAAGGGTAAGCTATTGAGGTAAAGAATTAGATAATATGTGGTGTCACTGCCAGACACCACACTTGCTAGGTGGTAGCTTAAATCGGCCGCGGTCCATTAGTACATGTCGGACCCGCGTGTCGCCACTGTGTGATCGCAGACCGAGCGCCACCACACGGCAGGTCTCGAGAGACGTACGAGAACTCGCCCCAGTTGTACGACGACGTTGCTAGCGACTATACTGACGAAGCCTTTGCTCTCATTTGCCGAGAGACAGTTAGAATAGCCTTCAGCTAAGTTAATGGCTACGACTTAGCAAGGCGCCAATTGTATCAGTGCATGTATCTTACGAGTCTCATTTGTATAGTCAAGAGAGATGTACCAAAAGGAAGCATTAAAAGTTAAGTATATTCCAAAGCTACGTATTTTCTTTATAGCAGTCATAACGTATCCTGTTCTAGACTTGACGCCAGTCGGCGTGTGTGTACGCGTGCATTTCGGCTTCCTTCTCCGTGTGGCGTAGCAAGCTTGTTACGCCACAACATAATATCTACCGAGGATATCACGAACATGAATTAACCTGGATGAAGTTAAGCTTGAAAAATCGCTAAAAATGGTAATCGGATGCTTCTATATATAGCCTTAGTTAGGAGCTGTGGTGCTAAATCCTTTAGAGAGAACTTCCAGAATATCGCTAACACTTTTCCTGATCGTGCCGTTGTAATAGGGGGGGGGGGGTGACTTCAACTTGCCAGGTACAGATTAGTAGAGATATACTACGAACACTGGTCCCATAGGTAGGGATTCGTGAGGCATTATGGTGAATGTTTTGTCCGAAAATTACTGATAGCAGACAGAGAAAAAATTCCAGAAGGTAACGTCTTAGACCTTCTACGAACAAGCAGACCTGGAACTAAATGTAAATGTCGTGTGACTAGGGCCTCTCGTCGGGTAGACCGTTTGCCGGATGCAAGTCTTTCGATTTGACGCCGCTTCGGCGACTTGCGCTTCAATGGGGATGAAATGATGATGATTAGGACAACACAACACCCAGTCCCTGACCGGAGAAAATCTCCGACCCAGCCAGGAAGCGACCACGGGCCCCTTGGATTTTCATTCTGTCGCGCTCACTACTCAGCTACCTTTTTTTATTTTTTTTTTATTTTTTTCGCGTCTCCGTCTACCCCTTATAGTCCGTCCTTCCGCTCGCCATTAAGTCGCCTTCTTCGGCGCGGCTTCAAATGCCTTGACAAAATAAAACAAAACGTGTGTGATTACATGCTCTTGCATTATTTAAGAAGATACAGTCATCCACGTAAAGGAGACGTTAACTGAATGTCAATTCGGCTCCATTGCCTTGTGGTAAAAGAAAAACACAATGAAGTTAAACCAAAAGGTAGATTACATTCCTTTTAAAAATAAAATTAAAAGGTGTATTCTGAGCTATTAGAAGTTAAATAAAAACTGATATCCTTCTCAGAACAGAAAACTTAATTTTCTTCTTCTGACGAAATGAAACTTCAACCCTGCCAGTCGATAACTTCACTGTGTTTGCAACTTAATATATGGTCATTTATACATTTTATCTGCCTATAGATGATTTGTCTTATCTGGAGTGAGTATCTGCTTAATGATCGTTTACATGAAGTTCAATCAATTAATCTGTTATGCTCCTTAATTTTATGTTACAGTCTTGAGTAAGTAGTTTGCGAATTTGTCGTTATAGTTTATTTGTTTTCATTAGCATATAGTACTAAGTTGTAAGATAGACCCAGAAGTCTTCCTTACTCTAATCTTCTTTTGTAAATAAGTAGTGTACTGTTATTCCTTTTAACCAGTTGAGTGCGCTTCTTCTCGTCTGTGGTTACGATGTATCATCCGGCGTCAGAAAGTCAGCAGGTGTTTTATAGCTGGGCGATGTCCTACTGCTGAGTGCTAACTTATTCGTAATATATTCCCACACATATTTTACTTTGTCACACACGAACCTGTGTTTATCAGTATGTATTAAATTGCATGTTGTACACAAAGGTGAATCTGCGAGGTGGATGTTACGTAGTTTGGAGTTAGTTGCCAGTTTTCTGTTAACTGCAAAATACCAAGTGGCTCTCATTGTGGACGGCAAGTACCGACAATGGATGTTCTCCCAGATTACCTTCCAGTTGTAAAGTTTGTATTTTTCTTCGAGGTTATTTTTCTTCTTATCTTTCATGAGTACCTGGTATACATGTTTTACTTTCTTCATTTCGTTTTCGGGGATCCTTGTTTGTACATAAGTGTACTCCAGTAAAAACCATTTTAAATGGTAAGGTCCGTTCGGAATATGTTGCACCGTGATAGGTGGACTGAGGTCGGACGGAGCTATCTCAGTAAGCAGATGAGCAGCGAGACTATCAGCTGAGTGTTTCCATTGGTGTAAAGTTTTTGAGATGTATAAAGCTTGCGCCTTCTTTCCAACATCTATAAGATTTAAGCTACCATTTTTTGTAGCAAGCGTTAAGGTGTCAAACTGAACTTTAAAAATGTGATGACTGCTGACAAACTGTGCTAATGCTGACATAATTCGTTTTGCTGTGATTGCAGACATTGGCAAAAGTTGAGCGACATAATTGAGATTTGAGGTGAAGTAGACATTTGCGACCGTTACTTTCTGAATTTCATTTAATTTTCGTACACTGTGTTCCCATATGCTGGCACGTATGGTCTGGAGAAGCTTTCTATAGTTGGTTGCAATTGTGTGACGGATATTACTCTGAAAATCAATTCCAAGACACTTGAAGATTTTCAGCTGACGTAGTTGTCTGTGAGGGTGCGATCCTAGGCCGCGGCCAGTGTTGAGTATTCCAGACTTTATCCAGTTTAGTTGTGCACTGATGCTTGCTCATATTGCCTGACTATATGTAGTGCGGTTTCCACTTCAGTTCTGTTGAGTACAAGGAAACCGACATCGTCTGCATACGCCTTGCACACAACTCGGGATCCATGTATTTGTATGCCCTGTAAACTTTGCGTCAGGGTAGTCTACAACGGCTCAATGGCAATAGCAAAAAGCGCCATGGGCATTGGGCAACCCTGACTGATGGAACTGGCTATCTCCATTGCTCGAGTTGGCTGTCCATTGATTATGACATTGGATAAATTAGTCGCTACCATCTGTTGTATAACGACAACGAACCCAGGTGGAAAACGCATCGCATACATTGTACGAAAGAGATACTGGTGGTTAACACTGTCAGAAACTTTATCGAAATCCAAAGACTACCGGGGGCGGACGCCTGGAACTTATCGAATCAGTAAACGTAGATGAAGTTATGAGTCACAATAAAGCTGTTCCTGGCAACTATGAGCAAGGGTTTTACAAGAAACTGTACAGTGTGTGTATAGTCAGCATCAAATATTCAGTGTTGGGGACGATGACGTGGAGCACAAATGAGGAAAATTCAAAAGCGTTCTTCAGGTATTTTCCGAGCAAGGTTTTAATGGACGCGAAAGACCCAACGTGGTTTAACACCAGTTTAACATCGTGTTATGTAAACACAAATTCAAGAGAATTCAAAACCTAACTGACAAACGAAAGCTGACCGAAGCGAAAATGAGCGTAAGGAGAGCAATGGCAGAAGCGTTCAGTGACTTTGAAAGTAAAATTTTGTCAAAACATATGTGTAAAAACCCTAGGAGGTTTTGGCCTTACGCACTCATAAAATCAGTAAGCGATCCTCTATTCATTCACTCAGCAATGATGCTGACCCCGAAACGGAAGATAACAGAGAGAAGGCCGAAATTCTGAATTCGGTCTTCCGAAATTGTTTCACTGCGGAAGATCGTAACACAGAGGCTCCCTTCAATCATCGTAAGAACGTCGAAACGGCAGATACTGAGATAACCGATCGTCGAACAGAAAAGCAGCTACAATCGCTTGGTAGTGGAAAGGCGTTAGAACCAGATGATATACCAATAATATTCTATAGAGATTATGTGAAAGAAGTTGCCCGCCTTCTAGCAGCAATTCATTGTAGATCGTGGGAGCTACCAAGGGTAACCAGCAAGTGGAAAAAAGCACAGGTCGTCCTGGTTTTTAACAAGGCACGCGTAACAGATGAACACGATTATAGATCCATATTATTGGTGTCAATCTGTTGTAGAATTACGGAACATGTTTTATGCTCAAGAATTATGATAATTTTGTAGAACGAATATCTCCTATCCCATCAGGTAGAAAACGAATGAAACGAAAGCGAATGCTTTGACAGAAATATACCTGCGCAGGACACCAATGTTTGACGTCAGAATATGTCCGATAAGAATAGAAGAGAACAGACCACAACACTAGATCGCAACAGTCTCTTCCTCACACAATAACTGCCGAGCAATTTGTTACAGATGCGTATTCCTAAGATGTGGCTGTACTATCCAATAAATTATCATGTTAAGGTGTTCCTATCTCTGCTGCAGAATCAAAACCAAAACAGCTAGTAAACTGAGAGTTCGACACATATTTTTGATGAAAACTGGTGCTAGTGATACAACACTTCCTGAATGTTTGCAAGAAATCTAGTTCTTAAATCCATTTCCCCTGTATTTCATAAACCAAACGATAACTCATCTATAGCTCTGACCGGTTTTTCGTGATCATAATAGTAACAACTAGACGTATTTCACACAATTTCACATGTTTAGCGGTGCTAAATCTCTCGAGTACACTACGTTTACATATTTAGTTGCTGTTATACCTATCTCTGGCAGTCTCGAGAATGATATTGCACACTGTTTACACTAATTTCAAACTTTATACCTCCTCGCAGTACATTCCTTCTGTAACCTCGAATTCGCAGAATGGGTGAAACTTGTAGCTGTAGTTCTGGCACGTGGTAGTACTATACACTGAATTGTAACGTTGAGTAAACACATTTTTACCACCGACTCAAAACCGCTACAACTTTGAAGCTGAATGTTTAACACGTATAATTGTTTGGACGCCTTCCGTTCGTCCGAATGTACGAGGGCAGTTCAATAAATAATATAACACATTTTTTTTCTCGGCCAATTTTGGTTGAAAAAACCGGAAATTTCTTGTGGAATATTTTCAAACATTCCCGCTTCATCTCGTATAGTTTCATTGACTTCCGACAGGTGGCAGCGCTGTACGGAGCTGTTAAAATGGCGTCTGTAACGGATGTGCGTTGCAAACAACGAGCAGTGATCGAGTTTCTTTTGGCGGAAAACCAGGACATCTCAGATATTCATAGGCGCTTGCAGAATGTCTATGGTGATCTGGCAGTGGACAAAAGCACGGTGAGTCGTTGGGCAAAGCGTGTGTCATCATCGCCGCAAGGTCAAGCAAGACTGTCTGATCTCCCGCGTGCAGGCTGGCCGTGCACAGCTGTGACTCCTGCAATGGCGGAGCGTGCGAACACACTCGTTCGAGATGATCGACGGATCACCATCAAACAACTCAGTGCTCAACTTGACATCTCTGTTGGTAGTGCTGTCACAATTGTTCACCAGTTGGGATATTCAAAGGTTTGTTCCCGCTGGGTCCCTCGTTGTATAGCCGAACACCATAAAGAGCAAAGGAGAACCATCTGTGCGGAATTGCTTGCTCGTCATGTGGCTGAGGGTGACAATTTCTTGTCAAAGATTGTTACAGGCGATGAAACATGGGTTCATCACTTCGAACCTGAAACAAAACGGCAATCAATGGAGTGGCGCCACACCCACTCCCCTACCAAGAAAAAGTTTAAAGCCATACCCTCAGCCGGTAAAGTCATGGTTACAGTCTTCTGGGACGCTGAAGGGGTTATTCTGTTCGATGTCCTTCCCCATGGTCAAACGATCAACTCTGAAGTGTATTGTGCTACTCTTCAGAAATTGAAGAAACGACTTCAGCGTGTTCGTAGGCACAAAAATCAGAACGAACTTCTCCTTCTTCATGACAACGCAAGACCTCACACAAGTCTTCGCACCCGAGAGGAGCTCACAAAACTTCAGTGGACTGTTCTTCCTCATGCACCCTACAGCCCCGATCTCGCACCGTCGGATTTCCATATGTTTGGCCCAATGAAGGACGCAATCCGTGGGACGCACTACGCGGATGATGAAGAAGTTATTGATGCAGTACGACGTTGGCTCCGACATCGACCAGTGGAATGGTACCGTGCAGGCATACAGGCCCTCATTTCAAGGTGGCGTAAGGCCGTAGCATTGAATGGAGATTACGTTGAAAAATAGTGTTGTGTAGCTAAAAGATTGGGGAATAACCTGGTGTATTTCAATGCTGAATAAAACAACCCCTGTTTCAGAAAAAAACTGTGTTGCATTACTTATTGAACTGCCCTCGTATCATTAGAAACTCTCTCACATTATATGTACATGGTAAGAGATGATGAAAGTATCATATTTGAAGTCACATTTTATGGAAACTTTCACTGTAAAAATAAAGTAGCTAACCATTAGATTACGGTCTTCCTTTCAATTTTTTCCAGAGATACAGCTAATAAGAATGAACTGTGTATCTCTTAAGATGTATCTCTTAAGAAGTAGCGAACATTTTAGTGGTGACAAATTATTATACCATAACATCTGACACCTTTTTCACGCCGAGTGCAAGTATTTTTATATGGACTTACATTCCAAGTTTACTATCAAGTAGCTCCATCAGTGTTGTGAGGAAACTGATCAGCTGTCTAGACAGCACTTACAGATGGTTGTACCGCAACCCGAAGTACTTAACACCAAAACTCATCAAAAATATGTGTGAAACATTCAGCTTCAGAGTTGTAGCGGTTTTGAGTCGGTGGTAAAAACTTGTTTACTTAAGATGACAATTTAATGTATAGCAATACCAAGTGCCAGAACTACAGCTACAAGTTTCCACTTATTCCACGAATTCAAAGTTACAGAAGAAATGTACTGCGAGAACGTATAAAGTTTAAAATTAATGTACACTGTGTGCAGAGTTGTGGAGACTTCTGCCACTGAACGTATCAGGATGACCAAATGCAGTGGGAAGACACCAAATGTAGTGGTCAGGTGCTAGGAGGTGTCGTATTAAAACTCGGCGAGAACTTTCCAAATGATTTATTTGTTTCCACTACAGTGCTCCATCCACCTCGGTGTGTGTCACAGGGCCCCACAATGCTGAGGAAGCACCCCAGCCGCCTGTGCAACGCAACGCTGTGTCGTGCCATCCTCGTACACCAGCTGCAGAGTTCCGATTACGTCAGGATGGCTGCGACAGCAGCCGACTCAGCGGCCACCGTCCTTGTTGTTTCCGTGCTGCTCCCCGTGAGCCGTAGGCCAGCCCCACTGCTGCTTCTTCGGCGCTGGTGAGGCTGAGAATGTGGCGACAACGACTGCCCGTGATCCGGTGTCCGAATCTGCGGCCCTCGCCTCGGGAGTCTCCGGCGTTTGTCGGGAGCCGAGACGACTGCCCGCAGTAGTTAGCCGAAGAGTGGCCCGCCACTGGCTGGCTGCGGACACCGTGTCAGCCTCAGAGGGTCGAACCAACGACCTGCTGTGGACTGGGATGCTGGCACCCCATCTGTTGCTGCGTGTAGCCCCGTGGTGTGATACGCCCCACCGTACAGGAGAGCTGCCACACTTGAATGAATCTCGTTAGAAAATGGTACCTAATTATGCTCGGCTTTGCGCCTCTGTTTTGCCAAGCGCGATGTCTTGCATCACGTATTCATAACTTTTAGGTTGTGGAAACTGCTGTGTGCACCCTCTCCTGCAGTTCTACGCCCCTGTGGCCTCTATTTGCCTTCGCAACTGCTGGTATGTGTAACTTACTGCAATCTGTCCCGCACCTGGCTGTAACTCGTGCTCTGAATATCAGACAAAACTAACTTTCCCTATCCTAAACGGTGGTTCCGCTACATTATTCCCCTCTTAGGAAAGACCCAGTCCCCAGGTCAACCCTTAACTACCTCTTAACTTGTTTGGGTCAGCACCTATGGCATATTTCCTTACTACTAGAAAACTTAAATGTGGTCCAGTGCCATCTTAAAACCATGAAATCAAACAAAACGTAAAAATTCCTTACTGGACGACCACTGCTCGATCAACCCCGTACTTACTCGCCTCACGTGCTCCGTATCCAATCCATTGGGACTTGGACTACCCTTAGTTCCCTCATGCAATTAGCTCTCCGCCTGATCAGAAAGAAAATAACACATAACAAAGTTAAGGCTGCGATGATATTATTTGCCATGGCCTTTCCCTATACTGAGCGACATGTTGCACATGCTGTTCAGCTGATATGAGCCCTTGTTCCTCTAAAACGAACTGGTTTACAGATCTCAACAGACCCGGCTAAGGTGTTTGATTGAACAAGGTCAGATTCTGCCTTCGCAAAAACTCTAAGGTGGTTTCTGAACAGCACAGCTGTGGCTGCGTAACTTGCAGTTGCGTGACTCCTGAAATTGACACTGGCAGATGGAGGTTGGTCCTGTTATGATACACTTAGTTCCATTGATTAAAATTCCGCTTCTGTAAACACTCCTTGCTGAAAACAACTTGCTACTACTACCAAATTCTCGTATGTGGAGAAGATCCAATGGATCCCGACCCGTTACAAGCTCAAGTTTGGTTCCACAATGTCCCTTGGACAGTCTATTCTGTTACCCCTGGCTAAAAGTAACTGCACCGTGCATCTGTCCCATATTTGTAGTTTCACAGATTTTCCTCCGACGTTCACTATTTTTGATCCAAACTCAACACCAATTGTGGGACTACTTTCATCCTTAAATTTACATTATATGAACTGGTGCAATAAACACGACTTTCCTGACCCAGCACTGTCGATAACTAAAAATTTAAACAAGAAATCGTACTCTGATATCGTTCACCACATATTTATTACGGCTTTGCCGCAAAATTTACTCCGACGCATTTATTTCTCCAGAACTGCGTTCGATTTCTCCTCCAACAACACTCCACATACTTCAGACACTACACTTCCCTTTTCAGTGACCTGAGGACAGGCATCACCATCACCCTTCCTCCCTCTTCTGCTGCCCCTAGCAGGCTCACAATACTCGAAAGCACATATAAAATACAATTCCTAATTAATCTACGCAAACCCAATGATACATAACAAGAAAACAAAAAAACTACAAATACTCTACTACTTTCTGGATCGCAAAGCATTCGGTACTTCATGCTGTACTCTATCTTTCTGGTTTTCTCTGTGCTTATCACCTCTCTTCACTCTCTCTTTCTTCCTCTTTCCTTTCTGTGACACTCCTGGAATCACATCTGGGCAACCCTTAAATGGCAGTAACCGCCCAATGTGTACTATCGTCGTTCTAGTTGGCAGCTGAAGCTTAACATTAACGGGAGATGTGGTTTCAACAACTTGGTATGGCCCTTGATACCTCGTGAGGAACTTCTTCGTTTTCCCTTTTTGCGTATAGGGGCTGGACATCATCACCCATTGCCCCACTCTATACTGCAGTAAACTTCCTTTCCGCTTCACGGCGTCTTCTGCCTTTCCAAACTCTTCGTATTCGGATTTTGTACCCGTATAGATTCACCGCTCCTTCCTTTCTGTAGCTTCAATAAATCAAACGGTGACGGCATTTTTCGCCCGCAAACTACCTCATATGGAGACAAACCGGTATTAGTATGGACTTTTGCATTGTATGCGCATACAATATGCTTCAAATACTCGTCCCACTGATGGTGATGAGAATCCATAAAAAATCTCAACATCTTCCCGATTGTTCTGTGTTCCCTTTCTGTCATTCCATTGGCCTGTGGATGAAACGCGCTCGTCCGTAACTTCTTTACGTTCAACAATTTACATAATTCCTTCATTAAATCCGACAAGCCGGCCGTTGGTGGCCGAGCGGTTCTAGGCGCTTCAGTCTGGAACTGCGCGACCACTACTGTCGCAGGTTCGAATCCTGCCTCGGGCATGGATGTGTGTGATGTCCTTAGGTTAGTTAGGTTTAAGTAGTTCTAAGTTCTAAGGGACTGATGACATCAGATGTTAAGTCCCATAGTGCTCAGAACCAAAGCCAAATCCGACATGGAATCGGTCGCTTGCTCAGTAATTGTTGTCTCTGATACACCAAACTTCAAAATCAAATTGCTCACTAACGCTTGCGCGACCATTGCTGCCTGTTGATTTGACTTAGCCACCATCTCCACATACCTCGAAAAATGGTCTGTTATTGTGAGAACGAATCTGTTCCCCGATGGTGTTCGCCTAAAATGTCCTAAGACATCAATTCCGAGCAAAGTGAATGAACATGTCGCTTCCAGTAATAGTGGCAGCTGTATCGGTTTGCGACTCGAATCTGCTCTCTGCGCACATGGTATACAATTAATGACGAACTGATCCACATCTACTTTCCTACCTCTCTACCAAGACCTCTCCGCCACTCTCCTATTTGTCGCTCTACACCCTCCATGACCAGATAACACGTGATCATGTGCTTCCTTTAAAACCTCATCCCTCAACTTCGCTGGCACTACTACCCTTGGCCCTAACTTCGTTTCCCTGCACAGAAGACCGTCGTACATATTAAACTGTGGCTGTGTCCGATATAATTTACAACCGTTGTCCTCGTCCTGTAATTCTTGCCATACTGCTAGGTCATAACCTATGACTTGTACTTTTGCCACCTTTCTACTTAGTGCATCTGCATTACCGTGCTTCTCCCCAGGCTTGTGCACCACCTCGTGGTCGAATTCACTAAGCGTCACAGCCCATCTAATGAGTCTAGTGGACGGATCATTCAACCCCAACAACCACTTGAACCCAGCATGATCTGTCATTACCCGAAATCTTCTCCCATATAAATAACATTTAAAATATGTGATTCCATACATTACTCCAAGCATCTCCCTCTCTGTTGTTGAGTAATTATTCTCTGCTGCATTCAATTGCCTAGACGCGTAGGCTACAGGATGTTCTTTGCCATCAATTTCCTGACTAAGAACACACCCTAAGGCTTGATACGATGCATCGCATGCTAGTATAAACTCCTTTTCCAAATCTGGAAACACACAAGAACCGGAATTCTTGTTACAGCAGTATCATTCTCGAGACTGCCAGTGACAGGTATACCAATAACTAAATTCGTAAACGTAGTATGCTCGAGAGATTTAGCATGGCTAAACATGTGAAATTGTGTGAAATACATCTAGCTGTTACGATTAAGATTATGAAAAACCATTCACAGGTAGAGATAAGTTATCCGTTCATACATGAAGTACAGGCAAAAAGAATTTGAGACTAGATTTCTTGGAAGCATTAGGGAGGTGTTGTATCACTAGCACCAGTTTTGTTCCAAAATACGTGTGGAACTCTGTTTCCTAGCTATTGTGGTTTTGAGCCTGTAGCAGAAAAAGGAACACCTTAGCGTGATAATTCAATGGACAGTACCGCCACATGATATGACTACGCATCTTCCTACATCCACATCTACATCTACATGGATACTCTGCAAATCACACTTAAGTGACTGGCATAGGTTTCATCGAAACACCTTCACAATAACTCTCTATACTCCAATCTAGAACAGCACGCGGAATAAACGAACACCTATATTTTTACGTGCGAGCTCTGATTTCCCTTATTTTATTATGATGATCCTTTCTCCCTAGGTAGGTCGGAGTCAACAAAATATTTTCACGTTCGAATGAGGAAGTTGGTGATTGATATTTCGTGGGAAGATTACGCCACAGCGACTAACGCCTCTGTTTTAAAGATGTCCACCCCAAATCCTGTATAACGTTAGTGACACTTTCTCCCCTGTTTCGCGATAGTAGAAACCGTGCAACTATTCTTTGAACTTTCTCGATGTACTTCGTTAATCATATCTGATAAGGATCCAGAAAGCGCAGTAGTACTCCAAAAGAGGACGGACAGGTGTAGTGTAGTCAGTGTCTTTAGTACATCTCTTACATTTTCTAAATGTTCAGCCCATAAAACGCATTCCTTGGTTTGCCTTCCGACAAAGTTTTCTTTGTGTTTTTTTCCAATTTAAGTCTTCGTAATTATGATTACTAGGTGTTTAGTTGAATGTACGGCTTTTAGATTTGACTGGTTTATCGTGTAACCGAAGTTTGCCGGATTCCTTTTACCACTTGTGTGGATGACCTCATACTTTTCGTTATTTAGGGAAATTACCAATTTTCACACCACACATACATCTTTTCTAAATCGTTTTGCAATTCGCTTTGATCTTCTGTTGACTTTACTAGACACTAAACAAGAATATATTCTACAAACAACCTATGAAGGCTGATCAGATTGTCTTCTAAATAGTTCATGTAGACAACTTCCCGTTAGTTACTACGGTTTGTAACCTCTCTGACAGGAAATCATGAATCAAGTCGTATAACTGGGGCGATATTCCAAACACAGGCAATTTCACTACAAGCTCCTTGTGTGGTACAGTGCCAAAAGCCTTCCGGAAACCTAGAAATACGGTATCAATTGGAAATTCTTTGTCAAAAGCACTCTACGCTTCATGTGTGTAAAGAGCTAGTTGCGTTTCACAAGAACAAAGTTTTCTAAATCCTTGTTGACTCCCTGTCAATAGACCATTCTCTTCGAGGTAATTCATAATGTTCCAATACAACACATAGTTCTGCTACATGTGACGTTAATGATATGGGTCTGTAATTTAGTGGATTACGCCTACTACCCTTCCTGAATATCTGTGTGACCTTTGCAACAAGCCAGTTTTTGGACACGGATCTTTCGTCGAGTAATCAGTTGTATGCGATTGTTAAGTGTGGAGCTACTACGTCAGCATACTCTGTAAGGAACGTAATTGATATACAGTCTGGACCGGAAGACTTACTTTTATTAAGTGATTAAATTGCTTCACTACTACGAAATAGCTGCTTCTAAGTTAGTCATAATGACAGCTGTTCTTAATTCGAATTCTGGAATGTTTACTTCGTCTTCTTTGGTGAACGAATTTCTGAAGGTTGTGTTTAGTAACTCTGCTTTGGCAGAAATATCGTCGATGATATTTCCATTGTTATCGTGCAGAGAAGACAATGTCTTGTCGGTAGCATACTTTACACACAACCAGAATCTCTTTGGATTTTCTGCAAGAATTCGAGGCAAAGTTTTGTTGTGTAAACATTTATAAGCGTCTCACATTGAAGTCCGAGCTAAATTTCTAACTGTTTTAGGATATCGCCAACCTTGGAGATTTTGCGTTCGTTTAAATTTGGCATGCATTTTTTCGATTAACAAACTGCTTGACAGTTATTATGTGACAAAGAGACTTCATTTCCTTTATTGTGGCTGACTTGAATTGTTGTCTGACTTTATACAGTATCGGATAAATTGATGGACGACTTAAATTTTATGGAAATCCCATTTAATGTAAAGGAAAAGTGGTGTAGAGGAATGTATTAGTGTCAATTGTAGAGTGCAAGACAGATATCGAACGAAATCAGAGATGCTGTGTTAGAAGCGTTTCTGCAAGGCTACAAATCATGCACGCCGTGGAAGCCATCAAAGTACACATCGTGGAGTGTATCTTACATCTCTGTTAGTCGTTACCTTTCCTATTCCACTCACAATTGGAGCAATGGGAGAACGAGGGAGTGCCATCGTGCGTTAGGTGTTCTCTTTCGAGTAAATTTAAAGCATCCAATTGCGTTGCACCTGCTCTGCAAAAATGATCACTAATCCATAGCAGGTATCTCATAAAAAACTTTTCGATGAGTGTCACTTGTGTGTTGAAACATAAAGTAAGTGTTCCCGACTTCCGGTTGGTGTTCAGTACAGCTCCGAGATGTCACACACTAGCAAAATAAGGAATATCACGACGGATTTATGATTGCAGAGAAGAGTTCCTACCAAGCAGCATGTTGTCATTAACAGTACCTATAAATTTCCATGACTTCGGAACCATATTCGCTGTTTTCGAGATAAAATTCAGTCTTTTTGTTACACTAATTGTTCTAAAAAGCGCAAGAATACACCTGGTGTTGAACTTTATGCTTCCGTTGGCTCCTGTCTCAGTGTACTGGAAGTTCTTCTACATAGTCAGCTACTGTGAAATTTCTAAACTGAGAAGTGTTTAAGATCTCACGAAAGCCTCTGTTTAAGTACCTACTGAGTGACGTACTCAACTGGAATGAACTGCATGTCCCAACAAGTAAGAAATAAATAAATTTTGACGGTACTATTGTTTGTAAATACGAAAGGAGACGGAAACACAAAGCACTAAAGGCAGTCATAGTCGTAGCGTGTGGCTCGTAATATTCGTGAAGAACGTTAAGACACTGTACAGTTCGTAAGTGCGAAATAATGGAGAAGACTGTGTTGAGGTATCCAGCATGTATCCATCAGTAGGTGACGGGCGAACATCTGCCTGCAATCCAAAATGACGTGGCGCAGGCTGATCCACACTTATATTGGACAGGTAACAGCAGCTGGTTACACGAGACCAAACCACCCGCTGGAGCGTCCAGCAGGTCAGCTGCGAATACGGCGTGTGCTGTGTAGCTGACTAAGGCTTACGGCAAGAGGCGGCTGTGGCAGCAGTGTTGGCGCGGCCAGCGCCTGCCATCATCCGGCATGGTGCTGCACCTCACGGCAGCTGCGGTGGTTAAATAAAGACCCATGTGAGTGCCTCTCCTGTTGCTTTCCCTCCACTACACACTACAGCGACGTGTGTTTGACAACCATACAGACTCCTTGAGTGGGTTATTCACGGCTCCGACATCCACTGGAGTTTCGTCAAGTACTGCTCCATAACAATCCGTGTGCTTCCCATGTCTCTGAACTTAGAACGAGAAGATTTTGATTTTCATGTCTCCTTTAAACCTGCGATAAGTGAATTTTGTGAATTTTGAAACTGAAGGTTGCTGCTTAGCGGAGTGTGGAATCGTTAAACTTGTAATGTCGTCGTGGGGATCCAGAAGGGTGGGTTCTTTGAAGTTTAATGACAGAGGGGTATTGACTAAACACAGGCCACTGGTACGCTGTAACAACGTTGGAACTTCTCGTAGGCGATTGAGGGTGAGAGTGTAGGTCGAGTTTACAATTTTTCCTGCACTTGGCGCCACACAGCGTCGGTTTGCAAGGCTTTTCTGGGTTGTCGAATTGCTAATGTCAACATCAGATTTGCTTGTGTCTTCTGTGAATAGTGAATATGTGGTGCAGTCGAAACTCCGTACAACGATTACCGATACAATGATAAACCCGGGTGTAGCGATAATTTTGTAGAGTTACGGCTGGTTTCCTATATGTACTATTCTGTATACAGCTGATTAAAACGATGGAGAAATTTCAGCAACATCCCGTAATAACGAAGACAAACTTTCGTGTATATAACTGTTTTCAGCTTCTAAGAATTTGCCATAAGGGTACGTATTGCTCCTAAAACCTCATTACCTTCAGCGTCATATTTTCGAAAGCTTCGCTACGTACAGAGCTGGCAGTAAGCAAGTAGCGAACTCCTTATAGCCGCGGGCGACCCCTTCTCAGCGTCAGTTACACAGTCATAGACTTCCTGCGTTTGAACCATCGTTATATGTTTAAATGTGTACATTGTCGAACATGAGTTGCGTTCTTCAATGTTGTGTGGGGCTCAAACGAACTTTACTTCCGTGACTTTCACGATTTTTGAATGTTTTTATCTTGTTGCAAATACGCCATGGACTTGAATAATAAGATTTAGGGTTAGAAACTAAAAAGCAGATTTTCAAAGAGATCGATAACGGAACGAAACAGCTAGACGTCGCGAGGAAGTATCAACGTTATCTGCATTCCTCAATAAACAAAAAGAAATTGAAGAAAGTTCTCTAAGTGGCAAGTTTAACCTTTCAAGAAAATGAATCAAAGCGGATCAGGTGACGATGTGGACAGTGCTTCACTGCCATTTAATAATGAATTGCGAGCACAAAACCAATTAATGGCTCATTGAAATGTCAAAAAGCCTTAGATTGCGATAAGTTGCTTGGTGATTCTAATTTTACGGTAGTAATATCTGATAGCAGATATTTAGAGAAAGACATGAGATCATTTTTAAAGTGATTTCAGGTGAAGAACAATCAGCTCCTTTAGGTGATGCAGAATGTTGGCACGTGTAAACTGGTGGAAAAAATACAGTCCCAAAAAAAAGTACAATCTATAAGAGACTCAGCTGTTTTACCAGCTGATGTCCGAGAAATCGATGGCCTTTAGAGGAGAAAAGTGTAAAAGAGGGAAGCAATTTAAACTACTAAATACCTGATGCTTAAAAAATATAAGAAACCTAGCAGGTAAGAGTACATACATTTTATCTTATCTTCCTTTAATTTTAAAGTTGATTGAGGACCTTCATCTGTAATGTAATGCGTGTGCATGAAGACTACATACAGTACAGTACTATCCCGCAGTATTTTTATATATTTCCCTTATTATAAATGTGATTTACTTTATTGCATTAGTTACAAAGCATATTGAAAAGCATGGATGACGTCTGCTTTCATTATCGGGTGGCTGCTTTTTCTTGATAACGAGATAAAAGAAGAAATAAGTATACTGCATTTCTGTTGGATAATTGTAGTGCACGTAACAAAGTGTCAGCGTTGAAGAATGTAGAATCATGCTACTTCTCACTGAAATATACTCCGATGCTTCAGTCATTAGACATGGGGATAGTTAAGAACCTCATGCCGAAATACCTCTAATTCAAGACGTGATCGTAAAACTTGAAATAAATGTGGACAGTTCCTTGTGTAGCAAATGCGAAACAGGCCTGTGACATGATTCTAGAATCTGTCATCGAAGAGTTAAAGGGTAATTTTTCCTGCTGAATGGACTGATGATGACAGTGATGTGATTAGCGAGAATCCTTTTCCTCTGATGGAACTAATAGGTCAATTGGATAATGTTCAGCAAGTAGCATATTCAGTCGCCAGTGTTTCAGCGGAACAGTTGATTGCGTTAGAGAAGATAGAGACAATATTTACACGAAAATCTTTAAGGAAAAATAAGCTAAGGAATATAAGCGAATTCTTCTCTACATGAGGCTAAGGTAATCTACTGATAAGTGTAGTGAACAAATTGTGTTTTATTATTTGTTTTTAGTGTTATTTCTCATCGGAAAAGTGCTACAATTACTTTATATACCGACTCTTAAGATACAGTATTGTAGTAGTCATTATTAAGAAAACTGTTGTGTTGGCAGAAGAGCCAACACTGTGTTACGAATGGAGGCCGAAGTGCACGCGTTTCAGCTCACTCAGGCTGGCGTGAGGAGGGAAGAACTATACTGACGTGAGGTCTGGAACATGACAAAGAATTCAGTTTGATACTTAACTTTAATCCATTAATGACGAACGTCGCTCTTGACGGTACATGATTCACAATATTATCTGTTAGTAACTGAATATGGCGCCTTGCTAGTTCGTAGCAAATGACGTAGCTGAAGGCTATGCTAAACTGTCGTCTCGGCAAATGAGACCGTATGTAGACAGTGAACCATCGCTGCAAAGTCGGCTGTACAACTGGGCGAGTGCTAGGGAGTCTCTCTAGACTAGACCTTCCGTGTGGCGGCGCTCGGTCTGCAATCACTGATAGTGGCGACACGCGGGTCCGACGTATACTAACGGACCGCGGCCGATTTAAAGGATAGCAACTAGCAAGTGTGGTGTCTGGCGGTGGCACCACAAAAACCTCATTATAAAAATGACCCTCCTATAACAATATCATTTTCTTGGTCTCATGAATATTTTTCTATCGAAGTTTCACCGTATTTGATATGCTGGACTTACCATGTCTGAAGTCTTTCCTAAAACTGCAGTCATCTTTTAACGAAGGTAAGCTATAGAGAAAGCATATATTTGAAAATAGTGTCGTAGTGTTTCCGTTCGTACTACAGTGATGTAGTGTTGATACTGTCAAATATTTGCGATGTATAAATGTCTGAAATAGACTCATTATTCGTTACAGATGCCTTACTGCTGTGACCATTCTGTAAGGAAAAATGGGGAAAACGAATTTAATCAGTTACCACGGTTTTCTGCTTGATAATGATCTAATAAATAGGCGGTTACGAGTGATTTTTCTACAAAACGTCACGACAAATACGTTAACTAATTCATTAGTAATTTGTAGTTAACATTTTACCTAGTCAGACTATAATCTGAGGTATTACTCCCAGCTAAATTAACCTCTCCCCAAAAACCATTAGCAGCAAAATCTGGTGTGTTTCAAACATAAGACAAGCGCGTGTCCTATGCAAGAATGTTGCATAATAAAGAGAAATATCAAAACTGGCTAATTATCGGTCCCTTCGGGTATAAACACAGATACGGGCAAAACAGTAGTTTCAGTATAGAAAATTTCGTTTATGTAACCATCACCACTTTATATTGACGGGGAAAACAATGAGATACTGCTACTTAACCACGATATTATTGCAGTTGGCCGTTAACGGAAACAAGCGGTGATGCTGCAGTAAACAAGTACAGTGTTGACTGAGGAAAATGCATCATACTGTCAGTGATGTCAGGTCGGTTGTGCATATACTATCAGCCCCCATTAAGCGCTGATTCACGATAAGGCGACCGTAGCTTCCTGAGCACAAAGTGCAGTAATACTGTGGTCGGCCAATACAGCTATCTGCTCATATTGTCAACGTCTTACCTGCCATGCGTGAAATGCAACATAATAATTGTTGACTGATGCTCCTACCGGTGTTAAAATAATTTAATACTACTGTCTCATAAAAGTAGATTTTACATTTTCTCTAAATTATTCACTTTTAATAACAACTGAGAACAAAGAACTCTACCGAAGCCCCGTTGAAAAATGAGTGAGAGGAGTAACGCCTCGTTAAAAAACCTTGGTTCACCTGACCTGGGTGATAGTACCTTGTAAGGGTTCCTTGCCAGGATAACGGCGAACACCTCAACAGCAGTGTAAGTGGAGCAGCAGATCATCGGAACAGTGGAAATGGCAGAAGAGGCCAGTTTTGTAAAGAAGATAAAGCATATTTAAAAGTCCGGACACGTCTGTGTAGCAAACCCCAGTATCCTGTCCGGCGTCTATTCACCATGTGAGGTGCGGCTCAGCACTGAACTCCAGGAACTAACAGTCCATGGTTCAGTCCAACCAGCATTAGCTGGAACCTAACTACACGCAGAGTAATTCGTACAGGTAGCATTGAAATTACTCCTGTGGTGACAATAAAGCCATCGTATTGTGGGGAGCTTGGGGTCGTACGCCACAGAAAGTCATAGTTCTCTGGTAAACTTCCATGAAAATCTTACGCGTATATTGGCACTCTTAACTTCCGAACACTTATTCAGACGGGCAAATTACAGAATCTTACTACAGAACTCAACAGACAGATAATTCAAGTCCTCACACTTAAGGAGACTAGATTCAGTGATTCGAAAACAACAGACTACAGCAACTACCGTATCTTTAAAAGCAAAACAGACTAGGAGCTGTATTATTTGGTATGGTCTTTATTGTGAATAAGGACTTTCTTGACTCTGTTACAGAAACAGCAGCAGACTAATAATCATGCGAATTAAGCGCACAAACAAGACATATACAATTACTAATGCTCTTCGCGTCTACTAACATTTATAACAAAAAATAACCAGACAAGAAAGAAAAATTTTGGGACAAACTTGAAACTGAGATGTTCAAAATTCCGAAGGAGTACATAATAATTTAATTCTTGTTGGTGATTTCAACGCACAAATTGCCAAAGAGAGGAAATCTATATATAAACTGCACACAAATTCACGAACAAGAATGGCATCAGGCTCATCGAGTTGTGCCAAGAAAACAATCTAAAAATTATGTCAACATCACTTCGAAAGAACCCTAAGAAGTAAAAAACTTGGTGATCCCTGATCTTTCAGCTACGTGAATTTCAAGTAGACCACGTTACGGTCTCCTATGATTTACGAAAAGAAATACACGAAGCTCAAATCTGCAGAGAAGCTAATATAATGACCCCAACCTTATCAGAGTCAAAATTAAATTCAAATCAAAATATGAAATGCCTAAGAAGAACACAATTGATTCCCAAATTTGATTTGAAAAAAAAAACAAGAATCAAAAATTACAGAAGTATGGGAAATGAACCTGCAAACAACTGGAAAGATTTACAAACATAGATTATACAGAACTCAATAGAACTTATCCCATTAAAGAAAAAAATTGAAGCACCCTTGGTGGAATTCAAATTTTGATAATGCAATAGAAGGGAGGTAACGAGTCTTCTTAAACTATAACTGTGATAAATAAGAAATGACACAGAAAAATTTTTTGTAGTCAGAAAACAAACAGTTAAAATACTTAGACGAACTAAAAGAAAATATTTTAATGAAGAATTAAACTCAATTGAAGAAGACTTTAGGAAACACAAAACACGGACTTTTACAAAACGTTTCATAATCAAATCAAAGTATACACCCCACGACACTTCTGTTTCAGGAAACAAAATGGAAAATTGGCCCTAGCTAACAAAGAAAATTCTCAATAATTAGCCAAATATTTCTCACGACTTCTAAACTGCTCACAACGAAGTACGAGATTCCCCAGCACACACTAATGAATCTTCACTAGCGCCAACTTAAGAAGCAATTTGTTGTCACATTAAAATGCTCAATAATAATTATAAGTCATTGGAAGAAGGTGGAATTGTAGATGAACTACTGAAGAACGTTGGTCCAAATTCCTGAAAAGAAATCAATCAAGTCATACAAGAAATTTGGCAGACAGAAAAAATTCCAGATGATTTGAAATGTGCACTAATTCATCTATTGCACAAAAAGGGTGATAGATCAGATACAAACAAGCACAGAGCCATTTCACTTTTGCTGTCACTTGCAAAATTTTATCCTTGTGTCTTCTAAAGAGAGCAAAAACACAGCTAGAACATACAATTTCAGGTTACCAAACAGGCTTTCGTTCTAATAGATCGTGCACAGAACAGATCTTTAATCTTAAAACTATTTCAAAAATTAAATCAATCACTTCGAAAGCGATGCTCTGCACATTTGTTGATTTTTTAAAAAAACATACGATTCTATAGATAGATCATCTCTATGCAATATTCTAGAAGAACGCGGACCAGATACGAAAACTCGAAAACTGTTCGAGCAAGCACTGTCAGAAACCAAATCAAAAATTAAATTCATATATGAAATATCAGAACGATTCTTAGTTATAACAGGGGTAAGACAACGAGATGGGATCTCGCCACTATTATTCAACATAGTTTTAGACAAAGTAATGAAAGAATGGGAAATGGAACTAAGAAAACAAAACTTTTGGAATCCAATCGAACTAGAAAGAGGTCAAGGAAAACTGAGCGTCCCGTGCTTAGCGTTTGCAGATGACTTGACGATTGAAACCGACAATGAAAAAACAGCAATGATACAAATCGAGACCCTCAAAGAATGTGCAGAGAAGGTTGGCCTGGAAATCTGCTTTGAGAAGACAGCATTCATGTGTTCCAAGTTAGATATTCCGTAACTTAAAACAAATTGTGGAGAGATCAACAAACACTTTAACTACCTCGGTGAAATTATTGAAACAATAGGGATTTAAAAAATAGCACAAAAAACAGATTGCAGAAAATAAGTAATTAATGTAACAAAAAATGCCTTCCAAAAGACACTAAAATCAGGCACTACAACACAGTAATTAAACCGATAGTCACATATGCAAGTGAAACACACTCATTGAATCGAAAACTAGATTTACAAGAAATTAAGAAAATAGAGAGAAAGATTATTAGAAAAATTTTGAGACCACGATACACACAAGATCGAGATAACAGAAAAAGCATGAAACACGGAAAATGTCAGAAAGAGACGAATAAAGTTCTATGGACACCTAGACAGTTTACCTGGAAACAGGCTAATTACAAGTTTATTGAACAATGTGACATCCCTTAAAGCATCAATGCCTTGGGTAACTGAAGAATTTGACAAAAGCAAAAATTGACAAAAAAACACATAAACCAGGGATACATTCAGAAGCAAAATTGACAAGTGGAAGTTTATTCCAGAAATGGAACCAAGACCATACCGACCAAAGTGGACTGAAGAAAGAAAGAAAGTCTTCAGGGAGAAAATGAAGAAATATTGGGAAAATAAGAAGAACCCTATGAAACATCGAAAATCACCTGATTATCGTTCTCAAATTTGGACACTCGCTAGTAAAATCATAATATTGACAACAAACTCGAAATTTTAAAACTGTCAAGTAAGTATGCTCATAAACAGTTTTGCACATTTTTCCGTATACACATCTCATAGCTGTCAATCTCTCATCATTGACCAATGTTGGTAAATATGTTTAATTCAAGTTCTAAACGAAATATACCTTTCAGCTTGCCAAGATTCCATTTCAATAATGCGCATAAATATTCATTAATGGATTTGACGTTCTCCCGTAACATCACTGGAGGCAGCAATTATCCATCAGTGTCATTCGTGAATTTCCTAAATGCAGTGTCTGATTTTATGGGCAGTTTTCTTTCGTACTTGTAAACCTTTGGTGTGTGAAAAGAGTTGGAAATGTATATAGTATCAGAAAATGAAATCCGGCAAGTTTTTGTTGTAACATTGGGGAAAACCGTTCAAGACTTACAAATGCTCTTATGTATGATTATTTATCCCCAGTTGTGCTTAAGCATATAGTTCCTACACTACAGAAGCATAAGAAAAACAGAAGATATTGGAGTCCAAACGGTTGAATCAGAAGATGCTGCTACTTTAACACCAGGCTCTCCACTCAGTAGCAGTTCGAAACAGTCAGCTGTCAGTGCCTTGCGGCTACAGGTTGAACTTCACAACCTGACAAGCCCCTGTAAGAAGTGTCGAGGCTAGCAGAGCTTACTAGCGGGCTGTGGCTGAATTTTCACAGGTGATAACGGAATTCCACCCTTAGAACAAGTGACCAGCCGAGTTAACTCCTGTCCCAGCATCTTGGATTCTGAGGCCATAGAGATTACGGACAAAAAAGACAGGCCGTGGCGCGTACGTTACGATGGTAGGTCTGAGCTCGCTCGCTCGCTCAACTCATAATTCATAACTAGGGGTGCGTGTGCCAACCAGAACTGTATCTTTCCACTGGAATCTGCTGTTATGAAGTCTGACTGATTATAAGCCCTGAAATAAAATTTAAGATCAATTCTCGACATAAATGGTATAACGGCTTTCTTATAGCATTTAGTCTCTTCTGCGTAACAGTCCTCATTTCACACAAGATGTGGCACCTTGTGCAACTGGTAATCATTTGGCATGATTTTTATTTCATTGTACCCCAGTACAGCGGTAACAAATTATTAGTAGGTCTATAGACTTCATATCGTTATGAGACTATTAAACAATTAAACTACATAATAGTGGATTCCAGTAGAAGATACAATTCTCGTTTGTAGATGCACACCCAGTTACGAGTTAACAGGTGTAGAAACGCAGTTTGTTCCTGAGCTGAGCGAGCTAGCAAGCGAGCTCGGCCTGCCTTCGTGGCGTATGTGCAGCGGCCTGTCTTTCTCGCAGGCCTCGGTTGCACCAGTCTTCTAGAGGATCCTATACTTAGGACTAAATCCCTTCTTCCACAGTGACATGAGGGGAAAACACAGTGGCCATCTTGAATTCTGTATTTCGTTAAAGTGGCCTATTTCTGTCACTATGACAATGTGACATACTGGATTTTGGAATTTCCTGCCACTTTATGCTTGGATAACTTCTCTGCTTCCACCATGATGTCAGAGGAGTGGGGCAAAACATCCATTTTTTTTACTTTCCTCCTAATTTTCAGCTTTTGTATAAAAATGTATCTGTAAATAAACTCTCTCTCCTTGTGGGATGTGCAAGTACATATTGTATTCCACTACTGCGGAATACTGACTGTTGATTGGCCCTGCATCGCGCATGTGAACAGTGTTATGTAACAAAACTTTAGAATCACTGGAATACTGAATCTGAAATAATCAAAAGTAATCTAATTAAATGCCAAACGTAACATACTGTGCTTTCAGAGCGTAATATTTAACTGAAACTCAGTACTGAACTTATTATAGTTGCATGACATGAGGCGCAATTTCTGACTAGAAATATCCACAAAAATAAAATGTTGTTCTACTAGGAAGAAAAATTCTGTAAATTAATCTGCTTGCTTGACTCAACACCTGAGAAATCTGACTATGAACTGTGCGAAGTGAGATCTGTCCTGAAAAAAAGTAACTTACTTCTTGTGATTCTCGAAGTTTTCCCGGCGGACATAATGTTCCATCATCTTTCGGGCGTGCACTCGGGACAGCGACAATTCTTCTTGCGATATTTCGGCTAGAAACCTCCGACTCGCCTTGAAGATGGCTGGGAGGTTTCTAGCCGAAATATCGCAAGAAGAATTGTCGCTGTCCCGAGTGCACGCCCGAAAGATGCCGGAACAAAACTTACTTCTTGCTCACCATTCTATTTTGTGTGTGATATACTGGCGTTCTGGAAAGCAAACTGAAATCAGTAGAAGCAACAGCTAAAGGAAAAAATAAACTAATCACTACAAAATTTGTTTTTGCTCGTCAAAAACAATCTGTGGCTTCATGTGGAGTAAGGTGCAATGCACACTGGATAAAACATTCAAAACTTCACTAAGAATAATGGCCATGACTTTTACTTTAAAGAAAATCGTTCTTGAAAAATTAACCATTGATTATTGACAAAAAGGGACTATATAACATAAGATGACTAAAAATTACGAAATCTTCCAATTGCAAAAATTACAGACATTTAGTCATTAGTGTTATTTGTGACATAATAAAAACAAAGAGATCACATTAACGCTAATCATGAATCTTATTCGTCATTTACGGGGCAAAAATTTTCTCAGTTAACAGTTCTGCCAAGCAAGCATTTCATTCCTACAGTGCATTGGCAATCTTGAAATATTTCTCGAGAAATCTTCTCTATGAGTAGGATCAATGACATATGTTTACAAATAAGTTTTCATGTTCGTAATAAAATATTCTAGATAATTGCTTCCGATTCACAATTATCAAATCTACTTCTCTAAAAAACTCAACTGTTCACTATTACACTTCAAGTAAGAACGCCCTAGCGCTGTACAACTGACAGGCGAGCAAGCGAACCACACATAAACACAGTCAAGGATATTATTCACTGCTCCTGCAGTGCGGTCATTCAGCTTTGTCACAGTATAGCAAAGCTGAATTATTTTCAGTGGCAGAAAACATACGAAAACCTTACAATTCTTGAATATCCAGCCATTTTATACATGAGGCAGCTAGACTGTCACGTGGCTGGAGGGAGAGGGTTGAGGATATCCGATGTGCCAGCCGGCCGAAGTGGCTGTGCAGTTCTAGGCGCTACAGTCTGGAGCCGAACGACCGCTACCGTCGAAGGTTCGAATACTGCCTCGGGCATGGATGTGTGTGATGTCCTTAGGATAGTTAGGTTTAATTAGTTCTAAGTTCTAGGCGACTGATGACCTCAGAAGTTAAGTCGCATAGTGCTCAGAGCCATCCGATGTGCCATCGGTGACGCCATGAGTCAGGTACTCTGTTCAAGAGCCAGCACTGCCCGAATACTGACGTTGATGGTTTCAGGCATAAATGAAGTCATTTGAAAAGAGATTCAAAGACAATTATCTGTAGCCTATGATTGTGGCAGCTTGTGTTTCCTTGTTTCTTCTAAGTAAAACATTGTTTAATGCCAAAACGATATGAGTGACAAGGTGGGTTTACCACTTTGACATGTCCTATAAGTCAACTAAAGTGTCGCTGACGACGTCCACAGTCAGTGCCTGCGAACACTGCACAACAGCGCAATTTACAAAACGTGTATCACTGTTGTTTAGTCTAAACCCAACCTCATTTAACTTAACACAACAGATTTCCTGTTTCCAGTCAGATACTAGCTCCGCTGGATTGTAAAGAGTTACATTTTATGATAGGACTGTATCTAAAACACCTTCAAGTCAGAGTAGACTAACTTGATATGCGCATTAGAAGTCGCTGTTCTAGCATTACGGATAATTAGGCGAACAGCATTGATAAGAATCCAACTCTGAACTGGATCGGGAGTGATAGCAACAGTCCTGTGCAAGAAACATAAAGTAAAAATGTTGAGAATTTTTCTGTGTTTCTCAGCGTAATAATAGATCCGTAACTCCACCTGTATTGTTCGTAGTAGTTGCGATAGTAAGTATTTGAGGTTGTGATACTTGCTGTAAGTGGAACATTAAATAGGTGTGTTATGCGATTGGGAAATGGGAGATACGATACTGCGTGAAGAGTATGACAGAGCACTGAAAGACCTGAGTCGAAACAAGGCCCCGGGAGTAGACAACATTCCACTGGAACTACTGACGGCCTTGGGAGAGCCAGTCCTGACAAAACTCTACCATGTGGTGAGCAAGATGTATGAGACAGGCGAAATACCTTCAGACTTCAAGAAGAATATAATAATTCCAATCCCAAAGAAAGCAGGTGTTGACAGATGTGAAAATTACCGAACTAACAGTTTAATAAGTCACAGCTGCAAAATACTAACACGAATTCTTTACAGACGAATGGAAAAACTAATAGAAGCCGACCTCGGCGAAGATCAGTTTGGATTCCGCAGAAATGTTGGAAAACGTGAGGCAATACTGACCCTACTACTTATCTTAGAAAATACATTAAGGAAAGGCAAACCTACATTTCTAGCATTTGTGGACTTAGAGAAAGCTTTTGACAATGTTGACTGGAATACTCTCTTTCAAATTCTGAAGGTGGCAGGGGTAAAATACAGGGAGCGAAAGGCTATTTACAATTTGTACAGAAACCAGATGGCAGTTATAAGAGTCGAGAGGTATGAAAGGGAAGCAGTGGTTGGGAAGGGAGTGAGACAGGGTTTTAGCCTGTCCCCGATGTTATTCAATCTGTATATTGAGCAAGCAGTAAAGGAAACAAAAGAAAAATTCGGAGTAGGTATTAAAATACATGGAGAAGAAATAAAAACGTTGAGGTTCGCCGATGACATTGTCATTCTGTCAGAGACAGCAAAGGACTTGGAAGAGCAGTTGAACGGAATGGACAATGTCTTGAAAAGAGGATGTAAGATGAAGATCAATAAAAGCAAAACGAGGACAATGGAATGTAGTCGAATTAAGTCGGGTGATGCTGAGGGAAATAGATTAGGAAATGAGACACTTAAAGTAGTAAAGGAGTTTTGCTATTTGCGGAGGAAAATAACTGATGATGGTCGAAGTAGAGAGGATATAAAATGTAGACTGGCAATGGCAAGGAAAGCGCTTCTGAAGAAGAGAAATTTGTTAACACGAGTAAAGATTTAAGTGTCAGGAAGTCGTTTCTGAAAGTATTTGTATGGAGTGTAGCCATGTATGGAAGTGAAACATGGACGATAAATAGTTTGGACAAGAAGAGAATAGAAGCTTTCGAAATGTGGTGCTACAGAAGAATGCCGAAGATTAGATGGGTAGATCACATAACTAATGAGGCGGTATTAAATAGAATTGGGGAGAAGAGGAATTTGTGGCACAACTTGACAAGAAGAAGGGACCGGTTGGTAGGACATGTTCTGAGGCATCAAGGGATCACGAATTTAGCATTGGAGGGCTGCGTGGAGGGTAAAAATCGTAGAGGGAGACCAAGAGATGAATAAACTAAGCAGATTCAGAAGGATGTAAGTTGCAGTAGGTACTGGGAGATTAAGCTTGCACAGGATAGAGTAGCATGGAGAGCTGCATCAAACCAGTCTCAGGACTGAAGACAACAACAACAGCAATGGGATTTATAACTAGGTTCACGGGAAGAAGAGCTGCATTGAGGCAACTCGCTGCCGATTTTGCTTTCGGAAGGCAGTGGCATGTTTGTGAAATGGGACAATAAAAAGCAAAGGTATTTCACTCGATAGCGCGAGCAACCTGAAGAACAATATTTTCGGCCACACTACGCTTCTTGTGAGGGATAAAAACTTTAAATGAAAATTAAGCGTAAATAAATTGTTTATTTTGCATCTGATCTCTTAAACAGCTTCCACCACGTATTTGTAAATACACTAATAATTATGTTTTACCTGCTTCTTCTTCTTCTTCTTCTGCTTTTACGGCCTCATTGGACCACTTCAGTCAATCATTTCTGGTCCTCTTCTTTGGTATTTTCCCCTTCCGAGTGGCCCAGTATCTCTTCATTCGTTCCGATGCTTTTCGTCGTTCCTTATCTGTAAATACCCTTTTCATTGTATGTCGTTTGTCAATTTTTGGTTTAAATCTTATTTCTGTGTCCCTCAACTTCTTTAAATTTGGCGTTTTGTTCTGCAAATCATCCAGAGTTATTTCCAGTTCTTCCATATCCTCTCTTATTTCCTTAAGCCATCCTCCTTGTTGTTTCAATTTCCAGAGTTTCTCAATAATTTTTCTTGATAATCTGGTTTCTGGTGTCCTCAGAATGTGACCACAAAAAGAGATCCTTTTCTTTCGTATAGTATCAGTGATGGGCTCCAGTTCTCTGTATACCACTTCATTTGGAACTATCCGCCATTGCCCAGCTTTTTGATATTTCTTATTTATGCATGTTCTAGCAATTCTTCTCTCTACTTTTAAAATTTTGTCAATTCTGTTTTTCTGGGTGACTTTAAAAAGAGTTTCACTTCCGTATGTAACCTCTGGTTGAACCACCGTCTTGTAATGTTTTAATTTTGTTTTAATTGATAGACATTTTTTATTGTACGTAGACCATGTTAGTTTTTGAGCTTTTATCATTTTATTAGTTCTTGCTCGCCATGCAGGTTTCTCATCCAATTTATGTGTTATAATTTCACCCAGGTATTTAAATTGTTTCACTATTTTAATTTCCCTATTATTCACTGTGATGTGATCTATTACAAGCGGATCCGTTACCATTATTTCAGTCTTTTCAAATGATATCTGGAGTCCTAATTTTTGTGCTATATTTTGTAAGCTTGTTATTTGTTTCGTGGCTTCCTGAATATTATTAGCTAGTAATGCTAGGTCATCAGCAAATCCCAAGCAATTTAGGTTTATTTTATCTTTCTTAGTTCCAATTTTAATATTCATAGGATTTTCCTTGTACCATTCTCTCATTACATATTCAAGAGCACAATTGAATAGCAATGGTGATAAACAATCTCCCTGTCTCAATCCTGTTTTAATCGTAAATGGTTCAGATATTTCTCCTCTAAATTTTACTTTGGATTTGGTGTTTGTTAAGGTTAACTGTATCATTTTTATTAATTTAGGATGAAGTCCAAAATTCCTTAATATTTTCATCATTGAAGATCTATGGATGCAATCATATGCCTTTTTGAAATCTACAAAGGTTATGACTAGTTGTTTTTGCCTTCTTTTGTAGACATCCATAACTAACTTCAAGGTGATTATCTGTTCTGGGCAGCTTCTCCAGGATCTAAATCCTCCTTGATATTCTCCCAGTTCCAGTTCTAGTTGATCTTTACAGCGGTTGTATAGTATTCTTGACATGATCTTATACGTGCAGTCCAAAAGGGAAATTCCTCTATAGTTGTCTGGATTTGATTTTTCCCCTTTCTTATGTAATGGATGTATTATAGCAGTAGTCCAATTTTCTGGTAATTTCTCTTCATTCCAGATTTTTAATATGCATTGGTGTAATGCTATCTTTACTGGTTCTGCTGCATATTTCCAAAGTTCAGCAAACGTTTGATCTTCTCCACTTGCTTTGTAGTTTTTGAGTTCTTTCAAAGCTCTGTAGACCTCATTAATTGTAGGTGGATTTATATTTTCTGCTGGTGTTTTAATTGGGGTTTCTGTGTTTATCTGAAGAAGTTCTGGGGGATCTTCACAATTTAGTAACTTGTTAAATGTTTCTGCATCGGTAAAATATTTCTGTAGAATACACAGGATAACGGATGGAACTACAGGTTTGTTAGATATTACTTATTGCTTCCCTACTGGTAAGTTACATTTAGTTAGAACATGAACCATCAAATGGAAGGGTTTTCGTCTTTTTTTTACAAGGGTGTGGCAAAATTAAATTCATGAAAAAGTCCCTCGGTATAGACTTTTGCTGCTTCATCTGTTGCGAAGTTTTACACTTCAACTGTCTGTGCTGTTGAGGAAGAAATGGCAGCGTCGTAAAAAGGTATTTCTGTTGTGGACCTGATAACCATGGGTGGTTTCCAGATGAAGTACGGCATGGCATGGATCTGACATGGTGTTTTCTCTTTTGAAAACAGTGACAGTTTTCTATTCATCTGTGTCAGAGTAAATTTTTTTAATAGCCGTTTGATATGAGTGAGGATGAGACACCTTGAAGAGAGTGCGTTTGGAGATCTTACCGCATGCACTGACAATGTTTCAGCAGCGTCTTTAAGTTCAAAATACTGAGTTGTACACATCTGAATCGCATGGAACGAGTTCGTAACTTTAGCTGATGGAACTGCTGAGGTATTCACTGCTTCGCACAAAGACCATGTAGCTTCTGGTAATGAATGTTTCAAAGTATGTGTGACGTCCTTAGATTAGTTAGGTTTAATTAGTTCTAAGTTCTAGGCGACTGATGACAGACGTTAAGTCGCATAGTGCTCAGAGCCATTTGAACTATTTTCAAAGTATTTTTCCGTGATTTGACATTTGGAACAAGTCTAATGTCATACAATCCAGTACTAAAAACACAACAACTCTGAAAACGTGCTTTTGAAAACAAAATGTGTTTATAACGTTGAAATTTTCCACTCTTCATATATTTTTTGATCTTACATGATTTCTCTTGTCTTGAATAACTCTCAAATTGCGAATCTATTCAATTTGCGTGACTTATTTCGTAAGTAATCAGTCACTCACATTGGATGGCACCGACGTTACATGTATATTTTAATTTTTAATCTTTCACTGTGAGAGAAGAACCTTACGAACATAGACACATAACAAAAGGCTGATGTTAATTAAGTTTGTTGATATATGAGTAATTAACCAATGATCTCACGGAAATTCACAGGGGTGCTTCACATACATAAATTGATTCAGTTTGTGTGTCAGGTTTATTTTCATCTGTGTATTTGTTTACTGTGTTGCTGGTGATGCCATAGATGTAGTCTCCCACTCGAAGGCTCTCTGAGCTTTTTCCAGTCTGAACATCGCTATTCATGAAAGCTGAACGTTTAACAACAAGCTATAATCTTAAGAATTTCGTTACCAAGCACTATACCGAGAAACTATTTTCTTGGCTGTTTACACTTCTATAGCATTTTGCGTCGCATACGTAAGTACGACTCCTGTATGAGGATTCGCAACGTCGTCGGCAAATTTTATGAAGCACTTTAATATTTCGTCAGCAATATAAATCTCCTGTTGGCCGAATGATAATATCGTACACCTGCAACAGAAAAAGGATAATTATACAGAAGACAAGACACCCATATAAACAATTGAGAAATCGAAATGCACCAAAGCAAAGACATAACACGGCATTTTCTTAAAGCCATTTTACAGTATGATATTCAACAAGTGTAGTAGCAGTGTGTATATTAGAACCATTGAGTCCAGTTGCAAAGATACTGTGAGTCCATCATCAGTAGATTATGTTGCTTCATCTTTAGCCCATGATTCAGTATTTCGTCACTCTACCCTGTTGTCTGTCAGTTACGGGTTTGTATATTTTGTGTTTGGGAAAGTTAAAATCTTAGAGTAAGATTACTCCTAATTAGGCAATGGCCTGAGTCAGTTATAACATGGCAGGTCATGTCATGTGACGCCCGATGTCGAGACGTTAATATCGCTGTAGCAGTATATTATGTAATAACTTGTTTAATATATGACAGTAATAAACTGCGTTTCTAGCGTTGGTTGCTACAACTGCACACAGCACGAAAAATCGACATACAGTATTAGAAAGATTACTATCATTTATAAATTTTAATTTTGTTCAAGTCTGTGAAGTATACACATCCTAAGCAAGTTAGTAAATACATAAATATAGTATACACTGTAAGTATCAAATATGTCTGTCACAGGCAGTAAGAAATTAAGAAACAAACGTTTAAAGTGCTGCATTAGTAGCAAATATGTATTATCGTACGAACACAGATTCCCAAAAGCACTTCCAAGTTTGTGAACAACATTTCTGCTGTAAGGTGCTATCTGTTGTGTCAGCTGACACACAAGTTTTCAGGGTACAGGGCACTCATTGTCACTAGATAACTAAACCAGATGCCTTCGCAGGGGAAGGTCGCAGCAACCTTGGCTGGAACATCAGTTTTGCCTTCCAGCGGCAGTTAAAACACAACGGACAAAAAAAAAAAAAAAAAAAAAAAAAAAAAAAAAAAAATTGGCCGCTCCCAGAAGACATGGTGTCGTTTATACCGAGTAACACTTCCTACGGCCTCAGTAACATCCTTGACATGGATGCATGCTCAGATTCGGTTAGGAGGTGAGCCGTAAGGACGTTGTGTCCTCTCCCGAGGCATGTTGGCCCTCAGTAACGGCTCCTTGATACCATGGAAAATCTTACTGAACGGAGTTTACGACCGAGCTGGCCATACATATTCTTTGTCCAGGAGAGATCTATCGATCTTTCTGGCCACAAGAGTAACTCAGTATAGAAAAATTACAACAAGATTTTGTTGCATGAGTGGTAACACTTGAGGACGCAAGACGTCTGCTACGTACCGCTCTGCCGTCAGAGTTTCCCCAACGACGACCAGCCTTGACCTGAACTCACACGCGATGGCTCCTCACACGAAGAGTTTGCAGTAAAACCGCTTTGCTTCTCCGAAACACTGAAGGAAGGGGACCTCTCCCCAGTTCGCAGCCATATTCGCCGTCGATGGTCGTCCAGGGTCGTGCAGAACTACGGTTCATCCTCAACACTGTGCGACACCATTCGTCATCAGTCCATGCTTTCTAGTCGCGGCACCACTCCAAACGCACCCACCTGTGTCGTGTTGGTAACTTTATCCTACGCAGGGGATGTTAATTAGGCAGAATGCTCAGTACTTTCTCTCGGATGGCAGGTAGGGATGTGTGCAAGATACGGCGATCCTCCCTTTCCGTGGTCTGTTGTAGAGGTCCGGAACCTTGATAACAAGAATGCCTGCCCTCATATTCCCACGCCGTCCAATGCAAGGCAACATCGCAGATCTGGACAGTGCACTATTCGCACTAGCGGCCGAATGGAGACTTTTCGTACTTTTGTCAAGCGCTGATAACGCTGTGTCACACGAGTACGTGGTATCCCTGTGTCCCTCACAGTGATCGCTCAACACTTGGCATTGTTCATGCCCTTCGTAAACCCTATGAGGACTGGACATGAACGACACTGACGCACTGCAGTGCCTATTCTACCAGTCACAAATTTGGAAGTCTGACCATTTATGGACGCACCGATGGTATGTACATATACAAAGCTACATTGACATCCGGTCATATGTTCTGGGTGCTTCACATACTTTGTCAGGAAGTACAAATGATTATAAAAAAAATGAAGAAACTAAAAATGCTCTCGAAAGTGGGATCGGTAGAGTTGAGTGGTTTGGGCGTGAAAGTGTTCCTGTTTATGTGCTCCAATAGCATGTGAACAGTGCAGACCTCTGAAGAAACAGCTTTCAGAGTAGAGCTCACATTACCAGAACTGTGTCACTGTGACTGACGTAGTAGTAAACAATCTATTTGTGTCTGGTGTTTGCATTGTTATGAGACATTTTAGCATTTTTTCAAACGACAATGCCACGGAGTAAGGAACAGATCTTACTGAAGCTTCAGATAGGCGATTTAGGCTGCAACGAACTTTTCTGAGGCCTATCGAAGCTGTATTGACAGCCGAGTAGGGAACAAACTGTAAAATAATTGCAGCAGCACAGGTGCTTCCTTTCATTATTCCAGTCCTGGCCGCGTGCAAAGGTAGCTTTACTTCCTCTCTACTCGAAGTGAGAAGACGTCACAGGGAAAACTATTATCAAAGAATAACGACTGCTGTAACGTCAACGTGTGAAAGATATTCGTTCTACAAGACTTTACTTTTCCATAGTACAGCTGAAAGGAAGTTTTTTACTGTTCATTCAACAGAACTGACTTGACGTAGCAAGCATTTTAACTGAAAGAACAATAGTAACCACCACCTGGCGGTCCACATTCGAGAATATCATTTAACGTTGTTACTATCACTTTCCTTCAAGATTGTTTATTTAGCAACAAGAGTCCACCAGCGTGTATATCAAAAGATATTTTAGACAGCCATCCTCTTAGGCTGCGTACCTTTGATATTATTTTTCAGTATTAGCTAGTGTTAAAATCCTGTTTTCTTTTTTCAGTGAGCCTCGCACTCAAGCTACAGTTTGCCATTTTAATGAAAATATTTGCTGTATGACTAAGTATTCGTGCTGATTTCCTGGGGCGATATTTGGCACACACTCGCGGCTAGCCATGCAGAGAGCAAGGCTGGGTGTCCCTGCTGCTCGCAAATGCCCATCCGCTCCCACATTCTGGCCTCCCTCCTGGCAGCTGCTGAGAATATGTGGGATGTCTTTGATGTGAAAGAAGTACGGCTCGGTCGCGACTACAACCCTGCTGTGCTCAGAGTCAACACAGTGCCCAGAATCCAAATCACAAGAACTTTATTTTTAACAAATGTCGCAGCACTTTCCGTCATTGAGAAACAGACAGAACTGTATCTCCATCTGCTCTCTTCACACACTACAAAGTCTTGGCAGAAGAGATGAAAAGAGAACGGGGATATTCGAGCGTGGACTCAGAGCGGCCCAAATCATTTGTGTAATTCCCGTCAAAACCCGAAAGCCTTCACAGAAACATCTACACTGATGAGACATAATATTAGGAGCAGCTGCTTAGCTGCGTATTGGTCCACCGTTGATGCGCAATGCAGTAGCCGTTCAGCGTGGCATGGAATGTTGAAGTTCTTGGTAGGTTTCAGCAGGTATGAGGCACAACACTGCAACGCACAGGTCATTCAATTGCCACAAATTACGAACCTACTGTTTCTGGGAACGAAGCTGCAACCAATAACATTCCAGACGTGTCCCATATGTTTCAGATCAGTTGAAACTGGTGATGACAGTCATGTGAATGCACTGTAACACCCCTCAGACAACTTTTGCACAATTCTGGACTTGTGACACGAACAGTTATCCTACTGCAAGATGTTACTGCCGTCGAACAAGCAAGAAGGGATGCAGGAGGTCCACAAAAACGTTCACGTAGTCGACAGCTGTGTGGGTGGCTTCGGTAACTTCCAGTGGTAGCCTACATAAATCTCCCTCACAGAACAATATTGCCCCAACCGGCCTCTATCCACAGCGAACAGTTCGTCACGACCAATAACCTGGTGACGTAAAAACTTGTGATTCATCCGACCAGGCTACACTTCTCCATTGATCCAAGGTCCAATCACGACGATCTAGTAGCCGCTGCAATCGTAATTACTTCGGTTGATGTGGGAATGCCTGGGAGTTGCCTGCTGTTGAGGCTCATGTTGGAGGATGTGCACCGAATGCAAACACTTGTGCGTGCACCAGCATTGTGCTCTGTCGTCGCATCTGCCACAAATCGCGCCTAGCCTGCTTCACGAAGTGGGAAAGCCTCGGACTTCACCATTCGGTGGTGACGCGTGAGGTTCGCCACGTTGTGGCCCATTCGTGGTACACCGTCGTTCAACCACTTTCTGCATCGACGTATGCACTCTGCGAACCACCGTAATGCACATTTCCTTTCCTACTCATTTCCTTTCCTGTTACACTATCATAAAGGGTGAGGGAACAACAACTGCCTATAAGCCTGGTTCTCTCGTGTTGTCTTCGTGGCCCTTAAGCAAAATGTAGACATGATGTAAAGTAGTCGAAAAGAGCGTCGTCGTCTCTCCAGGTATTCCCATTTGAGTTCCGTAACAGTTGCGTGCTGATCAACCTAAGGGTCACAAATCTAGCAGCGCACTCTGAACTGGTACCACGTCTTATTTTAATCCGACCTCTTGGGCATCCCAAACACTTGAGCAGTAGCCAAGAATGGATCACACTAGCGTTCTGAACACCATCTTATTTACAGATGATCAACTTTTCCTCAGAATTCTCCAAATGAAATGAAGTCGATTTTCGCCTTCCCTACTACCAGTCTGAGCTGCTGATTCCATTTCATCTCCCATTTAACTGTTACGCCTAGATATTTAATTGATGTGACTGTGTTAAGCAAGACATTACTAATACCACGCATCAGCATTAGGATAAATTTTTCCACATTTAGAGCAAGCTGCCACTCATCACCAATTAGAAATCTTAAGTCAGATCATTTCGTATGTGGAGGTTAAGTGCGGCCCTATCTTAATTCCCTGGGGAACGCCTATTACTTAAAAATTCCTCGGGGCAGTCATACAACTGCGAACCTAAACCGTATGCTCGAACGTTCGTCAACAATGTACAATTGGTACCCGCAATGTACAATTGGTACCCGAGTCAAACGGTTTATAGCAATCTAGGACAGATATCTAGGAAAATGGAGTCCACCTCTTGTGCTCCGTCCATGGCTCGTAGGACATAATGTGAGAAAGGAGCAAACTGAGTTTCTTAGGGAAGATGCTTTCTAACTCTGTTCTGATTCGTGTCCAGAAGCTTTCCTGTTTCAAAAAAAATTAGATTATTCGAACTCCGTATGTGTTTAAGAATTCTGCAGCATATCGATGTCACAGATATTTGTCTGTAATTCCGCTGGTCAGTTTTTTACGTTCCTTGTGTAGAGGAGTCGCCTGCACATTTTTCCAGTCGCTTTGGACTTTGCCCGCGGCTTTGGACTTTGCCCTTACCTGCTAGGATCGCTTCATCATCAGCATATAATAAATTATTTAAAAGAATCTTCCTGTTTAGGTAAATGCTTTTCTGAAATTCTGATTTCCATGTATGTATTATTTCATTAATGTAGGTGTTGAACAACGTTGGAGAGATGCAGCAGCCTTGTTGTACCCCTTTGTTAGTTGGTATCTCCTTAGTTGTTCTACCATTGAGATCTAGAGTGATATTTGCGTCTTGATATAAACATTTTTACACATATACTACATGCTTTGGATATCTACGATTCCTCATTATTCCCAAAGTTTCTGTCTATTGACATTGTCAAAAGCTTTTTTAAAGTCAGTAAAAGCAATGTGTGTTTCTTTATTATACTATCTCCGTTTTTCTATTATTTGCTGTTGAATAAAAACTGCATCTATTATAGAGTGTCCTTTCCTAAAACCAGTTTGTTCCTCATACGGTACTGCTTCTGCTATGTTTTTAAAATCTTAGCATACATCTTGTATTCTGAGTCCAGTAAACTTATTCCTCTGTAATTATTGCATAGGCTTTTATCTCCTTTTTAAAAATTGATATCACTCTAGCTGTTTTCCAGTCTTTTGGAATACTCTTCTTCTTCCAACATTCGTTGAAGAGATGTAGCTGTCGTTGGTGTAGCATCATTCCTCTATATTTTTTTAATTCATCATTAATACCATATTTTCCTGTTGCTTTTCTGTTCTTAAGTGATGTTAATGCAGATGTTCATTCGTCAGACTGTATTTCATTGAATCCTTTCTCGTCTAGTTGTTCAATTTCAGTTTCTTGTGCTGTATGATCATGCCACAGTTCGCTGTAATGATGTATCCACTATTCTTCTTCAATACTATTTATTTGTATCTTCTCTCTTTCTGCTGTGTTTAAGGTTTTTAAAACCTTAAATGCCATTTGTTGTCTTCCCTGGATATCATGTTCGATAGAAATAAACCTATCCCAGTGTTCCTGATGTGCTTTCCTTACTACGCATTTAGTGTTATTTCTTTTCTGCTTATGGTATTGTTTCTTCTCAATAGTGGGGCTGATAGTATTTTATATATGCATCCTGTTTCTCTTTGACTACTGTCATTATATACTAATTCGAAATTTTTTGGCGTTTTCTTATTATAATCTTTTTACTGCTTTGGTCTGGGATGTCTTCAAAATTTTGGAAAAAAATTCTACAATGATTCGCATTGTTGGTAAAGGATTCTTTGAGGTGATTTTAGCTCGTGAATGTAAATATCTCCTGTAACCCTTTGTCTACAGTATGTGGGGCACAAATTGTTATTGATGTCACCAACAGAGTGTTCATGATGAGCAATATAGGATGAGAATCGGGTGTTATTTAAGTTTTTGCATCCAAAGGCGTCTTTATGTTCTTCGTAGCACGTTGCAAAAATTTTTCCGTTTGTCCTACACGGAAGCGAGAACAGGAGCATGTCACTTTACATATGTTAAGCTTTCGATGCCACTCTCCATTGGATTCATGTGAATAATCTTTATTCTGCAGTTTAATGTCTGTGTGGAACGGTATTTCTTATATTATGTGGACTAAAAGACTTGTAAGTTTGTATGACTCTTTCTCAAGGAATGTAAAGTGGGCAAATTTTGTCGTTTATGTCTTGGCTTCTGATGGAGGTAATTGCTTAAATTTACTATCGGTTTTTGAACTAGGGTATTTACGAGGGAACTGTTATATATTTTTGACTGTAGATTTAAATATGTTCATTTATTTACATTCATCTGTTTCGCTGATGGCGATGCATATCGTGAACTTACAAGATGACCTGAAGTAATTTTGTGTTGGTTACGATGTCATGAGTTATTGGTAATTGTAACATCAGCAGTGGTGGATTTTCTCTATATTTGAAAGATATGCTTGTTCTTGTGACTACAAATTAATTCCTTCATGTCCCTGATCTTCAACTATGATCATATGGGACAACGACTTGTGTGAATCTTAGGTTGAGACCTACGTCCTCGTGGACTGTTTATCCATTACAACACGGTACTGGGCTTCATTAATGGTTAGTAGACAATTCAAATTTAAAGAATTTTTTTCAGCTGATCCTTATAATTTAGGGGTGTGGTCTGGTTTTAGTTCAGTGATACTGTTAGATTCAAAAAATTAAAGTGGTTTGGAATTGTAGTCACTCTGATACACGATAACTGCTGTGTTGCTGCTATCCGCCTTTTCAGAATGGCGTCATACCTCGAAAAATTCCTGTTGATGTCTGTATTATCTCTTAAATTTGGATTGATATTGAAAATTGGTTTCCCTTAAGATTTTCTTTTATGGTTTTCTTTGCTTTATGAGCTATGGCACTCTGTGTGTTATGGTTAAATTTAGCTGTGGCACAGGCTATTTTGTTCACAATAATTAAATTGTTCACATTATTGAGTAAATTGTATCGTTCCTTTGCATCAGGTGTAGTCTCGTGTGGGCTTTATTACATTACTCTTTGTTCAATGGGTGAACTTGAGAAAACCCCTAAACACCATATTTTTGGGCACCAAAAGTACTAGTTGTGGGGCTGGCCGCTTCTGTAATGGTAAATCGTTGAAATTTTTACCGTATGTACTTAACACGATGTTCTCTGGGAACTTCTAAACATTTTTCGGTTTTAACATGTGTTACAGGAATCCAGAGGTTCAAATTCACCGTAAGTACTCACGAAAAACATCTGAATTTAGCCGTAAATACATTTTTAACTGACGTAGAGGTCGCATGGCAAGGGTTCTGGGGTCATTGTAAGGGTTCTGACTTCACTATCTTGACCTGGAAACTATTCGTTGGTGCTACTTGACATCGTAAGCACCTTACAAAAAATTGTCATACGAAATTTTTTGTACTTGTAAATCAAACACCGCATGATTTGGTACACTGTAGGCGTAGCCTAAAAATAATGAGCTCTTCTGTGTAAAGTACTGTAAAGTAAACTTATATTGGCCGGAAAACGATTCTGTTTTAACCTAACGATATGTGTATTTATTTTTCGTGTACATGTGTGGAAGTATGTAAATATGTCGAAGTATACAAGTAAAATGTCAAAACATTACTGAGATACAGACTTCATCTTATACAAGGAGCAAACCCTGCTGTAGCAGGCAAAAGAAGGGAACTAGCTGAACAATTCTTCTGTCGGAGCACAGAAAAGACAAATACGCTTACCCTGTAAAAGATTCAGAGAGAAGTGGGGATCCAGCTGCCTCAGTCCCCTTTCTGCCTTCCCCACCAAAAGTTTTTGGCATGTGAACATATTCGCGCTTTCTTGTTCTGCAAGACAGTAGCAGAGAGACACTGACCTTAGAAAAAAGAAAGAGGGAGAGGGGTTGGGGGACGTGGCAGCGAAGGAGAAAGAAATGGGTGAATGTAATAATAGTGGGAACTAAAGAGAGAGGAGACAATGGAAACCAGAAAGAGAAATGACTGGAACCACACATAGGCTCAGGGGTCTGGAACCTTCCCATTCTCCCTCCCAACCAGCAAAAGTTAATAAGAAAATCCAGCCCACTTTCTGCCACCACGCCCACGCTTTAACGTTTCCCGGTGTAAGGCCAAAGCCTCAAGGAAATCACCCCCCAGGACACATGTTGAGAGGAGACAATGCTGGCTGAAAAGAAAGATAGCAATGGTAGTGTGACAGAGAGAGACAACGAAAGTGAAAGAAGTAGACAGTCGTAAGGAAGAGCGAGAGAAAGGCATGAAGGCAATGACAATGGGAGAGAGACAGACAGGAAAAAGTCCAATGGGAGAAGAAGTAGACATAGGAAGGAGACGTATTTATCCAAAGAGTAGCAGTGAGAGGGAGATGATGAATATAATGGCATCGCTACAAAGAGGGATTGGGTAAAAGGAAATAGAATGTTCTGTATTAAAAGAGTGTGAATAGTTCACATGCCAATATCCTTGTTGAGGTCGTCGGAATGAGGACTGACGCAGTTGGTTACCCACTTTTCAGTTAAATTCTTTTGTAAAGGACTACATTTGCCTTCTTTCCGCTAGAAATAGTGGTATTTTACTGCTGGTATATACGTGCTACATTTAACAACAAGTCGTAGTTTTTCCTATGTGATCGTGGTAATGTTGCCGATCAAAGTTTCTTTTCTTTTTCACAGGTAAACAGAAGAAAATACTGTGTTATTGTTCTCAACCTTTTTATACCCTCCTTTATTTCCTTTTGAATTATCTGAAGTAAATACACCACTTTTATTTCTTACCCAATAACTTGTTTCCATGTATGTCAATTTCATCTGTGTCACATAAAATCTTCATGAGCACTACTACACTGTCAATATTCAACATCCTATTATCGTATCTCAAAATTGTTCCTCAATTATTATTAATATTATTATTATTAATAGCCCTTAATATAAATCTAATATTGATCTGAAATGGGCTGTGTGCGTTTGTAACAACCAATGTTTCCTTTATTAACATTATAAAACTTCATGAAACTTTTATCAGACTTCGAACACCTATCCATTCAGTGTAAAAAATCTGTGCAAGATGTTGGATTACCTATGATAGTCTGTAATTTTCGTAGGAAGAAGAAATGCCTAATTAAATAAATATTTTATAC
Organism: Schistocerca nitens; assembly: GCF_023898315.1. NCBI lineage: Eukaryota > Metazoa > Arthropoda > Insecta > Orthoptera > Acrididae > Schistocerca > Schistocerca nitens. Next base: position 1,110,385,350 of record NC_064615.1, on the reverse strand, counting down.
ACAGAAAAGGTTATCTGCATCTTTTATGACCATTATCAGTACGTACTTAAACACGTGGAGGTTGCGATAACATATAGATAACTGCATCTGCTATATCTTCAGGTTCAATCATAGGCGTATGCATATTTTCCAGTGCTTCAAGCGAATACTTTTTTAAGGTATTATATATACCTGTTTTCACAATTCCTGGCGATATTTCCTAAAACAAAAATCAAAGGTTAACAAACAAAAGACCATATTTAGTTTTAAAAACTGTTTTATTTGCCCTTGAAATTTATTATTTATCTAAGGATCATTTATATATTTCTCAAACTTATTATCCTAGTTCAAGTATAGTACACGTACGACGGTTACTCGGCAAGTAAGAAACAATCGGTCACAAAGTGGAAACCACAGTGAAAATCAAAAATGTTTTGCAACAGTTAGTTACAACTTCCACCTCCTTCGCTACATAGTCGCCGCTCCGACTTAGACGTCTGTTCTAGCGTTGTAAAACCTTACAATACACTCATCAAGAAGGCAGCCTGCTGCATTTTCCGACAGTTTTCTACTCTGGTCTGCTGCTCGTTGTCTGAGCCAAAATGTTGTCTTCACAGCCAGCATTTCCTCTGGGCAGGGACGAAAATCTTAGGGAGCAAATTGCGGGCTGTATGGTGGGTGATCAAACACTTACCATGGAAAACGCTGCAGGAGCGTCCTCACTGTCCTTGAAGTGTGCGGTCGGTAACTTTCATGAAGAAGATAATGCATGACAGTTACGTTACTTGAAGTTTCATGAAACGAAGCCAAAAACTCCCGGCACGCATAATATTTTGCGAAAGTCACTATTCTATGGGCATCTTTATACACTCATTGTGCGCTCAGAACTAAAAAGAGCGACTTGACACTATCTACTGGCATACTAGAGACACAGCCCAACATATTTGTACAAAGTCTGATCAGATTTTCACTGTGGTTTCCATTTCGCGTCCAATCATTCCTTACTTTCCAAATTAGCCCTCCTACATTGTGAAATAAAGGTTTTACAACACGTTTTACCAATAAATTACATGATTTGTTCAGTCTAGAATACCTAAAGTAGAGTTGATAGGTAAGATTCACTTTTCCAAAAGTGTTAAACTCATAAACAGAGAATAATTTCTATTACATAATTTAGTGTTCCCTAATCGTCGTATTTTAGACGCCATCGAAAGTATGAAGTTGACTTTAGTAAACGTCTTTATTTTGTGATGGTGCCTGTCTTGCGAATTAAGTGGGTCAATTTGATTAGTACATCGTGTGAATTGTTCTTTGACAATACTAAGAGTTGCCTATGTTTGGCATATGTCCACTACAATTCAAGACTGGTCTTACTCAGTCAGATTAACGAGCTACTATTTTTCCAATAGTAAATAAGTATTGTGAGGCAGATGCTTTTGAGTAAGTGTGTAGTGTATCCACAGAATGGTGTGTGGTCTTAGCTAATGAAAGACTCGGCCAAAAGTCTTCAGAAATCCATAGCAGTTAGTTATGTTACGTAAGTAAAATTACATAAAGACTCATTTCGCTACTTTTAGACAGTTGAACTTTCATTGTCAGTTTTTCATTACGTTCTGAAGGCATGGATTTGTTTTAACTCTTCCTCAAACATAGGTAAGAATTCTACATGCGTCTTTAGAGTAGCTGATCTGGCAAGAGAGTGAAACGGAAATATAGGGCCAGAGCCTTATACTCTCGTGCGCACACAGCATCCCAGGAACACTACGACCAACTTCGTCTGGGGGGTTGCTGGAGGGGGGGGGGGGTGAGGGGCTGTTGAAATGTGTCTTGAGGAACAAATCTAGAATAGAACCCGCGCTCAGAAACATCAGAAGAATGCAGTAGAAACTAAGTCAGTATTTTCCAAAATCCTAATGTGGAATACAAGAGGCAGGTCAAACTCAAATTTTTCCATCCATTAAAAAATTGAAAGCTACTTCTCACCCTTCTTTCGCTGCTCCCCGAAATTTTACTGGATAGACATTGCAAAATTTGTATGAAATTCTGTTTGGCAGCAATGAATCAAATTTGGAATTCCATCTCGTCGAGCGCAGTTTCCTCAGAGCCTAACACGTCTGTTACTTCATCAGTTTCTTTTATTTGTCATCTCTGAAACACATAATCACTGAAGAACACATACATTCGTGACCCCATTGTCGTAAAGCTGTTGCAGTTCCTACTTCCTACATATTCATTACGGAATCAGTTAGTAGAATATTTTGTTGTGTAATGAGCAACATGTAAACTCAGTATCTAGGTAAAATGATTTACTTCCTGACTGCAAACCTGAGTATTTGCCATTCATACAAACAATGTAATCGTATTATTGACTACTGCACCTATCCAGCTGTATTTTCATCTTCTCTAAATCATTTTATTATTTACTTTTCAAAACTCTCAGTATCATAGCCACTTACACCACTGATTCCCTCATTTCCAACTTATTTCCATTTGAGTTACTAAAATTTAAGTGTAAATACTTACAACACAAAGTTGGTCCATTCTAGAAGTAGTAGGGCTAAGAAGAGAAAGAGACATCCTTGAGTTCGACCTAGAGGTCATTCTGGGAAATCTCATGCAACTGAGCTTTTCGTATTTTGCTGATGTCAGCATCAGTATTTTTTTTTATCTCCAGTCATCCGAGGAATCATGTCATACTGCCTCGTCCCAAGGTGAAGGAGGAGAGGGCCTGTGCATACCTACTGCCATTGTGGAAAATTTGCATTAAGTACCCACCGCCCCCCCCCCCCCCCCCCCCCCGACACATACACACACTGAGCAGCCCCCGCATTCGTGTGAGAAAGATTCAACTGCAGTTCACATGCATGCCATATTACACTGACTTCAGTAACACCCCCCCCCCCCCCCCCACACACACACGCACACAAACTGCGCTACTACACAATTTGCGTGAAACACCCCACTACACCACTTCCCAACACTCCCGCAAACCTTGGCTTCCACTCCACAGCTATTTTTGTATTACTAACTTAAAAAAATAGCTGCAGAAAAATGTGTGTTAGGTTGGCCCTCAAATAGAGAGACACTGAATCTAATTACTCATAACACACTCTCAAAGTATATATTACAGTGTTTTTAAATAGTTAGAAGCACCAATTGAGGACGGACAAAAAAATGGCTCTGAGCACTATGGGACTTAACATCTGTGGTCATAAGTCCCCTAGAACTTAGAACTACTTAAACCTAACTAACCTAAGGACATCACACACATCCATGCCCGAGGCAGGATTCGAACCTGCGACCGTAGCAGTCCCGCGGTTCCGGACTGAGCGCCTGAACCGCTAGACCACCGCGGCCAAGGACGGACATCGATGATGCATCGTGTTATTCACTATAAAATTTATAAATGAAGCTTTACTCTGGCAATTATTACTATTACTACAAATAGCACAGGCCTATTAAATTCCATGTAAAAAACAGCAGTTTGCAGTCAGAAGGTCCTGTAAAAGCTTTATAGACTGTATTTGACCGATATTAACCTTCGTAACACCGGGGGAGGTGGGGGGGGGGGGGGATGCAGTGCTTTATGCCTACCTTTTGAAAATATTGAAATCTACTTAGGTACTTTATTTTTTAAAATTTTGTAAAAAATATTTACTTTTTTTGATGAAGTCTTCTTCCAGATTCTATGATTGTTTCACATTTCTCGTTTAAGCCCTTATTAGTAATGCAACTTCCCATAACAGTCGTCTTACGCCAGAAATAATAACAATGCGTGAACTTAGAACACATGTAAATGATCTTTCACTGGGTTGAAAATTGTCTCAACAACGATTCATTTCCCTTTGGTTATTTCTTGTTTCCTGTTCAAGGGCACTTAATTCGGTGCTAGATACAACCGTGATTGAAATGTGTCGACATTCAGTCACTGGCAGAGAAATACCATAGACTCTGAAAGAATCTACAGATCCCCAAATTGAATTTGATGAAACTTACGATGTAGCGAGTGAACCTGAAGAGGAATGTGTTGCACGCAAGGATGTGAACAGTGGTAGATTACATAAGACTCTGGGCGCCTGAAACTGATGACGCAGCTTGCGAGTTTAGTGACAGTCACATCACAAGCACTTGAAAAATTTATAGCTCCAAACCTCCTCACATTAGAAGACTAGTGGCACAAAACATAGAGACAGAAAGAGAAGACATAAGAGACGAAGGTAAAGTAGGAATAATAAGACACCCATTTGAAAAGTTTTTGTCTCCAGAAATTGTCAACATCATAAAAAAATAAAGCGTACCAATGAAGACGCATTGAGGCAGAAAATATCCAAGACAGACAATACTGAATTCATGGCGTATATAGGACTACTTATTATTACAGAGAAGGAAAATGACAGTAATCATCTGTTACAGATTTATGGTCCTGCAGTTCAGGAAGGTTTGTTTATATTGCTACCATTAACCGAACCACTTTCCAGCTGCTTACTAAAATAATAAGATTTGATGACGTTGCAAAGAGAAATCGTAATACACCTAACGCCTAACGCAAAGCTTTTATGACTACCCTCCATTGCTATAAAGACGAAAGAAATGCCACAATACTTATTAATGGGATGCTATTATCTATAACGCACAGATATGTACATCTACATCTACATTTATACTCCGCAAGCCACCCAACGGTGTGTGGCGGAGGGCACTTTACGTGCCACTGTCATTACCTCCCTTTCCTGTTCCAGTCGCGTATGGTTCGCGGGAAGAACGACAGTCTGAAAGCCTCCGTGCGCGCTCTAATCTCTCTAATTTTACATTCGTGATCTCCTCGGGAAGTATAAGTAGGGGGAAGCAATATATTCGATACCTCTTCTTTGGATCTTCTCTATCTCCTCCGTCAACCCGATCTGGTACGGACCCCCCCCCCCCCCCCCCCTGATGAGCAATACTAAAGTATAGGTCGAACGAGTGTTTTGTAATCCACCTCCTTTGTTGATGGACTACATTTTCTAAGCACTCTCCCAATGAATCTCAACCTGGTACCCGCCTTACCAACAATTAATTTTATATGATCATTACACTTCAAATCGTTCCGCACGCATACTCCCAGATATTTTACAGAAGTAACTGCTACCAGTGTTTGTTCCGCTATCATATAATCATACAATAAAGGATCCTTCTTTCTATGTATTCGCAATACATTACATTTGTCTATGTTAAGGGACAGTTGCCACTCCCTGCACCAAGTGCCTATCCGCTGCAGATCTTCCTGCATTTCGCTACAATTTTCTAATGCTGCAACTTCTCTGTATACTATAGCATCATCCGCGAAAAGCCGCATGGATCTTCCGACACTATCTACTAGGTCATTTATATATATTGTGAAAAGCAATGGTCCCATAACACTCCCCTGCGGCACGCCAGAGGTTACTTTAACGTCTGTAGACGTCTCTCCATTGATAACAACATGCTGTGTTCTGTTTGCTATAAACTCTTCAATCCAGCCACACAGCTGGTCTGATATTCCGTAGGCTCTTACTTTGTTTATCAGGCGACAGTGCGGAACTGTATCGAACGCCTTCCGGAAGTAAAGAAAAATAGCATCTACCTGGGAGCCTGTATCTAATATTTTCTGGGTCTCATGAACAAATAAAGCGAGTTGGGTCTCACACGATCGCTGTTTCCGGAATCCATGTTGATTCCTACATAGTAGATTCTGGGTTTCGAAAAACGACATGATACTCGAGCAAAAAACATGTTCTAAAATTCTACAACAGATTGACGTCAGAGATATAGGTCTATAGTTTTGCGCATCTGGTAGTGGAAGGTGTGGAAGGTGTGGAAGTCGTCGTGTTCTAAAAAGAAATTAGTGAATCACATCGAGAGGTTCTACCAGTCCATGATGCTGCCTCAACTAGAATATATGCTTAATATCAAGCCCTCTCCCACATCATTCATACTAGGACTTCCAATAAGAAAAGCGTAAACAAAACACCTGCAAATATTAAGAGGCACGTACCTCAACATCACAGTGTAGCAGTATGACGGTGCCGGTTTGAAGAGACGAAGATGACAGAATAACACTGCACGGGAAATAAAGAGATGACAGCAGCAATAGTAGTGCGGGATTTCCAATTGTTGCCGACGTGACGTCATTGTATTCCATGACAGAGTAGTTGAAAAGACACCAAGTTATTACCTGAACGGTGTTGCACAGGTATTAAACACACGACCATGATCAGCCACGTTCGTCGTCACTTTGTAAAACCTATAAGCTGGTTACTAATAACATTGCCCGCTCCTGGACTTCTCATTTGACATGTATAATATATAAAAGATAACTTTCACTCTACATTTGGAGGTCATCCACATTAAACACTGTTATGGTATAGTACAACCCTAGGTGTCGCTTATATGGAAAAGTGCTCCTCGAACATACAACGCTCTGCCCTGTAACAACTTTGTAGAACTACTGAAGCAAGCAGGTTCCGTTAATGCAGATTTATAGAGCAGTTTCGCGAGGCAGAATACGTGCGCTGTGTGTAAATTAACGGCATCATCTCAGATTCCGGAAAAAAAAGAAATTCTGGCCAATAATAACGTAACGGTGTAATTTAATGGTAAATTCCGCGATTTGTGTGACAGGGTACCAAATGGCGACGGACAGACCGTACCAACGACGGTACCGTGGAGAATAACGCTTCCGATTATTTTGGAGTCCGAGAATCTTATTATAAAAGCAGGCGGGCAGAATATAATAGTTAATGGTCTACCGTTAATGCACTAGACAAACTGTAGAGGAGCTTCCAACCCAACGCTAGCAACATTGGAGACACAGCGTACAAGAGCAGGAGATACAGACTGGGTGCTAGAATACAATGAGCGAAACCTGCTATAAGTGCGTGATGGTAAATTGTCATGTGTTACCCAGTTCTCATGTGCTGAAACGATTTGACTGCAGGAGGAAGGTAGAGCCGCAGCCGTGTTAATGATCAACAACAAGCCAATACTGCTGACATAGTAATCTCAAATCATGGCAGTCTACCTATAATACGTCATAAAGTTCGGGTATACAGCCCTTCAGCAAGCCTACCGGCTTCTATAACAATAACACCATATGCTGGTGGCGATGTAAATACTGCTTGCTTATACGGATTTCTAAATCAGGTCCCTACAACATAGTCTAAGCATTGCTGTATATGATTCAGACACTCCGTATAGCAGTTTTCACTGGATGTATATAAAAGCGTATTTTAGTTCGTGTGCAGGGCTATGAATTGCATATGTGAACTTGCTTACAAAAGCAAGTACATTTATTGCGCATTACAACAGTTACATATCAGTTTGGTGAACTGTGAAGTTTAATGTCTCGCAAAAAAGTAACATGGAACATTCGAGGAAATAAAGAGTGCACAGTCAACTTTAACACAGGTAAAAGCGTCTCCACGTAATGGAACATTGCGTTTCCCTCGTCCTGAAAACAAATTTTGCACAGACGGATACCCTCGTTGCTTTATTCAGAATATTTGCCTCAGGTTTAATATTTCACCCATCGTTTGCAGTAATTATCGCCTTTTTCGGTCGACAGATGGTATCCACAGTGTGAGTGTCCTTTACACGAATCAGAAACATACATTTGGAGAACCACAGAGCGTGTGCTGTACTTGGATCATCGTTTTCACGCCAGTACTTCAAACACCACCACAATGAAAACACACCGTTCCAAAGCCACGCCCATCCGCGTGCTGCTTAGCAGGGTGGGGTCACTCACTGAATGTTGTTAATCTAACCTCCTGCGTGCTGTATTACGCCCACACTTTTCTCGGCACAATTTCGGCAGAAATGTATTGAGGCATTTATTCTGGAAATAAATTTGGACGTATTTTCGGTTTGTACAGTTTGCCTCCCACTCCTATAAATACATTACTGGCCATTAAAATTGTTACACCAAGAAGAAATGCAGATGATAAATGGGTATTCATTGGAAAAATATATTATACTAGAACTGACATGTGATTACATTTTCACGCAATTTGGGTGCATAGATCCTGAGGAATCAGTACTTAGAACAACCACCTCTGGCCGTAGTAACGGCCTTGATACGCCTGGGCATTGAGTCAAACAGAGCTTGGATGGCGTGTACAGGTACAGCTGCGCATGCAGCTTCAATACGATACCACAGTTCATCAAGAGTAGTGACTGGCGTATTGTGACGAGCCAGTTGCTCTGCCACCATTGACCAGATTGGTGAGAGATCTGGAGAATGTGCTGGCCAGGGCAGCTGTCAAACATTTTCTTTAACCAGAAAGGCCCGTACAGGACCTGCAACATGCGGTCGTGCATTATCCTGCTGAAATGTAAGGTTTTGCAGGGATCGAATGAAGGGTAGTGCCACGAGTCGTAACACATCTGAAATATAACGTCCACTGTTCAAAATGCCGCCAATGCGAACAAGAGGCGACCGAGGCGTGTAACCAATGGCACCCTATACCACCACACCGCGTGATTCGCCAGTATAGCGATGACGAATACACGCTTCCAGTGTGCGTTCAACGCGATGTCGCCAAACACGGATGCGACCATCATGATGCTGTAAACAGAACCTGGATTCATCCGAAAAAATGACGTTTTGCCATTCGTGCACCCAGATTCGTCGTTGAGTACACCATCGCATGCGCTCCTTTCTGTGATGCTGCATCAAGGGTAACCGCAGCCATGGTCTCCGAGCTGATAGTCCATGCTGCTGCAAACGTCGTGCAGATGGTTGTTGTCTTGCAAACGTCCCCATCTGTTGACTCAGGGATCGAGACGTGGCTGCACGATCCGTTACAGCCATGAGGATAAGATTCCTGTCTTCTCTACTGCTAGTGATACGAGGCCGTTGGGATCCAGCACGGCGTTCCGTATTACCCTCCTGAACCCACCAATTCCATATTCTGCTAACAGTCATTGGATCTCGACCAACGCGAGGAGCAATGTCGCGATACGATAAACCGCAATCGCGATGGGCTACAATCCGACCTTTATCAAAACCGGAAACGTGATGGTACGCATTTCTCCTCCTTATCATCACAACGACGTTTCTCCAGGCAACGCCGGTCAACTGCTGTTTGTGTATGAGAAATCGGTTGGAAACTTTCCTCATGTCAGCACGTTGTAGGTATCGCCACCGGCGCCAATTTGTGTGAATGCTCTGAAAAGCTAATCATTTGCATATCACAGCATCTTCTTCCTGTCGGATAAATTTCGCTTCTGTAGCACGTCATCATTGTGGTGTAGCAATTTTAATGGCCAGTATATATCCGGGATGGCTGAATGACCATTATAGATCTGTAGCTGCCGTGAGGTGGAGTCACAAATCACACTTCTGCATCACGTGCAGCTGCAGTCGATTTGGAGAACTGACTCAGCACAGCCGTATCATGCACGATACGACCTTCTGACGCAACCTGAGACACAGGTGAGGTCCACAAAACTCTTCTCGGTATCTTGAAAGGTCGAGAACCTGAGAACCGACGACTTGGCACCGTGGCTGTTGTGACCAGCCTGCTGCAACTAGAGATCAGGCGGGTCTTCCAGTTGCAGCAACAGAGCCATGAATGCTAACATGCGAGTATACACTCCCGACCATGGACCCTGTGTACACATCAATTTACGTTTTGGACTATTGGGATTTTAGACACACAGAGAGGTTTTCAAGGGACCATGGATGCAACGAGCAATCGACCACTAGTACTTTAATCGTCGTACTGACGAAGTATCCAAAATTATTTCTCCAATGACGTGACGTGCGTGATACGAGTGCGTCCACGTAGTATATTTAGTAAATTTCATGCGTTTCTATGTTTAATAGGGTTAATCTCGCGTTTTTGTAAATGTGATTTCCTCCAGTCATCAGCGCAATAGTTGCTCACTGAACAGCCAGTTGCGCAGCTCTTGAAAGCAGCAGCGACCATTGGTGACCCATCACGAGTCTGGAAAGTCGCATTAGACACCTCAGGTGTCACTTGTTTACCCCATGTGCTCTGTTTCCGAGGCACCTCCTAGTGCACCCGACGCGGTGGATCCGCCCTCACAGCATCGTCAGTGGCAGGTAGTAACGCTGTCGCATAGCACGAGGTGGACGGCCGATGTGGAGACTGGCCGCCTGCCTCGCCCGTTCACCCTGTGAGTGGGCAGATGGCCGCTCCTTCAGCAGTGCCCAAGCAAGCTCACGGGGGGAGCTGTTTACTGGTTATTGGGAGCTCCAGTGATAGGCACATTATGGAGCCCATTAGGCAGGTAGCGTTCAGGGCTGGAAAGAAAGCCCGTGTGCACTCTGTATGTCTGCTGCAGGGTCCTCATAAGAGATGTGGAGGCGGCCTCGCCTGTGGCTACAGAGCATGCGTGTTCCAGTCGACTGCAAGTTATGGCTCACGTCGGCACCAACGACGCCTGTCGCATGGATCCTGAAGCGATCCTCAGTTCGTACAGCCATCTGACAGGGGAAGTGAAAACTGCTGGACTCGTGTGAGGGGTGCAAGCAGAGTTCGTAGTTTGCAACATCGTTCCCAGAGCTGGTCGGTGTTCTTTGGTTTGGAGCCGAGTGTGGGAACTCAACCAAATTCTTCGTCGACTCTGTGACGACCTTGGGTGCAGATTTCTGGACGTGCTTTATCGTGTGGGGATTTGTAGGACACTCCTTGACAGGCAGGTCAGGGGTGCGCTACACAAAGGAAGCAGCTACTCGGACAGCAGAGTACTCGTGGAGAGCACATGAGTTTTTTTTTTTTTTTTAGCAAGGCGGTAGTCTGAGGTTCTCTGATGAACACTCGTCAGTCGATCTACAGACAGGGAGGTCAAACTGACTTCAGAGTAGAGCCATTTCGACTGTCACAATTTTATGTGTAAACTGTCGAAGTATACGTAATAAATTTCCCAAATTTACTGTCCTCCAAGAAAGATGTCGTGCTCATACTGTTCTATCACGAAGCCTGGATACTTATAATGTGCTTTTAACATCCTGTTCACTACATTTCATTTCCTGCAATTTATATATACTTGTTTGAACTGTATATTTACCGGGTTGGAAAATTCTCTATGATTGAATAGTAGATTTACGTAACCGCAAAGTTAAGAAACACCAGTCTTGCTCGGAGACTTTGAAATGTAACAACGTAATGCATTTGAAACTTACCCCACACCGTATCTTGCTGTTCCTGGCAACCAGGTCCTTCCGCAGTCCTTCAAGAAGAGCCTTGACAGCATGCTTGCTGGCGTAGTACATCGAGTACAGTGGATCGAATGGCATGATGTGACCTGCTATACTGGAAGCAAGAAAAAGAAACAAACTTGTACTGCCTGTACTATATGGATGCAAATTGTATACTGTGTAAGACGGCAAGATTTAACCACCAAACATGAATAATTTTCACAATTCGTATTTCATTTACTTCGGGGAGCGAAAGCTAGCGAATTCTTAACCGTTTCTTGGTTGATACTTGGTAGCCTCATACTGACATTTCTGTGGAGATGCAAGCTGAGACTCTAATTTTCTGACAGAAAGGCGAAAGTGCGACTTCACGGTCACAGTGATCGACATGGAACAAGGGCTGTGGGAAGCCAGTTTCCTGGATCTAAAAGCAGAATGCTGGTAGTTTACAGCCCAAGACAGTCGCCTCGTCGCGAGGCCGGTGGGAAAGGACTTCTCGTGATTGACCTGTGGTCGCCAAGGAGGCCTAGGCGAGATGATGCTGAAAGTATGAGATTGTAGAGATAGAATCTTACAGGTGCCATGAGCAGTCTTTTTTAGCATAAGGAATGTACGTGGGATGCCTGCCGCAAATGAATGCTAACGTCCGAAAGAAGTTCTTATGCGAAGTGCCAAGCCCCATTTCTGCCAAAAGACACGTTAACGTATTCGGTTAGTTCAATTGCAGATGGTGGAGGTGTCATAATATTTTCTAGAAGTTTCTATTGACCTGAACATGAGCTGAAAGAGGTTGAGTGATAGTTTCATGACGTGTAGAGTGGAAGATACTCCATTTGTATCGGGGGCTGTGATTGGCTGTAAGGAGAATTCACACTAACTATGCGAGATTTACTCTAAACTGGACGCTTCTGGTGGGGGACGTCTCTTGGTGGTGTCGGTGGGACATATTTGGCTAGACAGCGATTTTGAGAGCTCTCTGGTGAGCGTCAGTGAGTGATAAACTTAGGTGGATAGCGTTTTGAGACATGGCTGGCGAGGGGTCAGCGAACTGTCTCAGCATTAGATTCGAATGTGCAGACGTTGCCACTAGGAACTGCATCATTCGTCTCTCTATGGACAGAGATACGAACCTGTGCTTGTGCGTGGAGGCAGAGGCATTACAAAGTGCTTCTTTACGAGCTCACACTTCAAAAAAGTCTCTGATCCTGTTTTATAAGCAAGTCGAATTTTTAATTCGTCATTACACAAGTGGCCTCAACCTCAGGAGGTTGCAGACGCCATTTTACGTCCTCTGTGTAGTCAGAATTTTCAGCTACGCAACACAGTTTGTCTCTGCGACCACTGGCAGCAGTTCCCAGATAATCGCTGCAGAATTGTTCTTCACAGAATTGAATTCGGCAATATACGCACCACGAATCGGCACATAGGAACTCTTTTAACAGTACGTGTGTTATGTTCCATTTCTTTGATCACAGTGCCGTTCATTGTCAGTGCCAGTAAGGGTAGAGGCTTTCGTAACTTCCATGTTAATCAGTATCAGCCGCTTAAGTGTTTCTGTCGTATAAGCGGGGACGCGATTCCGAGTCACGTCATGAACGTTTTGACAATCTCAAATTTAGGTTAGTGAGTTGGAGTTAACGTTCTGTCTCAATGAATGTTCACTTTGCATTGTATCTTTGATAGTTGTTTTTATAATAAAAGTATTATCAGTGCCCGGTTGTTCTACTCTTCCTAGAATTAGACTCCAGTCACCGATCTTGGTCAATTTAGAGTGGAGTATCGTCACAGCTTGGGGACTACCGCAGCTGGGGACTGTCATTGGCATGACTAACTTAATTCACTTATTCGGCAATACCACAACGTTGCCATCACGTCATTTACTGCTATCACACATAATCACCCGCATTTAGAAGGGGTAGTATTGGCACTGAAGTGACAGGACCCTTATGAACACAAGTCTGTATTTATCATTATTTTCTATCCTTAAAATACATAAACTTCAGTGTGATACTTAAGAAGTTCCAGGTTCCTCCCTACCAACCATTGGAACGAAACAGAGGGTTACGTGTGAGGAGAATGTTTGATAGATTCGACCTGTGCAGGAACTGAAACACCAGATGTGCTGTACACTTAGTTCCTCCGTGGAGTTTTTCGTTGATGAATATTACTAATGTTAGTTTCAACACTGCAGCAAGTTGTTGGTCGTAACAGTGAGCAAGTCACAGTATTTAGCACTACTGGGCAGTGGTTTTGGCACATGATGCGTTAGTACACAGATATAGCAAAATGCATGGAGCTCTACAGAGAGTAGGTTATGAAGATCTGTAGGTTACAATAATTGAGCGCCTTCGTTTCTATAGCCCGAGAGAACACAAAAAAGTATACCAAGAGTTTTTTTTTCTTTTTTGCTAAATGGTCCTACACACGACAGAGACGGTGCCTCGCATTAAAGTCTTCTCTATGTTGCGGACTTATAACCATCTGTCATGCACTTCCTCAGGTCTAAGCGAAGAAGTTTTAATGCTCCGTCGATATCGGGGTTACTAGGACAAACACTAGTTCAGTTTAACAATGATCTTGTTAGGAAATTAACGGTGGTGACCCTGAAGGAATTATTCTGGCTTGGGCCTTAAAATAAACAAAGAAACCACAGGAAATTTTCATGGGGATCGCTGGACGGGGGTTTAAAATCCTCACCTCCGCCTTTTTTATCCACCGCACCGTCTCACGTAATGCGAATTTTCCTGTTTCCTTAGATGCACGAGAATTCCACATCGCAGCAGAATGCTACATTACTTTCACAGAATCCGTCTTTTAAAGGGAAGTGAAAATAGACCCGTTGTAACGATTCCTTCAACCGGGAAAACCTGATATAATGCGAATATTTTCTTCTGACAATCAAACGTCTTATCTACACCGGTGTCCAAAATTCAAGAAACAAACGGAAATAGTGCAAGACTGCGTTAATTTTGCAACAAAACAATTTGAACCGGTGACAGTAAAGTAGAAACAACGTAAAAAATGCAGAAGGCAAACAACTGCACCATTTATAACGGTAGACAAAGATGTTCTTCGTTTTTTCCAACTTAATGCATTTTCACACACATTCCGACAACTGGTCAATGTACTTAGCATGGGGTGTTACCACCTCTGGCAGCAATATATGTCTGACTAAGAGTGGTGATGCTGTGAGTGATGTCATCAGTCTCACGTTGAGGCAATAACGCCAATTTTTTCTGCAGAGCTGTTCGGAAGTTTTCAAGGGTGGTTGGGGGATGCTTCCTAGCACATCGCAGACGTGTTCCATAGGATTCAAATCGGGGGAGCGAGCAGTATCATCCGCTTCCAAAAGAATATCAATCACCCGTGCTCTAAAAGTCGAGCAGTATCATCCATCAGTACGAAGTGTGGGCCCACAACTCCTCGCAAGAACCACACATGAGGCCCCAGGCTCTCGGCGCGATACCTGGCATCAGTTAAGCATTGCCTGTTCACTCGTACAATTTTATGAAGAGGTGTTCGGGTAGTCAGCGTAATCCCTGCCCACATCATTAGGAATCCTCCTCGATACCGCCGTCTTTCCTCAATGTTTGGATTCCGAAAATGTGTTCTACGCTCCCTCCAGATGCGTCTGCGTCGATAATCACTCTCCAGACCAAAACGGGACAAAGAACATTGGCCCACTGTGGCATGTTGATGGCCCTTCTGAGAAGACGCGTCAGAGGTACACATACAGCAGATCTCAGACAGTAAAGACCTCTATGCTGTAGCCTTCCACACAGCGTTTGCCTCGCGGGTGCTGCGATGTCAGACCCCAGCTGCCATGCACTACTAAGGCGGTCCGTCGTGTATTACAGCCAAATAATGGTTCTCTCTTTCAGATATTACACGTGGTAGGCCCTGCCCTGGTCATCGGGATACAGTTTCGATCTCTGTAAACAACAGAACGATTCACATTAAGCCATCGGGGTACATTAGTTTGGGACTGTCCTGCTTCCATTCTTTTTACGGCTCTCCACTGCAAAGAGTCTGATAGGCGACATCTCTGTGCAACATTGCACCGTCTGTGACAGTGTACACCACGACCGTGGATGTTGGGCGACTCGACAAATACTACCTCGTTTGATGGGTGCACTGACGTCATCGTTGCCGTGCTTGTCCGTTGACCGGAATGCTATCTTTCATGCAGATAACGATTGTACGGACATCTGTTGACATTTTGTATGATTATATCGTGAATCAGACACAGGAAGGGAAAATAATGGTTTGTTCCTTTAATTTTGAACACCAGTGTAGACTGTGGAGATAAGAGTCAGCTTTCATGTTCGTTAATAAACACACAAAAATACAAGAACTTCTAGCCCTTTTCTAAACATGAGACGTTGATTGGAAATTGAGCAACGAAAACGCCCAACAACAACAAAACGTAATCGTAATGAATATTTTGTAAATTGCGCAGTTGTTAAATTTTGAATCAAATGCAGATGAAACTAAAGTCTGACGAGGTCGGCTGTCATAGACAGTAGATAACCGACCGTCACTCTCGCGCACTCACACACATACACACACACACACACACACACACACACACACACACACACACACACACACACACACACACACACACACACTACCACCAACAGTAACAGCAGCGGATTTACAGTAATGATTAACAGTGATGTCAATAGTTAAGTGAAAGAATATAAACTCTAAAAATAAAACACCAACTGCAAATCTTCAAGTGTTACCTTAACCCAGATAAAAATTACACTGTTTGTAAAAAGTGAGGTAGTGTTTGTTATTTCGGTAGCTATAAATATGTACCAGTACTTCGAGAACCAGGTATTCGGGAAACAGAAATCATTTTATTATTCTTCAACGACAGTACACAGTGATATCACCACCTGTAATTGTACTGTCCGAATTGTAAAGAAAGTAGCTGGTCTTCTAATAAAGAAAGCTAAATGCGGTGTAATGTTAAGCCTAACAGGAAAAGTATCACGCACGTGTATAACCCTGTACGAATATTTGGAAGAGTGTATTTACAAGATGACATTGCTTGTGGTTTTTCAAACCAAGATTCAATTTTTATATCGCGAAAAATCATTTCTAGTTTTATAGATGGGTAGATAATCTACATATCGTGAAATAAAGTATATTTAAAGATGTTCATTTTTCTGCTCTGAGAATCTGGTGAACGTGTAAAACCGAAATAGTTACGATAGCTCTAAAAAAAAAAAATGGAAAAGTACTAGAACACAAATATCTGTAACCTAAGAGCTAGCGTCAACTCAGGTGTAATGCAACAATATAATTTAAGCTGTGTGGTAATAGAAACTTGGTTTACTAAGTGTAGTAAAAAATCATGGAAAAAAGTTTGCTCGGTAAAGAACTCACCTTACTTGTTGACATGGTCTCTTATGAGGGACACACACTTGGTCCAGCGATCTTCCATCTTTGTCATCCCATCAACAGAAAGAGGTTCTGTCAGACTCTGCGAAATACTCGTTGACTGCAGCTGTCAGTTTTTCATTTGTTGAAAATTCCTTACCAGCAAGCCAAAATTTAAAGTTAGGGAACAGGAAAAAGTAACTTGGAGCTGAGCTTGGTGTACAAGGCGAATGAGGAAGCAGTTCAAAGCCCATTTCACACCATTATCGCTGATATGTGGGATGGAACATTATACTGCTGAAAGAGTACTTTTTCGTGTGCCAACCTAGGTTTTCTTCAGCCAACACAAGTTTCAAACGATCGAGGAATGGAGCATAATAGGTTTCAGGTTCGGGTCTACGTTTTCCCAAGTAATCTATGAGGATTATTCCTTGAGAATCGCAATAAACAGTACGGCACTGGAGAATTCTGAACCGATCTCACTTTACATTGCAACATGTATTTGCTACATGATGAAGAGGAGTACTGTAATCCAAGAACTGTCAAGAAACTTATTAGTTCCTCCCTAAGGTACCTCATGAAATGTTCTTCATGTCAGAGCTATCGCAGGTGTCAGTGCAGAATTCAAGCTTAGGGCGGTTTTGAGGTACCAGAGACAATGATTCTCACGCGGTACCTGATGTCGACGTTTATTGGAAGCTAAATGCTGATTGGCTCTATGTTTAAGAATACCTCTATACAGTCTCACAAGACGAAAATACATCGCTATGAACGCTTCGACGTCTACCTGCATATGTGGATGACGAAGCCGTCGTCGACTCCCCTGTCCAGCATGCTCTGGACGGCCTCCCTCGTGCAGGCGGACAGCCCCAGGACGTTGACGTCCAGTGTGTGCCGCCACTCGGCTGTCTGTCCAGCTGGGAACACAGCATGCCACCATCATCAGTCAGCAATAAAGCGAAGGACGAGGGCGGCAGTGAAACCGTGTGAACTGACACATCATACGAAATGCTTATGCTATTAAAGTTACTGATCCTGTATTCAATGAAGCTACTCAGAACAGTGTAGTGACAGAGCATCGTCGTTTAAGCTTATTCTGTAATCCTCGTCGTTAAGAAGTCAAGTGCACACTGTTGTATCTACGTCTTCACAGCCATTTTATGTCAGCAGTATTATCAATTTGAGACTCTGAAGACAGTCTTCCACGGGGTCCAACCTGCAAAAGTCGGAGGGTGTCACATCTGCACTGTGCGATGCGTAAGGGATCTTGATCCAGTCTAAGAAGGTGCCAGATTAGCTGCCAAAGATTCGTGCGGTTGGGCATTACCATTGTGAATTTGGATCGCTTCCGTGTTCTTGTGAAATCTCTTCGTGGTAATGACGCCTTTATGCTTGTGAAAGGCGAATGTGTCTCTCGCTATTTATGAACAGCGGCATTACAGAAAATCAAGAACCGCGTCCTTATTATTCCAAAAATATAAATAATGAATTTTTTTGCTGCTGTCTGCCTCTTACATTTGTTTAGTATTCGGATGGAGATACGTCGCTTGTACCTGGATCTTTTTCATTCTGGATTATATACAGGGTGGTTGGAAACAGTCTGAAAAGATTTAGAGGGTGTTGCAGAGTAGGCTGAGTTGAGAAATAATTGTTAAGAAAAGAACTCGATTCGTTGCGCCGTTTCGGAAATAATAAGCGCTGAAGGTCCCTGAGCGCGCAAATTCAAGCAGCCCTCCAGATAAAGTTAGTATGAGTTGTTATAGCATGGATGCCAACTTACGATACTGCTCAGCCTTTGGCCCTGGTTCGATCCTTACTAGCGTCCCGTGTCTAATTATTGTGTCGCTCTCTTGCTCGGTATTCGGGAAACAAACGAACATGTTTGGCGGCACTGTCTCTGGCGAGCCTCTTGAATTTGCGCGCTCAAGCCCCAACGGCCTTATTGGCTAACTTCCACTGTCTTTTATTCGGACACGGCGCAACTTACCCTGAAACAGGATGACGTGCTATTCAGACAGTTTCTGACAACTCTTTATATTTACGTTTCGTCAGTAGATGGGATACAACCATGTTTTTATTGGCTTCCAATACTTGCAAACATCATCACGATAAAGAATGACAGCCAAAACAGTTGGCTGTCATCCTTTATCGTGAAGAATTTCAACAGTTACTGTTGCAGCCATGTTTAAAATCTTGACTTGCAAACATCTCTTTATCAGTCTCAATCGAATAGGGCCACGGTTTCTGACAGTACAAATTTTCTTCCACTCTGCGTAATGCTTTTGGAACGCAGACCATGTTTTTAGAAAGCTCTCAGGTTTTTAAACCATCGTCTGCGTAAATAGAGTCGTCTTCTTGGTCAGGATTTGTATCAATGATTTTTGTTTAAAGTGTCCCACTTTTGAAACAATATGTAACACTGTAATTCCGTTACTATCAAAAACTTTTATTTCATTATATTTCATGAATCTGATATTTTATTTTTTAATTTCAGTATTGCGTAAATGTTTTGAAGGAATCATCATAAATCATTTGTAACTGATATTTTATCAGAAAGGTGTCTAAAATCGAACATGCAATAAATATACGAATTTGAACTACAAAGAACACAGCTAAAACAAAACAAGTTGCCTCTAGTGAGACGATCGTAAAAATAAATCAATCGTACTGTGCGAATGGAACCTGTTGCCTAATTGAAAAAGACTCAGCTTAAACAAAAATTATTGAAACAGGTTCTGTAGGTTAAAGATATCTATAATACCAAAGGTATACATAATTGCTGCGTTACAAAATGGTAAATACGAACAATATTGAAGAAGGAAGTTAATGCAAGTCGCATCACAAAGCTGCACTGCTAGTACACAACCTGAACATCCAGGTCTTTTACCTACCTTGGTCCACTGTCTAGTCGATGAATGTTCGTTCGTCTCGTTATTTACAAACTGCGTTTGAGAATCAAAGTGGTTGTGCCAAACTTACAGTAATGAATGCGGCAGGGAATGATTCCATCGTATAACACTGATTAAAAATAGTTAAAAGTAAGAGGGCAGATGGACAAGCATTAGCTCGCCCTCTCGGATCAATCCAACAAGTAAAACGGTATTAAGAATGAGATATTCACTCTGCAGCGGAGTGTGCGCTGATATGAAACTTCCTGGCAGATTAAAACTGTGTGCCCGACCGAGACTCGAACTCGGGACCTTTGCCTTTCGCGGGCAAGTGCTCTACCATCTGAGCTACCGAAGCACGACTCACGCCCGGTACTCACAGCTTTACTTCTGCCAGTATCTCATCTCCTACCTTCCAAACTTTACAGAAGCTCTCCTGCGAACCTTGCAGAACTAGCACTCCTGAAAGAAAGGATACTGCGGAGACATGGCTTAGCCACAGCCTGGGGGATGTTTCCAGAATGAGATATTCACTCTGCAGCGGAGAGTGCGCTGATATGAAACTTCCTGGCAGATTAAAACTGTGTGCCCGAGCGAGACTCGAACTCGGGACCTTTGCCTTTCGCGGGCAAGTGCTCTACCATCTGAGCTACCGAAGCACGACTCACGTCCGGTACTCACAGCTTTACTTCTGCCAGTATCTCATCTCCTACCTTCCAAACTTTACAGAAGCTAGGTTCGCAGGAGAGCCGAATGGACGTACTCTAGTACTTTGCTCTCACATTGTCTTAGGCAAGAAATTTGTATGATCTTTGTGTTAGGTGTACGATAGTTATGCGTTTAAACATGATATAAAGCTGAAATCCACTACCACAAACTCTAACATGATGGTCCGAAAGTGTAAGACGCCACTGAGATAGATGGATATACAAGTATAAAAAATACGAAAGGGTTTCGCGGAAGTTGTGAAATCTAGAAAATAAAAAAGTTGTGGAAGCTTTTTAATTGTAATTACATCCTTTATTCCTTGACAGATATGTAATAATGACAATATGGCGTGGGGCGGTGGGACGGGAGAGGGAGTCTGCTATTGGGCAGAACGACGCCCAACTGGTGCGAGTGTGGACATATAACTTTTTCTGTCGCTATACACCTATAAATGATAGTGCTGCTTGAACGTAAAGTTACTGTAGCTTATATTCCAACATATCACCAGACGTTTGTGGGAAGTGCTCAGACTACTATTCACGTAAGAAAATTACATGTGTGTAGTTGTAAGAGGAGGATTGATTTGACATCGGTAATTGTAATTTCAATCCACTGAAGAGTATAGCCGACATAGGGAGATGATAGACTCAATTCGTAAACAGCTACACAGTACAGCAATGCAGGGGTTCAACTGGATCTGCTATAGTGTACAAACAGGGCGGGCAATATAGCTGTAGCAAAATGGATCGCAGAACGTCCTCTCATTAGCTCCCCTATGCAGATCCTGACATGTTCTTTGTGGCACTATCGACTGTGACGTTTATTACAGTACACCAACACATACTGGTGATGCCTTTCTATCCCTTTTGTCAGTGGGAACACTTTTGATCATCACATATTGCCGGAGGCCTGTGTTTTATAGCACTTGTTTGAGAGAGTCGTGGAGGAGATGCAGCAGTTCCCAGAAGGGCTGAATGAAAATACCTACAGTCCATTCTCGACTCTCACTGGCTAGGACACTTCAAATCAAGTAAGTTTCTAAAAATGAGGGGAATCGAGACACCTAGCCTGTGTGTGTGGACATAATTTTTCATTGCACCGATTGGTGTAAGGGGCAGGAAAGGTTTTATGTGGAAAATTATGTCCACTCATAACAATGGTATAGATATGGAAATTTCCAGAGCCCAAGCCGTCAACAGAAGTCATTTCCAATACTTTGTTCATTGGCAAATGTCATCAGACTGGTACGATGATCGTAATATTTAATTGTAATTACACTGATGTATATGTGGTTGGTTTCCTAGGACGACTTTGCTTGATGTCCAGGTGTTTGGCAGAGGTAGCCAGTGACGGGAACGAAATGACATTCCTGGCTTAAGGCGCAAGCCGTCGCTAAGCCTCTGAAACCAGTCAGGCGAGATAAAATCATGCCGCCCTCTAGGCGGGTGAAGAGCGGACTAATACTAATACTAATGTTTCGGGCAGCCTTTGTGATCATATTCATTGTGGGTATTCAACGATTTTGACGTGGATATTTGAGAAAATTCAGTATCAATCACTGACAAATGTTGGCACTAGAGATATTGATAAAATCCAAATTCCTACCATTCCACTCGTCCCTAGACGCCTACACATCTGGACATTCCTGTCTGGAATGCCAAGTCTGGCTGCAGACATGGAGCGATCGCTGAGACGCGAGTACACGGCGGCAATCAGTGGTGCGTGAGTCTCTGGCCTGCTGGGGCACTGCGTGTGGACATCCGGACATGAGCGCTTCGAATTAACGCGTGTTTCAGCGATCTCCGACATCTAACAGTGACAAATGTCACTACAATATAGAACGTGGCTCAACTATGTGTTATATAATGCTTCTCAGTAGCGTCCAGTGACTCCAGCTTCTGGTGTCTCACCTGGGGGGGGGGGGGGGGGGGCTGGTTATCTCTTCTAACAACATCCCTAATTTTAGTAGGATGTTGACACATTTGTTCCCTCCCCAGTTACAAGCCCACTCCAGTGTGCAGACACGGTTCTAATATGACGTAATGTTTAAGCACACACTCTCCTGAAGTGTTACATTGATTCCAAGATCAATTATTCAGGCTGTGGGTAAGTCATTTTTCTACAATATTCTTTTTTCCAGGCGTTCTGGTTCTACAAGAAGGCATGCAGGAGTTCTATGAAGTGTGGAATCTATGATAGAAGTACAGGTTTGTAGGAGGGGCGTGAGTTGCGACCTGCGACTGAATAGCTCAGTTAGTAGAGCACTTACCAGTGTAGCACGAAGGTTCTTGGTTCGAGTACTAGTCTGGTACAAAGCATTAATAGCCAGGGCGTTTCAGATCAGCACGTACTCTGTTGCAGACTAAAATTCTTTCTGGGCGTCAGGAAGACATTGCAAAAATAGTTCCCTGCCCTCAAATTGAACGCTGAAACTGCTTGGATGTGTGTGTGGGGGGGCGATATGGACGGCTGCTACTCGCTATCCATGAGGTTCAGAATTGCATGCATGCATATCCGGAAGGACAGTGTATCCTCCTTCTTATCACGACAGGCACTGCAATATCAAATTTATCTGCCAATGCTGGACAGCGACATTCAATTAAACTTTCCTCCGCTGCACGGGAATTACATAATGTGTGTACGAGTACAGGTTCTGTTGCAGGAACGAAGACATGCGGAAGTTTAGGTCAGGCCACGAGTCCTTCACGGATAGCCAAAGCGATTAACGTGAATGCTCATGTAAAGCTGGAAGTAATGGTTCGAATGTCGGGTCGGCACAAATTTTCACTGTCATCATTCCCTTATTAAGCTGATGTTTCTTCGCACTCGCAAATTCGAATAAATTTTGTGTGTTTCATAACACAGTGCCTGAGATGCATGTATGTCCGGAAGCACATTGCATCGTTCTTCTTATCAACACAGGCACTGCAATATCGTAAAACTGGAAAGGAAGTTACTCATCTAGGCTGAGGCACAAATTTCTTGTCACAATCAATAGCTACAGCCCTGTGCTGATAGATAACACCTTTCATCGTAAACAAGAACCGAAAATTCAACCCCTGTTCTATTCGCTCTGGTGCTCTTTGCATTGACTGCAGGAGCGGTGTACAGTACCATAGCTAGGACAGGTAAAGTGGGATGTAAAAAATTACTTGTCCTTAGTATGATAAGTTCTATATTGGACAGTCAGGCAGAGGGATAGCAATCAAGCAAAGGGATAGCAGCTTGGCTGGCAGAACATGAAATCAACAGGAGGTCGCAGAATGATGACCCCACATTCGCTGAGCATGTACTGCGAAGACCCCAGCTACCAGTTAGTGTCACATGTCACTTAGCAGACTAACACAAATTCACCTCCATACGTTAGCAGATCTTGACGAGGCCTGGAGAAAATTCTGGCAGTGCATAAAATTAGTAACTGAGTCAAAGGCTTCTATCCAGTAACTCATCGAAAAGTCCAGTCTGGTGTGACAACAGAAGACAGCAATAGGAACAGTAATTTTAAATTTCGCGTTTAAAAAATCATTCACGTAGGAATATAGTACAGACATCGTCGTTTGACCGCCACACATACCCCAGTACGAGAAACATAGTTATAGTCATCTCTGATATAGAGAAGCATCTGTAAAAGCTGAAAAGAAATCAGTCGCCGGGTCCGTATGGAATGCAGTATTCGGTGTTACGGGGAGTACTCTTTGGCACTGAACCCGTTACCTAGCTTGCATAATCTCCGGATCAGAGTGAAGTCTCAACTGAGTGGAAAAAAGCGCAGGTGACTCGTGCGTGTAAGAGGAGTATATGAACGGATCCCTAACGCTATCGAGGAAAATAATAAATCTCCTTTGGACACAAAAGTTTGTCCGCAAATCAGCACAGATTTAGAATGCACCGCTCGTGAAAAATGCTTGTCCTTTTCTTGTATGAAAACCTGCGAACCATTGTTGAAGGGCAACAGGCAAATTCAATTTTTTTAGATTTCCAGAATGAATTCCACACATTGCCACACAGCACTCTATTGTGGTTTAAAGAAGGTCCTACCATATGGAACAGTACGTAGTTCGTTGTTCCAGAGTGCAAATGAGACGAGGTTATTATCTCGAGTATGCCAGGGACGAGTGATGAAACCTGTCTTATTCTCTATATATGGATAAACGATGTGATGGGTAAGGCAACGGTTTTCTGACTATACTGCAGTGTAATGGACAGTGTTTTCGTAGAGTGTGTTAGAGGCTACAGGATGAGTCGGAGATAATTTCAATTTGGTATGATGAATGACAGCTTGATGCAAATGTAGAAAGGTGTCAGTTAATGCGGATGAGTAGGAAAAACACTCCTGTACTGTTCGGTACATTGGTGGTGTTGTGCTGATGGACACAGACATGACGATTATACGGGCTGTAACAGGTGTAGTTGCGGATATTGTTACACATGGGACCTTGAAGTATACACACATCACCGTGCTGGTTGTTGTTTCTCTGCGTGTAACAGTCTTCCCGCAAACACATCAGGAGCTTTACGACCTGAGGCTTTCTGCATGACAATGCTGCACCACTAAGAGGACTATGCCTGTCAGTATGCACTAAGCGTTTTGCGTCCACACGTCCACGCCTCACACCTGACCTGCTGCCCGGGGGAAAGACGGTCATTCAGTGCTTTCTCTTGCCTTATGTACTTGGAGGTACTAACCAACTAAAAGATATATGACTTGTACTGACTATGACTTTTAGTCTGCAGTGACATAAATAAAGAAGTAATATTGTTCAGTATGCTGTCCTCAGCAACCAGTAGAAATATCTGATCTTACTTAAAGCAAGTCCCTCTAACTAAGGGCTCACCTTCAGAGGACGTCATGTTTCCAAATAGAGAAGGAATTAGTATATTTCATCAAAATATAAGAGGTATTAGAGACAAAGTTAGCGAACTGCTTGTAGATTATTGGTGTATCGGAGCTTCACTTAAATAATTTCACACTTTGCAATATTTTCTTTCTCTGTGAGGTACTGGATGAGTTAAACAAAAGGTTTCGAACGCTAGGCATATTTTTTTGATTTAACTAAGGCGTTTGATTGTGTTGATCACAAAATATTGCTGCAGACGTTGGCCCATTACGTAATATTGGGAGTAGCTCACACTTGTTTCACCTCTTACTTTAGCAATAAACAGCAAAAGATTATTATTCACAACGTTGAGAATGGCTGTGATGTGGGGTTTGAGTGGGGTACAATCAAGTAGGATGTGCCCCAGCGATCAGTGTTGGGGCCACTCCTATTCCTTATTTATATAAATGATATGCCCTCTGGCATTAGGGGTAACTGTAAAACATTTCTGTTTGCTGATGACACTAGCTTGGTAGTAAAGTATGTTATGTGCAACATTGGCTCGGTTTCATATAGTGCAGTCCATGACCTAGGTTCATGGCTTGTAGAAAATAAGCTAACGCTATATCACAGTAAGACTCAGTTTTTACTGTTTCTAACACACAATTCAACAAAACCCGACGTTTTAATTTCACAGAATTGGCATATAGTGAAACTGAGCAGTTCAGATTTCTAGGTGTTCAGATAGATAGTACACTGTGATGGAAAGCCCACGTTCAGGATCTTGTTCAGAGACTTAATACTGCCATTTTTACTATTCGAACGGTATCTGAAGTGAGTGATCGTTCGACAAGAAAATTAGTCTACTTTGCTTATATTCATTTGCTTATGTCGTATGGTATTATATTTTGGGGTAACTCTTCCCATTCTAAAATGATATTTTTGGCTCAGAAACGGGGAGTTCGGGCAATAAGTGGTGTAAGTTCACGATCCCCTTGTCGACCCCTGATCACGATATATATATATATATATATATATATATATATATATATATATATATATATATATATATTAGCTTATTCTCAAGAATAAGCAACTTTCACTTAGTTAATACATGTCAGAAATCAAACCTGCATTTGGATCGGACTTCCTTGACTCCTGTGCAGAAAGGTGTGCAGTATACTGCTGCATCCATTTTCAATAAGCTACCACTCGAATTAAAAAATCTTTGCACTAATACACGCGCATTCAAATCAAAACTAAAGAGTTTCCTCATGGGTCACCCCTTCTACTCTGTCGAGGAATTCCTTTAAAAATTAAACTCATTCTGGTTGAATTGTTGATCGCGTCTACTTGAACTTATGGGCTGACATTTTTCTGGTTCATAAAGTTTTGATTTTTATCTGTTATTACCTCTATGTTGTAATTTCAAGTACTGACACGTTCCATGACCTTGGTCCTATGGAACTTGACGTGTAAATAAAAATAAAATTGTTGTGGCGTAACAAGCTAGCTACGCCACACTGAGAAGGGAGCCGAAAGGCACGCGTACACACACGCCGACTGGCGTCAAGTCTGGAACAGGATACGTTATGACTGCTATAAAGAAAATACGTAGCTTTGGAATATACTTAACTTTTAATGCTTCCTTTGGTACATCTCTCTTGACTATACAAATGAGACTCGTAAGATACATGCACTGTGACAATTGGCGCCTTGCTAAGTCGTAGCCATTAACTTAGCTGAAGGCTATTCTAACTGTCTCTCGGCAAATGAGAGCAAAGGCTTCGTCAGTATAGTCGCTAGCAACGTCGTCGTACAACTGGGGCGAGTTCTCTTACGTCTCTCGAGACCTGCCGTGTGGTGGCGCTCGGTCTGCGATCACACAGTGGCGACACGCGGGTCCGACATGTACTAATGGACCGCGGCCGATTTAAGCTACCACCTAGCAAGTGTGGTGTCTGGCGGTGACACCACAAAAATAAATTACACCCGTTACGCTCTATATGTCTACGTGTAACATTGCAAAGCTACATGAAATGAAAGGAGCAAGTAGTGTCGGCAGTAGGGAAGGCGAATTATCGATTTAAATTTATTGGAAGAATTCTGATGAAACTTTGGCTCAGATATGGAGGAGACCGCGAATAGAACACTTGTGCGACCCATTCTTGAGTAGTGCTCCAGTAATTTGGGTCTCCAAAAGTTCGGATTAAAGGAAGATGTCGGAGCAACTCAAAGACGGTCTGCGTGATTTGTTACTACAGGCTCGAGCAACACGCGAGCATCACCAAGATGCTTCGTGAAAAAAAATGAGAATCCACGGAGGTCGACGCTGTCATTCCGGTAATGAAAATCTGGACTCTATTGAAGGATTTCGCTAGTGTGAATATAGAAGCCAAACGCAACATTAAGGTAAGTCTTGGTTTGTTTGCTTGCCGACATTAGATAGTGTGTTTTGAATCTCTGAGAACATGACAAGTTCAAACAATAGTGCTTACAGTGTTACAGTCCTACAGTCGGACTCACTTGTTAGCAGCAAGAACTGTTAATACATTTTGGAAGAAACAACATCCTGTTTGTGGAGACGGTGACGAGCACTTGTCCATCAAATGCCGCTCATATACATTGTTATAGCACATTAATAAGCTCACAGGTAAACCAAATGAAAAAAATAGCACTTGTTTCAGGTCTTACTGTAACCTTTCGTATTGACCATAGCAGCATTGGTGATGCACAAGTGGTCGAGGGGTATCGTCTTTGATTATTGATTTGATTGACGTCTTCGGTCCCAAGTTCGAAACACGAAACTACTTAAATATTGATTAATAACCATCATAGGCGGGCGAAGACTTCCGACATAAGAATCACCCTCTTTCTGCCAACGGCCTTGTCAAAGAGGGCGATGGAGCGGACGGAGGTTAAGGCCACTCTCTTGTCCTCGGTTTAGGAAACTGCCCCTAAGGGCGGAAGAAACAACAATATCAAACGTCCAAGGTCATGGAACGTGTCAGTACATGAAATTACGATATAAAAGTAATAACAGATAAAGATAAAATGTTTATGAACCAGAAAAAAGTCAGCCCATAAGTTTAAGTAAACGCAATCAACAATGCAGAAGGCAATGGAAATCACTGCATTAAAGACACATAACGTGTATCCAGAAGATATGTAGCCTGTAACTGAAAAATTTTCATGATGATCTCTCCATTGACAAAAGATTCCGGAACAGTCCCCCATTCGAATCTCTGGGAGTGGACTGCCAAAGGGGAGGTGACCATGAGAAAAAGTAAATAACCAACGAAAGGATAGCGTCCTACGAGTCGGGACGTGGGTTTGTCAGGAGCCCGAACGTGGTCGGGAAGCTAGAAAATCTGAGGAGAGAAATTCAAAGGCTCACTATAGACATAGTAGAGTTCAGTGAAGAGAAATGGAAAGAAGACTAGGATTTATGATTAGATGAGTATAGGGTAATATCGACAGCAGCGACAAATGGTGAAACGGGAGTAGGATTCATTTCAAATTGAACGAAGGGAAGAGAGTGTGTTACTGTGAACATTTCCCTGATAGAGTTGTTTGTATGAGAATCGACAGCAAACCAACACCAACGATAGTTCAGGTATAAATGCCGACGTCGCAGACTGAATATTAAGAGACAGAGAAAGTATATAAGGATATTGAGCGGGTAATACAGTATGAATAGGGAGATGAAAATATAATAGTAATCGGGGACTGGAATACAGTTCTAAGGGAAGGAGAATAAGGGCGCGGGACAAGGAATGAGAGACTAGAAAGATTGATTTAGTTCTGTTATAAGTTTCAGCTAGTAATAGTAAATACTCTGTTCAAGAATCACAAGAGGTGGAAGTATTCTTGGAGAAGTCTGAGTGATACGGGAATATTCAGTTCGATTAAATCATAGGCATGCAGAGATTCTGAAATCAGATACTCGATTGAGTAGATATAGACTCAGATCAGAATGCAGTGGTGATCAAGAGTAGGCTGAAGTGTAAGAGATTAGTCAGGCAGAATCAATAAGCAAAGAAGTGGGATACGAGAGTAATGAGGAATGACAAGATACGCTAAGTTCTCTATGGCTGTAGATACAACAATAAGGAATAGCTCAGTAGGCAGTACAGTTGACGAGCAATGGACATCTCTAATAAGAGCAATGATAGAAGTTGGATAGAAAAACACTGGTTCAAATGAAATAACTCCGAAAAAACACTACTTCAGTTGATCGGTGAAAGAAAGAAGTACAGGAGTGTTCAGGGAAATTCAGGAATAAAGAAATACAAGTTGCAGAGGAATGAAACAAATAGGAAGTGCAGTGTGCAGGGAAATTCAGGAAATACAAATTGCTGAGGAATGAAGCTAAGACGAAATGGCTGCATGAAAAACGTGAAGAAATCGAAAAAGAAATGATGGTCGGAAGGACTGAGGCAGCAGGAAAATCAAAACAGCCTACGGTGAAATTAATAGCAAGAGTGGTAAGATTGAGAGTGCAACGGGAATTCCACTGTTAAATGCAGACGAGTGAGAAGATAGTTGGAAAGAGTACATTGAAGGCCTCTATGAAGGGGAGGGTATATCTGTTGTGGTAGAAAATGAAACACCAGTGGATTTAGAAGAGATTAAAATAAGAATTCAAGAGAGCTTTGGAGGACTTAAGATCAAATAAGGCGGAACGGATAGATATCATTCCAAGAGAATTTCTAAAATCCTTGGCGGAACTGGCAACAAAACGACTATTCAGGTTGGTGTGTAGAATGTATGAGTAGTCTGACGACATACCATTTGACTTTCGGAAGAATATCATCCACACAGTTCCGAAGACTGCAAGAGCTGACAGGTGCGAGAATTATCGCACAATCAGCTTAACAGCTCATGGCTTTAGAAAAAGGTAAAGGCACCAGACAGGCAATCCTGACATGTCGGTTGAAAATGGATGCAAGACTAAAGAAAAATCAAGATACGTTCATAGGATTTGTCGACCTGGAAAAAGCGTTCGAGAATATAAAATGGTGCAAGATGTTCGAAATTCTGAGAAAAATAGGGGTAAGCTATAGGGATGGACGGTTAATATACAATACGTACAAGATCCAGGAGGGAATAATAACAGTGGACGTCCAAGAACGAAGTGCTCGTATTAAAAAGGGTGTAAGACAAGGCTGTAGCCTTTCACCCCTACTCTTCAATCTGTACATCGAGGAAGCAATGATGGAAATAAAAGAAAGGTTCAGGAGTGGAATTAAAACACAAGGTGAAAGGATATCAATGACAAGATTTGCTGATGACATTGCTATCTTGAGTGGAAGTGAAGATGAACTACATGATCTTCTGAACTGAATTAATAGTGTAATTAGTACAGAATATGGTTTGAGAGTAAATCGTAGAAAGACGAATGTAATGAGAAGTAGCAGAAATGAGAACAGCGAGAAAGCTAACATGAGGACCTATGGTCACGAAGCAGATGAAGTTAATGGATTCCTCTTCCAAGGCAACAACATAACTAGTGTCGGACGGGGCAAGGTGGACATCAAAAGCAGACTAGCGCCGGTAAAAAGGGCCTTAATCTGTTGAAGGAATTTCTCAGAAAGTACATTTGGAGCACAACATTGTGTGGTAGCGAAGCATGGGATGTGGGAAACCCGGAACCGAAGAGAATCGAGGCATTTGAGATGTGGAGGTACGGATGAATGTTGAAAATTAGGTTAAATGGTAAGGTAATGAAGACGAATTTTTGCACAGAATCGGAGAGGAAAGGGATATGCGGAAAACTTTCACATGCAGAAGGGACAGGACGATAGGACATTAGTTTAAGACATCAGAGAATGACTTCCGTGGTACCAGACGGAGATGTAGAGGAGACAAACTGCAAAGGAGGACAGAGATTGGAATACATTCAGAAAATAATTGGGGACGTAGGTTGTAAGTGATACTCTGAGATGAAGAGTTTGGCACAGGAGAGGAATTCGTGGCGGGCCGCATCAAACCAGTCAGAAGACTGATGACCCAAAAAAAGTAGCATTTGAGGATGACCTATGAAGGCTGAAAACCAGTTACGATTGTGTCATAAAAAAGGGACTGAGCTAAAAATAGAAAAAAGTAATACCTTACTCTTAATACATCACATTCATTTCTCTATGGCACTGAAACCCACGCTATTTCTGTTTCGGTTAGCTAAATAACACTTCGAACAGAAATACTGGCACAGTTTTCGAACCTGTCCGATTTTCAGATGCTGTACCGAGGCTGGTGGTTAGTTGACTACCTGGACCCTGTCGATCCTCTTGTCGAGGCCGACGACCTCGAGCCCCCTCCTGAGCAGCGCCCGCGCGGTGGCGGCGCCGATGCCGGAGTTGGCGCCCGTCACCAGGGCGACGCGACCTGCGTACCGCTCCATCCTGACAGCAAGTGGCGCGCCTCAGCGGCTGTTCGCCTCCAGAGGACAGGCGGCCCGCGTAGCCCCGGCAAGGGCAGCCCTTTATCGCCATATCGCAGTCCATTCTCCTCTCTGCCGGCGCGCAAACAGATCTGTGTGTCCGATGGTCGACTTCAGTGGAACGCTACGGACAGACGCATTTGTGTCCTGCAGGCTTCACCTTTAACGAGTAGCTTTTAGAGCCTGGAACTTTGTTTCATTCATAACGACAATCGGTTGACCGCAGTTGTATGTAAATAAATAAATAGCAGCATTTGTTCCAAACAAATTGTTTGCTGACGACGGTTTTGTAAAGCTACATAACGTCGGTGGAGTAAGCTCCACATTCGAAATAAAGGTATCGTTCTACGAGGGGCGTTCAATAATTAATGTAACACATTTTTTTCTCTGTCCGTTTCTGTTGAAAACATGAAGACTTTGCTGGGGGACATCGTGGAATACCCCGCTTCAGCTTCTGTAGTTTCATGAAGTTCCGATCTGTGGTGGCGCTATATGTAGCCCTCTGTAATGCAGGTGCGTTCAAAGCAGAGAGCTGTCAATACGTTTCTTTTGGTGGAAAACCAGAGTATCGCAGATATTCATAACCGCTTGCAGAATGTCTGCGGAGGCGTAGGAGGGTGTCTGTGATCACTGCAACAGAGTCGAGCAAACCTGACCGATCTCAGGCGCTCCGGTTCGTTGCACACGGCTGTGACTCCTGCAGTGTTGGAACGTGTCGACATTTTCATTCGAGGTGATCGATAGATCACAGACAGCCACCTCGCTGCAGAGCTGGACACCTCTGTTCGTAGTGTGGACACTTTGATATACCCTCTCATGGTTCAACGATCAACTCTGAAGTTTACCCTGGTGCCCTCATGACACTGAAGGAACGACTTCAGTGTGTTGCCACAAAAATGTAAACGACTGTCTCCTTCTCCATAACAACAGAACACCTCACACAAGTCTGCACATCCAACAGGAGCTCAAAATAGTTCACTGGATTGTTATTCGTCATTCACCCTACAGCCTGGATCTCGCACTTTCCGAGTTCCATGTCTCTGGTCGAAAGAGAAATGGACTCCGCGGGAAGCAGCACGTGGATGATGCTACAAGACGTTGGCTCCGACGTGGACCAGCAAGTGGTACCGTGCGGGCATACAGGTCAGCGTGGTAGGGAGGCGTAAGGCCGTCTCATCGGACCGAGATTATGCTGAAAAATAGAGTTTCGTATCCAAAAGAGAGGGAAACAATATCCTGCACTGGAATGGTAAATCAAACTAACCTGCCTTCAGAAATATCTGTTGCATTACACACTGAACGTCCCTCATATTATTATTTCTTCAAATAGCTTCGGGCATTGGTCCACACAACCAAGTACTAAATGTGTAAACACGAAAAAAATTAAACTGCAAACCCTTTGGGTATAGGGTTTCTGGGCAGGTATGTTGACTTTTCAGGTATATCAGAAGAACGATCATTTGAAGGCGAAATATTCATATGGACATATTCTGGAATTGTTTCCGAGATAGTATAGCTTCATATTCAGCTTCAGTGCTGTTCAATAAAATATCGGGTGTACACATGTACAGATGTATAACAGGAAGTAAATGTTACAACGTATTTTACAAAGTGTCAATTGAAAAATATCATTTTTTGTAACAGATTCACCTTAAGCCCTCTTGTGCATGTCACATTACACGTGTTTTACAGTTGACAATAAATTCTAGAATATCCCACCGTCAGCTTCATTGGATATGTACTGTTGGTTGTGCGAGTGCTTCTGTACGTTCCCTAATGAGAGCAGCAGCTTCAATGATGCCACCAAGCAGTTCATCTCTCGTATTCACCTTTCGTTTCTACACCCCACATTTCATGTAACACCATAAACAAAGACAATTCCCAATATACTAGAATCTCTACCATTTACTATGGGACACTAAAAAGTGGTTCTTTTAAAATTAATTTCTGTATACGTTTCTTCTTCTTCTGTTTCGTCTTCTTCTTCATCCTTGTCGTTTCCTATTTCTCTATAATGCAGGTTTAGGCAACGTGCACCTGTTCGTCTTTCCTGTCACGTGCTCATGACAGTTGTGTTAAATATAAATTGCCCTTTGTCTCCTCATTCAAAGTAACCAAAGAGAGAAGCCTATGACATGAATAGGATGCTTTCGTAACGCAGTTAAATAATCTTTTACTGTATTTGCGTCGATAGCTGATGAAGCTAGAGGACCTGTTACTGATTCTTACTGTCACATTTTCAACTTTCAAATCAAATGCACACTATTTTTAATGTTTACGTTT
This sequence comes from Schistocerca nitens, assembly GCF_023898315.1. Lineage (NCBI taxonomy): Eukaryota > Metazoa > Arthropoda > Insecta > Orthoptera > Acrididae > Schistocerca > Schistocerca nitens. The sequence continues at coordinate 1,110,351,657 of NC_064615.1, read as the reverse complement.
GCAAAAAACCTTATTACGTCTCCTTCGTTAGGCTATAAATGTGTGTGTGTCTCCTCAACGCCCGTTCAGTGAATGTTGCTGCTTTATGCGCCTCCACAGCAGGCGCCTCCTTCCTGCACCCATGGCGACTGCTGTTCATCGCCGACGGAGGCTGGAATTCCCACTCCAGAACCGTAACTGAAGGTCCACTGAGCGCCGACAGGAGGCCTTTCCAGGTGGATCACGTTTTCTGCTTCATCGTACAGACTGCCGTTGGCGCGTACGGCCCTACAACGTTCGTCGGAAGGTTCTAAGCTGGAGGAGCCAGCATCAAGTTCAGGAGTACATTTTGGTGGCATTCCAAGGGTGACATTATTCTCGAACGTGAAATGGATCAACACAAGTATGCATCTATCCCTGAGGTCATGGTCACTCCTACATGCAGTTTGCTTTTCCTCTACACCACTGCATCTACCAGCAGGACAATGCAAAGCATCACACAGCTCGCAGTGTACACGTGAAATTGGAACACCAGGGTGAGTACTCCTCTAATCAGCAAACTCCCCCTATTTAAGATCAGTCAAATTCTGTGGGACCACGTCAATCGGGCTGTCACGCCGTTCATTCTCAAGCTGTCACAGAGTGATGGACTTCGGGCAAGTGAGAGACTGTTTGTTTACTCAGAGGACAGTGTATGTTTGACATGTTGTATTGTATGTTCTGTGACTATGTAATAAAGTGTGGTTAGACTGCTAATCGCTGCTCTACTGTGATTCACGACATAAAAATTTGGTGCCGAAACCCGGGAGACAATGAATTTCCAAGTAATACCGTGGTAGGCGAGGAACTGATAAGTTTTTGTGGTCGTTAATACCTTCCAAAGTTGGACTAGTCCCAAATTCGTAGATTGGAATGTTTTCGCGTTATCTGTATATATCGTGTGGGGTAGCCCGCGTCTTCCGGCGAATCGCTGAAGTGCCATAAGAAACTTGTCCGTTGACAAGTCTGTACAGAGTACGAGGTGTACAGCTCGTGTGGCAGCACGTGTGACAAGAGTGATATATGACTTGCGCGTTTCTTTCCCCACTTCAAATTTTTATGTCGTGAATCACAATAGAGCAGAGATTAGCAGTCTAACAACACATTATTACATAGTCACAGAACATACAATACAACATGTCAAAGATATACTGTCCTAAGAGTAAACAAACAGTCTCTCACTTGCCCGAAGTCCATCACTCTGTGACACAAGCAAAGTACATAGAACAGCTGGCCACGCCACGTCCTTGTCGGTACCTTCCAGAGCCTCACTGACTTTCTACCTGCAAGTATGCGTAACGTTACAAAAGGTGGTTGTTGAGCGTTTTGACAGGTGGTCACATAAATGGTTCAATGGTTCAAATGGCTCTGAGCACTACGGGACTCAACTGCTAAGGTCATTAGTTCCCTAGAAGTTAGAACTAGTTAAACCTAACTAACCTAAGGACATCACAAACATCCATGCCCGAGGCAGGATTCGAACCTGCGACCGTAGCGGTCTTGCGGTTCCAGACTGCAGCGCCTTTAACCGCACGGCCACTTCGGCCGGCTCACATAAATGGGACTGGATCGTCTGTAGTCATGAAAATAAAGACTATGAAATCTGTGTCATTCAGAGTTGGGCTTTACGATAAAATAATAAAATGAAAGAACAAGGTAATAAGTATAAACATATATTATCGTAAAAGATACCCTTGGCGATAACTAATTTACAGATTCAATGATTCAGAGAAATTAGAACTTAATGGCGTGAGAAGTAATAAATACCATCCCGATTTGGGTTTCCGTGATTTCCCTAAATCGCTCCAGGGAAATGACGGGATGGTTCCCTCAAAAAGGGCACGGCCGATTTCCTTCCACACCCTTAACAGAATGCCCGCTTGTGCTCCGTCTCTAATGATCTCGATATCGACGGGGCGTTAAACACAATCTTCCATTTTTCCTTTTGTTTTCACTTTTTTATGTTTACACATTCCAGTAAAATGGAGACTGTCATCTTCAACTGCAATTTGCATTTGTCTTCACTACAAGCCTTTGACACTTATCTCAATACGGGTGGGATATTAGTGTGAGTGTGTGCTGTTGTATGGGAGTTGAGTAAAAACAAGGGAACACCGCGAAAAATGCATGCGTGAACATAAATCCAGATCCCAGCCAAGGCGGCAGGGTACGCCGTTCTATTTGACCACGAACGGCATCTGCGCATCGTTCACATTACGTTGAAAATGTAAGTTGTACAAAAAAAGAGTTTTCTGCGTGATTGTGACAGCATTATGTCGCAGTTAAGTGTATTCCGCGGCTGTTGCGCGTAATAGTCTATCTAACAGACTGTTTGTGTCAGTTGTTCACATTTCTTTTTGTCATACTCGTCGTATACTCACTGGTGATTGTAGCAGTTACGCGGACCGATTAAATCCACAACATTGCATCCAATCGCTCCAGACGTCCTTCAATATACTTCTATATTAATTATCTCTTCTACGTATAATTCGAAGAAATGCAAGCTACTGGCTCATTACTGACTACAATAAAAGTTCGTTTCTGCGTGGTCCCCGGCAGAAATATGCTGCCACATGTTTTCAAAGTTCAACCGTAATCGGCCATTGTCGATTACTGCATTCGTTATGATTTATCGCCCCATGAAAGAAGAACAGTACTCATCTTCTTTAGCAGGGGAATAAAGATACCTTTTAGTTTCACAATCAGCTTCATCCCATGAAACTATAGGTATGTTTAATAACCTCTATCGTGTCCCTGCATATCGTATGACAATACAGGCGCGTGACTTCCAGGCCAAGAGTTTTACCAAACAGAATGTGATGCTCTCCTGATCGCAGAACATTTCGTAACAGCTGATATATCCGTGTTTCTCCATTTTAAAGTTGGGTTTCTTCACAAAAATTCAGCTAACAACCCCAGTAATAACCCAGAATGTTTTCGGCTATGGAAGCCACACCCACAAACTGATCAAAAAAGACAGGAAAGTCATTAAAAAAGCATGGACAGTATTTCTATTTGTCCAAAATAGGAAACAGTCATTGTCATCCCGTCTCAAGAAAGACCTTCGAAGTTACATCCTCACAACATAGGACAATCTCGGGAGAAACATGAAAACTATCACATATTATTTGTATCGGTGACAAAAATAATACATCTTTCAGTGAGAGAACATATCAAAAGATATGACAAGAAATTTTAGATCGCACAGATCAGATGAGGTTCAGAACCACAGTTCTTACATCATCATCCGTGGATGGTCTTGCATTGAAATTCAGTGCAACAGGAAGTAAGCCAAAATATCAAATTGGGTGTGACGGTTATCCAAAAATTTGCTTCAAGTACTGAGGACAACAGAGAAAACAAAGAATTCAGCCTTTATTTTGCTAGATTTTGCGAAGAATACTTTTCTCAATTATCGGCTTTCCTAGCTGATTACCATCTGTAAATAATTTAGCGTTACACATTTCTGCGTCGTTGTGGAGATCAGCCGAAGACTGCTTCGTGCAGTCCTCTGCACTAGTCTGTTATTAAAAGCTCTTCAGCTCTGAGTAACTACCGCAATTTACATAAATTTTAACCACAATTTACATCAATTTGAACCTGATTACTGTACTCTAGCCCTGGTCTTCTACTGTACTTTTAACTCTCCAGTCTTCCTCCATTTCGAAACTGGCATTCCTCGATTCCTTTTGGCGTGTCTTATCAAAATGAAATTTGCTTGTTATATTTGCACATTGCTAACCTTCAGTTACTTACGTGTCGCTTATTCGCGACGAACTTCTGTTGTTATCGCAGAACCCACTCATAAACTTTCACTGCAGCGTCTGTTACGGTAGTTTCTCTGCTTGAGCTCTTTAGGATGTGAATAACCCAAGCCAACTAAGGGAAAGAGAGCTGAGACGTTAGGTATGCTTTTACAAATTCCGAAGGAAAACAGAGCCTGCGTCTTCTTTCTTTTCTGTTCGAGGCTGTGACAGAGAAAGGTGTCCTTTCTTACGGTGTAAAATGGTGTACCGTTGAGACCGACAACTATGCGGCTGGTCCCGGCAGAGGTTCGAGTCCTCCCTCAGGCATGGGTGTGTGTGTTTGTCCTTAGGATAATTTAGGTTAAGTAGTGTGTAAGCTTTGGAACTGATGACCTTAGCAGTTAAGTCCCATAAGATTTCATACACATTTGAACATTTGACACTGACTGTATATACGTGAGGGGCGTTCAGTAAGTTACACAACCATTTTTTTTTTCCTGAGAGCGTATTATGGATTCAAATACTCCATACTATTCCCCACAGGCTTTGCCTACAAAATCCTACTTTTCAACATCATCTCCGTTCAGTGTGAGAGCCTTATGCCACTTTACTGGGAAGGCCTGTAGTCTAACATGGTAGCATTCTACTGGCCAACGTCTGAGCCATCGTCTTGCTATATCAGTAAGCTCACCATCACCCGGGCACTTTTTCCCGCAGAGTGCGTTCTTCATTGGTGTAATAGATGGTAGCCGGAGGGTGCGAAATGTCAGCACACGATTTTGAGTGAGTCAGCACTAACAACAGAGACACACAGTTGTGCAGCCTGGCGTCTGATTGTGACTCATCGATCACTTGCAAACAGAGAGTCCACACATTGCAAAACTGCAGGAGTGACAGCTGTGTGCGGCCGGCAGGCTGGCTGTCAGGCAGACTTACGCGACCCCGTTGTGACGATGACAGACACCTCGCCCAGTGACTCGCCGTGGTTTTGTTCACTGCCAGATCTCCGTAGACATTCTGCAAGCGGCTAGAATATCTGCGATACTCCAGTTTTCCGCCAAAAGAAACTCAGTGACAGCTGTCTGCTTGTAACGCACCTCCGCTACAGGCGCCATTTTGAAGGCCACGTATAGCGCCACCACCTATCGGAATTCCATGAAACTGGAGGGTGTGAAGCAGGAATATGCCACGATGTCTCACAACAAAATATTTTTTTTAAACCAAAATGATGGAACAAATAAATGCGTTTCATTACTTATTGACCGCCCCTCGTACATGATGAGAAGTCTGTGAGAGTTGTAATACCCACGGCTACATTTTATTGAGAATAATATTCACGACAGCATTGTGTGTGGAAAGTGAATGAACGTTCTTGCGATATTAATAAAAACGACTTCATCGTTAGTAAAATAACAAATAATTATTGTAAATGACATAATTTAATATTTTGTAAGAAACTATATCTCAGACAATACCCATGGAGAAAGATAATGGCAATCTCAATCTTTTGTTTTCTTATGATTCTTCTAGAATAATCCTTCTTCTTTTTCGAACTGTTGTACTGATAGGATGTGATTGATGTCTGGTAACACAGATGTCCGTAAAAGAGTATATTATGTTGCTAATTTTATAGTTCATAAATATAGTTTATGTGTCACTGAAATAAATCTTCTTTGATTGGAGTTTTATTTCATTTTGACTCTCTTCATATGTAAATGTTAAGTTTTCTGAGCAGCTACAACGAAGCGCAGCCATTGGAACTATTGATCTACAGTGCGGTTTATTGGGAAATGCTGAATAATAAGCGATTAACACTAAGAAATATTTTCAAATGTTAATACATATAGTAAAGATACAAAAAGATTTAATATATATTATTTGTTAATAGTAAAACAGGGGTAGGAGAAGAATCTACATCTACATCTACATCTATACTCCGCGAGCCACCTTACGGTGTGTGGCGGAGGGTACTTATTGTACCACTATCTGATCCCCCCTTCCCTGTTCCATTCACGAATTGTGCGTGGGAAGAACGACTGCTTGTAAGTCTCCGTATTTGCTCTAATTTCTCGGATCTTTTCGTTGTGATCATTACGCGAGATGTATGTGGGCGGTAGTAATATGTTGCCCATCTCTTCCCGGAATGTGCTCTCTCGTAATTTCGATAATAAACCTCTCCGTATTGCGTAACGCCTTTCTTGAAGTGTCCGCCACTGGAGCTTGTTCAGCATCTCCGTAACGCTCTCGCGCTGACTAAATGTCCCCATGACGAATCGCGCTGCTTTTCGCTGGATCATGTCTATCTCTTCTATTAATCCAACCTGGTAAGGGTCCCATACTGATGAGCAATACTCAAGAATCGGACGAACAAGCGTTTTGTAAGCTACTTCTTTCGTCGATGAGTCACATTTTCTTAGAATTCTTCCTATGAATCTCAACCTGGCGCCTGCTTTTCCCACTATTTGTTTTATGTGATCATTCCACTTCAGATCGCTCCGGATAGTAACTCCTAAGTATTTTACGGTCGTTACCGCTTCCAATGATTTACCACCTATGGCATAATCGTACTGGAATGGATTTCTGCCCCTATGTATGCGCATTATATTACATTTATCTACGTTTAGGGAAAGCTGCCAGCTGTCGCACCATTCATTAATCCTCTGCAGGTCTTCCTGGAGTACGTACGAGTCTTCTGATGTTGCTACTTTCTTGTAGACAACCGTGTCATCTGCAAATAGCCTCACGGAGCTACCGATGTTGTCAACTAAGTCATTTATGTAAATTGTAAACAATAAAGGTCCTATCACGCTTCCCTGCGGTACTCCCGAAATTACCTCTACATCTGCAGATTTTGAACCGTTAAGAATGACATGTTGTGTTCTTTCTTCTAGGAAATCCTGAATCCAATCACAAACCTGGTCCGATATTCCGTAAGCTCGTATTTTTTTCACTAAACGTAAGTGCGGAACCGTATCAAATGCCTTCCTGAAGTCCAGGAATACGGCATCAATCTGCTCGCCAGTGTCTACGGCACTGTGAATTTCTTGGGCAAATAGGGCGAGCTGAGTTTCACATGATCTCTGTTTGCGGAATCCATGTTGGTTATGATGAAGGAGATTTGTATTATCTAAGAACGTCATAATACGAGAACACAAAACATGTTCCATTATTCTACAACAGATTGACGTAAGCGAAATAGGCCTATAATTATTCGCATCTGATTTATGACCCCTCTTGAAAATGGGAACGACCTGCGCTTTCTTCCAGTCGCTAGGTACTTTACGTTCTTCCAGCGATCTACGATAAATTGCTGATAGAAAGGGGGCAAGTTCTTTAGCATAATCACTGTAGAATCTTAAGGGTATCTCGTCTGGTCCGGATGCTTTTCCGCTACTAAGTGATAGCAGTTGTTTTTCAATTCCGATATCGTTTATTTCAATATTTTCCATTTTGGCGTCCGTGCGACGGCTGAAATCAGGGACCGTGTTACGATTTTCCGCAGTGAAACAGTTTCGGAACACTGAATTCAGTATTTCTGCCTTTCTTCGGTCGTCCTCTGTTTCGGTGCCATCGTGGTCAACGAGTGACTGAATAGGGGATTTAGATCCGCTTACCGATTTTACATATGACCAAAACTTTTTAGGGTTCTTGTTTAGATTGTTTGCCAATGTTTTATGTTCGAATTCGTTGAATGCTTCTCTCATTGCTCTCTTTACGCTCTTTTTCGCTTCGTTCAGCTTTTCCTTATCAGCTATGATTCGACTACTCTTAAACCTGTCTTACGTTAGCCGCCATCTTAGTGATATACTGCAGCGGTAGTTTTAAATTAACTTTCTATACAGACATAAATGTTGTTGCTCATAATAGTGGTAATAATTGTGTATTGGTGGCCCAGAACCCAATCTTAGGTAATAAATTCCAGTTAGACTGTGAGTAATCCCTAAATATTGTGAACTTCTATAAATGGAAACAGCATCTTATGTGATACAAATTCTTATATGCTGATGTATGAAGCCTGGTTATTTCGTAAAGACTTTTATGAAATATTTTGAAGCGAAAAAATACATTAGTGTTGTGTGAGTGTGGTATTATGTGACAAAACTGTTCATTTTGCTGAAAGAAAACGTGTTACCACCCCGAATAACAGTAGCGTTAAATTCGATAAACGATCTGCAACTAGTAAAGAGACTATTATGGAATACCACTGAAAATTACTAAAAATCATTACTTTTGTTTAGTTCAGATTACGTGTCATACATTTAGCTTGTTTGCTGATATATATATATATCATTACTATTGTGCGTGAACTTCGTGCCATTTACACTGCTTGACAGACAACATTGCTACACGTTCCCAGATGGAGATTTGTTTAACAAAATAACGATCATTAGCCGGGAAAAGCTGTTATTAAATAAAACTTCATATTCCATTAATAGTAAGTAACTTATTTTATTGTAATCTTGCTGAAATTGTACAACAAGCAATCAAACCACAATACAGCACGCCACAGAGTAAGCAATATATGAAAGCGGTAGCGGGTTTGTATGTGTGAAGTACTTGTGTGAAATTAAAGGTCCTCTTATATGGCTACTCTGCGTCAGAGATGTCCATTCTTTGTTTACTAAATATATGGCGAGAAATGCTGGGTTGTCGACGTGTATCTGGGTCAGACACAGAATGCTATGGGAGAGTGCCTTTCCGCAGTTACAGTTCAGTTTTGCAGTTTCCGTTTATAAACTGCGTTTAATTGGCCATCAGGATAAGCAAGTCGGCATTTCATTCACCACGTACCTTCTCCATCTTTTATTCTTATCAAACCTTTGTGAAGGAACTGGTCTTTCTATGCTGTGCTGAGACCAGGAATTGTTTCAACTAACCTTAATTAGATTCGTTTAGGTTAAAACATGCCTATTGCTAAAAAAATACTGATACGTCTAAATTTTGATAACTGAGTATACTGTGGGACGAGGTTTCAGCATATAACGTGGACATTTTCGAAGTTCTATGTTTCCTTTTGCACAATGTTGTTCTGGCGTAACCACAAGCGCTGGAACGAAGCTGAAGAACGCTAGAGAAGAGAAGGCGGTGAAACGATATCGGCCAGTGGTGCACTGATTAGGACCGCACCACGACAGCAGCGGCCACTACAAGAGGAGAATATAAGCGCCGCTCCTGCCTGCCTCGGCCGTTCAGTATTCGGACAGCATCAGCATGGCCCAGCAGAGAGTGCTCCGGTAGCAGTGACGTGTCATCCATATCAACTGCTTGCATTAACACTGTATATAGCAAGGGACACTTATTTGCATGTCGCCCATTGCTTGCGACCACTTGTTGTACATAGAAGTTAAGTTTTGTCATTCTTCTTATTTGTCATAAAAATAGAATGCCTAAAGGATGCTGCGTTCTCGGACTGCTGTACAACAATACAAGCAAAGAGACGAATGGGCAGGACCCCACAAATGTCCACCATTCTCGGACACCCACTGCGCCGAACTAGTTGAAGTCATACGATATCTTAATTGAATTTGGTCGTAATTACTTTTTTTGTTTTTACTAAAGTTTGCAATGGGAATTGGAACTCAAACTTCAGAACGGCCGATGAGGAATAAAATTTAAATATATGTCTTCTCATAGATTTTAATTACAGGGCAGTTGGGGGTTAATGAGCACAGGAATATTGGATGGTGTGCTGGAATGCACGTTAGGGAGAAGTTTGGGTTAGTAGTTCACTCCAAGCTACATTTATTCACGAAACAGAATGAAATACTCAACTCCTGTAAACACTTATAATTTAAAAAGTCCTTTCACTATCGATCCTTGAGGGGTGTCTGCTTTAACAATTTTAGTCAACAGTATTCCGTAAGGATTAGGTTAAGTGAAAAATTCGAAGTGGACACACTTAAAGAGACACTTAAAGAGAGCAGACGACTAGGTCACCATCTCTAGGGTAGACGAGCTGGGAAAACTGGCTTGAAGCCGACAGTGGAAAGACATCAAGAAACTTAATAAGGATCGCGATGCAAGAAGTAAATCATGACTGGATGAGGAACAAGGCCTTCCCTAACTGAATCTAGTTAAACGACCAGATATTTATCACTCATGAAGTGTCCAAAAAGTGCTTCTGACATATGAACTAAAAATCGTAGATACTTCCTAACATGGTAATACTTACTATCTGACAACTAAAATCACATTTCCAGTGAGCACAGCAGTGGCAGTCACACTAAACAGATCCAGAACAGCGTTTGCTGCATCTGAACAACTTTCAGTCTGTAGCAACTCCGAGGAAAGAGACAGATAAAAACTTGGAAGTGGCGAACTGACCAGTCGACAAAGTGATTTTTCAGTGGTTCCGAGAGGCTCCTCCAGTCAGGAGACAGCAGACACAGCAGCTGGTTTCTCGTTTCAGTATTTCCTAAGCATAAAAAATTGAAGCAATCGTTTTTCTTGCGCAGCGATCTTCAAGAAACCATTCGTGAAGCCACTCGTTAAGAATGAACAAGCAGACCGAGCTTCCCCCCTCTGCTCGCACCCGCTAGACTGCCGACACAACGTAGCCTCCGGTAAAAGATCCTACGGCCATTCCAAGGCCCAAAGACGGGACCGAAGAGGACCATCTAAATTTATCGATGTGCGTGCGTTCGTATTTACACAGACGTTCACACAACCAAGCAATCATCCACGTTTAGGAAGGGTGGCTAAAGGTACGTAATATGTTGAATATCGAGCGTAATAAAATGAGAATAAAAGTCAAATCCGTTCAAAAAATGGTTCAAATGTCTCTGAACACTATGGGACTTAACTTCTGCAGTCATCAGTCCCCTACTTAAACCTAGATAACCTAAGGACATCACACACATCCATGCCCGAGGCAGGATTCGAACCTGCGACCGTAGCGGTCGCGCGGTTCCAGACTGTAGCGCCTAGAACCGCTCGGCCACCCCGGCCGGCGTCAAATCCGTTCGCAGTGTGAACTTTGTCCATGATAAGATAAAAAATCTAAGAAAACGTAAGCAGAAAAGAGACAGTCTGCAGAACATAACAAAGTTACTGCGCCCTTCCAACGTAAAACATTTGTCTGACCGAGATACAACAATAATATTATTAAGGTAACGGAAATCTAAAATCGTTATTTCTGATTCGCACCTTTCATCCATTAAATTCAGTACAAATTTTGTAGTTAAGCCGAAGTACACAACCCTGATAGTAATGAAACAAAATATTGTCATTGTAGTATATACTTAAATACTTTCCTTATACTTGATGCGCCAAAGATAACGATTAGCGTCCTATCTTTGAGCACGCGCCATACATCTAAATCATACTCCTAAAGCCACCAAACGGCATGGAAGGTAATTCTGGAGCCAGTAAAAGATCAGCCATTCCTTGTTACACTAACGAATAATGTGTGTGTCTGCTACTTCAAGTTTATAAATACAAGCTCATTTCTTATTGTGGTGTGCATACTGTAAGACCTTTGGCACACACACCATCAAATTATTTGACTTGTCGCTCTAAGGAAGTAGGTGAGTGTCAGCAATATGTCTCGTGGTCTGATCGTGGCGTGTTTATCTTCCGCTGTTAGGTCAGACGATAGAAATGCTACTTGCACGCTTAGAGTAGCAGATTGATGGTGACCAACTTTAAACAGAACTGGATTAATTTTCACACACATTTATTAAAATAATAAAAAGCATAGACATAACGCAACTTGATTCTCGATGCTGTTTACAACTGACAATCTGAAGTTCCTTTGGTCTTGGTGCGTTAATCTTATTCTCACATATCTCTGATACTTGACAAAGTGTCTATACATTTCTCTTCATGGCTATGTACAGGAATATGACAATATTATTAGGCGCAGACTGAAACTTGACTATAGACTGGTACAGACAATTGCAGACTAATGCGGACTGGTACAGACTAATGCAGACAAATGCAGACTGACTAATCGGAGGTCTGTACACTCGTTATAATACCTTGCGCGTTCAGGTATCACTGCACGAGTGTGATCCGCGAGGAGAAAAGGTTCTACGTTAGCAGCAATCTCATTGGCTGCTTACATATTAATACGCGGATCGGCGGAAGCAGAATTTGGTCCATCTCTAAGGCAGCGCCATATCGTAGTGCGGAGACAGACGAGCGCTGCGCCTGCGCTGTTGTGCTTAGCGGGGCGCGCGCTAAAGGGAAAGTTGTGTACACGCTGACTACGCTGAACTATGTACACAACACTTATCCTTCTATGTTTCACAGATGGCGAACTGTTATGTGTTGCATGACACTTGTAACTTCATCTACGGTAATTTAACAGGACAACGGCCAATTCTCTAGCATTGTGGACCATCTTGATTCATTAATGCTCTCACGTACTGAGCCTAGGTAATTACAACATTAGCTAAGTAACTGCACATGCCACCTGAGGCAAATTTTGTGTATCACTAGGCTATACTGGAAACCACTTCATAATGATTTGCAGTAATATCATTGGTATGATAAATAATCGGGTCTCGAGTATTAAGAGTTGTTTGATCTCTTCTGTATAGATTATCTCCATCGACTTAGTGATTTTACACATTTAATGTGTCCTTCATGTGACCATGATGAAGTTGCCAAAACAATAATCTTCCGTTTTTTGGTATATACAATTCTACCCCAAAGAAGAGCATGAATGAGATGGCTGCTCAGATTTATAAAATAGTTCAGATAGTACACGTAAATTACATACATGTGAGTTAGCTATTGAGAGTAACCTTAAGCTTAAGCTTCTTACAGTAATTCTATTGATATGCTAGCTACGTATGTTTCATTTACATCACATCCACAGCGAGGTCTTGAGTTAACATTTTACACTATTTAATATCATATTTTTGTATTTTGTATTACTTTCACATATTAGCTGTTGATGTTCACTTACATCACGACAACAGTGGGGCCATAGCTTTGACTAAGTCATTTCATTTTTGTGACGATTTACATTTGTCTCTTATGCAAGAGCTTTTTCAATCTAAGTATTTTGCACAACTTCTACCGTTAATTGTAAATATTTTAAATCATATTACAATCATGTCTTCGATATGGGTAACATCTTTCAGCTATCATTGCTGGGAACTTCTCACATTTTACTAGATCAGTGTTGCACGTATTAAATTATTACTTATGTTGTTAATCAATATCATATAATAAAATTACCCTCACATTGATGATAATTGTGGGAGGAACATGTTGAAATTTATCAAGACTATTTATCAAAGAAATTTTCTGCTATTTAGTCGTTATTGAAATATTTTATTTCTGATTGTACTTGCAAATAAATACGACTTCCTAGCAGTAGAGGTTATGAAAAGGGGTCACCTTGGAATGTGTTCTTCCTTTTAGTTAAAAAAAAATGTTTATAGCCTGTTCTCCCATTTTAAGAGACTCTGATGAAAGTTGTCCATTATATTTGGATATTTGCCAAATTCTATAGATTCGGTTTGTTTCATCTCAGGTATCTCCAATTGATTTTTTTCTCTCACCTTTGAACCCACTGATTGACTTTCGTTATGTGATCTGCTGTGATAGTGTACATAATAAGGTTAATAAGAGCAAGAGGGCCCCAGCCAACGAGGTAATCAGGGTCAAAGTCATTGGTCATATAAAAGCAGAACAATAATGAAGGCTTCTTATTCATCTGCCCATGACTATGGTACGGATACGATGTTCTGTCTTATAGCGTGAAATAATGTGTTGTTGAAAGTGCCTGCATTTACACATGCTGAGAATATATATGACACATTGAAACTATTGCTGCTTTCACATACACACAAACAGGTGTGAGTCTTTACACACACACACACACACACACACACACACACACACACACACACATTGGCCGTTAATATTGCTACACCAAGAAGAAATGCAGATGATAAACGGATATTCATTGGACAAATATATTACACGAGAACTGACATGTGATTACATTCAATTTGGGTGCATAGATCCTGAGAAATCAGTACCCAGAACAGCCACCTCTGGCAGTAATAACGGCCTTGATACGCCTGGGGATTGAGTCAAACAGAGCTTGGATGGCGTGTACAGGTACAGCTGCCCATGCAGGTTCAAAACGATACCACAGGTCATCAAGAGTAGTGACTGGCGTATTGTGACGAGCCAGTTGCTCGGTCACCATTGACCAGACCTTTTCAGTTGGTGAGAGATCTGGAGAATGTGCTGGCCAGGGCAGCAGTCGAACATTCTCTGTATCCAGAAAGGCCCGTACAGGACCTGCAACATGCGGTCGTGCATTATCCTGTTGAAATGTAGGGTTTCGCAGGGATCGAATGAAGGGTAGAGCCACGGGTCGTAACGCATCTGAAATGTAACGTCTACTGTTTAAAGTGCCGTCAGTGCGAACAAGAGGTGACCGAGACGTGTAACCAATGGCACCCCATACCACCACGCCGGGTGATCCGCCAGTATGAGGATGATGAATACACGCTTCCAATGTGCGTTCACAGCGATACTATATATATGTATATATATATATATATATATATATATATATATGGTGTTCGAAAAAGGTACGGCCAAACTTTCAGGAAACATTCCTCACACACAAAGAAAGAAAATATGTTATGTGGACATGTGTCCGGAAACGCTTACTTTCCATGTTACAGCTCATTTAATTACTTCTCTTCAAATCACATTAATCATGGAATAGAAACACACAGCAACAGAACGCACCAGCGTGACTTCAAACACTTTGTTACAGGAAATGTTCAAAATGTCCTCCGTTAGCGAGGATACATGCATCCACCCTCCGTCGCATGGAATCCCTGATGCGCTGATGCAGCCCTGGATAATGACGTATTGTATCACAGCCGTCCACAATACGAGCACGAAGAGTCTCTACATTTGGTACCGGGGTTGCGTAGACAAGAGCTTTCAAATGCCCCCATAAATGAAAGTCAAGAGGGTTGAGGTCAGGAGAGCGTGGAGGCCATGAAATTGGTCCGCCTCTACCAACCCATCGGTCACCGAATCTGTTGTTGAGAAGCATACGAACACTTCGACTGAAATGTGCAGGAGCTCCATCGTGCATGTACCACATGTTGTGTCGTACTTTTAAAGGTACATGTTCTAGCAGCACAGGTAGAGTATCCCGTATGAAATCATGGCGGTGAATCGAGGAAGTACAGTACATACTGACGAAACTAAAATGAGCTCTAACATGGAAATTAAGCGTTTCCGGACACAAGTCCACAGAACATCTTTTCTTTATTTGTGTGTGAGGAATGTTTCCTGAAAGTTTGGCCGTAACTTTTTTTAACACCCTGTATAGATATATAAATATATATATATATATATATATGTGTGTGTATGTGTGTGTGTGAATCAGCAATAGTTTGTAGGTGTCAGACACTTTATTAACAACAAAACTCCCCTGGGCAAATCTAACCGTTATGCACTACGAAATGCTGGCAGTGGGCGAGCCACGTTGGCTAGTGCAAATCTGTCTAGCTCAGGGCAGACTGACTCTCAAAGAATACGATTCTTTGAAATAGCTTGCGTTCTGTTTGTGAAATATCTTTATCTTGCTGTCGGTAGTTCATTCACCGAATAAGCTGTACCTGACATGATCTAATATCCGTTGAAAAACTGATTTTTGTGAGGGTGTGCTAAGGACAACTTGTGATTCATGTTACTTTAGGTGATGTCATTATGGGGAATTTTGTGTATATGAGGCACAATAATAGCCCAAGCGATAAATCTTATATGTTTTATTTCAAATCCATACCAATGGTAGATTCAGTTAAATGAAGCACAGTTTTTGTGAGTCAACATGCGGTAGTTACTAAAGAAGTCTTTTAGGAAGCCTTGAGTGGAAGTAACAAGTTAAATACTCTCGTGACCAATTCAATTTATATTTCATTCAGAACTAGTTGCCCATAATGAATATTCAGAAAAACGATACTTTTTGTTTTATTAAGCTATTTTTTTGAGAGGGCAGCTGCATAAATTTGATTACACTTTTTGTGGTATTACAAGCTCGCCACAGATACATCATCATATTATGTATTAACGCACAACTACGACTTCTATCTTACTAATCAGAGGAAAGCTAGATCCTAGGAACATTCAGTCTGATTTCAGTAAAAGGAAAAGTTAACCAGCAGTAAATATTTTGAATCGCTCCCTTTGTCAGAAAAGTTCTAGGACAAGGTCTTTTCTTTCTGAGATTGCAATACTAAAAAGGACAAGTGTTATTTTTATGTTACCTGGCATGTGTCCATTCGTGAAATGACCTTGGCCCTGTTACCGTGCAAATTAACGATGTAATAGTGGTGTGCTTAGCAACACACTGTTTGGGTTTTTGGCACATTATTTACGCTGACACGATGGATACTAATGGTGAGCAAAGAGTGAATGTAAAGTTCTGCATCAAGCTCGGGAAAACCTCTAGTGAAACTTGGGTAATAAATGCGGGTGAGGCACTTTCAAGAACACGAAGGGTTTCGTGAAGACAGAGATTCGAATGAACACGAACACGACCTGGTCGCCCGTCTGCAGCACATACCGATGCAAACGTGGAGCGTATAAGGCTTTTATTGCAAGCGACTTGCAACTGTGCGTGTGATATCAGAAGAACTCAATTTGAATCTTGATGTGTGTCTTAAGATTTTATGCGAAGATTTAAGCAAACGGAAAATTATTGCAGTACTCGTCCCTCACACACTAACAGACCAACAGAAAGAGGAAAGAGAAGAGTTTGCGCTGAACTACTGGATAGAGTTATTCCACATTTGTGTCAAAGATTATTGTTAGTGCTTAAGGTTGGTCTACCGTTAACACCCTCACATGAAGCGTCAAGTTCTGAATGGAGGAAGCCGGCCGGAGTGGCCGAGCGGTTCTAGGCGCTACAGTCTGGAACCGCGCGACCGCTACGGTCGCAGGTTCGAATCCTGCCTCGGGCATGGATGTGTGTGATGTCCTGAGGTTAATTAGGTTTAAGTAGTTCTAAGTTCTAGGGGACTGATGACCTCAGAAGTTAAGTCCCATAGTGCTCAGAGCCATTTGAACCATTTTTTTTTTTTTGAATGAAGGAATTTTCAGGATCATGAGCCTCGAAAATTATCAAACGACAATCTTCGAGAAGAAAGACAATGTCGAACGCTTTCTTTGATACTAAACGATTAGTTCGCCACGGGTATGTCCTCCAGGTCAAACAGTGAACCAAACTGCTTACATCGAAGTCTTGAAAGGTTTGCGACAATCAAATCGACATCGCCGCCCTAATATGCGGCATTCACAAGACTGCTTCTTACTGCACGATAATGTAAGACCCCTTAATGCTTCATCTGTTATCGAGTATCTGGTCAGTCATTCTATTACTGACATCCCACATCCACCAAATGGGCTGTGAGAAATGATCTTACAAGCACCACAGTTGAAACTTTCCCTGCTTGCCTCTAAGACCTCCAGCAACGTTGGCTACTGTGTGTAGGTAGCCAAGGGGACTACTTTGTGGGAGCTAGGATCAAGACTTGGTAAGCGCAGATTTCTATTCTTTAAAAAAAACCTTTCCTGAAGTTTTTCTGACTAACGGACTATTTCAGACATCAAATTCGGAGTCCATTGCACTTTTTTAGTGTCAGAGTCTGAGAATCGTCAGTGAGAGTAGATTCGTTTTCGCAGGGAGGGCAAACTTAATGCAGGACATAACCAACACCAACCGTTGCACTATAAAGTACAAGAAAAATATTGACTATACAGAAATCATACTTATCTAATAGCATGAAAACAACATTTAATTGCGAGACAAATCTTTGTTTCAGTGAATATAAAAATATATCAGCCCAACGATTGTTCTTCTGGATAAGATTCTCCAACCTTCAAAATATTTTAAATGTCTCTAATTATAATTAACGTCTGCACATAATGTGTGTTGAGAAACACTCTTCAAATAATGTGTGCCTTGGTCCTCATTACAGGTAATTTTTTAATAGACAGTCAATTCTCAGATCTAATTCTATAACAACGGTAGGCCGCTAAACAGTCACTTTTCACAACACCATCCATGTTACTGTTGACGGTCATACTCTTTCCTCAATCAAAATAAAGCCGATAACTATTCAATGTACTCAGCCTCGGCAAATTCACTGTACGCTAGCGTTTTGTGATGACTGCTAGTTCTTCTCATACTTCTGATGGCTTGATTTTTCTTTTCTCCTGCATCGATTCATTATCAGATTTTATAGTCTTGAATCGCCTTTTTTGATATTTTTTTCTTGCTATCTTTTTGCTTGAAATCTTCTTGTCTTGTCGTCTTGTCTTGCATTGATAACATTAGAATCTGTGTCTATTCTTAAAACTCCCTTGTCTCTGTATGGTCAAACTGCATTCTTCTCCTCGTTAGGATAATTCCAAGCTCTACATAAAATCTTGTGACTTTCATCACAAAGAAACTCCCTAACGTTCCTCGAAATTATCACTCTTTCTCACTGGTTAAATTTCTTGTCCTGTCTGTTCGTCAGTAAGTTACGAGCCCCATCATCGACTGACTCCTATCATTTCTCGATTCCTCCTTAACAAAATTTTGCATAAATAAAAGTTTTCCTGCTAGACGAAAGCGGTCTCTATACGTGTAAACTGCATACAAACCAAAGCGCTTGTAACATTAGAATATCAAAAATACTTCATCTTTCATTTACACTTAAATACAAAATTTAAAAAATAACTTGTGGTACAACTTATATCACATAATCATTAGACATTTAATGACTCACTGAAAATGCACTTCGCTATTTGTAGGAGAAAATGTCCATTACAGTATCACCACGGCATAAGGAAAGAAGCAATCAGTGGGCATTTGTAGTTAACAGAGGAGACATTAGGCAAACAGAAAAAACACATTCCCAATTGACTGGCAAATATTTCTTTACTAACTGCCTTGCTTCTTGAATGTCTTCTACACAAGAAGACTCTATTTGATGATTTCTGTAAGGGATGTCTGCCACGATAACTGTTTGCTACCTTACTATACTCACAGTCACTGTCAGGGTTTCAAGTGACTGTTTCAGTTTGTTCCTGTAAACATCACACGTATCACCAAGTATTGGAATCTACTGATTTTTTTGATTCATTACGTTTCATTAAAATTTCGTGCATACAGCAACCAGGATTTGCTTGTAATGTTTGTAAAATTGTGTCATTCCCTTTGCGTGGTTGTCTGAACATAAGATTCATTACGTTTCATTAAAATTTCGCGCATACAGCAACCAGGATTTGCTTGTAATGTTTGTAAAATTGTGTCATTCCATTTGTGTGGTTGTCTGAACATAAGATCTTAGTTTTATTATGATTCGTAACAGGAAGTTTTGTTTCGGTTCCAATATTATTTCTAATTGCAGGCACTTTTTCTTTAGTTGGTTGCTGAAACACATTTCAGTGTAAGACAAATAGTCAGTCTCATGACATAATTGCAGCTATTGGCTTTTTTCTGAGGTAGGGTATTAATATTTACTGTGGCTTAGAGACCGATTTCTTGTGATATTTGTTCTTTTATTTTGTTACTGAGGGTGACTATACAGTGCGAAGAGTCAAAAGCGCTTGTTATTCGTTGAATTACTCAAGAATAGCATTAAACTTGAATCGATGAATGACTTACAAAAGCATATAATTACCGTACTTTTTCTTATACCTTCAAACACTTACGGACCGACGAAACGGACGACTCCCTACAATTTTATCTTATCTAGCGTATTTATTTCTGTTTTCCATTCGACGTGGAAAATATTTCTTACAGCACATAGCTATGTAGTCTGTGTCTTGCTAGCTTAGTAGTTTGTATGCTGGATTAGTTTCGCATCAGGAATTTGTTAGTACCGAAATAGTTTTTACATTCACTGTATGCATTCTGTGTATTTCGAGTAGCAAAAGTGAGACGTGTCATTAGTCTACCAACAAACCAATAGTTCAAAGAACGTTCATTGCAGTCTTTCTCTAAATTTTATGTACTATTTTTATTTCAGCGACAGAGATACTTTTGTGAACTTTGCGCTATGGTCCGTTCATACGTTCCACCGCAGTTTGGACGAAACATATCTGTTCAAGTGGCATTGGCCTTTGCATCTCTCAATTAGGCTCTATTAGGTTGCCAATTCGGATGTCATATATGCTGTTGTGTCGACAGAGGTGCCGACACAGTGTGTTTGAGGGGGCCGAAATGCACGCTATAAGCGCACGAAGGATGGCGTGAGGTCTGAAACAAGATACGTAATGAATGCTATAAAGAAAAGTACGTAGCTGCGGAAATACTTAACTTTATTCCATCCTTGTGGTACATCGCTCTTGACGAATCAAGTGAGACTCTTAAGATACATGCAATGTTACAAATGGCGCCTTGCTAGGTCGTAGCCATGGACTTAGCTGAAGGCTATTCTAACTGTCTCTCGGCAAATGAGAGAAAGGCTTCGTCAGTGTAGTCGCTAGCAAAGTCGTCGTACAACTGGGGCGAGTGCTAGTAAGTCTCTCGAGACCTGCCGTGTGGTGGCGCTCGATCTGCGATCCTGACAGTGGCGACACGCGGGTCCGACATGTACTAATGGACCGCGGCCGATTTAAAGCTACCACTTAGCAAGTGTGGTGTCTGGCGGTGACACCACATATGCCAAGCGACATTAGCTTTACTCCGAAGGTTCTGATGGCATTCAATTGATGCTGTATCTGTAGTGTGAAGATAGCAGAACAGGTTTACGAAAATGACCTCACTCAAAGTTATGAATAAGGTGAGATCAGTGCAGCTGGCGTACACAACGAATAACAAAGATCAAGCAGAGCCAGGATTAACAGATCTAAAATCATTTTGTGCCGACCTATGACCCAGTTCTGCACTAGGTGATATCCATAGGTGCATACACAGGATAAAATCACAATTTTGGTATGAGCTTGGCAAGATGCAGCACAATTAATCAAACTGACGTTAAAGAGCCAACACTTTCCATGTCTATAGGGGATAAGTATTGTACTTTTACATTAATGCGTATGTATTATGCACACTGAACCATACAGCTATCCATAGCTGAAAATAATGGGAGACAAACCTCTTCCCTGAGAGCTTGCCATTTATTAACAGTTTAACTTGTTCTAACTGCCTTTCCTGAAGTAACTAACCCGCGTATCAACGGAAAACGGAGGTGAGAAATTCGTGTAGAGCATGTATACAATATTCCCAAACAAACTACGAGTACAAAGGTATGGTACTCTTTGAAGGCGTAAGGAGCATCACAGAAAATATATTACAAATGTCCCAAAGATGAGACTGAAGGCGCCGATTTATATCGGTACGAACGCGCAGTCTTCAGATATGTACGCATCTGCTACATAGAAGTAAACTTCGTAGGAGAAAGTAGATTACGAGAGTTCTTCGCAAAGTTCCATCAATGTTTTATCCAACGGACTCTTAAACATCTTATGGCATGTATATACCCCCATATAAGTTGTTCACAAGTGTGGACAAATTTCCAGGCCATGATTTTACCCATAGTCATTGGAGATATTGTGTTACACCTCATTACACACACTCATCGAACCCACTCTAAATACTATAAAAGTAAATTGAGCTTCTCAGCATCATATGAAGTGTGTCATTGTGAAGTGAATGTGGTATTCTAAACTAAGCTAAAATATCCGAAATTGTCGGAGGTACATGTTTACCCTATTTATGACACTGTACTGAGGTTTTCAAGTGCCTTAGACTGTCTTGTACGCACATCGTAGTGGTTGGTGGTAATACAGCTGCATTTGGTGATCAATTACAAATAAATATATATATATATATATATATATATATATATATATATACCCTTCCATTTTCACATTCGCCTGAAGTACAAGTCGAATAGATGTTGTATATTATTTCTCTGAATACTATTTCTCTGAATGGCATCGGGCTGTCTACGAAATGAGAAGTGTACTATACCCACGTCTACAAGATTACATAAAATGGCCCAACCGTGAGGTGACATTGTATTTGGTACTGTGGACGTGGGGCTTACGTGTTTGGCATTCGGTTGACAGCCAGAAGTGTTGTTTTATTATAAATAGCTATCTTTGATTGGTTTCCAGAATGCAAAGCGTCTATTATTGATTGCTATTAAATACAGGAAAATTAACTTCTTAGGAAGTATCTTCGTGAACTATCATTTTAGAGTAACACACTTAAAGAACTAGACAACAGTTGACGAAAAACAAAAGATTTATTTTTTGTTTATAAATGTGCCAAAGAATGGTAATGAAAATTCAAAAGTAAACAAAAATGAACTCGAACACAAGAACAAGGAACAAAACTGAACAAATAACTCGAAGAGAACAAAAAACTCGAAACAAACAAGAACTATTGGAACAAATAAATCTTTTCTTCAGTTGCTGGAAGCAGCAACCGAAGCATGGGTGCTGAGATCCTCGGCTGCCTCCTCCTCCACTTCTTTACGAGGTTTCTCCTTATCAGCAGCGTCCACCTAGGCAAACAGCACAGCTATAGTTGCGACAAAATCAGTAATCACGTAGCACATACATAAATAATAGTAGCAAAGCATACCCAGACACTGTGACGAACAAAGAGTTAATACGGAATACCGTTCTTGTTATTACCCGGGTAGTGCAAAGAAGAGAAAAAAGAAAAAGGAGCTTTAACGATATTTATAACAGCTGATAGCTAATAAATAAGACACTTTTACATGTCCTCTCCGGTCTGTGACAATTTATAAACTAGTAAGCTGAGGTATTTAGCAAACGATGTTGTGGCACAGTGAATGCAGCCATAGGCCGCCTTTAGAGGCAATCTAACTGTCACAGAGCACCGGACAAAATATAACATGGTGCGTCTAAGTGCTGATAAGAAACGCTTAGTCCTGTTCTCTACAAGAAGACCAGACCTGAGGGGCAGACTACAAATCAATAACAGACAGATACGGGGGACTAACCACGTCAAATACCTAGGTGTATTATTAGACAATAAATTTATATTCAACTTACACATACAAGTTAAGAAAGAGAAGACGATCAGACTATTTGATGCCCTACATCCCTTACTAGACAGCGAAAACGTGAAAGTCAATACAAAAATAAGACGTTATAAGGCACTCACGATTAAGGCCATGACATACAGAAGTTCGTTTTGGGGCACAGTACTCGAGACAAATATAAAATCTTTTCAAGTCATATGAAAGAGATCCTTAAGACTCATTTTCAAATAACTCCGATGGTCTGGAGCCAGAGACCTACATAATGATCTTAATGAAGTCATGATAGGTTAGTTGGTTGAACAAAACAGCATGAAACTGCTTGAGAAGATTGAAAATCTTAGACCAGCCTCACAACATTTATAACATACGAGCACAGTCAATCGCCAAAGATGGCCTCATGTACGAGTTCCACGAGCAATGATAGAAGCTTTCGAGTTGTAGCAGCAGAGTATAATCAAATCCAGGACAGGAGCACAACGTCCTGTTAGCGTCAGAGAAGCGCTAAAATGATACTAAGAAGTCCAGCCTTCAGAGAATACAGTACGGCTGCTAACCGTTAAAAATATGAAAGAGAACTAAATTGTTTACAAACAGGAGTCTTCGTCTGTCGCACAATGTTCAATGGAGTACCGCTGAAGATCTCTCTATTAGCAACGGGAATTTAACTAGATACACACTGATACGATTTCTGGCAGGTTATTAATTAAGTTGTCCTTTCAATGTAATTCATTGCTTGTAAGTCAGTCTGATGTCGATGTTGTTACTGTTATCGAATTATCTGTTCTGAATTTGTTGATGTTAATCTAAAACGGATAGTTCAACTGCTTGCGAGCAGTCTTGTAACTGGGAATTACCCTACTCGGTGGTTTACTGTTATTTAGTGAAGAACTGTGTGTCAGTTATAAGCATCGTTTGATTTCAACTGTTACGAGTCCTCCAAAATTACCCATTTCTTCTCCTTCCCCTAGTGCACATTTGCTTATACAGTGCATTTTGCGGTTTCTGGACACCCAACATAAAGTAAATACGGAAATATGTGATATTGTGCTGGGCGTCAGGGTATGAGGGAATCTGTTGCAATGAAATGATGGAATAGCAAACGAAAAGACAACACACTGCCTGCCGGTGCGTAGTTTAAAGTGTCACTGTACGCAGCTGCCTCACTCCTAAGCTACAGAGCCCCGTGTCACTGGGAGGAGGACCAGCTGGGTGAGGCTGGTGAAGCCTGATACCTGGCTGAGGCGTGCCTCATTCCAGCCAGCGAGACGAAGGCACTTTCCTCTGATACACGCATTCCTGCTAAAGGGAGCTAATATGATCAGTGAGGTGGGGTTTGTTGTGTGGGTACTTCCAACAGCTGAAAGCAAAAGGAAATTTCTCAGAAGATGATTTATTTATGAACAAGAAAATAGGAATGCGGCCGAACAACTTAGAAGCCAGATGAACATGAGTAGCCAGATAAACATGAGTCCTACACCCACATGATGTTAGTATGATAGGCCACTAGCTTGTAGATCATTAGAAGGTGGAAATAAATAAAGTTTAATTAGAAAAAAATATTCATTGCATGAAAGGAGAGAAAAAGTAATTGTGATGCAAGGCAGGAATTCGAGAGCAGGACAATATAAAATATAACAGAGCACCATGAGCTATGGGAAAGTAATTATAGAGAAAGGCGCCTGGAAAAATGTGCACAGAAATCAGTTGAATTTGTATTTTTTTAAAGTATGGAAGCAGGCTACGTATCTTTTAGAAACCTGAAGATACTAGAAGACTTCAGAAGACTATCGAGTGTTTCAAAGGGAGCTTTAGGCAACAGCTGATTCAGAAAAGGAGGTTTATTGCAAAAGATGAGGAACGGTTGGTTTGGAGAGAAGTGATAATGAGAGCTGCATAGAATCAAATGGAGGAAAAGACAACTCATCAGTAACGAATTTTATTCACGAAAGAAGAAAATACCTAAATACAGAAAATTAAACCAGCAGATGTGAATAAACAAGTTTAAAAATAATGGAAAAGAAACTCTAAACTTGACTGTGCGAATAATAGACGCCCCACACAGGAAAATTTAAGAAAACTTTGGAGAAAACTCAACCACATAAATCAATACCTAGGGCTCAGATAGCAAGACAGTATGAAGCAAGAAAGGAATTACTGAAACTGGGATACAGTGTACGGACAGGTTCAACAAAGAATACCAGCTTGAAGTAATTATTATCGAAAGGAAAGAGGAGTTAGACGAGGGTAAGATGAACACATTATACTGTGAAAGGAATTTCACAGACCACTGAAAGACATATGTCGAAGAAGGACACCTAGAGTAGACAAAACTTCTTTACTGTTATTGGGAGCATTGTGAGAAGCAAGAAAAAAAAAAAAAGAGTTCACCAGACATATAACACGTGCAAGGTTGGATACATGCTCTCAGTCATCAAAAACATGTAATGACCCCACTTCGAAAGTGGGAAAATTCCAAAGGAGTGTGAATGTTAATGGAATGGTTGGAAGAGAACTAACACGAAATTATGATTAGACTGGCAAAAGATGAGTTTAGGTTCAAGAGGGATGCAGAGATGCACGAACCATTACTGACTCAATTGTACGACTTGGGAGATACACTGAAGCAAAGCAAACGGACGTTCATACCTGCTGCATTTCTGAAGGTAACAAGGATGAAATGCGAGTCACGAATTAGACAGTCTTTTAGCCTATTCCACGTGGACATTCAGCAAGCAATACAGAAAGGAAACTGAAACTTGGAATGGAGATTTAAGTTCTGGGAGAAAAAAATAAAACTTTTAGTTTAGTCGACGACAATGCAATTATATCAGAGACGGTACTTTACTTGAATTATCAGCTGAACGAAATGTGTAACGTATTGAAAATATGTTGTTAAAAGCTGAATGTTAAGAAAGTGAAAGTAAGGTAGTAAAATGCAGTAGAATAAAATCGAAATTGTGAGCTACAGAGGGAGATGGATTAGGAAATCACATTGAAAGTATCAAAAGAGTTTTGCTACTTCGGTGGAAAAATAGCAGATGGATGCTGAAGTGCAGAAGATGTAAAACTGAGAACGCCAATAACAAAATTTTTTAACATAAAATTCACATTTAAGTGTCACATGGTCTTTTCTGATGGTATTTGTCTGCAGTCTGGCCTTGTACATGAATGAAACGCGAACCGTAAGCAGTTCAGGGCATAAAAGAGCAGATGGTTTTGAAGGGAAGTGTTCCAGGAGAGTGCTGAAAACGAAGTCGACCTAGGGCGTGGCTTACATTGGGCAATTCAATCGAGCCGGGGAGAAAAATATTTTTATGACAGAAAGTGAATAAAAGATGGAATCTGTTGATAGCATGCATCATGAAGCCTCAGGAGGTTACCAGGTTGGTGAAAAAGGACTGAGTGAGTGTGTGTTGTCGTGGAACGTCGGATGTTTGTAAAATTCTGCTGATAGATGAAGACTTGAACATGTAAATTGGACTCACATGAATGACGCTTGCCATAGTTATGAAGAAACCAGGAGGCTCTCACTCGATGGACTACTGTGGCGAGCTGCATAAAGCCATTCTTGAGACAGAAGACAACAAGAGCAACGGTTGTGCCTCGGGTTGATATTCTAATAGTTGGCTGTTCCGTACCTCCTAAGGGTTATAGCTGTACTGATGCTATTTACAGCAAAATAGTGGATGAGGCTAAACAGACGTATCCTTACACGAAAAATATATATATTCTGGTAGCAGTGGCGACTGAACTTACGGAACATAGGAGTTGTTTTTGTACCTTCACATGCAGTAGCTTTATTAATCTTCTGACATTCAACACACTTGATCATACCATTCTCCTTTAAATTCATCGTTGTTAATTCTTGTTGTCATATCACATGATAAAACGTTCACCGTTATTTTGTGTGTTAGGTTATCCGCATTCTTTGGTGTAACATTCAGTGAATTATCTCTCTGTCACAGCAGGAAAGTCTGAGAGAAAAGAAACTGAAGTTGCAGAAAGGCTCAGTACCATTGTTCGTCATAAAAATTTCAATCAACCTTACATCTGTGCCCGACATGTCCTTAGATGTAACTTTGGATGAAACGAAAGTCCTCGTTACCAAGCTTACTGCATTAATGTCATAATTCCGTCGGTTTCTAAAGTCTGCGTTACATGGGACGTCAAATTCTCATGGGTATCAGTCACTGGAGTGTTGTAATTGTTTTTGACTGCTTTATCGATGACAATCTACTTCATAGCATAGTCATCTGTGGTATTCAGGCGACATCTCATTCTGCCTCCCGGTTTGATATCCTATTACACTGGCATACCCTACTATGGCGTCCAGTTCAGCTAATAGTTTTCCTTACGTCGCTTAGACATGTGAGTATATCGCAATCTTTTCCTTTGATAGTGATACATCTTCGCTTTAATATTTCTGTTTGGTGCGTAATCGAGCAGACGAACCTATGCTACTGCGGTCAATGTTTACATTACTGTCCAGCAAGTGGGTAATTTCCTCTGTTCTTTCCAGTAAATAGCTAAGGATGTAATCTCGTTGAAGCAAGAGGTACTTGAGATCACTTGAAACTAGTGGAAAAGTTCATCTCTGAAGGAGTCGACTTCGGCGAAGTCTTACATCTCTGGAAGAAACAAGCCAGATACAGACGATATTCCAAAGAAAACTACAACGTGGCGAAGGTGTGAGTTGGCTAAGACACAGTACTCGAAATCAGTACGTGCCCTTTTAAATGTTCAACGACTATCCAGATTTAGACTGTTCACGTTTCCATAAATTACGTAAAACATTAATCGTCATAGTTGCGTTGAATGTGAGTCAGTGGATTTGAGTATTCGTCATTTCCCAATTAGAAATCACGCTACGTAAATAACGTATTTGTCGCGGAATAAAAGTTAACTGCTTATCTTACACCATTACCCCGAACCCGCCATGTAGACGGAAGGACGTGACTCCAGTCAGCAGTGACATACCGTCACTTGTGATTCGCTATAACTATGGTCTACAACTGGCACGACTCAAGTAGTTGCAGGGTGCCACGTAACAGTACCGAACACGTGACAATTTTACAGTGGAAGCTGTGATAAACCTTTTGCATTTCCTTTGTTTTCGTCTTCTTTAAAGGCAAAGAGAGAAGATGAAGCGGTAGCCCATCATAGAGCCTATGCCTGCCGTAATGTATTTTTGACTTTTAGTTGTTAAAAAACACAGGATTTTTTCTGGTACCAGTAGGAGGAAGGGAGGATTCGCGCTCAGCTAGTGAACGAGTGGGAAGCACGCCATTTTTAGCGAGTAATTATAGACCACCATTTTGGGGTCGCTATGAATAAGTGAGGAGTATGTATTTCATATGTGTACCGTTTAGAAAAATACAGTATTGTTTTATTAACAGAAAGGTCGTGTGAGTTGTTATTTCAAATAGTACAATAATTACAAGAACTGAAGCCCACCTGTGTACTTTGGAAAATTACAAAGATCCGATAAGCTTAATGGGAACACGGTCAAGACTTCAAAGGTGAACACGGCGACCAAACGTAGCATTATAAAGAATGGTAAGCACAAATTTACAGCGGAGAAAGAAACTACTTCGTCCTGCAAAATAATATGAACTAATACGAACTTATTTCCAGGCATAGCTCAGCTTGTTGTGCTTGTCATTCATGCCGAAAAATTAATCCCACTAATTCAATACATTTTAAAAAGCCACGCATTTCAACATTTTATTATCACCTATTCCATTATTTTAATATATTATAAAGCTTATAATCACAAGTCATACCATCGCGTTAGACTTTGGATTCACCTTAGTGTCTAGTAACTAAAGGACATGAGTACACTCTAAATAACCAAGTGATGTGCATGTATAGACAAACAAATTATTACAGTTTCAGTGAAACTGAATTATTTATGTAAGAGAAAGGGCTTCACCAATTGAGGGAGTCAGTAATGCGCTGTTCCTCCTCTGGGCTTTATACCAGCAGTTTTTCGACGTGGCACAGATTATTGCAGTTACTGGATGTCTTCCTGGCATCGTGGCATATTCTGCCAATCGGAGTGTTGGAGCATCAAAATCTCGAACTGGACGGAGGACCCTACGCATAACACTCCGAACACTCTGAATTGTGGAGAGATCCGACGAACTTGACGGCCGTGGTAGGATCTGACAAGCAAGAAGGGAGGCAGTATAAACACTCGTTTTGCTGAAATATAAGCCCTGGATAGCAACAAAGCGTTGCGTGGAATATCGTCGACGTACTGCAGTACTGTAAAGGTGCCGCGAATGGAATCCAAGTGGTTCCAGTTGTGAAAAGGAATGGCGCCCCAGACCGTCACTCCTGGATGTCAGACTGTATGGCGGGCGGCAGTCAGAGGATTCTCGAAACACGTCTTCTCTGGTCATCGGTGGTCAATGCGAAGAGATATTCCTGGCTGAAGACAATTCTACTCGTGTCAGAGAGATACCTAGCTGAAAACGCATCTATACGCCCCAGACACCGGTGAGACACCAATGGACCGACAACCAGAAATAATGCTTAGTGCGCTTTTTCCATTCATAGCAGGCCTCGGTTGGTTGTCATCCGTGGCAATCTTACAGCACTGCGGTGCGACGAAGGTATTCTGCACCTCGTTTTATTGCCCTTTATGACAAACCATCCTCGGATTAAATTTCAGCAAGATAATGCTTTTCCGCACAGGGCGAGAGTTTCTGCTGATTGTCATCGTTCTTGCTAAACCTTAACTTCACCAGCAAAGTCGCCGGATCTCTTTCCAATTGAAAACGTCTGGAGCATTGTGGAAGGGAACCTGCAACCAACTGAGGATTTTGACCTTCTAACCCGTCAGTTGGACAGAATGTGGCACGATATCTCAGGAGGACATCCAACAATCATGCCAATCAATGCCAAGGCCACCAACTGCCTGGAGAAGGTCCAGAGGTGTACCAACGCTTTTCTGACTTGCTCAGTTTGTTAAGATCATCCAATTTTTTTAATAGCGTAATCATTTGTTTGTCTGCACCTGTACATCACGTCTATCGATATCCTTCCCATTCTAATAATTCGTTTGTGGTGCGTCGTTCTTTTGCTTTAGAGTGTATGATAGGATTGTAAAATAGTGAATCCCTCGTTTAGTTCTTCATGTAAACGAGACAGTCGACTACATTTTACAGTCGTGAAAGGTAACCGCATTGTGAGAAGTTCGCAAAAATTATCGTCCGGCAGGGTGAGTGTTTCTGAAATACAGACAGTATGAGATGTATTTGTCTCTTCATCGCTCCAAACTGAGTGGCTATTTATTCCTGCTAGCTCTTCATTGTACTAATATCACTAACTTACCTCAGCGGGGTCCTCCTTCGGCAGATCAACGAATTCCACCTCTGCTTTCTTGCAAATAGTCTCGGCGTTCACAGTCAGTTTACAGGCGTCGTCCTCGAGCGGTGGAATATCTTCTAGCACATTGGTCACGTCGAAACGCCCAATGACGCGGACCTGTGGATAGTTTGACTTCATCATCACTGACTCAGCTGTAAAGGAAAGCGTCTAACCTACAGAGATCCTTAGACACTGACTTAACTTTCTAAAATGGGTTATACAAGATCTCCATGTGTAGGTTGTAATAAAGCTGAAGAACAGTGCTACAGATGCCTGTTAAAAAGTAAAATAGACGTAGAGAACTAAGAGGTACATGAATTTAATGGGGGGGGGGGGGAACATTTTTATGGGGCAGACTGATCAGA
This sequence comes from Schistocerca nitens, assembly GCF_023898315.1. Taxonomy (NCBI): domain Eukaryota; kingdom Metazoa; phylum Arthropoda; class Insecta; order Orthoptera; family Acrididae; genus Schistocerca; species Schistocerca nitens. Next base: position 1,110,321,147 of record NC_064615.1, on the reverse strand, counting down.
AAGGCTAACGTGAATACTGGTAAGGCAAGGAGGAATAGTTAATCGGGCACTTGAAAGTAAGAATTGTTAAGATATGTTCAGGTTCGAACAGGCAGTTATTGCCCATGCAGTGCTTCGTGCACACCATGACACAAAATGATCGAGCAGAAAAATGAAACTTGCTAAGAGAATGATGATCTAAAAACTTCAGACATTGTCTGTGGTCTATATGGCATGTAATGATTGTGATGGTTTTTGTTTACTAGTTACAATAGAACACATACAGACGTACAGAAACTCTAAACAAGGGAGCTTGCTAAAGAAAATGTAGAAATATATTTATTTTTTATTTCTATTCTGAATCATGTAGTAGCCGGCCAGAGTGGCCGAGCGGTTCTAGGTGCTACAGTCTGGAACCGCGCGGCCACTACGGTCGCAGGTTCGAATCGTGCCTCGGGCATGGATGTGTGTGCTGTCCTTAGGTTAGTTAGGTTTAAGTGGTTCTAAGTTCTAGGGGACTGATGACCTCAGAAGTTAAGTCCCATACTGCTCAGAGCCATTTGAACCAATCTGAATCATGTAGTAAGGTTAAGTAACACATCCAATAATCGTGATATCGTTTGGAGTTAAAAGGAAGCATATTTCTCAGTTGTACAGATAATTAATTTCATTTACAATAAAAGTGTTTAGTCAAGTATAAAACGTTCACACGTCTTTCACGTTCATGTGTCATATATTAGGACTTGTATGATTGTTCTGAAGTTGTTAAAGATTTATGTTTTAATTTACTCCAATAAAGTTACATCCGCTTCCCCCCAACAGATGTTGTTCTTCTACTTAACTGATGTCTGTTATACGTATGATTTCATATTATTAACCTCAAATAAATAGAATTACTTCCTAATGCATTACTAGCAATCGTCTTGTTGAGCAATATATTCCTCATCAATGTTTTCTGTTTCGTTACGTATCACACATTTGTATACATGCAGTGGTAACATTTTTATATCTAGAATTGTTACTGTGTTATCACGTGGATCTATTTTGCACGCATTTATGTGCGTCACTCTCTTCGGTCAAATCATCCCGGGTAATAAGTGTGAGGAGTGTTTTTAGCCGCCGGCCGAAGTGGCCGTGCGGTTAAAGGCGCTGCAGTCTGGAACCGCAAGACCGCTACGGTCGCAGGTTCGAATCCTGCCTCGGGCATGGATGTTTGTGATGTCCTTAGGTTAGTTAGGTTTAACTAGTTCTAAGTTCTAGGGGACTAATAACCTCAGCAGTTGAGTCCCATAGTGCTCAGAGCCATTTGAACCATTTTTTTTGTTTTTAGCCGTACAGAATCTGTCCCTTATCGAGTCATTCAATAAAGTATTCGACTTCTTTAGGATTTCGGACGAGCAGTGCAACACCATCAACCACACAGTTGTAAATTTCACAAAGATGTTATCCGACGTATCCCTAACAGCACAGTTGTGGCGAGGCAACATAACATGTAGAAAGTACGTGCAGTGGCAGCCGCAATGACGGGAGTATGCTGATTGAGACGTAACGTACCATCGTTGACGAGGTCATTAGAAAACTTCGTCTAGATATAGGAAAGGATGATGGGTGAAAGAACATGTGTTCTTTTCCATTGGATGCATCTCGACTATGTTTTATAACAGGACCAGCGAAACCAGTAACACAGTTCGCACAAATTTCCATTTCCTTCTAAATTATTCATTTACTCTGATTAAGTATCTGAAGTAAAAAGTAGTCAGAGGTAATCCTCTTTTGTGACTAAGAAGCGCAGCCTTTTGGTAAACACTACTATGTAAGTCGTATTTCGCACATTCGTTGTCTTCGGACTACATGGTTATGACGTTTGAAGTGGGACACACTTGCAGATAGACGACGAACTAAAGGGAAAGGGCTGCTCACTAAATAGCAAAAATCCTATCTTCGCCGAGAATGTAGAGCATATATTATTACGACCAACTTTCAAATCCCGAAAAGATCACCATTCAAAGATAAGGGAATTTACAGTTCGTACTGAGGCATTCAGACAGTCGATTTTCCCTCGTGCGAACCGCGAGTGGAAAAGTGTGTGTGTGTGTGTGTGTGTGTGTGTGTGTGTGTGTGTGTGTGTGTGTGGTATGACTACAGCGCGAGTAGTGCCCTTCGCCACACACCGCATGGTGGCTTGCGGAGTATATATGTAGATATAGAGTTTGCCCCATAAGATGTAGCTCAGCCTCCGACGGAAGGTGATCCAAAACACTGTTTCATTTAAATAATTTATCCTCGAAGGCAGCCTACTACTGACTGTACAACAAAATTCTTGTCATATTTCTTTTTATGAATTGCTATCCAACAAAGACGTCGTAATACTATAGTAATTATCTATAACTTCGGCATCAAATCCGATAGATACCGGTGTGGACGAACAGATGGGATGCCACTGTTTCAGTTCTCGTGGTACGTCTGTCAGAACCTGTACCGAATATGCCTCGGCCACCCTTCATTCGCCCTTTCCTTACGGCTTGTGCCATTGATTCCATGTGGTCTCTGCCAACTGCTCGTATGCTCTTACAAGTTTTATACTCTTACAGTCTACTTATCCAGATCGTTTTCATCAAGAACGTAATTAAAAGATCACGTGAGCGTCAGCATTAGAACAACCGGTGACGGTATCACAATAAGGCAAAACAGACGCCACGAAAGTTTAGCTGGAGCAATTAGGTGTGAACTATGTTAGAAGGTAGATAAAAGAGTCCCAGTAGAGCGCCTTTGTGGATGTTATAGAATATTCCATAAGTTCATTCGGAATCTTTATGTCGTCACATTTATCGTGTTGAACTTTCACAAGGATTGAACCATCGTGCCCGTTACCACGCATACTGATTTGGTGTAATAGTCATTCCGTTTCTATCATCTGTCTTAGGTGGCACGTTCACCATCTAGTTGGCTACAATCATTGAGATGCTGTGATTCCTTCTGTCTTCTTTATCTATCCCTTACTGCCACACAACATGTTAATTTATGGCGTTCACAGTCATTTATTTCCAGCTCTTGGTTTCAAATCCCCTGACATCTGGATGTCGGATTCGAGACATCATTTCAACTAATAGGTCTGCCTAATGTCACACAATTACGGAACTGCATCGCAGCTTTTCCCTTTACTATTGATACGTCTTCGCAATGATATCTCTGTTTAGTGTGTGTTGATGAGACAAGTTGTGCAACTGCGGTCTACAATTACAGTACAGTGAGGCCTGTAGCCGACCTCGTCTGTTTCTCCCACAAAATGGCTGAGGATGCAATCTACAGGCAGTCACAGGTCAACCTAAGCTTAGTGGCAAGAATCAGAACAGTCCAGCTTTGATACGGTCGTATGCTTCAGTAAAGTATTATATCTTTCTTAAAGACACAAGGCAAACAAGGATTTATTTCCGCAAGAAGTATGTTCTGTGATAATTTCACTTTTGCCACGCGGATTTATGTGCTCCACGTTTCCATAAATCGCTCGACACTATCCTCGTCGTAGTTGGGTTAATAACGAGCCAACCGGTTTCAATCTCGCTCGGCCCACAATTCCAAATCGCACTGCGTGTGTAACGCCATCGTCACAAACTGAAAGTCAGCTTCTAATCCTACACGTTTGCGTCGAGCTTACGACACCGATGGACAGATGAGTGTCTGGCCAGCAGTAGAGCTCGACCAGCTGCGACTCTACAAGGCTGTCGTCTATAATCGGTGCATCCCAACTCCTTTTAGACCGACATGTGTCACGCTAGTGGCATTCCGAACTCATGGCAATTTTACAACTGAAGCTTACTGTACCTCAACAGTAGTATTGAGTTCGATCTGAAGTTTACCTTAACAGCTTGTAACCAATGGACTTTAGTATTACTGAGTTGTAATAAAATGAATCCCTTGTACAGTCCTTCATGTAAACTTGATTTTCGACTGCATTTTGCTGTCATGTAAGAATGTCTGGAGCGTGAGACATTCCAAATAAATAAACAAATTTCGCAGAGAGGGTGATTCTGCAATGCATGCAGACAGACGTGTAATTGGCTTTTCTCCGCTGTAACCCTGTCAGGCCATTTCTCCCTACTAAGTATTCATGGTAGTAATGCTACTGACTTACCTCAGTACGGCCCTCCTGCGGAGCATCGAACAACTCTGTCTCTGGTTTCTGCGGTAAAATTTCAGGTTGAGCACTCAGTTCGGAAGTGTCGTCCTCAAAACGTGGAATCTCTTCAGCCATCTCTTCCTCACCGAAGTCCCAAGAAAAATTGACCTGTGGGAGGTTCGAGTTTATTATTCATTAGTGACTGAGCTAGAATAGCATGTGTCTAAAGGACAGAAATCTTTAGACGTCTGTCTCAGCATTCATAAATGGATTACATATTAAGTAACTACGGCTTAACTGTAGGCTGTAATGAACGTGAAATACAGTGTTTTTAATGTATGTTAAAATTGCGAAGATATGGGCACGTTAGAAAAAAAGAATGAGACCATCGCGTATACAGTGGGATAGGGCGTGTCATGACGTAAAATGATTAGACCATGGAAAAGAGTGAAACCAAGAAAGACTATGATGATCTAAAAACAGGACGCATCCTTTTATACCCGTATGATATGTAACGTCTTCGATGGTTTTTGGTGGTTACTACTTGCGATCTTAAAGTAACTGTGCCGGTAGATTTAAAAAAAGGAAGATTACTAACGAAAATATAAATATATTTCGATATTGCTACACTGTATCTTTCGCCAGATTGAAATACTACGCCTGATTAACAATACTTCATGTAGAGTTATTTACTATATGTTTATCAGTGTCTCGATATATTGTTTTTTACATATTTCAAATTCATTCTCCTTTCACACTGTCCTGCTATATTATAAGATGATGCATAATTCCTCCGAACATATTAATATCGTATTCTTTGATTAATTTACACCAATTATACTGGAACCACGTCTCCCTATGTGTATTGTTCTTCATCTTCCTTCTTCTTCAGTTTCATAGCCTACTATTTCTTTCAACATTTATATTCTTGCATGCAACCTTAGTTTTACCTTAGGACCTTGTAACAAGTTGAGGATAATATTATTGGTCTGTAGTAGAGTGAATGTCTCTCTCTGCTCTTCTTGTAAATCTGAGAGTCAGCTGCGGTCTCCCATGTTCTGAAAGCACGTATGGAGCTTGAGCGATTCCCAATAATACACTGAAGCACCAAAGGAAGTGCTATAGGCATGAGTTTTGAAATACAGAGATATGTAAACAGGCAGAATACACCGCTGGAGTCCGCAACGCCTGTATAAGACGATAACTGTCTGGCGCAGTTGTTAGATTGGTTACTGTTGCTACAACGGCAGGTTATCAAGATTTAACTTAGTTTGAATGTGGTGTTATAGTCGGCAAACGAGTGATGGGACACGGCATCTCCGAAGTAGCGATGAAGTGGGGATTTTCTCGTACGATCATTTCATGAGTGTACCGTGAATATCAGGAGTTCGGTAAAATATCAAATCCCAGACATGGATGTGGCCGGGAAAACACCCTGCAAGAACGAGAACAACAACGACTGAAGAGAATCGTCCAACGTGACAGAAGAGCAACCTCTCCGCAAATTAATGAAGATTTCAATGCTGAGCCATCAACAATTGTCAGAGTGCGAACGGTTCAACGAAACACCATCGATATGGGCTTTCGGAGCCGAAGGCCCCTTGTATATCCTTGGTGCGTGCACTACAGAAAGCTTTAAGCCTCGCCTGGATGCGTCAACACCGACATTGGACTGTTGACGAGTGGAAACATATTTCCTGGAAGGACGAGTCTCTATTCCTGGAAGGACGAGTCTCTATGTTTAAACTGTATCGGGCGGATGGACGTGTACGGGTATGGTGACAACCTCATGAATCCATGGACCCTGCATGTCAGCAGGGGACTGGTGGAGGCTCAGTAATGGTGTGAGGCGTGTGCAGCTGGAGACAGACATGATCATTATTGAGACTTACAATGTCTTGTTCAGAAGAGATCTCCATCCCCTCGAACTCTTACGGATTTATATACAGGCCTGCACGATTCATGCTGTCAGTTCCCTCCAACACTACTTCAGTCGTCACTCGAGTCCGTGCCACGTTGTGTTGCGGTACTCTGGGTGCTTTGCAGGAGCCCTACATGATATCAGGCAGGTGTACCAATTTCTTTGGCTTTTCAGTGCATTACCTGGCAGAGTGGCGGATTCCGCAGTGCATACCATCTGAAATACCATCTGTGCATTCTTCCCCCTCACCCTGTCTGGCCGTTCCCTCCTGGTTATTTATCATGGTAGTAATAATATTGACTTACATCAATTGGATTCTCCTGTTTCTTCTCTCGTCTCTTCCGGCGGTTGCGAGGTTCTACAGGAAGCTTGAAATCGTGGGAAACAGACGGAGGAATTTCTTCGTCCACATTTATCACCTTGAAGCGCCCAAATAGACGAACCTGGGGGAGTTTTATTTTTACCATCACTAATTTAGACAAGACGTCATGTATGCAGCAGATATAAAGGTTTAGATATCTTGATTGTAATAATTAAACAGACTATATATTCAATAAGTAGCCCGTAATTGTAGTTTTAAAACAATTTTGGTACGGTGCTATTGATGTGTGCTGAAAGTTAAGATATCGAATAAGGCAGAGAACTAAGAGATACAAGGGGAAAAGACAAAGGAAGATGGTTATGTAGCACACTTAGTAAATTATGTGTAGTTTGTTGCTACTAGTGCTAAGGCATCAACAAACAGTTAACCTATGACACAACATCAAATAAATTTGAAGTGCCAGTACACAATTAAATACGCAGGGAATTGCAAGTGAGAGTGCTTACTAACGAAAATGTAAATTAATGTTTATAATTATCTTTGTGATCACACTAGTTTTTCTTAGCTTATTCTTACCATCGTCATTTGAAGTTATGTTTTGTGTTCCTTGACACTGCCTAATCAACCTCGAATTTCGATTCTGGAACATTACAGGGGGTCTCTACGACAGCACTGTTATCTTTTGTTTAAGAATCCCCAAGCTCTAATACCTTCTCTAACACGTCTGTGTTCTCTGTTCCGGTTATTTATTTTCTTATCAACTATTCTTCAAGTTTCTAAACATTCTCCTGCATGAGCTCTTGGTAAGCGTCACAGGCACTGGAACTGTAACATACGTTATATCGTTGTGCCCTTGTGTACATTTTTCTACAGTGGATACGTACTACTTCCTGAAATTTCTGCACGCACATTATAGTCATCTTTCGTCTTCTTTTTAAACTGATGGTATACGCTTTTACCTATGTACGGAAGTGCTTAGTTTTATGCACAGGTATCCAAACTAACACTCCCTATGTCCGTATCTTGCCTACTGGAGACTGAGGCAGCACGTCGAAAGCTCTTGCCAGATTTTGGTGCACTGAGTCACTGTTAACCTTCGTTTTTCATTTGGTGGAGTGCGGAAGAACACTATTGCGTGTGAGACGAGTGATATATTCCGAAACCCTGACAGTTTTACAGACGAAGCTTAGTGCACAAGTACTATTGCTCCTTTGCACCTTAGAATTACCTTAGGTTCTTGTAACCAGTGCACGATACTAATATTGGATTGTAATCAAATGCAATTCTTATTTAGTCCTTCATGTACAAATGATAGAGTTATCCGGCAGAGTAACAGATTCTGCAAACCATACAATTTGCTACTTTATTTGGTCATTCTTCGCTCTCGTTCTTTCTTACCCTGTCTTCGAGTTTACTTCGCACGGCTGTACTGATATTGACTTACCTCTGCATGGCCGTCCTTCAGCGTACAGTCCACACTATTATCTCCATTACTGATGTGACTGGCTGATTCTGGGGTCCACTGGCAGGGAAATATCTCAAAGACAGAAGGCACTTGTGACACCCTCCTCTTTTTCAAGCGGCCATAAATCTGGAAGAGTGGGTTGCATATTTTTCTACCAGATTCGAACTTTCTAAACACTTGACTTACAATACTGAAACAGATTTTATACAACATATGCAGTCCATAACTGTATCGTTTAAGAGATGTGCAGTATGGTGCTACAGATGGCGCTTATAAATTAAGACATCAAATAAGGCAGAGAACTAAGAGCTACAAGAATGAAAACGTGAGGTAAGATTTTAATGGAAAACACTAGACAAAACTGTGGCACGGTAATATGGCTACTGCTAAGGCATCCTGGCGCTTGAAAGGAGAAAAATTCTACGTACAATGAAGGTTTAGAATATGTGAAGCAAATGTGAATAGATATATACAATAAACACGTGGTGAAATATGAAGGCCGGGATACGCCGGACTGGAACTCGAGTACGAAACCTTTGCCTTTCTGTGAAGTTTGGAAGTTGGGAAATGAGGCACTGGTGGAAGTAGACTTGTGAGGACAGGTCGTGTGTCGTTCTTGGTTAGTATAGTCGATGGAGCGCGTGCCCGCAAAAGGTAAATTCATTCTGCTGCCATCGTCCCACTGTGATCTCTATACTACTGACGAATGAGACGAATTTGAAAATTCGTTAAGAACATAAAGACTGGAAGCCTCTCTAGGTTGGAGAATAAGCCTGCTACATAAAATATCATTTAAGGAACACACATCTGTGTGCAGCCGGCCCGTGTGCCCGAGCGGTTCTAGGCGCTTCAGTCTGGAACCGCGGGACTGCGATGGTCGCAGGTTCGAATCCTGCCTCGGGCATGGATGTGTATGATGTCCTTAAGTTAGTTAGGTTTAAGTAGTTCTAAGTTCTAGGGGACTGATGACCTCAGATGCTAAGTGCCATAGTTCTCAGAGGCATTTGAACCATCTGTGTACACTAAACGCATATTCTTATTGATGGCGTCATGAAAATAATGCTCTGTCATATAGCTCTGGTTAAGATCATGATGTCAGAAATGGGAAACATGTGACATTACTCGCAGTAGCACGCTGGGAAGAGTATTGATGGCGTAAATAACTGTAGACGTTTTACAATCTACTGTGCACCTACTTTAATACCACGTAGTCTGCGATTGTGTGACATGTCTACGTTACATCCACTAAGGGAAATGAACTTATCCATTAAAAGATACAAAGTTTTCGTAAATGTTTGAACCATTCTTCAATTGCTACTCCTGAATATTCTCAAAAGGAACGATGTTTAATCCTACCAGGCATGTTTTTATGGTTTGACCCACAAATCTGTAACAATATCGACTGAATGTAATTTTCGGTTGCCTTCATGCGTACTTCACTTTACTATTTATTAAAGACAGGATGCTGCTGTCCGCAGCGTTGCGACTGATTGCCACATTATGTATAGAAGTTGCCTCCTAGTTGGAAGAACGTAAGTACGCGCTCTTCTTTTCTCAAACCGTTAATGACTGCATGCTTGACTGAAGGAAATTGTAATGTAATATACAGACATCGTATAAACACAGACTGTGTGATGGTTGTAATAATTAGTCTCTCCCTCCGCATGCACAACAAAATGCGAACATAGAAAATATGGGCAATATGTGACATATGGAAGTTTTGGTCGGTCCTGGATGCGTACGTGTATAGCCGAAATGTTTTCTTCAGTTCAGTTTACTAGCTTAATTCCAACCATTAATGTTGTTACCGTTGTCACCTGTTATTGCGAGTCCTTTTGTAAGCAGGTATAGCTATTATGCTGATCCGAAGATCATAGGAAAGTGAGCGGCTAGTGTTATGGGGGTGATGGATACGAAGACGTGTGGCTGCAATTGGGTTACGTGGCTCGATCCACACTTATTTCACTGTCGCTGAAAATGCACTTATAAAACGGTGGGGTCAGTGTGCACTGTAGGAGGAGCTGTCGTTTGGTGATGGCTTGTTTATGACGAGTAGTTGAGAGAGTTTAGCCGAGTCCAGAAGCTGATTCAGTGAGATTCTGTATGGTGCTGTATCAGTGACTATATTAACTGTAATGTAACTGGTCGTTGGCTTCATTGTGGAATTTTTCATACACCTTAGACTTGCTCAGTGCTTACCTTCTCCATGTCCACATTTCTGTAATCATAGACTTCCGTCGAACGTGCTTTCTTTGATTTCTGCCCCAAATCACGTGTCTTCTTCCTGCAGGGAAGACACAGACAGCACAAAATGCTGTAAAGCACCTGCGAAGACAAAAGAACATTAGAACACGTGTGATTCAGAGTTTATGTATTCAGACAGCAAAATGACACCGCCTCAAACTCTTGTTGCACAGCAGTCAGTAAGTTACGAATTTTTTGTGGACTACCTCTCACATGGACTTGACCTTCCTCAATTTGTTTGAAAAATACCCTAAAACTACCAAATACCACATGAATAGTGCCGGAAACTCACAGACTATCCCCCTGCCTCCTCTATCCCAGGAAAGAACGACATGTCATGAAGCAGGCACGCAAGTAATCTTCACGACGTTCACGACGAATGGCAGCCACTATCAGTACACGCGTAACACCAGCAGCATCACATTAACAACCGAGGTACTCTTCCCCACCAAAGTAGAGGTACACATGAGAGATTTAAGAAATGGAATTGCATGTGCTATCACCTATCACGGTTTTCGGGGTCGTTCAGTGGAGCGTTCGGTCAGCCAAAGAAAATCAAGAAAGTCTTCCGAGAGATTTCATATCCAATTATATCTGCAGCTTGCGTTTCCGAAATCTTTTTGGCAGAAGACAGACGTATCATTTCTAGAGAGTTCGTCATTATCAGGTCGAGCACACCAGAGTGGAAAGGCGGTGTCCCTGTCCTGGTGTGGGAAGAAAATACTTTTTTGGAAGCACAGATCAGTTCCCGTACTATAAGACTGTAGATACCAGTAGCACAGATATAATTACGTTTTGTATCATTCACCCTGTTATCGGTATGTTTCTCCCCGTAAAGCAATGTAAGCGAAGTCATCTCATCTCTCATTCCGACAAACTCCCCTCCCTGCAACCCACACCCCTACTACTACTGTATCCCCCCACCGTCATTGTCTCCCTCTTGCTCTCTCTTACTGCACTATTTCATTCACCCCTTCAAACTGCCGCCGCCTTCTCGCTGTCGCTATCTCTCTCGTCCTCGATGTCACTATCGTAGACGCTGTCTCTCTTTATCACTGGCTGTCATTCACTTTCAACTGCACCTTCCCTTTACTCCTGTATCACTAGCACAGTCTCTTTCACTCATTTCCTAGCACTGTCAACTACGAACCTATGCCACTGTACACTCTCCTTCTCTCACAATCCTAATGTCTCCTTCGATCTTTCTATGCCACAACCAGCTTTTACTATCTTCCAGTATATCTGTGTCTTTTCCACTGCTGCTTTAACATTCTCTCTCTGCATAAAAAAGCGCGCGAATTTGCCTGCATGCCAAAATTTTTGGGAAATTTTTTAAAGGTGCTGAGGAAAGTAAGATGAGGCAGCTGGTACTCCACTTTTCTGTCAGAGTCTTTAAACAACAGCGTGTTCGCCGTTTTCGTCCTCCGGTAGGAGCATTTTTCCGCTACTTCCCCACTTTTGCCAGCCACAGTAGGGCAAGTCACTCTTATGGAGAGAATTTTATGGGTCAGTAAAATTTTGATACATTACTTATATGAAACTGAAATATTGCGCGACTAATTTTACACCTCACAGAGGATTTAACGCGCACATGACTTTCCCTGTGCCTCAGTACTACAACGTGGGCTTCCCAGAACTCTTCTGATGTTAGTGAAGACACTTTACAACTTGTTCATCGGTGCTATGCCACTTCATAAACTACGTTTTCGGCTCACAACGTATTACGCTTCTTCGTTACACGCTAACACCCCTGTGATATCATAGAATACGGAATCTTCACAAATGATTGCGTAGCGTTGGCTAGCACGTAAGTAACATAAGATCTCCATATCTTAAAAAGACAACCTGCAATGCTGGAAGACCGATGCTACAACTAACAGATTGTAAAAATAAAAAAAAAGTCAGGAACGTCTGAAACAAATAGTTATTGTGAAACGTTGAATAGTGTTATTAAGCTGTCCGATGTGTTGAATACAGTATGAAAACTCAGAAATCGCAAATGGAGCCCGGACCAAATGTTTGTCTTACGACTGCAGTCCCGTTATTCCACCAGTGGCCGTAGAATCTGGCCATATCCTGTGATCACCTTTTCAGTTAAAAGAGCTGAAGAAAATGCTGCAGTCCTCGACGAACTCTGTCCTTGTAGTGGATCATGTTCACCATCCTTCGCTGTGTAATTCGCCAAATAGTGCATTGACAAAGTTTCTACGAACTTTGAACGGTATTTGGATGACACTCCTCTCCTCACTGTTCAAATAATTATTCCAGCTCCGTGACCTAAAGCAAAGGCCGGAAGTACAACGTCGTCTTGAGCCAGAAGGACCCTTAGATAGTTTATTAAGACCCACTCAGAGTGGTAGCTGCGATAGAAGTATTTGCTTTCAGAAAACCAGGTGGGATTTACGAAGGGTAACGGAAACTATGCGTTCTTCGTATTATACAATTTGAAATTTTTCGAACGTTCAACACTAGGCAACATTTTTGCATTAGCGTTTATCGACGTAAAAGTGCTCACGACAATGTTTAAAATTCACTTCTATTACAAAAATTAAGGGATATGTGTATTCCAGAGACGTTTTTGTTTGGTATTCAAACCTTCCTAAGATACAGTGCTCTGACTGCAGAACAAATTGCTCGTACAACCTAGAGAGGACTGCCTCAGTGCTCCATGCCCAGCCCTTATATGTTTTAAACGTACACACGAGATACGGACCACGTACAACATCATTTCACCCGGCATTGATACTCTCCGGGTTCAAATGATTTATACCTTTCTCCTATACACCACGATCTTGAAGCCTATTCAGCGTCTTGCATCCTGTACAGCATGATCTTGAATATCTTTGCATGGCTTTAGACAGAGTCGTTTACGCATTAACACGCTATTACAATGTCAACGACCTAACAATTTCAACTCAGAAATGTTCGATAGTTCTCTTCAACCGGAGATGGTTGCGACGGTGTAATTCATCCATTTTATTACATAGTGTCTCCTTCCCATAGGTAACTGAAGCCTGTGGTGTTTGGAACGCGCTTCAAATGTGATGATGACAAAACTCTTCTAATCAGGAAACAGCATTAACATTACGATATCTGTAGATGTTACTTGGTAGGGTGTGGAGCCCACCATTCTCTTGAACGTACCCTAGAGTTTTCTCCGCTAAGTCATCGATTGTGGATACCAAAGGTGCACCTCATAAACTTGAAGCAGTACACCTTGGTTGCCAGCGACTCTGCCTTGCAACAATGCGATCAACTTCGACAAATACATTACCAGTAGAAACGCTTGAATCTCCTCAGTATAAACTACTATTTCGCCTCACACCCCGTTACACATGCATATCTTACTTGTTCAAGTAGGGTAACTTTCGACCTTCGTCTCACGGATACGGATAAAGATATGAAAACAACTTTCAAGGTTATCTGGGCTCGGTATTGTAGGAGTATATCGTAGGAAATCCAGTCATATGCTATTAAAATCCGTCTTGGAATCCGCGGCTCGGTTTTGGTAGAAAGAATACATGAAAAAAGTTTTGGGTGGTTTTCTGACAACCGCCCATAAATTAATGGTGCCTCCACAAGTCTCTTAAGACACATCATACACAATATCAAACGCAAAAAACACCAAACGATTGTGTCCGTTTGCCACAGCAAGACATATTGTGAAATGTTCATATTTTGAGCCTGCACTGTGGGACAGTGACACTAAGACGATGCTCCTGTTGGGTATACAATATAGAAGAGCATAGCACTTAACGAAAAAATCTGTTCGTCAACTGCCATGTTCTTCTATATTGATCCCAACTTGGCCGGCCGTGGTGGCCGAGCGGTTCTAGGCGCTTCAGTCTGGAACCGCGCGACCGCTACATTCGCGGGTTCGAATCCTGCCTTGGGCATGGGTGTGTGTGATGTCCTTAGGTTAGTTAGGTTTAAGTAGTTCTAAGTTCTAGGGGACTAATGACCACAGCAGTTGAGTCCCATAGTGCTCAGAGCCATTTGAACCATTTTTCGTACTCCAAATTTTTTATTCTGTTCACAAGATCGGTTGGGGTATTACGTGTCATGCAAATTGTTCGGTTGACTTTTCAGCTTCACATACGGAAGATGAAATACGCTGGCGCTAGAGCAGCTCCGAGTTTAACGTGTAACATGTCTGTGTACATCGTAATTATGTCGTTGCGTGAGAAACAGAATCTCAAAAAACAGAAAATACGAATTCGGAGAGTTCGTCTACACATGGAGCACAGACGAGGGCTGCGACATCTGCAACAATCCGTCGGTTGTGTTCAGAGTCATGGATCATCGCCCGTACAGTCCCGACTAGGTCTCGCCTGTTTTCCATCTGTTTCAAAAACTTAAAGATTACCTTCGAGGACTTCGCTTCCATAGTAATGAAAGGATGCAAGCAGAGGTGATGTAGGTATGAAGAATAAAGATGTAGAATGCTCTCTTACACTTCAAACTGACACAGATACATGAGACAGTTTAGCAACATAGTTACCAAATCTCTGTAAATAGGCCTCGAAGCCTTCTATCAGTCCTCCAATTACTCGACGACAGAAATTCGCTGGTTGGTCACGGAGCCTTTCCAGAACTGCTATGTGTTTGTCTTCATCGCAGGAAACCGCGACTTCTTTGAAACAGTTCCTCGATGGTCTGGACATTGTCGTCTGCGGCCGAAGTCGTTATCGACGGCGTTCCTTTCCTATCAGCGTCATACAAGGCTGTTCAGCATTGGTTAAATTGATAACACCGTTTCAATACAGCGGGGCGCGTCATTGCATTTTGTACACACAAAGCCAGAATTCGCGGTTAGTTTGTGTGCAATTTAGATGTTTTGCCCACAAGAATCGGACTGTCTCGCGCAACTAAACTTAGTAGCAGCTTTCCAGTCGCCGTTCCATTTCACTCTCAAACTGTGACGCAGTTACTATCCGTACCGCAGTGTAGCTGTGCCTGCAGGAGTCTCAAGGATTGTCTCTCTTCTCATAACGCGCCAGTCCAGTTGCGCAGTGATCTTCTGCTATTTTTATGGTATTGCAATAAGCAGTTCGTTTTTTCTGCGAGACAAATGTATTTAGTGCACTGCATAACGTGAAACCCTTACATCCAGGCAACAACCATCTGAATCAAATTCTCCGTGTTGTATTCAGTATCTCAGGTGGACACGGCACATGGCATGGAGCATCTTTACTGTCAGTGTTGGCTCAGGGTTTGGTGTTCTAGAGCATTTCCTCATTCGAAATGCATCGCTTTTGTCATCACATTCCACCTCTTCTTCCTCACTCTCTTCTGCGCCTTGCATTCTCTACTGTGAATGTGAATGTGTATGTCGTTGCCGGATGTGTACAAAGCGCTGAATCTCTTAAGGTTTTTTAAATAAAGCGTACGTTATTAACATTCTACACCTTTATTCTTCATGCCTACTGTGGTGTCACCGCCAGATACCACACTTGCTAGGTGGTAGCCTTTAAATCGGCCGCGGTCCGTTAGTATACGTCGGACCCGCGTGTCGCCACTATCAGTGATTGCAGACCGAGCGCCGCCACACTGCAGGTCTAGTCTAGAGATACTCCCTACCACTCGCCCCAGTTGTACAGCCGACTTTGCTAGCGATGGTTGACTGCCTACTTACTCTCTCATTTGCAGAGACGATAGTTTAGCATAGCCTTCAGCTACGTCATTTGCTACGACCTAGCAAGGCGCCATATTCAGTTACTATGTCTTCTGAACAGATAATACTGTGAGTCATGTACCGTCAAGTGCGACGTTCATCATAATGGATTAAAGTTAGGTACACTCCTGGAAATGGAAAAAAGAACACATTGACACCGGTGTGTCAGACCCACTATACTTGCTCCGGACACTGCGAGAGGGCTGTACAAGCAATGATCACACGCACGGCACAGCGGACACACCAGGAACCGCGGTGTTGGCCGTCGAATGGCGCTAGCTGCGCAGCATTTGTGCACCGCCGCCGTCAGTGTCAGCCAGTTTGCCGTGGCATACGGAGCTCCATTGCAGTCTTTAACACTGGTAGCATGCCGCGACAGCGTGGACGTGAACCGTATGTGCAGTTGACGGACTTTGAGCGAGGGCGTATAGTGGGCATGCGGGAGGCCGGGTGGACGTACCGCCGAATTGCTCAACACGTGGGGCGTGAGGTCTCCACAGTACATCGATGTTGTCGCCAGTGGTCGGCGGAAGGTGCACGTTCTCGTCGACCTGGGACCGGACCGCAGCGACGCACGGATGCACGCCAAGACCGTAGGATCCTACGCAGTGCCGTAGGGGACCGCACCGCCACTTCCCAGCAAATTAGGGACACTGTTGCTCCTGCGGTATCGGCGAGGACTATTCGCAACCGTCTCCATGGAGCTGGGCTACGGTCCCGCACACCGTTAGGCCGTCTTCCGCTCACGCACCAACATCGTGCAGCCCGCCTCCAGTGGTGTCGCGACAGGCGTGAATGGAGGGACGAATGGAGACGTGTCGTCTTCAGCGATGAGAGTCGCTTCTGCCTTGGTGCCAATGATGGTCATATGCGTGTTTGGCGTCGTGCAGGTGAGCACCACAATCAGGACTGCATACGACCGAGGCACACAGGGCCAACACCCGGCATCATGGCGTGGGGAGCGATCTCCTACACTGGCCGTACACCACTGGTGATCGTCGAGGGGACACTGAATAGTGCACGGTACATCCAAACCGTCATCGAACCCATC
Organism: Schistocerca nitens; assembly: GCF_023898315.1. Taxonomy (NCBI): domain Eukaryota; kingdom Metazoa; phylum Arthropoda; class Insecta; order Orthoptera; family Acrididae; genus Schistocerca; species Schistocerca nitens. The sequence continues at coordinate 1,110,304,374 of NC_064615.1, read as the reverse complement.
GTTCTACCATTCCTAGACCGGCAAGGGAACTTGCTGTTCCAACAGGACAATGCACGTCCGCATGTATCCCGTGCCACCCAACGTGCTCTAGAAGGTGTAAGTCAACTACCCTGGCCAGCAAGATCTCCGGATCTGTCCCCCATTGAGCATGTTTGGGACTGGATGAAGCGTCGTCTCACGCGGTCTGCACGTCCAGCACGAACGCTGGTCCAACTGAGGCGCCAGGTGGAAATGGCATGGCAAGCCGTTCCACAGGATTACATCCAGCATCTCTACGATCGTCTCCATGGGAGAATAGCAGCCTGCATTGCTGCGAAAGGTGGATATACACTGTACTAGTGCCGACATTGTGCATGCTCTGTTGCCTGTGTCTATGTGCCTGTGGTTCTGTCAGTGTGATCATGTGATGTATCTGACCCCAGGAATGTGTCAATAAAGTTTCCCCTTCCTGGGACAATGAATTCACGGTGTTCTTATTTCAATTTCCAGGAGTGTATGAAACTAATTACGTCCGCTTTCTAAATTCTAATTCCTTGTCATGTTCCAGACCTCACGTCAGTATAGTTCTTCCCTCCTCCCGCCAGCCTGCGTGAGCTAAAACGCGTGCAATCCGGCCTCCTCTCGTAACACGGTGTTGGCTTCTCTGCCAACCCAACACCTACATCACCTCTGTTTGCACCCTTTCATTACTATTGAAGCGAAGTCCTCGAAGGTAATCTCTAAGTTTTTGAAACGGATGGAAAACAGGCGAGACCTAGTCGGGAATGTACGGGCGATGATCCATGACACTGAACACAACCGACGGATTGTTGCAGATGTCGCAGCCCTCGTCTGTGTTCCATGTGTAGACGAACTCTCCGAATTCGTATTTTCTGCCTTTTGAGATTCTGTTTCTCACGCAACGACATAGTTACGATGCACACAGACATGTTACAGGAAAAAAACTCGGAGCACTCTAGCGCCAGCGTATTTCAACTTCCGTCTGCGAAGCTGAAAAGTCAACCGAGTAATTTGCAAGTTACTTGGCCTATCACGACAATCTCTAACTTACTACTTGAGGGCCCCTCGTACGTAAAATTTTCTTATCTTTTCTTCGCATATAATAATAAATTAATATTCTGTGGTACTTGCACATTTATATATCAGTCGGCAGTTTATAAGTAAAGGTCAGCAAATTAATCCGCGGAAATAAGTCATTACCAGGATGAAAAACGTGTGTGAGTACTGATGTAAAATATATACTATGTGTCCTAATATTTGGTGGATATGAAGAATTTTTGTAATTTAGTATTTCAGTCTTTTTGGTCCCAGAAAAAAAATTGACCACCCACATAAAATTTTCATTCACGATATCTAAGTTCAATATTCAGGAGGATTCAAAACATTTTTTGATTTACAGGAGGTAAAAACATGATTAAATGAAATTTGTGTTTATCTGTGATTACATAAAGGTGATATTGTCCATGTGGATGCTTCTCATTCTCTCCTGAGTTGTGTTTGGTATATTCTGTCTGTACCTGATATGTGTATATTTATTAGCTACAAACCATGGCCCTTCAAGGAAATTCTACAATAATTTGAAATCATTGTTTGCACTGCTTATATTCTGCTTACTCGGCGTATATTATTTTGTATTTGTACCAGGCTTTTCGCAGTGTGGCTCAATAAACCCAATCCAAATAAAAGGAGTAATAAAACTCCTACAAGGGAAAACTACATTGGTGTTGCCTGATCTATTTATGCCTGTTTCGGATAAATCCACACGTTGTCTGCTCAACGACCCAGTTGGTTTCAGCCTATTTGGCAGATTAATGTACGAGTACTGTTGTTTTATAAAAATCCGATCGGTCGCGAAATGCAAATCACGGTGATAGTCAAAAATGATTTATTTGGAAGAGTTGGTTGGTTTGGGGGATGGGACCAAAGAGCGAGGGCTTAGATCCCTTCGGTTTATGGAATGACGGAGAAGGGAGACAACGGTGCCCTTTCAAAGGAACCATCCCAGCATTTGCCTGAAGCGATTTAGAGAAATCACGGAAATCCAAAAATCCGGATAGCCGAACGCGGTCTTGAACCGTCGTCCTCGCCACCCCGAGTCAAGTATGCTAACCATTGCGCCACATCGGTCGGATCGCAAAACGTGGCTACACCATCCATCTACTTCTCTACATAGTCGCCGATCAGCGTTAGACAAATGTCGCACCCTTGTACTTCACTTGCAGTACCGTCGCCTTAGAAGGCAGTTGCCTGCGCTTTCCGAGAATTCTACAGGCTGGTCTGCAGTCTTTTCTAGTCGGGACTGCATGGTGGATGATCTGTGACAGTTGACACAAGGCGCCGATTTGTTGCAGGTGTTGCAGTGCTCGTCTCTGTTCCATGTGAAACCAACTCTTCCTCATGGAGAGCGGTTCATGTGAGCAGAGATGACACCCAGAGGGAGCCATTTCTGGCTGTAGGGCAGGTAATCAAACAATTTTCAGTGAAAACGCTGCAGGAGCATCTTCATTGCCGCTGCAGTGTGTGGCCAGAAGTGTCATGGAAATGCCTAACAGTTACGTTACGTGAGCTGCATCTAATAAGGCGAAATCCCTCGGCAGGCATTTGTTCTTGGCGGGGAACACTATCTTCTGTGCATTTTTACTTGATCTCCGTTCTCTCAGAACTGAAAAGAGTGACAAGACGCTATCGACGGGCATATCTGGGACACTGCCGGAGACATCTGTGCAAGGTTTCATCGGATTTTCTCTGTGATTTAGACTTCACGACCCAGCAGACCTTAATAATGGAATAGCCCACATCAATCTTAATCAGCTACGACGTATATTTTGAATGTGGACGAGTAGGAAGAGAAGCACACGTTGGCGGAGAGGTTAATGCACTGGAGTTTCCTACGGTTCGAGCTGTTCAGCGATCTGAGCTGGAATTTACTTCATTTCCATAAGTCAGTTCAGTCAGGTGCCAGATTGGTACACCTAAGAATAGATGATCCTTATGGTGGCACAGCTTTGTTGGATCCGCATATCATCGAGAAGCCAAAGCCATGTTTTCCTTTCAGCTATATTGTGATCCACCGCATAAGCTGAAGTTCCAGCAATGCTCTAGATATCCTTTTAATCTGTTGGCAAATTTTAGGATCGTTAGTTGACAGTTTGACTACTAGTAATTAAGTGTGAATCTTCCTAATTCGTGCCTGGAACTCAACAAAACCACTCACTATTTTAATTGGAAACTTAGTAACTTCCCACACAATAAATGGTTCACAGGTATCATCCATTTCCAAACGTCTTTGATGAGTTTGTGATGTCTCCGTAAGTAGTGAGGGTATTCTGTTACTGACAACGCTAAACAATTACCTTCAGTGCATTAGTCATAAATTTCAGGGAATGTGTCAACGACAGATACATAATGAACAAACAACTGATTCGAAAATCAGCTGCTAGTTGCCTTTACTACGAGTTGTTGCGTTGTCAATGTACACCTCAGCACAAAATGCAGCTGTAGCAAGATGATAAAATACGGTGCCACTGCCACGCGTTTTTTTATGATAGCAGATCTTTTAATGTATACGCACAACAGACTTAGAGGCGTTTAACTAATTATATTCCATAAAGACCTTACTTGTGACTAATATACCGTTGTGTCCGAATGAAAAAACTAAAATCAAGATTTCAGGAACACGCAAATAACATTTAAAAAATCTAAATTCTCTTCTTATTCGCAGTACTTACCTATAAAATGCTGTCACAGGAGGGATAATTGTTATGTATTGCCTACGTGACAACAGCTATAAAGGGCAATTTACATATTTTTCTGAGCATGTCAACCTGTATAAAATATTTCGAATCACTTTCAGTAAACAATATAATTATTGCTAAGCTGATCATAAGTTGCTATACGGACGTAGTTACTTCGCAATGCTTCAGCTCCATCTCAACTATATGTGATTCTAAGCAGTGGGAAAACAAAATTCTGGTACTGTGAGGAAAGAGAGATAATAACTTAAAGCTGGAATATATTTTATTTTCCATTCAAACCTATCTTCTTGTGGATTTAACACAATTTATTTGTGGTGACCGGTTATACAGGCTTTATTTAATGAAAAAATATCCTAACTTGGATGCTGATTTTGCTACCACAGTGCTACATTCGGATTACACGTGCTAAGGAATTAAGGGATCGCATTCAGACAGTCCAGGTAGTCAAAAAGTTTAATTTGGTTGACACCGGATGAAAGGCAACCTATTTGCGAAGCACGTATCTGTAGTGACGGTAGTTCGGAGAACTACTGATCAACCATTTTACCGGACGTAGATTCACTGCTCTTGGGAGAAACATGAACACACCAGAGACGATGAGAGAGAGCTAAAATTTAGCAACTTCTTATTCCCGATTACTGCATCTACTCTGTGGACTGGTGATACTAGTTTCACGTGAATTAGCTCAAGCAGTATACGTTGCTCACATCGACAGTTTTTTAGAGACCAAACGGGCCATACTGCGACTCCCTTAAGTGTTAATCCTTTGCAGAGTTAACAGTCCCCCGAAAATCGCCTTAAATAATCGGAATGTTTTATTCGGTCTTTCGATTGACCATACTTGCACCGAAATGGTAGACAATAAGGAGAAAACCAAACTAATGAATTCGATATTCAGAAAATCTGCCACCACGGATAATCGCAATAGGGTACCTCCTTTCAGTCACTGGACAAACGCCGTGGTAGTAGTTTGAGACAAATTATCACGAAAAAGAAAATCAACTAAAATCGCTCATCAGAGGAAACACATCGGGACCTGATAAGATGCTGGAATATTCTGTAGAGATTACTCTAAGAACTTGTGATCCTTCAAGTAACTCTTTACCGTAGGTCGCCTGAGCAACTGAGGATGTCAACGGATTGGATAAGAATTGCAGGCCATTCCCGTTTTCGAGAAGTTCGTCCCGATCGATGCATATAATTATATCACTGTATTGCCAAGACAATCTGTTGGAGAATAGTGGAATATTTTTTTATATTTATGCACTAATTTATATTAAGCTTTTGCAGGAAGAAAGTTCAAAAAGAGACTTCTGAAAACACAGATCTTGATCAGCTTAGTGGTTAACGTCGAAAGTTCCTTGAGGCTACGCGGAGGTGAATCTATCATCTATAGAAAGGTTGAAATGCCAAAAGACTATAAGCAAAATGGAGAAATATCTGCAGTGAATCAATTAGTCGCACAGGAACAGGTAGTACCGTGAAAATTCTTCTCATTATAACACATTGTGTATAGATAGTTGAGGAAGTCCATTATTGTTCGATTACGGTACTGGCGATATATCAATGGAAAGTGAAACAACGATAAAACACGCAGAAGCGGCATGAAGTCGAATGATGGTGTACAAATAATTGTAGGAAAAACAGATCCAAAACTGAGACTCACTAGAAGAGTCTTGAGGAAATGCAATGCATCCACGAAAACAGCTACTTATAAAAACCTTGTTCGACCAATTCTTCAGTACTGCTGATTACTCTATGCCCTATATCATCTTGGAATAATAGAGGAGTTGCAGGAGATCCATCGGAGATGGATATCTGTCGTCACGGGATCGTTTAGCAGGTGCGAGACCGTTATGGAAATGCTCAAGTCCAGTTGGAGACGGTAAAAGGGTTGTTGTGTACAGCGGAGAAGCTACTGTTGAAATTGCGAGAGAGTAAGTTCCGAAGAGAATCGGACAGGATATTATTTTCTCGATTCCAGTTCTCACGAAATGATAATGATGTGAAACCCTTAGCGTTTAGAGATGTTACGGTAGAGAATTTTTATGTTATCTTCTCAAGCACGTATCGCGAATACAACAGGAAAAGTGGGAATTCAGAAGCACTCTCGGCCACACGCCGTAAAGTGGCTTGCGTAGTATAGATTTCTATGTACAGTGATAGGCGATTCACGCTGGAGACTGTGAGTCCCACATACGAAGCTCTATATTATTCTGATTAGGACGTATGAGATAATAGCATTCAACAGTAACGGTGTTTTTGGTTGATGAACACTGTCGGGCTTTCTGCTTGGACATGGATGATGGCTGAGTGTAGACAGTTATTGGTCACTTACCTCCACTGGCTTCATGGTTTTCTCTTATATATGCCTCTCTTCAGTAATCAAACTTTTTTCGGCGACGAATTAAGCTCCTTCTAGCACAGATGTGCAGCTCACTTCACTTTTCAGCAGATTCTTTTTCTACGATCACTGATACGCACTTCAATAGCTTAAGTTCACCAGGCAGACAAATGCTAGGCAACGCACGCACGACGTTGCACGATGTTTTATTGTTGTGAGCCTCGCCTGGGAACAATACTGAAGAGTTACCATCCATCGTGTGTGACTGTAGAAAACTTTCTAACCATTCGCGATTTGTTTGTAACTGTCTATTATCCATTACAACAATCCTCGTAAGAAAAGAAGAAAACATAAAAAATTTATTTCTTCATCACCGAAAATCCGGAATCTAATTTAAAGTTCCCCCAAAACAACGAAATAAATGGGTAATAGAGACATTCAGCGAAACCCACATTTTTCTCAGTTAGTATAGCTAGAACCGTTCCTCGGTTTATTTTATTGTGAAGAGATCGAAACATTTTCATATTGTGATATTCTGACGAAACTGTGCACGAAATATGATCGAAGAGACATTCCCCGTGAAATTTGTAAATTTATGCATTAAAGCAACGCTACAATCTATAGTTCGTTCAGTGTATTGAAATTTATTTCTGATTTTGGAGAAAACATCCGTCATTGAATGGCGTGAGTGTCAAAATCACCTAATCGTGAGAGGTAAATGTGTTAAGAAGAGTGGACAGTAGCACACATTGATAATACGTTTAACGTGTTAACAAATTAACGAAGGTGTAATGCATATAGTTGTTTCTACATTAAGTCAACTGGACAGGTTGAGCGTATGAAGTACTAAATAGCAGAGCTCCCTGTGAAATATCTTCATTGAATGTGGCGTGTACACGTACGACTGAAGTTCTTTAAATTCGAAACGTGAGCTAACACAAAAGTGCTACAGATGGAGGTTTCCGCGCCCCTTTCTGTATCAGTGCAGTGCATGAAAAGTACGGGGAAAATGAGAAAGAAAGAGAGAAGGAAAGAAGACAGCGTAAACGTTCCAGATGAAAAGGATGAGAACGGAGTAACTGAATGAATAAAGACGTTTCATAATAAGGGAAAAGGAATGTACCAGGGCAAAGGTGCAGATACGTTTCACATAGAAAATTATACCTGTACCCAATAGTTGAGAGTAATCAAGAAATGACAAAAAGCTTTTAACTGGATAACTGAAGAGCTTCAGAATAAAATGAACTTAATCATGCGATATTTATCTCACAAATATATCGAAAACCTTTAAACAACCACCTTCATAATTCGAAAATAGTCATTTAAAAGAAAGAAGTATGTATAGGAAATTTCTTCCCTTAAAAACGTTACACTTAATATGGTACGTGATTATCCACCTGGGCCTTCTAGTGGCGTGTCACATTTTCGGTCAATACGTTTCAGATTCAGAGACGTAGCTGTCATTTTAGATTGTGAATACTTTCCATCACGCAAAACTTACGTCCCGTCGCAGTTCGATGTGAGCGCTTATTACCACGAATGAGAAGCAACTACTAAAAACCGTCCATTAAGTATGGTCAACTCTACCAAGGAAAAATTGGGCTTGTGGTTGCAGTATCTCAAGATAGACATCAGCTTCTCCCCGTGGATAACCAATAAAGATGTACAGCCACGGAGAAAATTGCCTTGCCATACCCGGTCTGAATCACAAGCAGCCGTTTATCCTGATACCAACGTCGACGAAGCGCAAATATTTCACGGACATGTAGTAATCTTCTGAGAGAGCGGTATTAAAATCCTCAATGAAGTAGCAGCAATTGACCAAAGAAGTTTTCTGCTGTCTCTGCGACCAGAAAGAAAGTACCGCAAAGCAATCTTAATCGCTATTGTGGGCTACAGATCGAGCGTTTGGGCTCACAGAGCCACAAAGGTTAGGACAGCACAGGCTCTACTGGGAGCACAGAGAAGTGTACTCCTGCACTTGACAGGCCATAACACCGTCTGAGGCGCTGCAGTGGTAATAGGCTTGCTGTCTCTAGACCCGAGCTTAAAAAAGGCAGCTCCACAGTTTTGGCTGACAAATGGCGAACATGATAAGCTAAAAGAGATACTGGACATAAGATCCACATCGAATAAGGAAATGGTGGCATGCACTGATAGAGAACGACGTGAAATCTGGACAGGGCAGAAATAGCTGTAGGGACACGGTCCATACCTAACTGCTTACTGAGTACACTTGTTGATGTGGAGCAATCGGCACCCTGACCACATCGTCACAGAAAGTGCCATCAGCCTACATGTTACAGACAACGAAAGGAACGTCTTTAGCATTACTACAGTCTGTAACATAATAAGGAATGAGGAACTGTGGAATCAGCTGAATTCGCTCAAGTCTAAAACATCAGTTTATGAACTTCAAGCCTACATAGCAGAGAGGCTACGAAGACGAGGCCACGCATCATGGAAACGACACACAACACGGCAGAAGATCCACCTACGACAAGCTTCCAGAAGCAGTGAGGAGATGAGCCTCGAGGAGGACAAGGAAGGATTACCTGAGACCCTAACAGCCACCTACAAATCTCCACATCTTTCGTGGCACAGCAGCACAGCCCCTGTGAGTCCCGAGTTGTACCTCAGTGCCGTATGGGATAACTATCCTGACAAACAAGTAATCTAGCTTCGTTCTAATACGAAGTACTGTAGTGTAGTGTAGTTTAGTGCTGTGTAGGACGTAGGTTGCAAGTGCTACTCTGAGATGAAGAGGTTGGCACAGGAGAGGAATTCGTGGTGGGCCGCATCAAACCCGTCAGAAGACTGATGACCCAAACAAAAAAAAAGGTTTTCATTCTAGATTGTGGCCTCTGTACGTGTATGGGAGGGGGGAGGTGATTCAGTCCGACTTGTCCACACTCTTGTGGATGACTTGGCGTTACAGGCAGATTCTCAAACCTTATCCGTGTCCAGTAAATATTAGTGGGAGAGTGGTTCATGAGTGCTCGTATCATGCCTGTCACGCGCGGCAATCTCTTTCCCTTTTCCACATGCCCCAAGGAGATTTAAATCCACTTTATTGCTATCCTTGTCACCTATCCCAACTGCCAGACATATAATCTATACTTCCGGATGTCACTCTTTCACTAAATCCCAAGCGTTTTCCAAAGGCATAAGCCATTCGTGCTTAGTGAACTCCGTGAGTTTTTCCCCAGTTTCCTTCTTAGCACCTGCTAATCGCCACACAGTTACGTAAATCACAACTTAGAACTAGGAGTACATTACCCCAGGAACACATAGCATAAATGATAATTGTTAGAACCTCACCCTATATCCCTAAGCAAATAAAGTTAAGTGAACTACGCTATCATTACAAAATCAAAGTAGAGAATGCTAAAGTGGAGTTTTAAGTTAATCCATGAGCGTGAAGGGATGATCAACAGCCTGATATTTGCAGTGTTCTGTAAGCCTTTCACGGCAGCGCTTTCTGGGTCGACAACAAGGTAGCGGTGGTCGCCCAGAAGATATATGACTCCGCAGGGACCGTCATACAGCGGACAGATCTTGAATACTTTCTTTTCTGAGAGATCATATAGGTGATGGTTTCGGACTAGAATCAAATCGGCTTCCTTAAACGCAGGATGCTCGGCTGTCTGATCATGTTGCGCCTTCTGGTGAGCTTCCTTCCTCCTCATTCTTGTTAGTGTGTTTGACAATTTGGTTTGCAATACCTCTCCTTGCGAAGGAGGCAAATGCACCGTAGCACTGAGAGGCGTAATTACTGGTGTCTGAAGCAGAAGTTCGGTAGGGGAATAACTTGTAGAATCGTGGATTAAACTATTAAATGATCTCTTCGAACTGCGCGATATACTGTACCCATTTGGTATGTTGAGCTGAACAGTGAATCCGTGTCAGTGTCCCCACTTCGAGGGAATGCCGTTCAATTGTGTCTGCGGTTGCTTGTTAAAGGCTTGTCCGGCTAACAGTGACTTCTCACTGCTGCATTTCGACGCTCCAGGCACGAGAAGTAAACTGTGGGCCACCTTTCCGGTTGTCGAACCTGTAAGTGTAACGCCACGAACAACTCACGAGATCATCCGGATACCTGCACGTGTGCCAACGAATATCTTTCATGTGGATTCAGAATAGTGGCAAGCTACGCGTAGACTTTGATACACAGACAGCGGAAGTACCTTGAGTCTGCTCGTTAGCTTTCCTAAGCAACGTCTGTAACGGAAGCGGCTGCCGTTGGTTGTGTACCATCATTTTCTTTCTGAGGCGGCACAGAGCGCCAAGTTTTCTTGATTTCCTTTCTTACTGAACTAAAACACTGAGGGGCAGCGGGAATTAAGTCATTTTCATGTCAACGATATCACTCAGTAAAGAGCGGCCAACAACTGTAGCTGGAATGAGCGTTTGAAACTCACGACCGTTACAAACCCAAAATATGTTGGAGGAGATATGTAGTCGATCCTGACACAGTCGCCACGTCTGTAGCCTTCGGGTGTTGGTGGATGTGACTGTAGCAAATTAGTAAAGAACCACAGACTAACATCTGTTTCAGGCGTTCGACTTAATTTCTTACAGCAGATGTTTCATCGCCTAGAAAGGAACTGATTTACGAAATGGGAATCAGCGAAGCTACAGACAATGAAATTCGAGATAATTTGGAGGAATGTATACTCAAAAATGAACACATAAGTGAGAGGAAACACTGTACAAGTTATCATACACGGAATTCAGCCGCTGGGCGAGCATTACATTTGCCAAAGGACAAGTTGAAAGTGTACAACTTCACACAACAAAACCGTCTTCAGAATACAGACAACACAACGGACAGAGCACTGGAATGAAACAACGGGTATCGCTATACCAGAAAAACAAAACAACGGCACACACGATAACGGTAACAGCGGTCGGCCCAAACAGCTTTACAAGCTACATGTCAATCTGCAGTACCAGTACCTCTCGGCGCAGTCATAGCGGTAGTAGCGTCCCAAGTATAGTAATTTCGATGTGCTTAGTACCTCTAAACATTACGAGTGGTTCGAGGGTGACTAAACTAGTCTGTCCCCATGGTAATGGACAGCACTAGCTGCCAAATGTCGGTGAGTACCGTACAGTGAACCTGGCGACGTTGCACCTCTGCAGACTGCAACGGAATGGACTGGAGAGCTGCACCTATGATTAGTTACAGACTCTGTCAATGAGCTATGGCACAGCTCCGCGGTACACGAGAGAGTCCCTGTAGCCAACCAAACAGGTGTGTGAGGTGGAACGTTCCTGCTGTCTTGGCCGCCTGGGGTCACCAAGTTCCGGTTCTCACGTTGGGTGACCTGAACTGGAGAGAATTCTAAGAACGCAGGAGTACTGTGTGTGACTTCGTCACGGCGTGGCTTCAACAACGACACGAAATAACGGCTAGAGGACCGATTTCACCATCTTGGGCGTTTCCTATATTAATTAATCGTGAAATGTTAAATTTGTCCTGAGTCTCCAACTGATGGAACTGTATGTAGACAATAACTCGATGGTGTCTGTGGACGTGGGAAAACTAATTTAGTAGTGTCAGTTCAGTATTTGAGTTTGATGAATTGTGAAGTAATTAATCGACTCCTCTCAGCTAAGCGTCAGTTTATTCGGATCTTCCTCTGTTTTTTTTCTGGGTTAGAATCTGTGATTTGAATTGAAGGATTAATTTTATTACTCTCTCTTCCTTTGTGGTGGGGAATGGTCTGGACATATGCTGTGGCCTCGATACGTCCGTTTTGTGCTTGACAAAAGCACTGTACTACAAACTGAAACGAGATTCACACTTTTGTAGTCATTCACTTCGTGCCTCTTCGTACGAGCCAGCCTCTGAAACACCAAGAAACGGACGCACGTCGAGGGCCGTCTGATGAGTAATACACAACTGTACTGGACGTGCATCTCATCAAATTTAAGCTCTCCAAAAACCTGTCTTGTATTCTTGGCCTTCTGTGTGGTGTTAATCGTAGATATTGCTCCTGTTGTGGCATTGGTGGTATTCTCGATACATTCATCTGACACTTTTGTTCGAAGCCTGGAGTTCTCCTTTGCAGTGCTGTTCTCACATTTGCGTTTTTTTTTTTTCAAAATCTTGACTGCCAGTCATGCGACTGCTCACATCTTCTTGTTATATTTATCTTAATTGGCAGACAGCATCTCGCCACTAGCGTACTAGATGGGTGGATTGCTGACACAGACTGCCACAGTTCTGGATAACCAAATCCAGCAAAAAACCTGTCGTTACTGCAAACATGTAAAGTAAAGAGACCGAGCAAATAACTGTAACAACTCATAGTGATAAGCAGCCCACAAAGCTGGGACTGTTTTGATCCGAGATAAAGGTAAAACTACGGGCACTGACTGTTCTGTTCTTCAGGGAAGCTGTGAAACTGGAGTCCGCAAATGTATCCACCACTTAAAATGGGTGTTCAGCCAATAGAAACGAAAAGGATTTTACACCAGGAGGTTTTTTTACAGAGGTCAGGGCAATCACGTGAAAGGCCGTGAAAAGCCTAGAATCATCAAACAAATACATGTCACCAAAGACTGTGTCATTATTCATGGTGAGTCATCGTCAGAAGCAAGGGTAGGTACTTCTGTTTAGTGAGACAGCGAACTATTATCACAGTATACAGTAGTATCGCTACACTCCACTCTAATGCGTAACTAGTGATTAGATGTCAGAAGAGGCTGGCCTGGCAGTATAAAACGAGTTGGGGAGTACTGGATTGTTAGCAGACCGAGTCTGTTAGGAGGCGTCAGCAACTTTGAACGTGAAGTAGTCACTGGATGTCAACTGAGTACAAAGGAAATTGTGGTGCTTTCTATAGTTAGGTGTGGTCCTGTTACTACGGTTAAGATAACGCTGAAAGCACAATGATGTGAACCCATATTACAGTACAGAGAAGTACATATAGTAGAGGGTCATTTTGCAGACAATGATTGTTCATTATAGTATGACATTCTACCCTATAATAAAGCTGCATCTTTGAACCAATCGTCTGCCGACTACAACGTTGCAGAAATGGACTAGATTCCCCAGAGTCCTGGCATCAAACCGGGTTATTTAGAACGCCGACTTCACTCCAGATTCCACTGTCTAAGCTTACCACCTTCTCTGGCAGGTAATGGTCAATTTCATCTCGTAGTTACTGTGGAAACTAAACAGCTACAAAATGGTTTTCAATATTTGAGGGTGGAATAAGAAAGGAATAAATGACGCTGGTCAAAAAACTTGAGAGGGTATATGACTTGGAAGTGGTGACTCAAATTCAAGATCAAGTTTCCAGTCGTGCTGCATTACTACAGTTCAGGAAAAAGTTCTGAAGGACTGGGGCCAGTATGTCACCGATTAAGGAAGAAGCGAAGCAAACATTCAAGAAGGCATATGGGTGTGTTTTGTACAGTTGTGAAGACTTATTTGGTGATGATTAGAATCATTTCATATCCAACAAAAATATTTATGTGCTAAGTGACATTCATCCTCATGCTTGCTTGGCGTAGTTTGATTTTCCACCTCGGTCAGGCAATTGCCAAGACTGATTAGTGTGTGGTTACTTGGTGGGTAACTGCAATGCAGATGTCTGACTTAGAGTACAATTGCGAATAATATGAGAAATTTTGATGCTTCTTTTTTACATACTGGTCTCAGGAAGCACAAGGCAGAGTAAAGCATGGTACACTCATGATGAAAAACTTTTTCAGTCTGGCTTTAAAACTCCCGCTTGGTTTCTTGAGAGTGCAGGGTCAGGAAATCAGTTTTTGCAAACTTCCTACATTCCTGATGAACGAACTTGCATTTGGATTATGAAATTTCTCTCAGAGCTCCACCAAATCATTCTGTTTGGTGTAAAGCTAATCTCTAAAGAGTTCCAATGTTTTACCACAAGAGGTATGGTCGTGTTGAAAAGGACAGTGCTGGCCAGAATGATAATGATTTCTCTGCTTCAACTGAAGTCACAGGGAAACGCAAAGTACGATTTCAGGTGACACAACTCACTTTTTGGTCGACATGGCGTTGAAACTTGAAGTGGTTGATGGAGGAACTCCCTGCTAGAAATGATGAGGATAATTTTAACTAAGAGAGAAATCTGTGAAATTTTAGGGGTGTGTGGCAACAGTAAACATCATTTGTTGTTACACTGTGGTGTATATGATATTGTTATATTTTAATTAACAGTTTTCTTTTGTGTGCAACAAAGTAACGAATGTGTGTTCTTCTAAGGGGACACTGTACGTGAAACTTGTTGAAATTTGACATTTTCTGTGTTCTACTTCATAATGTATTTTGGACTTTTTTTAAAAAAATTTTGGTATATAACACGTTAAAAACAGACAATTGTGAGATCTTGAAATAATATTCTGAATGTTGACGTGTGACTGTCAAATTTGGCGGCTAGGTATACACTGCCACAGTTGAGCAGTCATATCTTGGGAACTACACAGCCTAGGAGGCTGTGAATTGCTTTGTTTGGTGCCTACTGCTACGTCTCAGATGTTGGCAGTACGAAAAGACAAATCAGTCCTTTGTTTCTGATACCAGTTTTCGTTGAAAGTAGTGTAATTATCGGCTATTTTTGTAGTACGCTAAATTCTATTCCTTCTTATACATAAATAAAATGACTAAGCGTAAAAGTAACTTCAAGAAACGCAGATTTGCGGATAACAGATATGTGAGACCTGCATTTTCTTCTGAAGCACTTAAAAACACATATGCTAGCAGTGAAGAAAATAACGATAATGTTTCTGAAATGACTACACCCCATAGTGCATCTAAAAGCAAAGTAACTTATTTAAACATAAATATTCTGTGCCTTTGGCAGGAATGGAGGCAATCAAACCTATTTACAGAGATGTGGCAAATCCTCAGCTACTGAGTTAGTGTTTACATGGAAAGATCCAGAATGTGACTGAGTCCTTCAATAATGTTGTGAGCTGCAGCGTGCCTAAAAATGTATTTTTGGCCTTATGACTCTAAAGTAAGCAGTGTCTGATGCTGTAATAACTTTTAATGGTGGGAACTATGAAAGACGTTAGGTTCTGAAAGAAGTTAGGGTATGATTTGGACAGACCACAGCTAAAGGAATGTGGAAACTGGATGAGCTTCATGTACATGTAGCAGAGTAAGCTGCTCAGCAAATGACAAAAGAAGTAAGAAAGAAAAGGAGGAGGCAAGCACTGGGCTGTTTTGACACTAAATGAGACACAGACTATGGGCCAGGGCAATTCTAGTGCATAAAAGACTCAGAAATGTAAGTCTGTATAAGAATTTGTAATAAAGTTTTTAACATCAATATCTCTCAACTACACTTTTTGCCATAAATGACCTGTTTTCTAAAAATGTACTGGTGGTAGAAGCACGAAATTTTCACAGCATGCCAAGTGTGAAATTCAAGACATATGGAACTAGAATAATTAAAACATCCTGCGTTGTTTTGTTTTTATGTTCATTCATTTACAACATTCTGTCAAAAAAATTGAGTGTTTGAAAAAAAAAAAGATAACATGTCCTACAACACAATTTTAATAAAAATTCTAGTTCTGTGTATCTAGAAAGGTGAATTCAATAATCATAGAAAATTGTAAGTTGGCATCTTAAACGTTTCTAAGATAATGGGACACAAAATTCGGTAATTTAACATCGGATGCATAGGACATACAATGTCTCCTTAAAGAGTATTTTGTGTGCCATGATTCATTCACCTGATTAGATCTTCTATGTGCTATTACTTTTTAGGAGGGCTGGAGTCATTTTTTTGGTATGATAATGTGGATGGACTTCCGTAGAATATTTCTTTGTATGCCACATTTTATTAGTCTTTCTTATGATGCTGATGGTGAATGTAATGCTATGGAAGCTACAGTCTGTGAAAAACAATTCCAACGACTGAAAACAATTAAATATGCCTATGCAATGTTACAAAGCACTCAAAATATCACAAAATACAATAGAGGCAGTACCATCATCAGAACCTCAGTAACGTGGTTTGATAAGCGAATTTGAATGAAATCAATTTTTACTTCCAGGTAGCCTCAACCGAAGTTATACATCTGAAGTTTGCAACCATTAAAGTAATCTATGAGAGCCATTACACTTGAAATCTCTGTGTGAAAAAAATGCTGTGTTTATGAATATCTTTTATGAACAAAATCCAGTCCCAGAACTTGCTGAAAGATGAGACTTGGAAGAGTGACATGGGTCCCAATGCTCAGTCATTGGCAATAGTAAAATATGCTTCATTATATACAATGGAAAACAAAACAGTATGGGCACTGTCTTAACAGTGTGTTGGCCCACACTGGAACGCAGTACAGCCACTGCTCTGATGGCACCGACTCGACAGCCCTCCAAGGGTATGTGGTATCAGATGTCCATGCACAGGTTACAAAATTGCCATACATTATGCTCGATGTTTGAATGTATGGAGTTCACGCCTGTTAACACCCATATGTTTGTCATCCATATCACAGCAACCAAATTTGTTGGGCAACATGTCAATGTTAGTAGGTGCTGAAAAATGTTGAAATGTGTGTGAAATCTTATGGGACTTAACTGCTAAGGTCGTCAGTCCCTAAGTTTACACACTACATAATCTAAATTATCCTAAGGACAAACACACACACCCATGCCCAAGAGAGTCTCGAACCTCCGCCAGGCCCAGCCGCACAGTCTGTGACTGCAGCGCCCTAGACAGCTCAGCTAATCCTGCACGGCAGTAGGGAAAGAAACTGTAACAAAACTGTAACAAAAATATCGGCTTGTGACACAGACAGATATCCTGCTGACAGGTGCCATCGCTATCAGAAAGACATGATATTCAGGTAGTCCACAGCTGCCTTGGTGCTTTTGATTACAACCATAAATTTCGTGAGATCTCAGATGAATGTCCCCTCGGAGGATAATACTGACCCAGTGGACTACGTCCCTGGGGCAGTGCATGTATTTAGCATACATAGACCTGGATAGCGGTGTATCCAGGCATCAACATGGACCGAGTGTAGCAATAAAAACAATAAACGTGATTCATCCAATGAAGTGACACGATTCCACTGATTGTGAGGACAATCTCAATGCTCCTATGCCCATTACAATCTGAATTGATGATGTTGTCGGATCAACATGGGAGTTTGTAAGGGTCGTCTGCTGCAGAGGTCCAATACTGTATGCTGAAAGGTACGGGCCGAAAAGCGCCTGCACCAACACTCTAGTGTCTTGAGATTTCCTGCAGACATCCGCCTATACGGCTTTGCAGAGCAGGAAAGCCTCTGTACTTTACATTCTGTGATGATGCCTACTCTTGGCTAAACATTGTGTCAAGTGGACCTGCTCGTGAAAAATAAACAAAAAAAAATCTTGTTCTGCAGAAAAGAGCACTTCTTGCTATATTCAAAAACTGTGTAATTTATCGACATTTTGATTTACCATTTACTTGTAAACATAATTTGAACGTAATGCTGCACAGGTGGTACACTCATTTGTAATTTTAAAGTCCGTTAGAATATGTGATGTAGCCTTCTTTTCCTTCTTCTGGCTTTTAGACACGGATCGTAAACACAGACGTATTCTAGAAGGCTCTGACTACCGGAACGTAAGTATAGGTACATCTAGAAGGCTGTGGCTTAGCTGCAAGTAAAGATCTAAATACATTTGTTTAGCTCTTCCTATCGGAATTTCAAACACGTGAACTTTGTAGTTACCACTGTGTTGTTCTATTTCAGAGTACGGTTTCCTGCGCTAGAAATACCGAGACTGGAAAAATTTAACACTAAACAGAGGTTTCGAGGAAATCAGTTCAAAGCAACCTCGAATAATAAGCTGAACATTATTTGTGATCAGTTGTGACTTACTGAAACAGGGTGTACATGCATATAATTCCCTCACAAGTATTCCATCGTGTTATGGAGAATTAAATAAAGGGATCAGACAAATACAAACCTTCTTAGAAGATATTCCCATGGTCTCTCATTGAATTCCACCGAAAGTATCAACAGCTGCAGAGGGGAGCGAATATCGAAAACAGTATTAGTCGGGCTGACAGTGTCGAAGATAGGTGTAATGGATGGAGTAATAACTTTCAATGATAGTGCAGTTTGTAGGATTTATGTTCTGAAAACGTTAGGTATCCAGACTGGAAAGAATACAGTTTAAGCTGAAACCGTTACCGATCAGTTGCAAGTAACTGAAGCGAAGAGAGTAGCAGGAGGTGTTACCCAGGCGGTTAGCATAATTCAGAGAATGAAGGGAAAGAATATGGAGGATAAAGAAAAAAGTGAGCAACAGGAAAATGCAGCTTCGAAGTTCTAAAACGGCCGACTGATTATTAATCTACATTTTTAAATATATTTCCTGCAGTAAAATAATATTTGTAACGTTTTCTGTAGCTTGACTGATTTTTAAGCTATGGTGTCAGAGATACGAAAGAAAACGTTTGCTCTGTTATACAGTGTTCAGTTTTTTTAGCCTTTTATAAATATTTTTGTCAACATCACTATAAGATAGCTAACTGATTTTCTCAGAACTGCTGGGAATAATAACGTTAATTGCAAGTACAAATTTTAAGCTGCTTCTGCTTTATAAATCCGAACTACTGTGAGGGAGAAAGGAGCGTTAAAAGTGCAGCCCTTTCACAGATAGGTCCCCTCAGTCTCTTTCCCTGGACGCAGACGGCAGCAGCACGCGGACAGTCGTCTGTTTCGCCGATTCCGAGATGCTCGTTCCCAGCCAGCTGGCCACAACAGTCGACTGAATTCGTAAATATCTGTGGATTTCCCATCTATGGCCCGTATTGTCGGTAAAATGATTCCCTCTTTTTCTCTACTCCAGTTATATATTTTTCTTAGCGCGTCACTTGCTCGTAAAGCCACCGGGCGGCATTCAGTTCGTGGTGATTTGCCTCATTAGTGCATCAGTATATTGGAAATTAATTATTAACATACAAAGATTCCAAATAGCAAAAACCTAACAAGCTGAACTCCAGGTAGATCCACCACTTACAAAGACAGTTCCCCAGCGGCGGGATAGACAGTTTGAAACTACCTCTACGGTGATATAGCCTGAAGTCCAGCGCCATTCAGCATGGTAGGCCCTCGTTTAGGAGTAGTGGAAGTTAAATTATTTGATTTACATGCAATTTATTATATTTTTATTGCTCTGTCACGTAAATTTAATCCACGTATTAACATCTTCAGTAGTTCATTTTTATTCTTATTGGAATATCTGAGCCCGTAAATTTAATTATTTTTATTTACCCACCATACCGTTTAAACATTTTAAAATACCGATATGAATACCGATATGTCGATTAAAAAACAGAAGACGAAATAATCAATTTATACTGATTGTGCATTGGTGCCGAGAACGTGATTTTCGTTACAAGATGTTGAATGTTAGTCGTCACATAAATGTTTAAAACATATTAAACTAAGATGATATAAACGAAAGCGACGATTATAAGTAAAACGGTATTCACAAAATGAGAAACAGAAGTAACGAATGCAGTAACATGGAAGAACATGGAAGATGATGAAATGGAAGACATTAAAACGGAGTTAACGCATAGCAATAATCCAAATCAAACGAACAAGGATTCAAAGTGGAAAAACACTTAAAATTTTGTATTTGTGGCGAGCCACAGCCTCCAGATCCTTAATAAATGTAAACATGGTCAGTATTAGGCTGTAGCGCGAAGTTTAATCGTGCGATTAGCTAATTTCGATTAAGTGTCATTGTCAAGCACGTTTGTAACATCTGTATGTCATGTCATTTTCAAATCACTCTTATGGCTAGTATTTACTTTTAATTTAGAGTGATTTGAAAATGACGTGAAATACCGATGTTACAAGCGTGCTTGAAAATGACGCTTGGTCGAAACTGGCTAATCGCACGATTAAAGAAACGTCGCATTATAGCCTATTACGGACCATGTTTCGTTTACATCTACATCTACATCCATACTCCGCAAGCCACCTGACGGTGTGTGGCGGAGGGTACCCTGAGTACCTCTATCGGTTCTCCCTTCTATTCCAGTCTCGTATTGTTCGTGGAAAGAAGGATTGTCTGTATGCTTCTGTGTGGGCTCTAATCTCTCTGATTTTATCCTCATGGTCTCTTCGTGAGATATACGTAGGAGGGAGCAATATACTGCTGGACTCTTCGGTGAAGGTATGTTCTCGAAACTTTAACAAAAGCCCGTACCGAGCTACTGAGCGTCTCTCCTGCAGAGTCTTCCACTGGAGTTTATCTATCATCTCCGTAACGCTTTCGCGATTACTAAATGATCCTGTAACGAAGCGCGCTGCTCTCCGTTGGATCTTCTCTATCTCTTCTATCAACCCTATCTGGTACGGATCCCACACCGCTGAGCAGTATTCAAGCAGTGGGCGAACAAGCGTACTGTAGCCTACTTCCTTTGTTTTCGGATTGCATTTCCTTAGGATTCTTCCAATGAATCTCAGTCTGGCATCTGCTTTACCGACGATCAACTTTATATGATCATTCCATTTTAAATCACTCCTAATGCGTACTCCCAGATAATTTATGGAATTAACTGCTTCCAGTTGCTGACCTGCTATTTTGTAACTAAATGATAAGGGATCTATCTTTCTATGTATTCGCAGCACATTACACTTGTCTACATTGAGATTCAATTGCCATTCCCTGCACCATGCGTCAATTCGCTGCAGATCCTCCTGCATTTCAGTACAATTTTCCATTGTTACAATCTCTCGATAGACCACAGCATCATCTGTAAAATGCCTCAGTGAACTTCCGATGTCATCCACCAGGTCATTTATGTATATTGTGAACAGCAACGGTCCCATGACACTCCCCTGTGGCACACCTGAAATCACTCTTACTTCGGAAGACTTCTCTCCAATGAGAATGACATGCTGCGTTCTGTTATCTAGGAACTCCTCAATCCAATCACACAATTGGTCTGATAGTCCATATGCTCTTAATTTGTTCATTAAACGACTGTGGGGAACTGTATCGAACGCCTTGCGGAAGTCAAGAAACACGGCATCTACCTGTGAACCCGAGTCTATGGCCCTCTGAGTCTCGTGGACGAATAGTGCGAGCTGGGTTTCACACGACCGCCGATTTCGAAACCCATGCTGATTCCTACAGAGTAGATTTCTAGTCTCCAGGAAAGTCATCATACTCGAACATAATACGTGTTCCAAAATTCTACAACTGATCGACGTTAGAGATATAGGTCTATAGTTCTGCACATCTGTTCGACGTCCCTTCTAGAAAACGGGGATGACCTGTGCCCTTCTCCAATCCTTTGGAACGCTACGCTCTTCTAGAGACCTACGGTACACCGCTGCAAGAAGAGGGGCAAGTTCCTGCGCGTACTCTGTGTAAAATAGAACTGGTATCCCATCAGGTCCAGCGGCCTTTCCTCTTTTGAGCGATTTTAATTGTTTCTCTATCCCTCTGTCGTCTATTTCGATATCTACCATTTTGTCATCTGTGCGACAATCTAGAGAAGGAACTACAGTGCAGTCTTCCTATGTGAAACAGCTTTGGAAAAAGACATTTAGTATTTCAGCCTTTAGTCTCTCATCCTCTGTTTCAGTACCATTTTGGTGACAGAGTGTCTGGACATTTTGTTTTGAGCAACCTACCGCTTTGACATAAGACCAGAATTTCTTAGGATTTTCTGCCAAGTCAGTACATAGAACTTTACTTTCGAATTCATTGAACGCCTCTCGCATAGACCTCCTCACACTACATTTCGCTTCGCGTAATTTTTGTTTGTCTGCAAGGCTTTGGCTATGTTTATGTTTGCTGTGAAGTTCCCTTTGCTTCCGCAACAGTTTTCTAACTCGGTTGTTGTACCACGGTGGCTCTGTTTCATCTCTTACGATCTTGCTTGGCACATACTCATCTAACGCATATTGTACGATGGTTTTGAACTTTGTTCACTGATCCTCAACACTATCTGTACTTGAGACAAAACTTTTGTGTTGAGCCGTCAGGTACTCTGTAATCTGCTTTTTGTCACTTTTGCTAAACAGAAAAATCTTCCTACCTTTTTTAATATTTCTATTTACGGCTGAATTCATCGATGCCGTAACCGCTTTATGATCGCTGATTCCCTGTTCTGCGTTAACTGTTTCAAATAGTTCGGGTCTGTTTGTCAACAGAAGGTCTAATATGTTATCGCCACGAGTCGGTTCTCTGTTTAACTGCTCAAGGTAGTTTTCAGATAAAGCACTTAAAAAAATTTCACTGGATTCTTTGTCCCTGCCACCCGTTATGAACGTTTGAGTCTCCCAGTCTATATCCGGCAAATAAAAATCTCCACCCAGAACTATAACATGGTGGGGAAATCTACTCGAAATATTTTCCAAATTATCCTTCAGGTGCTCAGCCACAACAGCTGCTGAGCCAGGGGGCCTATAAAGACATCCAATTTCCATGTCTGAGCCTGCTTTAACCGCGACCTCCACCCAAATCATTTCACATTTCGGATCTCCGTCAATTTCCTTCGATACTATTGCACTTCTTATCGCTATAAACACGCCTCCCCATTCACTGTCCAGCCTGTCTCTGCGGTATACATTCCAATCTGAGTTTAGGATTTCATTACTGTTTACGTCTGGTTTCAGCCAACTTTCTGTCCCTAGTACTATATGGGCGTTGTGACCGTTTCTTAATGAGAGCAGTTCTGGGACCTTTCTATAGACGCTCCTGCAGTTTACTATTAGCACATTAATATTGTTATTCCCTGTTGCATTTTTCCTACTCCTACCTTGCCGCGTCTCAGGAGGCGTCTTGTCGGGCCTAGGGAGGGAATTCTCTAACCTAAAAAATCCCCATGTGCACTCCACACGTACTCCGCTACCCTTGTAGCCGCTTCCGGCGTGTAGTGCACGCCTCACCTATTCAGGGAGACCCTACATTTCTCCACCCGATAGCGGAGGTCGAGAAGTTTGCACCCCAGATCTCCGCAGAATCGTCTGAGCCTCTGGTTTAAGCCTTCCACTCGGCTCCAAACCAGAGGACCGCGATCGGTTCTGGGAACGATACTACAAATAGTTAGCTCTGATTCCACCCCGCGAGCGAGGCTTTCCGCCTTCACCAATTCCGCCAACCGCCTGTACGAACTGAGGATGACCTCTGAACCCAGACGGCAGGAGTCATTGGTGCCGACATGAGCAACAATTTGCAGTCGGGTGCACCCAGTGCTCTCTATCGCCGCCGGTAGGGCCTCCTCCACATCTCGGATGAGACCCCCGGCAAGCACACAGAGTGAACACTGGCCTTCTTCCCCGACCTCTTCGCTATTTCCCTAAGGGGCTCCATCACCCGTCTAACGTTGGAGCTCCCAATAACTAATAAACCCCTCCCCCCGTGTGCCTGCTCGGACCTTGCTGAAGGAGCAGCCACATGTCCACTCACAGGCAGAGCGGGCGATGCCACATGGCCAGCCTCCACATTTACCCTCCGCCTCGTGCGCCGCGAACGCCGCTGTACCCGCCACTCCCCTTGGGTAGAGGGTGGCCCAACCGCGGCCGGTACCGGCGAAGATGTCTCGATAGCAGGGACAGTGGGTGAAGCATGTAACACCTGGGGTGTACCTTGCGACGCACCAGACTCCCCACTGCCGCTACACTCCGAGGCAGCAGCCTGAAAACGGCTGACAGCGGCCATCAACACGTTCAGCTGTTCGCGAACAGTGGCCAGCACCTCCTGCGTCCGTACACAGCAGTCACACATCCTATCCCTCCTAAAGAATCAATTTACTGAAGAGAGTTAATCAACTTTTAACTAGACTAAAGGCGGCTGACTATTGACTAAACTATGATTGCTAGCCAGTTCTTGTAGAAAACAAAGAAAATAGCACTACCTGTCTCTGGACTGTATTGAAAACAAACACTAGCACTACTGGCACTATGGTTGACTAAAGGGACTCTCTCTTACTGTATTCAAAACAAACACGAAATCTATGGAACACTATTAATAGCAATCGACAAATAAAGCTTCCTAAAAGCAAAAAAACACGGAAGAAGAAGTGACAAGTAAGAAAAATACAGTTAATACTAAAATTAAGGTAGCTCGCTGCACAGCAGACGTGAAGCAGACGGTGGTTAGGACGACACTTTACTATGGAAAAAGGCTGATAGGAAGAGAAATGAAATCAAATAATGTATTTCATACGATTACCAATACGACGTGACACAGGTATAGAAACAAGTTACATTTAAACCAGTTAACGAATAAAAGTAATGATCAAAGTCATCTCGATAAAACTTAAAACTAAAAAAAAGTTGAAGGCACCTCACAAGACTGAAACCCACAACCTTCTGCATGTGAGGTCAGACTTTAACAGGTTCGCTATTAAGCCAGTCTGTACTGTACTACTATTTTCAAAGCCATGCACCGTCACGGGACACTCCGATATATTTTTTCGTCTGTTACTCGCAGACGAAGGCATACCACAGTGAATGGCTGCAGACCGCGATTCCTTAGACCTGAAAATACATCATCGTATAGAATGTTTCAAAACGTTTTACCCCACCCCTGGGGATCTCTCCACGTAACTAAAAATAACGTAAAAAGGGGAGACAAAAGGGACGCAAAATTTAGTACGTTTATCAGGGCGAAGACAGTAAGGCGTAGTATTGTGTGCCAAGAAAAAACGTCATTGCCTCTAACATCGGGAACATATAAACTGATACGCCAAATGTCCAAGTAAGAATATGAAACATAAAAAATCACTTCTTGCCTCAATAAAACGTATACAGGTTGGATAAAACTTGTGTCAGGTAATTTTAACCCTAGATAGATGATGTCAGTAGGAACCAAAATTACTAATTATGCGTAGGTCGACAACACACAATTTTTACACTACAGAAACTTGGTGCCACACGCTCCAATGGCCGCTGGATTGCCATGTTGTCGGATGCTCTGGACAACACATGACCGCGAATGCTTTGCCAACCAGAGATCGCGATATATCCAAGGTGTCTCGCATGGTCGGTGGTAGCGCGCCAGGTCCTGGGGGCGAATCCGCAAGGATCACGACAAATGCATTGTAGTTTCATGATAAGACGTACCGGGAACAAACCCGTCAACAGCTGTTAGTTCGCGTACAGAAAGTCCTTTACAAATTGTGTCGACCTTGAAAAGGGCCCTTTTTGGAGCTAGGACATTGTTTACTTAAAGCAGGTGCTGTAACTGACGACTCTATGACGCGACACAAGCTTGGTAAAGTCGAACAGTGTTTTGCGAGATCTCTTTCAAAGACTGCTGGCATTGCCCTGATGTGATTGGCGGTATGTGGAATGCGTTTTGCCGAACTCTTTCAAAGAATGCTGGCATTGCTCGGATGTGATTGGCGGCATGTTGAACGCGAACCATTAATTCTTCTTCGTTTCTAGGTGGTTCGCGTCCAGGTGGGTGAACTAGAGCCCTGAAGAATCGCCATAGGATAAAGTCTGGTGGCGTGAGGACTGGTGATCGCGGGAGCCATTTCCTGTGAGCACCTCTGCCAATTGCCCGGCCGTCGAAGAGTTCATTGAAATATCCTCGCATAGTACGACCGGTATATGCGGGCGCCCCAACATGCTGCAAGCACATGCGTAGCCGTAGGTCCAGGGGAACATCTTCCAGCAGCCCGGGTAGAGTTTCTTACGAAATGTGAAGGTAATTTGCTCCTGTAAGTCGAGGAGGTAGCTGAACCGACCCAGTCAGATGGTCACCCACAATGGCTACCCAAACGTTGAGGGAAAATCGTTCCTGCTGTTCGTGGACGTACATGAGGTGAGGATTTCCCCTTGCCCAGTAATGAATGTTTTGCGTGTTGTAAAGGCCATCCCGATGGAAGGTGAACTTGTCGGTAAACAACACAATGGCGGGTAAGTCGGGATCTCGGGCAACACGTCGCAGAAACCACTGACAAAACCCTAGCCCGTGTTCATACTCCGCCACAGGATTTAGGTCTTGGACGGAGTGGATACTAAATGGATGCTGACCGTCATTCCTCAAAACCTCCCAGCCTAACCGATGAGTGAGCCAAGTCGTGTTCAACTTGTCATATGTGCTTCATCGAAACGCTCGAGTACAGTCTCTTCAAATGGAGCATCTCGTCGTGTTCGATGTCTTCCAGCATCACTAGGATATGCCGCCGACGAATATGTTTTCGCCAAGTCGCCGGTGACTTGCTGTAAACGTCTACGGATGTGGGTGGCGTCTTAGGTGTGAATGCCTTTGACATGAGCGGGAGTGCTATTCGACGCGTGTGCGTATCACTTGGGGGCAGTGGCAGGGTGATTGACGGTTGAATGTGTGAATGTGAACCGACAACCACAGCACTGCCCGTCAGACGACGAACAGCAACAGGGCAATCCCACGCCCAATCGGAGCGCGTGGCACCAAGTTTCCGTAGTTTAAAAACGGCGCATTGTCGACCTACACAACATTAGTAATTTTGGTTCCTACTGGCATTAGCTATCCACGGTTAAATTATTGGACACACTATTTCTTCATCCCTAATAGTAGATACAAGCCCGATACATTTGAGGATGCTATGGTAACATAACAGACGATCAAGAAGAAGGAAAAATATATGGTTTATTCGTGATGGACTTCCAGATGGAAGAGCCTTCAAACATTTTAGGTAAATCACTTGTGCTATCAGTTCTGTAGTACTCTTCTAGTGTTCGGATTCCGTACCAAGGTGGTACTGGAAAAGGGAAAAATGATCCTAGAACACGAACACAAGCTCCTAATACGATACAGTTCTACACTTAGACATGCTATAATGTTAAAGCAATGTAGTTTCAGATATACTAGGTGTGGGGAATGCAACACTGTTAATACCCCAATTCAGGGAATATATTTTCTGCACCTACATTAATTCGCCCTGCGAGTTTTCTATTCCACTCATTATTATGAGAAACTTTAAGATGATAATAAATTACTACCCTCTATTCCAGAGGAAAAGACGATACATTCTTTGTGATGCATGCACTATATAGCTCTCTGGAGGTGTGTAGCACTCAGTTTTCACATCCAGTTACGATTATGAAATTATGCTACGCTCGCATCAGTCCTATAAAACGATCGTCAGCAATGGAAAATGCATGAAACAACGAAATTTTATGGGGAAGTAGACATATGAATAGCAGCAGGATTTGACATGTGAAATTATACTCATGGTGCACTAGCTCCATGAACAGAACACAGTCTCTTCCACACACAACATCTGACAAACAATTGAACACAGGGATTGCAGTACCTCAAATTGCAGTACCTCACCAATGCTTTGTCACTAACTCAGAATCACTGCAGTTATGAAACTGAAGACTCGATTTATGTCCAAGATGTGACAGAAGGTGCTGAAATAAGTTTTCCATCGGTTAGGTGGACATGATTCATCAAACGTGCGTTGAAAACCCTCTGCTGACTGTGGTATAGACAGATTTGCTGTTAACGATTGCAGGTAGAAAGCACTCTAAGTCACACACTGAACACGCAATTGCATAAAAGTCGAACACAGGTTATAGCACACAACTAAAACATCCCGCAGAACAACAGAAATAGTGGTTAAATGTGTTATGAAAGACCTACCGCAACTTCTCCCTCTCTCTAGAATGCATCATCAGTCTACCATTAAATCATACTTAGTTACTGCTATTCTCAACCGACTTCTCCATCTACTTTCAATTAGTCTTTAACGCAAATCCATGTCAGTTTAGAGGCACATGGTCCTCTTTTTTTAAGAAAGCAACTTGTATGTATCCCTGTTACCGCAATAGACATACAGCAGAATGTTGTTAAAAAACCATGCAACAGCTGTTTTGTAAGGTACTTGCTAGCTGACACCGAGTGGTTGTGATTGGTAGAGAATACGTAGAAACACATTGTAACTGCTGTTTATTAGAGTTTACAAGACATAAACACTTTTGCAGAGGGTGAATCATGTGCTCCATTCTGAAGCTGTATATTGCAGTCCCCAAAATGATAATACAATGCTGTTTAGCTGAGGACACTTTATAAAAGTCTACAAGGTAGTTGCTCATAACATTGGGGTCTCACCTGTGCTTGTAATCTGACTTATATAAATTTATTACTCTGCATTTGGTGTCATCCATGTTAAACATTCTGTTACAGCTGTCTTATTTCTGTGCACGGAAAATGATTGTTTCCCTTGTTCCGAGTGTTCCCATGTCACCTTTACTCGTATTTCTCTTGCTGCCGCATACTCGTTCTGATGTACAAGAACTTTCCTGCATGAATCAGACATGTAAGCACTCCCTCATTGTCCTTCAGTTTCCCCAGTTTCCCATGGGAGGCCTCCATACCACGCTCCGAACCTACCACCAATAAATCCACGACCCCACACATACAGCGAGTGGATTAACTTCTGAAGCACTTCATAAAGAAATCCTGGCCATAGCGCATGGTGGATCCAGTTTCGAACACTATCCCACCCGTAATGCATGATAAATTCATATTCGAACCCTATCTGGACCATAATGCGTGGGGAATACACCCACAAACACTATCCCTGATATAATGCAATCCCTATCCTGATCATATCCCCAAGCAACCTTGTGCCACGAAGGTCCCCGAACGTGAAACCGATACAGGCACAAACACATAGAAAAAGAGCGTAGTTGTGCTAGGTGGTGACAGTTGTACTACATGTACAAGCAGATTTAGAATACGTGGTGAGACGTGATGTCATGATTACACGAGCAGAAGTGACATAAAATCTGTAAAATTAGCGAATTTGACGGAAAATACATCTAAATTGAGGGAAAATACGCCAAATTCGGGAAAACTGTAGGGCAATGAAGGAGTATTTACATGTCTCTTTGGTGCAGGAAATTTCTTGTACATGGGAAAAATGTATGTGGCAATAATATGTATACGAGAAAAAGTTGACATGGAATCAACGGGAACCAGGGAAACAGTCTTTTTCGTACACAGCGATAATACGGCTGCCGTAGAATGTTTAACGTGGATCATCAACAAATGTAAAGTAATAATTATACATACGAGGGCTGCTCAAAAAATTCCGGAACATTTGTAATTTTGCGCCAGTGGTGTGTTGCAGCGAAATGCGGTTGGCATCCCTGTACACGCTTGTGCTTATGTGTAACTGCTGGAAGTTTCACTGTTGTATGTCTGTTAGTGATTGTTCTGTGTTGTAGTGAGTAGAACCTTATGCCTCACAGTTTGTGGATTTCGAGATGGAAGAGTTAGAGAAGCAGTGTATCTGCTTTAAATTTTGCATGAAACTCACAAAAAACGTTTACAGTGGCACATCAAATGATGCAGGGAGCCTACGGCGATGAGTGATGAGTATTACGAATGGTTGACACGGTTTAAAAATGGCCAGACGGAAGTTAAAGACGGCCCTCGTTCAGGACGCCCTTCGACTTCTACTGACGACGCTCATGTGAGGAACGTCAATGAAACTGTGCGTGCCAGTCGAAGACTGACTATCCGAGATACTGCAGAAGAATGTAACATTTCACTTGTGTCATGTCACGAAATCCTGACACAGCATCTAGGAATAACTTTTGATGAAGTACACTCTAAGGAAAAAAAGAATACGACGCACCACACAGAAACTATCCGAAAGGGACGGAAATTGGTATATGTAATGTACAAGTGAAAACAAACGATTGATTACAATTTCAGAAAACTTGAATGTTTATTGAAGAGGAAGACCTTTGCAAGCCGCGGAAGGCCGGCGTATACCAGATTCAATGCCAGTGTGAGAAGACAAACAGGGCGCAGCGTCGGGCGTCGTTGCCGAGAACACCAGAGGCACATTCGACAGATGTATGCCAATAAGTCAGCTGTGGCAGAGCACTGTTTATCCTACAGTCACGCGACGGAGAACGAACGTACCAGGATCTCGTCACAGACTTCCAAATACTGGGACAGCGTCGTTTGAGAGGCCACAATGATTAGCACCAGGGACGATCTCATCAACCGAGACAGCGGCTATAATCTTAGCAAGGCTTGGGAACGAGCACTGAGTTTAATTAAGAAGACCCTCAGCAAACAAAACGATCTGACGACCGCGATAGACAGAGGACGTGCATCAGCGCTGTCACAGACGCCGACGCCAGCGTCTCCGCGACCGCCGACAGCAGCTGTCAGTGGTCCGCGCGCCCTCAGGAGCTCAGTTTGTCAGCGCACCTGACGATGGCTACACGTCTGATCAAATGGTTCAAATGGCTCTGAGCACTGCGGTACTTAACATCTGAGGTCATCAGTCTCCTAGACTTAGAACTACTTAAACCTACCTAACCGAAGGACATCACACACATCCATGACCGAGGCAGGATTCGAACCTGCGACCGTAGCAGCAGCATGGTTCCGGACTGAAGCGCCTAGAACGGCTAGGCCACAGCGGCCGGCCACGTCTTATCACCGAAATTTTGTGTCCGCTCGACACTACGAAACGACATTGCACCCGTGGCCTCTTGGATCAACAAAGACGCCGAGAGAAACTGGAGAAATGTTTAAAATTATTCTCTGGGTATACTTTCCTGGAAGACTCAGTATATTGCTTCGAAACTTATATCTCATGTAAAGGCCGTGAAGGTACAGTTAGAGAGATATGACCTCACACGGAGACTCAGCAACAACTGATCTTCTTCACTCACCTCATTTGCAACTGCAACAAGAAAGGGGATGAGCGACAATGGTACACAGAGTAACCTACGCCATGCATTGTAACGTGGTTTGTGGAGTAAAGATACAGAGGAGAAGTGGGAGGCGTCCTAGACATCTACTCGCTCAATCCCCGTGAAACAAAACGTTGGCAGAAAACGTTTGCAGTCTCAAAGTGTTTGGGCTCCCTCCATTACTGACAATTTGTATTCAAATTTCAAGCGGCGACTAGGATCGAAGTAAGCATCCAGGAGGTTCAGTACAATACCGGTAAACTCCAGATTCCTTAGACAATGGAACTCCCATGTATAAAGGAGATTAAAAGTACTAATTGCTTTACGAATGAGTTAACGTATCAAATGTTTGGCGGTAAACGTATTAGCGACAAAAACCGTACAAAATAATTGAAATTATGTTTAAAATTTGTTGAAAGTCGCTAAGTGCTCTCATTACGGAACACTGCACGAATATTGTCTGTGGTCGAGCGGTTCTTGGCGCTTCAGTCCGGAACCGCCCTGCTGCTATCGTCGCAGGTTCGAATCCTGCATCGGGCGTGGATGTGTCTGATGTCCTTAGGTTAGTTAGGTTTAAGTAGTTCTAAGTCTAGGAGACTGATGACCTCAGATGTGAAGTCCCATAGTGCTTAGAGCAATTTGAACAATTTGAAACAAACTTCTCAGGTATCTTAATGTTTATGACGTCATATCTCCTGAAGTGTGTGTTGTACAATGACATAATTTTGCATGCATATTCAATGATATATGTAGGTTTTGTCTGTAAAGTGTGTTGCGAATAGAGCTGGTAGTAAAGAAAATAAACTGGAACGTCACTGAACTATTACTGCACGCCAGTTTTAGCAGAAGCTAGTTTTTCACTTATCTACATGTCTGCGACGTCATACCTCCTAAACTTCGTATCGCATAATTATATAACTTTAGTGGCACGTTCACTGGTATCTGGATACAGTCTGGAAACTGTGTTCAGAGTAGAGTCTATAGTGAGGAACTAATCAATTAAATCGTCATGTCTGATGCAGAAGTCTGTCAAAATTTAGTATGCCAAAAAGATTTATCCTATTCGTCATTTTACAATGGGTGTCAGAAAGAAAGAGTTTCATAAAGGTTTGATATTATGTGCAAAGTCCGCTGGAAGTCGCTAAGTGATATAATTCTCCAATACTTTATCAATAAAGTCCAGGTATGTAGACACCATCAGTTATTCTGCTTCCAGACAAACATGCGATTTCTATCTGTATACTTTCCTTATTGTGTTAAACTTTTAACTAAGATTATACTTCTTAATAAGTACATTGTGATAGCATTTTAAATTTTTAAATCCGGTCAATAATTACGTGAAATATTTAAAATCAAATTTTTCTTACCCTCGGAATCGTAGTATAGGCAGCAATTGCTGTTGATATCTGGCTTCGGACATAGACGTATAGTTGGTCCGTTGGTTGATTCGAGGGAGGGGACCAAACAGTGAGGACGTCTGTCCCATCGGATTAGGGAAAGATGGTGAAGGGAAGTCCGTCGTGCCCTTTCAAAGGAAGCATCCCGGCTTTTGCCTATAGTGATTTAGGAAAATTACGGGAAACCTAAACCAAAGAGGACGGATGCGGGTTTGAACCGTCGTCCTCCCAAATACGAGTCCAGTAGACGCATAGTAGTATCGATTCTATAACGGTAGCCGCACAACAATTGAACTGCTGAAAAATTTGCAATAAATGATATTGATGAGCGACTACATTTTTGGAAGCGTCTGAGTTGTTAAATATATTTGAAATGCACATCGATGTCTACGACTGCAGTAAAGATGGAACATATCGAAAATCTAGACAATATTGCGATGTGGGTTATGTGCACGAGCGGTCGCAACTACCCCCCGCCTGCCGGCCTCACGGGTACACTCTGTGCCGTGTATATGAAAGCTTCGCAACTGTTGCAGTGTGTTAGTTCAGTGCATAACATCTTAGCATTCTTGTTTTGCATGATGATATTCCGTTTGTCATGGATTTATTCATCGATTGTCACTTTTTTATTGTATTTCACTGTTGCTATTTTAGTTTACGGATTGCCATTCTGTAATTTGGATTTTAAAAAAATGGTTCAGATGGCTCTGAGCACTATGGGACTTAACTTCTGAGGTCATCAGTCCCCTAGAACTTAAAACTACTTAAACCTAACTAACCTAAGGACATCACACAAGGTCGCGCGGTTCCAGACTGTAGCGCCTACAACCGCTCGGACACTCCGGCCGGCATTTGGAGACAGTGAGTGGAGCTGTGTACGCTAGAAAGTGGAGTGCCAAATAGAGAACTTTGAGCATTTTCGACAAATACCGACGTACCTTCTAATATCATGTCGGAACTCCTTTCACCCAGCGTAGAGCAACAACTCGAAGTCGCATGGACTGAAGAAGACTTTGGATGTTCCCTGCAGTATTGAGTATGCTGCCTCTGTAGCCGACATAATTTGTGAAAGTGTAGAATGTTCGATGGGATTCGTGTCGGGAGATCTGGTTGGTCGAAAAATTCGTTCGAATCGCCCACAACGTTCTTCAAACCAGTCGCATACATCTGAGGTCCACTGACATAAGGAGTTGTCCACCACAGGAGAAGCATGAACGCTACCACTCAGCCATGGAACGTGATGATAATAATTGTGATACGAATAAAATTATCATGGATGGATGTTATTAACCTCAGGCTATTTCAACTTATGAATTACGTCCGCTCTTCACAGCAAAATAATGAGCACTACGTCATTGCTCAGTGATGAGTAATAAACTATTTACGTGCGCAGAACTGCGCGCGCTAGCCTGCAGTGTCTGCTCCCTTCTTTCCTTCCCCAAACCATAGTCTGCAATGACTTCCAACGAGGAACCAACACGTGAAGCCAGACCACAGCGTTCAGTTGGTATCTTCGAGTGCCCTTGTTCCACGGTAGTGTGTTGTTCTGAGTACATTCGTCCAGCACTTTTTTGAGAGGCTATTCGATTTATTGCCTGCACAACGACCAACTGTATCACGAAATTACGTGTGAAAAAAATACATTATGTAGCACATACCATCAAAAACGACAAAGGAAACAAACGAAGAAAATTGTAAAACAATCGGAGAGTATGAACGTATTTTTACGTCGCCTTCAACAAGCAGTAAAAAAAGTCGTGTGAAGATGTTCTTTCTTCGAACAGAAACACTGTGAGACTAAGTAGTAACCTCCTTTCAGCTCTAACTGCCTAAGCAAAGAGAGCTTCACTCCAAGTTTAAACGCAGCCAAAACCTCTCAGACAAACAGAAGCTAAACGATGTCAAAGTTAGCGTAAGGACGGCTATGCGTGAAGCGTTCAGTGAATTCGAAAGTAAAATTCTGTGTACCGACTTGACAGAAAATCCTAGGAAGTTCTGGTCTTACGTTAAATCAGTAAGTGGCTCGAAACAGCATATCCAGATACTCCGGGATGATGATGGCATTGAAACAGAGGATGACACGCGTAAAGCTGAAATACTAAACACCTTTTTCCAAAGCTGTTTCACAGAGGAAGACCGCACTGCAGTTCCTTCTCTAAATCCTCGCACAAACGAAAAAATGGCTGACATCGAAATAAGTGTCCAAGGAATAGAAAAGCAACTGGAATCACTCAACAGAGGAAAGTCCACTGGTCCTGACGGGATACCAATTCGATTCTACACAGAGTACGAGAAAGAACTTGCCCCCCTTCTAACAGCCGTGTACCGCAAGTCTCTAGAGAAACGGAAGGTTCCAAATGATTGGAAAAGAGCACAGGTAGTCCCAGTCTTCAGGAAGGGTCGTCGAGCAGATGCGCAAAACTATAGAACTATATCTCTGACGTCGATCTGTTGTAGAATTTTAGAACATGTTTTTTGCTCGCGTATCATGTCGTTTTTGGAAACCCAGAATCTACTCTGTAGGAATCAACATGGATTCCGGAAACAGCGATCGTGTGAGACCCAACTCGCTTTATTTGTTCATGAGACCCAGAAAATATTAGATACAGGCTCCCAGGTAGATGTTATTTTCCTTGACTTCCGGAAGGCGTTCGATACAGTTACGCACTGTCGTCTGATAAACAAAGTAAGAGCCTACGGAATATCAGACCAGCTGTGTGGCTGGATTGAAGAGTTTTTAGCAAACAGAATACAGCATGTTGTTATCAATGGAGAGACGTCTACAGACGTTAAGGTAACCTCTGGCGTGCCACAGGGGAGTGTTATGGGACCAGTGTTTTTCACAATATATATAAATGACCTAGTAGATAGTGTCGGAAGTTCCACGCGGCTTTTCGCGGATGATGCTGTAGTATACAGAGAAGTTGCGGCATTAGAAAATTGTAGCGAAATGCAGGAAGATCTGCAGCGGATAGGCACTTGGTGCAGGGAGTGGCAACTGACCCTTAACATAGATAAATGTAATGTATTGCGAATACATAGAAAGAAGGATCCTTTATTGTATGATTATATGATAGCGGAACAAGCACTGGTAGCAGTTACTTCTGTAAAATATCTGGGAGTATGCGTGCGGAACGATTTGAAGTGGAATGATCACATAAAATTAAATGTTGGTAAGGTGGGTACCAGGTTGAGATTCATTGGGAGAGTCCTCAGAAAATGTAGTCCATCAACAAAGGAGGTGTCTTACAAAACACTCGTTCGACCTATACTTGAGTATTGCTCATCAGTGTGTGATCCGTACCAGATCTGGTTGACGGAGGAGATACAGAGGAGCCAAAGAAGAGCGGCGCGTTTCGTCACAGGGTTATTTGGTAACCGTGATAGCGTTACGGAGATGTTTAGCAAACTCTCTTGCAGAGTCTGCCACTTAAGAGAAGCGCTCAGCATCGCGGTGTAGTTTGCTCGCCAGGTTTAGAGAGGGTGCGTTTCTGGATTAGGTATCGAATATATTGCTTCCACGTACTTATACCTCCTGAGGAGATCACGATTGCAAAATTAGAGAGATTCGAGCGCGCACGGAGGCTTTCAGACAGTCGTTCTTCCCGCGAACCATACGCGAACAGAAAAGGGAGGTAATGACAGTGGCACGAAAAGTGCCCTCCGTCACATACCGTTGGGTGGCTTGCGGAGTATAAATGTAGATGCAGAACTGTTTCTTCAAGAGTTCACCCATTGCCAGTAAAGATAAGAGATTATTTCATTTACTTGTTGCCAAACATTGTTTACTAATTCTAGGAAAATACGAAAGGGTAAGCTATTGAGGTAAAGAATTAGATAATATGTGGTGTCACTGCCAGACACCACACTTGCTAGGTGGTAGCTTAAATCGGCCGCGGTCCATTAGTACATGTCGGACCCGCGTGTCGCCACTGTGTGATCGCAGACCGAGCGCCACCACACGGCAGGTCTCGAGAGACGTACGAGAACTCGCCCCAGTTGTACGACGACGTTGCTAGCGACTATACTGACGAAGCCTTTGCTCTCATTTGCCGAGAGACAGTTAGAATAGCCTTCAGCTAAGTTAATGGCTACGACTTAGCAAGGCGCCAATTGTATCAGTGCATGTATCTTACGAGTCTCATTTGTATAGTCAAGAGAGATGTACCAAAAGGAAGCATTAAAAGTTAAGTATATTCCAAAGCTACGTATTTTCTTTATAGCAGTCATAACGTATCCTGTTCTAGACTTGACGCCAGTCGGCGTGTGTGTACGCGTGCATTTCGGCTTCCTTCTCCGTGTGGCGTAGCAAGCTTGTTACGCCATAACATAATATCTACCGAGGATATCACGAACATGAATTAACCTGGATGAAGTTAAGCTTGAAAAATCGCTAAAAATGGTAATCGGATGCTTCTATATATAGCCTTAGTTAGGAGCTGTGGTGCTAAATCCTTTAGAGAGAACTTCCAGAATATCGCTAACACTTTTCCTGATCGTGCCGTTGTAATAGGGGGGGGGGGGGGGTGACTTCAACTTGCCAGGTACAGATTAGTAGAGACATACTACGAAAAAAATGGTTCAAATGGCTCTGAGCACTATGGGACTCAACTGCTGAGGTCATTAGTCCCCTAGAACTTAGAACTACTTAAACCTAACTAACCTAAGGACATCACAAACATCCATGCCCGAGGCAGGATTCGAACCTGCGACCGTAGCGGTCTTGCGGTTCCAGACTGCAGCGCCTTTAACCGCATGGCCACTTCGGCCGGCCATACTACGAACACTGGTCCCATAGGTAGGGATTCGTGAGGCATTATGGTGAATGTTTTGTCCGAAAATTACTGATAGCAGACAGAGAAAAAATTCCAGAAGGTAACGTCTTAGACCTTCTACGAACAAGCAGACCTGGAACTAAATGTAAATGTCGTGTGACTAGGGCCTCTCGTCGGGTAGACCGTTCGCCGGATGCAAGTCTTTCGATTTGACGCCGCTTCGGCGACTTGCGCTTCAATGGGGATGAAATGATGATGATTAGGACAACACAACACCCAGTCCCTGACCGGAGAAAATCTCCGACCCAGCCAGGAAGCGACCCCGGGCCCCTTGGATTTTCATTCTGTCGCGCTCACTACTCAGCTACCTTTTTTTATTATTTTTTTATTTTTTTCGCGTCTCCGTCTACCCCTTATAGTCCGTCCTTCCGCTCGCCATTAAGTCGCCTTCTTCGGCGCGGCTTCAAATGCCTTGACAAAAGAAAACAAAACGTGTGTGATTACATGCTCTTGCATTATTTAAGAAGATACAGTCATCCACGTAAAGGAGACGATAACTGAATGTCAATATGGCTCCATTGCCTTGTGGTAAAAGAAAAACACAATGAAGTTAAACCAAAAGGGAGATTACATTCCTTTTAAAAATAAAATTAAAAGGTGTATTCTGAGCTATTAGAAGTTAAATAAAAACTGATATCCTTCTCAGAACAGAAAACTTAATTTTCTTCTTCTGACGAAATGAAACTTCAACCCTGCCAGTCGATCTGCTTAATGATCGTTTACATGAAGTTCAATCAATTAATCTGTTATGCTCCTTAATTTTATGTTACAGTCTTGAGTAAGTAGTTTGCGAATTTGTCGTTATAGTTTATTTGTTTTCATTAGCATATAGTACTAAGTTGTAAGATAGACCCAGAAGTCTTCCTTACTCTAATCTTCTTTTGTAAATAAGTAGTGTACTGTTATTCCTTTTAACCAGTTGAGTGCGCTTCTTCTCGTCTGTGGTTACGATGTATCATCCGGCGTCAGAAAGTCAGCAGGTGTTTTATAGCTGGGCGATGTCCTACTGCTGAGTGCTAACTTATTCGTAATATATTCCCACACATATTTTACTTTGTCACACACGAACCTGTGTTTATCAGTATCTATTAAATTGCATGTTGTACACAAAGGTGAATCTGCGAGGTGGATGTTACGTAGTTTGGAGTTAGTTGCCAGTTTTCTGTTAACTGCAAAATACCAAGTGGCTCTCATTGTGGACGGCAAGTACCGACAATGGATGTTCTCCCAGATTACCTTCCAGTTGTAAAGTTTGTATTTTTCTTCGATGTTAAAATCAAATGGCTCTGAGCACAATGGGACTCAACTGCTGAGGTTATTAGTCCCCTAGAACTTAGAACTAGTTAAACCTAACTAACCTAAGGACATCACAAACATCCAAGCCCGAGGCAGGATTCGAACCTGCGACCGTAGCGGTCTTGTGGTTCCAGACTGCAGCCCCTTTAACCGCATGGCCACTTCGGCCGGCCTTCGATGTTATTTTTCTTCTTATCTTTCATGAGTACCTGGTATACATGTTTTACTTTCTTCATTTCGTTTTCGGGGATCCTTGTTTGTACATAAGTGTACTCCAGTAAAAACCATTTTAAATGGTAAGGTCCGTTCGGAATATGTTGCACCGTGATAGGTGGACTGAGGTCGGACGGAGCTATCTCAGTAAGCAGATGAGCAGCGAGACTATCAGCTGAGTGTTTCCATTGGTGTAAAGTTTTTGAGATGTATAAAGCTTGCGCCTTCTTTCCAACATCTATAAGATTTAAGCTACCATTTTTTGTAGCAAGCGTTAAGGTGTCAAACTGAACTTTAAAAATGTGATGACTGCTGACAAACTGTGCTAATGCTGACATAATTCGTTTTGCTGTGATTGCAGACATTGGCAAAAGTTGAGCGACATAATTGAGATTTGAGGTGAAGTAGACATTTGCGACCGTTACTTTCTGAATTTCATTTAATTTTCGTACACTGTGTTCCCATATGCTGGCACGTATGGTCTGGAGAAGCTTTCTATAGTTGGTTGCAATTGTGTGACGGATATTACTCTGAAAATCAATTCCAAGACACTTGAAGATTTTCAGCTGACGTAGTTGTCTGTGAGGGTGCGATCCTAGGCCGCGGCCGGTGTTGAGTATTCCAGACTTTATCCAGTTTAGTTGTGCACTGATGCTTGCTCATATTGCCTGACTATATGTAGTGCGGTTTCCACTTCAGTTCTGTTGAGTACAAGGAAACCGACATTGTCTGCATACGCCTTGCACACAACTCGGGATCCATGTATTTGTATGCCCTGTAAACTTTGCGTCAGGGTAGTCTACAACGGCTCAATGGCAATAGCAAAAAGCGCCATGGACATTGGGCAACCCTGACTGATGGAACTGGCTATCTCTATTGCTCGAGTAGGCTGTCCATTGATTATGACATTGGATAAATTAGTCGCTACCATCTGTTGTATAACGACAACGAACCCAGGTGGAAAACGCATCGCATACATTGTACGAAAGAGATACTGGTGGTTAACACTGTCAGAAACTTTATCGAAATCCAAAGACTACCGGGGGCGGACGCCTGGAACTTATCGAATCAGTAAACGTAAATGAAGTTATGAGT
Organism: Schistocerca nitens; assembly: GCF_023898315.1. NCBI lineage: Eukaryota > Metazoa > Arthropoda > Insecta > Orthoptera > Acrididae > Schistocerca > Schistocerca nitens. The sequence goes on along the minus strand of NC_064615.1, from coordinate 1,110,264,752 downwards.
CACAATAAAGCTGTTCCTGGCAACTATGAGCAAGGGTTTTACAAGAAACTGTACAGTATGTGTATAGTCAGCATCAAATATTCAGTGCTGGGGACGATGACGTGGAGCACAAATGAGGAAAATTCAAAAGCGTTCTTCAGGTATGTTCCGAGCAAGGTTTTAATGGACGCGAAAGACCCAACGTGGTTTAACACCAGTTTAACATCGTGTTATGTAAACACAAATTCAAGAGAATTCAAAACCTAACTGACAAACGAAAGCTGACCGAAGCGAAAATGAGCGTAAGGAGAGCAATGGCAGAAGCGTTCAGTGACTTTGAAAGTAAAATTTTGTCAAAACATATGTGTAAAAACCCTAGGAGGTTTTGGCCTTACGCACTCATAAAATCAGTAAGCGATCCTCTATTCATTCACTCAGCAATGATGCTGACCCCGAAACGGAAGATAACAGAGAGAAGGCCGAAATTCTGAATTCGGTCTTCCGAAATTGTTTCACTGCGGAAGATCGTAACACAGTGGCTCCCTTCAATCATCGTAAGAACGTCGAAACGGCAGATACTGAGATAACCGATCGTCGAACAGAAAAGCAGCTACAATCGCTTGGTAGTGGAAAGGCGTTAGAACCAGATGATATACCAATAATATTCTATAGAGATTATGTGAAAGAAGTTGCCCACCTTTTAGCAGCAATTCATCGTAGATCGTTGGAGCTACCAAGGGTAACCAGCAAGTGGAAAAAAGCACAGGTCGTCCTGGTTTTTAACAAGGCACGCGTAACAGATGAACACGATTATAGATCCATATTATTGGTGTCAATCTGTTGTAGAATTACGGAACATGTTTTATGCTCAAGAATTATGATAATTTTGTAGAACGAATATCTCCTATCCCATCAGGTAGAAAACGAATGAAACGAAAGCGAATGCTTTGACAGAAATACACCTGCGCAGGACACCAATGTTTGACGTCAGAATATGTCCGATAAGAATAGAAGAGAACAGACCACAACACTAGATCGCAACAGTCTCTTCCTCACACAATAACTGCCGAGCAATTTGTTACAGATGCGTATTCCTAAGATGTGGCTGTACTATCCAATAAATTATCATGTTAAGGTGTTCCTATCTCTGCTGCAGAATCAAAACCAAAACAGCTAGTAAACTGAGAGTTCGAAACATATTTTTGATGAAAACTGGTGCTAGTGATACAACACTTCCTGAATGTTTGCAAGAAATCTAGTTCTTAAATCCATTTCCCCTGTATTTCATAAACCAAACGATAACTCATCTCTAGCTCTGACCGGTTTTTCATGATCATAATAGTAACAACTAGACGTATTTCACACAATTTCACATGTTTAGCGGTGCTAAATCTCTCGAGTACACTACGTTTACATATTTAGTTGCTGTTATACCTATGTCTGGCAGTCTCGAGAATGATATTGCACACAGTTTACACTAATTTCAAACTTTATACCTCCTCGCAGTACATTCCTTCTGTAACCTCGAATTCGCAGAATGGGTGAAACTTGTAGCTGTAGTTCTGGCACGTGGTAGTACTATACACTGAATTGTAACGTTGAGTAAACACATTTTTACCACCGACTCAAAACCGCTACAACTTTGAAGCTGAATGTTTAACACGTATAATTGTTTGGACGCCTTCCGGTCGTCCGAATGTATCATTAGAAACTCTCTCACATTATATGTACATGGTAAGAGATGATGAAAGTATCATATTTGAAGTCACATTTTATGGAAACTTTCACTGTAAAAATAAAGTAGCTAACCATTAGATTACGGTCTTCCTTTCAATTTTTTCCAGAGATACAGCTAATAAGAATGAACTGTGTATCTCTTAAGAAGTAGCGAACATTTTAGTGGTGACAAATTATTATACCATAACATCTGACACCTTTTTCACGCCGAGTGCAAGTATTTTTATATGGACTTACATTCCAAGTTTACTATCAAGAAGCTCCATCAGTGTTGTGAGGAAACTGATCAGCTGTCTAGACAGCACTTTCAGATGGTTGTACCGCAACCCGAAGTACTTAACACCTAAACTCATCAAAAATATGTGTGAAACATTCAGCTTCAGAGTTGTAGCGGTTTTGAGTCGGTGGTAAAAACTTGTTTACTTAAGATGACAATTTAATGTATAGTAATACCAAGTGCCAGAACTACAGCTACAAGTTTCCACTTATTCCACGAATTCAAAGTTACAGAAGAAATGTACTGCGAGAACGTATAAAGTTTAAAATTAATGTACACTGTGCGCAGAGTTGTGGCAACTTCTGCCACCGAACGTATCAGGATGACCAAATGCAGTGGGAAGACACCAAATGTAGTGGTCAGGTGCTAGGAGGTGTCGTATTAAAACTCGGCGAGAACTTTCCAAACGATTTATTTGTTTCCACTACAGTGCACCATTCACCTCGCTGTGTGTCACAGGGCCCCACAATGCTGAGGAAGCACCCCAGCCGCCTGTGCAACGCAACGCTGTGTCGTCCCATCCTTGTACACCAGCTGCAGAGTTCCGATTACGTCAGGATGGCTGCGCCAGCAGCCGACTCAGCGGCCACCGTCCTTGTTGTTTCCGTGCTGCTCCCCGTGAGCCGTAGGCCAGCAGGCCAGCCCCGCTGCTGCTTCTTCCTCGCTGGTGAGGCTGAGAATGTGGCGACAACGACTGCCCGTGATCCGGCGTCCGAATCTGCGGCCCTCGCCTCGGGAGTCTCCGGCGTTTGTCGGGAGCCGAGACGACTGCCCGCAGTAGTTAGCCGAAGAGTGGCCCGCCACTGGCTGGCTGCGGACACCGTGTCAGCCTCAGAGGGTCGAACCAACGACCTGCTGTGGACTGGAATGCTGGCACCCCATCTGTTGCTGCGTGTAGCCCCGTGGTGTGATACGCCCCACTGTCCAGGAGAGCTGCCACACTTGAATGAATCTCGTTAGAAAATGGTACCTAATTATGCTCGGCTTTGCGCCTCTGTTTTGCCAAGCGCGATGTTTTGCATCACGTATTCATAACACTTAGGTTGGGGAAACTGCTGTGTGCACCCTCTCCTGCAGTTCTACGCCCCTGTGGCCTCTATTTGCCTTCGCAACTGCTGGTATGTGTAACTTACTGCAATCTGTCCCGCACCTGGCTGTAACTCGTGCTCTGAATATCAGACAAAACTAACTTTCCCTATCCTAAACGGTGGTTCCGCTACATTATTCCCCTCTTAGGAAAGACCCAGTCCCCAGGTCAACCCTTAACTACCTCTTAACTTGTTTGGGTCAGCACCTATGGCATATTTCCTTACTACTAGAAAACTTAAATGTGGTCCAGTGCCATCTTAAAACCATGAAATCAAACAAAACGTAAAAATTCCTTACTGGACGACCACTGCTCGATCAACCCCGTACTTACTCGCCTCACGTGCTCCGTATCCAATCCATTGGGACTTGGACTACCCTTAGTTCCCTCATGCAATTAGCTCTCCGCCTGATCAGAAAGAAAATAACACATAACAAAGTTAAGGCTGCGATGATATTATTTGCCATGGCCTTTCCCTATACTGAGCGACATGTTGCACATGCTGTTCAGCTGATATGAGCCCTTGTTCCTCTAAAACGAACTGGTTTACAGATCTCAACAGACCCGGCTAAGGTGTTTGATTGAACAAGGTCAGATTCTGCCTTCGCAAAAACTCTAAGGTGGTTTCTGAACAGCACAGCTGTGGCTGCGTAACTTGCAGTTGCGTGACTCCTGAAATTGACACTGGCAGATGGAGGTTGGTCCTGTTATGATACACTTAGTTCCATTGATTAAAATTCCGCTTCTGTAAACACTCCTTGCTGAAAACAACTTGCTACTACTACCAAATTCTCGTATGTGGAGAAGATCCAATGGATCCCGACCCGTTACAAGCTCAAGTTTGGTTCCACAATGTCCCTTGGGCAGTCTATTCTGTTACCCCTGGCTAAAAGTAACTGCACCGTGCATCTGTCCCATATTTGTAGTTTCACAGATTTTCCTCCGACGTTCACTATTTTTGATCCAAACTCAACACCAATTGTGGGACTACTTTCATCCTTAAATTTACATTATATGAACTGGTGCAATAAACACGACTTTCCTGACCCAGCACTGTCGATAACTAAAAATTTAAACAAGAAATCATACTCTGATATCGTTCACCACATATTTATTACGGCTTTGCCGCAAAATTTACTCCGACGCATTTATTTCTCCAGAACTGCGTTCGATTTCTCCTCCAACAACACTCCACATACTTCAGACACTACACTTCCCTTTTCAGTGACCTGAGGACAGGCATCACCATCACCCTTCCTCCCTCTTCTGCTGCCCCTAGCAGGCTCACAATACTCGAAAGCACATATAAAATACAATTCCTAATTAATCTACGCAAACCCAATGATACATAACAAGAAAACAAAAAAACTACAAATACTCTACTACTTTCTGGATCGCAAAGCATTCGGTACTTCATGCTGTACTCTATCTTTCTGGTTTTCTCTGTGCTTATCACCTCTCTTCACTCTCTCTTTCTTCCTCTTTCCTTTCTGTGACACTCCTGGGATCACATCTGGGCAACCCTTAAATGGCAGTAACCGCCCAATGTGTACTATCGTCGTTCTAGTTGGCAGCTGAAGCTTAACATTAACGGGAGATGTGGTTTCAACAACTTGGTATGGCCCTTGATACCTCGTGAGGAACTTCTTCGTTTTCCCTTTTTGCGTATAGGGGCTGGACATCATCACCCATTGCCCCACTCTATACTGCAGTAAACTTCCTTTCCGCTTCACGGCGTCTTCTGCCTTTCCAAACTCTTCGTATTCGGATTTTGTACCCGTACAGATTCACCGCTCCTTCCTTTCTGTAGCTTCAATAAATCAAACGGTGACGGCATTTTTCGCCCGCAAACTACCTCATATGGAGACAAACCGGTATTAGTATGGACTTTTGCATTGTATGCGCATACAATATGCTTCAAATACTCGTCCCACTGATGGTGATGAGAATCCATAAAAAATCTCAACATCTTCCCGATTGTTCTGTGTACCCTTTCTGTCATTCCATTGGCCTGTGGATGAAACGCGCTCGTCCACGTTCAACAATTTACATAATTCCTTCATTAAATCCGACAAGCCGGCCGTTGGTGGCCGAGCGGTTCTAGGCGCTTCAGTCTGGAACTGCGCGACCACTACTGTCGCAGGTTCGAATCCTGCCTCGGGCATGGATGTGTGTGATGTCCTTAGGTTAGTTAGGTTTAAGTAGTTCGAAGTTCTAAGGGACTGATGACATCAGATGTTAAGTCCCATAGTGCTCAGAACCAAAGCCAAATCCGACATGGAATCGGTCGCTTGCTCAGTAATTGTTGTCTCTGATACACCAAACTTCAAAATCCAATTGCTCACTAACGCTTGCGCGACCATTGCTGCCTGTTGATTTGACTTAGCCACCATCTCCACATACCTCGAAAAATGGTCTGTTATTGTGAGAACGAATCTGTTCCCCGATGGTGTTCGCCTAAAATGTCCTAAGACATCAATTCCGAGCAAAGTGAATGAACATGTCGCTTCCAGTAATAGTGGCAGCTGTATCGGTTTGCGACTCGAATCTGCTCTCTGCGCACATGGTATACAATTCTTGACGAACTGATCCACATCTACTTTCCTACCTCTCTACCAAGACCTCTCCGCCACTCTCCTATTTGTCGCTCTACACCCTCCATGACCAGATAACACGTGATCATGTGCTTCCTTTAAAACCTCATCCCTCAACTTCGCTGGCACTACTATCCTTGGCCCTAACTTCGTTTCCCTGCACAGAAGAGCGTCGTACATATTAACTGTGGCTGTGTCCGATATAATTTACAACCGTTGTCCTCGTCCTGTAATTCTTGCCATACTGCTAGGTCATAACCTATGACTTGTACTTTTGCCACCTTTCTACTTAGTGCATCTGCATTACCGTGCTTCTCCCCAGGCTTGTGCACCACCTCGTGGTCGAATTCACTAAGCGTCACAGCCCATCTAATGAGTCTAGTGGACGGATCCTTCAACCCCAACAACTACTTGAACCCAGCATGATCTCTCATTACCCGAAATCTTCTCCCATATAAATAACATTTAAAATATGTGATTCCATACATTACTCCAAGCATCTCCCTCTCTGTTGTTGAGTAATTATTCTCTGCTGCATTCAATTGCCTAGACGCGTAGGCTACAGGATGTTCTTTGCCATCAATTTCCTGACTAAGAACACACCCTAAGGCTTGATACGATGCATCGCATGCTAGTATAAACTCCTTTTCCAAATCTGGAAACACACAAGAACCGGAATTCTTGTTACAGCAGTATCATTCTCGAGACTGCCAGTGACAGGTATACCAATAACTAAATTCGTAAACGTAGTATGCTCGAGAGATTTAGCATGGCTAAACATGGGAAATTGTGTGAAATACATCTAGCTGTTACGATTAAGATTATGAAAAACCATTCACAGGTAGAGATAAGTTATCCGTTCATACATGAAGTACAGGCAAAAAGAATTTGAGACTAGATTTCTTGGAAGCATTAGGGAGGTGTTGTATCACTAGCACCAGTTTTGTTCCAAAATACGTGTGGAACTCTGTTTCCTAGCTATTGTGGTTTTGAGCCTGTAGCAGAAAAAGGAACACCTTAGCGTGATAATTCAATGGACAGTACCGCCACATGATAGGACTACACATCTTCCTACATCCTCATCTACATCTACATGGATACTCTGCAAATCACACTTAAGTGACTGGCATAGGTTTCATCGAAACACCTTCACAACAATTCTCTATACTCCAATCTAGAACAGCACGCGGAATAAACGAACACCTATATTTTTACGTGCGAGCTCTGATTTCCCTTATTTTATTATGATGATCGTTTCTCCCTAAGTAGGTCGGAGTCAACAAAATATTTTCACGTTCGAATGAGGAAGTTGGTGATTGATATTTCGTGGGAAGATTACGCCACAGCGACTAACGCCTCTGTTTTAAAGATGTCCACCCCAAATCCTGTATAACGTTAGTGACACTTTCTCCCCTGTTTCGCGATAGTAGAAACCGTGCAACTATTCTTTGAACTTTCTCGATGTACTTCGTTAATCATATCTGATAAGGATCCAGAAAGCGCAGTAGTACTCCAAAAGAGGACGGACAGGTGTAGTGTAGTCAGTGTCTTTAGTACAGCTCTTACATTTTCTAAATGTTCAGCCCATAAAACGCATTCCTTGGTTTGCCTTCCGACAAAGTTTTCTTTGTGTTTTTTTCCAATTTAAGTCTTCGTAATTATGATTACTAGGTGTTTAGTTGAATTTACGGCTTTTAGATTTGACTGGTTTATCGTGTAACCGAAGTTTGCCGGATTCCTTTTACCACTTGTGTGGATGACCTCATACTTTTCGTTATTTAGGGAAATTACCAATTTTCACACCACACATACATCTTTTCTAAATCGTTTTGCAATTCGCTTTGATCTTCTGTTGACTTTACTAGACACTAAACAAGAATATATTCTACAAGCAACCTATGAAGGCTGATCAGATTGTCTTCTAAATAGTTCATGTAGACAACTTCCCGTTAGTTACTACGGTTTGTAACCTCTCTGACAGGAAATCATGAATCAAGTCGTATAACTGGGGCGATATTCCAAACACAGGCAATTTCACTACAAGCTCCTTGTGTGGTACAGTGCCAAAAGCCTTCCGGAAACCTAGAAATACGGTATCAATTGGAAATTCTTTGTCAAAAGCACTCTACGCTTCATGTGTGTAAAGAGCTAGTTGCGTTTCACAAGAACAAAGTTTTCTAAATCCTTGTTGACTCCCTGTCAATAGACCATTCTCTTCGAGGTAATTCATAATGTTCCAATACAACACATAGTTCTGCTACATGTGACGTTAATGATATGGGTCTGTAATTTAGTGGATTACGCCTACTACCCTTCCTGAATATCTGTGTGACCTTTGCAACAAGCCAGTTTTTGGACACGGATCTTTCGTCGAGTAATCAGTTGTATGCGATTGTTAAGTGTGGAGCTACTACGTCAGCATACTCTGTAAGGAACGTAATTGATATACAGTCTGGACCGGAAGACTTACTTTTATTAAGTGATTAAATTGCTTCACTACTACGAAATAGCTGCTTCTAAGTTAGTCATAATGACAGCTGTTCTTAATTCGAATTCTGGAATGTTTACTTCGTCTTCTTTGGTGAACGAATTTCTGAAGGTTGTGTTTAGTAACTCTGCTTTGGCAGAAATATCGTCGATGATATTTCCATTGTTATCGTGCAGAGAAGACAATGTCTTGTCGGTAGCATACTTTACACACAACCAGAATCTCTTTGGATTTTCTGCAAGAATTAGAGGCAAAGTTTTGTTGTGTAAACATTTATAAGCGTCTCACATTGAAGTCCGAGCTAAATTTCTAACTGTTTTAGGATATCGCCAACCTTGGAGATTTTGCGTTCGTTTGAATTTGGCATGCATTTTTTCGATTAACAAACTGCTTGACAGTTATTATGTGACAAAGAGACTTCATTTCCTTTATTGTGGCTGACTTGAATTGTTGTCTGACTTTATACAGTATCGGATAAATTGATGGACGACTTAAATTTTATGGAAATCCCATTTAATGTAAAGGAAAAGTGGTGTAGAGGAATGTATTAGTGTCAATTGTAGAGTGCAAGACAGATATCGAACGAAATCAGAGATGCTGTGTTAGAAGCGTTTCTGCAAGGCTACAAATCATGCACGCCGTGGAAGCCATCAAAGTACACATCGTGGAGTGTATCTTACATCTCTGTTAGTCGTTACCTTTCCTATTCCACTCACAATTGGAGCAATGGGAGAACGAGGGAGTGCCATCGTGCGTTAGGTGTTCTCTTTCGAGTAAATTTAAAGCATCCAATTGCGTTGCACCTGCTCTGCAAAAATGATCACTAATCCATAGCAGGTATCTCATAAAAAACTTTTCGATGAGTGTCACTTGTGTGTTGAAACATAAAGTAAGTGTTCCCGACTTCCGGTTGGTGTTCAGTACAGCTCCGAGATGTCACACACTAGCAAAATAAGGAATATCACGACGGATTTATGATTGCAGAGAAGAGTTCCTACCAAGCAGCATGTTGTCATTAACAGTACCTATAAATTTCCATGACTTCGGAACCATATTCGCTGTTTTCGAGATAAAATTCAGTCTTTTTGTTACACTAATTGTTCTAAAAAGCGCAAGAATACACCTGGTGTTGAACTTTATGCTTCCGTTGGCTCCTGTCTCAGTGTACTGGAAGTTCTTCGACATAGTCAGCTACTGTGAAATTTCTAAACTGAGAAGTGTTTAAGATCTCACGAAAGCCTCTGTTTAAGTACCTACTGAGTGACGTACTCAACTGGAATGAACTGCATGTCCCAACAAGTAAGAAATAAATAAATTTTGACGGTACTATTGTTTGTAAATACGAAAGGAGACGGAAACACAAAGCACTAAAGGCAGTCATAGTCGTAGCGTGTGGCTCGTAATATTCGTGAAGAACCTTAAGACACTGTACAGTTCGTAAGTGCGAAATAATGGAGAAGACTGTGTTGAGGTATCCAGCATGTATCCATCAGTAGGTGACGGGCGAACATCTGCCTGCAATCCAAAATGACGTGGCGCAGGCTGATCCACACTTATATTGGACAGGTAACAGCAGCTGGTTACACGAGACCAAACCACCCGCTGGAGCGTCCAGCAGGTCAGCTGCGAATACGGCGTGTGCTGTATAGCTGACTAAGGCTTACGGCAAGAGGCGGCTGTGGCAGCAGTGTTGGCGCGGCCAGCGCCTGCCATCATCCGGCATGGTGCTGCACCTCACGGCAGCTGCGGTGGTTAAATAAAGACCCATGTGAGTGCCTCTCCTGTTGCTTTCCCTCCACTACACACTACAGCGACGTGTGTTTGACAACCATACAGACTCCTTGAGTGGGTTATTCACGGCTCCGACATCCACTGGAGTTTCGTCAAGTACTGCTCCATAACAATCCGTGTGCTTCCCATGTCTCTGAACTTAGAACGAGAAGATTTTGATTTTCATGTCTCCTTTAAACCTGCGATAAGTGAATTTTGTGAATTTTGAAACTGAAGGTTGCTGCTTAGCGGAGTGTGGAATCGTTAAACTTGTAATGTCGTCGTGGGGAGCCAGAAGGGTGGGTTCTTTGAAGTTTAATGACAGAGGGGTATTGACTAAACACAGGCCACTGGTACGCTGTAACAACGTTGGAACTTCTCGTAGGCGATTGAGGGTGAGAGTGTAGGTCGAGTTTACAATTTTTCCTGCACCTGGCGCCACACAGCGTCGGTTTGCAACGCTTTTCTGGGTTGTCGAATTGCTAATGTCAACATCAGATTTGCTTGTGTCTTCTGTGAATAGTGAATATGTGGTGCAGTCGAAACTCCGTACAACGATTACCGATACAATGATAAACCCGGGTGTAGCGATAATTTTGTAGAGTTACGGCTGGTTTCCTATATGTACTATTCTGTATACAGCTGATTAAAACGATGGAGAAATTTCAGCAACATCCCGTAATAACGAAGACAAACTTTCGTGTATATAACTGTTTTCAGCTTCTAAGAATTTGCCATAAGGGTACGTATTGCTCCTAAAACCTCATTACCTTCAGCGTCATATTTTCGAAAGCTTCGCTACGTACAGAGCTGGCAGTAAGCAAGTAGCGAACTCCTCATAGCCGCAGGCGAGCCCTTCTCAGCGTCAGTTACACAGTCATAGACTTCCTGCGTTTGAACCATCGTTATATGTTTAAATGTGTACATTATCGAACATGAGTTGCGTTCTTCAATGTTGTGTGGGGCTCAAACGAACTTTACTTCCGTGACTTTCACGATTTTTGAATGTTTTTATCTTATTGCAAATACGCCATGGACTTGACTAATAAGATTTAGGGTTAGAAACTAAAAAGCAGATTTTCAAAGAGATCGATAACGGAACGAAACAGTTAGACGTCGCGAGGAAGTATCAACGTTATCTGCATTCCTCAATAAACAAAAAGAAATTGAAGAAAGTTCTCTAAGTGGCAAGTTTAACCTTTCAAGAAAATGAATCAAAGCGGATCAGGTGACGATGTGAACAGTGCTTCACTGCCATTTAATAATGAATTTCGAGCACAAAACCAATTAATGGCTCATTGAAATGTCAAAAAGCCTTAGATTGCGATAAGTTGCTTGGTGATACTAATTTTACGGTAGTAATATCTGATAGCAGATATTTAGAGAAAGACATGAGATCATTTTTAAAGTGATTTCACGTGAAGAACAATCAGCTCCTTTAGGTGATGCAGAATGTTGGCACGTGTAAACTGGTGGAAAAAATACAGTCCCAAAAAAAAGTACAATCTATAAGAGACTCAGCTGTTTTACCAGCTGATGTCCGAGAAATCGATGGCCTTTAGAGGAGAAAAGTGTAAAAGAGGGAAGCAATTTAAACTACTCCCCAGGATTCTTCTTTGGAAACAACGAGTCACTGAGACGGAGTTGGCACCTCTCGTGATCACATGATCAATAAATACCTGATGCTTAAAAAATATAAGAAACCTAGCAGGTAAGAGTATATACATTTTATCTTATCTTCCTTTAATTTTAAAGTTGATTGAGGACCTTCATCTGTAATGTAATGCGTGTGCATGAAGACTACATACAGTACAGTACTATCCCGCAGTATTTTTATATATTTCCCTTATTATAAATGTGATTTACTTTATTGCATTAGTTACAAGGCATATTGAAAAGCATGGATGACGTCTGCTTTCATTATCGGGTGGCTGCTTTTTCTTGATAACGAGATAAAAGAAGAAATAAGTATACTGCATTTCTGTTGGATAATTGTAGTGCACGTAACAAAGTGTCAGCGTTGAAGAATGTAGAATCATGCTACTTCTCACTGAAATATACTCCGATGCTTCAGTCATTAGACATGGGGATAGTTAAGAACCTCATGCCGAAATACCGTTCACCTCTAATTCAAGACGTGATCGTAAAACTTGAAATAAATGTGGACAGTTCCTTGTGTAGCAGATGCCAAGCAGGCCTGTGACATGATTCTAGAATCTGTCATCGAAGAGTTAAAGGGTAATTTTTTCTGCTGAATGGACTGATGATGACAGTGATGTGATTATCGAGAATCCTTTTCCTCTGATGGAACTAATAGGTCAATTGGATAATGTTCAGCAAGTAGCATATTCAGTCGCCAGTGTTTCAGCGGAACAGTTGATTGCGTTAGAGAAGATAGAGACAATATTCACACGAAAATCTTTAAGGAAAAATAAGCTAAGGAATATAAGCGAATTCTTCTCTACATGAGGCTAAGGTAATCTACTGATAAGTGTAGTGAACAAATTGTGTTTTATTATTTGTTTTTAGTGTTATTTCTCATCGGAAAAGTGCTACAATTACTTTATATACCGACTCTTAAGATACAGTATTGTAGTAGTCATTATTAAGAAAACTGTTGTGTTGGCAGAAGAGCCAACACCGTGTTACGAATGGAGGCCGAAGTGCACGCGTTTCAGCTCACTCAGGCTGACGTGAGGAGGGAAGAACTATACTGACGTGAGGTTTGGAACATGACAAGGAATTAGAATTCAGTTTGATACTTAACTTTAATCCATTAATGACGAACGTCGCTCTTGACGGTACATGATTCACAATATTATCTGTTAGTAACTGAATTTGGAGGGCAGCGTGGAGGGTAAAAATCGTAGAGGGAGACCAAGAGATGAATACACTAAACAGATTCAGAAGCATGTAGGCTGCAGTAGGTACTGGGAGATGAAGAAGATTGCACAGGATAGAGTAGCATGGAGAGCTGCATCAAACCAGTCTCAGGACTGAAGACCACAACAACAACAGTAACTGAATATGGCGCCTTGCTACTTCGTAGCAAATGACGTAGCTGAAGGCTATGCTAAACTGTCGTCTCGCAAATGAGACCGTATGTAGACAGTGAACCATCGCTGCAAAGTCGGCTGTACAACTGGGCGAGTGCTAGGGAGTCTCTCTAGACTAGACCTGCCGTGTGGCGGCGCTCGGTCTGCAATCACTGATAGTGGCGACACGCGGGTTCGACGTATACTAACGGACCGCGGCCGATTTAAAGGATAGCAACTAGCAAGTGTGGTGTCTGGCGGTGGCACCACAAAAACCTCATTATAAAAATGACCCTCCTATAACAATATCATTTTCTTGGTCTCATGAATATTTTTCTATCGAAGTTTCACCGTATTTGATATGCTGGACTTACCATGTCTGAAGTCTTTCCTAAAACTGCAGTCATCTTTTAACGAAGGTAAGCTATAGAGAAAGCATATATTTGAAAATAGTGTCGTAGTGTTTCCGTTCGTACTACAGTGATGTAGTGTTGATACTGTCAAATATTTGCGATGTATAAATGTCTGAAATAGACTCATTATTCGTTACAGATGCCTTACTGCTGTGACCATTCTGTAAGGAAAAATGGGGAAAAACGAATTTAATCAGTTACCACGGTTTTCTGCTTGATAATGATCTAATAAATAGGCGGTTACGAGTGATTTTTCTACAAAACGTCACGACAAATACGTTAACTAATTCATTAGTAATTTGTAGTTAACATTTTACCTAGTCAGACTATAATCTGAGGTATTACTCCCAGCTAAATTAACCTCTCCCCAAAAACCATCAGTAGCAAAATCTGGTGTGTTTCAAACATAAGACAAGCGCGTGTCCTATGCAAGAATGTTGCATAATAAAGAGAAATATCAAAACTGGCTAATTATCGGTCCCTTCGGGTATAAACACAGATACGGGCAAAACAGTAGTTTCAGTATAGAAAATTTCGTTTATGTAACCATCACCACTTTATATTGACGGGGAAAACAATGAGATACTGCTACTTAACCACGATATTATTGCAGTTGGCCGTTAACGGAAACAAGCGGTGATGCTGCAGTAAACAAGTACAGTGTTGACTGAGGAAAATGCATCATACTGTCAGTGATGTCAGGTCGGTTGTGCATATACTATCAGCCCCCATTAAGCGCTGATTCACGATAAGACGACCGTAGCTTCCTGAGCACAAAGTGCAGTAATATTGTGGTCGGCCAATACAGCTATCTGCTCATATTGTCAACATCTTACCTGCCATACGTGAAATGCAACATAATAATTGTTGTCTGATGCTCCTACCGGTGTTAAAATAATTTAATACTACTGTCTCATAAAAGTAGATTTTACATTTTCTCTAAATTATTCACTTTTAATAACAACTGAGAACAAAGAACTCTACCGAAGCCCCGTTGAAAAATGAGGAGTGAGAGGAGTAACGCCTCGTTAAAAAACCTTGGTTCACCTGACCTGGGTGATAGTACCTTGTAAGGGTTCCTTGCCAGGATAACGGCGAACACCTCAACAGCAGTGTAAGTGGAGCAGCAGATCATCGGAACAGTGGAAATGGCAGAAGAGGCCAGTTTTGTAAAGAAGATAAAGCATATTTAAAAGTCCGGACACGTCTGTGTAGCAAACCCCAGTATCCTGTCCGGCGTCTATTCACCATGTGAGGTGCGGCTCAGCACTGAACTCCAGGAACTAACAGTCCATGGTTCAGTCCAACCAGCATTAGCTGGAACCTAACTACACGCAGAGTAATTCGTACAGGTAGCATTGAAATTACTCCTGTGGTGACAATAAAGCCATCGTATTGTGGGAAGCTTGGGGTCGTACGCCGCAGAAAGTCATAGTTCTCTGGTAAACTTCCATGAAAATCTTACGCATATATTGGCACTCTTAACTTCCGAACACTTATTCAGACGGGCAAATTACAGAATCTTACTACAGAACTCAACAGACAGATAATTCAAGTCCTCACACTTAAGGAGACTAGATTCAGTGATTCGAAAACAACAGACTACAGCAACTACCGTATCTTTAAAAGCAAAACAGACTAGGAGCTGTATTATTTGGTATGGTCTTTATTGTGAATAAGGACTTTCTTGACTCTGTTACAGAAACAGCAGCAGACTAATAATCATGCGAATTAAGCGCACAAACAAGACATATACAATTACTAATGCTCTTCGCGTCTACTAACATTTATAACAAAAAATAACCAGACAAGAAAGAAAAATTTTGGGACAAACTTGAAACTGAGATGTTCAAAATTCCGAAGGAGTACATAATAATTTAATTCCTGTTGGTGAT
Source organism: Schistocerca nitens (assembly GCF_023898315.1). Lineage (NCBI taxonomy): Eukaryota > Metazoa > Arthropoda > Insecta > Orthoptera > Acrididae > Schistocerca > Schistocerca nitens. Next base: position 1,110,249,477 of record NC_064615.1, on the reverse strand, counting down.
TTCAACGCACAAATTGCCAAAGAGAGGAAATATATATATATAAACTGCACACAAATTCACGAACAAGAATGGCATCAGGCTCATCGAGTTGTGCCAAGAAAACAATCAAAAAATTATGTCAACATCACTTCGAAAGAACCCTAAGAAGTAAAAAACTTGGTGATCCCTGATCTTTCAGCTACGTGAATTTCAAGTAGACCACGTTACGGTCTCCTATGATTTACGAAAAGAAATACACGAAGCTCAAATCTGCAGAGAAGCTAATATAATGACCCCAACCTTATCAGAGTCAAAATTAAATTCAAATCAAAATATGAAATGCATAAGAAGAACACAATTGATTCCCAAATTTGATTTGAAAAAAAAAAAACAAGAATCAAAAATTACAGAAGTATGGGAAATGAACCTGCAAACAACTGGAAAGATTTACAAACATAGATTATACAGAAATCAATAGAACTTATCCCATTAAAGAAAAAAATTGAAGCACCCTTGGTGGAATTCAAATTTTGATAATGCAATAGAAGGGAGGTAACGAGTCTTCTTAAACTATAACTGTGATAAATAAGAAATGACACAGAAAAATTTTTTGTAGTCAGAAAACAAACAGTTAAAACACTTAGACGAACTAAAAGAAAATATTTTAATGAAGAATTAAACTCAATTGAAGAATACTTTAGGAAACACAAAACACAGACTTTTACAAAACGTTTCATAATCAAATCAAAGTATACACCCCACGACACTTCTGTTTCAGGAAACAAAATGGAAAATTGGCCCTAGCTAACAAAGAAAATTCTCAATAATTAGCCAAATATTTCTCACGACTTCTAAACTGCTCACAACGAAGTACGAGATTCCCCAGCACACACTAATGAATCTTCACTAGCGCCAACTTAAGAAGCAATTTGTAGTCACATTAAAATGCTCAATAATAATTATAAGTCATTGGAAGAAGGTTGAATTGTAGATGAACTACTGAAGAACGTTGGTCCAAATTCCTGAAAAGAAATCAATCAAGTCATACAAGAAATTTGGCAGACAGAAAAAATTCCAGATGATTTGAAATGTGCACTAATTCATCTATTGCACAAAAAGGGTGATAGATCAGATACAAACAAGCACAGAGCCATTTCACTTTTGCTGTCACTTGCAAAATTTTATCCTCGTGTCTTCTAAAGAGAGCAAAAAAACAGCTAGAACATACAATTTCAGGTTACCAAACAGGCTTTCGTTCTAATAGATCGTGCACAGAACAGATCTATAATCTTAAAACTATTTCAAAAATTAAATCATTCACTTCGAAAGCTATGCTCTGCACATTTGTTGATTTTTTAAAAAAACATACGATTCTATAGATAGATCATCTCTATGCAATATTCTAGAAGAACGCGGACTAGATACGAAAACTCGAAAACTGTTCGAGCAAGCACTGTCAGAAACCAAATCAAAAATTAAATTCATATATGAAATATCAGAACGATTCTTAGTTATAACAGGGGTAAGACAACGAGATGGGATCTCGCCACTATTATTCAACATAGTTTTAGACAAAGTAATGAAAGAATGGGAAATGGAACTAAGAAAACAAAACTTTTGGAATCCAATCGAACTAGAAAGAGGTCAAGGAAAACTGAGCGTCCCGTGCTTAGCGTTTTCAGATGACTTGACGATTGAAACCGACAATGAAAAAACAGCAATGATACAAATCGAGACCCTCAAAGAATGTGCAGAGAAGGTTGGCCTGGAAATCTGCTTTGAGAAGACAGCATTCATGTGTTCCAAGTTAGATATTCCGTAACTTAAAACAAATTGTGGAGAGATCAACAAACACTTTAACTACCTCGGTGAAATTATTGAAACAATAGGGATTTAAAAAATAGCACAAAAAACAGATTGCAGAAAATAAGTAATTAATGTAACAAAAAATGCCTTCCAAAAGACACTAAAATCAGGCACTACAACACAGTAATTAAACCGATAGTCACATATGCAAGTGAAACACACTCATTGAATCGAAAACTAGATTTACAAGAAATTAAGAAAATAGAGAGAAAGATTATTAGAAAAATTTTGAGACCACGATACACACAAGATGGATACAGCCTGCAAACCATCGAGATAACAGAAAAAGCATGAAACACGGAAAATGTCAGAAAGAGACGAATAAAGTTCTATGGACACCTAGACAGTTTACCTGGAAACAGGCTAATTACAAGTTTATTGAACAATGTGACATCCCTTAAAGCATCAATGCCTTGGGTAACTGAAGAATTTGACAAAAGCAAAAATTGACAAAAAAACACATAAACCAGGGATACATTCAGAAGCAAAATTGACAAGTGGAAGTTTATTCCAGAAATGGAACCAAGACCATACCGACCAAAGTGGACTGAAGAAAGAAAGAAAGTCTTCAGGGAGAAAATGAAGAAATATTGGGAAAATAAGAACCCTATGAAACATCGAAAATCACCTGATTATCGTTCTCCAATTTGGACACTCGCTAGTAAAATCATAATATTGACAACAAACTCGAAATTTTAAAACTGTCAAGTAAGTATGCTCATAAACAGTTTTGCACATTTTTCCGTATACACATCTCATAGCTGTCAATCTCTCATCATTGACCAATGTTGGTAAATATGTTTAATTCAAGTTCTAAACGAAATATACCTTTCAGCTTGCCAAGATACCATTTCAATAATGCGCATAAATATTCATTAATGGATTTGACGTTCTCCCGTAACATCACTGGAGGCAGCAATTATCCATCAGTGTCATTCGTGAATTTCCTAAATGCAGTGTCTGATTTTATGGGCAGTTTTCTTTCGTACTTGTAAACCTTTGGTGTGTGAAAAGAGTTGGAAATGTATATAGTATCAGAAAATGAAATCCGGCAAGTTTTTGTTGTAACATTGGGGAAAACCGTTCAAGACTTACAAATGCTCTTATGTATGATTATTTATCCCCAGTTGTGCTTAAGCATATAGTTCCTACACTACAGAAGCATAAGAAAAACAGAAGATATTGGAGTCCAAACGGTTGAATCAGAAGATGCTGCTACTTTAACACCAGGCTCTCCACTCAGTAGCAGTTCGAAACAGTCAGCTGTCAGTGCTTTGCGGCTACAGGTTGAACTTCACAACCTGACAAGCCCCTGTAAGAAGTGTCGAGGCTAGCAGAGCTTACTAGCGGGCTGTGGCTGAATTTTCACAGGTGATAACGGAATTCCACCCTTAGAACAAGTGACCAGCCGAGTTAACTCCTTCTGTCCCAGCATCTTGGATTCTGAAGCCATAGAGATTACGGACAAAAAAGACAGGCCGTGGCGCGTACGTCACGATGGTAGGTCTGAGCTCGCTCGCTCGCTCAACTCATAATTCATAACTAGGGGAGCATGTGCCAACGAGAACTGCATCTTCCACTGGAATCTGCTGTTATGAAGTCTGACTGATTATAAGCCCTGAAATAAAATTTAAGATCAGTTCTCGACATAAATGGTATAACGGCTTTCTTATAGCATTTAGTCTCTTCTGCGTAACAGTCCTCATTTCACACAAGATGTGGCACCTTGTGCAACTGGTAATCATTTGGCATGATTTTTATTTCATTGTACCCCAGTACAGCGGTAACAAATTATTAGTAGGTCTATAGACTCCCCCCCCCCCCCCCCCCCCCCATGAACCATGGACCTTGCCGTTGGTGGGGAGGCTTGCGTGCCTCAGCGATACAGATAGCCGTACCGTAGGTACAACCACAACGGAGGGGTATCTGTTGAGAGGCCAGACAAACGTGTGGTTCCTGAAGAGGGGCAGCAGCCTTTTCAGTAGTTGCAAGGGCAACAGTCTGGATGATTGACTGATCTGGCCTTGTAACAATAACCAAAACGGCCTTGCTGTGCTGGTACTGCGAACGGCTGAAAGCAAGGGGAAACTACGGCCGTAATTTTTCCCGAGGGCATGCAGCTTTACTGTATGATTAAATGATGATGGCGTCCTCTTGGGTAAAATATTCCGGAGGTAAAATAGTCCCCCATTCGGATCTCCGGGCGGGGACTACTCAAGAGGATGTCGTTATCAGGAGAAAGAAAACTGGCGTTCTACGGATCGGAGCGTGGAATGTCAGGTCCCTTAATCGGGCAGGTAGGTTAGAAAATTTGAAAAGGGAAATGGATAGGTTAAAGTTAGATATAGTGGGAATTAGTGAAGTTCGGTGGCGGGAGGAACAAGACTTCTGGTCAGGTGACTACAGGGTTATAAACACAGTCAAATAGGGGTAATGCAGGAGTAGGTTTAATAATGAATAGGAAAATAGCAACGCGGGTAAGCTACTACAAACAGCTTAGTGAACGCATTATTGTGGCCAAGATAGATACGAAGCCCACACCTACTACAGTAGTACAAGTTTATATGCCAACTAGCTCTGCAGATGACGAAGAAATTGAAGAAATGTATGATGAAATAAAAGAAATTATTCAGATAGTGAAGGGAGACGAAAATTTAATAGTCATGGGTGACTGGAATTCGAGTGTAGGAAAAGGGAGAGAAGGAAACGTAGTAGGTGAATATGGATTGGGGCTAAGAAATGAAAGAGGAAGCCGCCTGGTAGAATTTTGCACAGAGCACAACTTAATCATAGCTAACACTTGGTTTAAGAATCATGATAGAAGGTTGTATACATGGAATAACCCTGGAGATACTAAAAGGTATCAGATAGATTATATAATGGTAAGACAGAGATTTAGGAACCAGGTTTTAAATTGTAAGACATTTCCAGGGGCAGATGTGGACTCTGACCACAATCTATTGGTTATGACCTGTAGATTAAAACTGAAGAAACTGCAAAAAGGTGGGAATTTAAGGAGATGGGACCTGGATAAACTGAAAGAACCAGAGGTTGTAGAGAGTTTCAGGGAGAGCATAAGGGAACAATTGACAGGAATGGGGGAAAGAAATACAGTAGAAGAAGAATGGGTAGCTTTGAGGGATGAAGTAGTGAAGGCAGCAGAGGATAAAGTAGGTAAAAAGACGAGGGCTGGTAGAAATCCTTGGGTAACAGAAGAAATATTGAGTTTAATTGATGAAAGGAGAAAATATAAAAATGCAGTAAATGAAGCAGGCAAAAAGGAATACAAACGTCTCAAAAATGAGATTGACAGGAAGTGCAAAATGGCTAAGCAGAGATGGCTAGAGGACAAATGTAAGGATGTAGAGGCTTATCTCACTAGGGGTAAGATAGATACTGCCTACAGGAAAATTAAAGAGACCTTTGGAGATAAGAGAACCACTTCTATGAACATCAAGAGCTCAGATGGAAACCCAGTTCTAAGCAAAGAAGGGAAAGCAGAAAGGTGGAAGGAGTATATAGAGGGTCTATACAAGGGCGATGTACTTGAGGACAATATTTTGGAAATAGAAGGGGATGTAGATGCAGATCAAATGGGAGATACTATACTGCGTGAAGAGTTTGACAGAGCACTGAAAGACCTGAGTCGAAACAAGGCCCCCGGAGTAGACAACATTCCATTGGAACTACTGACGGCCTTGGGAGAGCCAGTCCTGACAAAACTCTACCATCTGGTGAGCAAGATGTATGAAACAGGCGAAATACCCTCAGACTTCAAGAAGAATATAATAATTCCAATCCCAAAGAAAGCAGGTGTTGACAGATGTGAGAATTACCGAACAATCAGTTTAATAAGCCACAGCTGCAAAATACTAACACGAATTCTTTACAGACGAATGGAAAAACTGGTAGAAGCCGACCTCGGGGAAGATCAGTTTGGATTCCGTAGAAATACTGGAACACGTGAGGCAATACTGACCTTACGACTTATCTTAGAAGAAAGATTAAGGAAAGGCAAACCTACGTTTCTAGCATTTGTAGACTTAGAGAAAGCTTTTGACAATGTTGACTGGAATACTCTCTTTCAAATTCTAAAGGTGGCAGGGGTAAAATACAGGGAGCGAAAGGCTATTTACAATTTGTACAGAAACCAGATGGCAGTTATAAGAGTCGAGGGACACGAAAGGGAAGCAGTGGTTGGGAAGGGAGTAAGACAGGGTTGTAGCCTCTCCCCGATGTTATTCAATCTGTATATTGAGCAAGCAGTGAAGGAAACAAAAGAAAAATTCGGAGTAGGTATTAAAATCCATGGAGAAGAAATAAAAACTTTGAGGTTCGCCGATGACATTGTAATTCTGTCAGAGACAGCAAAGGACTTGGAAGAGCAGTTGAACGGAATGGATGGTGTCTTGAAGGGAGGATATAAGATGAACATCAACAAAAGCAAAACGAGGATAATGGAATGTAGTCGAAGTAAGTCGGGTGATGTTGAGGGTATTAGATTAGGAAATGAGACACTTAAAGTAGTAAAGGAGTTTTGCTATTTGGGGAGCAAAATAACCGATGATGGTCGAAGTAGAGAGGATATAAAATGTAGACTGGCAATGGCAAGGAAAGCGTTTCTGAAGAAGAGAAATTTGTTAACATCGAGTATAGATTTAAGTGTCAGGAAGTCTTTTCTGAAAGTATTTGTATGGAGTGTAGCCATGTATGGAAGTGAAACATGGACGATAAATAGTTTGGACAAGAAGAGAATAGAAGCTTTCGAAATGTGGTGCCACAGAAGAATGCTGAAGATTAGATGGGTAGATCACATAACTAATGAGGAGGTACTGAATCGGATTGGGGAGAAGAGGAGTTTGTGGCACAACTTGACCAGAAGAAGGGATCGGTTGGTAGGACATATTTTGAGGCATCAAGGGATCACCAATTTAGTATTGGAGGGCAGCGTGGAGGGTAAAAATCGTAGGGGGAGACCAAGAGATGCATACACTAAGCAGATTCAGAAGGATGTAGGTTGCAGTAGGTACTGGGAGATGAAGAAACTTGCACAGGATAGAGTAGCATGGAGAGCTGCATCAAACCAGTCTCAGGACTGAAGACCACAACAACAACAACTATAGACTTCATATCGTTATGAGACTACTAAACAATAAAACTACATAATAGTGGATTCCAGTAGAAGATACAATTCTCGTTTGTAGATGCACACCCAGTTACGAGTTAACAGGTGTAGAAACGCAGTTTGTTCCTGAGCTGAGCGAGCTAGCAAGCGAGCTCGGCCTGCCTTCGTGGCGTATGTGCAGCGGCCTGTCTTTCTCGCAGGCCTCGGTTGCACCAGTCTTCTAGAGGATCCTATACTTAGGACTAAATCCCTTCTTCCACAGTGACATGAGGGGAAAACACAGTGGCCATCTTGAATTCTGTATTTCGTTAAAGTGGCCTATTTCTGTCACTATGACAATGTGACATACTGGATTTTGGAATTTCCTGCCACTTTATGCTTGAATAACTTCTCTGCTTCCACCATGATGTCAGAGGAGTGGGGCAAAACATCCATTTTTTTTTTACTTTCCTCCTAATTTTCAGCTTTTGTATAAAAATGTATCTGTAAATAAACTCTCTCTCCTTGTGGGATGTGCAAGTACATATTGTATTCCACTACTGCGGAATACTGACTGTTGATTGGCCCTGCGTCGCGCATGTGAACAGTGTTATGTAACAAAACTTTAGATTCACTGGAATACTGAATCTGAAATAATCAAAAGTAATCTAATTAAATGCCAAACGTAACATACTGTGCTTTCAGAGCGTAATATTTAACTGAAACTCAGTACTGAACTAATTATAGTTGCATGACATGAGGCGCAATTTCTGACTAGAAATATCCACAAAAATAAAATTTTGTTCTACTAGGAAGAAAAATTCTGTAAATTAATCTGCTTGCTTGACTCAACACCTGAGAAATCTGACTATGAACTGTGCGAAGTGAGATCTGTCCTGAAAAAAAGTAACTTACTTCTTGTGATTCTTGAAGTTTTCCCGGCGGACATAATGTTCCATCATCTTTCGGGCGTGCACTCGGGACAGCGACAATTCTTCTTGCGATATTTCGGCTAGAAACCTCCGACTCGCCTTGAAGATGGCTGGGAGGTTTCTAGCCGAAATATCGCAAGAAGAATTATCGCTGTCCCGAGTGCACGCCCGAAAGATGCCGGAACAAAACTTACTTCTTGCTCACCATTCTATTTTATGTGTGATATACTGGCGTTCTGGAAAGCAAACTGAAATCAGTAGAAGCAACAGCTAAAGGAAAAAATAAACTAATCACTACAAAATTTGTTTTTGCTCGTCAAAAACAATCTGTGGCTTCATGTGGAGTAAGGTGCAATGCACACTGGATAAAACATTCAAAACTTCACTAAGAATAATGGCCATGACTTTTACTTTAAAGAAAATCGTTCTTGAAAAATTAACCATTGATTATTGACAAAAAGGGACTATATAACATAAGATGACTAAAAATTACGAAATCTTCCAATTACAAAAATTACAGACATTTAGTCATTAGTGTTATTTGTGACATAATAAAAACAAAGAGATCACATTAACGCTAATCATGAATCTTATTCGTCATTTACGGGGCAAAAATTTTCTCAGTTAACAGTTCTGCCAAGCAAGCATTTCATTCCTACAGTGCATTGGCAATCTTGAAATATTTCTCGAGAAATCTTCTCTATGAGTAGGATCAATGACATATGTTTACAAATAAGTTTTCATGTTCGTAATAAAATATTCTAGATAATTGCTTCCGATTCACAATTATCGAATCTACTTCTCTAAAAAACTCAACTGTTCACTATTACACTTCAAGTAAGAACGCCCTAGCGCTGTACAACTGACAGGCGAGCAAGCGAACCACACATAAACACAGTTAAGGATATTATTCACTGCTCCTGCAGTGCGCTCATTCAGCTTTGTCACAGTATAGCAAAGCTGAATTATTTTCAGTGGCAGAAAACATACGAAAACCTTACAATTCTTGAATATCCAGCCATTTTATACATGAGGCAGCTAGACTTTGTCACGTGGCTGGAGGGAGAGGGTTGAGGATATCCGATGTGCCAGCCGGCCGAAGTGGCTGTGCAGTTCTAGGCGCTACAGTCTGGAGCCGAACGACCGCTACGGTCGAAGGTTCGAATCCTGCCTCGGGCATGGATGTGTGTGATGTCCTTAGGTTAGTTAGGTTTAATTAGTTCTAAGTTCTAGGCGACTGATGACCTCAGAAGTTAAGTCGCATAGTGCTCAGAGCCATCCGATGTGCCATCGGTGACGCCATGAGTCAGGTACTTTGTTCAAGAGCCAGCACTGCCCGAATACTGACGGTGATGGTTTCAGGCTTAAATGAAGTCATTTGAAAAGAGATTCAAAGACAATTATCTGTAGCCTATGATTGTGGCAGCTTGTGTTTCCTTGTTTCTTCTAAGTAAAATATTGTTTAATGCCAAAACGATATGAGTGACAAGGTGGGTTTACCGCTTTGACATGTCCTATAATTCAACTAAAGTGTCGCTGACGACGTCCACAGTCAGTGCCTGCGAACACTGCACAACAGCGCAATTTACAAAACGTGTATCACTGTTGTTTAGTGTAAACCCAACCTCATTTAACTTAACACAACAGATTTCCTGTTTCCAGTCAGATACTAGCTCCGCTCGATTGTAAAGAGTTACATTTTATGATAGGACTGTATCTAAAACACCTTCAAGTCAGAGTAGACTAACTTGATATGCGCATTAGAAGTCGTTGTTCTAGCATTACGGATAATTAGGGGAACAGCATTGATAAGAATCCAACTCTGAACTGGATCGGGAGTGATAGCAACAGTCCTGTGCAAGAAACATAAAGTAAAAATGTTGAGAATTTTTCTGTGTTTCTCAGCTTAATAATAGATCCGTAACTCCACCTGTATTGTTCGTAGTAGTTGCGATAGTAAGTATATGAGGTTGTGATACTTGCTGTAAGTGGAACATTAAATAGGTGTGTTATGGGATTGGGAAATGGGAGATACGATACTGCGTGAAGAGTTTGACAGAGCACTGAAAGACCTGAGTCGAAACAAGGCCCCGGGAGTAGACAACATTCCACTGGAACTACTGACGGCCTTGGGAGAGCCAGTCCTGACAAAACTCTACCATCTGGTGAGCAAGATGTATGAGACAGGCGAAATACCTTCAGACTTCAAGAAGAATATAATAATTCCAATCCCAAAGAAAGCAGGTGTTGACAGATGTGAAAATTACCGAACTAACAGTTTAATAAGTCACAGCTGCTAAATACTAATGCGAATTCTTTACAGACGAATGGAAAAACTGGTAGAAGCCGACCTCGGCGAAGATCAGTTTGGATTCCGCAGAAATGTTATAAAACGTGAGGCAATACTGACCCTACTACTTATCTTAGAAAATAGATTAAGGAAAGGCAAACCTACATTTCTAGCATTTGTGGACTTAGAGAAAGCTTTTGACAATGTTGACTGGAATACTCTCTTTCAAATTCTGAAGGTGGCAGGGGTAAAATACAGGGAGCGAAAGGCTATTTACAATTTGTACAGAAACCAGATGGCAGTTATAAGAGTCGAGAGGTATGAAAGGGAAGCAGTGGTTGGGAAGGGAGTGAGACAGGGTTTTAGCCTGTCCCCGATGTTATTCAATCTGTATATTGAGCAAGCAGTAAAGGAAACAAAAGAAAAATTCGGAGTAGGTATTAAAATACATGGAGAAGAAATAAAAACGTTGAGGTTCGCCGATGACATTGTCATTCTGTCAGAGACAGCAAAGGACTTGGAAGAGCAGTTGAACGGAATGGACAATGTCTTGAAAAGAGGATGTAAGATGAAGATCAATAAAAGCAAAACGAGGACAGTGGAATGTAGTCGAATTAAGTCGGGTGATGCTGAGGGAAATAGATTAGGAAATGAGACACTTAAAGTAGTAAAGGAGTTTCGCTATTTGCAGAGCAAAATAACTGATGATGGTCGAAGTAGAGAGGATATAAAATGTAGACTGGCAATGGCAAGGAAAGCGTTTCTGAAGAAGAGAAATTTGTTAACACGAGTAAAGATTTAAGTGTCAGGAAGTCGTTTCTGAAAGTATTTGTATGGAGTGTAGCCATGTATGGAAGTGAAACATGGACGATAAATAGTTTGGACAAGAAGAGAATAGAAGCTTTCGAAATGTGGTGCTACAGAAGAATGCCGAAGATTAGATGGGTAGATCACATAACTAATGAGGCGGTATTAAATAGAATTGGGGAGAAGAGGAATTTGTGGCACAACTTGACAAGAAGAAGGGACCGGTTGGTAGGACATGTTCTGAGGCATCAAGGGATCACAAATTTAGCATTGGAGGGCTGCGTGGAGGGTAAAAATCGTAGAGGGAGACCAAGAGATGAATAAACTAAGCAGATTCAGAAGGATGTAGGTTGCAGTAGGTACTGGGAGATTAAGCTTGCACAGGATAGAGTAGCATGGAGAGCTGCATCAAACCAGTCTCAGGACTGAAGACAACAACAACAGCAATGGGATTTATAACTAGGTTCACGGGAAGAAGAGCTGCATTGAGGCAACTCGCTGCCGATTTTGCTTTAGGAAGGCAGTGGCATGTTTGTGAAATGGGACAATAAAAAGCAAAGGTATTTCACTCGATAGCGCGAGCAACCTGAAGAACAATATTTTCGGCCACACTACGCTTCTTGTGAGGGATAAAAACTTTAAATGAAAATTAAGCGTGTATAAATTGTTTATTTTGCATCTGATCTCTTAAACAGCTTCCACCACGTATTTGTTAATACACTAATAATTATGTTTTACCTGCATCGGTAAAATATTTCTGTAGAATACACAGGATAACGGATGGAACTACAGGTTTGTTAGATATTACTTATTGCTTCCCTACTGGTAAGTTACATTTAGTTAGAACATGAACCATCAAATGGAAGGGTTTTCGTCTTTTTTTTACAAGGGTGTGGCAAAATTAAATTCATGAAAAAGTCCCTCGGTATAGACTTTTGCTGCTTCATCTGTTGCGAAGTTTTACACGTCAACTGCCTGTGCTGTTGAGGAAGAAATGGCAGCGTCGTAAAAGGGTATTTCTGTTGTGGACCTGATAACCATGGGTGGTTTCCAGATGAAGTACGGCATGGCATGGATCTGACATGGTGTTTTCTCTTTTGAAAACAGTGACAGTTTTCTATTCATCTGTGTCAGAGTAAATTTTTTTAATAGCCGTTTGATATGAGTGAGGATGAGACACCTTGAAGAGAGTGCGTTTGGAGATCTTACCGCATGCACTGACAATGTTTCAGCAGCGTCTTTAAGTTCAAAATACTGAGTTGTAGACATCTGAATCGCTTGGAACGAGTTCGTAACTTTAGCTGATGGAACTGCTGAGGTATTCACTGCTTCGCACAAAGACCATGTAGCTTCTGGTAATGAATGTTTCAAAGTATGTGTGACGTCCTTAGATTAGTTAGGTTTAATTAGTTCTAAGTTCTAGGCGACTGATGACAGACGTTAAGTCGCATAGTGCTCAGAGCCATTTGAACTATTTTCAAAGTATTTTTCCGTGATTTGACATTTGGAACAAGTCTAATGTCATACAATCCAGTACTAAAAACACAACAACTCTGAAAACGTGCTTTTGAAAACAAAATGTGTTTATAACGTTGAAATTTTCCACTCTTCATATATTTTTTGATCTTACATGATTTCTCTTGTCTTGAATAACTCTCAAATTGCGAATCTATTCAATTTGCGTGACTTATTTCGTAAGTAATCAGTCACTCACATTGGATGGCACAGACGTTACATGTATATTTTAATTTTTAATCTTTCACTGTGAGAGAAGAATCTTACGAACATAGACACATAACAAAAGGCTGATGTTAATTAAGTTTGTTGATATATGAGTAATTAACCAATGATCTTACGGAAATTCACAGGGGTGCTTCACATACATAAATTGATTCAGTTTGTGTGTCAGGTTTATTTTCATCTGTGTATTTGTTTACTGTGTTGCTGGTGATGCCATAGATGTAGTCTCCCACTCGAAGGCTCTCTGAGCTTTTTCCAGTGTGAACATCGCTATTCATGAAAGCTGAACGTTTAACAACAAGCTATAATCTTAAGAATTTCGTTACCAAGTACTATACCGAGAAACTATTTTCTTGGCTGTTTACACTTCTATAGCATTTTGCGTCGCATACGTAAGTACGACTCCTGTATGAGGATTCGCAACGTCGTCGGCAAATTTTATGAAGCACTTTAATATTTCGTCAGCAATATAAATCTCCTGTTGGCCGAATGATAATATCGTACACCTGCAACAGAAAAAGGATAATTATACAGAAGACAAGACACCCATATAAACAATTGAGAAATCGAAATGCACCAAAGCAAAGACATAACACGGCATTTTCTTAAAGCCATTTTACAGTATGATATTCAACAAGTGTAGTAGCAGTGTGTATATTAGAACCATTGAGTCCAGTTGCAAAGATACTGTGAGTCCATCATCAGTAGATTATGTTGCTTCATCTTTAGCCCATGATTCAGTATTTCGTCACTCTACCCTGTTGTCTGTCAGTTACGGGTTTGTATATTTTGTGTTTGGGAAAGTTAAAATCTTAGAGTAAGATTACTCCTAATTAGGCAATGGCCTGAGTCAGTTATAACATGGCAGGTCATGTCATGTGACGCCCGATGTCGAGACGTTAATATCGCTGTAGCAGTATATTATGTAATAACTTGTTTAATATATGACAGTAATAAACTGCGTTTCTAGCGTTGGTTGCTACAACTGCACACAGCACGAAAAATCGACATACAGTATTAGAAAGATTACTATCATTTATAAATTTTAATTTTGTTCAAGTCTGTGAAGTATACACATCCTAAGCAAGTTAGTAAATACATAAATATAGTATACACTGTAAGTATCAAATATGTCTGTCACAGGCAGTAAGAAATCAAGAAACAAACGTTTAAAGTGCTGCATTAGTAGCAAATATGTATTATCGTACGAACACAGATTCCCAAAAGCACTTCCAAGTTTGTGAACAACATTTCTGCTGTAAGGTGCTATCTGTTGTGTCAGCTGACACACAAGTTTTCAGGGTACAGGGCACTCATTGTCACTAGATAACTAAACCAGATGCCTTCGCAGGGGAAGGTCGCAGCAACCTTGGCTGGAACATCAGTTTTGCCTTCCAGCGGCAGTTAAAACACAACGGACAAAAAAACAAAAAAAAAAAAAAATTGGCCGCTCCCAGAAGACATGGTGTCGTTTATACCGAGTAACACTTCCTACGGCCTCAGTAACATCCTTGACATGGATGCATGCTCAGATTCGGTTAGGAGGTGAGCCGTAAGGACGTTGTGTCCTCTCCCGAGGCATGTTGGCCCTCAGTAAAGGCTCCTTGATACCGTGGAAAATCTTGCTGAACGGAGTTTACGACCGAGCTGGCCATACATATTCTTTGTCCAGGAGAGATCTATCGATCTTTCTGGCCACAAGAGTAACTCAGTATAGAAAAATTACAACAAGATTTTGTTGCATGAGTGGTAACACTTGAGGACGCAAGACGTCTGCTACGTACCGCTCTGCCGTCAGAGTTTCCCCAACGACGACCAGCCTTGACCTGAACTCACACGCGATGGCTCCTCACACGAAGAGTTTGCAGTAAAACCACTTTGCTTCTCCGAAACACTGAAGGAAGGGGACCTCTCCCCAGTTCGCAGCCATATTCGCCGTCGATGGTCGTCCAGGGTCGTGCAGAACTACGGTTCATCCTCAACACTGTGCGACACCATTCGTCATCAGTCCATGCTTTCTAGTCACGGCACCACTCCAAACGCACCCACCTGTGTTGTGTTGGTAACTTTATCCTACGCAGGGGATGTTAATTAGGCAGAATGCTCAGTACCTTCTCTCGGATGGCAGGTAGGGATGTGTGCAAGATACGGCGATCCTCCCTTTCCGTGGTCTGTTGTAGAGGTCCGGAACCTTGATAACAAGAATGCCTGCCCTCATATTCCGACGCCGTCCAATGCAAGGCAACATCGCAGATCTGGACAGTGCACTATTCGCACTAGCGGCCGAATGGAGACTTTTCGTACTTTTGTCAAGCGCTGATAACGCTGTGTCACACGAGTACGTGGTATCTCTGTGTCCCTCACAGTGATCGCTCAACACTTGGCATTGTTCATGCCCTTCGTAAACCCTATGAGGACTGGACATGAACGACACTGACGCACTGCAGTGCCTATTCTACCAGTCACAAATTTGGAAGTCTGACCATTTATGGACGCACCGATGGTATGTACATATACAAAGTTACATTGACATCCGGTCATATGTTCTGGGTGCTTCACATACTTTGTCAGGAAGTACAAATGATTATAAAAAAAATGAAGAAACTAAAAATGCTCTCGAAAGTGGGATCGGTAGAGTTGAGTGGTTTGGGCGTGAAAGTGTTCCTGTTTATGTGCTCCAATAGCATGTGAACAGTGCAGACCTCTGAAGAAACAGCTTTCAGAGTAGAGCTCACATTACCAGAACTGTGTCACTGTGACTGACGTAGTAGTAAACAATCTATTTGTGTCCGGTGTTTGCATTGTTATGAGACATTTTAGCATTTTTTCAAACGACAATGCCACGGAGTAAGGAACAGATCTTACTGAAGCTTCAGATAGGCGATTTAGGCTGCAACGAACTTTTCTGAGGCCTATCGAAGCTGTATTGACAGCCGAGTAGGGAACAAACTGTAAAATAATTGCAGCAGCACAGGTGCTTCCTTTCATTATTCCAGTCCTGGCCGCGTGCAAAGGTAGCTTTACTTCCTCTCTACTCGAAGTGAGAAGACGTCACAGGGAAAACTATTATCAAAGAATAAAGACTGCTGTAACGTCAACGTGTGAAAGATATTCGTTCTACAAGACTTTACTTTTCCATAGTACAGCTGAAAGGAAGTTTTTTACTGTTCATTCAACAGAACTGACTTGACGTAGCAAGCATTTTAACTGAAAGAACAATACTAACCACCACCTGGCGGTCCACATTCGAGAATATCATTTAACGTTGTTACTATCACTTTCCTTCAAGATTGTTTATTTAGCAACAAGAGTCCACCAGCGTGTATATCAAAAGATATTTTAGACAGCCATCCTCTTAGGCTGCGTACCTTTGATATTATTTTTCAGTATTAGCTAGTGTTAAAATCCTGTTTTCTTTTTTCAGTGAGCCTCGCACTCAAGCTACAGTTTGCCATTTTAATGAAAATATTTGCTGTATGACTAAGTATTCGTGCTGATTTCCTGGGGCGATATTCAGCACACACTCGCGGCTAGCCATGCAGAGAGCAAGGCTGGGTGTCCCTGCTGCTCGCAAATGCCCATCCGCTCCCACATTCTGGCCTCCCTCCTGGCAGCAGCTGAGAATATGTGGGATGTCTTTGATGTGAAAGAAGTACGGCTCGGTCGCAACTACAACCCTGCTGTGCTCAGAGTAAACACAGTGCCCAGAATCCAAATCACAAGAACTTTATTTTTAACAAATGTCGCAGCACTTTCCGTCATTGAGAAACAGACAGAACTGTATCTCCATCTGCTCTCTTCACACACTACAAAGTCTTGGCAGAAGAGATGAAAAGAGAACGGGGATATTCGAGCGTGGACTCAGAGCGGCCCAAATCATTTGTGTAATTCCCGTCAAAACCCGAAAGCCTTCACAGAAACATCTACACTGATGAGACATAATATTAGGACCAGCTGCTTAGATGCGTATTGGTCCACCGTTGATGCGCAATGCAGTAGCCGTTCAGCGTGGCATGGAATGTTGAAGTTCTTGGTAGGTTTCAGCAGGTATGAGGCACAACACTGCAACGCACAGGTCATTCAATTGCCACAAATTACGAACCTACTGTTTCTGGGAACGAAGCTGCAACCAATAACATTCCAGACGTGTCCCATATGTTTCAGATCAGTTGAAACTGGTGATGACAGTCATGTGAATGCACTGTAACACCCCTCAGACAACTTTTGCACAATTCTGGACTTGTGACACGAACAGTTATCCTACTGCAAGATGTTACTGCCATCGAACAAGCAAGAAGGGATGCAGGAGGTCCAGAGAAACGTTCACGTAGTCGACAGCTGTGCAGGTGGCTTCGGTAACTTCCAGTGGTAGCCTACATAAATCTCCCTCACAGAACAATATTGCCCCAACCGGCCTCTATCCACAGCGAACAGTTCGTCACGACCAATAACCTGGTGACGTAAAAACTTGTGATTCATCCGACCAGGTTACACTTCTCCATTGATCCAAGGTCCAATCACGACGATCTAGTAGCCGCTGCAATCGTAATTACTTCGGTTGATGTGGGAATGCCTGGGAGTTGCCTGCTGTTGAGGCTCATGTTGGAGGATGTGCACCGAATGCAAACACTTGTGCGTGCACCAGCATTGTGCTCTGTCGTCGCATCTGCCAAAAATCGCGCCTAGCCTGCTTCACGAAGTGGGAAAGCCTCGGACTTCACCATTCGGTGGTGACGCGTGAGGTTCGCCACGTTGTGGCCCATTCGTGGTACACCGTCGTTCAACCACTTTCTGCATCTACGTATGCACTCTGCGAACCACCGTAATGCACATTTTCTTTCCTACTCATTTCCTTTCCTGTTACACTATCATAAAGGGTGAGGGAACAACAACTGCCTATAAGCCTGGTTCTCTCGTGTTATCTTCGTGGCCCTTAAGCAAAATGTAGACATGATGTAAAGCAGTCGAAAAGAGCGTCGTCGTCTCTCCAGGTATTCCCATTTGAGTTCCGTAATAGTTGCGTGCTGATCAACCTAAGGGTCACAAATCTAGCAGCACACTCTGAACTGGTACCACGTCTTATTTTAATCCGACCTGTTGGGCATCCCAAACACTTGAGCAGTAGCCAAGAATGGATCACACTAGCGTTCTGAACACCATCTTATTTACAGATGATCAACTTTTCCTCAAAATTCTCCAAATGAAATGAAGTCGATTTTCGCCTTCCCTACTACCAGTCTGAGCTGCTGATTCCATTTCATCTCCCATTTAAGTGTTACGCCTAGATATTTAATTGATGTGACTGTGTTAAGCAGCACATTACTAATACCACGCATCAGCATTAGGATAAATTTTTCCACATTTAGAGCAAGCTGCCACTCATCACCAATTAGAAATCTTAAGTCAGATCATTTACGTATGTGGAGGTTAAGTGCGGCCCTATCTTAATTCCCTGGGGAACGCCTATTACTTAAAAATTCCTCGGGGCAGTCATACAACTGCGAACCTAAACCGTATGCTCGAACGTTCGTCAACAATGTACAATTGGTACCCGCAATGTACAATTGGTACCCGAGTCAAACGGTTTATAGCAATCTAGGACAGAAATCTAGGAAAATGGAGTCCACCTCTTGTGCTCCGTCCATGGCTCGTAGGACATAATGTGAGAATGGAGCAAACTGAGTTTCTTAGGGAAGATGCTTTCTAACTCTGTTCTGATTCGTGTCCAGAAGCTTTCCTGTTTCAATAAAAATTAGATTATTCGAACTCCGTATGTGTTCAAGAATTCTGCAGCATATCGATGTCACAGATATTTGTCTGTAATTCCGCTGGTCAGTTTTTTACGTTCCTTGTGTAGAGGAGTCGCCTGCACATTTTTCCAGTCGCTTTGGACTTTGCCCGCGGCTTTGGACTTTGCCCTTATCTGCTAGGATCGTTTCATCATCAGCATATAATAAATTATTTAAAAGAATCTTCCTGTTTAGGTAAATGCTTTTCTGAAATTCTGATTTCCATGTATGTATTATTTCATTAATGTAGGTGTTGAACAAAGTTGGAGAGATGCAGCAGCCTTGTTGTACCCCTTTGTTAGTTGGTATCTCCTTAGTTGTTCTACCATTGAGATCTAGAGTGATATTTGCGTCTTGATATAAACATTTTTACACATATACTACATGCTTTGGATATCTACGATTCCTCATTATTCCCAAAGTTTGTGTCTATTGACATTGTCAAAAGCTTTTTTAAAGTCAGTAAAAGCAATGTGTGTTTCTTTATTATACTCTCTCCGTTTTTCTATTATTTGCTGTTGAATAAAAACTGCATCTATTATAGAGTGTCCTTTCCTAAAACCAGTTTGTTCCTCATACGGTACTGCTTCTGCTATGTTTTTAAAATCTTAGCATACATCTTGTATTCTGAGTCCAGTAAACTTATTCCTCTGTAATTATTGCATAGGCTTTTATCTCCTTTTTAAAAATTGATATCACTCTAGCTGTTTTCCAGTCTTTTGGAATACTCTTCTTCTTCCAACATTCGTTGAAGAGATGTAGCTGTCGTTGGTGTAGCATCATTCCTCTATATTTTTTTAATTCATCATTAATACCATATTTTCCTGTTGCTTTTCTGTTCTTAAGTGATGTTAATGCAGACGTTAATTCGTCAGACTGTATTTCATCGAATCCTTTCTCGTCTAGTTGTTCAGTTTCAGTTTCTTGTGCTGTATGATCATGCCACAGTTCGCTGTAATGATTTATCCACTATTCTTCTTCAATACTATTTATTTGTATCTTCTCTCTTTCTGCTGTGTTTAAGGTTTTTAAAACCTTAAATGCCATTTGTTGTCTTCCCTGGATATCATGTTCGATAGAAATAAAGCTATCCCAGTGTTCCTGATGTGCTTTCCTTACTACGCATTTAGTGTTATTTCTTTTCTGCTTATGGTATTGTTTCTTCTCAATAGTGGGGCTGATAGTATTTTATATATGCATCCTGTTTCTCTTTGACTACTGTCATTATATACTAATTCGAAATTTTTTGGCGTTTTCTTATTATAATCTTTTTACTGCTTTGGTCTGGGATGTCTTCAAAATTTTGGAAAAAAATTCTACAATGATTCGCATTGTTGGTAAAGGATTCTTTGAGGTGATTTTAGCTCGTGAATGTAAATATCTCCTGTAACCCTTTGTCTACAGTATGTGGGGCACAAATTGTTATTGATGTCACCAACAGAGTGTTCATGATGAGCAATATAGGATGAGAATCGGGTGTTATTTAAGTTTTTGCATCCAAAGGCGTCTTTATGTTCTTCGTAGCACGTTGCAAAATTTTTTCCGTTTGTCCTATACGGAAGCGAGAACAGGAGCATGTAACTTTACATATGTTAAGCTTTCGATGCCACTCTCCATTGGATTCATGTGAATAATCTTTATTCTGCAGTTTAATGTCTGTGTGGAACGGTATTTCTTATATTATGTGGACTGAAAAGACTTGTAAGTTTGTATGACTCTTTCTCAAGGAATGTAAAGTGGGCAAATTTTGTCGTTTATGTCTTGGCTTCTGATGGAGGTAGTTGCTTAAATTTACTATCGGTTTTTGAACTAGGGTGTTTACGAGGGAACTGTTATATATTTTTGGCTGTAGATTTAAATATGTTCATTTATTTACATTCATCTGTTTCGCTGATGGCGATGCATATCGTGAACTTACAAAATGACCTGAAGTAATTTTGTGTTGGTTACGATGTCATGAGTTATTGGTAATTGTAACATCAGCAGTGGTGGATTTTCTCTATATTTGAAAGATATGCTTGTTCTTGTGACTACAAATTAATTCCTTCATGTCCCTGATCTTCAACTATGATCATATGGGACAACGACTTTTGTGAATCTTAGGTTGAGACCTACGTCCTCGTGGACTGTTTATCCATTACAACACGGTACTGGGCTTCATTAATGGTTAGTAGACAATTTAAATTTAAAGAATTTTTTTCAGCTGATCCTTATAATTTAGGGGTGTGGTCTGGTTTTAGTTCAGTGATACTGTTAGATTCAAAAAATTAAAGTGGTTTGGAATTGTAGTCACTGTGATACACGATAACTGCTGTGTTGCTGTTATCCGCCTTTTCAGAATGGCGTCATACCTCGAAAAATTCCTGTTGATGTTTGTATTATCTCTTAAATTTGGATTGATATTGAAAATTTGTTTCCCTTAACATTTTCTTTTATGGTTTTATTTGCTTTATGAGCTATGGCACTCTGTGTGTTATGGTTAAATTTAGCTGTGGCACAGGCTATTTTGTTCACAATAATTAAATTGTTCACATTATTGAGTAAATTGTATCGTTCCTTTGCATCAGGTGTAGTCTAGTGTGGGCTTTATTACATTACTCTTTGTTCAATGGGTGTACTTGAGAAAACCCCTAAACACCATATTTTTGGGCACCAAAAGTACTAGTTGTGGGGCTGGCCGCTTCTGTAATGGTAAATCGTTGAAATTTTTACCGTATGTACTTAACACGATGTTCTCTGGGAACTTCTAAACATTTTTCGGTTTTAACATGTGTTACAGGAATCCAGAGGTTCAAATTCACCGTAAGTACTCACGAAAAACATCTGAACTTAGCCGTAAATACATTTTTAACTGATGTAGAGGTCGCATGGCAAGGGTTCTGGGGTCATTGTAAGGGTTCTGACTTCACTATCTTGACCTGGAAACTATTCGTTGGTGCTACTTGACATCGTAAGCACCTTACAAAAAATTGTCATACGAAATTTTTTGTACTTGTAAATCAAACACCGCATGATTTGGTACACTGTAGGCGTAGCCTAAAAATAATGAGCTCTTCTGTGTAAAGTACTGTAAAGTAAACTTATATTGGACGGAAAACGATTCTGTTTTAACCTAACGATATGTGTATTTATTTTTCGTGTACATGTGTGGAAGTATGTAAATATGTCGAAGTATACAAGTAAAATGTCAAAACATTACTGAGATACAGACTTCATCTTATACAAGGAGCAAACCCTGCTGTAGCAGGCAAAAGAAGGGAACTAGCTGAACAATTCTTCTGTCGGAGCACAGAAAAGACAAATACGCTTACCCTGTAAAAGATTCAGAGAGAAGTGGGGATCCAGCTGCCTCAGTCCCCTTTCTGCCTTCCCCACCAAAAGTTTTTGACATGTGAACATATTCACGCTTTCTTGTTCTGCAAGACAGTAGCAGAGAGACACTGACCTTAGAAAAAAGAAAGAGGGAGAGGGGTTGGGGGACGTGGCAGCGAAGGAGAAAGAAATGGGTGAATGTAATAATAGTGGGAACTAAAGAGAGAGGAGACAATGGAAACCAGAAAGAGAAATGACTGGAACCACACATAGGCTCAGGGGTCTGGAACCTTCCCATTCTCCCTCCCAACCAGCAAAAGTTAATAAGAAAAGCCTGCCCACTTTCTGCCACCACGCCCACGCTTTAACGTTTCCTGGTGTAAGGCCAAAGCCTCAAGGAAATCACCCCCCAGGACACATGTGGAGAGGAGACAATGCTGGCTGAAAAGAAAGATAGCAATGGTAGTGTGACAGAGAGAGACAACGAAAGTGAAAGAAGTAGACAGTCGTAAGGAAGAGCGAGAGAAAGGCATGAAGGCAATGACAATGGGAGAGAGACAGACAGGAAAAAGTCCAATGGGAGAAGAAGTAGACATAGGAAGGAGACGTATTTATCCAAAGAGTAGCAGTGAGAGGGAGATGATGAATATAATGGCATCGCTACAAAGAGGGATTGGGTAAAAGGAAATAGAATGTTCTGTATTAAAAGAGTGCGAATAGTTCACATGCCAATATCCTTGTTGAGGTCGTCGGAATGAGGACTGACGCAGTTGGTTACCCACTTTTCAGTTAAATTCTTTTATAAAGGACTACATTTGCCTTCTTTCCGCTAGAAATAGTGGTATTTTACTGCTGGTATATACGTGCTACATTTAACAACAAGTCGTAGTTTTTCCTATGTGATCGTGGTAATGTTGCCGATCAAAGTTTCTTTTCTTTTTCACAGGTAAACAGAAGAAAATACTGTGTTATTGTTCTCAACCTTTTTATACCCTCCTTTATTTCCTTTTGAGTTATCTGAAGTAAATACACCACTTTTATTTCTTACCCAATAACTTGTTTCCATGTATGTCAATTTCATCTGTGTCACATAAAATCTTCATGAGCACTAATACACTGTCAATATTCAACATCCTATTATCGTATCTCAAAATGGTTCCTCAATTATTATTATTATTATTATTAATGGCCCTTAATATAAATCTAATATTGATCTGAAATGGGCTGTGTGCGTTTGTAACAACCAATGTTTCCTTTATTAACATTATAAAACTTAATGAAACTTTTATCAGACTTCGAACACCTATCCATTCAGTGTAAAAAGTCTGTGCAAGATGTTGGATTACCTATGATAGTCTGTAATTTTCGTAGGAAGAAGAAATGCCTAATTAAATAAATATTTTATACACAGAAAAGGTTATCTGCATCTTTTATGACCATTATCAGTACGTACTTGAACACGTGGAGGTTGCGATAACATATAGATAACTGCATCCGCTATATCTTCAGGTTCAATCATAGGCGTATGCATATTTTCCAGTGCTTCAAGCGAATACTTTTTTAAGGTATTATATATACCTGTTTTCACAATTCCTGGCGATATTTCCTAAAACAAAAATCAAAGGTTAACAAACAAAAGACCATATTTAGTTTTAAAAACTGTTTTATTTGCCCTTGAAATTTATTATTTATCTAAGGATCATTTATATATTTCTCAAACTTATTATCCTAGTTCAAGTATAGTACACGTACGACGGTTACTCGGCAAGTAAGAAACAATCGGTCACAAAGTGGAAACCACAGTGAAAATCAAAAATGTTTTGCAACAGTTAGTTACAACTTCCACCTCCTTCGCTACATAGTCGCCGCTCCGACTTAGACGTCTGTTCTAGCATTGTAAAACCTTACAATACACTCATCAAGAAGGCAGCCTGCTGCATTTTCCGACAGTTTTCTACTCTGGTCTGCTGCTCGTTGTCTGTGCCAAAATGTTGTCTTCACAGCCAGCAGTTCCTCTGAGCAGGGACGAAAATCTTAGGGAGCAAATTGCGGGCTGTATGGTGGGTGATCAAACACTTCCCATGGAAAACGCTGCAGGAGCGTCCTCACCGTCCTTGAAGTGTGCGGTCTGTAACTTTCATGAAGAAGATAATGCATGACAGTAACGTTACTTGAAGTTTCATGAAACGAAGCCAAAAACTCCCGGCACGCATCATATTTTGCGGAAGTCACTATTCTATGGGCATCTTTATACACTCATTGTGCGCTCAGAACTAAAAAGAGCGACTTGACACTATCTACTGGCATACTAGAGACACAGCCCAACATATTTGTGCAAAGTCTGATCAGATTTTCACTGTGGTTTCCATTTCGCGACCAATCATTCCTTACTTTCCAAATTAGCCCTCATACATTGTGAAATAAAGGTTTTACAACACGTTTTACCAATAATTTACATGATTTGTACAGTCTAGAAAACATAAGGTAGAGTTGATAGGTAAGATTCACTTTTCCAAAAGTGTTAAACTCATAAACAGAGAATAATTTCTATTACATAATTTAGTGTTCCCTAATCGTCGTATTTTAGACGCCATCGAAAGTATGAAGTTGACTTTAGTAAACATCTTTATTTTGTGATGGTGCCTGTCTTGCGAATTCAGTGGGTCAATTTGATTATTACATTGTGTGAATTGTTCTTTGACAATACTAAGAGTTGCCTATGTTTGGCATATGTACACTACAATTCAAGACTGGTCTTACTCAGTCAGATTAACGAGCTACTATTTTTCCAATCGTAAATAAGTATTGTGAGGTAGATGCTTTCGAGTAAGTGTGTAGTGTATCCACAGAATGGTGTGTGGTCTTAGCTAATGAAAGGACCTATACATGCACTACTCGGCCAAAAGTCTTCAGAAATCCATAGCTATTAGTTAGTTATGTTACGTAAGTAAAATTACATAAATACTCATTTCGCTACTTTTAGACAATTGAACTTTCATTGTCAGTTTTTCATTATGTTCTGAAGGCATGGATTTGTTTTAACTCTTCCTCAAACATAGGTAATAATTCTACATGCGTCTTTAGGGTAGCTGATCTGGCAAGAGAGTGAAACGGAAATATAGGGCCAGAGCCTTATACTCTCGTGCGCACACAGCATCCCAGGAATACTACGACCAATTTCGTCTGGGCTGGTGGGGGTTTGCTGGGGGGGGGGGGGTGGAGGGGGCGGTGAGGGGCTGTTGAAATGTGTCTTGAGGAACAAATCTAGAATAGAACCCGCGCTCAGAAACATCAGAAGAATGCAGCAGAAACTAAGTCAGTATTTTCCAAAATCTTAATGTGGAATACAAGAGGGAGGTCAAACTCAAATTTTACTGGATAGACATTGCAAAATTTGTATGAAATTCTGTTTGGCAGCAATGAATCAAATTTGGAATTCCATCTCGTCGAGCGCAGTTTCCTCAGAGCCTAACACGTCTGTTACTTCATCAGTTTCTTTTATTTGTCATCTCTGAAACACATAATCACTGAAGAACACATACATTCGTGGCCCCATTGTCGTAAAGCTGTTGCAGTTTCTACTTCCTACATATTCATTACGGAATCAGTTAGTAGAATATTTTGTTGTGTAATGAGCAACATGTAAACCCAGTATCTAGGTAAAATGATTTACTTCCTGACTGCAAACCTGAGAATTTGCCATTCATACAAACAATGTAATCGTATTATTGACTACTGCATCTATCCAGCTGAATTTTCATCTTCTCTAAATCATTTTATTATTTACTTTTCAAAACTCTCAGTATCATAGCCACTTACACCACTGATTCCCTCATTTCCAACTTATTTCCATTTGAGTTACTAAAATGTAAGTGTAAATATCTACAACACAAAGTTGGTCCATTCTAGAAGTAGTAGGGCTAAGAAGAGAAAGAGGCATCCTTGAGTTCGACCTAGAGGTCATTCTGGGAAATCTCATGCAATTGAGCTTTTCGTATTTTGCTGATGTCAGCATCAGTATTTTTTTTTATCTCCAGTCATTCGAGGAATCATGTCATACTGCCTCGTCCCAAGGTCAAGGAGGAGAGGGCCTGTGCATACCTACTGCCATTGTGGAAATTTTGCATTAAGTACCCCCCGCCCCCCCCCCTCCCACACAGACACACATACACACACTGAGCAGCCCCCGCATTCGTGTGAGAAAGATTCAACTGCAGTTCACATGCATGCCATATTACACTGACTTCAGTAACACCCCCCCCCCCCCCCACACACACACACACGCACACATACTACGCTACTACACAATTTGCATGAAACACCCCACTATACCACTTCCCAACACTCCCGCAAACCTTGGCTTCCACTCTGCAGCTATTTTTGCATTACTAATTTTAAAAAAATTTCGTTTAAGGACTGCCTATGCCAGTCCTCACGTTGGTATCTAACTATGCATACCTCTAATTTACAAATAAAAACCAACATTTGCTCGAAAATATAAGTAATGAATTAGGAATTCTTATTCACTGAAAATGAGTTTTTTCCTTAAACACTTTCCCACAAGGTCTGAAAACATAAATAAAAGCAAGTCCATCTTCACATCCTACTTGCTCCTGCTACTTACCAGATAGCTACATCAAAAATCGATATTTCTCTGTAAATAATTAAAAACCAACATTTGTTTCGAAAATATAAATAAGAAATTGAAAATTCGTATTTGTTGAAAGTGATCTGTAGCTTAAATGCGACTCCACAAACCCAGAAAACGCGAAATAATTGCAAATCCCAAATCCTCCAATCACCAGCAGAATACTGCACTGTAAAATCGAGACCATAGTTCGATCTTTGTAATACGCTAGTAGATGGCTCCAGTATCAATTAAAAAACAGCAGCAGCGCAAAAATGCCAAATTTACATTTTTATTAGACGTTAAAACGATGTCTGATGTTGCAATATTGCAATACTGTATCGTAAAAGAAAGTATGAGTTAATTTACACGTATATATAGTCGTTAAATTAGTGACCAAAGTCTGAAGTATGCACCCCAGTGGTAAAGATCAACAGTCGACATTTTAGAAACTAGGCCTTAAAATTCGACGTCGTAAAACTACCCTATCCGGGCCTATAGCTGCAGAAAAATATGTGCTAGGTTGGCCCTCAAATAGAGACACTGAATCTAATTACTCATAACACACTCTCATATATTACAGTGTTTTTAAATAGTTAGAAGCACCAACTGAGGACGGACATCGATGATGCATCGTGTTATTCACTATAAAATATATAAAAGAAGCTTTACTCTGGCAATTATTACTATTACTACAAATAGCACAGGCCTATTAAATTCCATATAAAAAACAGCAGTTTGCAGTCAGAAGGTCCTGTAAAAGCTTTATAGACTGTATTTGACCGATATTAAGCTTCGTAACACCGGGGGGGTGGGGGGAGGGGGGATGCAGTGCTTTATGCCTACCTTTTGAAAATATTGAAATCTACTTAGGTACTTTATTTTTTAAAATTTTGTAAAAAATATTTACTTTTTTTGATGAAGTCTTCTTCCAGATTCTATGACTGTTTCACATTTCTCGTTTAAGCTTAACCGGAAAATTTAAGTTTAAGTGAGATGGTCATAAAGTCTCTCGCCCTTGGTAGTAATGCAACTTCCCACAACAGTCGTGTTACGCCAGAAATAATAACAATGCGTGAAATTAGAACACATGTAAATTATCTATCACTGGGTTGAAAATTGTCTCAACAACGATTCATTTCCCTTTGGTTATTTCTTGTTTCCTGTTCGAAGGGCACTTAATTCAGTGCTAGATACAACCGTGATTGAAATGTGTCGACGTTCACTTAGTGGCAGAGAAATACCATAGACTCTGAAAGAATCTACAGATCCCCAAATTGAATTTGATGAAACCTACGATGTAGCGAGTGAACCTGAAGAGGAAAGTGTTGCACGCAAGGATGTGAACAGTGGTAGATTACATAAGACTCTGGGCGCCTGAAACTGATGACGCAGCTTGCGAGTTTAGTGACAGTCACATCACAAGCACTTGAACAATTTATAGCTCCCAACCTCCTCACATTAGAAGACTAGTGGCACAAAACATAGAGACAGAAAGAGAAGACATAAGAGGCGAAGGTAAAGTACGAATAATAAGAGAATCATTTGAAAAGTTTTTGTCACCAGAAATTGTCAACATCATAATAAAAATAAAGCGTACCAATGAAGAGGCATTGAGGCAGAAAATATCCAAGACAGACAATACTGAATTCATGGCGTATATAGGACTACTTGTTATTACAGAGAAGGAAAATGACAGTAATCATCTGTTACAGATTTATGGTCCTGCAGTTCAGGAAGGTTTGTTTATACTGCTACCATTAACCGAACCACTTTCCAGCAGCTTACTAAAATAGTAATATTTGATGACGTTGCAAAGAAAAATCATAATACGCCTAACGCAAAGCTTTTTATGACTACCCTCCATTGCTATAAAGACGAAAGAAATGCCACAATACTTATTAATGGGATGCTATTATCTGTAACGCACAGATATGTACATCTACATCTACATTTATACTCCGCAAGCCACCCAACGGTGTGTGGCGGAGGGCACTTTACGTGCCGCTGTCATTACCTCCCTTTCCTGTTCCAGTCGCGTATGGTTCGCGGGAAGAACGACTGTCTGAAAGCCTCCGTGCGCGCTCTAATCTCTCTAATTTTACATTCGTGATCTCCTCGGGAGGTATAAGTAGGGGGAAGCAATATATTCCAAACCTCATCCAGAAACGCACCCTCTCGAAACCTGGCGTGCAAGCTACACCGCGATGCAGAGCGCCTCTCTTGCAGAGTCTACCACTTGAGTTTATTAAACATCTCCGTAACGCTATCACGGTTACCAAATAACCCTATGACGAAACGCGCCGCTCTTCTTTGGATCTTCTCTATCTCCTCCGTCAACCCGATCTGGTACGGATCCCACACTGATGAGCAATACTCAAGTATAGGTCGAACGAGTGTTTTGTAAGCCACCTCCTTTGTTGATGGACTGCATTTTCTAAGCACTCTCCCAATGAATCTCAACCTGGTACCCGCCTTACCAACATTTAATTTTATATGATCATTCCGCTTCAAATCGTTCCGCACGCATACTCCCAGATATTTTACAGAAGTAACTGCTACTAGTGTTTGTTCCGCTATCATATAATCGTACAATAAAGGATCCTTCTTTCTATGTATTCGCAATACATTACATTTGTCTATGTTAAGGGACAGTTGCCACTCCCTGCACCAAGTGCCTATCCGCTGCAGATCTTCCTGCATTTCGCTACAATTTTCTAATGCTGCAACTTCTCTGTATACTACAGCATCATCCGCGAAAAGCCGCATGGAACTTCCGACACTATCTACTAGGTCATTTATTATATATATTGTGAAAAGCAATGGTCCCATAACACTCCCCCGTGGCACGCCAAAGGTTACTTTAACGTCTGTAGACGTCTCTCCATTGATAACAACATGCTGTGTTCTGATTGCTATAAACTCTTCAATCCAGCCACACAGCTGGTCTGATATTCCGTAGGCTCTTACTTTGTTTATCAGGCGATAGTGCGGAACTGTATCGAACGCCTTCCGAAAGTCAAGAAAAATAGCTTCTACCTGGGAGCCTGTATCTAATATTTTCTGGGTCTCATGAACAAATAAAGCGAGTTGGGTCCCACACGATCGCTGTTTCCGGAATCCATGTTGATTCCTACATAGTAGATTCTGGGTTTCCAAAAACGACATGATACTCGAGCAAAAAACATGTTCTAAAATTCTACAACAGATCGACGTCAGAGATATAGGTCTATAGTTTTGCGCATCTGGTAGTGGAAGGTGTGGAAGTCGTCGTGTTCTAAAAATAAATTAGTGGATCACAACGAGAGATTCTACCAGTCTATGATGCTGCCTCAGCTAGAATATACGCTTAATATCAAGCCCTCTCCCACATCATTCATACTAGGACTTCCAATAAGAAAAGCGTAAACAAAACACCTGCAAATATTAAGAGGCACGTACCTCAACATCACAATGTAGCAGTATGACGGTGCCGGTTTGAAGAGACGAAGATGACAGAATGACACTGCACGGGAAATAAAGTGATGACAGCGGCAATAGTAGTGCGGGATTTCCAATAGTTGCCGACGTGACATCATTGTATTCCATAACAGAGTAGTTGAAAAGACATCAAGTTATTACCTGAACGGTGTTGCACAGGTATTAAACCCACGACCATGATCAGCCACGTGCGTCGTCACTTTGTAAAACCTATAAGCTGGTTGCTAATAACATTGCCCGCTCCTGGACTTCTGATTTGCCATATATAATATATAAAAGATAACTTTCAGTCTACATTTGGAGGTCATCCACATTAAACACTGTTATGGTATAGTACAACCCTAGGTGTCGCTTATATGGAAGATGGCCCCTCGAACATACAACGCTCTGCCCTGTAACAACTTTGTAGAACTACTGAAGCAAGCTGGTTCCGTTAATGCAGATTTATAGTGCAGTTTCGCGAGGCAGAATACGTGCGCTGTGTGTAAATTAACGGCATCATCTCAGATTCCGGAAAAAAAGAAATGTTGGCCTATAATAACGTAACGGTGTAATTTAATGGTAAATTCCGCGATTTGTGTGACAGGGTACCAAATGGCGACGGACAGACCGTACCAACGACGGTACCGTGGAGAATAACGCTTCCGATTATTTTGGAGTCCGAGAATCTTATTATAAAAGCAGGCGGGCAGAATATAATAGTTAATGGTCTACCGTTAATGCAGTAGACAAACTGTAGAGGGGCTTCCGACCCAACGCTATCAGCACTGCAGACACAGCCTACAGGAGCAGGAGACACAGACTGGGTGCTCGAATACAGTGAGCGGAACCTGCTATAAGTGCGTCATGGTAAATTGTCATGTGTTACCCAGTTCTCATGTGCTGAAACGGTTTGACTGCAGGAGGAAGGTAGAGCCGCAGCCGTGTTAATGATCAGCAACAAGCCAATACTGCTGACATAGTGATCTCAAACCATGTCAGTCTACGTATAATACGTCATAAAGTTCGGGTATACAGCCCTTCAGCAAGCCTACCGGCTTGTATAACAATAACACCATATGCTAGTGGCGATGTAAATACTGCTTGCTTATACGGATTTCCAAATCAGGTCCCTACATTATAGTCTGAGCATTGCTGTATATGATTCAGACACTCCGTATAGCAGTTTTCACTGGATGTATATAAAAGCGTATTTTAGTTCGTGTGCAGGGTTATGAATTGCATATGTGAACTTGCTTACAAAAGCAAGTACATTTATTGTGCATTACAACAGTTACATATCAGTTTCGTGAACTGTGAAGTTTAACGTCTCGCAAAAAAGTAACATGCACCATTCGAGGAAATGAAGAGAGCACAGTCAACTTTAACACAGGTAACAGCGTCTCCACGTAATGGAACATTGCGTTTCCCTCGTCCTGAAAACAAATTTTGCACAGACGGATACCCTCGTTGCTTTATTCAGAATATTTGCCTCAGGTTTAATATTTCACACATCGTTTGCAGTAATTATCGCCTTTTTCGGTCGACAGATGGTATCCACAGAGTGAGTGTCCTTTACACGAATCAGAAACATACATTTGGAGAACCACAGAGCGTGTGCTGTCCTTGGATCATCGTTTTCACGCCAGTACTTCAAACACCACCACAATGAAAACACACTGTTCCAAAGCCACGCCCATCCGCGTGCTGCTTAGCAGGGTGGGGTCAATCACTGAATGTTGTTAATCTAACCTCCTGCGTGCTGTATTACGCCCACACTTTTCTCGGCACAATTTCGGCAGAAATGTATTGAGGCATTTATGCTGGAAAGAAATTCGGACGTATTATCGGTTTGCACAGTTTGCCTCCCACTCCTATAAATACACTACTGGCCATTAAAATTGCTACACCAAGAAGAAATGCAGATGATAAATGGGTATTCATTGGACAAATATATTATACTAGAACTGACATGTGATTACATTTTCACGCAATTTGGGTGCATAGATCCTGAGGAATCAGTACTTAGAACTACCACCTCTGGCCGTAGTAACGGCCTTGATACGCCTGGGCATTGAGTCAAACAGAGCTTGGATGGCGTGTAAAGGTACAGCTGCCCATGCAGCTTCAATACGATACCACAGTTCATCAAGAGTAGTGACTGGCGTATTGTGACGAGCCAGCTGCTCGGCCACCATTGACCAGATTGGTGAGAGATCTGGAGATTGTGCGGGCCAGGGCAGCTGTCGAACATTTTCTTTAACCAGAAAGGCCCGTACAGGACCTGCAACATGCGGTCGTGCATTATCCTGCTGAAATGTAGGGTTTTGCAGGGATAGAATGAAGGGTAGTGCCACGAGTCGTAACACATCTGAAATGTAACGTCCACTGCCACTGCCAATGCCGCCAATGCGAACAAGAGGTGACCGAGACGTGTAAGCAATGGCACCCTATACCATCACACCGCGTGATTCGCCAGTATAGCGATGACGAATACACGCTTCCAATGTGCGTTCACCGCGATGTCGCCAAACACGGATGCGACCATCATGATGCTGTAAAGAGAACCTGCATTCCTCCGAAAAAATGACGTTTTGCCATTCGTGCACCCAGATTCGTCGTTGAGTACACCATCGCATGCGCTCCTTTCTGTGATGCAGCATCAAGGGTAACCGCAGCCATGGTCTCCGAGCTGATAGTCCATGCTGCTGCAAACGTCGTGCAGATGGTTGTTGTCTGGCAAACGTCCCCATCTGTTGACTCAGGGATCGAGACGTGGCTGCACGATCCGTTACAGCCATGAGGATAAGATTCCTGTCTTCTCGACTGCTAGTGATACGAGGCCGTTGGGATCCAGCACGGCGTTCCATATTACCCTCCTGAACCCACCAATTCCATATTCTGCTAACAGTCATTGGATCTCGACAAAACGAGAGGAGCAATGTCGCGATACGATAAACCGCAATCGCGATGGGCTACAATCCGACCTTTATCAAAACCGGAGACGTGATGGTACGCATTTCTCCTCCTTATCATCACAACGACGTTTCTCCAGGCAACGCCGGTCAACTGCTGTTTGTGTATGAGAAAGCGATTGGAAACTTTCCTCATGTCAGCACGTTGTAGGTATTGCCACCGGCGCCAATCTTGTGTGAATGCTCTGAAAAGCTAATCATTTGCATATCACAGCATCTTCTTCCTGTCGGATAAATTTCGCTTCTGTAGCACGTCATCATTGTGGTGTAGCAATTTTAATGGCCAGTAGTGTAAATCCGGGATGGCTGAATGACCATTATAGATCTGTAGCTGCCGTGAGGTGGAGTCACAAATCACACTTCTGCATCACGTGCAGCTGCAGTCGAATTGGAGAACTGACTCAGCACAGCCGTATCATGCACGATACGACCTTCTGACGCAACCTGAGACACAGGTGAGGTCCACAAAACTCTTCTCGGTATCTTGAAAGGTCGAGAACCTGAGAACCGACGACTTGGCACCGTGGCTGTTGTGACCAGCCTGCTGCAACTAGAGATCAGGCGGGTCTTCCAGTTGCAGCAACAGAGTCATGAATGCTAGCATGCGAGTATACACTCCCGACCATGGACCCTGTGTACACATCAATTTACGTTTTGGACTATTGGGATTTTAGATACACAGAGAGGCTTTCAAAGGACCATGGATGCAACGAGCAATCGACCAGTAGTACTTTAATCGTCGTACTGACGTAGTATCCAAAATTATTTCTCCAATGACGTGACGTGCGTGATACGAGTGCGTCCACGTAGTATATTTAGTAAATTTCATGCGTTTCTATGTTTAATAGGGTTAATCTCGCGTTTTTGTAAATGTGATTTCATCCAGTCATCAGCGCAGTACTTGCTCACTGAACAGCCAGTTGCGTAGCTCTTGAAAGCAGCAGCGACCATTGGTGACCCACCACGAGTCTGGAAAGTCGCATTAGACACCTCAGGTGTCACTTGTTTACCCCATGTGTTCTGTTTCCAAGGCACCTCCTAGTGCACCCGACGTGGTGGATCCGCCCTCACAGCATCGTCAGTGGCAGGTAGTAACGCTGTCGCATAGCACGAGGTGGAGGGCCGATGTGGAGACTGGCCGCCTGGCCTCGCCCATTCACCCTGTGAGTGAACAGATGGCCGCTCCTTCAGCAGTGCCCAAGCAGGCTCACGGGGGGAGCTGTTTACTGGTTACTGGGAGCTCCAGTGATAGGCACGTTATGGAGCCCATTAGGCAGGTAGCGTTCAGGGCTGGAAAGAAAGTCCGTGTGCACTCTGCATGTCTGCTGCAGGGTTTTCATAAGAGATGTGGAGGCGGCCTCACCTGTGGCTACAGAGCATGCGTGTTCCAGTCGTCTGGAATTTGTGGCTCACGTCGGCACCAACGACGCCAGTCGCATGGATCCTGAAGCGATCCTCAGTTCGTACAGCCATCTGGCAGGGGAGATGAAAACTGCTGGACTCGTGTGAGGGGTGCAAGCAGAGTTCGCAGTTTGCAACATCGTACCGAGAGCTGGTCGCTGTTCTTTGGTTTGGAGCCGAGTGAGGGAACTCAACCAAATTCTTCGTCTGTGACGACCTTGGGTGCAGATTTCTGGACGTGCTTTATCGTGTGGGGATTTGTAGGACACTCCTTGACAGGTCAGGGGTGCGCTACACAAAGGAAGCAGCTACTCGGACAGCAGAGTACTCGTGGAGAGCACATGAGTTTTTTTTTTTAGCAAGGCGGTAGTCTGAGGTTCTCTGATGAACACTCGTCAGTCGATCTACAGACAGGGAAGTCAAACTGACTTCAGAGTAGAGCCATTTCGACTGTCACAATTTTATGTGTAAACTGTCGAAGTATACGTAATAAATTTCCCAAATTTACTGTCCTCCAAGAAAGATGTCGTGCTCATACTATTCTATCACGAAGCCTGGATACTTATAATGTGCTTTTAACATCCTGTTCACTACATTTCCTTTCCTGCAATTTACACTCCTGGAAATTGAAATAAGAACACCGTGAATTCATTGTCCCAGGAAGGGGAAACTTTATTGACACATTCCTGGGGTCAGATACATCACATGATCACACTGACAGAACCACAGGCACATAGACACAGGCAACAGAGCATGCACAGTGTCGGCACTAGTACAGTGTATATCCACCTTTCGCAGCAATGCAGGCTGCTATTCTCCCATGGAGACGATCGTAGAGATGCTGGATGTAGTCCTGTGGAACGGCTTGCCATGCCATTTCCACCTGGCGCCTCAGTTGGACCAGCGTTCGTGCTGGACGTGCAGACCGCGTGAGACGACGCTTCATCCAGTCCCAAACATGCTCAATGGGGGACAGATCCGGAGATCTTGCTGGCCAGGGTAGTTGACTTACACCTTCTAGAGCACGTTGGGTGGCACGGGATACATGCGGACGTGCATTGTCCTGTTGGAACAGCAAGTTCCCTTGCCGGTCTAGGAATGGTAGAACGATGGGTTCGATGACGGTTTGGATGTACCGTGCACTATTCAGTGTCCCCTCGACGATCACCAGTGGTGTACGGCCAGTGTAGGAGATCGCTCCCCACACCATGATGCCGGGTGTTGGCCCTGTGTGCCTCGGTCGTATGCAGTCCTGATTGTGGCGCTCACCTGCACGGCGCCAAACACGCATACGACCATCATTGGCACCAAGGCAGAAGCGACTCTCATCGCTGAAGACGACACGTCTCCATTCGTCCCTCCATTCACGCCTGTCGCGACACCACTGGAGGCGGGCTGCACGATGTTGGGGCGTGAGCGGAAGACGGCCTAACGGTGTGCGGGACCGTAGCCCAGCTTCATGGTGACGGTTGCGAATGGTCCTCGCCGATACCCCAGGAGCAACAGTGTCCCTAATTTGCTGGGAAGTGGCGGTGCGGTCCCCTACGGCACTGCGTAGGATCCTACGGTCTTGGAGTGCATCCGTGCGTCGCTGCGGTCCGGTCCCAGGTCGACGGGCACGTGCACCTTCCGCCGACCACTGGCGACAACATCGATGTACTGTGGAGACCTCACGCCCCACGTGTTGAGCAATTCGGCGGTACGTCCACCCGGCCTCCCGCATGCCCACTATACGCCCTCGCTCAAAGTCCGTC
Organism: Schistocerca nitens; assembly: GCF_023898315.1. Taxonomy (NCBI): domain Eukaryota; kingdom Metazoa; phylum Arthropoda; class Insecta; order Orthoptera; family Acrididae; genus Schistocerca; species Schistocerca nitens. The sequence goes on along the minus strand of NC_064615.1, from coordinate 1,110,213,442 downwards.
AACTGCAGATACGGTTCACGTCCACGCTGTCGCGGCATGCTACCAGTGTTAAAGACTGCGATGGAGCTCCGTATGCCACGGCAAACTGGCTGACACTGACGGCGGCGGTGCACAAATGCTGCGCAGCTAGCGCCATTCGACGGCCAACACCGCACCGCGGTTCCTGGTGTGTCCGCTGTGCCGTGCGTGTGATCATTGCTTGTACAGCCCTCTCGCAGTGTCCGGAGCAAGTATGGTGGGTCTGACACACCGGTGTCAATGTGTTCTTTTTTCCATTTCCAGGAGTGTACATATACTTGTTTGAACTGTATATTTACCGGGTTGGAAAATTCTCTATGATTGAATAGTATATTTACGTAACCGCAAAATTAAGAAACACCAGTCTTGCTCGGAGACTTTGAAATGTAACAACGTAATGCTTTTGAAACTTACCCCACACCGTATCTTGCTGTTCCTGGCAACCAGGTCCTTCCGCAGTCCTTCTAGCAGAGCCTTGACAGCATGCTTGCTGGCGTAGTACATCGAGTACAGTGGATCGAATGGCATGATGTGACCAGCTATACTGGAAGCAAGAAAAAGAAACAAACTTGTACTGCCTGTACTATATGGATGGAAATTGTATACTGTGTAAGTCGGCAAGGTTTAACCACCAAACATGAATAATTTTCACAATTCGTATTTCATTTACTTCGGGGAGCGAAAGCTAGCGAATTCTTAACCGTTTCTTGGTTGATACTGGTAGCCTCAATTTCTGTGGAGATGCAAGCTGAGACTCTAATTTTCTGACAGAAAGGCGAAAGTGCGACTTTACGGTCACAGTGATCGACATGGAACAAGGGCTGTGGGAAGCCAGTTTCCTGGATCTAAAAGCAGAATGCTGGTAGTTTACAGCCCAAGACAGTCGCCTCGTCGCGAGGCCGGTGGGAAAGGACTTCTCGTGATTGACCTGTGGTCGCCAAGGAGGCTTAGGCGAGATGATGCTGAAAGTATGAGATTGTAGAGACAGAATCTTACAGGTGCCATGAGCAGTCTTTTTTAGCATAAGGAATGTACGTGGGATGCCTGCCGCAAATGAATGCTAACGTCCGAAAGAAGTTCTTATGCGAAGTGCCAAGCCGCATTTCTGCCAAAAGACACGTTAACGTATTCGGTTAGTTCAATTGCAGATGGTGGAGGTGTCATAATATTTTCTAGAAGTTTCTATTGACCTGTACATGAGCTGAAAGAGGTTGAGTGATAGCTTCATGACGTGTAGAGTGGAAGATACTCCATTTGTAAAGGGGGCTGTGATTGGCTGTAAGGAGAATTCACACTAACGACGCGAGATTTACTCTAAACTGGACGCTTCTGGCGGAGGGCGTCTCTTGGTGGTGTCGGTGGGACATATTTGGCTAGACAGCGATTTTGAGAGCTCTCTGGTGAGCGTCAGTGAGTGATAAACTTAGGTGGATAGAGTTTTGAGACATGGCTGGCGAGGTGTCAGCGAACTGTCTCAGCATTAGATTCGAATGTGCTGATGTTGCCACTAGGAACGGCATCATTCGTCTCTCTATGGACAGAGATACGAACCTGTGCTTGTGCCTGGAGACGGAGGCATTACAAAGTGCTTCTTTACGAGCTCACACTTAAAAGAAGTCTCTGATCCTGTTTTATAAGTAAGTCGAATTCTTAATTCGTCATTACATAAGTGGCCTCGACCTCAGGAGCTTGCAGACGCCATTTGACGTCCTCTGTGTAGTCAGAATCTTCAGCTACGCAACACACTTTGTCTCTGCGACCACTGGCAGCAGTTCCCAGATAATCGCTGCAGAATTGTTCTTCACAGAATTGAATTCGGCAATATACGCACCACGAATCGGCACATAGGAACTCTTTTAACAGTACGTGTGTTAAGTTCCATTTCTTTGATCGCAGAGCCGTTCATTGTCAGTGCCAGTAAGGGTAGAGGCTTTCGTAACTTCCATGTTAATCAGTACCAGCCGCTTAAGTGTTTCTGTCGTATAAGCGAGGACGCGATTCCGAGTCACGCCATGAACGTTTTGACAATCTCAAATTTAGGTTAGTGAGTTGGAGTTAACGTTCTGTCTCAATGAATGTTCACTTTGCATTGTATCTTTGATACTTGTTTTTATAATAAAAGTACTATCAGTGCCCGGTTGTTCTACTCTTCCTAGAATTAGACTCCAGTCACCGATCTTGGTGAATTTAGAGTGGAGTATCGTCACAGCTTGGGGACTACCGCAGCTGGGGACTGTCATTGGCATGACTAACTTAATTCACTTATTCGGCGATACCACAACGTTGCCATCACGTCATTTACTGCTATCACACATAATCACCCGCATTTAGAAGGGGTGGTATTGGCACTGAAGTGACAGGACCCTTATGAACACAAGTCTGTATTTATCATTATTTTCTATCCTTAAAATACATAAACTTCAGTGTGATACTTAAGAAGTTCCAGGTTCCTCCCTACCAACCATTGGAACGAAACAGAGGGTTAAGTGTGAGGAGAATGTTTGATAGATTCGACCTGTGCAGGAACTGATACACCAGATGTGCTGTACATTTAGTTCCTCCGTGGAGTTTTTCGTTGATGAATATTACTAATGTTAGTTTCAACTCTGCAGCATGTTGTTGGTCGTAACAGTGAGCAAGTCACAGTATTTATCACTACTGGGCAGTGGTTTTGGCACATAATGCGTTAGTACACAGATATAGCAAAATGCATGGAGCTCTACAAAGAGTAGGTTATGAAGATCTGTAGGTTACAATAATTGAGCGCCTTCGTTTCTATAGTTCGAGTGAACACAAAAAAGTATACTATGAGTTTGTTTTTCTTTTTCGCTAAATGGTCCTACACAGGACAGAGACGGTGCCTCGCATTAAAGTCTACTCTATGTTGCGGACTTGAAACCATCTGTCATGCACTTCCTCAGGTCTAAGCGAAGAAGTTTTAATGCTCCGTCGATATCGGGGTTACTAGGACAAACAATAGTTCAATTTAACAATGATCTTGTTAGGAAATTAACGGTGGTGACCCTGAAGGAATTATTCTGGCTTGGGCCTTAAAATAAACAAAGAAACCACAGGAAATTTTCATGGGGATCGCTGGACGGGGGTTTAAAATCCTCACCTCCGCCTTTTTTATCCACCGCACCGTCTCACGTAATGCGAATTTTCCTGTTTCCTTAGATGCACGAGAATTCTACATCGCAGCAGAATGCTACATTACTTTCACAGAATCCGTCTGTTAAAGGGAAGTGAAAACAGACCCGTTGTAACGATCCCTTCAATCGGGAAAACGTGATATAATGCAAATATTTTCTTCTGACAATCAAACGTCTTATCTACACCGGTGCCCAAAATTCAAGCAACAAACGCAAATAGCGCAAGATTGCGTTAATTTTTCAACAAAACAATATAAACAGGTGGCAGTAAAGTAGAAACAACGTAAAAAATACAGAAGGCAAACAACTGCACCATTTATAACGGTAGACAAAGATGTTCTTCGTTTTTTCCAACTTAATGCATTTTCACACACATTCCGACAACTGGTTAATGTACTTAGCATGGGGTGTTACCACCTCTGGCAGCAATATATGTCTGACTAAGAGTGGTGATGCTGTGAGTGATGTCATCAGTCTCACGTTGAGGCAATAACGCCAATTTTTTCTGCAGAGCTGTTCGGAAGTTTTCAAGGGTGGTTGGGGGATGCTTCCTAGCACATCGCAGACGTGTTCCATAGGATTCAAATCGGGGGAGCGAGCAGTATCATCCGCTTCCAAAAGAATATCAATCACCCGTGCTCTAAAAGTCGAGCAAAAAAAATGGCTCTGAGCACTATGGGACTTAACATCTATGGTCATCAGTCCCCTAGAACTTAGAACTACTTAAACCTAACTAACCTAAGGACATCACACAACACCCAGCCATCACGAGGCAGAGAAAATCCCTGACCCCGCCGGGAATCGAACCCGGGAACCCGGGCGTGGGAAGCGAGAACGCTACCGCACGACCACGAGATGCGGGCAAAAGTCGAGCAGTATCATCCATCAGTACGAAGTATGGGCCCACAACTCCTCGCAAGAACCACACATGAGGCCCCAGGCTCTCGGCGCGGTACCTGGCATCAGTTAAGCATTGCCTGTTCACTCGTACAATTTTATGAAGTGGTGTTAGGGTAGTCAGCGTAATCCCTGCCCACATCATTAGGAATCCTCCTCGATACCGCTGTCTTTCCTCAATGTTTGGGTTCCGAAAATGCGTTCTACGCTCCCTCCAGATGCGTCTGCGTCGATAATCACTCTCCACACCAAAACGGGACTCATCTGTGAAAATAACATTGGCCCACTGTGGCATGTTGATGGTCCTTCTGAGAAGACGCGTCAGAGGTACACATACAGCAGATCTCAGACAGTAAAAGCCTCTATGCTGTAGCCTTCCACACAGCGTTTGCCTCGCGGGTGCTGCGATCTCAGACGCCAGCTGCCATGTGCTACTAAGGCGGTCCGTCGTGCTCTTACAGCCAAATAATGGTTCTCTCTTTCAGATATTACACGTGGTAAGCCCCGCCCTGGTCATCGGGATGCAGTTTCGATCTCTGTAAACAACAGAACGATTCACATTAAGCCATCGAGGTACATTAGTTTGCGACTGTCCTGCTTCCATTCTTTTTACGGCTCTCTACAGCAAAGAATCTGATAGCCGACTTCTCTGTGCCACACTGCACAGTCTCTGACAGTGTACGCCACGACCGTGGATGTTGGACTACCAGACAAATACTACCTCGTTTGGTGGGTGCACTGACGTCATCGTTGGCGTGCTTGTCCGTTGACCGGAATGCTATCTTTCATGCAGATCATGATTGTACGGACATCTGCCGACATTTTATATAATTATATCGTGAATTAGACACAGGACGGGAAAATAGTGGTTTGTTGCTTTAATTTTGAACACCAATGTAGACTGTGGAGATAAGAGTCAGCTTTCATGTTCGTTAATAAACACACAAAAGTAGAAGAACTTGTACCCATTTTCTAAACATGAGACGTTGATTGGAAATTGAGCAACGAAAACTCCCAACAACAACGAAACATAATGGTAATGAATATTTTGTAAATCGGGCAGTTGTTAAATTTTGCATCAAGTGCAGATATTCAGACGAGGTAGTCTGTCATAGACAGTTTACCGACCGTCACTCTCGCACACACACACACACACACACACACACACACACACACACACACACACTACCACCAACAGTAACAGCAGCGGATTAACAGTAATGATTAACAATGGTGTCAATAGTTAAGTGAAAACCAAGACTATAAACTCTAAAAATAAAACACCAACTCCAAATCTTCAAGTGTTACCTTAACCCAGATAAAAATTACACTGTTTGTAAAAAGTGAGGTAGTGTTTGTTATTTCGGTAGCTACAAATACGTACCAGTACTTCGAGAACCAGGTATTCGAGAAACAGAAATCATTTTATTATTCTTCAACGACAGTACACAGTGATATCATCACGTGTAATTGTACTGTCCGAATTGTAAAGAAAGTAGCTAGCGTTGTAATAAAGAAACCTAAATGCGGTGTAATGTTAAGCCTAACAGGAAAAGTATCACGCACGTGTATGACCCTATACGAATATTTGGAAGAGTATATTTACAAGAAGACATTGCTTGTGGTTTATCAAACCAAGATTCAATTTTTATATCGCGAAAAATCATTTCTAGTTTTATAGATGGGTAGATAATCTACATATCCTGAAATAAAGTATATTTAAAGATGTTCATTTTTCTGCTCTGAGAATTTGGTGAACGTGTAAAACCGAAATAGTTACGATAGCTCTAAAAAAAAATTAAAAAAATGGAAAAGTACTAGAACACAAATATCTGTAACCTAAGAGCTAGCGTCAACTCAGGCGTAATGCAACAATATAATTTAAGCTGTGTGGTAATAGAAAATATGTTTACTAAGTGTAGTAAAAAAAAAAGGAGAAATGTTTGATCGGTAAACAACTCACCTTACTTCTTGACATTGTCTCCTATGAGGGACACACACTTGGTCCAGCGATCTTCCAGCTTTGTCATCCCATCAACAGAAAGAGGTTCTGTCAGACTCTGCGAAATACTCGTTGACTGCAGCTGTCAGTTTTTCATTTGTTGAAAATTCCTTACCAGCAAGCCAAAATTTCAAGTTAGGGAACAGGAAAAAGTAACTTGGAGCTGAGCTTGGTGTACAAGGCGAATGAGGAAGCAGTTCAAAGCCCATTTCACACCATTATCGCTGATATGTGGGATGGAACATTATACTCCTGAAAGAGTACTTTTTCGTGTGCTAATCTAGGTTTTCTTCAGCCAACACAAGTTTCAAACGATCGAGGAATGGAGCATAATAGGTTTCAGGTTCGGATCTACGTTTTCCCAAGTAATCTATGAGGATTATTCCTTGAGAATCGCAATAGACAGTACGGCACTGGAGAATTCTGAACCGATCTCACTTTACATTGCAACATGTATTTGCTACATGATGAAGAGGAGTACTGTAATCCAAGAACTGTCAAGAAACTTATTAGTTCCTCCCTAAGGTATCTCATGAAATGTTCTTCATGTCAGAGCTATCGCAGGTGTCAGTGCAGAATTCAAGCTTAGGGCGGTTTTGAGGTACCAGAGACAATGATTCTCACGCGGTACCTGATGTCGACGTTTATTGGAAGCTAAATGCTGATTGGCTCTATGTTTAAGAATACCTCTATACAGTCTCACAAGACGAAAATACATCGCTATAGACGCTTTGAGGTCTACCTGCATATGTGGATGACGAAGCCGTCGTCGACTCCCCTGTCCAGCATGCTCTGGACGGCCTCCCTCGTGCAGACGGACAGCCCCAGGACGTTGACGTCCAGTGTGTGCCGCCACTCGGCTGTCTGTCCAGCTGGGAACACAGCATGCCGCCATCATCAGTCAGCAATAAAGCGAAGGACGAGGACTGCAGTGAAACCGTGCAAACTGACACAGCATACTTATGCTCTTAAAGTTACTGACCCTGTATACAATGAAGCTACTCACAACAGTCACTATTTTAGATGTAGTGACACAGCATCGTCGTTTAAGCTTATTCTGCAATCCTCGTCGCAAGAAGTCGAGTGCACACTGTTGTATCTACTTCTTCACAGCCACCATACGTCACCAGTATAATCAATTTGAGACGCTGAAGACTGTGTTCCACGGGGCACAAACTGGAAAAGTCGGAGGATGTCATATCTGGACTGTGCGATGGGTAAGGGATCTTGATCCACTCTAGGAAGCTGCCAGATTAGCTGCCAAAGATTCGTGCGGTTGGGCATTACCATTGTGAATTTGGATCGCGTCCGTGTTCTTGTGAAATCTCTTCGTGGTAATGACGCCTTTATGCTTCTGAAAGGTGAATGTGTCTCTCGCTATTTATGAACAGCGACATTACAGAAAATGAAGAACTGCGTCCTTATCGTTCCAAAAATAGTAATAATGATTTTTTTTGCCGCTGGGTGTCTCTTACATTTGTTTAGTATTCCGAAGGAGATACGTCGCTTGTACCTCGATCTTTCTCATTCTGGATTATATACAGGGTGGTTGGAAACAGTCTGAAAAGATTTAGAGGGTGTTGCAGAGTAGGCTGAGTTGAGAAATAATTGTTAAGAAAATAACTCGATTCGTTGCGCCGTTTCGGAAATAATAAGCGCTGAAGGTCCCTGAGCGCGCAAATTTAAGCAGACCTCCAGATAAAGTTAGTATGAGTTGTTATAGCATGGATGCCAACGTACGATACTGCTCAGCCTTTGGCCCTGGTTCGATCCTTACTACCGTCCCGTGTCTAATTATTGTGTCGCTCTCTTGCTCGGTATTCGGGAAACAAACGAACATGTTTGGCGGCACTATCTCTGGCGAGCCTCTTGAATTTGCGCGCTCAAGCCCCAACGGCCTTATTGGCTAACTCCCACTGTCTTTTATTCGGACACGGCGCAACTTACCCTGAAACAGGATGACGTGCTATTCAGACAGTTTCTGACAACTCTTTATATTCACGTTTCGTCAGTAGATGGGATACAACCATGTTTTTATTGGCTTCCAATACTTGGCTGTCATCCTTTATCGTGAAGAATTTCAATAGTTGCTGTTACAGCCATGTTTAAAATCTTGACTTGCAAACATCTCTTTATCAGTCTCAATCGAATAGGGCCACGCTTTCTGACAGTACAAATTTTCTTACACTCTGCGTAATGCTTTTGGAACGCAGACCATGTTTTTAGAAAGCTCTCAGGTTTTTAAACCATTGTCTGAGTAAATAGACTCGTCGTCTCACTTAGGATTTGTGTCAATGATTTTAGTTTAAAGTGTCTCACTTTTTACACTATGAAACAGTATTTAACTAAGTAATTCCTTTACTATCAAAAAATTTAATTTCATTATATTTCATGAATATGACTCTTTATTTTTCAATTTCAATATTGCGTAAATGTTTTGAAGGAATCATCATAAATCATTTGTAACTGATATTTTATCGGAAAGGTGCCTAAAAACGAACATGCAATAAATTTATGAATTTAAACTACAAAGAACCCAGGTAAAACGAAACTAGTCACCTCTAGTTAGAAGTTCGTAAAATAATTCAATCGCACTGTGCGGATGGAACCTGCTGCCCAATTGAAAAACGACTCAACTTAAACATAATAGCCGGCCGGAGTGGCCGGGCGGTTCTAGGCCCTACAGTCTAGAATCGCGAGACCGCTACAGTCGCAGGTTCGAATCCTGCCTCGGGCATGGATGTGTGTGATGTCCTTAGGTTAGTTAGGTTTAAGCAGTTCTAAGTTCTAGGGGACTGATGACCTCAGAAGTTGAGTCCCATAGTGCTCAGAGCCATTTGAATTTTAAACATAATTTATTGAAACAAGTTCTGTAGATTAAAAATATCTGTTAAACCAAAGGTATGCATAATTGTTGCGTTACAAAATGGTAAATAAAAACAACATTGATGAAGGAAGTTAATCCAAGTCGTATCACAGAGGTCGTTTGCTAGTACAAAACCTGAACGTCCAGGTGTTTTACCTGCCTTGGTCCACTGTCTAGTCGATGAATGTTCGTTCGTCTCGTTATTTACAAACTACGTTTGAGAATCAAAGTGGTTGTGCCAAACTTACAGTAATGAATGCGGCAGGGAATGATTCCATCGTATAACACTGATTAAAAATAGTTAAAGGTAAGAGGGCAGATGGACAAGCATTAGCTCGCCCTCTCGGATCAATCCAACAAGTAAAACGGTATTAACTTGGTATATAGTGTCTCTCTCTCTATTTTAGTCGATTCCCACTCTCCATGACCACCTGAACTACAGCACGCCAATTACTTCTGTCCTGCATTTTCTCCTGTAGACTTCCCAGGTTCTAACGCATTAGTGATGTGACGCCATCGATTCATCTCATCCTTAGCATCCCTCTTCCTTTGCCTCCGATCATGCCCAGGATTACCGTCTTTTCCATAGAATGATGTCTTCTCGTAATGTGCCTAAAGAAGGTCTGCTTTTTTTTTTTGTTTCAGTACTGTACCGTCTAGGCAACAGTGTGGTTTTATTTGCTGTATTAGTACTCTTTGCAGTCCATGGAACTCTTACGTATTTTCTTCCAATACCACAATTCAGAGGTACCTATTCCACGCCGTTCAGCCTTTCTTGCGATCCAGGTCATATCAGTATATCACAATTTACTATACGGATTTGTGTTTTAAATTTGCGTCTCTACTCCTTAAAACACTGTTAAAGTTGTACCTCCCCTCTCCTCAAAGCAATAACGGTCTCTTGATTTCGTGGCTGCATTCGCCATCACAGAAAATACTTCCATTTTTTCTCCTCCCGTATGCCATGAAGTGATACGTGCAGTTGCATAATTTGAGTTTCCTTGACGTTCTCCCTCAGACCAGCCTTTGCATTCCAGTTTATTCTTCATGTAGCCCAGCATTCCTCATAATGTCCACTGTTGAGCCAACTGACCGATACCTGGGACCGAGATTCATACTGACCCACTCCCTAAGAATGTGCGTCTTAACATTTTAACATTAAACGCCGGCAGTAGGAATAAGCAGCATCCACCGCGTACGTAAGCAATTGACCACAATAACTAAATTTTATATATAGTTGGAAGGAGAAACAGCCTTGGTCGTATTTTTTTGTTTTATTATCAAATGGTTCAAATGGCTCTGAGCACTATGGGACACAACTGCTGAGGTTATTAGTCCCCTAGAACTTAGAACTAGTTAAACCTAACTAACCTAAGGACATCACAAACATCCATGCCCGAGGCAGGATTCGAACCTGCGACCGTAGCGGTCTTGCGGTTCCAGACTGCAGCGCCTTTAACCGCACGGCCACTTCGGCCGGCATTTTATTATCCGCAAAATCGATTTTCGATCACTTAGTGACCATCCTCAGTGCTGTAAGATACAATTAAAATTGTTAGCACTGGTATTAACAAGCTTAGAGCTAAGTGACCAAAATCGATTTTGCGGATAATAAAACAAAAAAATACGACCAAGCTTAGAGTTTGTTAATACCAGTGCTAACAATTTTACTTGTATCTTACAGCACTGAGAATGGTCACTAAGTGACCGAAAATCGATTTTGCCGATAATAAAACAAAAAAATTCGACCGAGGCTGTTTCTCCTTCCAATTATATCCATTATCTGGTTGTGGTGCACAAAAGCTCCATTGAGTCGCCAATCAATAAAATTTATAGCACACTATAATTATTCATCTACCTAATTTTTTGCTATGTCATATTCATTTATTTAGGGATTCCATTAAAAATAGCTGCGAGAAGTCGCTTAGTTTCAGAATTACGCTCAGACAACGCTACGTATTTTGAGTATTTTCTAGTGTAGCGGTTCCTTTTATTATGCTAATGACTTACTTTCAAATAAAGTGTTCCCAAACGTATGGAAGAAATTAGAAGTTGATCTCAGGTGAGCTGCCTCTTTTAGGGGCCAAACATAAAAATCGGCTTACTTACGATTTAACCAGCACAAAATCAAGACTGGTACGCAACTAAATATGTGAAATATATGTATAAAGCAACCGAATATGTAAAAGAAATCTGTATGAGTGACTATACATTTACTTCGATACATGGAATTTCTCCTTTCCTCTGTTATGAGATAACTTGAACTGTCAAATCGGAGTAATACGAGTAATGTTAATGTATCGTGGCCGCACTTGTGGAAGTACCCAGGTCATACTATTATTTTTTTTTATTACAATCGTATTGACCAACTAGGATTTTTTATTATTATTTTTTTTTTCAAATGCAAGTAGCTATCTACATTTATTTCTTCGGCATATTTGCACCTTTTTATTGTCTGATTTCGAGCTGTGCACACATCAGTGGCATTGAGAGCTAGGGGGGAAGGGGGGGGGGGGAGAACCATGACAACGCTCAGGGCGGCGGCAGATTTTTGAAAGCGGCAAAATTTTAAGTTTTAATGTGGCTCTAAGAGGACGGAGGAAACAAGACAATGAAAGTTTTCCATAACTGAATAAATATGAAATACAAATCACTCATAAAATCTAGTGTCTTAGTGGAAATTATCTACGATAACAAATGAAGGGCCGGTTTTCCTAGCGTGCGTCTTTTAAAACAGAAAATATTGCTAGTGGCGGTGTTGCGTTCCCTATTAATTCTTCACTGCCTCTATACAACATTTGACATGCACCTACGTCAGCTTGAAAGCCCCTACAGAAGGGAAAGACTTTATAATAAAGAAATAAAGGTGTCAGCTCGTGATGACCTAACAGTTCCTAAACAACAACCTTAAACACCTGTAGCAACATCACTGAGGAAGACATTTTGTAATAAATAAATAACGAATTAGTAAAATATTCACTGCACGTCACATACCATAACCTTTTGACTACAGATTCAGTGATGTTTATAGGGGAATGATGCGTGTCATCCTTTCCCTATCCTTCCCTCTCCTTTCGATATGCCGTATATGCCATTTACATCCCTCTCCTCTTGCCATGGTGCTCAAAGTTGCAGACAACGTAGAAAAAAAAATTAATGTTTTCCCTCACTTTCTTTTTCGATGTTGAAGCCCCAAACAATAGATAATATTAATATGATACGAAAGAAACGTATCAATATTTGTTCTGGAACTGAACTGCACTGCACGAGCTGTTTACCTATTTTCATCGTATTTCACACTGCGCTCAGAAAACTTCATTTAAGATTTAAGTCCCATTTTTCACTACAGTAAATGAAAGTGCTTTCAATACTGCTTGATTTGAGTCATACATGGTGGTCGTGGCATGTCGGAGAGCACGCCTCCTCAACATCCGACTTCAGCCGTTTCTCCTTCGTGTACTACGGATACACTAAATAGGCATTGGTGATTTATACACGTTGTTTCAACAGATACAGCATTTGTACGTAAGCCACCGTGCTGCTATGACGTTCTACTTTGTACAGCAGAAGCGACAACGCAGTACTCAGCTCTTCTGGCTGCCACGTGTTTCGCGCCGCAGTTGTCTACTTCTCCACGGTAGTGTGCAGCGGTGCAATTGTTTAGAGAAAATAGTTAATTTATTCAAAAATCGCATATGATGTTCTCTGTTTCTGCTACAAACTCTTCCCGAACATTAAAATATTATTCACTTCAGGCGCCTACAGAAACTGGCTGTAGATTTCTGAGACGTTAATCAGCTACAGTAGATCCCTAATGAACTCAGAATCGTACCATGAGTGGGTGAAGATCTCCAGAAGATTAAAATTTGTCAAAAATGTAGATGCAGGAGCCCTGGAAATATTAAATGTGGAAACCCGGCATCGGTAAGGCGTAATCAAACACCTTATAGCAATTGTTCATTTTTTGAATAGATAGTCTTCCTTTGAGTGGAACGTCAGACAAAATGTTTACTGAAAACTATGAGAATTTCTTGAAACTGGCAGTGATAATAATAAAAAAAATTCTGGGCAAACATGCAAGGAAGGCAACTCGTGGTAAAGAAATGTCATAAAATTATCTCGGGAAACTCATACAAAGTGACATAATTCGCAATCACTGTTAAAAACTGAGAATAAAATATTTTTATTGAAAGCTACTAAATATTACAGTATGATTTTGGGCTATGCACCAGACATTTTTGGTGTATCTCAAAGGAAAATGATAGTGAGTTTACTTAATTGGATTCTACTGATGATATCTACGATACAAATATTCGTGAACATTTTCTTGCTTAGTGCCTGTAAGGGATACATCTGGTTTGGTGCTTCAACAAAGGTACTCGTAAAACAGAAAAAAAAAGGAAATTACCTTTGGCAGACGTGAAGGGGCAGCGCAGTGATGACTGTAAAATATGAAAGGCAAGAACATAGGAATGCAAAATCGAACTTTGGATAAATCCTCATGTATTTCAGGTTCCCTGTAGTAGTTATTCCCTGATTCTAGCCGTGAATAATGCTGCAAAGGCATCGTGCTACGCAGTTTCCTTCGTTTGTTTGGTGAGCAAAATTTTTGGTTTCTCTTCTGCATCTACGCGACGCTGGGCAGATTTGTTGGTCATAGACGAGGGGCGTTCAATAGGTAATGCAGCGTTTCTTTTCTGAAAGCAGGTTTGTTCTATTCAGGATACTATTAAACCTTATTATTTCCCACTATTTTGGTACAAATCCCTATTTTTCAACATTATCTCCACTGAGTGTGACGGCCTCACACCACCTTGCTGGGAGAGCCAGTATGCCGACATGGTACCATTGCACTGCACGACTTCGGAGGCATTGGACCAAATAGACATCGGGAGGTGCGAGATCCTGGCTGTTGGGTGGGTGAGGAAGAAAGGTCCAACGAAGTTCTGTATGCTTCTCTCGGGTGCGCAGACGTGTCTGAGGCTTTCGATTGTCTTGGAGAAGGAGCAGTTTGTTTGCATTTTTGTGGCGACGAATACACTGAAGTCGTTTCTTCAGTTTCCTGAAGGTAACAGAATGCAGATCAGTGTTGATCGTTGCGCCGTGATGGAGGGCAGCAAACAGAATAACCCCTTGAGAGTCCCAAATGGCCGTCGCCATGACTTTATCGTCTGAGGATGGGGCTTTGAACTTTTTTCTTCGGAGGTGATGTGGTGTGGCGTGACTCCATGGACTGCTGCTTTATTTCGAGGTAATGAACGCATTTATCATCGCCTGTGAGGCTGTTCTTACTAATAATTGCCTCTATCAACCTCTTAACGGGCAAGCAATTCCACGCAGATTGTTCTTCGTTGTTATTTTTTGGTCTTCCGTCAGTTGGCGAGGAACCCATCGGAAACACATCTTTCAGTACTCCAATTGGAGAACGACTGCGTATTTGATCGTGATCCGTCGATCACCTCAAACGAGAGTGGACACTCGTTGCAACAGGTGGAGCGTGACAGCTGTGTGCGGCCGCCCACGAAGCGGGAGATCGTGAGGTTTCGCGCGACTTTTTTTTGCAATGATGACAGAGACCTCACCCTACGACTAATCTTACTTTTGTTCAGCGCCAGGTCTCCACAGACATTTTGCAACCTATTATCAACAAATGTGAGTCTCTGGTTTTCCGCCGAAGGTAACTGAAGAACAACTCTCGGCTTGCAACGCACCGCTATTTTGAATTCTACGTATGGTGCCGCCAAATGTTAAAACTTCATAAAACTACAGGGGTGAAGCGGAAATATTCCACCACGTCCCACAACAAATTCCGCATTTTGTCAGCTGGAATTGGGTGAGATAACGAAGTGTTGCATTACTTGTTGAACGCCCCTTACATGTATCCTAAAGTTGAAGCCATTGACTAAAGCAAGGTGGGAAGATAGATTTGATGGAGTTGTCCATCTTTAGTACGAAATATATGACACTAGCGATGCACTGGTTGAAGTAAGCGAAGACGAAAATACGAACATAATGGGTGCACGTGAGGATGGCAATTTGGCAGACTTTAGCCGTGCTTTCCTTTGTTGTACCCCAATATTTGTTCTGTCTCACGGCGAAATAGTTAGCCAAATGCAAACCAGTATTATTACGGGTCCTGTTTCACTTGCTATCGTCTGTCCACTTGGTCTTGTTTCTTGAGAGCCACAGTTCTGTTAGGAATTTTTTTACTTAATTCTAAACGTTTCGTGCCTTTTGCAACTTCTGCCAAAGTCGGCGATCTACCACTGTTCAGCGTTGCAGCGAACAGTCGGCCAGTGCGCGGCTAACAGGTGTAAGAGCATTTCTTTATCTTTGTGGTGTGCTGTCAATATGTACCACATGTGAAGATAACCGTCTACGTACATATGCACTCCGTCTTCAGGCCACGAGTGGTCTACCGGGACCATCCGACCGCCGTGTCATCCTCAGTGGAGGATGCGGATAGGAAGGGCTTGGGTCAGCACACCGCTCTCCCGGTCGTTATGATGGTATTTTTGACCGAAGCCGCTACTAATCGGTCGAGTAGCTCCTCAATTGGCATCACGCGGCTGAGTGCAACCCGAAAAATGGCAACAGCGCATGGCAGCTAGGATGGTGACCCATCCATGTGCCGACCACGCCCGAAAGCGCTTAACTTCGGTGATCTCACGGGAACCGGTGTATCCACTGCGGCAGGGCCGTTGCCTACGTACATATGCACTGACACAAAACTTTTCTGTCCCGCTCATCATGTGAATTACAGCAAGCAATCGGTACGAAGCGCAACCGTGCACATTAGACGTAATGTGAAATTTCTACTCTCCTCTGCTCCCCCGCCTGTCACTGCCCACGTGGCGCTCATGGTGATCCTCCCTAAGCTCTGCACGCTTGCCTCTCCTCAGGGAACAAGAAAGAGGGAACAGATTTTAGTTATACACTCTGCAAGTGACATCACTTAATTCTGGTTGACGTAATTAACTTTGGAGTTATAGCTCAAAATATTTCAGACTGTAAACGTTTCACTTCTGTTTTACTGATTGGTTTCCCAGTCTTAAATACGTATTCACATCCAAAAGAGCTATAATGACGTGTGGAATGTGAAAATAAGACGTCAAGGATTAATGATGTCGTGAGTAACGGAAGATGGGGTGCCTTGTCTCTTGTTCCTTGATCATTGTTCGGAGCCTCGACCGCATCCACAGGGTTCACACAAAGTCCCTTTACCCCCTATGTAATGCAGAGATGCTAAATTGTTCTTTTATTCTTGTAGACATTCACATAAATCTAAATCATTGCTAATGAGTGCACTTGCACCTTCAAGGAACGGATCGTAATGACCACGTGTGTTAACGAACGACCACATTCAGCAAAATCAATAAGAAATATTATTCTAGATTTCAGTGCACTATTTCACAAGCCTTCCCTACCAAACCCCACACTTTTATGGTGTGATAAGAAGCCATTTCAGCTGAACGTATAAAACATAAGATGCGCTCTTGAAGGCCATAAACACTAATGCAAACGTATGTGGAGGTTGCAGTGTCTGTCGAACGTTCGCCAAAAGAAGTCCATTCGTAAGCGGTCAGAGGAATTGGGAGTTCCGTACTCTACATTACAAAATCATATGAGGAATGATTACAAGCTAAAGGCATTTAAACCTTCGTTTGCTAACGAATTGAATGGTAACGGTATCCAGAAAGACATTAGGCTTGTGTGGCTGAATGCTCTTCCTTCAAGGGGCAAAGTGTTTTTCTCGGACAAGTGTGCAATATATCGCGGTGCAAGAGCCAGAAACGTTTCTGGAATAAAGAACACCAATATTTTTAAGATGAACTTGAACACAACCCACCATATATCATGACATTGGATGCAATGTCTGCAACCCACTTGGTAGCTCCATATTTCTTCAACGGTCCTGTGAATCACACTGCTTATATCACCATGTAACGTGATTGGTTTATACCGCATCTGCACGATCGGAAACTTCTCGATTGTATGTGGTTTCAGCAGGATAGGTCACCAGTCCATTCTGTTATCGCCGTTAGAAAATGCTTCAGTGAGATATTTCATTATAAACGGACTGGATGTTGTTCTGTCCATACGCCTGTACCTTTGGAGTGGCCGCTCCGAAGTCTTGATCTGTCATCCAGTGTGCAATTCGTTTTAAGGGGTTCATTAAACCGAAGGTTTCTGTCGCACGTTTCGGGACAGAAGTGTGTAAGAATTCTATTCGACGTACGTTTACTGCCATCATGCAAGAAATTTGGAGGAGAATTTCACATCTTACATGTAAGAGAATCATACTATGTTGTGAAAACGATGACGTACCCAGACACTCTG